>NC_064617.1:98952271-100202271 GCF_023898315.1 Schistocerca nitens
AGGTGTAGAATAGGCCACATCGTCCACACAATAAGTTGCAATAATCATTGTGTGGACGATGTGGCTTATTCTACACCTTATTTAGATAGATATGACGAAGCTGTGCTGATTATATTTATATGTTTTGACGATGCCAATATGGCCTTAGCACTTCAGGACATGGTGTAAAAAAGATCTGAGGATGGTCATTACGGACTGAAACCGGTCATCGTCTAAAGAATTGAGATTGTGATCCAAGACTGGAATAAAAAACATTTGAGTTACACGTCTTTTCGCCCGAACAAGTATCGGCAGCCGTCGTTCACACCTGTCATCTATGGCCTGTGGTGCATCACAGCCTCGGCGCCTGTTTTGGAGAGCGCCATGTTGCCATGCACGGCCAACTTTATCCATGGAGGCACGAGAGCAGCTGATAAACTTAGTCGTTTCGGAAATGCTTCCACACTTGGCCCTAAGGCCAATGGTCATACCGTTTTGGACATCAGATTAATGGCTTTGTTTCCGCATTGCGACAACAGCTGCACTGTTATCCACCTCCCTTCCTCATCCCACCCTCTTCCCCCACCCCTCCATTAAAATTGCTACACCAGGAAAACGACGTGCTACAACCGCGAAATTTACCCGACAAGAAGAAGATGCCGTGATATGCAAATGAATAGCTTTTCAGAGCTTTCACAAAAGGTTGGCGCCGGTGGCGACACCTACAACGTGCTGACATGAGAAAAGTTTCCAACCGATTTCTGATACACAAACAGCAGTTGATTGGCGTTGCCTGGTGAAACGTTGTGATACATCATGTAAAGAGTAGAAATGCATACCATCATGTTGCCGACTTTGATAAATGCCCGATTGTAGGCTATCGCGATTGCGGTTTATCGTGTCACGACATTTCTGCTCGAGTTGGTCGAGATCTGATGACTGTTAGCAGAATATGGAATCGGTGGGTTCAGGAGGGTAATACGGAACGCCGTGCTGGATCCCAACGGCCTCGTATCACTAGCAGTCGAGATGACAGGCATCTTATCCGCGTGGCTGTAACGGATCGTGCAGCCACGTCTCGATCCCTGAGTCAACAGATGGGGACGTTTGCAAGACAACAGCCATCTGCACGAACAGTTTGACGACGTTTGAAGCAGCATGGACTATCAGCCCGGAGACCATGGCTGCGGTTACCCTTGACGCTGCATCACAGACAGGAGCGCCTGCGATGGTGTATTCAACGACGAACCTGGATGCACGAATGGCAAAGCGTCATTTTTGAGGATGAATCCAGGTTCTGTTTACAGCATCATGATGATCGCATCCGTGTTTGGCGACATCGCGGTGAACGCTCATTGGAAGCATGTATTCGTCATCGCCATACTAGCGTATCACCAGGCGTGATGGTATGGGTGCCTTTGGTTACACGTCTCGGTCACCTCTTGTTCGCACTGACGGCCGTTTGAACAGTGGACGTTACATTTAAGATGTGTTACGACCCGTGGCTCTACCCTTCATTCGATCCCTGCGAAACCCTACTTTTCAGCAGGATAATGCACGACCGCATATTGCAGGTTCTGTACGGGCCATTCCGGATAGAGAAAATGTTCGACTGCTGTCCTGACCAGCATATTCTCCACATCTCTCCCCAACTGAAAACGTCTGGTTAATGGTGGGCGAGCAACTGGCTCGTCACAATACGCCAGTCACTACTCTTGATGAACTGTGGTATCTTATTGAAGCCTAATATACAGCTGTACCTGTACATGCCATTCACGCTCTGTTTGTCTCAATTCCCAGGCGTATCAAGGCCGTTATTACGGCCAGAGGTGTTTGTTCTGGGTACTGATTTCTCAGGATCTATGCACCCAAATTGCGTGAAAATGTAATCACATGTCAGTTCTAGTATATTTGTCCAATGAATACCCGTTTATCATCTACATTTCTTCTTGGTGTAGCAATTTTAATGGCCAGTAGTGTAATAAATAACATCGAAATGACGACTGTAGGTTCCCCATTTTATTACGTAAGTGAATGGCCGAAGTCCCTCAAACATTTTATCACATATACGGATATGCAATTCTCCTTACATACCCTCCACTACTAGTGCTGCCACGTGCCGTCTCTGAGTGGTTATTCCACGTCGACGTCGAATACAGGCGGTGGTCAAATTAATATGACTGCGCCGTCAATAAATGACCGTGTCAATATAAGGCAAAAGTGAAAGAAAATCTCTGCCCATCTTGATGTACAATGTTTAACTCACTCCTTTTTCCAGTCAGCCATATTATACTGGAGGATACGGAAGACTACCTACAAAGAAGTGTTTGGTATTTACACATAATGGATAAACAATATAACAACATGAAAGAGGCAAAGAAGATAAAAATATCCGCAAAGAAAAGAACGTCTTAGAGACAGAATCAGAAGCGGGAATAACATATTGGAAGAAGTAGTCATTTTCAAGACCACAGGCTGTGATGCTTCTTATGCGTATGATAATGAACCTGAAAGGAAACTGCAGAGGTACTTGCACACGTTAGGTACGAAAACAGATCCTGAACAAAACCTCGAAAAAAAAAATGAGAGGAAAGATGAAACCAAATATACTATGGATCAGAAGTACGGGCTTTACCGGCCAAACAATTACGGAGAAATAAAACGGCGCAAATGGTACGTCTAGGTCCTTTGGCAGTGCAAAACTTAGATCATCACAAGAGGAAGAGTGAGTTAGGAGAAGAGTTTCGTGTTCTAGGAGCAGCAGAAAAGATGCAGCAGTATAGAAAGAAATGGCATCACCATCTGCTACGTATGAATCAAAGTGGGATACCGTGGAAAATCTGTGACTGCAGACAAGGGTAGGAGAAGGGTAGAATAACCACGAAAATGATTGTGCGATCAAATTTAATTTCCTTATGTACGTCTTGATGCTTATGAGATTTATTCAGTAAATCGGCAGAGGGCACAACTACAGTACTTTTGGTGTAATGCAGTGCCGAGTGTCGGAATTAAGTGCTAGTTCTCTAGAAACTGAATGGCAAGACGTTGAGAGAGAATGATGTGACTGCTTTTGCTATCGCTTCGATGAGAGGCAGCACATTCTTTCGCGAGTGATCGCCACAGGAAAGACACTTCCGGCTCATGCAGTGGCGAGTACCTGCGCTGGCCGGCATATGTCGCCCGCTCGATAGCAGCCATCCGATTAATATTCATGCCTGTGTTTCGCGAGCGTACTTCGGTTACGGTGTTAGTCATTTATATGTATGCCTACGGCCGAATTTACATATTTTAAAATATCGTTGTATCGGCGTCCGGAAGAGGAAGAAGGTATCGGTTCCGACAGAGAGCTCCAGGCGAAACTGAGCCTCCTTTTTCAGCTGTGCCGATGACGCTTTGAGCTTTTTCCTTTAAAAAAAAAAAAAAAAAAAAAAAAAAAGAGTGAAAAATCGGCTACAGCCTCTGGCAGACATTCTGTAATATTGTTTGCGTGCGTTGTAAGGATAACGGGTGAGAGAAACTCTTCAAGGAGCAGATGATGGGTGAGAAGACCGTGGGACGCCTTTCTGTAGGATGACTACAAAAGAATTGTATTACTTGATCGATACGAAATCGAGGAGGAGTGTATTGTTCTCGCTGTTTTTATCCCGTAGCGAAACAACACGTTTCAATGTATCGGAACGCCGCTACGGAACTTTCCTGTGAACTATTGCGTGGTAATATGGGCGCAGTTCGCAAAATGTTAACGCGGCGAAAGACAGCGCGCTATGTTAGTGCATGCCCACTACACGCGACGCAGCTATAACCATAACTGTTTACACGTTTCTCACGTAAATTCAGATGTATGTTATGACTAGTCAGGACGCGCACATGAATTAACTATTTCGTATACTCAGCACTAATACGTTACGGAAATTAAGTCTCTCCTGCTCCATTTTATATTTTCTTAGTGTTGCAGTCAGATCGTGTTACTACAAAAATTCATAGGTCTAAACCTTGTACAAGAAAGGGCATTTGAGTTCAGGGAAATTCTGGATTTACATCTGCATGTTTTCCGTTTGGCGGACATTCTAATGGAATTCCCTTGGCCGCTGCGGTTGAATGTTGTGCGTCACAATATCAATTTTTCACCGCTGAAATTACCTTGTTTCCGGTTAACTTGCAGGTACGCTGTGGAAATACACTGGTGTCCAAAATTAAAGCAACAGGCTTTTTCCCCATCCTGTGCCTAATATACGATACAATCATACAATCTGTCAACTGGAGCCCTCTACACTGCCTATATACGAGGGCAGTTCAATAAGTAATGCAACACATTTTTTTTCTGAAACAGGGGTTGTTTTATTCAGCATTGAAATACACCAGGTTATTCCCCAATCCTTTAGCTACACAACACTATTTTTCAACGTAATCTCCATTCAATGCTACGGCCTTACGCCACCTTGAAATGAGGGCCTGTATGCCTGCACGGTACCATTCCACTGGTCGATGTCGGAGCCAACGTCGTACTGCATCAATAACTTCTTCATCATCCGCGTAGTGCGTCCCACGGATTGCGTCCTTCATTGGGCCAAACATATGGAAATCCGACGGTGCGAGATCGGGGCTGTAGGGTGCATGAGGAAGAACAGTCCACTGAAGTTTTGTGAGCTCCTCTCGGGTGCGAAGACTTGTGTGAGGTTTTGCGTTGTCATGAAGAAGGAGAAATTCGTTCTGATTTTTGTGCCTACGAACACGCTGAAGTCGTTTCTTCAATTTCTGAAGAGTAGCACAATACACTTCAGAGTTGATCGTTTGACCATGGGGAAGGACATCGAACAGAATAACCCCTTCAGCGTCCCAGAAGACTGTAACCATGACTTTACCGGCTGAGGGTATGGCTTTAAACTTTTTCTTGGTAGGGGAGTGGGTGTGGCGCCACTCCATTGATTGCCGTTTTGTTTCAGGTTCGAAGTGATGAACCCATGTTTCATCGCCTTTAACAATCTTTAACAAGAAATTGTCACCCTCAGCCACACGACGAGCAAGCAATTCCGCACAGATGGTTCTCCTTTGCTCTTTATGGTGTTCGGTTAGACAACGAGGGACCCAGCGGGAACAAACCTTTGAATATCCCAACTGGTGAACAATTGTGACAGCACTACCAACAGAGATGTCAAGTTGAGCACTGAGTTGTTTGATGGTGATCCGTCGATCATCTCGAACGAGTGTGTTCGCACGCTCCGCCATTGCAGGAGTCACAGCTGTGCATGGCCGGCCCGCACGCGGGAGATCAGACAGTCTTGCTTGACCTTGCGGCGATGAGGACACACGCTTTCCCCAACGACTCACCATGCTTTTGTCCACTGCCAGATCACCCTAGACATTCTGCAAGCGCCTATGAATATCTGAGATGCCCTGGTTTTCCGCCAAAAGAAACTCGATCACTGCCCGTTGTTTGCAACGCACATCCGTTACAGACGCCATTTTAACAGCTCCGTACAGCGCTGCCACCTGTCGGAATTCAATGAAACTATACGAGACGAAGCGGGAATGTTTGAAAATATTCCACAAGAAATTTCCGGTTTTTTCAACCAAAATTGGCCGAGAAAAAAAATGTGTTGCATTACTTATTGAACTGCCCTCGTAATCAGCGTTTCCTCGAGTTCTCTTTGCAGTTCGCCGCTTTACCTCGGATCCGCAGTCGGAGACGAAACATCAGGGTAGAGTTTTATACATCGACCACGGCCTATCAGCCCTGAAGTTTCTAGTGAGAACGTAAGATATTGTACGCATGACGTGACCTGCTCGCTCTCCCGATTTGAATACCATAATGCATGTCTGTGGTGCAGTAGGGAGACATGTTGCATCACGCCAGCATCCACAATCGGTCTCCAAGACTTGTGAGCAGCTCGGCAGGAAGAATGGACGTTATTTCCTCAACATCAGATTGATGACATAATACACAGAATGTCCCGTCGTTGTCAGGACTGTATTGGTGCCAGAGGTTGTCACACCTCACACTGGCCACATTAACCAGTTGTCGGAATGTGTGTACATATCCGTTAAGGTGGAGAAACATGCAGAACATATTTGACTTTCAGTTTATTACGTTGTGTATTTTTTACATTGCTTCTATGTGCTATCACCTGTTTATACTGTTTAATGGTAAAATAAACATAACTTTGCAAAATTTTCGTTTCTTGCTTTAATTTTGGGCACCAGTGTAGATTCAGTACCAAGGTAACGATACCTGCTAGTACAGGTTGGGACAAATAAAAATTGCTCGGAGAACAGAACTTCAAGGTACAAAGTGTGTGTGTGTGTGTGTGTTAGGGCTTATGGGCGCTCAACGTCGAGGTCATCAGCGCCCTGACACACATTAAAAGGAACGAATGTGAACAGACCTAATAAAACTGAAGCACACACGCAAAGAAAGCAGGAAAAGAAGGAAAATGCTACATAAGAAAGTAGAACGTAAGGAAAGGGAGAACGTAGGAGCAAGAAGGCCACAGTAAATTGACATTGGCTGGCCACTTACATAAAATATTGGCAAGCTTGTCACGCAGCGACCAAATTAAGACCCTCTCCCTAAAATCTTTGTAAAAACATTTGACATGGCACAGAACTTTAAAATTTTAGTCACATTCGTCCGAGTGTTGCCTAAAAGAGATGGCAGGTCCGCTGGCAAGTAAGCCGCGACCCGCTGGTCAGAAAATAAAACGCAATCCAATAAAACGTGGCGTACAGTGACCTGGACGCCACAAGCACCACACATTGGAGGGTCCTCTCGCCGGAGCAGGAAGCCATGCGTTATAGGGCTGTGGCCTATCCGAAGCCGAGTGAGGAGAACCTCGTCCCGTCGATGGGGCTGAAAGGAAGTACACCACAAACGCGTTGTGGGCTTGACTAAACGGAGCTTCTTGTCAGTCACGTCCAGCCACTCATGCTCCCACCCATGACTCATGAGCTCAACAGCGAGGTGAGAGCGTGCAGGGGGATAGCACACTGAAATACTTGTGGATCGAGACACGCCTCCTTGGCTGCGAGATCTGCCCTTTCATTCCCAGCAGTGCCGACTTGCCCCTGAACCCAGCAGAAAGCTACCACCTTCGCCAGTCGCTGTAGTTGGAGGAGGGCATCCTGGATGGTCTGGACTATTTTATCTGCTGGGTACAAACGTTGCAATGAGTGAAGGGCACTTAGTGAATCGGAGCAGACAAGAAATTTAGGACAGGAAGAATGTCTCATCTGTTCCAGCGCCCGCAAGGTCGCAGACAGTTCTGCATCAACACAGCAGAGAAAAGGAAATATAGAACTAACACTACTATAGCAGATGTTGAAAGTGACCACTATTCGTGTGATGGACTTTTAGGCCCTGATCTGCGTTTCTGAAGGCGGATCGAAGATGGACTGCTGGAATTGCTGCAGTCTCATCTGAAATGTTCTGCTTCAGTTCTTGAAGCCTATGAGGATCGTTGCGATACACCTTAGACTGGGGACTGCCCGCACAAAGTAATCGCACACTGACAGCTGGGTGGCCAGCTGAGGCCATGAACAGACTGATCTCTGCTAACAACTCTGTCAAGAGTGAAGATTGCACAGATGTGCTCCAATGTGTGCAGTGGATTACGTGGTGGGCGTACTCGTGATGAACGAGCCACGGGGCGCGGTTATACGCATACATTCACCTCCAGTTGTATCCACTCGTCCGGGCCACATTTATTTGCCCTACCGTGAGTAATTGTTTTTGGTACGTCAGTAGGGTCGTCAGAAAAAACCCTATGAAATTCTGTTCCACGAACTAATGAGACTCAATCGCCGAAGTTGGCCGAATGATGGCCGTCATATTTGAAAGTAATCTATTTATTTCAGTGATGTCCGTTCTTTGGGACATGTTGGACAGAGTGGTAACCATTCGTGCTAACGTGGCTGGTGCATACATTTCTATGAAACAGGGAATGGGGAAAGAAAGGCAAGGGGTGGGTGGGATTTTATGACTTCCAGCCCCATGGATCATTGGGTAACGCAGTCGCGAAAGTTGGAAATTTGTGCCGGACCGGCACTCGAACGGGGATTTACCGATTACCATGATGGTTGCTTTAAGTTCTTCGGCCATCTGCACACAGCCCGGGGCAACTGCAAGTGGTAGTATAGTGAGGTTTGTAGCACACTTTTGATATCAAATTGATGTGAAAATTAATTATATTTATCAATTAATCACTCTGCCCTTGCCCTTCCCCGCTTATCCCTGATCCCGGCCACTTCCACTCCCTCCCCCAAATGATGTCACCTGTCTTTCTCAGCTGCACGTGTACCCCAGTCCCCTCCTTCCCCTCCCAGCCTACCCCACCCCCCACCCCCTATTGTTGAGAGTTTCGAATTTTGGTGGGAATGTCTTTGTCCCGGGGCTGTGCTGACATCCCCCCTCCCTCCCTGCCTCCCCACCTGGGAATTTATAGAAAATTAAAATTGGCCGTTCTCTTTCCAGGACCTGAACCCTGGTCCTCCTGAGTGGAAAGCCCAAGTGTACTTCCTTAAAACAATTAAACCACGAGGCGCTTGGAATTGATGGGAAATTAAAAATGGCAATGCCCTTTCTGGGACTCGAACCCTGAGTCAACTGGATGGAAAGCACAAATGCACCTCCTAACACACAGGAACTGTCCAGGTGTGGGTAAGGAAGGTTTGTTGGATTACTTTATTTTGGTCGGTAAACTGACAAAAAATTTCGATCGTAATTACGTAATTAATGACAAAGATACCTCCTAATTACACAACTATACGTATAGCGCTACGCAAGGACGACATACAAGCGCTATACAGCTCAAAAACTGACAATACCATACAACTGTTGTTGTTGATTGTAAAATGATTGTGTATTTCTTCTTTAATAGTCGCTTTATTATAGGAGTCGATGTGAAACAGTCAAGTGGAGAAATTTTTAGACAATATAGTTGAGTGGAGATAGCAGCGATTGGTTTACTTATAATCAATTACTCAAAATGACAGTCACAATCGCATTATTTATTTTGACGCCAACGGGCTACAACCCGCGATGGGGTCATCTTCAGGGCAATTTACACTCTAAAGTTATAATATTAGTAAGTAATCATGTATGTAATCTACAAGCAATTAGTGAAACTTACATAAATAAACAGATTTTTATACCCAATTGGTCTCTCGCTGGAGTCGTCATCCTGTCTGTGCACGGTTGGTAACTATGCATGGCTGGCTTTTTTTTATTTTATTTCAATTCCCCATCGGGGTGGGCTGGCAGCAGCATATACGCTGCTCTTCAGCCGAAAGACATAGAACAGACAATAGAAGACAGTTAAAAATATACAAAGGAGAGAATATGGTGAACATAGACATAAAAAAGGGGGAACATCGTGGAAGGCAATAGATAAAGAAGGGGCGACTAGAAAATGAAGATAAAAACTGTAAAAATGCAGTGCACACAAAAAGCCACACACTGGGACAATTAAAAGAACACAAGGCACAATATGACCGGAGCATAGAAGTATCGATGGATGGCGTAGCACATAACAACACACTGACAGCGAACCTCAAGGCAGCACACAATTAAAATCACACATCTTGACGCACAGGAGAAACAGGACTAAACAGAACACTGACATGGCACACTGACCATGATCGAAACGGAGGATCTGCCAGGCGAAAGGAGATGAGAGAGACCGGAAGAAGGGAGGGAGGGAGGGGAAGAGAAGGGGGAGATGGGCGGCGAGCGCCCTGAAGAGGGACACGGAGGGAGGGATGTGGGAAGGAAAGAGGCAAGGATGGGAGGCAGGGTCTCAGGGAGGGGGAAGGAGGAAAATCCACTCTGGGAAAAGGAGGGGAGAGGAAAAAGGGGGCCCTGGGGAGGGGGCGAACAAGGCCAGGTTATAGTTTGAAGGAAGGGTAGATGTCACAGCGAAGTTCATCATCTGGGAGGGGGAGACGCTGGAAATTGCCCTGATGAAGGATTGTGTGGAGGTGGAGACAGGGAGGGATACACCAATAGAGGCGCGGCAACGGGCAGGGGGTGGAGGGGCAGGAGGAAACCAGAGGGTGGAGGAGATCAATCCTGCGGACAATGTAAAGGATGCGGAGATGTTGGAGGAACAGGAGGAGGTGGGTGAAGGGGAACAGTTCATACAGGAGCCGTGTGGGGGAAGGAAGGTGGATACGGAAGGCAAGGCGGAGCGCATGGAATTCGAAGGTTTGGAGGGCCTTGTAAAGGTGGGTGGGTGCAGAGATCCAGGCAACGCTGGCATAACGGAGGATAGGACGGATGAGGGATTGTAGGTGTGGAGGATGGTAGAAGGATGCAATCCCCATGTCTGGCCAGACAGGAGTTTCAGAAGGCGGAGGCGGGAATGGGCTTTCTGTTGGTTGGTGTGGATATGAAGGGTCCAGGTGAGGTGTCGGTCGAGGTTGAGGCCAAGGTATCTCAGGGTGGGGGTGAGCTGGATCGGACAACCATAAAGGGTAAGGTAGAAATCATGGAGACGAAAGGAGTGGGTGGTGAGGCCTATGATGATTGTCTGGGTTTTGGAGGGGTTGAGATGGAGGAACCACTGGTTACACCAAGTGGTGAACCGGTTAAGGTAGGTTTGGAGGGTACGTTGGGACCGTTGAAGGGTAGTATAGAGAGCCAGGAAGGCGGTGTCATCCGCATACTGGGGAAGGTGAACTGGTGGGGGTGGCTTGGGCATATCAGCCATATACAAGAGATAAAGGAAAGGGGAGAGGACAGAGCCCTGGGGGACGTCAGCAGTGGGATAAAAGATACGGGAGTTGGTGTTGTGGAGGGTGACGTAGAAAGGATGGTGCGAGAGGAAGGAGGTTACCAGACGGACATAATTGATAGGCAGGGTATATGTTTGAAGTTTAAAAAGGAGACCGGGATGCCATACACAGTCATAGGCATTTTGTAGGTCAAGGGAAACAAAAATCGAGGAGCGATGGGGCATGGTTGGTTCTCTGCATGAGAACACGTGGGCAGACGGTAACGCCCTCCACGGTGACCAACGGTAGTTACATGCTTAAGCAATAAAATTTTAAAGTTTTCCACTCGTAATATAAAACATAATAAATAATAATTATAACAAATTAAATCTCGCGAAATTAACAATTATTTTTAATTCGGATAACTGTTGTCCCATTCATTTTTCAAATCACTTGTGGATAGAGTAAAGTCCTCTATCTTTTGTGGTAGGGACGCCGTTGCCATGGGCGATAGTATGTATCAAGCGCCCCCTAGCTTGTGTGGTTCTGACACTGTCGTCATGGTAGCCTCTTCGTATAGGTCGTCTGCTCTAATACCATCTTTGCGGGTTGTTATGGTAGTGGCCTACCATAAAGATTCTTCCGCGATGTTGTTGTCAGTCCATGTGGTCTTCTGCTGCGGCGGCGTTATCCTTGCACAGAATGCGTTGTCGTGGTGTGTTCTGGCTGTTATCCATAAAAGTTGTTCGTAGTAATTAGTAAAAATAAAATCAGTGTATTCTCCACTACAAAATTATCATATTAGAAAAACGAAGTATAGCAGGTGCCCCTTAGCCTATTTGGCTAGGATCCCGTCGTCATAGTAGCCTCCTCGTACGTGTCGTCTGCTGTAGCACGGCACTTATACGAAGTGGCTACCATGATGATAGCGTCCCAACCACACAGGCTAGGGGGCGCCCATGGCAACGGCGTCCCTACCACAAAAGATGGAGGGCTCTATCCACAAATGATGTGAAAAATGAATGGGACAACAGTTATCCGAATTTTAAATAATTTTAAATTTCTCGAGATTTAATTAGTTATAATTATTATTTATTATGTTTTATATTACGTCTGGAACAAACTTTAAAATTTACGATTTCTTGCTTGGTCACCGTGGAGGGCGTTACCGTCTGCCCACGTGTTGTTGGCCATTATTTAAGCTCTTGCAGAAAGCCAAGCATGCACATTCGAGGGTTGGATTCCCTCACTTCTTCATCGAAGACTCTCACTGCCAGGGCTACTCTCAGGGTGTATCTCCGACGTGGAAGAGCCCCACCATTTCCTTTCCGTGTCGTCTGCTCGCCGTCACTACTGCTCGCCGTCTGGCCCTCCTCGCCGCCGCCGCCGCCGCCGCCTGCCGGTGCTCGCCGCCGCCTGGTCGCCGTCTGCCGGTGCTCGCCGCCGCCGCAGCCGCCGCCGCCGCCGCCACTGTTCGGTCGCTGCCTGCTGCCGCCGCCTGGTCGCCGCAGTCGCCGCCGCCGTCGTCGTCGCCGCCTACCGCCGCGCCGACGCCGCCTGGTCGCCGCCGCTCGGTCGCCGCCTGCTGGTGCTCCCCCAACCCACCACCACTATCATTTTCACCTCTCCCTCCGCTGCTCCAACCACGATCACATGGAATTCATCCTCCACCCCCCCTTCCCGTCCTTCCTTCTCTCCCTGTCCACCCCACCCCTGCGCCACTTTCGGCTGTAGCCACCCCCAACTCCCCGTCCCCAATACTGTTGCCCCATCGACAGCTACTGACTTCCCACTGCTCCCTGCACCGCCTCCAACGGGCTCCAAGCCAGCACGGATTTCGCCTCGACGTTCCACAGTCTCTGTGACACCCACGCCCCCTCCCTCTGCGTCGTCCGCTGCTCAGGGTGGTACTACCCCCTGCCATCTCCCCCTGCAACCCGTCCCCCAGCCCCTCTCCAGCCGGTCGTGACCACGAAACCTTCAAAGCGCCCGAATGTTGACCCTTCCCACGAAATCTCCTCCAAAAAAGCCCCGATCCCCGTGACCCACCCACCCCCGTGGACACGACCCCGAGCCCCGCCCCCACCATGCCTGCCACCCACACCTTTGTCCTCTCCAATGCTGACCCTCAATTCCTTGATGTCCGCTCCCTCACCCTCGCCATCCGGAAATATTACCCCAATGCTCCCATCTCCCATCTGATTCCTCGCAAGGACTCGGTCCTCATTAAATCCCCCAATGCTTCCTTCCACACTGATCTCCTTTCCCGCATCCCCCGTATCCAATTTGGCCAACATGCAACCCTCACCCCCTACCACACCCCGTCCTCTCCCCGTCAGCCTCAACCTCCTCGACGTCCGCTGACCTTCACCGCTGTGATCACGAAGCTTAGCCCCATGACCACAGAGGCTGAGGTGTTGGCGGAACTCAACTCCGGGCCCGACATTGAAATCTGCTCGGCCCGTCGCATCTTCAATGATGCTGGGCCGACTTTTCTCATGCAGATCTTCACCGAATCCTCCTCTTTCATTGACCGCCTCCTCACTGAGGGAGCCCTCATCTATAATCGCCGTCATAAGGTGGACCCCTCCCGTTCCCCAGTCCAATCCTACCACTGTCAACACTGCCTCACATACAACGACCACGTTACCTCTGTCTGCAAGAACCCCCCCCTACTTGTCCCCACTGCAAAGCTTCACACTTCCTCAAGAATTGCCCCAACCTCACCTCTCCCCCTTCCTGCAACACTTGTAACGAACCACATCCTACCTACTCCTCGAAGTGTAAAGCGAAACCTCCTCCAGTCACCCCTGAGCTCACCATCTCTGTCCGTCCTGTTAATGACCCCATCCACCCCAACAACTCACTCCGCCCTCCACCTACTGCAGAGGACATCATCCGTTTCATCACCATTGTGCTCCAAAGCATCCACCCCTTCCAGCACTCCCACACCCTTTCCCAAGTCGCCCTCGCTTCCCGTTCCATCTTACCACCTATGCCACATACTCCCACAACCAGGCCCACTTCACCTTCACCCCCCTCACCACCCTCATCTAACTCTCCCATCCCATGGTACAACAACTGTACTGTATCCTGTACCACAACATTCGCTCCCTGCCCACCCACAAACTCCTCTTCCTCCACACCCTTCGTCAGCACTGCGTGGATGAATTCGTCCTAAATGAAACCTTCCTTCAACCCCGTATCTCCATCTCCATCTCCACCCTTCACCGCACCGATAACACGTACCCTCTGGCGTGTGGCGGAGTTGCTGTAGGCCACCTCAAGCACCTCCCTGTCCGGCCCCAACCTCTCCTTAACAATCCTGCCGAGCATCTCACCCTCAGCCTCTTCTTCCCCACCCTTACCATCACCTGTGCCACCATTTATGTCCGCCCTCGCACCCCCATCCCGTACGATTTCCTGGCCCACATTGACCACACCTTCTCCACCTACGTGATTGCCGCTGACCTCAATATCCACAGCCATGATCCTGCCGACCTCCAGCGGTGGCATCAGTTTCTCACTACCCTCCAGGGAGACCTGGTTCCCCTGACTCAGCACAGCCGACCCGAATCCAACACCACTCCCGATGTGGTCCTTGCCTCTCCCAACCTCCTTGGGCGCATCACTACAGATGTCCTTGACCTCATTGGCAGTGACCATGCTCCTGTTCTCCTCACTATCTCTAATGGTCGCCATCCCTGCAACGCTCCTCGCCCCGACGTCCCTCCTAAACTTGTCCATGATTACTCCCGTGCCAACTGGGATGCCTACTGGGACTCCATTCACACCCAGGTTGATGGCCACGAACTTACCCTCCAATCTCCTGATGACATCTCTCGCACTGCTGCCTTCCTGTACCAGACCTTGTCTGACGTCGTCGCCACCGATATCCCCACCAAAGCCATCCATCCTCACTGCCCAACCCTGCCTCCACAGGCTGTCCTTCTCCTTCGAGAGTCCCGCCAACTCTACCGCTCTTTTCTCCGCACTCGTGACCGGGATACACTTACCCACCACCAGCAATTACAACGACACATCCATAACCTGCTTACTGCGAAGAAACGCCGTGCCTGGCGCCAGACATATACACAACTCAGCACCACGCTCCCCATAAACTCTTACAAGTATTGGTCTGCTTTCCACCGCCTTACTGGGAACCGCTCCACCCCCCAGTACCCTCTCCTCTTTAATGACTGTCCCTTTCCTGACAACCTCAGTAAGGCCAACCTCTTTGCCTCTTACCTCTCCAATGTTTTTTCCATCCCAGATGATCCACAGTTTGACTATTCCCTCTTCCCTGACGTCATGGACCGTACGAATACCTCCGTTCCTCCCCTTACTCCTAGCTTCCAGTACTTGGCCCACACACCACCATCTGAACTTAACACTCCCATCACAACAATCAGCCTCACACTCCGCACTAAATGCAACACTTCTCCTGGCCCCGACTGCATTACCTACCACCACCTCAAACACTGCCCTCCCTCCTTCCTTTCAGTCCTTGCCACCCTCTACAATGTCATCCTTGCCACTGGCTTCTATCCCGACCTGTGGAAAACCTCCCGTATCCCGATGTTCTCCAAACCCAACAAGCCTCCATCTGATGCCTCTTCTTATCATCGTATCTGTCTCACATCAGTGTTCAGCAAGCTCCTGGAATCCATCCTTCCACGGCGCATCCATCACCACCTCCGCCAAAACCACCTCCTCCCCAACACCCAATGTGGCTTTCGACCCTCCTTCTTTGCTGATGACCAACTCCTCCACCTCACTCATCTCCTGTCCCTCCAGCTTAACTCCCGTCGCTCTGCCATTTTTGTCTCCCTTGACTTCGAAAAGGCCTACGACCATGTCTGGCATCCCGGTCTCCTGTTTAAACTGCAAACCTATGCCCTTCCTATCAACTACATCTGTCTGATGGCCTCCTTCCTCTCCCACCGCTCCTCCTATGTTACCATCCCTAATGCTAATTCCCACACCTTCTACCCCTCTGCAGGTGTGCCCCAGGGCTCTGTCCCCTCCCCTCTCCTCTACCCCCTGTACATGGCAGATATGCCCCCCCCCCCTCCAGTACACCTCTTGCAATATGCTGATGACACCGCATTCCTCGCTCTCGCTCCTACCCTCCAATGGTCCCAACGCCTTCTCCAGAATCACCTTGACCTTTTTGCTGCATGGTGTAACCAGTCGCTCCTGAAAATCAGTCCTTCCAAGACCCAGGCAATCATCGTAGGTCGTACCACTCGCTCCTTCCGGCTCCTGGATTTCTCCCTTACTGTCTGCACCCGTCCTGTCCGCCTCACCCCCAACCTCACCTACCTTGGCCTCACCATTGACCATCACCTCACCTGGATCCCTCATCTCCGCTCCATCCAATCCAAAGCCCACAACTGCCTCCGACTCCTCAAACTCCTCTCTGGCCGGACATGGGGGTTGCACCCCTCTACCATCCTCCACAGCTACAAATCCTTAATCCATCCCATCCTCTGTTATGCCAGTCCTGCCTGGATATCTGACCCCTCCCCCCAAATTCTATAAGTCCCTCAAGATGCTTGAACGTCATGCACTCCGCCTCGCCTTCCGTATATGCCTCCCGTCCCCCATGCGGATCCTCTATGACCTCATTGCTTTCCCCCATCCTATTCCTCCAATATATCCACATCCTCTACACCTCCTGCCACCTTGATCCCCCTCACCCCCTGGTTGCTCCTCTCCTCTCCCATTCCCGCCCCCTGCCACATCTTCACTGTTGCGTTCCCCCTACCCTCCATCTCTACACCCTTCATCTCCTTTCCCAAGGTGGCTTCCATCAACTCCCCCTCCCAGATGATGCCCTCTCTCCCTCCATTTATCCCTCCTATCAACTCTGATCCTCACTCTCCCTCCTTTCCTCTTTCCTTTTCCTGGGCTCCCTCTCCACCCCTTCAATCCTCTTTTTTCCCCACCTCCGCTCTCTCTGCCTCCTTCTCTCCCCTGAGTCCTTTTGCATTTCTCTCCTCTGCCTCCTCTCATTCCCTCTCGCATCTGCCTTGCCCCTCCCCCCCTTTATTAGTCCTCTCCCTCCTTGGTCCCCCCCTTTTCGTTTTTTTTCCTTCCTCCCTCCTTGTTCTTTCCCCTCCTCCAGGTACCCCCCCCCCCCACATCTGCCTTTGGCTCGGGAGTGTCGTCTTTGTGCCGCCCTTTTCGTGCAGTGTGTGAGTGTTCCGTGTTGTGTTTTTTTGGGAAGTATTGCGAACAGCCATCATACTGTCGCTGGGTGTGCTTTTTATCTCTTGCGAACAGAAACCAGACAGTCACCGTGTTTTTTAATTGTGTGTGTACTATGTTACTTGTCTGATTCCTGTGTCTTTTATTAACATTGCCAACCCCTTTTGCTTTCTGTTTTAACTTTCCGGATTTTTCCGCCATTTACCACTTTATGTCACCGTTTTATCGCCTGTTTTTCTTGTTTCTTTTCTTCTTCCACTTTTTAAAATAAAAGTCTGTTGGCTGTAGAACAGCGTCCTAAGCTGCTGCCAGCCCACCCCCTTCGGGGGGAATTGAAAATCAATAAAGGAAAAAAAAAGCCAACGATGCATAGTTACCAACCGTGCACAGGCAGGGTGGCGACTCCAGCGAGCGACCAAACGGGTATAAAAATCTGTTTGTTTATGTAACTTTGACTAATTGCTTGTAGATTACATACATGATTACTTACTAATGTTATAACTTTAGAGTGTAAATTGCTCTGAAGATGACCCCATCGCGGGTTGAAACCAGTTGTCGACAAAGTAAATACACTCCTGGAAATTTAAATAAGAACACCGTGAATTCATTGTCCCAGGAAGGGGAAACTTTATTGACACATTCCTGGGGTCAGATACATCACATGATCACACTGACAGAACCACAGGCACATAGACACAGGCAACAGAGCATGCACAATGTCGGCACTAGTACAGTGTATATCCACCTTTCGCAGCAATGCAGGCTGCTATTCTCCCATGGAGACGATCGTAGAGATGCTGGATGTAGTCCTCTGGAACGGTTTGCCATGCCATTTCCACCTGGCGCCTCAGTTGGACCAGCGTTCGTGCTGGACGTGCAGACCGCGTGAGACGACGCTTCATCCAGTCCCAAACATGCTCAATGGGGGACAGATCCGGAGATCTTGCTGGCCAGGGTAGTTGACTTACACCTTCTAGAGCACGTTGGGTGGCACGGGATACATGCGGACGTGCATTGTCCTGTTGGAACAGCAAGTTCCCTTGCCGGTCTAGGAATGGTAGAACGATGGGTTCGATGACGGTTTGGATGTACCGTGCACTATTCAGTGTCCCCTCGACGATCACCAGTGGTGTACGGCCAGTGTAGGAGATCGCTCCCCACACAATGATGCCGGGTGTTGGCCCTGTGTGCCTCGGTCGTGTGCAGTCCTGATTGTGGCGCTCACCTGCACGGCGCCAAACACGCATACGACCATCATTGGCACCAAGGCAGAAGCGACTCTCATCGATGAAGACGACACGTCTCCATTCGTCCCTCCATTCACGCCTGTCGCGACACCACTGGAGGCGGGCTGCACGATGTTGGGGCGTGAGCGGAAGACGGCCTAACGGTGTGCGGGACCGTAGCCTAGCTTCATGGAGACGGTTGCGAATGGTCCTCGCCGATACCCCAGGAGCAACAGTGTCCCTAATTTGCTGGGAAGTGGCGGTGCGGTCCCCTACGGCACTGCGTAGGATCCTACGGTCTTGGCGTGCATCCGTGCGTCGCTGCGGTCCGGTCCCAGGTCGACGGGCACGTGCACCTTCCGCCGACCACTGGCGACAACATCGATGTACTGTGGAGACCTCACGCCCCACGTGTTGAGCAATTCGGCGGTACGTCCACCCGGCCTCCCGCATGCCCACTATACGCCCTCGCTCAAAGTACGTCAACTGCACATACGGTTCACGTCCACGCTGTCGCGGCATGCTACCAGTGTTAAAGACTGCGATGGAGCTCCGTATGCCACGGCAAACTGGCTGACACTGACGGCGGCGGTGCACAAATGCTGCGCAGCTAGCGCCATTCGACGGCCAACACCGCGGTTCCTATGTGTGTCCCCTGTGCCGTGCGTGTGATCATTGCTTGTACAGCCCTCTCGCAGTGTCCGGAGCAAGTATGGTGGGTCTGACACACCGGTGTCAATGTGTTCTTTTTTCCATTTCCAGGATTGTAATACTATTTTGACTGTCATTTTGATTAATTGATTATAGTCTAGTGGAGAATGGCGGACGATTTCCCTACAAGTCCATGGCTCTTCCTTGGTTGGGGTAGCAGTCATTTATCATGGTTGTGAGTGGAGTGATGCCGGTGTCGCGCTTTGTACTGAAGGCACTGCGTGAGGGACTTTCTGTTTCGCAAACAGCTGACTTTTTGAAATAGACATCTGGAGCTTCCTACGGATGGGTAGGGTTATGCTACTTGATTTCTCTTTCGTTTTGTCTAGGACCGTCGCATGAAGGCGTGGAGCATGTCGCGAGTGGCACAGCTGCTCTCTGCCGGGTGGGCGGTGCGTGGGGGCTCTGTCGCTATATTGTAGATGAACAAGTTGCACTGGAGGTGGCCATCCTTTTAGCTACCATTGTTTAGTTGACTATACACGTTATTGTGTATGCATCGCCTCGTACGAGGCCTCCTCTCAGTGGGTAGCAGCTTGCCAGCCCGGCAGCATTCACGACGGCTGCTTCAAGGGACACGCCTACTCGATGCTCTCTCTTGCCTGCTGTGGTCCTTTTGGCATGAAAGGCACCACACCACGCGAGTGTCGTTAGGCGATCTAATGACGCAACCGCGACACATGCGCCACTTGGCCATGTGTCCAGTGGTCTCTACTGTTGTCCACCTGTCAGCCTCTGTCATGGGGGTGGCAGACAGCAGCTGCAGTCTGTACACAGTTCTGCTCTCAAGGCGCGCTTTCCTGGTCATCGCCAGTTTAGAAGGTCAGCATCTTCCATCACAACTCTATCCTACGTAATCCTACGTAAAATATTTTTCGAGGACTGCAACTGGCGCTGGGCATGTCAGACTTTCCATCTGTCTCAGACTGAACAAAAAGTGTTTTTTTGTAACGCTAGCAGCTGCATCCAATTATCCATCCACCTGCAGGCAAACATAGGACGTTTGTGTCAGATCTTTTTTTCCTCCCCCCACAGATGTAATACTTTCCACAAACAGCTGCACCAAACCTGCCTGAAGAAAAAAAAATAGAAGTTATAACTTGCCGGTGTGGCACTCTGTGCTCCTATGGGTCCTTTACAAAACAGAGGGTGGAGTCTGAAGCTATATAAAACCCAATCCCCAACAAAATCATCATCAGTCTTTGACATTGCGTGGTGTGATTCCTGCACCCTGAAACGCGCAGCCAGCAGTGAGGCCAGCGGCAGTGGTGGTGGGAAACGGCCAAACTTGGCTCAATTGTCTTCTAAGTCTTTATAAAAAAAAATTAAGAGTTCAAATTGTGACAGTTATGAAATGTTGTAGCAAAATATTCAAATTTTTTGGAGATTGTGATACGTTTCCGTAACGAGTGGTTATGAAAGTTCTTTTTTCTTACCATTACAGCATTCATTCCCGAAATGCTGTTGGAATTAGAATGCCAACTGGAGGCACATAACATGTCTACTGCTGTTCTAGATTTAGAGCAGCAGCAACTGGAAACTGAAAGCCCCCATCAAGTGGGAGAACTTCTGCCAGCATCGTGTAAGTACATCTCAAAATTCTGTGTGGTAGTTTATGTTCAGAAAACACCTCTTGATGTATTCAGATCATAACAAGTGTTTGTAAAACTTTTGGTCTCGCTGTTGCAGCGTTTGAGCTGCAGCTGATGGACATTGAGCTGCTGCTGCTGGAGTCTGAAATGCAGCAAGAAAGTGTTGTAATATATTGCCATTAGACTTTTTTATCATATGCATGTGTGTGAGGTATATATAAATTCATTGTTGTAGATGTTTCTACTACTCAAGAGGAAAACGAGATTCCTGTACGGGTATGCGTCAAGAATGATGGCCTGGATCCATCACTTCCATCTGGTTTGAACTTTTTACTTATTGATTTCTTTTTTTCGTAGTTATAATCAATATCTCGCTGTAGTCGACAGGAAGTGCAAAATGGCTAAGCAGGGATGGCTAGAGGACAAATGTAAGGATGTAGAGGCTTGTCTCACTAGGGGTAAGATAGATACTGCCTACAGGAAAATTAAAGAGACCTTTGGAGAGAAGAGAACCACTTGTATGAATATCAAGAGCTCAGATGGCAACCCAGTTCTAAGCAAAGAAGGGAAGGCAGAAAGGTGGAAGGAGTATATAGAGGGTATATACAAGGGAGATGTACTTGAGGACAATATTATGGAAATGGAAGAGGATGTAGATGAAGACGAAATGGGAGATAAGATACTGCGTGAAGAGTTTGACAGAGCACTGAAAGACCTGAGTCGAAACAAGGCCCCGGGAGTAGACAACATTCCATTAGAACTACTGACGGCCTTGGGAGAGCCAGTCATGACAAAACTCTACCATCAGGTGAGCAAGATGTATGAGACAGGCGAAATACCCTCAGACTTCAAGAAGAATATAATAATTCCAATCCCAAAGAAAGCAGGTGTTGACAGATGTGAAAGTTACCGGACTATCAGTTTAATAAGTAACAGCTGCAAAATACTAACGCGTATTCTTTACAGACGAATGGAAAAACTGGTAGAAGCGGACCTCGGGGAAGATCAGTTTGGATTCCGTAGAAATGTTGGAACACGTGGGGCAATACTAACCTTACGACTTATCTTAGAAGAAAGATTAAGAAAAGGCAAACCTACGTTTCTAGCATTTGTAGACTTAGAGAAAGCTTTTGACAATGTTAACTGGAATACTCTCTTTCAAATTCTGAAGGTGGCAGGGGTAAAATACAGGGAGCGGAAGGCTATTTACAATTTGTACAGAAACCAGATGGCAGTTATGAGTCGAGGGGCATGAAAGGGAAGCAGTGGTTGGGAAAGGAGTGAGACAGGGTTGTAGCCTCTCCCCGATGTTATTCAATCTGTATATTGAGCAAGCAGTAAAGGAAACAAAAGAAAAATTCGGAGTAGGTATTAAAATTCATGGAGAAGAAGTAAATGAGGTTCGCCGATGACATTGTAATTCTGTCAGAGACAGCAATGGACTTGGAAGAGCAGTTGAACGGAATGGACAGTGTGCTGAAGGGAGGGTATAAGATGAACATCAACAAAAGCAAAACGAGGATAATGGAATGTAGTCAAATTAAATCGGGTGATACTGAGGGAATTAGATTAGGAAATGAGACACTTAAAGTAGTAAAGGAGTTTTGCTATTTAGGGAGTAAAATAACTGATGATGGTCGAAGTGGAGAGGATATAAAATGTAGACTGGCAATGGCAAGGAAATAGTCTCTGAAGAAGAGAAATTTGTTAACATCGAGTATTGATTTAAGTGTCAGGAAGTCGTTTCTGAAAATATTTGTATGGAGTGTAGCCATGTATGGAAGTGAAACATGGACGATAACCAGTTTGGACAAGAAGAGAATAGAAGCTTTCGAAATGTGGTGCTACAGAAGAATGCTGAAGATAAGGTGGGTAGATCACGTAACTAATGAGGAGGTATTGAATAGGATTGGGGAGAAGAGAAGTTTGTGTCACAACTTGACTAGAAGAAGGGATCGGTTGGTAGGACATGTTTTGAGGCATCAAGGAATCACAAATTTAGCATTGGAGGGCAGCGTGGAGGGTTAAAATCGTAGAGGGAGACCAAGAGATGAATACACTAAGCAGATGCAGAAGGATGTAGGTTGCAGTAAGTACTGGGAGATGAAGAAGCTTGCACAGGATAGAGTAGCATGGAGAGCTGCATCAAACCAGTCTCAGGACTGAAGACCACAACAACAACAACAACAGTCAAATTCATTACATATTTTTTCTATTGTTTCTAATAGTCAATATCTTGTTGTTGGCGACTTCCGTGAGATTGATCGATGGGTCCACAACAACAACAACAACAATTCCGGTAAGGTTGAGATGCTTGAGTGGGAACGTGAGATGGTGGCTGCTGATAGTGCGACCACTCCCTTCTGGAGCAGGGGGTGGATATATTTGACTGGGTGGGAAGACTGCCAGAAAGATCGACTGAATTGCTCAGTCCTGGGACCCGGAATGTAAAACTTGATTATAATGTGACTGAGCGGAGGTAGAAATGGCTGTTTTGAAGAGCGCGCCGCAGCGTCTAGTGTGAAGCAGTCGCCCACCGTTTCTGACGGTGGCGCCGCTGTGGCAGTCGCAGCTTTGGTGTCTCCCTCTGGTGGGAAAGGGGAAAGGTTGCCTGTTCACGTGGATTTAAGGGGCGCTATGAGATCGCCAGTCGGTCAGTCGGGGTCAGTCTCTCGTCCCCAGCTTGCTAGTCTTTCTCTCGTCCGTATTTGTTAGGCAGTTAGTGTCTGTCTGTCGTTCGGAGTGCTAGTATGTCTGTCGTTCGCATCAACTTTTAAAGCCGGCAAAATGAGAGTCTTTCCACTCCACCAGTAGGAGAACTCAGCGAATGGTCGCCCGGTCGGGGCTTAGTTCCTGCTTCTGAGTCTGCGCGTTAGGCCACCAGTCTGCTCGAGTTTCCTCAGGCAATAGTCATTGGCGTTTGGATCGATCGGTTGGTCGGTCGCGCACTGAGACACAAGATGACTTGTCCGTCTTGAGCATCAGCGCATGTGAGGTCGCCAGGTGAGTCCAGTGGGCAGCGGCGTATAGCGAGGGGTAGTGACTTCGCGGTCGACACGACAGCAACAGGAGTCAACCCACGACATCAGCCTGGCCGGTGCGAGCTGTGACGCCGTGAGACGGGAGATCGGCGCGCCTTCCTGCGTCCTTTGAAGTGGCTGGCAGCGGACGCTTCGGGAGAGCGATTTGGGGGTGCTGCGCCAGGTCTTCTCGAGAAATCGCAGTTTATTAGAAGTTAAGTGATTCGTGATATGTTGTTTGATTTACTCTTGTTAAATTCTACTTGTTTTCTTGGTCACCAGCCGTTTAGCTTTGGGGTCGTCCCACCATTCTTCTCCGTTTGCCCACCTGCAGGAAGGTGGTTGTTTATAAATTGGGTGGTCCGTTTTTCCCTTCTGGAGTAGGGACGGGTTAGGGCAACCTACGGTTCGGGTTGTTCGGTAATCTTCCTATCAATCTGTCGTACGTTAGTAGCTGACTCTGTCAAGTGTGTCGGATTTGGTGTGTTAACGAATTTATTGCTTGGAGTGTAACGGCCTAATACCTGAAATATGTTTTGATCTTTGAAAACTTTGATAGTATTGCCTACGATCTTGAGAGGCGGTATCTGTGTACTGTAGAGCATCTTTTGTTTGGCCATCCTTGTAGAATTTTATATTATGTTGCATTTCACGGGGTTTTATTTAATCATTTTAGTATATACTGTTGCCATCCTTTCATCGTAAGACTTTTCTTAAAAGTTACAATAAAGTTGCAACTTCGGTGGCAAGGTTAATATTTTACTTGTTAGCGTTTTGTACCATTTTCATCCCTCCTACGGGGGGTGCATAGTTTGTGTGCTTGTGAAAATTGTTAATACTCGTACTTTAAAGTAATCTGGTGTGTTGCAGATTTACACCTGTCTAGTCTTTCAGAGGCTGTTGTGAGCGGTCGTAACTACGGCCGTGTGAAAAGGGAGCGGCAAGGTTCTCTGCCCGAAAGCTCATACAGTCAAAACTTGTTTCTTTCTGCCTCTGAATAAATTGTAACTTTGATATTTAGAGGGTGCTTTCAGATTATAATTTTAAATCTGTTTCTTTTAAAAAATGCTTTTAGGCACTATTAAAGTGAATAGAATTCCCATTTGTTAAAAGGAATTTGGTAATGATTTCGTGAGTTACTGCCTGGCAACTGCTTCCTTGCTTACATATTGTGATTAAATGTATTAATGTTCTTGATCCATCGCTAGTAAATAAAACAAATTCCTAAGAATATTCTTTGAAAATAAATAACGGTTCAGTGACCATAATCGTTTAAGCATATAATTATTATCGACAGTGATTTACTTAACTGTCATTGTTTGTTTAGAGCATATATTTAAAAAAATCTTGAGTATTGTGCTTAATTTTTCCCGTTGTTCATATGTTACAGAGGTGTCACCGACAAGGCCACGCCAGGAGATGGCTCTGCCATGTGCACCTGGAGTGGTGGTTGTGGGGGCGGGTGTCAATCACAGACCTGAGCAGCGTGCAGCAACGTGCAAAGCGCCACTCGTTGCCGCATGGGAGGCGGCCAGGGCTGTTGCAGTGCCTGCCCCCGAACCACCACACACCATCTGGTGCCCTTGGGTGGTTCAGTCAGAGCAACGACCTTCTACCCCACCACCCCCACCCCACCCCCAGCTGAGGGTGGTGAATACTCCATTAGGCAGGAGCATCGAGAAGCACCGTCGCTGCAGCCTGGGTGCTCCCGCCCTCGCCGGCAACGCAAGGAATGTGTACCTCGGCGCATACCCCGCCCTCTTGAAGGCGCCTGATCCCCAGCACCCTCATCCACCGGCTGGACGCAGTCGTCACCTGGCTGTAGTGTTATTAATGATAACGAACCTGTGGCTACCGGTAGGGCTCTATCCCATCCTCAGAGTGAAGGACATCAGATTAAGGGTGTCATGACCCCTCGGCAGTTGCTAGGGCCTTTGACGGGCGTATGTCATTCAATATAATAGAGAATCTGGCTGGGGGTATCGTGACTCAGCCCGGTTTCTAGAAGTGTGCCTCCCAGTGTTAGAGGCTGAGCTCCTGAAAACCTTAGACGACCCGAGATATATTGCCATTAAATGTAATGCAGTGCTCTGCTGCAAGGTGACCAAACCGCCCAAATAGCAGGTTGCTGCTGAGGAGAAAACCTTACATTACGTCTGGGGCGATAGTGGCATTGTATCTCGGAGTACATCAAGTACCGAGTGGTATCATGAATATACCTTGGGTGCTATATTGGCCTGGTTTTCCCAGATGGAACTAAGAGGGTCATCTAAAACACTCAGCCAAATGCCACACCTCGACATCCATATTCATGTTTATGATCCGTTAAATGGAGGGTCCAGCTATACCAGACTTCCTGAGGATATTTAGAAGAAGCACGCTTGCATTAACGTTGAAAATGAATAAGATAAAGTTTGTTTTGCATTGTCAATCCTGGCTTGTGAGAGAAATTACACGAAATATCCGCAGCACACGTCTCGATACGAAATAGGTATTAACATTCGTGGATATTATAACTTTGACAGTATCGAGTTCCCCACAAAGATTAATGACATACCAAAATTTGACGTATAGAATTGGGGAATATCAGTTCACTTTTATGGCTGGAAGAAGAAGCAGAGAAGCAAGCGAAATGAGCAAGACCAACATACGACATTTGGACCACTCCATTTTTCTAAATATGCAGGTGAGCGTGGTCTTCATGCAAACATGCTGCTCTTCTCTGAAAGTGATAATCAGCATTATGTATGGGTCAAAGACATGTCCCACCTCATTTGCAGTCAAGTGTCGAAACACAGAGATAAGAAACACATTTGCTTCAGGTGTCTAAATAACTTCTTGGAAGTAGTGAAAAAGGCATCTGGAGGACTGTGAATCCAGTGAACTGGTACGTGTTGTTATGCCTACAGAATAAAACAAGTTCATTAAATTCAAGAATGCTCGCCACCAGGAATGATGTCCATTTGTTGTATACGCAGATTTAGAATGTCTCCTTGCCCCTATTATTCGCTGTGAAGGGAACCCCTTAAACTCACATGCAACTTCCACGCAAAAATACGTACCATATGTGGCGGAGTACCAAACTGCATATTCATTTGATTCAAGTCTTAACCGCTATGAATCTTATGTCGGGGATAATCCTGTGGTTTGGTTGCTCACTGAACTTGAAAAACCCTCATGGGATGTTGATAGGCCTTACAGCGCCATAATCCCCATAACCGAATCGGAGGAGGATAAAAAATTATACAATGATGCGGTTAACTGTCATATTTGTGGGATGATGTTAGATAAAAAGGGTGAAACTCCGGATATAGATCATTGTCATCTCATGGGGAAGTTCCGCGGTGCAGCTCACAATGCATGGAATTTGAAGTATCAGTTATCGTGACACATACCCTTTTTCTTCCACAACTTAAGCGGGTATGACGCTCTCTTTCTAGTTGAACAATTGGTTAATTTCGGTTGGAAAAAAGTCAGGTCAGTATCCTGCCTGACATTTGAGAAGTATATTTCATTCTCCAAATGAATGTCACCAAAAATTATGCTACACTTCCTTTACTCGGTACGTTTTATGCAGGTGCCACTCCAAAAACTCGTTGAAAATATACCTCATGAGGATATGCATATCACCTCATATGCATATCCAGATGAGGAAAACTTTCAGTTTGTGGCTAGGAACGGAGTTTTCTCTTATGAGTATCTGGATAGTAAGGCGAGAATCGACAAAACCAGGCTACCCAACCTTTCTGCATTTACCAGTACTCTCACAGGCAATGCCGTAACTAGTGGGGATTATGAGCATGCCGTGCATGTCTGGCGGGAATTCAACATTCCAAATTTGGGTGAATACTCAAGACTATACATAGACACTGACGTGCACTTGCTTGCGGATGTTTTTGAAAAGTTCCGGAATGTATGTATCCCCACCTACTCTTTGGACGCTGCCTTTTATTACACGCCACCCGGGTTGTCCTGGGAAGCAGTGCTCAAGAAAACGAGGCACAGCATCGAAATTTTGAGTGATGCCGATATGCTTCTTTTCCTTGAGCACGGGATCTGTGGAGAACTTCGCCAGTGTGTCCACAGACATGCCAAGGCAAGTAATCCACAGATGGGTGTGGAATATAATGCACCTCTCAATTCAAGTTATATTCTATACTTGGATGTGAATAACTTATACGAGCACACCATGATGCAGCCACTGCTGGTTGATGGGTTTCAATGAGTGCCCGAAAATGAATTACAGGGATTAGGTGGACAAATATTGGATCTGGCAGCTGATTCTGATGTAAGGAATGTAGTCGAGGCAAACCTCATATACCATGCTAGTTTGCATGAAATGACAAGCGACTTGCTGTTGTGTCCAGAGCAACAGATTCCATGAGGAAGCACAATCCCTAAACTGATGACCACTGTTGGACACGAGCAGAGGTGTGTAGTTCATTATCGTATCTCCAGCAGGGAGCTAGGCAGAATCACCCGAGTTACTTCCTTCAGTCAGTTCCCCTGGTTGAAGGAGTATGTTGAATTAAATACCGAAAACACGGCGGTCGCGACTAGTGATTTCGAAAAAGACTTTTACATATTAATGTATAATTCCATTTCTGGTAACACCATGCAGAATGTGAGAAATGTACGTGATATTTTGATTAGGACCGAATGGGATGGGGATGTGGGCGTAAAAATCTGAATCGCCAGACCAAATTTTAAGCGGGTCAGTTTTCAATGAGAACTTTGTTGCTGTGGAGATGCCGAAGGTTTCAGTAGAGTCTACGAAACCAGTCAATTTGGTTATGTTTATGTGGTGTCACCGCTAGACACCACACTTGCTAGGTGGTAACTTAAATCGGCCGCGGTCCTGTAGTACATGTCGGACCCGCGTGTCGCCACTGTGTAATCGCAATCCTAGCGCCACCACATGGCAGGTCACAAGACA
The DNA here is from genome assembly GCF_023898315.1 of Schistocerca nitens. NCBI lineage: Eukaryota > Metazoa > Arthropoda > Insecta > Orthoptera > Acrididae > Schistocerca > Schistocerca nitens. Next base: position 98,980,656 of record NC_064617.1, read on the forward strand.
CGGACTTGACCTCGCCCCAGTTGTACGGACGACATAGCTTGCGACTAGACCTACCAAGTATTCCTCTCATTTGCCGAGAGACAGATTAAATAGCCTTCAGCTAGTCCATCGCTACTACCTAGCAAGGCGCCATGTGTATCATTGCTAATTGCTTACTACTATGCAAGAGATGTATTTCAACAAGAAGAACATCATTAAAAGTTAAGTAGATGACAATCTCTCTTCTTTTCTTTATAGTTTTTCATCCAGTCTCCTGTTTCAGAATTTACGCCCGTCTGCGTTAGTTTCGCGTGCACCTAGCCACTCATTGTGTCGAGACCTTAGGGAATCGACACAACAGTTTATACTGGACATCTCCAAACTCCACTTGTACCGATTCCACTATGAGTTTGCTAAAACTCAATTCGTGGAGCCAAAGTTACTTTAAATGGATACAGATAGCTTCAACTACTGGGTGAAGGGCTGCGACCCATAAGAAGCAATTACGTGTCACAGCAATGAATTCGACACATCGAGATATCCAGCCGAAAATACTTACGGTATTGTTACTCAGAACTAGAAGGTTATCGGCTTAACGAAAGACGAGGCGGGTGGATTGCCAATTGTGGAGTATGTGGGTCTAAGATCCAAAGTGTATGCATACTGTACAATAGATGGAGCCACCCAGAGGCGGACTAAGGGTGTGCGACGTGCAGCATCATGTGTCATCATGGTCAAAGACAACTTGCAGTGCCTGTACGGTGGAGTTCGCAGTGCTCTGTGTGTGTGTGATGTATGGCGTGCCTCAGTGTGTGAGTGCTTATGTGCACCTGTTTGTATGCTTGTGAGAGTACCATAATATGTAGGCAGGACTATATAAGCAGTATGTGCTGGGAAAAAACTATAAAAAAATTTAAAAAATTAAAAATGAGAATTGCATATAAAAAATTTTAAAAATGAACCAAAATCATCAAAATTTAAAAAATGTAAATTAAGGATAAAAATATTTTACGCAATTATCTCTCGCTTTTGAAGTTCATGTGCATGTGTGAGTGGATGAGTGCATGTGTAAACAGATTAGTTTTTAAGGTTCACCTACCTCTAGCTATCCAAGGTGAGTTCCTCCCAGTTTATTTTAGTGCACCTGTTTGGGATGACCACTTTATGGCAATTCGCTTCGTTATATTATCAACTTATTTCAGCTGCTTGAGGTTGAAAATGTTAGAGCCACCCAGTTCAAAGTAAAAATTAAGTCTTCTGTTTGGGTGGAATTTCACAAGTAATAGTATTAGTGTAAGAGAAAGTATACCTCTGTAAACAGTATTTCAATGTAAAGTGCAAAAAAAAAATTTCAATCAGTACTGTTATTTTTAAAAACCATGAATTGTAAATAAAAAAATATCAAACAATTACATGAACTGTGAATTTATAAGCAGCATTACTTAGTTATTGTAGAAACGACAAGATCTGTGTATGTAAAGCTGTATTTATGTATGAATAAAAAATTGTTATTCGCTACCATACGTCTGTGCTGTTATTTCACAAATCCCTACCCCTACAAATGAATATAAGGGCTGTGTAAGATACGAAAGATGTTGGTTTAAAGCATGAGGAAGGTGACGTTTAAGATGGAGAAAACAAAATATATGTACTGATTACATGGGATTTCGCCTATCGTACTGCGCGTATAGGCTTTTTCGAACAGGTGGCGCGTGACCGTATCCGGTTCCAAAGACATGTAGCAAACATGGCTGAAATTATGTCTCCTGTGCTTGAACAAAAACAAAGACATAGGATCTGGGCAAAGTTACGTGCTATCTAAGTAGGAGCTAGGTAGAAAGAAAGAAAAAAACACAGAATGTGAGGCAAAAAATTCATTTATTTTCATTAACGCCACTTAAGAATAATTTTACGTTTTTATGAGCTGACACAACGCTCTTTCCACACATCTTCTTCTTAAGCTTATGGATAGTGAGGCACCCATAGATTTCCAGGTCTTGAATAAATGCAAACTTGAAGATTTGCTGAGTCCACGTGATCTTGTCCCCGCCTTTGACGTCTATGAAGGTCTCAGGACGATCGAATATTCGAAGTGATGTCATCATTTCTTTATAAGGTATACCAGGATCGTCCCATTGGAGTCAATGAAAGAAACGCATTAGCCACCTTGCACTCCTCTGTGTTTTAGCACAGTTCACATCCTTGAGAGGCCTCCGCGATGCAATTCTTCCTGAGAATGTCTATTATACCAGCATCTTCTGTGGATGCCATGAGTGCAACATCTTTAAATACGAATGTTCTACACTCATTATCATAGAAACCTTGAATGTCGACAACGACGTTCACACTGCAAGTTATCATTGTGAAATGCTGTGGGCGTGCCACAGTTCTTAGTCATTTGTACAGCACGCTGCACAACACCAGTAAATGGGCAATAGTTAATCACACAATTATATAGAACTAGAGCATACGCTGCAGTGTGTCCTGGAAAATTTGTTGCAGATTCAAATTCCATTCGTGCATCTGTTGCTCCTGATTTAAGTATCCCATTCTGCTTAGAATATCATAATGATTGGTGCCAGCTCCTTGAATTTCCGTGGACTGAGTATGCATCCTCCCTCTTCAACACCTTCATAGTAAGAAGCACGGATCCTTTCATACATGTCAAATGCTAGACTGTATACATTCCGATCCCACTGCAGCAGTAAATTGTCATATGGATAGAATTCGGAATTCAAATAGACTCTGGCATTAGTGAAATTACAGTTATCAAATACGGTGGAATCATTTGCTAAATTCATCCTTCTATTGGTCTGGAATGCAAGTATGATGAATCTTGGTGTTTCCAGCTGCTCTGAGGTTCAAAATGGTTCAAATGGCTCTGAGCACAATGGGACTCAACTGCTGTGGTCATCAGTCCCCTAGAACTTAGAACTACTTAAACCTAACTAACCTAAGGACATCACACACATCCATGCCCGAGGCAGGATTCGAACCTGCGACCGTAGCAGTCGCACGGTTCCGGACTGCGCGCCTAGAACCACGAGACCACCGCGGCCGGCTGCTCTGAGGTTTTAATAGCCCATGTTTGCTCGCTGTTGGTAGCACTGGGTACTCAAAAACCTCCCTTGAGCGGAAAGTTAATGGCAGTTGTGTACCGGTACTCAGAACTTTTAAAAGGTTCAAACGCTCCTCATCTGCCACAGTGATGTGGGGCATTTTCCGTATAGTTTTCCTGATGGAGTCCTGATTCTCCTCTTGAGCTTCTTGAATGTATGAGTTGCTATCTGTTGCCCTCCGTACCAGAATAAGCTCCTGTTTTGCACTGATCATAATTCACTGCATGTCCTCAAAGCAGCCCATAAGCATTTTAGTGGTATGCAAGCAGTAAATCGGCGATACTCTTCTGCTGTTCTGCCCAGAGGCTCGTCTATGAACGATCCTTTATTTTCTAAGCCGTTCAGATCTGAGGGTGATGATGAGACATATGTGTTACGATCAATCTGTACCTCATTAAGTTCATAACGTGTTTCCTGGAACAGGAATGCTAAAGCATTACGTGTAAACCTTGATCCCACTGTATCACTACCATCCTTTCCCTTAAAAGGTCCATACAAATGTATGAAACTCTTCCATGGAAGAGTTAAAGCGTCTTTATGCTGGATGACAATCCTAATTTCATTGTTCTTGTTAAATGTCGTTGATGCATAAGGTTTATGCGGCGTATGATTCGCTCATAATATTCCACTGGATGAGATATACTGAGCGACGACGTCAATGGTTTGTTCCAAGCCTACCGATTTAAGAAACTTGTAGTTCGCACGTGTTATCGCCTTGCGGTTCTCCTGTGAAGTGCTATGCTGTGCGCTGCGTGCGCTGGTTTTATACCTTACGCCCATCTTGTCGTAGATGTAGTCGTACAACGATTTCCTCACCACGGCAGTAAACAATTTGGTTATACTGATCCACAATACGCATCTCCAGATAGCCTAATGTCTCAACTGTCACTGGAAGGTATATAGCGGTGATAATAGTCTCAAAAATCTTATACCCTGTTCCAACTAATAGGAAGAATCCGTAAATTGAATGACTCAATGTATCGTTGAGGTATGAGTTCGTTGCAACGTTACACTCAACACGGATTGTACTGACAGGGAGAATATCCCCTGTCGGATCAGATTTGTAAAATTTATTGGGATCCGTCTTCAAAATCTGTCCCTTTGTGAAACCCAGTAGTGGGCCTACTGAACCTTCCTGCTTAAAGTCAATCGAAGCATTCACCGTCCTTATTTCAGATTTAAGTGCACTGATGTTTGCACGGAGCTCAATCCCTTTTCCAGACTGTTTTAAAACTTCATTTAAACCGTCAATATCTTCTTTACCGTTAATTTCCAGATGCAGTTTATTGTTAGCCTCTGTGGTACTTGGGATGGTGATGTATGTCTCCAGTCCAATCATTGCGGTACTCCAATCTCCAACGCTTAAATCAATTGGTGGTAAGTAATTCGCATGTAGTGCAGACGATCGTTCTTTTAATGTCAGAGTGTACGACATTGCATCTAAACGTCGACTGGTGAATAGGTGCTTAATTCCCGGCCTTATACACCCGTGAAAGACAGAAGGAACGTGATGCATAGATGACCACACAGTAATGTATCAAAGTCTTGGTAGCGTCGAAAATTGTATAACACATGTCTTCTGCCTATGAAGTGTTGTTGTAACTCTTCTGGTGGTTGCAGGTCGTCGAATGAGTCGAAATAATAGAAGTTATTTATATTTCTGTTTTAAAACATATGCTGTCCAGTGAGTTCCAGGTCCTCCTGCTACATCCAGATTCACAATTACGCATTGTCCTGATTTCCACATGGTCTTCGGTAATGTATTCCGCATAAACACACCTCAGAATGTTGAATTTCTTCGTAACAAACTTAAGCAGATCTGTATTTGTAAGCGCACTGTCTGGTATGACAGCTACGGGCTTTTTTTTTTTTTTGTTTATGAAGAGGCTATGGCTTCAAGTAAAGGCCTTCTCCGATGGCTGCTGCCTCCATCATGCGGTTATGTCTTCGTGCCTCCTGCAGTTGCTCGTGAGAGCTTTGTGTATTCCTGACTGTCCCAGCAACTGCCGCAGCACCCCCTGCCAGTGAATCCACCTTTTGAGATGGGGCCCCTCCACGCCCGCACCAACGTGGTGACCAAACCAAAAGTTCTACTGTCACCTCCGTAAACATGTTAGTTATCTAGTAAGTGGATCACAGGATGCTGGGCTGTGATGTTGTCCGTGCGTCTGGGTAAGGCTACGCATTAACACGGTCCATCAGGTGATAGATAGTAGACGAAACGCGAGTGAGGGTAGCGATTTGAAGAGCAGAGGGAAAAAAGTGCCATGGCTCCTGCCGTGGGAAAAAAACCTCTGCGACAGTGGGATGGATAGTAAGAGCAGTAGTGGCTTACTAGCTGCGACAGCTCATGCAAGGTTGGATTTGTTAGTATAGGTATCATGCATCATTACCGCGACAAGCGATGGCGATGTGTCCCAGTTGCTGCAGCTGCTACATTCCTGGAACAATCAAGATCTTTATACAGTAGTGGGAGATCGGCCATAGATCATCTCAATTTGTGGGGGATGTGTGGAGCTTGTTTGCATGCAGTGTACTGTACGGCTTCCCTGTGTGGTGCCAGTTGTTCGGCAGTGTGTTTCAGCTGGATATCCAGTAATGGCGTCTGATTAACAGGGGCTCGCCTGTGCCGTTATGTTTGCGTGTGCTTGGCCATAGATGTTATGTCCTTCCAAGTATGTCTTTTGGTCTTTTATGTTTCCATCTATGGTTGTGGTCGTAGTTCCCCAGATTCAGAATAAACAGGTTCTGCGAATGTCTGGAGTTTCTGTATAAATGGCTCTGAGCACTATGGGACTCAACTGCTGTGGTCATTAGTCCCCTAGAACTTAGAACTACTTAAACCTAACTAACCTAAGGACATCACACACATCCATGCCCGAGGCAGGATTCGAACCTGCGACCGTAGCAGTCGCACGGTTCCGGACTGCGCGCCTAGAACCGCGAGACCACCGCTGCCGGCGGAGTTTCTGTATAGTCTTGTGGTGAGTTTGTGGATTACCTCCGTGAGAGTCTCAAGTCGGTATTCCCGGTGAAGGTCCGCGATGCGTGTGTATCGTGGAGCATTGCTTATGATTTTGAGTACTTTGTTTTGTATGAGCTGCAGACGGCGCAGGCGTGTAGGCGCAGCGTATCCCCAGACGGGAGCTGCTGCGTACGTCATCAGGGGTCGGATAAGTGTCATGTACATGGACCTCCACACCCTTCTGTTCAGTGTGCTACGCCTGTTGAGCATAGGATAGAGCTGTTTGAGCCTCGCGCTAGCTCGGTTGGTCATGTGTTGTATGTGGTCCCCCCAGAGTAATTTCCGGTCCAGCCAGACACCGAGGTATTTGACTTTCTAGCGGAAACGTATTGGACGTGCATGTAGAGTTATTGGTCTGTAGTAGCGGTGTTTGCGCAGTTGCTTCGGTCTTTTAGTGAACAGAACGGCTTCGCACTCGTCGACGTTTACTCTAACACGCCATTTCTCCAACCAAGGCTCAGCCACTCTGAGTGCAGTCTGTAGGCGTGACGTAATGTTTGATGGTTTCCAATCTTGCGCAAGGATGGCTGTGTCATCCGTGTAGATTGCCATCATTGTGTTGTGTGTGGTTGGGAGATCGTTTATGTAGAGGTTAAACAGTAGGGGTCCTAGGATGCTTCCCTGGGGTACTCCCGCGTGTATACCGTGTCGTGTTGATTGTTTTCCCTGCACGTCAGTGTTGAAACTCCTGTCTGTGAGGTATGAGTGTATTAGACGCAGCAGCCCGTCGGGGAATCCCGCGTCGCTGAGTTTGCGGATGAGGCCGTTGTGCCATAGACGGTCGAAAGCCTTTTCGATGTCCAGGAACACTGCCCCTGTAGCTTTGTTTATGTTGAAGACATGTGTTATATGTTCAACGACCCGTAGGAGTTGTTGTGTTGTGGAGTGGTGATTCCTGAAGCCGAATTGCTCCGGTCTCAGGACGTCATTTATTATGCAGTGCCTAGTGATGCGTTTGAGAATCACCTTCTCAACAACCTTACTGAGCGAACTCAGAAGGCTGATGGGTCGGTAATTTTGTGGGAGGCTGTGGTCTTTCCGCGGCTTCCTGAACATCAGGACCTTGGCCGTCTTCCAAAAGGCGGGGAAGTGTTGGTGTTTTAGTATGGCATTCGTTATGTGTGTTAGGTACTCAGTTGCTTTATTCGTGAACTCCTGGAGGACACGGTTTTGAATGCCATCATGACCAGGGGCTTTCCTAGCAGCGGAATGCATTATAGCCCAGGAGACTTCGGCTGTGCTAGCATGTCGAATGTCGTCGCGCGATGGTTGGGCTAGAATGCGTGTAACATCTTGGTCAGTAGCAAGTGTGAAAGTACCAGGTTCGGTGTGAATGACGCTGCGAGTGTTCGGGCCATTAGTTCTGCTTTCTCTTCCGCTGAGTATGCAGGTCCGTCAGGCCCTTGAAGCGTTGGGGTGTATATTTTCTCCCTGGTGAAGTGTCGGGCTAGTTGCCACACGCCAGGTCGTGTTGTGTCCAGTCCTTCGAGTTTTTGGTTCCACTGTTGTGTTCTGTGTGTTTTTATTTTATCGTGTATGATGCCCTGTAGTCTGTTAATGTGCCGTTTGAAGTACGGGCGCCTGGTGCGCTGCCATTGTCTCCTGCGGCGATTCCTCATTGAGATTAGGACCAGGATTTCCTGGGGCAGGGCCGCACTGCGTTGTTGTGAGGTGCGATCAGGTATGGTGCCTGCCTTTGCGTCCTGGACGGCGCCGCTGAGAAACCGGATAAGGCAGGAATAAGGAAGGGAATAATTCCACTTGTCTTCTTGGGTATTGGTAGAACCCTGGGTGGTTTAATCGATCTGTTTTTTCCTCACTCCTTTCTGCTTCATGGCGCTTCTAGTGCATACAACGCTGCCAGGATACAGTTTTTCATGCGCCCTTCGGTTTTCATCTTCTTCCTTGGCGCCCTACGCGAAGCGCTCATGACTTTACCACGCATAGCTTTTTCACCTACAAATGCTGCAATGCCTATACCAATATCCCTCCTAGCACGTATTGCCTTGGCTTTATCAGCTAAAATCGGCAGTGTGACGATCTTTATTTGCTGCCTAAGCGATGTCGTGTTCCATACACGCTTCGTCGAGTAGATTTATTCTATTATCACGGCGTGTCAATCGTTTTTGAAGTTTTGTTCCAGGTCCACAGTAGTTATATCCAGGAATGTGTAATTCGACTGGTAGTTAGTCGATAATACCGTCTCCTCCTTTAATGCATTAACCCGATCATTCAGTGTACTGTTCAGTCTCAGAATGGTTTGACAATACGTCTCTAGTTCCTTGCGTACACCTCCAACTTTATGTTCTAGAGTTTGAATTTTCGCGTCTACGTACAAGCGAATGTTTTGTCTATGTAAACCCATCCTATCAAATTGAGCTCCCGGCATGCGTGCGAGTTTATCAATGGTATTGCGTATACTGATGTACTCACCTCTTTGCATGGCTAAATATATAGGAACTCCTGGAAGTTTCGCCTGTACCTGCCATCATTTAGTTTTCTTGCTTTATCCATAACGAGTGGTGGTCGGGGAGAGGGGGGGGGGCACATCAGCACAGCCCTGCGACAAAGAAATTCCCGCCAAAATTAGAAATTCCCGCCAGTAGGGTAGGTTGGAGGCAGGGGGGAATGGGCAGGAGGGGAGGGGTAGAGGGGACTGGGGCACACGTGCAGCTGAGAAAACACGTGATGTCATGATGTCATCCGGCAGTGGGGTGGGGCGTGGTCGGGTCAGGAGGTGGGTGGGGGTGGGGGGCGGGCAGGGCCAGGGGTGGTTAAATGACCATTTTAATGAATTTCCATATCAAAGTGATATCAGAAAGTCCGCAGCCCGTGGTCGTGCGGTAGCTTTCTCGCTTCCCACGCCCGGGTTCCCGGGTTCGATTCCCAGCGGGGTCAGGTATTTTCTCTGCCTCGTGATGACTGGCTGTTGTGTGATGTCCTTAGGTTAGTTAGGTTTAAGTAGTTCTAAGTTCTAGGGGACTGATGACCATATATGTTAAGTGCCATAGTGCTCAGAGCCATTTGAACCATTTTCGATATCAGAAAAGTGTGCTACAAACCCCACTATACTACTACTACTGCTCATGAGACACAGGCTCAAACTCCCATCTGGCTTAAATTTTCAACTTCCGTCATTGTGTTACCACAATGCTGTGTTGGGCTGGAGGTCACGAATTCCCAACCATCCCTCCCTTTCTCTCTCCATTCTCCATTTTATATAAATGTTTGAAAGGAACAAAGTTGCAAGCCTAGTCGAATGAGTCTTATAGTTCCGCCTGGCAGGGTCGGTTAGTGATGCTGGGCGGACCACTGCAGTGTGATGAAAAGGAAAATTGTTGTATAAGGTTTGAGTACAATTGTAAAAAATGGCTCTGTGCACTATGGGACTTAACATCTGTGGTCATCAGCCCTAGAACTTAGAACTAACTAACCTAAGAACATCACACACATCCATGCCCAAGGCAGGATTCGAACCTGCGACCGTAGCGGCCACGCGGTTCCAGACTGAAGCGCCTAGAACCGCACGGCCACACCGGCCGGCCAGTACAATTGTAATTAGAATCTGCTCATCATTAGCATAATTTGTGCAGATTATGGGTGCGTATTTTCATGTTCCTATTGTAAGGTTGAGGGCGGTGAACATCGCGACCCTTTCAGAACTTTAGAACGAGTTTTCCATGCTGAAATGTTATGCTCTTGGTATTGTGAAATGGGTATCTTCGATATACGATGTATAATCGGTTTAGTGCACCGAAGAGACAAAGAAACTGGTACATCTTCCTAATATGGTGTAGGGCCCTCGCGAGCTCGCAGATGTGCCACAACACGACGTAGCATGGACTTGAATGTCTGAAGTAGTGCTGGAGAGAACTGATACCGTGAATCCTGCAGGGCTGTCCATAAATCCGTAAGAGTACGATGGCGTGTAGATCTCTCCTCAACAGCACGTTGCAAGGCATCAAATATATGCTCAATAATGTTCATGTCTGAGGGGTTTGGTGACAAGCGGAAGTGTTTAAACTCAGAAGAGTGTTCCTGGAGCCACTCTGTAGCAATTCGGACGTGTGGGGTGTCACATTGTCCTACTGGAATTGCCCAATTCCGTCGGAATACACGATGGATATGAATGGATGTAGGTGATCATACAGGATGCTTACGTACATGTCACCTGTCAGGGTCGCATCTAGACGTATCAGGGGTCCCACACCACTTCCACTGCAAACGTACCCCACACCATTACAGATCCTCTAGCAGCTTGAACAGTCCCCTGCTGACATGCAGGGTCCATGCATTCATGAGGTTTTCTCCATTCCCGTACACATCCATCCGCTCGATACAATTTTAAACGAGACTCATCCTACCCGGCAACACGTTTCCAGTAGAAACAATCCAATGTTGGTGCTGACGGGCCCAGAAGAGGCGTAAAGCTTTGTCCCGTGCAGTCATCAAGGGTACATGAGTAAGCCTTGGGCTCTGAAAGCCCATACAGTTTCGTTGAATAGTTCGCATGCTGACTCTTGTTGATGGCTCAGAACTGGAATCTGCAGCAATTTGACGAAGGGCTGCACTTCTGTCACGTTGAACACATCTCTTCATCCATCGTTGGCGAAATACCGGAGAATCCAGATTTGTGGGGTATTCAGATGAGACAGTGGCTCTGTGTTGGACTGGATGGGTAAATGAGAGCAGGCACACCGGTCGTCAATTTTCCAGTCCTCCACGTCCGACTATCATAAGGAAGGATCACCGCAGTGTGCACCAAGCACTTTTAGCTCCTAAACATATGTGCCTGGCATCTAAGAACAAGTAACAGACCCCGTGCAACATTCTGTTATCCCCTACTTCGGTGAGACACAAGCAGTTGCACTAGGGCTGCCTTTAACATCACCAAAGATACGGCTGCATTTGGAGTAGTATCGTAACCAAGCAGCTTGGTCTGTTGAGTAATGGCAGTATCCCGGATGACCGCCATAGGCTAGTATGGTGGTGACATGGGGAGAGGTCCCGTTCTTCCAGTGTTTTGTGGAGATGTTGCTGTGTTACAGACGTCACTGCGTGAGGGATCATCGGCTGTGACCAGGTCGTGGTTGGCAGATATTGAAACCAGTGGCCTTGCCGCAGTGGTAACACCGGTTCCCATCAGTTCACCTAAGTTAAGCGCTGTCGATCTGGGCTAGCACTTGGATGTGTGATCATCCGGTTTGCCGAGCGCTGTTTGCAAGTGGGGTGCACTCAGCCCTCTTATGAGGTAAATTGAGGAGCTACGTGATTGAGAAGTAGCGGCTCGTAAACCGACATTCGGGCGGGAGAGCGGGGTGCTGACCACATAGCCCTTAATATCAGCATCCAGTGACGCCTGGAGGCTAAGGATGACACGGCGGCCGATCGGTACCGTTGGCCTGTTCGCGGGGAGTTTAGTTCGGTATATACTGGAAGAACTCAGATGGCACACTGGTGCTTTACGGACATTGTGCGTCCTCATTGTTGCCTCTCATGCGATACTATCATGGCGCAGTTTATCAACAGAACAATGCTCGTCTATACGTGGCACATGCCTGTGAACTATCTCCGTGATGTTGAGGTACTCCCGTGGCCGGCGAGATCCTCAGATTTCTCTCAAATGGAACATGCAAGGGACCATCTCGGATGTCATCTCCATTACAGTGGCGGTATCCAGGATATCAAGGACCAGTTACAACATTTACGGGTCAGCTTGACTCAGGAGAGGATACAACGATTTTACGCTACTGTTCCTAACCGAATCCCTGAATACATCCAGGCGAATATTGGGCCAATGGAGCTCAGAGGGAATAAATTACCCAGACTTTATTCATACAGTTATGGCCGTTATGACCGGCGTATATTAAAAAGTCGCCCTGATCTCACACAGATCCTCACAAACAAACCTAAACACAAAAACAAACCCAAATTCAAATACACGTTCCCGCCTCGAAAAATCAGACACGCAGTACTGACAACACACCCAGATTCAATACACAACCACGAACTTTCAGCACAGATGATGCTAATAGCACAGGAAATACCATCTCCACCGCACCTTCTGGCACTCGATCCATATCCCGACCCAGTATGAACTCCCACCTAAATGAAAACAAATACCGCTTCAGTTAATGAATGAACCTTAGTCTCACACAACTGTATACTCCACCAAACCTAGAACACACAACAAAAGTGTCAAAACTCCAAAAACTGCACTGCTTTAGGTCTTAACTGACACCAGTCCCGTCACTAACTTTTTCATAATTTTTATATCTTTATACGATCCAAATGAGTACCTTCAAAATGATTTTTGTCACTTAATTTCACTCTATAAAATATTGACATATCTTTACTGGAAAAAATCTTAAAACCTTTGTAACTGTGAATGACCTATGCCATAATTTTTATTTTGTTATTCAGGCATTTATATTCTCGAAAGCAATTAATTGTACCCACATTCATATATCTTTATTTCACGAACCATAAGTACCTGTAAACATATGCGAAAAGGCATACCAAAGAATTTTGAATAAAAAGGAAAAGGATGTAAGTTTTAGTTGTAAGAAAACTGTCAATAAAGAAAAATAAAACTAATAAAATGTTGAGCTAAGGGTCAATAGGCCAAGACACTCTCAAGTGGGCCACCGGTCACCCTTCAGCTGTGGGAATGAAAAGTGTAAATACAAGAAAAATAGTCATATAGTAATTGAGGACAGATTCTTCAAAACACACTTTCTGCAAAAACGGTCAAAAGCAGCTTTTTACGGCATATAGAGTGAGTTAGCCGCCTTTCTTATTCAGAAAGCAACTTTTTCATAACGCAATTACTTCCAAGGTTAGAAGCTACCAAACGTCTTACTTTACTCCAAAACTCGCTTTCTGTAACGAAAGGGGTATAGCAAAATACGCTTTCAGCAGCGTACTTTGTAGGGTGAATAGTGTTTTTGTTTAAATAATACTATTTTCATTGCTCGTGTTGGTAACATTTGCAGAAGTAACAGTACGGCCTGGTGGCATTTGAGGTCTGACCATTTACATTATTGTCAGGTCATTATCTGTTGCAAAACTGTTTGTCCGAGACAACAAGGGTGTTGCGTGTAATATTAGTGTGTATTTTACAATTTATTTTTAAATAAAATTACAGAAGAATGCTCTGTATCTGTAACAGAAGTTGACCGAGAAAGAAGAGTGCCCTTTAAGAGAACCAGAGAAAGACACCGTGAAAAAAGTGAGGGTCCGTTGGACGCCATATGCGGTCACCTTTGAAGCGGCTGATACACCCGTAAGAAGGCCCAAGGTCAGTTAAGCTGCTGATTTAGCCTACTATGAAAAGGATTCTACATAGAGAAAGAAGAAATTATACATTACTTAAGTAGCATCTTCAGAAGCCATGGTAATGTAAAGGTATTGTAATATCACTGGAATGTGTATAGTCTCAAACAGAACTCTAGCAGTGTTATGAAGTCCAAATTGATTTTCAGTAATGCCAAAGCCCGAGTTACATAGTACAAACAGCATTGCTACTTCAAAGTTCAGATTTATCTTAAATATACATATTGTTTGAGATCAACTGCAGTAGCGATCCTCAAGAAAAGGACAGAAATCCCTCAGAACATGGGACGCTACTCAAAAATGAAAAGGATGAATTATGACAGTACATAAAAGATTTGAGATGTGGCAAAGCTGATGCAGTTTACTGAAATACCTGATGGTGCCAGGTAGTCCTATGAAAATATATTGAAGGGGAAATGTGCTGTAGTATGTTGGAAAATGTAGATGTTGGGGAAAAACATTAAGACACAGATATATAAATACGTTATTTGGATTGACTGACCAATGTTTAAATGTTTGTCTTAATGTAATTACTGCATTCTAAATCAGTAATATTTATAAAGGCTATACGTAATATATTTTGTCTTCTGTTCCCTTGATAAAAGGATGATATGAAAGAAAACTTTTACATTAATATGTTATGCAGAAGGTTTTACAATAATTTTACATTCTCATGTTTTGTTTGTTTAATTTATGGATGTATCAATTGCTTTTCAGAAATTAGTACACTTAATGTGAAGTCTGGAAAATTTTCATGTGCAAATCCCTAAACTGTCTTTTGTATTTCTTGAAAAATTACAGTTTTAAAGAGAGCGAGTTTTGAAAAAACAGTCATCAAGTGAGAAGGAGAGGACATAATGGCTTCCAACAAACCCTATTTTTAAACGATTTCGGAACTTTCTCGCTGACACTCTCTACAAAATAATGGAAGAAAAAATTTTTATTGGAGTAGTCCTTTTCCTCTCTTCATGCATTAAACTTCAGCATCTGGTATGCTGTTTTAATTTATAATTTTTTAACTATTAACTCTATTAGCTGCAAATTTTGCAGACAATATCAACATATATCATTGAAAACTTTTTCATTGTACGACACACAGTTCAGAGGATATGACGTCATAAACAATGACATCGTTTTATACGTGGCAGTTCCTTTCTTTAATGAACTGAGGATGACGGGTTAGTGTTTTATTATAGTACAGAGTTTACAGTCCCTGAACCATTGGCCATCGTATGTGTTTATTTTGGCGATTGGCACAAAGTTTATAATGGTAGAGCGCCCGTGGGCGGAAGCGCTGCCGATCGCTTCAGTAAAAGCGCAAAGTGAAACACGCGAGTCGGCCCTTCTTGCAGCCGCAGCTCGCAGCGCGTGCACAAAGAGACGCTCCCATTGTCTGGCGTTCCATTAGCCTGATGGGCGCTGGCCGAACAACCGCGGACAGCGATGCAGGTCTCCAAATAAAGAGGCGCGCAAGTGGCGCACATCATTCAGACACGCAACCCGGCTGTGGCGGGGGCGGAAAGGGGAGCGGGGTGGGGGGAGGGGAGAGTTCACAGGCGACTGCCGTTCTGCTGAAAACCACGAGGCGTGCACAGTGCTACAGAAATGGGCAAACAGAGCAGTCTGTAACGCCGGAAATGCATATCCTCCTATTTCCATCTATTGTACTATAATTTTTTTTCCTTATTTTGTTACCTGAATATATGACATTTCTGTGTCTTTGTATATTGTAATTGTTTTACTATTTGTGTATATATATATATATATATATATATATATATATATATATATATATATATATGCATTTATGTCGATGTATAATTGGTTTGTTTCGTAAATATTATTTGTATTTTTACGCTGGGTCTTGCCTAGGGAAAACTGCTATCGAACGATTACAACGATAGGTCGTGTGAAGAATCAAAGTGTGTAGGATCTTTGGTAGTGTTAACTCTGCCGCGTGGAGCGCGGGCAGAGAGAGTCTGGCTGGAGTAGCGAGTGGAGCAGGTGTGTTGTGTGAAGCTCCCGCGAGTTGCCGCGCTTTCGGGGTTTGGCAGCATGTAATTGCGCTCGACTTGCGATGATAGTTTCTGACATGGTGTCGCGGACGGAAAGCATTAGCTGGCGCACATCAAGAGCCCGTTTCGTCTGGTGACCGTGTCGAGAAGAAGGCGCGCCAACATACAGCTTCTGCAACAGCGACGGCCGACAATGAGTGACTGTCGCCACCTCCTCGATCGACGGCTTCAAACCTTCAATCAACCAACAAGGAAGACTGGAAGCACGTAAAGTTTTAGAACTGTATGGCAGACCTCAACTTTTCAAATTGTTCCATTTGCCTCGCAAAATTACAGCAACTTAGCATGAACCTTTGTTGCTCATTGTCCCAATTGCATTACCAAGCAGAGTCCCTTCCTTTTCCGAAATGAACCCGAGTGTCGTTGAAATTCAAACGCCAGCATAATTCCATTTCACTGCTTTAATTTCAAAGTTCACTTTAAGTATTCATAGCTGGCTACAATATTTAGATTACACAAGCACAAATTGAGAGTGCGACTTTTGTTACCGTATTTTAGCTTACCTGTGACTGCAGCTCAGCTTGGTACGTACTAAATTTTACTATTGTTAATTGTTCAGAATCATTTAATTCAAGTTCAAAGTTAAAACTCTTATTTCTAAATTGCGTAGATTCAAGTAGCTTTTGTAATGATTGTTGTAGTCCAAGACTAACCGTAGTTTACTGAATTTCAATGTGCTTCAGAAAGAAAGCTCACTATTAATTTCAATCACTAAATTAACTTTCAATTTTCCCGTTTTATTAATTATTTTGCTAAATTAAGTCAGAGTGCAGCGAAATTTATTACTTCTGACAAACTTTCAGTTTTCACACTACAAGTGTCAACCTCCAGTTGCCACGCTTCTAGTGCTAATTATATGTGTAATAACCTTTCTTTTTCAGTTACTATAGTAATTGTCCTTAGGACTGGCGACCGTAATTTCCCCCAAATCTCAAATATCTAATTACCGCTAGTTAATTGTTAACGTAACGGCCGCACATTTACTTTCTTTATTAACTTTACCCCTTTTCAAAATTAATTTGCACCAGTTTCATTTGCATTTTTCCTTTCATTTAGATGTAACCCTTTCCTCCCTCTTTACCGACAGATTAACTTCGGTGACGATTGCTTTTCCCAAATTTCCATTAGGTACAAGCGGTTTAATTTTTCACTGTCATTAAGGTCGATAAGTGAGGGGGAGGTTACAAGTCCAGCGTCAAGGGCAGACGTTGAGTGCGTCACAACTCTCCTTTAAGAGCCAAACTGTCTCACAGTCCTCGCTAAGGAACTTCATCTCAGCCCTGTAAAAGACTATACAGCTGATACCGCTTTTCGATACTCGGGCTCGGAGTATCTCTTTACACATTGCTGACTGCCGTGTTCCACGTCAGGAGGACACCTAGAGCGCGGGATTAGCCGAGCAGTCTCAGGCGCTGGAGTCATGGATTGTGCGGCTGGACCAGGCGGAGGTTCGAGTCCTCCCACGGGTATGGGTGTGTGTGTTTGTCCTTAGGATAATTTAGGTTTAGTAGTGTGTAAGCTTAGGGACTGATGACCTTAGCAGTTAAGTCCCATAAGATTTCACACACATTCGAACAGGAAGACACCTTGCGTGCGAGTGAGGAAACTAAAGGGCCACCGCATGCGATTGAAGGAAAGAGTGCTGCTACGGACGAGGATGCTAGTGGAGGGACGCCATGTGATGTCAGTGGGCAGGACACGGGGCCAACGAGATGTACAGGCCCCGCAACGAACTTGTGCCGCCACAATAACCGGCTTTTCCGCCACATTTCGTGAACGCTCGGCTCTGTGAAGGGTGCACGGGAAATCAATATTTAATGGAAAGGGTACCCACTATAGGTCTTAACTTTGTTGTACGGCAAGGAGAACTTATATGTATATAAACGAGCTGTCAAAATTATTAAACTCGTCTGAAATACACTACTGGCCATTAAAATTGCTACACCAAGAAGAAATGCAGATGATAAACGGGTATTCATTGGATGAATATATTATACTAGAACCGATATGTGATTACATTTTCACGCAATATGGGTGCATAGATCCTGAGAAATCAGTACCCAGAACAACCGCCTCTGGCCGTAATAACGGCCTTGATACGCCTGGGCATTGAGTCAAACAGAGCTTGGATGGCGTGTACAGGTACTGCGGCCCATGCAGCTTCAACACGATACCACAGTTCATCAAGAGTAGTGAGTGGCGTATTGTGACGATCCAGTTTCTCGGCCACCATTGACCAGACGTTTTCAGTTGGTGAGAGATCTGCTGGCCAGGGTAGCAGTCGAACATTTTCTGTACCCAGAAAGGCCCGTACAGGACCTGCAGCATGCGGTCGTGCATTATCCTGCTGAAATGTAGTGTTTCGCAGGGATCGATTTAAGGGTAGCCCCACGAGTCGTAACACATCTGAAATGTAACGTCCACAGTTCAAAGTGCCGTCAATGCGAACAAGAGGTGACCGAGACGTGTAACCAATGGCACCCCATATCATCACGACCGGTGATACGCCAGTATGGCGACGACGGATACACGCTTCCAATGTGCGTTCACCGCGATGTCGCCAAACACGGATGCGACCATCATGATGCTGTAAACAGAATCTGGAATCATCCGAAAAAATGACGTTTTGCCATTCGTGCACCCAGATTGATGGTTGAGTACAGCATCGCAGGCGCTCCTGTCTGTGATGCAGCGTGAAGGGTAACCGCAGCCATGGTCTCCTAGCTGATAGTCCATACTTCTGCAAGCGTCGTCGAACTGTTCGTGCAGATGGTTGTTGTCTTGCAAACGTCCCCATTTGTTGACTCAGGGATCGAGACGTCGCTGCACGATCCGTTACAGCCATGAGGATATGATGCCTGTCATCTCGACTGCTAGTGATACGAGGCCGTTGGGATCCAGCACGGCGTTCCGTATTACCCTCCTGAACCCACCGATTCCATATTTTGCTAACAGTCATTGGATCTCGACCAACGCGAGCTGCAATGTCACGATACGATAAACCGCAATCGAGATAGGTTACAATTCGATGTTTATCAAAGTCGTAAACGTGATGGTACGCATTTCTCCTCCTTAAACGAGGCATCACAACAACGTTTCAGCAGGCAACGCCGGTCAACTGCTGTTTGTGTATGAGAAATCGGTTGGAAACTTTACTCATGTCAGCACGTTGTAGCTGTCGCCACCGGCGAAAACCTTCTTCCTGTAGATTAAATTTCGCGTCTGTAGCACGTCATCTTCGTGGTGTAGCAATTTTAATGGCCAGTAGTGTAGTTACTCGCACTCCGACAGAGACGGCTGCTGGTACTCGTACAGGGGACAGGCGAAATAATGTGAACACCTGTACTCAATCGGGAGCGGTTTATTACTTAGGGGTTTGGACCCTCATTTGCCCATGATAGAGCTGCGATTTTTCTTGGAATACTGACATACATTGATTGTCTCCAGTGAAATGCTATGCCACTCTTCGATCAGAACCTAACTCCTGTAGGGACGAGGGAGGAGGAAATCTGCTCTGGAGTCTGTGCTCCAATACCGCCCAAAAGTGCTCGATAATGTTCAAGTCCGGGGACTGTGCTGACCAGGGAACAGGTTGCAGTTCAGCTGCATGCTCCTCATACCACGATTGTACTGTCCTGGATGTGTGAATGGGTGCATTATCGTCCTGAAATATGGCATCACTGATGGGGATCAACACTTGAAGCATGAGGTGCACATGGTCTCCGTTGTTCACATAATCGTTGGCTGTAACACGGCCTTTGAGAGTAATAATGAGACCAGCAGAATACCATGATATGGCTGCCCACACCTTCACACTTCTACCTCCATTCTTAACCGTTGGAATCACGCAATCAGGACGACAGGCTTCTTTCGGCGGTCTCCAGACGTAAATGGGGCCCGATGTTGGAAATAATAAAAACGTTGACTCGTCAGACCATATGACGTGTTTCCACCGATCAGCCGTCCAGGATTTATGCTCCTGACACCATGAGAAAGCTTTTGACAATGTTAACTGGAATACTCTCTTTCAAATTCTGAAGGTGGCAGGGGTAAAATACAGGGAGCGAAAGGCTATTTACAATTTGTACAGAAACCAGGTGGCAGTTATAAGAGTTGAGGGGCATGAAAGGGAAGCAGTGGTTGGGAAAGGAGTGAGATAGGGTTGTAGCCTCTCCCCGATGTTATTCAATCTGTATATTGAGCAAGCAGTAAAGGAAACAAAAGAAAAATTTGGAGTAGGTATTAAAATTCATGGAGAAGAAGTAAAAACTTTGAGGTTCGCCGATGACATTGTAATTCTGTCAGAGACAGCAAAGGACTTGGAAGAGCAGTTGAACGGAATGGACAGTGTCTTGAAAGGAGGATATAAGATGAACATCAACAAAAGCAAAACGAGGATAATGGAATGTAGTCAAATTAAATCGGGTTATGCTGAGGGAATTAAATTAGGAAATGAGACACTTAAAGTAGTAAAGGAGTTTTGCTATTTAGGGAGCAAAATAACTGATGATGGTCGAAGTAGAGAGGATATAAAATGTAGACTGGCAATGGCAAGTAAATCGTTTCTGAAGAAGAGAAATTTGTTAACGTCTAGTATAGATTTAAGTGTCAGGAAGTCGTTTCTGGAAGTATTTGTATGGAGTGTAGCCATGTATGGAAGTGAAACATGGACGATAACTAGTTTGGACAAGAAAAGAATAGAAGCTTTCGAAATGTGGTGCTACAGAAGAATGCTGAAGATAAGGTGGGTAGATCACATAACTAATGGGGAGGTATTGAATAGGATTGGGGAGAAGAGAAGTTTGTGGCACGACTAGAAGAAGGGATCGGTTGGTAAGACATGGTTTGAGGCATCAAGGGATCACAAATTTAGCATTGGAGGGCAGCGTGGAGGGTAAAAATCGTAGAGGGAGACCACGAGATGAATACACTAAGCAGATTCAGAAGGATGTAGGTTGCAGTAGGTACTGGGAGATGAAGAAGCTTGCACAGGGTAGAGTAGCATGGAGAGCTGCATCAAACCAGTCTCAGGACTGAAGACCACAACAACAACAACCATGTTTTACGCTTCTTTGCGTTTGTTACCGCCACTAATGGTTTCAGTATAGCAGCTGGTCCATGAATATTCGCTTAATGAAGTTCTCGGCGGACAGTGGCGATAGATACGGGGTTTCAGAGATTATTGAGCACTGCAGTGACTTTAGCCGCATTAGTTTTGTGTTGTTTTGACATAATTTCTGTTAGCGTACTACGATCTCTGTCACTTAGTTTTGATTTGCGCCCACTATTACGATTACACGATGAAGTCTTTCCAGATTTTGTGTAGGCTGTCACGACCGTTGAAAGAGCTGCTCTCGAAACAATCAGCAAGTTGGCTGTCTTGGTTACTGATGCTCCAGCTAATCGGGCCCCCACAATCTGCCCTCTTTGGAACTCTGTTAGGTCTCTCATTGCACGTCGACTTCGGCCTCTGAATGCAGATACGAAATGTGCACCACTTGTAAGCAATCTGCGCTGACCCGTAGTCCGTACTGAACGCGCACAGTTCGTCACAAAACGTGCCTTACCTGCGTTTTTGACCTTCAAACACAACCATCCCATTACTACTACTGTTCACATTATTTTGCCTATATCCTGTAAGACTGGCAGCGTCACCCGCTATGACGAACGCGCCACTGCCTGCCTTTCTAGTGGGCGTCAACAGGAGAGGGCTTCGTATGAAGAGCAGCTTGTTCGTCGGTGTGTGGGGAAGTCAGGTTAGTGGAACACACGAGGATTGTCAGCGATGATGGTGTGTCTGTGCGCGACCGAGCAAGTGCCTGTTGCTTACTTATGGATGACCCAACACGTGCGGACTGTAGTTTTAGAAACAGTGAGCATCCTCGTTAAACTGAGCTCCAAATTTCTCGACGATATGGTAACTGGTCATCAGTGATGTGTGGTTCTCAGCCGTTATGCTAAACGACATTGCCATCTTTCTATCTTTGCTGGTAGTTAAGGTGTGATCAGCTGGGTGTCCAAACTATTGCGGCTTATTATTGGTTTATACTTCTGAAGGGGGTTCTTTCACGACATCGAGCCATTGACGTTGTTCTTTAAGTTTTTGAAGATGCGCGATTCTCAGCAGGTCACTGAATACTGTGTTGCTTTTCTAAAAGAAGGTGATAGGTCGTTATAAAGTAAGCCATTTCCCGATAATCAATATAACTACATGGTAACCTTTGCGCCGTAAATGATTGTGTTATTTTGGGTGATCAATCCTAAAGGCAAGAGGTTCGCTGCTAATCAACTAGTCAGCATTTCTTTTTATACAGTCGACAGTTGCACTCTTCTAATTAACGTTCTCATTCAATGCAAAGTGTTAGCCATAACTAAATGTAACTGTTCAGTAATTTTTACCGTGGACTAAAGTAATGTATTATTACAGTTGGTTGTTCAAAGACGGGTTTGTGGGACAGGACAAATGTGTGTTAGCCTAGTGCTCATTAAGAGTGTTATCAGCCCTGAAATTGGTGTTCCTGTGTTTTAGAAAGTGTATTTCCTATTTGTTATACCCCGTTCTGTGAGGCGACAGCCTGTTCGTACAGTGGCACCTAGTATAGGCATAAGGGCCTTATGAGTCTCAGTAATTCTGGTCAGTTTCTGGGCTTCTGTGTATCTGATGTTATTATCCGTTTTTTAAAACTGTTTACTTGATTCATCTTCATTGTTCACGAGATATTGTTTTCCTCATGGTGCTCTACGGTAGGTGAATTTTAATAATGCTTGTGAGTTATGGATCTTAAATGTAAAGATTAACTTTCGGATATTGAAAATACTACAGTTGCGTTTAGATTTAGCTAAACAATTTTGGTACTGACCCCATTAAGTAACTGATGATTACGTGGTTTCCTAGTCCGAAAGATTTAACTTATTAATTAGTATGTGTGTTTATACCAGGGGATAAAATTTTAAAATTAACTATGAAGTTGTTTTTCTGAGATATATACTGTCTCGCCTTTACTTGGTCAAGAGTACTTATTGTTAATATGTACACAATAATTGTCGAGAGAAATAAAACGTGTGATTGTATTTCCTTATATGGGCTTAGTGATTTCCACTCCCGGATCCCAATGCCCTATTATCACATTACAACAGATGACCAGAATCAGTACATCCTACTCAATAATTAGAAAGAAAGAGATAGGCGAAGTCGCCTTGCGAAACGATATCAACTGCCAGAATGAAGTAACAGCCATCTGGTATCAGACTGAAATGAAAATGAAGACGAAATTTCTCAAAGTAAACTACAGGAGGACAGTGATGTACAGATGTGAAATGCGGACGCTAAACAAAACGGATAGGGTGAAACTGCAAGTGTTTGGAACATAGGATAAGGCAGGGGGAGTTGAATAGCATTGGACTGCGAATTCTATCGGACAAGAGCTCTAGAGCTAGTGACTGAAATTGTCACGCCATTGCAATGTGAACTTTTGAAGATCAAGATAGCTCTCCCGATTTTGATGCAAACCAGCTGTTTATGGGAGTGGCAAGTGGCAACAAGTTGTCTATTCCTAGTGAGCTTTTCGGTGCATGAACCTAACTTTGGAGTGTTGTGTTTTGTATGCAAGTAAGTAATATTACGTTTTTACTGTCTGTTTAAATACAACTGATACTATTCTCTGTGTGGTGGACTGCAACAATGTGGAGCTCAGGTAATAATAATGGGAATATCAAGCCCCTGTTGTACTTGTACTAGTTTTGAGCTGAATTGGACAAAGCAATTTTGGGTTTCATCTTTCAAAACATATTCCATTTTTACTGTTTTTTTCTTTAACAGGCAAATCTGGGAAAGTGAGAACATAAATAAAGTGGAAAGTAATATGAATAAATCTGTAGAAAAAGTCAGACTTCTTGAAATAACAATGATACAACCGAGTGAGAAAGATTCACTTCGAAGAAGTATGTTAGTTGTGAAACTTAAAGAAATATCGAAAAACAAGCACGTGGCCAGTAAACCTGTTTTATGAAATAACAATTTTTTTTTTCCGAGAACATTCAGTGATTAACTGGAATAAGTATTACATAATCAGTGTAACTTTCGAAGAAAATTGGGTACAGTGCCACATTTGGACTCACAAGAATTGTGTCTCTATAGGGCTGAACAGTCTTTATATGTGAGATAAACGTTTCACTACAGACTACACTAATATTTTGATTTAGCTCCGTACTGCTGAAAACTTAGCAACTCTGCTATGATTTTTTGTTGATTTTAGCCCACTTTCTCTCTACATGAAACCCTTGTGCTGAGATGTATGTATAAAACTGCACTTGCTCTATTTCAATGTTTATAATCACTTACAGTACAATTAAAATTTTTTCATAACAACTCTCCAAAATTTAAAACGTTTAGAATGCAAAATGTGTGCGTAAAAACTTAATACATAAAATGTCGGTGGGTGTATATCCTTATGACGTGGAGCAGAGATGACGAACACAGCCAACTGTGACGATTCTAGCCAAACCCAAGGTCGAATGTGAGGAATGACAAACAAGGTTTTTTGTGCGTGCATTAAGAATGAATTTTGAATATTTTATCATAATTCATTGACTGGAGGAGTCTTTCATCTCAGACTGAGGGACAAACTTTAAAGTGAAGCCTCGAAAGTAGCAATGGCCACACACACAGCCACCGGACACGTGCCAGGGGCCCGCGACCAGCAGAAGGTAGAAAATTTTTTACGAACTGCTTATTGACACGCTGCATCAGGCGGAGGGGCTTCTCCGTAGGTTCCGCGGCAGAAGCATCCTACCAAGCAATATAAGCTCTTTTATATCTCAGTTGGAATTTTATTCATAAAACGCTCTCCTGCCCGCATAAACCCGTAGTAAATTCATATTATTTGACCTGCTCTTCTAACAAAAAGCATATAAAACGCGATATATTCTCAGCCTTTCAAGCAAAATAGTAATGTTACCAAACAGCAACCAATGGTTGTCAGACATTGGTTTGATTACTAACAGCATTATATCTGTTCTGGTAGCCAAACACTACACCGATGACATCATCCTCTTCACCAAATTTACACAGAGGATGCTACCAGACGAACACAATGTACATCTACATGGATACTCTGCAAATCACATTCAAGTGCCTTGCACTTGTAGTTATACCCTGAAATGGCTGTGGTTGAATGTAATACAAGTTATGTTTTTTGTTGAGTCACGTCGAACATCGTTGTTTCCTGTGCCACAAACTAGTAATCAACACTCTGTTAACTTTGGCACAATCTTTGCTTTTGAATTTAGAAGTTTCTTGCCAGTCTGCATTTTACTTCTCTCTGATTATTAGCGTGATAACGTATAATTGGTCTGTAGCTGGTAGTTTTGCTTGTCCCCTATGTCCATAATAGACAGCTTCTTCCCTAGCTTCTCCACTGTTCCACTACCAGAAATGTCGAAGCAGAGTGATATTTGTGCAGACAGGGTTCTTTTGACAAATGGTCTGGTAATCATATATACAGCAACAAGAACCGGAATACTTCTGTTGAACCACTATCTGGACATGAAACACAATTCTACTAAGGTGTACACATCTCGTAATATCTGGTCTTGTTCGAAATGTTTTAGTAAAAATTTCGCACTTTGGTATCGTAGATATATTGTAGAAATGCTGTATCTATGTCTGCTGCTCACGGCATAAAGTGATACATGTCGACAGAGAGATTATGGTAATTGCAGGGAAATCTCAAAGGCAGTATTATTGCTTTTAGGCTCAGGTAAACACAATACTTACAGTAATGTTTGAGAGAGGGTGAGTCACTCTCTCACTTTTCTCGATATTCAAGGGTACAATTTAATGTTGATTTTACACCCAAGACATTGCACCCAAGACATCGTTTTTGTGTGATGACAGGAAGTTATCAGTACGAGCAGACTTCAAAACAAGCAGGCTGTTTGGTCATTTAACAATAAATGTGACAGTGGATGTTTGGGGCTTGAAAGCCACGTGTAATTATTAGGAAAAGGATCATCTTCAAGAGCTTAGGGAGAGTAGGCTGGTCCCAAGAATTTCTTGCAGCAGTGTGTAGACAATGCGTTAGTTCGAAAAGGCGGAAAAACGGCCACCCTGTACTTACCTGTTAGATGCCTCTTACCACACCAGGGGCGGTAGGCGTATGTAAGTCACCCAGCCAATGCGTTATGACAGTGTCGTAAACGTACTTTGTGAAAACGGATGGCGGTTAAAAAATTTTGTGAGTTTCCATGTTCGCCATGGACCGTACATTATCGAGGGAGCTGTCAGATGGCGTCGTCTCTCGGCCTGCAGAGTTTTTTGGGATACCTCAGGCCTTCAAAACAATTTTAGAAGGAACACAACATTTATAGTGGATCTGAAACGATCTACACTGCTGGCCACCGTAAATGCAACACCAAGAAAGACAAGAGGTAGCACAACAAAATTTATTTTGTAGATAACATGTTGACCAAGTATCAAATGATTACGTTTACAGACGTCTATGACATGTGGTTCCTGCCAGAATCAGTAGCCAGAGTAGCCGCCATTGTTGGAGATCACCGCTGCCACACGTTGCCAAAGATCATCTGGTGAGGCAGCTGGGGATGTAATCTGGGTCACTCGTTGAGCAACCATGGACCACATGTTTTCTATCGGCGAAAGATCCGGAGAGCGAGCCGGCCAGGGAAGCACTTCAATCTGGTTATTGACAAAGAACCTTTGGACAATGCGTGCCACGTGTGGTCGCGCATTATCCTGTTGAAATATGGCTGTGGCCGAGCCCTGAAGGTAAGGAAGGACAACTGGCTCCAGCACCTCGGATATGTAGCGCCGGCTATTTAAAGTACCGGCAATTCGTATTAGAGGCGTGCGAGAGTAATATCCAATACCGCCCCATACCATAATACCCGGTGCAAGACCAGTGTGGCGGTGCACAATGCAGCTGTCCAGCATCCTCTCTCCACGGTGTCTCCACACTCAAATCCGACCATCGTGGTGCTGCAGACAGAAGCGTGCCTCGTCAGTAAAGACAACGTCATTCCATTCTGCCGTCCACATCCGTCTGTCATCACACCATTGGCGACGGAGACGTCTGTGGTTCTGCGTCAATGGTAGACGAAGCAATGGACGTCTTGCGGACAGACCACTCTGCTGTAAACGGTGTCGAATGGTACGCGCAGACACTGGATGATGCGTTACAGACGCAATGTGCTGTGCTATGGTTCGGGATGTCACTGAGCGATCCGTCAATGCCATGCGCACAATTTGCCTATCAGCACGTGCAGTGGTGCACCGAGGTGAATGCGATCGACCACGACGGTCCGTCGTACCCTCCTGCATCCAACGGTCACACATCCGCATTACAGTTGTTTGGCTTCGTCCAACACGACTAGCGATTTCTCTGTATGATAATCCACAATCTCGGTAAGCCACTATCCTTCCTCTGTCGAACTCGGATACTTGATCAAACGATGTTCGCTGTTGTCTACGAGGCATAACTGATCGTCTTGTGAAACAACCACAAGGTAAACACACGTGCCGAACGTATACTAGTCGAAATCGCCAAGCCTTAAATGGCGCTATGAGGTGGCGCCACAGGCGCGCGTGATGTGCGTATGCGCTGAAATTCTAATCAGTTGCATATCTCATCGCTGCAAACCCATGGTGTAAATTTCACTTGATTCGGATGCTTCCTTCAGGGTGTTGCATTTACGGTGGCCAGCAGTGTATGTTGGGAGACAAAAGCACTTCTCTTAGTTTAGCTGGTTCCTCTGGTCAGACACATAATAAAATTAGGCCCATCCAGATAATGGTTTCCATGATAAATGTGTTGTTCACTTTAGAGCTAGGCAGAAACTCAAAATAACATGCTGCCTAAAGTGGCCATGGGAAAGTCGGAAGCACAACATCTCCTCCTCCCTGCATAGGATTTTGTGAGCCAGGGATTTGTTGCTTTTCCTGAAAAGAGAAGGATATTGTTCGATTAGGATTGGCTGATGGATAGAGCAGATGAGTTAGACGGAGACATGGAGCGCTTGGAGTCTTGTGATTGGCATGAAACCCTTGTGGCACAGTTGCAGCAGTGCTTTCAAGGAGATTACTGAGTTTTGATGGAAAGTGAGGTGAGGAAAAAATTGGTCCTCCAAATCATACTCCAGTCTGGAAATGGTCTTCCGATTCAGACTGGTCTGGAGGGGATTCTCGTCTTGACTTTTGTTATGAGTGGGTTGCATTTGGGGCTCTTGTCCTGAACATGACTTTGCACTAGCACTGTTCTTGACTGGGGACTTTGCTGAGTACTTAGATGTACAGACAGTTTAGACTTCAGTCATCTTGGACAGCTCGCTGTACTGAGGACAGTCTTATTCATTACAGGTCTGCCGCCTTGACGTATGATCTAATTGTTCACACTGCCATATAAGCGAGTCGAATCGGTCCACGGTATGACCGGAGAATGTTAATGTCACGCTGGAATCTGCTGACATTTCAGGGCTCCATTAGAGAGTAATTGCGATCCGTCTAACAGATTGCCTTCCGCGACTTTGCATATTTCATACCTGCGGCATGGAATTACTGCTCTGCAGATTCTTGAACCACGACTGTCACCTGAGACAGTGTCAAATGGTTCAAATGGTTCTGAGCACTATGGGACTTAACATCTGAGGTCATCAGTCCCCTAGAACTTAGAACTATTTAAACCTAACTAACCTAAGGACACCACACACATCAATGCTCGAGACATGGCGGTCGCGCGGTTCTGGACTGAAGCGCCTAGAACCGCTCGGCCACACCGGCCGGCGAGACAGTGTCACACGCCCAGAAAAGCGCTACTGTATTGTTGCTCTGGCTTGTTGGGGCAAACAGGACCACAGTCTCGCCACTTGTTCACAGCTGCAGCAGCGTAGTCAGACTTCTCCATAGAATAAATCCATCAAAGTGTATTCAGTGTTAGATAATTTCAGATTGCGTTGTGCATATTTTGAGCCAGAGTAAATAGTTCAATCAGACAAACCTCAGTCTTCGCCAACGATCCCCTACACAGGGGAGTGTTAACTGTCTGTTGCTCATTTGTGCTCCCATCACTTCATGTTCTATTTTGTCACCACACTTAACGTGTATTCTTTAGCCCTATTCAAAATCAATACATTTGTGGCATAACTTTTATTAAAGATTAATCCTGTGTTCATATATTAATCACCCATCAACAGTTGAGTAAAATAACGACAGGCCCACAATTTGGTTAATATAATTTTATCAATAAAGTTCATTCAGATTCTGATAAACGTGATAGCCTTTAATGCAAGCAGCCAACATCAAACACAGTCAAAGGGCAAAAAAAAAAAAAAAAAAATAAAATAAAATAAAATAAAATAAAATAAAAAAAATTAATCAGATGCATGGGGCAGGTAGACAATTGGAAGGTTTATTAGTTGAAGTGACTGCAGCCATGGCAGTCGCCTCGCAAAACATGCTAAAAGTTCAATTTCTGTGTTCGAAAGACCGGGTCATTATTGATGTACACTCCTGGAAATGGAAAAAAGAACACATTGACACCGGTGTGTCAGACCCACCATACTTGCTCCGGACACTGCGAGAGGGCTGTACAAGCAATTATCACACGCACGGCACAGCGGACACACCAGGAACCGCGGTGTTGGCCGTCGAATGGCGCTAGCTGCGCAGCATTTGTGCACCGCCGCCGTCAGTGTCAGCCAGTTTGCCGTGGCATACGGAGCTCCATCGCAGTCTTTAACACTGGTAGCATGCCGCGACAGCGTGGACGTGAACCGTATGTGCAGTTGACGGACTTTGAGCGAGGGCGTATAGTGGGCATGCGGGAGGCCGGGTGGACGTACCGCCGAATTGCTCAACATGTGGGGCGTGAGGTATCCACAGTACATCGATGTTGTCGCCAGTGGTCGGCGGAAGGTGCACGTGCCCGTCGACCTGGGACCGGACCGCAGCGACGCACGGATGCACGCCAAGACCGTAGGATCCTACGCAGTGCCGTAGGGGACCGCACCACTTCCCAGCAAATTAGGGACACTCTTGCTCCTGGGGTATCGGCGAGGACCATTCGCAACCGTCTCCATGAAGCTGGGCTACGGTCCCGCACACCGTTAGGCCGTCTTCCGCTCACGCCCCAACATCGTGCAGCCCGCCTCCAGTGGTGTCGCGACAGGCGTGAATGGAGGGACGAATGGAGACGTGTCGTCTTCAGTGATGAGAGTCGCTTGTGCCTTGGTGCCAATGATGGTCGTATGCGTGTTTGGCGCCGTGCAGGTGAGCGCCACAATCAGGACTGCATACGACCGAGGCACACAGGGCCAACACCCGGCATCATGGTGTGGGGAGCGATCTCCTACACTGGCCGTACACCACTGGTGATCGTCGAGGGGACACTGAATAGTGCACGGTACATCCAAACCGTCATCGAACCCATCGTTCTACCATTCCTAGACCGGCAAGGGAACTTGCTGTTCCAACAGGACAATGCACGTCCGCATGTATCCCGTGCCACCCAACGTGCTCTAGAAGGTGTAAGTCAACTACCCTGGCCAGCAAGATCTCCGGATCTGTCCCCCATTGAGCATGTTTGGGACTGGATGAAGCGTCGTCTCACGCGGTCTGCACGTCCAGCACGAACGCTGGTCCAACTGAGGCGCCAGGTGGAAATGGCATGGCAAGCCGTTCCACAGGACTACATCCAGCATCTCTACGATCGTCTCCATGGGAGAATAGCAGCCTGCATTGCTGCGAAAGGTGGATATACACTGTACTAGTGCCGACATTGTGCATGCTCTGTTGCCTGTGTCTATGTGCCTGTGGTTCTGTCAGTGTGATCATGTGATGTATCTGACCCCAGGAATGTGTCAATAAAGTTTCCCCTTCCTGGGACAATGAATTCACGGTGTTCTTATTTCAATTTCCAGGAGTGTATTTTAGCTGGATCCTGTAGTTGCGCCGAGTGAGTTCAAGTGTTGACAAGTAATGTTTTAAGACGTTCCTTCAGAACGGTCTTAACCTTGAAAATATTAACAGCAAACCGTCACCAAGGCTTTAGTCAATTTTAGAGGGGGCGGGTTAGGGTCCAGTCGCACCTTGGTTGCCGATTGAAATTAAGAGGTAGGTTGCTTTGAAGTAAACCTTTTCATTGTCATGTTGTTTGCTAAACTATTTAACCTTTAAGCACAGATGCGCATCTTAACCCCAAACATTTCGACATACAGCTTTCAAATTAAAAGTTAAGTCATTTGTTTTGAGTAACTGAATCACTCTTGTCATCAATGGCGCTTATATAGTTTTCATGTGTTGCAGAAAGGCATTTAATACGACAGACTCTGTCCAGTGCGGTAGTAAACACTGCTGTTTCACCAGATAAAGGGCGGGCTGCAGGGCCAACCGTCTTGTAATCATTGCCATATTGTTTGCTGTTTTGCAAGACAGCACTTCAGACTTCTTTTGCAAAGATTAAAAGCTTATTCAACTTATGGTGCGATATGGTGCGCGCCGCTGTCCTCTGATCTTGTTTAGACCGCGCGTTATAATCGATTAGTTCGCTGTTCTGGTGCGGGTGGCGCTCCGGTGCTGATTTGCTGTTACGTCGCTGGCGTGTGTTCGCGGTGGCCGGCGGAAAGCGAAAAGATAGTCGGTTTCCGGCTATTGCACGGAACGTAAAGTTGGCTCTGCCTGACCTGCTGGTGACAAGCGCGAAGGTTGTTGTGCCTCGCAATATTAACAGAGTGGCCTGGGGTGGAGGCGACTCGCCGCTGTGCTGGCCATGCGGTGGTGATTGATTGGAGTCGGCGTACTTGTTGTGCCTGCCTGTCTGATGTGGAGGTCCGGTGGGGTCCTGTGATACTCTGGCCCAGAGACAACTAGTTGCTGAATTTTGGTCTGCCAGGTTAAGGTGTGAGCTCGGTTGGTTCGTCAGATTTTCCGCTGGAAGCTCCAGCAGCGGTTTCTGAACTTCATTCTGATGTGGGACGGCGTTGTTGGAAGATTTTGCTGTGTGTGTGTGGCACGATACGATATTTGTCGGTACTAGTTTATTTGCTCAACTGGAGTATCTTTTGGTTATCCCGCTGAGTGGGTCGTTGGCCACACGGTCTGCTGAGCGTTACCTTTGGTGGTGCCTGGTTTTCCTTTTTGAAGGAATTCACGTAGGTGGTTCCTGTTACGTGCCCGGAGTTGCGTTCATGTATGGTATATTTGGCATTTGAAGTATTAGGAAAGTTCTGCCTAAGAAAGACGGTTTTGGACAGCATATGCATAGTGAATTACTGCTGCTTGGTATATGTGGTCTTCTGGGACCTGAACAACACGATCTCGTCAATTTGGTTTGTATAACAGCATTTAGTGGTATGTTCTGTATTTTTATCTCACTGTGTTATTATTAAGCTGGTGGAGTAGTCGCGTTTGGTGTCTTTAAGGCAGTTCTAAGACTGTGGTTTGACTATTCATGTGCGCTTGGCTTTTATTGTTTTGTTTTAAGAAGCGAGAATTGTTTATTAAGATTTGTGTGTGTTGGCTTCCGGCACTTGTTAAGAGCGCTCGAGTTAACGGCGCCGTGGTTACCATGTGCTGACGGGATGTTATATTGTTATTTGATTTTGAATTTTATCTTGTGTTGATATTATCTGTCGTGTGTTATAGAACATAGGCAAGGTGCGTAAGTGATGGGCAGTTGTGGGAGGCTTGTCGGGGAGATCTCAGAGGTTTATTTCGGGAACAGTTTCTAGTGGAAAGGATCCGAAGTGTTGAGAGCTGGCTCGTCTGTGATTGCGTTGGGAGTTGCCCTCGCCCTTTGGTTGCATCGAATTATTATTTTGTTATTATATTTATTGGTTGTGTGTTGCGCTTGTTTGATTTTATGTTGGCAAGTGCCTTTACTTTTGTAAAAGTTTTTTTTATATAAATGATTTTAAATTTGTTCTTGCAGAAGAAATTTCTCTTATGTTATGGTGCCAAGTTTCCATTATTATTATTTTAAGTTTATTATTGCTCTTAATGTTTTCTGATTTTATGGTGCTAAGTGTCATTACCATTCTCAAAAGATTTTGTAAATGATCTTAAGTTGTATTGCCAAGTTAACTTATTATTGGATTTTGTCTCTTGGGTAAACTGTAAAAGCACTATTGTAAAAGGTTCTTTGATTTTATGGTGGCAAGCAGCCGTTATTGTTTTTAAAGCTCATGCTTTTAACCATTTGTTAAGTTCTGTAAGTTATATGAATTTGTTGTTATTTGAAAGAATTAGTATTGGCAGTTTAATAAATTGTGTACAGAGTCTGCTCTTTGGATATTATTGGTGGAAATCCTTGGATAGTTGTCCTATAAGAAAACACATTTCATGGTGTAAGGTCAAAATTTGTTCATTTCGTTAAAGAAACTTTATGGTTAAATACTTCAGTTATCTGGAAAGTAGTGTTTATATATTGTTAAATAAACAGAGTGCTTGAAAATAAAGATATATTGGTGGGTCCTCCCTTCTACGTTTTCCTTAATACCAGTAAGTACCACGTATCAATGATGGATAACCGTGTCGTGGCAATCCAATGGAGCGATTTGGGTTTAGTGAGTGCCTAAAGAATGTTACCTGCCGTCATCTGTATTGCCAGTAGTGATGTATGGAGGAGGTAGTGTTGCAGTATGGAGTTGTTTTACGTGGTTAGAACGTGATACCCTTATTGCACTCAAAAAGCGTTAACTGTACGAGAATATAAAGACATTTTACAGAGCTGCATGAAGAAGAGGGAGTTTTCTGAGACGAGCATTATTTGTATTAGCTTGAAAATATATCCTATCATAAAGCAGCATCTTTGAGGCAGCAGTTACGGACAGCATCGTTCCTGAAATTGTCTGAACCTAGTGGAACACATTTGTGATGAGTCGGAATGTCCATGTAGCTCAAGATCACAGCGTTCAACATGACTGCCGTCTCTGGTTTCGGCTCTTGATAGAGAATGGGCTGCCGTCTCTCCACAGACGTCTAGCCACCTCATTGAAAGTATTCACAGCAGGGTTCAAGCTGTAATAAAGCCGAAAGGTGGACACACCCCACATTAATGTTCATTAATTGATGTCTCAGATACTTTTGATCAGTTAGCGTATACTAAAAATTTAATACAAGGGCGATTTTTTTTTCAATCTCTGTCGGTCACGGAAGTAGTACTAAAGTGATCACCTGGTAAACCTTTGTGAGAATGTGTCTTGCAGTTTATCTAGTACGCCCGTCCATCGCGTCATCTCGCTTGTGTAAAGATGCCCACAACAGTAGTGTAGATTAAAAAGTGTGTGCCGGATCGAGACTCGAACTCGGGACCTTTGCCTTTCGCGGACAAGTGCTCTATCATCTGAGCTACCCAAGCACGATTCATGACCCGCCATCGCAGCTTCAATTCTGCCAGACCCCGTCTCCTACGTAGCAGTGTCTACTAGAGATGGGGGATCCGCTCTTGAACTAATTCATAGAGTTGAATCTTTCAAAGGAGTGAACAATCAGTGATTCAGAAAAAAAGAACGGTAGCTCCAAACGTTTCCCACGGCAGAGAGGGAGAGAGAGAGAGAGAGAGAGAGAGAGAGAGAGAGAGAGACGGAGCATATCAGCAGCGCCTTTGCTGGTCAGAGCACAGTGCACGCCACACAACACAGCCAGCGTCGGCCTCTGCCCTGCTTCTACCTTGGCTGCCTGCATTGTGCAGTGCCCCATTGGATTTTGTGTTTCACATATGCCGTGCCGTCTCTGTGCGTCGTCTGCGGTGTGCAGTGTCTGGCGCAGCTTAACTTCGCATCGCACTCTGTCGGCGATCGTTTCAGTTGCACGTCCTGCCCTCTGGGCAGTTGATGCGAGCAACAGGACAGAGAGCCACCTAGCGGATAACATAGGAACTACTTGCAAAAACCTGCTCGCAAGGGAACCGACGATTTGGCTCGGAGCGGGTGAGTTCACCGCTCCCCCCACCCTCGGAACTCGCCCGCTCAACGCTCACCCCACCATCTCGACTCTAGCCAGAGCGTTGAGCAAAGCGACTCAGGTGTCACTCTGGTCTCTGCGGTCTCAGCTCATGCAGTAATACAGCTCGCGGCTCGACCTGCTCGACTCAGCGCCTCTGCATCGGAGTTCCTCTCTACTGGATATTGTTCTTCGTAGTAATACCGCTATGTATATTACATTATTATGTTATGTATACATCAATCGTTTTTATTTTATTTTTATTTGTTTAAACTGATTAGATTAGGTTCCTGATGACTCCTCTTACCATAGGATTTTTATTATGGATACTCGAATTTACGCCTTAATTACGAGCGAACCGATAAACGTATCGCAAAATGTGATACACCAATATTTTCCTTGTTTTATTCTGCGTAAGGCTATATGCAGCACTTTCGTTTTACAGTCAAATTTATATTTTTTTTCTTATTCTGGTACGGATGTTGCGATTTTAGGCGTCTTCGGAAGGAAACGTTCACTTTAAAAATATATGGCTTGCGATGTATTTGTATGAGGTTAATGAAATTTTAATACATTATAGCCAAATATATTGTTAATGTAAATCTCAAGTTACAACATTTTCCGATCACCCAAAAAACCACGATAGTGCAAAATAAATCAATAATCAAAAACTTTGTCATATCGTGGAAATTTCAATAAACAATACAAAATTCTTACTCATTATCTGTGTTACTTCAAAATAGGATCAAATAAGATCAAAATACAGGTATAGTACTGGAATAAACCAAGTTTAAAGGGCAATGTGCCTTCCATTTATTTTCTATTGTAAGTGAGTGGTGAGTCATGAAAAAGAGCTAATTCATTTCAGGGAGCGAACAGTTCTGATCCAATCTCTGAAAAGAACAGTTTTGCCCATCTCTAGTGTCTACCGCCGAGTGTGGAATGTCTGCTGAGGTGTTTCGCTTCATTCCATGCGCCCCATATAACGTAATTGTCTTGCGATGCCTTCTTCATGCGAATGATTGGGTGCACACTGCAGGTGCACGAAGGCGTTCCTACAGTGTTTTCTATGGCAAGTGTATGATCACCCACCATACAGCCTGGACTTCGCTCCCTCTGATTTTCATCTCTTCGCTCACATTAACTGCTGACGACGAGGACAGTATTCTGGCACAGATAAAGAGCTGCGGAGCAGTGCAGATAATTGGCTGAGATGGGAGGTGGCTGCCTTCTATGACGATGGTACTGGGAAGTTGTTACCGCGCTGTGACTTACCTGTGAGTTGGAGTGGCAAGTATGTAGCGAGGCAACTGGGAGGTGCGGCTGTAGCACAGAGGTGAGAAAAGTCGTGGGATACATCATAATGTCGTGTCTGACCTCCTTCTAGAGGGAGCAGTACAGCAACTTGACGTGGGATAGACTCAAGAAATCGTCGGAAATCCGCTGCAGCAGAAATATTGAGCCATGCTGCCTCCATAGCGGTCCACAATTGCGAAAGTCTAGCCGGTACAGGATTTTGCGCATGAACTGACCTCTCGGTTATGCCCAATAGACGTTAGGTAGCATTCATGTTGGGGGATCTGGGTGGGCAAATCATTCGCTGCAATGGTCCAGAATGTTCATCAATTCAGGCTCGAACAACTGTGGCCTGGTGACATGACATCGTTGTCTGGGGGCATGAAATCCATGAAATGTTGCAAATGGTCTCCAAGTAGCCGAACATAGCCATTTCCAGTCAGTGATGATCCAGTTGGATTAGAGTACCCAGTCCATTGCATGTAAATGCAGTCCACACCGTTATGGAACCATCACCAGCTTGCACAGTGCCTTGTTGACAACTTCGTAGGGTCTGCGCCGAACGCATATACTACCATAAGCTCCAAGAAACTGAAATCTGGACTCATCTGATCAGTTCACGGTTTTGCGGTCATCTACAGTCCAACCCATATGGTCACAAGCTCAGTAGAGGCCCAGAAGGCGATGTACTGTTAGCAAAGGCACTAGCGTCGGTCGTCTGCTACCGTAATCCATTAACCCCAAAATTCGCGGCACTGTCTTGATACGTTCAGTGTACGTCCCACATTGATTTCTGCGGTTATTTCACGCAGTGGTGGTTGTCTGTTAGCACTGAAAACACTACGCAACCGTTGCTGCTCTCCTTGGGTAGAGGTAACGCCTGAAATGTGATATTCTCGGCGCACTCTTCACACTGTGGATCTCGGAATACTGAATTCTCTAACGATATCCGAAATGGACCGAAATGGACTGTCACATGCGTCCCAAGTCAAACTACCGCTCCGATTTCAAAGTCTATGGATTGGCGTCGTTCGGGGATAGTGATGACGGAAGCATATTTACATGAATCACCTGAGTACAAAAGGCAGCTGCGCCGGTGCGCTGTCCTTTTATACCTTGTGTATGCAATAATACTGCCATTCCTGTATGTACATATCGCTGTCCCATGACTTTTTGTCACAGTATATGTCGCAAATAAAGCTGGTACGTTATTTATATTTTGAACTGCAATTCCCTTAACCTTTAATATAAAGGGAGTGGAATGACTTGACCCATACAGCGACCATTTCGTTTCAACATATTTATTTGCATCATAGATGAATCATTAAGAGAATTACGATCATAAATCAAAAAACCGGTTCAAATGACTCTGAGCATTATGGGACTTAACATCTGTGGTCATCAGTCCCGTAGAACTTAGAACAGGGCTTCACAACATACGTGCTCGCGGAGCAAGCTGTGAGCAGCAAGGCCCGAGCACGGAGCAGCGCGAGCACGCTACCCCCACTACCGGACCAGAGCGGAGAGTGGGGAGAGCCACGTGGGGCACACAACAGCTGCCGACAGTCAATGTAAATCCGCGGCCACCTGCAGGGATATCACTCACGAATTATTACTGTGACAAATGAAACAAATAAAGGAGAATGTACACGTGCCACATAATTTTATTAGCTTAGTGTATGCCTCTACCATCTGTAGACACTGAAACTAAAGAATTCCACGACAATCCTATAATTTCAACACTTTCTTCAACACTACTTAAAATATCACCTCCGGTTGTAGTGTTCTTCATGGCTACTACATCGAGGAGCTCCTCCCTCACCTGAAGATCTCTATTAACACCTCTAATAAATATGGCAAGCTGCGCTGTTCCAGTGATATCAACACTTTCGTCCAGAGCTAGAGAATACGCCATAACATCTTTACAGATATTTGCAAGCTGGCTCTGGGCGTCGTCTGCCATGTCCTGTATGCGACGCATAATGCTCATGTTAGATAAAGGCACAATCCGAAACTGTTCCACTTGAGATGGACACAAATGTTCCGCTGCAACTACCAAACATTCTTTTATTAAATCGCCATCACTTAAGGGGCGCAGGGATTTTGCTAAAAGCAAAGCAATTTTGTAACACACTCTGAGAGCTGCCTCAGTTGATTTTTCTTCGTCGTCCAGATCTTCTTCGGATAGCTTCCTTTTAAGTTTAATAACTTCCTGTGCACGATCAGGTCAATCACATTTTCCACGTCCGTAGTCTTTCGCGTGGTACGACATATAATGTCGCTGCAAATTAAATTTCGTAAAAGAAGTCAGCGTTTTGTGACGTACTAAACATTTTGCAACACCATCTTTTTCAGTAAACATATACAATTCCTCCCAATGGGGGTTGAACTGCGAAAGCATGGTTGGGGTTACGCAACGGCGACTTGACATGATTCTTAACCAGCGAAGTGACTGTTAGAGCCGGCCAGTTGTTAAGCCCTGACTTAAAACTACTTAAACCTACTTAACCTAAGGACATCACACACATCAATGCCCGAGGCGGGATTAGAACCTCCGACCGTAGCGGTCACGCGGTTCAGACTGAAGCGCCTAGAACCGCACGGCCACACCGGCCGGCCGATCATAAATCACATAATTAAAAATCGCCATTTAGGAAAACTTTACAAACTGCTTGTTATATAAAACCACAAATGAATTAATCTCTTAAAAGCGGTGGCTAGTTTTATTTTACAGGTTATTATTCCTTGCTGTAGGGGCTGTGATTTTTTGAGATTTTTTGTCGGAACCAGCAAGGTAAAACGAGGCCACTACTTCCACCACATCAAGTGCATTTAGTACTCACGTACTCACACTGAGCCGTTAAGACTTCCCAGTTTATCAATGGGGAATAGTTGAACATGATTACTACTGTTATCGGTGCCATGCGTGCAATGGTCGTGCCAGGCGCGCGGTATTGGATATTTACACCATTGTTAGTGGCGCGAGACCTGCACGACCTTATAGCAACCGTTATAGTTCCGCATTATTCTGTTACACTAGGGGTGAGTTCACGTAAGGAAAGATGGAGAATGTAAGATTAACGGAGTCATTTATTAAACAATTGTGAATCGAACAATAATACAACCAAATGGGGGTGGGGGGAAGAAAGATTCGAGTTCAGCAGCCTGCCCCAACGTACGTTCATAACACACCACGATAGCTGGAGGAAAGGAATTTTAGTAACGATCGCCGTATTATCAAACAGAATCCCGTTTCCTAAAGGAAGGGGCTGCAGGCATGCAACAACCACCACCAGGAATTAGCCGAAGACTAAGAAGATGCTACTGTGCGTGATTTGCGAGGTGGCCTCCCGTACTAAAGCAATAAAACCCGCAAGACGCGAAACGATTCACAATGACCTATCAGGTTCCCTCTGGGCCGTAGGACGCGAATCTGCAGTGCACGTCGGCGCTCATGCTCACCGAGCTCCATCTCCTGGAAGCGGCACCTCCGGGCTCCGGCACGGTCACACTAGAACCGCCCTACTGCCTCTTTGTCCACCACCCATCCGCGGAGGGCGGTTGGCGCCCGCCCGCGATAAACGGACGCGCACCTGAACTGGTCAATCATAGGGCCGGAAATTCACAGCGACGCGACCTCGCAACGTTAAAATTTATCAGAAATAGCGTTTACAAGGTTGGTAAGGCGATCGGAAAAGGATAGGAAACGGAAAACCATCATGGCTGCTAGGAAGATTGCTGCCCCCGCCCATGAATAAAGAAAATTTCTAGCGCCAAGCTGTAAAAATCGTCAAATAAATCAGGCAACCCATAGAAATTATTAATATTACCTGAATTATTACTTTACCGAGTACCAGAATGCTGGGATTAGAAATATGAAATACGAGCACTGAATGACGAATGAAGTGCAGGTCTTTCACTCTTTAAAACATTTCAAAAACCGCCACTCGGGCCAAGTAAATCATTTAAAATAAACTTTACATCGCCGGACAGTGTGGCCGAGCGGTTCTAGGAGGTACAGTCTGGAACTGCGCGATCGCTACGGTCGCAGGTTCGAATCCTGCCTGGGGCATGGATGTGTGTGATGTCCTTAGGTTAGTTAGGTTTAAGTAGCTCTAAGTTCTAGGGGACTGATGACCTCAGAAGTTAAATCCCATAGTGCTCAGAGCCATTTGAACCAAACTTTACATCAAATAACCAAGAATTCAATTATTATTTCCACATAGATTGAAAACCGCAACTCCGGGGCGAGATATTTCCAAACAACTTTACAAGTTTATAGACGGTTTGATCAATAATAACCCAGTTATTTCCCCATCAAAATTGACATACGCCATTAAGGCTGAATTGCAGCTCAGTTTTAGAGAACGGTTTCAATTAAGACACATTCTGCTAGAAATCCCTCAAAATTCTTAAAACAAATATTTAAAACGTATAACCCGGGCAACCTTGCAGAGCCACCACAAGTTTTAGAAAACTGCTGCCTGTGCAATAACTGAGGCCCGAGATTGTGAGGCCGCGACTTGGCCACGAACGGTGGAGGCGACTGAGTACTTGTCTTCGAATTAAGTTGTGGACTCCGTTTATACTTCCACCCCGTTCAGAACACCGATATCGGAACCAAACAGCACTCGCGAGCTCAGACGCTGCCCGTGCGCCAGCTAGTAATTTAAAAGTGGAGGCTCTGCACTTCGGTGTGTAGGGAAGGAGCCTACTCACGCCATAGTAAATTCACATCAGTCTTTCCATTGTGTGCCAGCCTAGTCCGCTGTAACTAGCTCTGACGTCATGAATGTTGCGCAATACTTTAAAAATCAAGCAAATAACCTAAAACATTTCTAGCATGTCAGGAGCAATACTAAATTAATATGTGTTGAATATCAGTTCGATAACTTTAACCATTTTCGAAATTTGGACGTTTTTCTGTAAAAATCATTGGCGCAACAGAAAAGAGCTAGAAAGTTAAAAATTTATATTTAGATTCATCTTTCATAATAATTTAATAAAAACAGTACTTTGGATTTCACAAATTAAAATTTTACTGGAAATTCATGATTTTCTGGTTTTCGTCTTAAAACTAAAGGAAGCAAGATAGATTAAGTAGGCTAATAAATAAGGCTAGGATGTTTATATTTAAGTAGAATGGAGATCCGCTATCACCATAAGGATGTGAGAAGTTTCATTTGAATACCTATAAAACTATAGCGATAGCGTATCTCCAAAGGGCCAGTTCAGAGCTCGTCTACTGCGTGCAGTGTAATTAAATTAATTCTCTCGCCCAAAATATTTAACTTAGCCACGTCAAAATTTTATTATCAATACTTACCTGCGCGCTGAATGCACATTTAAATTAAGAGCTTCATCGGCCATCAGCAAAAGAAGCTATGATTTATTCGGTAACCTAATGTGGTGCATTACTAGCCCAGCGGCTGGTCGGGAGAACCGATTTGATCAGGCGTTTCCTTAGCCGTCCGCACCGCGGCTTTATATATAAGAACGCTGTGCGAGGAAGCAAGGCCCCAGTTCTCTCCAGACGCTGAATAGCACGCCATCTGTGTCGGGAATCGCGTCGCGTCGGTATCATTGCTACAAACAGCCTCGGATGCCGTATTAAGTTACTCGGGATAAGCGTAACCATGAAATCATTTTCGAGTGAAGTGTTAATTCTGGGATGACTTTAATTATCGATCTTCAGTTTGCGTATTGTCGTATTTTCACGTGCCGCCGCGGGACAAACATTCTACCATTATTTAGCGTGGCGTTTGATGAAACTAATCATCATATTATGGCGAGCATTCATTTAAACTTTTAATTTGGACAGTTATAATTGCATCAGCGCATTAGACTTTGAACTGCTCTGTTAGTTAGGTTGTGTGGATTCTTTTGTTTTTCATCTGTGACTTTCAGAATATACTCAACTATTTTAGAAAATCGTTTTTGATTATAAATACCGGACAATCTCCTAAATCCTCAGAGCTACAAGCTGTAACTATAAGTGTATTCTCAGATGAAGTGGGCACTAGGAATTCTAATTACAGGCTTCACGTTTTGCTAATCACTTTCTGGTAGCCAATATTGTAGTTAGAGAGCCAGTGTTGAGAACGGCAAACAATAGCAAAAATAATAGAAACATTTTTAAGAACAATAATTTCACCCGCCGCCCCACATATGGTGCATCGGCCGGGAAGTGTTTCTACATTCTACAGAATTTTTATACAGCAAACATATAATTCCTCCACCCGCCGCCCCACAGGTGGCCCACTGCTTCCGATCTCTGAAACATAAATCAGAAGCGACAACAGGGAACCAAACAACCCTCCCTTCACCGTAATACTCAAACTTTTACAGAAAACTGCTTCGATACAATTGAGATTAATAAAACTGATTTCATTCCTTTAAGCAGAACCGCGTACACGAATGAT
Source organism: Schistocerca nitens (assembly GCF_023898315.1). Classification (NCBI taxonomy): domain Eukaryota; kingdom Metazoa; phylum Arthropoda; class Insecta; order Orthoptera; family Acrididae; genus Schistocerca; species Schistocerca nitens. Next base: position 99,022,859 of record NC_064617.1, read on the forward strand.
GCAACGGAACTGGCTCATTAAAACCCAAGCATAGTATGGAACACCTCCTGTGGGCCTGTAAGGTACCACACGGCAGTCTTTAGCCACGGAATATAGATCGTTCGGTAAGGCTGCGCACACGTAACAATGTTTTAGACACTTGCCAGCTGAAGTAACAACAATACTATTAAGGAGCGAAGCACACACTTAATAAGAGGCATGAAATATCACATCACATCAAGAGCAATCATCATTATATTTCGCTAATCGTTGGTAGGATTTGAATTACTTAACTTGATGCCAGCTGCTGGATCGATGTAGAGAAGACACCAGACGCTGCTTAGTCCGATAGTAACAGCGTGTTCCTTGATGGAAGCGAGCACACGCATAGCTTCACGAGGTTGCCAAGTAGCCACAGCGCCGGCCTGCTGTTACTGGCCCCAGCACGATCAAGCGCTAACTGCCGCCCGAACTCGGGCATACCGTGCTCGCTGTCGTCTCTCCAACGTCTCGCTAATCCGCGCACTTCCGCGTGCCGTGCCCAACGTTGCTGTCGCTTTCCACTCCGTCCTGCCCGCTATATCCTGAGCCGGCCCAGGCTCCAAAGACAAACATCTGCAGAAAGAATCGATACATCTACATCTACATGACTACTCTGCAATTCACATTTAAGTGCTTGGCAGAGGGTTCATCGAACCACAATCATACTATCTCTCTACCATTCCACTCTCGAACAGCGCGTGGGAAAAACGAACAAAAAAATGGTTCAAATGGCTCTGAGCACTATGGGACTCAACTGCTGTGGTCATCAGTCCCCTAGAACTTAGAACTACTTAAACCTAACTAACCTAAGAACATCACACACATCCATGCCCGAGGCAGGATTCGAACCTGCGACCGTAGCAGTCGCACGGTTCCGGACTGCGCGCCTAGAACCGCGAGACCACCACGGCCGGCAAAAAAAAACGAACACTTAAACCTTTCTGTTCGAGCTCCGATTTCTCTTATTTTATTTTGATGATAATTCCTACCTATGTAGGTTGGGCTCAACAAAATATTTTCGCATTCGGAAGAGAAAGTTGGTGACTGAAATTTCGTAAATAGATCTCGCCGCGACGTAAAACGTCTTTGCTTTAATGTCTTCCATTCCAACTCGCATATTATATCTGCCACACTCTCTCCCCTATTACGTGATTATACAAAACGAGTTGCCCTTTTTTGCACCCTTTCGATGTCCTCCGTCAATCCCACCTGGTAAGGATCCCACACCGGGCAGCAATATTCTAACAGAGGACGAACGAGTGTAGTGTAAGCTGTCTCTTTAGTGGACTTGTTGCATCTTCTAAGTGTCCTGCCAATGAAACGCAACCTTTGGCTCGCCTTCCCCACAGCATTATCTATGTGGTCTTTCCAACAGAAGTTGTTCGTAATTTTAACACCCAGGTACTTAGTTGAATTGACAGCCTTGAGAATTGCACTATTTATCGAGTAATCGAATTCGAATGGATTTCTTTTGGAATTCATGTGGATCACCTCACACTTTTCGTTATTTAGTGTCAACTGCCACCTGCCACACCATACAGCAATCTTTTCTAAATCGCTTTGCAACTGATACTGATCTTCGGTTGACCTTACTAGACGGTAAATTACAGCATCATCTGCGAACAACCTAAGAGAACTGCTCAGACTGTCACCCACGTCATTTATATAGATCAGGAACAGCAGAGGTCCCAGGACGCTTCCCTGGGGAACACCTGATATCACTTTAGTTTTACTCGATGATTTGCCGTCTATTACTACGAACTGCGACCTCCCTGGCAGGAAATCACGAATGCAGTCGGCCATAGGCCCGCAGCTTGATTAGAAGTCGCTTGTGAGGAACGGTGTCAAAAGCTTTCCGGAAATCTATAAATACGGAATCAACTTGAGATCCCCTGTCGATAGCGGCCATTACTTCGTGCGAATAAAGAGCTAGCTGCGTTGCACAAGAGCGATGTTTTCTGAAACCATGCAGTGCCTAACCATAGGTAGCCCAGGCGCCATTCCCGCCGCGGCTCAAAAGCATTTTGCTTTTCCATTTTGCAACAGATTGGAGATAGAAGAAAGAAATAGCCCTCTGTCTAGGTTGGTACCCATGACAGTATGAATCGACAGGGAGGTTATGGTGATCGTAGGGGTATCTCAAGGTCAGGACCATACCGTCTAGGTAACCAGTACCATTACAGCAGGTTTGTCGCTCGATCTTCTAGTTACTTACTCCTGAATACTCGCTGACACGGAACCAGAGTTGTGTGTGTCGCAGTTCTCCGTCACGTAGACACCCGACACGGGATGTGGCATGCGGAGCGGCCCGGATTGACGGCTGCCGTCCGGGAAACAGGCGCCCATTAATTAGCGAACGGCAGGCCGTATCGAGCGGCTGCGACTGCGGCGCGGATCCAGTGGCGACCCGCCTCGCACCGCCGCGCCTCACCGGTCGCCTTTTTGTTCTCCCGGGGGGTGGGGGGGGGGGGGGGGGGGAGGGAAAGTCGGCCGCTGCCCGCACCGAGTCGTTCGCACAATACCTGCGCCGGACGGCCGGAACAAACATTACGCACGCAGCGCCGCAAACAAGGCCGCTCCGGCCAGAAAACGCCGAATCAATATTTTGCGGCCGCCGAACAATGGGTCGCGCGCGCCATTGTCGTGTACTGTGCTGCGGTGGGCAACGCTACGCTACGCCAGTCGCACGTCATTACTCGCTTCCGTCCCGCCGCTACCGTCACCACCGCCCGCTGCGGCGATACTCGGAACGAACGCGTGCTGGCTGGCTAATCTCCTTAGTGGCTCATCAACAAGCCAGCTACCTCGCGTCTCCAGACGGTAAGACGAGGCGTTTAGGCTCTCTTAGTTCTCCAGTGTGTGAGGGCTCGTCACTGACGCTCTAATCCAGTGGTTTCCAAACTTTCTTAGACCACTACCCTTGAGTGCAATCAGACGTTAGCTAGAATCCCCGCCCTCCCTGCCCCCCTCACAGCCATCAGTTACCCCCTCCATACCCCACATTATCACCAAATCGGAAGAGATAGTGAAGGTCATCAGACAAGTGTTTCTCAGAAGCCCACATAAATCAGTTCGGCAAGCACTTAGGCAAGTTAACATACCTCGAGCTACATTGCTTAGTGTAGCACACCAGTGTCTTCGTTTCTATGCTTGTTTTTTTTTTTTGGTCATCAGTCTACTGACTGGTTTGATGCGGCCCGCCACGAATTCCTTTCCTGTGCTAACCTCTTCATCTCAGAGTAGCACTTGCAACCTACGTCCTCCATTATTTGCTTGACGTATTCCAATCTCTGTCTTCCTCTACAGTTTTTGCCCTCTACAGCTCCCTCTAGTACCATGGAAGTCATTCCCTCATGTCTTAGCAGATGTCCTATCATCCTATCCCTTCTCCTTATCAGTGTTTTCCACATATTCCTTTCCTCTCCGATTCTGCGTAGAACCTCCACATTCCTTACCTTAGCAGTCCACCTAATTTTCAACATTCGTCTATAGCACCACATCTCAAATGCTTAAATTCTCTTCTGTTCCGGTTTTCCCACAGTCCATGTTTCACTACCATACAATGCTGTACTCCAGACGTACATCCTCAGAAATTTCTTCCTCATATTAAGGCCGGTATTTGATATTAGTAGACTTCTCTTGGCCAGAAATGCCTTTTTTGCCATAGCAAGACTGCTTTTGATGTCCTCCTTGCTTCGTCCGTCATTGGTTATTTCACTGCCTAGTTAGCAGAATTCCTTAACTTCATTGACTTCGTGACCATCAATCCTGATGTTAAGTTTCTCGCTGTTCTCATTCCTACTACTTCTCATTACCTTCGTCTTTCTCCGATTTACTCTCAAACCATACTGTGTACCCATTAGACTGTTCATTCCGTTCAGCAGATCATTTGATTCTTCTTCACTTTCACTCAGGATAGCAATGTCATCAGCGAATCGTATCATTGATATTCTTTCACCTTGTATTTTAATTCCACTCGTGAACCTTTCTTTTATTTCCATCATTGCTTCCTCGATGTACAGATTGAAGGGTAGGGGCGAAAGGCTACAGCCTAGTCTTACACCCTTCTTAATACGAGCACTTTGTTCTTGATCGTCCACTCTAATTATTCCCTTTTGGTTGTTGTACATATTGTATATGACCCGTCTCTCCCTATAGCTTACACCTACTTTTTTCAGAATCTCGAACAGCTTGCACCATTTTATATTGTCGAACGCTTTTTCCAGGTCGACAAATCCTATGAAAGTATCTTGAATTTTCTTTAGCCTTGCTTCCGTTATTAGCCGTAACGTCAGAATTGCCTCTCTCGTCCCTTTACTTTTCCTAAAGCCAAACTGATCGTCACCTAGCGCATTCTCAATTTTCTTTTCCATTCTTCTGTATATTGTTCTTGTAAGCAGCTTCGATGCATGAGCTGTTAAGCTGATTTTGCGATAATTCTCGCACTTGTCAGCTCTTGCCGTCTTCGGAATTGTGTGGATGATGCTTTTCCGAAAGTCAGATGGTATATCGCCAGACTCATATATTCTACACACCAACGCGAATAGTCGTTTTGTTGCCACTTCCCCCAATGATTTTAGAAATTCTGATGGAATGTTATCTATCCTTTCTGCCTTATTTGACCATAAGTCCTCCAAAGCTCTTTTAAATTCCGATTCTAATACTGGATCCCCTATCTCTTCTAAATCGACTCCTGTTTCTTCTTCTATCACCTCAGACACATCTTCAGTCTCATAGAGGCTTTCAATGGATTCTTTCCACCTATCTGCTCTCTCCTGTGCATTTAACAGTGAAATTCCCGTTGCACTCTTAATGTTACCACTGTTGCTTTTAATGTCACCAAAGGTTGTTTTGATTTTCCTGTATGCTGAGTCTGTCCTTCCGACAATCATATCTTTTTCGATGTTTTCACATTTTTCCTGCAGCCATTTCGTCTTAGCTTCCCTGCACTTCCTATTTATTTCATTCCTCAGCGACTGGTATTTCTGTATTCCTGATTTTCCCGGAACATGTTTGTACTTCCTCCTTTCATCAATCAACTGAAGTATTTCTTCTCTTACCCATGGTTTCTTCGCAGCTACCTTCTTTGTACCTATGTTTTCCTTCCCAACTTCTGTGATGGCCCTTTTTAGAGATGTCCATTCCTCTTCAACTGTACTGCCTACTGCGCTATTCCTTATTGCTGTATCTATAGCGTTAGAGAACTTCAAACGTATCTCGTCATTCCTTAGTACTTCCGTATCCCACTTCTTTGCGTATTGATTCTTACTGACTAATGTCTTGAACTTCAGCCTACTCTTCATCACTACTATATTGTGATCTGAGTCTATATCTGCTCCTGGGTACGCCTTACAATCCAGTATCTGACTTCGGAATCTCTGTCTGACCATGATGTAATCTCATTGAAATCTTCCCGTATCTCCCGGCCTTTTCCAAGTATACCTCCTCCTCTTGTGATTCTTGAACAGGGTATTCGTTATTACTAGCTGAAACTTGTTACAGAACTCAATTAGTCTTTCTCCTCTTTCATTCCTTGTCCCAAGCCCATATTCTCCTGTAACCTTTTCTTCTACTCCTTCCCCTACAACTGCATTCCAGTCGCCCATGACTATTAGATTTTCGTCCCCCTTTACATACTGCATAACCCTTTCAATATCCTCATACACTTTCTCTATCTGTTCATCTTCAGCTTGCGACATCTGCATCTATACCTGAACTATCGTTGTCGGTGTTGGTCTGCTGTAGATTCTGATTAGAACAACCCGGTCACTGAACTATTCACAGTAACACACCCTCTGCCCTACCTTCCTATTCATAACGAATCCTACACCTGTTATACCATTTTCTGCTGCTGTTGATGTTACCCAATACTCATCTGACCAGAAATCCTTGTCTTCCTTCCACTTCACTTCACTGACCCCTACTATATCTAGATTGAGCCTTTGCATTTCCCTTTTCAGATTTTCTAGTTTCCCTACCACGTTCAAGCTTCTGACATTCCACGCCCCGACTCGTAGAGCGTTATCCTTTCGTTGATTATTCAATCTTTTTCTCATGGTAACCTTCCCCTTGGCAGTCCCCTCCCGGAGATCCGAATGGGGGACTATTCCGGAATCTTTTGCCAATGGAGAGATCATCATGACACTTCTTCAATTACAGGCCACATGTCCTGTGGATACACGTTACGTGTGTTTAATGCAGTGGTTTCCATTGCCTTCTGCATCCTCATGTCGTTGATCATTGCTGATTCTTCCGCCTTTAGGGGCAATTTGCCACCCCTAGGACAAGAGAGTGCCCTGAACCTCTATCCGCTCCTCCGCCCTCTTTTGTCAAGGCCGTTGGCAGAATGAGGCTGACTTCTTATGCCGGAACTCTTCGGCCTTCAATGCTGATTGCTTATCAAAATTTAGACAGACGTTTTGATTATGAATCAAAGACGCTATACCTAGGCCACGGGTCCATTATATACTATTCTGCAACATCTGATGCCGAATTACTAACCACGTCAGCAAGAATTTGCTCCAGCTATGCTGCAGCGTACTGACATAAATGTCAGCTTTCTGGAAAAAATGTTTACTCGCAAATGAAACAACCATTCATGTATCAGGTATAGTTAATTAGCACAACGTACGGATGTGGGGGTCGCAACATATGCACACTACTATTGATCATGTTCATGACAGACCCAAATTGAACGTCTAGCGTGGGCTAATGCACGACAGGATTGTTAGACCATTGTTCTTTGCAGCAAACACAAAGACATCATAGATGTATCTGGACTTGTTGAAGCTGTTTGCATACCTTCAGATACAAGACATGCAACCCAGCACCACCTTTCAAAATCACGACATTAGTCAATGGCTGCTGGCGAGTTCATGGCTGCAAAATTGCCCTGTCTTTGGATTGGATGAGGAGGACCCATTGCCTAGCCACCACGTTCCCTGACATCACCTCGCTGGAGTACTTCTCGTGGGGATTCGTGAAGGAGCGCGTGTACGCGGCCAAAGTTGGCAATGTTGCTATGCTAAGCTGTCATATCACTAATGAGATAGCAACAGTGGCAGAGGAAATGTTATGAAGAACATAGCAAGAATATGCATACAGACTTGATATTCTTCGCACTACAAATGGTTCGCATGTAGTGTTGTACTGAGTATTATTAAATAAATTCATTGAGATTCTGTGGCACTTGCTGCAATTCTATTGTCATATGTACTGTAAGTCTTTTTTCCTGGACCTTTCAGATATCGGTTGTTTGAAAGCGACACTTTGTATTTTGGAATGCTCTGATTTTCCACAATACAGCCTACAATGGATAATGTATTATTTTAAAAAACACTTAGAGGCTGTGGATTCCCACAGAATCGGATAAATATTTGAGCGTCGCAGCTTAGTATTATTAGGCTGAAAAACTGAGAAAACTTAATGATTTACAGTCAGGAAAGACAAAGGAGATTAACATTTGAATCCATTATATACTATGTTCTGAGGACTATGACTGTTCGTCAGAGTGTAAGAAATACATTTTTTGGGTTGTATTTCGCCCTCTATGCATTTTGGTGGTTATCCATCATCGTCGCTAGTTGTTTATTATACGGCGTATTGAAAGTTGTCATTCCGTTCATAGCTGTTAAAAAAATGTACTGAGATTGTAGTTACAATGATTTGCCCCCTGTGTCAAGCATTCTGAAATCGAACAGGCAAACCGCGACAAAAAAGAGGTTGAAGTTCAAAATAACTTAATAGAACTTTACTGCACTGAAAACGGAAGGATGCTTAGTGGGATGTTAAGGAACACTCTGCAACGCCAAAATGAGCAATGCTGGAGCATCTCTTCCAGCAGTTTGAATTCAAATCTGTAACGTGGTGTAAGTACAGTCGACACACCATGTGGGCAGGAGTCATTTGGCAAGCGCAATAACACCAATCACACTGCATAAAAATAAATTACATCGGCAGTATGCACCGAAATAAATGGCTCATCTGCCCATTGTGGAACGGATGAATGTGATCCATGTATATACACTAATGTAAAAGGAGCAAAACGAGTAAAACCACAAATGCAGATAAAGACAGGTATTGTCTACATAAATAAGTACATGTACATCTAATCACAACTGATACCTAATATGGTAAAAGTGAAGAGAATTGCCTAATTATGGTGAACAACAGGGTGAAGAACCATAAAAGTGGATTAAAGGTAGTGGCCACAACCGTTAAACACTCGCATACAATCGCACATCAGAGTAACACCAAGCAATGATGTGGTAATGTGAATATACCTAGGAAAGTTCACAGGCAATTACGAATTAATCACACGTGTAGCACCACCAAGGATACTTCAGCGCACGAATTACAGCTCTTTCGTAAATCGATATCTTGTAATGCGGAAGCAGTCTAAACATGTCCTATTCCGGGGTCAGTCTGTTCATTTACTGTTATGGCAGCTGATTACTGTAACTGAGTTTGCCACATGGAGAGTGAAGGAGCGGGGGTATATTTGTACCACTATACATAATAGGCTTCAGACTGTCGGAAACATTGTTCTAGCGTTTCACAGATTAGCGTTGTGACTGGGCTTCAACATGCCATGTAAGCACCGTTATGTTATCAGATGTGTAATTCCGTTAATATATCTTTAACTTTAGCTTACTTAATTTTGTGACCGTAGCTTTCAGGGTGCTTCACAATGACAGATCGTCGAAAATGCTGTCACAACACATATTTTTTAATAGCCGAATATGGTATGGCTGCTTCAATATTTATATTAAGACTGTGGAACCAGTTCTCATCAAAATTTTCCATGGCTGTTCCTAGTGATCAGCATCGGCTCTTTCGTGCAACAGCATTTGAGAGGTTCAGTTGTAAATTGCACTGTTAATAAATAAACAAATTAGTAACAGAACTTACACCTGTAAAATAACTTCAAATGCAAAGAACAGCAGTACGTGTGCCGAATTCTGCCTCTTAAATTCGCATACAATGTCACTGCATGTCATTCATATAATTTTGTTGTTATGTACTACTCTTCTTGTACTGAAAGTACTTTAATATCATTAAACACGCTATACCACGTCTATAGACTGATCATCCAGAACACTATGATCACCTGCTAAGTAGTCAGTAGCCCACTTTTGGCATGGATAGCAGCGGCGGCGCGTCGTGGCTGGAAGGAATGAGGACTTGGTAGATTGTTGGCGGGACTTGGCACCACATCTGAGCTCTGGCACCACGTTCAGTCACTTCCACGATGTGTTCGTTCTGGTTCGGTTTTGGTGGCTTGGGGAGGGGGGGCGGGAGGGCAGCATATCAATTGGAATCGGTCCATCACATTACTGGCCTTATGACATAGCCCTTTATCTTGTTGAAAAATGGCACTGACATCAGGACACATGATCGTCATGAAGAGGTGTAAGTGGTTTGCAAGCAATCTACGACACTCCTTGGTCGTCATGGTGCGTTGCACGAACTATACTGGACCCATGGATGCCCATGTCAATGTTCCCCAGAGCAAAATTGAGCCCCTGCCAGCTTGTCTCTGTCCCGCAGTACAGGTACCAAGGAGCTATTCCTCTGGAGGAGACGGATTTGCACCCTCCCATCGGCATTATGAAGAAGGTATCGAGATTCATCAGATCATTCGACCGTTTGCCACCGCTCCAACGTCTAGTGCCTTTGGTCACGTGCCCATTTCACTCGCATTTACCGATCTCGTGGTGTTAACATTGGCACATGCATGAGCCGCTGGCTGCGGAGATCCCTCGTTTGGAGTGTTCGGTGCATTATGTGTTCGGACACACTTATACTCAGCATTAAAGTCTGATGTTAGTTCCGCCATAGTTCCCCACCTGTTTTACCAGTCTGTCCAGCCTACGACGTCCTCCATCTGTAATGTGAAGTGAGCGCGCAACCTTACAACATCAGGACGTGGTTTCATCTTGGTTTCGCCACAGTGTTGAAGACAGTGACCACAAAACTCCTGACCACCGGACAAGTCGTGCAGTCACCGAAATGCTCATGCCACACCTCCGGGCTATCACACTGTGCCCTCGCTTAAGCTCAGATGGAGCGCGCGCCTTCCCCATTCTACACATGGACAGCACGCTTATTGATATTACATGCACCCTGCGTGTGTGTGACTAGCAGGTACTCCTCGCCTGATGTCACTGCTATCGCCTTGATGGGTTTGTATCGATAGTAGGTCGGTTGTCATTATGTTGTAGTTGATCAGTGTAAGTTCTGTGTTAATATTGCAAGTGCCTTGTCTGTGGGGACTGATGACCTCAGAAGTTAAGTACCATACTGCTCAGAGCCATTTGAGCCGTGTCTGCAAAGCATTGTGACTGCTCTAATTACACTAATTACATTACCATCACTTGGGTTGCCTACCTGACAGGCGTTAAGCGACGAGAAGATATACAGATAAAGCCGTAGTTTCGGTCAAGGCACGACACCTTTGCCGTCCTACATAGCATTGTCTGTCACTTAGCGCAAAGAGATAACTGTTTGTTATTGTTCCGACTGACGGGTTTATGATGGGTTTATATGTGCGCTGCACTGCTCGACAAAGAGAGTCGACTGGAGGGTAAATTGGTGGGCCTATGTTCGGTGGCAATGTCCGACCTTCTCTTTACCAGTGGACAGCACTGGACCAGTGGACAGCAGCCTACAACAAGCGTTTGGCGGACGCCACTCGTCCGCCAGCTCATTACTTCGTGACTGGACTTGAAGGATTTGTTACAAGTTTCTACCTACTGCATTGGATTTTGATTCGGGGAGGTACTTGTCAAATATCGCACCCGACGTCGGATCTCTTCCAGATGAGAGTTCAGTATTGTATATAACTGAATCGATGATTTCGAAAATGGGTTATGTCAGCTATTTTTCAGGTTAGGTTTGCCAGTGATAACTGATCATTACATCTGTACATATCGTTTGGTATAATAGGAAGTCACGTCCCATCAACAGAAGTGACAGAGTGCTCTTTAGAAGCGTACTGAGTTAGAGAATGGACCATGGCTATACAAAGAAGCGTATATTGTACCAGTTCCGATAAAAATAAAGAAAAAAGAAATTAGAGGATGTAAAGAAAGCACTAGAGTTAATACCTGGTGAGCAGAAGTCATTTTCTAACAGTATCTTCAGTGGGCAGCAGACAGTGAACAAGATAAAGACGAAGCATACCCACCACTGACTGCTTTACAGTGTTCTGCATCTGACTGTAATTCAGGTACATTTTGTAATGAATACAAATAATTTAAACTTGTACAACACAATCCTTCCACAGCAAACAGAAGGCTAGTTGCCTCATAAACATCATGTAGTTCGAAAAGGCGTCATTTCCAACACATTCAACCTCAATTACTGACCGCAGTAGATGGCTAAAGTATATTGTAATGGTTATATTGTCTCGCCCCACGGCCAACTGCTACATGTCAACTCCACGACGTCATGCTTAACCTTGTTGTGTAGTAAGACAGATTTTTCTATTTCCTGTAAAATGTAATTTTCGGGACATGACTCCTTTTCCAGCTCACCGATTCAGTTGATTCTGTAATAAATAGTATAAACTTTGTTCAGTATCTCTCGGCAGACGTAGTACCACCAATTAATGCATGTTAAGTGTTGCAGTACCCTGAGGCCTTGCAAAAATCGTTGCGAAATATACGCTACAACAGAGCACAACACAGCAGCATGTCACAGTCTTACCTCCCCGCTGCCTCACATGCTGCTGCAAGAGATGACCAGTGCTTATTCTTGATAAGACTCCTTTCACCTGACAATGATGATTAACCATCGAAACGAGAAGTGGATAAAAAATCAACTTGATGACTGTCACAGAAATATATACCTTGTAATTAAACGGTGTTCTGAGTGCTGCATTGTAGGCTGTATACATTGCAGAGTTCTGAAACATCGCAGATATGTCCATTCACCAGTACACCCGCACAGTATGCTGAAATCAATATTGCTCTGTAAACAGTCAGAATGTGACATGTTGCATTTTTTGGCCTGAGTATGCTGTTTGTGACTTGACAGTGTATGTTGATTTCTTTCGTGAAATGACTGGTTGTGTAAAGGGTTAAGAAGGTTGAAGTTTTACATACAAAACGCAAACGTTATTGAGGAGAAAGACCATGCATTGCCGATAAAGTTGCTTTATCAGAAGGGCAGAAACAGCAGCGCTACATTGCGCAGATATAGCTGACAGAAACAGCTTCGAAGAGGCTGAATGTCAGTAAATGGGTTAAAGAATATGATCAAGAAATTTTAAGAAACAGGTGAATTAGTTGGTGCTACAGGGAGAGGATGGTGGCTCATTCCGATGGGAGTCGTTGATGAAGTTGCTGTAGATACAGCAAACAGTACAGCGCAGGCCTGCAGTTCTATACCCAGTACAAGAGCTCTGTCATGGGAATTGTGTTTCCCCAGGTCAATAATTCAAAAGATTCTGTGGCGCATTTTACTCTGGTATGCATACAAGATTCAGAATGTGCACCAGTCGAAGTTGTAACGCAGGCTATGACACCGTGACTTTGCCCTTCGTTGTTTGGCACACACAGAAATTGATGACATGTGTCCAGGGAATATTATTTGGACAGATGAGGCACATTTTACTATGCACGGTGTCATGAACGCACAAAACTCTCGCGTATGGGGTTCTACACAACCACATGTTGTGGGAAAATATCCACTGTACTCAGCTTATATGACTGTGTGAGATGGTTTCATAATCTCCTTTATTCTCGGTCCGGAGACAAGCTTTGCAAGAACTCAACTGTGTCCATAACATTATTTTCAAGGAACATGAGACGAGACCACACGTAACTCGTCAGCTGAATTATTTGCTTTTAGAAACTTCCGGTAACAACCGTATCATGTTAGGCTATTTCAAGATTTGTGATCTTCCAGATACCCCCGTCATAAATTCATGTGACTTCTGGCTGTGGAGAGCATGTCTATCAGGAATGGACTGTTCTTGATCTGAAGTATAGCATACAACAACATATCACCATGATTACACCGAATATGCTGCGAGCAACTGTTGACCATGTCACATTACAGATAAAACATGTTGCCGAATCAGAAGACCAAGACATGTTGTAATTTGCAACCATTTTCTAATAAACGCACCAGAACCTCCCAAATCGTTTGATCGTTCCTCACCTTTTTCTGCACGCACACGACGTTACGCCTGCTTACAGCGTCATATTTTCACCTGGTGGGAGTAAGAGCACTCACTAATGAACATAGGCCTATCTACGATGTTTCAGCGCCCTGCGATCTATACAACCCGCACTGCATCGCTCGCAAAACCGCCAGTATTTCTTTCACAAAGAGTACCACCCCTGTATCATGAAGAGAAACTTCCACCTTGTACACAGTACAGCTACTAGACTTTCAACTTGGGAGAGTTTCCTAAGCAACTGGCGTACATTCTCTCCAGTGGAAGTCGGGCTGAATGTAGCTGAGGTTTGCCGGCGTGGAACTGTAACGGACCGCGAAGCTCCCAAGCGCGGCCCAGGTGTCTGCGGAGGGTAGTGCGCCCCACACCCCCTCAGCCCGCCCCTAATTTAGTGGTTGGTGCGGTGATTCCCAGCCGCGGCAGGGCTGCCTTGTTTTCCGCGGAGATTTAAAGTCCGGCCGGGACGACGAGTGGTGTTTGCGCGGCCCCCCGCTGCGGCGGATTTACGCAGCAATTTACCTGCGTGGCGGCGGCGGCAGCCGGCAGATGCGTCTCCCAGCCGGGGGCGACCAATAGGAACGCCGCGGCTGCGTCTGGGAGGGGTGCGGCAGCTCACAGTCCTCGATGCAATTCCTGTAGGCACGGCGGAAATGTTTCTCAGAGCCCACGAGAACACAGGGAACGTGAGGCCCTTCCCAGCTAACAGTGACTGCAGCGTGTTTTGAATCCTTAATAAAGTTGATCTCTACCGTCTGTCGCTTCCACTTATGGTGTTAGTAGTCACTGCCGGCTGCATCTTATGCAACGCATAAACTAGCTGGGAGTAACTCATGTGGGTACTGGTAGGCTGTGGCGCTACCCTGTCTTGTATTTACAGTCCTGTCTTGTCTGGATGGCGGGAAGCGCTGTGGTAGAAGTTGGCTAACGGAATTGAAAATTTGTATTAAGTTCCTAAGAGACCAAACTGCAGAGGCCATCGGTCCCTAGGCTTACACACTACTTACCCTAACTGAAACTAACTTACTCTAAGGACAACACACACGCCGAGGACCGAGGGAGGACTCGAACCTCCGTCGGGGGAGCCGCGCGAACCGTGGCAAGGCGCCTCAGACCGCTTGGTTACCTCGCGCGACATTGGATAACGATGTCGAGCGTTGTTAGGAAGTAAATTCCTATCTGTCGCGAAATGGACACTAAAGTGAAATCCAGAAATGTTTTGTTTGCAACACATGGCTACCTTCCAGCTACTTCTGTACCGTCGTAGCGTTGTACAAATTTTCCAATGCCCTCCTCACAGAAGTTGGTCGCCTGTGCCTTCCACCAGTTCTCGATGGTGGTCTTCAGCTCGTTGTCTGTGCCAGAACGTTGTCTTGAAAGCGTAGCGATTCATCTGAGTCTTATTACTGTCTTTTTTCGTCGTTACCTTGTTATAGACAACCGCATCATATGCGAATGGCCTTAAAGAGCTTCCACGGCTTTCCACCATGTCACATACGTTGTAAACAGTAACGGCCCTATCACACTTCCTTGAGATAATCCGGAAATTACCTTTACATGTGTCGGTTCTTTTCCTTTAACAGCTAAGTGTTGAGTTCCATCTACAAAGAAATTTACAGTTCAGTCGCAAATCCCTCTCCGATACATGGTAAGCTGGTATTTTTTTTTTTTCACTAATCGACAGTGCGGGACGGTGTCAAATGCCTTCCTGAAGTTAAGGAACACGGCGTCAACCTGAGCACCATTGTCTACAGCACTGTGAATCTCATGGAGGAACAGAGTGAGCTGAGTCTCACAAGGTCGCTGTGCCGGAACCCATGTTGATTTTGATACAGGAGATTTTCGTTCTCTACAAATGTCATTATACTTCAGCATAAAAATGTTCAATACTTATACAACAGATTGACGTCAGAAATATAGGCGTATGATTATGTGCATCTGTCCTATGACCCTTGTAAGTAGGCTGTTTAGGTTTTTTTATTGGTAACGCCACCTCTGTATAAAAATCACTGGCTGTGCTGTGTGCAGTCTGTGTCTAGTTTGCATTGTTGTCTGCCATTGTAGTGTTGGTCAGCGGCAGCTGGATGTGAACAGCGCGTAGCGTTGCACAGTTGGAGGTGAGCCGCCAGCAGTGGTGGATGTGGGGAGAGAAACGGCGGAGTTTTGAAATTTGTCATGAACTGCTATACCTATTATGACTGTTAAGGTAAATACATTGTTTGTTCTCTATTAATATCTTTCATTTGCTAACTATCCCTATCAGTATTTAGTGCCTTCCGTAGTTTGAATCTTTTATTTAGCTGGCGGTAATGGCGCTCGCTGTATTGCAGTAGTTCGAGTAATGAAGATTTTTGTGAGGTAAGTGATTTGTGAAAGGTATAGTTTAATGTTACTCAGGGCCATTCTTTTGCAGGGATCTTTGATAGTCAGATTGCGTTGCGCTAAAATATTGTGTGTCAGTTTAAGCACAGTCATGTATAAATTGTTCAAAAGGGGACGTTTCATATGTCGACCCTTAGCCGGGGATACCTCACTGGAATCTTCTGATTTATTTCTTGTAGTTTGTGTAATTAGTGTAGCTTTTGTTTATTGCCAGCGCGTAATTATAGAGAGAATTTCCATTGTAATTGTAGTTTTTCATTGTTGTACAGTAAAACAGTTGTGGCATGCATGTAGATTTGCACCAAGTATTTCGCAGCTGCGCTTGCAATTAAGTAGACATTATTTCCATTGCTATGTTATTTTATTTTGCTCCTCAAATTGTGCTTTTCTGTGTTGTCGTGTGAAATATTGTGACAATAATGGCGTGTGAAAAACGTAATACTAGGCTCCAAAGTAAACTGAGAAATGACAGTGAAAACGAAAGCAGTGTGTTAGCGGCACCGAGTAATGAATTAACTAATGATCAAAGTAGTAATTTGGTAATTGTGCATAGGGAAATGGAGCGGGCGGCAAACAATGGCGTGGACAGTGAAACAATTAGTGAGCAGGGAAGCATTATCGATCGGTCGGTCGAGAACAGCCCGCCTCAGGAATCGAGAATGACAGACACAATTTTGCAAATATTGTAGACTCAGGTTTTGGGTTCTCACCATTTTCTCAAATGAGTCAAGAGACATTTTCCGCTTGTCAAAATGTGAATGTTGCCGGTGCAAATTCACTGCCGAAAAGCACTGAGGAACATGTTCCAGACACCAGTGCATTGTTATTACAATTAATGCAACAAATGGGACAAAAGCTTGAAAAGTAAGACACAGTGGAACATAAGCTTGAACAAACACGTGAAGATTTAACTACTGAGTTATATAACATCGAATCGAAATGTCAAAAAGTCTGTAATGACGTAAAAACACAAATTTGTGAGCATTTTCAACCTATTTTTTCGCGGCATGAAAATGCATTACAGAATCACGAAGCAGCCATAAAAGAACTGCAAACCATTGTTCATGAAAATCACGACACCTTGCAAGCTAAAATTGACTCAGTTGCATCTACCGATTCGGTTACGCAACTTGCAAAAACTCAGGAAAATTTAAAGGACACAGTAAATACTCTGAAACTTGGTTCAGAAAAACACACTGATGAAATAAATACACTATCGGAGAAAGTAGCCGAACTTTCGGATCAGTTCACTAACTTATCTGCAAAGGTAAATGATGATCTGAATGACACAAGACCTGTAGCCATCACTGACACAGAAGAGTATGAACAAATTAAGAAATTCAAACAAAATCAGAATCAAATCAATACACAGTACAAAAGAGAAATCCGGGAAGTACAAGATCAGCTGACTCAGGTAATACAAGAATTACATATTTCAGAGGACACTCGCGCTCCAACAGGGGAAGAGGAACTTAGAAATACGGAAAAGCCACAAAATAATAACAAAGGGCATTTCGGAAATTATGAAAGAAATTGGCAAGGTGCACCGAATTTTGAGATGGAACCGCCGACACGACGTAACAATGGCCGATATGCTACTCGCCGACATGATGATTTTGACTATAAGCTGTTCATTACTACACGTAAATTCAAAACGTTTAAGGATTCTGCCAACGACATTCATCCAAAAGCGTGGTTCCATCAACTCTCTCATTGTTTTCCTCCCAACTGGTCATTGGACCACAGGTTAGAATTTATGTGTGGCTACTTGGAGAATCAACCAGCTGTAAGAATGCGATCGGTCATTCACGATTGTCACAGTGAAGGAGATTTTTATCATGTCTTCCTCTCAGCATATTGGTCTCAAGCTACACAAGACCGAGTAAAACATAGCATCATGATGATGAAACACTTTGAACAATCGGAATTTTCCAGTCTTGTCAAATATTTTGAAGACATGTTGCATAAGAATCAGTATCTTTCAAACCCATACAGCCCCTCAGAACTCATCCGCATTTGCTTAATCAAACTGCCTGAACATATACGACATATTATCTTAGCAGGACGTTGCAAAGATGACATTGAAGCTTTTCAGGGTCTGTTACAAGAATTGGACATTGACACTGACAATCGCGGAACGCGGAAACAGGAACATAACGATTACAGGTCACAACCGCCACAATTCCGCGATGAAAGAAATATTAACTGGACACGTCAAGGCTATTCTTGCAACGTAAATCGTGACCAAAACAGACACCACCCGTATGACAACCACTGGCAGAGTAATAGTTACAGAGAAAGTTCGCATTTCCGTAGTAATGAATATGACAGAGACAATCATAGAAACAGACAATATGGTAACCAGAACTATTATTATCAAGGGAGACAGAATAACTTCAGACGCAACAGTTCAGAGCGCAGGTACGATTCAGGAAGAAATTCTCCACCACATGACCGACAAGAAAGAAACTATGTAAACTACCGATATAACGACAGACCTGAATTTCATCAGAACTGGCGGGATTCTAACAGAGCTGGGCCCTCTCGGCAAGGCGAATTTGTAGAAGTTAGGTCTCCTAATCCCAATAACGACGCGCGCCAACAAAGAGACAGACAATGACTCGCACAGCAGGCAGCTGCGTGCGGCCGCTGGCTCAGGGAAAAATAACATAGACGCTAACCTTGAGAAAATTTTTAGCATTCTTTACCGATGTGGCATATACCACATGATAATTCCACTGAAGCTGAAACTCTGTGTACTAGCAAGAGTAAAGGTTTAGACCACATTTCACATGTAAAACCGTTTATTGAAAAATAATCTGCTTTTTAACTTTGTCTTTGCCATATAACTTTTCACTGTACATTACTAGTATGCTTTGTAAGACTTAAGAAACTGTTAACATGTAACAATGTTTGAAGTTAAATATCCAGTCAAGAACCAAGAGAACTTATTTAAACAGAAATTACGAATGCATTGTTATTGTGAACAGACGACACAGTGTTATTGTGTGAGTGCATTCTTGCTTGTTTGTTGCACGATTACGTAACGACTATAAGGCTCACATACTTAGAACATTTACCAGTACTGCTAATGAGATTTTAATGCAACATTTTGGTTTATTTGAAAATACATTCTGAATTTAAAGTGCTTTCTGAGAGATACCAGATGACACAGAGGTTAGTTTATGTGACAATTACACGGTTTTATCACGACGCTACTAATAAGTGACAATTTACAATGTTGCTTTTGCGGTGTATCTGTTTTATATCTGCACAGTTTTTCTGAATTCTTCTGGAAAGTAAAACAGGTTTTAGTAGTACCTTTTGTGGTATAGCTACAATGAGACTGGTTTTTCCATAGCACAACGTTACAGCACAGTACTTTCCTCATCACGGCAATAAGCGTAATAACTAAGATATCTATACGCAAAGCATTTCACTTTTGTGTATCGTGAGGTAAGTACATTGACTTCTGCAGAACTTAGCTTTCGGAGGACGATAACTACGACACTTCCACAGAGATTATGTTGCAACAAGACGCACATTTAGTGCTACAGGACACGTATTTGAGTGATTAATTTTGCACTTAAATCATTTATTTTTAAAGATATTTGGAGTACAATGATACAAAGGTTTTCCGTGATACATTTCATTCCATTGCTGTAATCTGTAACACCTGAGGGTATAATTACATTAATCCTCAGGGGAGTACACGCTTACTTTGTGTACCATGTGTTTGGCAAGCACAAGGAGCCCTAGCTAATATGGTATTTGCTTATACAACTTTACACATCAGTACCATATTTCTCTAACACAGAATTGCACAGCTATCTGATTATTTAACAGAGAAACAAATTTTTTTTTACTATGTCAGACACATGTTTACGTAATTACACCGTTGGATAACTTCACACTTACGAAATTGTATTTTGTCTGTACTTTGTGAACTGTTCATATTTTTTCGGAACCATTGTGATACTACGAGAGCTTTGAATGATGTATTTGGTAAGGGAGCATGATTTTAAAGTACGTTTGAGGTAGATGACACTATTGAAATGAGCAGAGAATATTTTTTTAGGATTTGTAATTATTGCAGAAAGCTACGACGATTTTCAGAGTTGACTGAGGTGTTATGATGTTATTTTTACGACGACGATGTGTATTATGCTGCTGAGGTATGTTTGTGATCAATAAGCTGATGCTATATGAGGAATTTGATTATGCTATATATTAATTATGATGAAATATTGAAGTGTCGTCGCAAGATTGACGTGTCGACGAATATATATATGTGTAATAAGGTAAGGAGTAATGAGTAGTGGTTAGGGACTCTGACTTGTGAAGAAGTATGTTGGAAACCAAGAATCGTACTTTAAGAGTTATGAAATGTGTGTAAATGCGTGACTGTATCACAATGCTGACGAATATCTTTTTTTGGACACTTATATTTATAGGATTTTGTTTCTACAGATTTGCAACGCTAATTCTTCACTGTGAAATATTTTTTTATGAGACTGTCACTGTAGCGGAAACTGCTGTCGTAAATATTTCCGTAAGAAAGTTAAGTGACCACCTGCACGTAATGCGTCGTGGGCACCCAGATGGGCGACAGTCGCCTGGAAAGAAGTCATTAGTGTGTGCCAGAGGCGCAGGTGGAGAAGAAAAAAAAAAAGGGAGGCCATTATCCTCGCTATTGACGTTCCCTTGTAGAGAGCAACGCAAAAACGACACGGTCGTACTTGAAAACATATGATTACACTGTGGAGCTCTTAATTTATGATATTTACTAAAATGCCTAATGAAACAATGAGAAACATTTCACAGCTATTGTCTTGCTTGTTGAGAGAAATGACATATGGCTTGCTTTATGTATTTATTAACTCATTTTGTTTAATATCTAGTTTCTAGCTGCACTGCAGCATTGGTAAAAATAAAATTTTATAGATGTATTAATATAAATATTTTCTGTCTACAGATCGAGTAAATAATAATTTTTTTCAAAAAAATGAGGGAGCACAAAAAGACATTTACCTTCACAGGGACTGCATTCATAATTTTCTTTTGAGGTACTTGATAATTTCTTTTCTAGAATAAATTGTGATGCATCACTCTAGTGTTAAGATGTGACATAGGTATTAGACATGGCCATTTTTAGTGTAATATTTTTTTTTTGCTTGAGGTCTAGGTTTAAATTTTATTTGCTGCTGCTGTTTGTTACTGAATTTAACTTTGTATTACTCTGTTAAGCTAGTTTTACTACTGATTTATTTTTCTTGTTGCTGCACATTGGCTCATATTAGTTGTAATGTTGCATTGCTTGGTAATTTAGATTTCCTGTAGCTTGCTTTGCAATTTTCCATTTTTTTTGTCATTGCTGTTTATATTAATTGTTTTGTGCTGCTGCATTGCCGTCCCTTAGTTTAGCATCTGAGCTCAGTAGATTTAAGTTAGCTTAAGAGGGGGTAGACTATATAAGAGAATGAGTTGCGATGAATTGGAAGAAATGCATTGAGAAGTCATACAAAAAAATACAGAAAGCAGGTATAGGTAGGACTTTTTGGAAATAATGAAGAATGAAGGGAGATCTCCAAGAAGTAAAGAAAGTTTTGTTTGCAAAATACTGCAGTAAAACAAACCCTGTCCTTTCCCTCTGTGTTATTCTGGTATGTGTTTGTGTACTCTTGTATATTTGTGTTTTTCCTGTCTTTATGTGTTTAGCTAATAAGAGTTATGTTGTAGAATTTTTCTGATAATATGTTATTTTCTTTGTAAAGATGTTTAGACATTTATTCTGTTTTTTTTAATGCTCATGTGTGAAGTTGATGTTTCGAAAGTTATTCTGATCTTTTATGTATGTACTCATGTCATAATTCCTGTAACACTGACGTATATGTTATTTCGATTCTTTTGTAAAGCCTGTACTACAAATGATATCTGTATTGTTATGTTCTTTAATGATGTATTTTGTACCTTTGTAATTGTATTCTTATGTTATAAAATTGTAATTGACACCAGGTCATCAAATTAATAACTTGTAAGTTCCATTTCACTGCACAAGTTTCTGTTGGTCATGGTATATGGACAATATGTGAGAAGTAGGGACTGTTAGTGTTTGCATGTGTGTTAATAATTCAGCGAGGGACTGGATAACAGCATTGCTGGTTCTAAGGACAATTAAAAAACTTTGTGAGTGCACAAGTGGTGGTTTATGGACTTGCTATATTGTCCACAAGACTCTTCGATGGTGATTGTGCAACTGCACAGTTGCAGCAGATGGCTGCTGGCCATTTCTACAAGGACTACAGTGCGTCTACACCTTTGCTGACTCACCAGTACCATTATTTCTACAAGGACTGCAGTGGGTCTGCACCTCTGGAGGCCCACCAGTACCGTAATCTCTACCAGGACTACAGTGGGTGTGCTCTGTGATGACCTACCTACCAATACTCTTCAAAACTTCGACTGACTCTGCTGTGGGTTTGCTCTGTTGTGGCCCATTACCTGTCAGCATGTCAAGAGTCAGCACTGTCTTTCCGTTGGAAGGACAACACTACTTCTTCAAGACTGCATGGAAATCCACTACTTCTGTGTGCAATTTCTTTTACTAATGAGACTTTGTGAAAAAATAACTGTAATTACTATTATGATGAATGATCAGAACTATCTTTCTGGACTGTGAGAAAATTTTAGCTTTTGACCAACATTGTATCAATAAGTGTGTGCATTTGATTTCTTTGTCATTGTAATTACGATTATGAAAAATTTTAACAAATATGTATTGCCCAGTGCCCAAAACAATTTGTAAATTTTTTTGTGGGGAGCATGGGGGCTATGTAAGTAGGCTGTTTAGGTTTTTTTATTGGTAACGCCACCTCTGTATAAAAATCACTGACTGTGCTGTGTGCAGTCTGTGTCTAGTTTGCATTGTTGTCTGCCATTGTAGTGTTGGGCAGTGGCAGCTGGATGTGAACAGCGCGTAGCGTTGCGCAGTTGGAGGTGAGCCACCAGCAGTGGTTGATGTGGGGAGAGAAATGGTGGAGTTTTGAGATTTGTCATGAACTGCTATACCTATTATGACTGTTAAGGTAAATACATTGTTTGTTCTCTATTAATATCTTTCATTTGCTAACTATCCCTATCAGTATTTAGTGCCTTCCGTAGTTTGAATCTTTTATTTAGCTGGCGGTAATGGCGCTCGCTGTATTGCAGTAGTTCGAGTAATGAAGATTTTTGTGAGGTAAGTGATTTGTGAAAGGTATAGTTTAATGTTACTCAGGGCCATTCTTTTGCAGGGATCTTTGATAGTCAGATTGCGTTGCGCTAAAAATATTGTGTGTCAGTTTAAGCACAGTCATGTATAAATTGTTCAAAAGGGGACGTTTCACCCTTCTAGAAAACGGGAATGACCTACGCTTTTTTCCAGTCGTTAGGTACCCTTCGTTACTCAGGTGATCTACGACAAAATTACTGCTAGAATGGGAGCAAGTTCTTTCACATACTCTTTGTAGAATCTTACAGTTGTCTCTACTGGCCCTGATGACTTTCCATTGCTAAGCAATTTTTGTTGCTTTTCTATTGTGCGATCGGTTATCACAATATCGGTGATTTTGGCGTTCGCACGATGATTGAAAGGCGCGACCGAATTACGAACATCCACCGGGAAACAAATACGGACGACTGATTCAATATGCCGGTCTTCTGTCTATTATCTTCCGTTTGGGTGGCTGTATGGTCACTAGGTGGCTGAATAGACGATTACGAACCGCTTATTGATTTTACGTAGGATTATAACCTCTCAGGATTTTTAGACAAATTAGTTGACAAAATTTTATTTTCAAACACCTTGAACGCTTCTGTCATTGTTCTCCTTATCCTCATTTTCTCTTTGTTCGGCTTCTGTTTGTGAGATATACAGGGTGATTCAAAAAGAATACCACAACTTTAAAAATGTGTGTTTAATGAAAGAAACATGATATAACCTTCTGTTATACATCATTACAAAGAGTATTTAAAAAGGTTTTTTTTTCACTCAAAAACAAGTTCAGAGATGTTCAATATGGCCCCCTCCAGACACACGAGCAATATCAACCCGATACTCCAACTCGTTCCACACTCTCTGTAGCATATCAGGCGTAACAGTTTGGATAGCTGCTGTTATTTCTCGTTTCAAATCATCAATGGTGGCTGGGAGAGGTGGCCGAAACACCATATCCTTAACATACCCCCATAAGAAAAAATCGCAGGGGGTAAGATCAGGGCTTCTTGGAGGCCAGTGATGAAGTGCTCTGTCACGGGCTGTCTGGCGGCCGATCCATCGCCTCGGGTAGTTGACGTTCAGGTAGTTACGGACAGATAAATGCCAATGTGGTGGCGCTCCATCCTGCTGAAATATGAATTGTTGTGCTTCTTGTTCGAGCTGAGGGAACAGCCAATTCTCTAACATCTCCAGATACTGTAGTCCAGTTACAGTAGCACCTTCGAAGAAAAAGGGACCAAAAACTTTATTGGCTGAAATGGCACAGAAAACGTTCACCCTAGGCGAGTCACGTTCATACTGAGTTGTTTCCCGCGGATTCTCAGTGCCCCATATACAGACATTGTGACGGTTGACTTTCCCGTTAGTGTGGAAAGTTGCTTCATCACTAAACACAATCTTTGAAACGAAAGATTCATCTGTTTCCATTTGAGCAAGGATAAAATCACAGAAATCGATTCTTTTAATCTTATCAGCTGAAGACAGTTCTTGAACCAATTTCAGACGATAAGGTTTCATAACTAACCTTTTTCGTAGGACTCTCCATACAGTTGATTGTGGAATTTGCAGCTCTCTGCTAGCTCTGCGAGTCGATTTTCCTGGGCTGCGAACAAATGCTTGCTGGGTGCGTGCTACATTTTCATCACTCGTTCTCGGCCGTCCAGAACTTTTCCCTTTGCACAAACACCCATTATCTGTAAACTGTTTATACCAACGTTTAATACACCACCTATCAGGAGGTTTAACACCATACTTCGTTCGAAATGCACGCTGAACAACTGTCGTCGATACACTTCTGCCGTACTCAATAACACAAAAAGCTTTCTGTTGAGCGGTCGCCATCTTAGCATCAACTGACGCTGACGCCTAGTCAACAGCGCCTAAAGCGAACAAATGTACAACTAAATGAAACTTTATAGCTTCCTTAATTCGGCGACAGATAGTGCTTAGCTCTGCCTTTTGTCGTTGCAGAGTTTTAAATTCCTAAAGGTGTGGTATTGTTTTTGAATCACCCTGTATTTTGACTTCTCCTGAATCGGTGATGAAGCTCTCTTTGTTTTCGTGCCAGGTTACTAACAGGCTGTTCTAAATTCACCCGAATCCCGTCGGGAGATGAACCAGATCAGTTTTACAAATCTACATTGTTCGATGCCGCTCCGATATGACTAAATGCCCTAAGCTTAGCCGCATCTGGGCACTGGCATGTATCAGTGCTAAGAGGTGAAAATTTATGTCGAACTAGGACATGAACCCGGATTTTCCTCATAACGCGAACGGTCGCCTTCACCGTCCCCCTTCCTTTCCGGAATTTGGTTTGAGTGGTTGTCATATGACAACTCTACAATGTACTGTTTACGTACTGGCTGCGTGCGTTCGCTGTCGCACTTGTGTTTGCTGCAGTTGGCTTCGCGTGTGTAAATTCTTATACAAGAGCACTATGACACACTCTTTCGGAAATTTTTTTTAATTTTTTTTTTTGGTCATCAGTCTACTGACTGGTTTGATGCGGCCCGCCACGAATTCCTTTCCTGTGCTAACCTCTTCATCTCAGAGTAGCACTTGCATGCAACATACGTCCTCAATTATTTGCTTAACGTATTCCAGTCTCCGTCTTCCTCTACAGTTTTTGCCCTCTACAGCTCCCTCTAGTACCATGGAAGTCATTCCCTCATGTCTTAGCAGATGTCCTATCATCCTGTCCCTTCTCCTTATCAGTGTTTTCCACATATTCCTTTCCTCTCCGATTATGCGTAGACCCTCCTCATTCCTTACCTTATCAGTCCACCTAATTTTCAACATTCGTCTATAGCACCACATCTCAAATGCTTCGATTCTCTTCTGTTCCGGTTTTCCCACAGTCCATGTTTCACTACCATACAATGCTGTACTCCAGACGTACATACTCAGAAATTTCTTCCTCAAATTAAGGCCGATATTTGACATTAGTAGACTTCTCTTGGCCAGAAATGCCTTTTTTGCCATAGCGAGTCTGCTTTTGATGTCCTCATTGCTCGGTCCGTCATTGGTTATTTTACTGCCTAGGTAGCAAAATTCCTTAACTTCATTGACTTCGCGACCATCAATCCTGATGTTAAGTTTCTCGCTGTTCTCATTTCTACTACTTCTCATTACCTTCGTCTTTCTCCAATTTACTCTCAAACCATACTGTGTACTCATTAGACTGTTCATTCCATTCAGCAGATCATTTAATTCTTCTTCACTTTCACTCAGGATAGCAATGTCATCAGCGAATCGTATCATTGATATCCTTTCACCTTGTATTTTAATTCCACTCCTGAACCTTTGTTTTATTTCCATCACTGCTTCCTCGATGTACAGATTGAAGAGTAGGGCCGAAAGGCTACAGCCTTGTCTTACACCCTTCTTAATACGAGCACTTCGTTCTTGATCGTCCACTCGTATTATTCCCTCTTGGTTGTTGTACATATTGTATATGACCCGTCTCTCCCTAGAGCTTACCCCTACTTTTTTCAGAATCTCGAACAGCTTGCACCATTTTATATTGTCGAACGCTTTTTCCAGGTCGACAAATCCTATGAAAGTGTCCAGATTTTTCTTTAGCCTTGCTGCCATTGTTAGCCGTAACGTCAGAATTGCCTCTCTCGTCCCTTTACTTTTCCTAAAGCCAAACTGATCGTCACCTGGCGCATTCTCAATTTTCTTTTCCATTCTTCTGTATATTATTCTTGTAAGCAGCTTCGATGCATGAGCTGTTAAGCTGATTATGCGATAATTCTCGCACTTGTCAGCTCTTGCCGTCTTCGGAATTGTGTGGATGATGCTTTTCCGAAAGTCAGATGGTATGTCGCCAAACTCATATATTCTACACACCAACGTGGTCGTTTTGTTGCCACTTCCCGCAATGATTTTAGAAATTCTGATGGAATGTTATCTATCCCTTCTGCCTTATTTGACCGCAAGTCCTCCAAAGCTCTTTTAAATTCCGATCCTAATACTGGATCCCCTATCTCTTCTAAATCGACTCCTGTTTCTTCTTCTATCACTTCAGATAAATCTTCACCCTCATAGAGGCTTTCAATGTATTCTTTCCACCTATCTGCTCTCTCCTCTGCATTTAACAGTGGAATTCCCTTTGCACTCTTAATGTTACCACCGTTGCCTTTAATGTCACCAAAGGTTGTTTTGACATTCCTGTATGCTAAAATTCACATTATCTAAC
This sequence comes from Schistocerca nitens, assembly GCF_023898315.1. Classification (NCBI taxonomy): domain Eukaryota; kingdom Metazoa; phylum Arthropoda; class Insecta; order Orthoptera; family Acrididae; genus Schistocerca; species Schistocerca nitens. Next base: position 99,049,901 of record NC_064617.1, read on the forward strand.
GAGTATGCCAGACTAAAAGTTGATGAAATCGAAAGCTTTCTGCAAGACGAAGTGCACGTTAATTGCAACGGGCTTATTGGCATCCATTATCAATGTAAGCAGTGTCGTCAAGGCCAAGCTGATTACAGATATTGAACAATGTCAATCGAGGATTAACATTACCACACTCAGATGGCCACACAGGAGCTGTGTCACTGGACGATGTGGGTTTATCCAGGCCCATCGTACGAATCTTTGAACTGCCCTTCGAGGTATCGGAATACCGAAATTGATGGTAACAGACGCATTACGACAATGCGGTACGGTGATCAGCCACATCGCAGAAAAAATGGACAAGTTTCACAACTTATCCAGTATTTAAAGATGTTAGGCAGGTACGGTTTGAGTTGACAGAACATGTGTCCTCATATTTGTACATCGCGGAGAGCCATAGTGATTTACGACGGACAGTCAAGGACCTGTTCTGGGTGTAGCAGCGAGGACCATGTTCGGTCGGAATGCAAAAAGTAGGATTCGACGCGTTCCCTAAAGTTCTTCGATACTTCACGCACAAACCACATCACTCGATCAATAAGAGTGACTCGGTGGTATTGATATGAGGAGAAACGCCTGTAACTGATCACTGTTTTTCTACGATCTGCACGGGGTGTGGCAGGCACAATTAACGGGACCCGCTCCATCAACATCTACGCTCTCACTGGCACAGGGAAACGAAAGGAAAGAGCATTGTTTGCAGATATTACTCCTCTTTTTACAAAGAGGTACGACCGCTTTCTTCCCGGCAGTGACATAAACTGCGTTCTGGTTCCGAAAGATCGAACTCCCAATTTCATTACCTGCAAGGAACTCCAAGTCATTTGCTGGGACATGAACCTGCGTGATACACGGAAATCGATCCTCGAGAATAGGGATTGTTTCACATTTTTAACGGACATTCAACGAGCATTGACCGTATTTATGTCTCCGGTGCACTACAGGAAGCAGCGATTGCTGCTAAAATATGGCTCACGGGTTTTAGTGATCATTTAGCGTACTTGTATACCATCAACCTATCACCTTGGAAACTAAACGTTTTGCTATTGGCAGATCGAGAATGTCATGAGCGAATTGAGAACGTGTGAGACACATATGAGAGAGAACTCCCAGCATACGCAAGCATGACACAATGGTGGCTGGGATGCGCGAAGCCGGCTTTACGTCGCACCCTTGTTACGAAAGCCGAGATAAAACGCAGTGGCCTGGGACACTGTGGAGTATTGATGAACTGTGCTTCGTGATTGTAAATCTCGCCTGCTCACCGTCAGACGGAAGTTAACCGTGTTAAAGAGCGCGTTAAGAAGCTCACGCGACGCAGAATAGAGGACCTGCCTATAGGGCCAGATGCTTGGACGGCATTGCCGCGGAGCCTCCATCAATGCCTCATGTGATACGTAAAAACGACGATTTCGCCGTTCATCGACACATTCCATACCGCGGATGGTCGGCGTCTGAAGTTACATAGCTTCAGCATTTTTGGACAGATTTTGTCGGCTGTTCACTGGTGCCCGAACAGATCCCCTGGTGTATGAAGAGATGCTACGACCAGTACATGTGATACTGAACCGGATGGACGAGGAAGTACGTCTGGAAGTGTCACGGAAGGTGAAATATTGGAAGCACTCACAAAAGGGGCAGCAAATAAATCATCTATGGGGCTTTTACAGATTTACTGGAGTCCCAATGGCTAACGATGTATAATGAGTCCATGCAGCCTCACACGTACGTGGTATCTCCAGATACCAGCTCGCCAGCTCAATGGTGATTGTAAAGTCTTTGCCCAATTGATGGCGACACGGCTGACGACAATACTTCCCCAGGTCAAACATGTCTTGGAATGCATAGCAACATACAATCGGCGTTCAGCAGCTGTTGACACATTGTTGCATTGGTGACCGCCTGCCGACTTAGAGCGTCTCTGATCTCTGTCGTTTTTTATCAAGCTTTTGACCGGATCAATCACGACTTCCTAACATCGTCCTTGCACCGCATGGCGTTTCCACCCGTTTTCATACAGATCATCATGCGGTTGCTGCGGGGTGCAGTCTCCAGAGCGATAGCCAACGGACGAAATGAGCTCTGTCAAACAGGACTGCCCGCTACCAACGGTCCTCTTCGCGATAGCGCTTGGAACGCTCATGAACTGGCTGCGGCTGGCGCTCACTGGCATGGAGCTGAGGCGGTAACACCTTCATCTGTTCGCCGTATGCGGACGATCCGCTGTTTCTCTTGCTATCGGCAGAGGTGGTGCGAATGTCCCTCGATTGGATCACACAGCATGGAGCTGCGGGAGGTACTGTTCTGAAGACGGAAAAATCGCTTATGCACGATGACTGGATGGGGACATCAGCCCATTACGAGTGGTCGAAACGTTGAGATCCCTGGAGATTCCATTCAGCCTATAACACTCCCTGTCTGCTACCGCTACACCATAACCTTAAAGCTGGAAATAGGTTTTGAAATAAAACTATTTTGTTATAGCAATTATGGTATAAAGCAACAGAGCAGTGTTACCCTCTGAGAGGAATTTTGCTATGTTGACCGTGTTATTCCTAACGGAGGTGGCTTATCGGAAATGAAAGTCAGAATTACGTAAATAATTAAACAGTAACAAACAAGATTTTTGCCTATCTGCACTGTTTAACATCTGCACTGTTTAACGGATAAAGAAAACGGTCGCCAGCCTAACTAGGCAAGAGAATGATTAACAGTCTCGTTTAAGAAAGTAGGTATAAGTAACTATAACGGACAAACACAACATAGACTAGGCCACACGCGAGTGCAATTAACTTTGACACACATATATATTTTAAGATTGAAGCTAACAACTGGAGCAGCACAAACTATTTGCAAAATTATAAGAGATACCGAAACACCCTATTACTTTCAGGCTTACATAAAGTTAATGGTCTTTATAACATTACTATTAATATGCACTTCTAATACACAAGATAGACAAACACTTAGCAAACATGAGTATGTAATTTCCTACTATGCAGTTTTCCACTTTTACTACCGTGAGACATAAAATTAACATTAATGTAAGATACTGACCCACTTTTTGAGATTATCAACAGGCAGTAATGTGATCATTTACTAAGCAAAACTCTATAAGCCTCAGTCTTGAGAAATTTTAATTTGTTGACAACAACACATTAATAAGCAGTTTTACTAGGAAAATTATTTCAGCAAGCATCATTAACTTTAACTCACTCTCTTGCCACATTAACTTTAACTTTCTCTTTACTATGTTCAAAGGGGGCATTAATTAGAAAACTGGGTTTTAAAGTACTTTCAGTAAGGACACTCGGTAATCACTCTAGTTCAAACGGAGAGGACCCTGAGAGGTGTTATGATGAGGAGAAAGGTCAAGGTAGGTACATAAATTCAGATATAAATTACCTTATATTCCAGCACATTAGCACATCCATTAAGCTGATCCTTCACTGTACATCATTATAGTATTACGTTGCAATGATTGCGCAATGTGGTGGCGACTGCATGTTGGTAGGTGGAATTGCAGGCAGAATTGCTGGACTCTGTCATTTCTTGGTGGCGATGATAGATACAAATTCCAGAATAGTTCCAGCTATTTATCCATCCATCCGAGGCATTGGAAAGCGGCAGGAAAAGCCTCTCGGAACCAGCACGATATGCAACATTGACATAACAGTGCACAGTTTGGTAGCTCGTCCCCGACTGCTGGCTCGTCCCGACTGCTGGCTCGCCCTCGACTGACTATCAGTTTCACCTTTTCCACCTAGGCCAACCACAATTTGCGCGCGCTATACAGTTCCGTTCCCGAGGGGAACCACTACACCATTTACATACAAACTAACTGAGAACCCTAAGTGAGGATCAGCAATTTACATAACAGCAACCAAATGCATTAAATAAAACAAAACATTTACACCTATTGACATCTCTACAAAAAAATTATTCACACAAAATTACAATTAAATACAGTAAGTTTTGTTCCCTCCAAATGGGACAAAGCATTTAAACGAGAGATATGCTACACAGCATACAATCAAATCATGACATCAAAGTTTTAACAAAGAAAGGAGTATACAGTTTTGTGTTATCTATTCAAACTAACACATTTACAGAAGCACAGCAATGTAACATTAAATGAAACAAAAGCAAAAATAAATCAACACAGCATTAGAGCTATGGTGTTACAACCCCTGATCTACGGAGGACGCAAATGATGATTTACATACACCTTGTCCTGATGATATGCGTTGGGTGCGAGATAATTCCTTGCGAGTCCTGAACATGATACAAGGCGTGCAGTGTGTCAACGTATATCTGACGTCACGGTTGACACAAACTCCACAGATATTCCCAATGTTGACGGGAATTATACTTGGCCTACTCGGAGCCTTCAGATATTTTGCCAGCCACAGGATGAAAGTCAAGGCCCGTTACACCTCTCTTACCTTCGGCTCAAGGGACTGTGGCTTCGGCCTTAAGAAGCTTCGGTGCCGTTCATGCGGGCGATGCTCAGAATGTGCCACCGCTGGATGCATATAATGTCGGCACTGTCTGACGATCTACAGCCACGATCTCAGGTGCCGCCTGCTCCAGTAGGCAACATTTCACCGACTCTTGCTCACTGTAGACAACAGCTACGTCCGTCATGGGCTGTCGTCGTCCGCAGAACCGTTGGTGGGAGATATTTATAGTCCCTTAATGTGGTGTAATGACAGGAACGTGATGGGACGGCGATACCCGATGCAGGCCTGGTTCACCTGTGCAGGCCCCGTCCCGCCTACCCTGCCTCATGTAATGGTTCCGCCTACGTCGTTGATATTTTGCTAATTGCTATAATCGCACTATTTCACTCGAATTTACGGAGCTTGTTAGCACTTGATGTTAGGTTGGCGCCATTACAATGTATTGTATTGTAGTAATCGCTGCTGCTTGCTGGATCGCTGCTGTGTCTCGATGCTGATGCTGGCTTTAAATCTGGTTGTCTAGGGTAAACACATGAGGTCCCATGTTTTTCATGTGCTTTTGATGATAAAGAGCGAGCGAAACCAACACATATGTAAACATCAAATATTTATTACTTTGGTGGCCATCTTAATTCCACTGTCCACCAAAGACCATAACACAACACAAAGTAGTACTTCCTTTACATGTTCTTTGCATTATTTTTCCATCCCAAACAATAACACAGAAACACACTTCACCAAAGTGACATTCCGACCGCCCCACTGCCTCCGACTGCCTTTTTGACCCTTCTCGCTGCTTGTATTTATAACATTGTCAAAGAACTACTAAAAAGAGATATAGTTTATAAGTCACATGTACATCTGTTATCATAATTTGTGCAGAAAAGTTATTAATTTGCATCGAGTGACATAATTTAACATGTTATGAAAATGACAGACAGATTTGTTGACTTGACAGAATAATTCTCTGTTACAAAAAGGCCGTTTTTTAGAAGTTTGTCAATTGACTTCTCCAATTTGCATAAATAAGTAAGTAACATGAATTATGAAGAATTACATTGGTTTTCGTCTAAAATAGGATTGATTACGTGAATACTGAGTGAAAACGCTCCTAGTGAACAAATAGGTTTCACTGGGTGATTTTTATTTAAGGAGATCCAAAATACCTAAGTTGGCCACTATTTTTCGTACTCCATATTAATTATTTAAGATGAACTTAGTGTTCTTACATGATGACATTTGCTGTATCAGTGATCAAGTGATATTAACTTTTGTGTGGGTCAGTTATTCAGTATAATTTAATGGGTTGACTGTTTATGGAGACATGTTATGCAATCATTGTTAACATACACAATAACTTTTCTATAATCATAAATACTCGTTAAACTGGTTGAATTTGGAGGGTATCGCATACTTCGGGAAAGTAAAGCCTTTAATATGTTCCGTTACAATACCCCCCTCGGGTAATATCATTTACAGAATGTTAATGATATTAGGCGACTAGGACAAATGTGTCAATTACTATGCGTAATGTGTATGTATACAACGACCTGTGTATGTATACAACGACCGTTACACCGTTTCAAAATGACTTTTTCCTGCAAATATTTTAGTTGTGTTGTTTCAAATGCACTTTGTGTTATGGCTCTCAGTATGACAGCATCATAAAAATATTTAGTAATATATGAAAGTAAAAAATACTGTTAATCTTTGCTCCCAGTGAGCCACAATGGAAAATGATCAAAAACAGACACAAATGTATCACATGTGATGTTAAGATATATAAAAACTATATGTAAATTATTTCAAAGTCAGTTCTCATTGAGTCACAGATTAATCAAGATAATAGAAGGAACATAAATATATTACATAGATGGACAGGTCAGATGTCCATAGGAAAAACAATGCAACTGTCTGCTCGTTTTGAGCCACATAAAGGAAATGAAAACAAAGAACATAATTATAAGTATGGACATGATATATATATAAACACAAACACTAGAGAAGTCACATGTATGAATATAATATGCATTTAAAAAAAGAAAATATTAAAAAAAACTTGTCTCCCATTGAGACACATAGTCAAGATAGTACAAGAACATATTAATACCAAAATTGCACACTTAATTTGGTCACAACATAACACGAACATCAAACTTGGTGAACATCTGATTAGCTGTAGAAAATTGTACACTAATCTTATGCCTAAGAAAACAATAGTAACAAAATGATGGGTCTTGCACAACAATTTTTTTTTTACATTGTCTTTTACATTTGGTGCAAGTATGTCCCATATTCAACAATACAAAAAGAAAGTAATAAATGTTTGTCACCTTCTTGCCCATTGCAAGTAAAGAGGATATCACAATATTTAATATTCAATAGTGACAATAAAAATATAAAAACATTGTTTCAGATATCTGGAACTTTTCCAGGGTCTGTAGTGGTAGTTGCTATTTGACACACCCAGTAAAAACCTTTGCTGGTAACATGCTTTACGGAAAATGGGTAAGTAACTGTATTCAAACAGGGAAATGTGCTTAGTCATGTTTATATGGTTTCAATTCAGTGATGTTTCTTAATCCAAATAACCTTCTTGATCTGGGAAAGATAAGTCTATACGCATTAGGAAGTGGGCTTTCTTTTATTTCAAATGGACCAATGTCATTGTTTACTTTAACATATGGACAACCTAGCTCAACATCTTTGTCTATTTTAGTATTTTCAAACAATAGATCATTTTCAATTTCTTTAGTTCCTAAGTCTAATGTCTCTTTCCTACATTTAGCCACATCCCTCTCTGTTTGCAAAGCATTGACATTTAAATATAAACCTTTGTTTTTATCTGTTCCTCTTAACACTGTGTTGCCACTCAACAAATTATTGTTTTCACCCCATTTTTTATAAAGTCCACTACGGATTCTTATCCACCATATAGGATACAAGGTTGCACTTACCTTTGCTAATTCTTTCCAAAAGGCATCTTTGTTTATACAGTTCCCATAGTTGTTCCACAAAACTTCTAAAATCTTTTCCCCTTTTTCTTGAAAACACACATTTACATTCAATCCCTTTATATTTTCTTTAATATTATTATTATTACCATTCTCATAGATTAGTGTTTCATAGTTCCCAATAGGCAATAGCTTGTCCTCAGATACACATTCCCTAGTCTGCATTTCACTTAAATTAACCTCATTATTACCCATGTTTGTCACATCACTTACCTTTACCACATAATCACTTTTCAATTCTGCAAATACTTTTATTTCTTCCTTCACACTCTCATCAATAACATCACTTGATTTAGGATCATTATTTAAATGTCCCTCTATTACTTCTTCCTCCTCCTCCACAACAACCCCATCTTCAGTTTCCCCCCTATGTATCTGAATCCCAGCAATTGAGTCTTTGGCTCCATTAAACACATCGTCATCCCCCTTCTTATCAAATAAACCCCCCAAAATAGATTCTACTTGTGGTGTGTCTGACTTGTTATTCACACCAGTATCTTTTTCAGCCCAACTATGGAACTCTGCAATACCTTCAACTTCTGCACTTTCACTAACTACCTGTGCTTGAATACTGTTTTTATTAACTGTATCACTTTTACTCATAGTATCCCAAAACCTTTTATGAAATTCTAATTTATTCATTCTAACAACTTCAGTATTTTCATGGTATTTACTCTTTACATTGTATCCTCTCCTTTTCCAGTTTTGGTTATGTGTTGTCCTGTCATAATATTGTCTAGCCCCAAAACTACGGACATCTAGTGGGACTGTCCACCGTTTCCCGGTTGGTTTCCTCGGTCTGTCCGTTTGTAGTTGTCGTTTAGTTCACTAGTTTCAACAAACCCCCTTCTCTCTTGTTCTCTTCCCCAATACCTATTTCTATCATTCCTGTTATCTCTCCTCCATCCTCCCTCCTGTGTATTGTTTCTGAAATCATTTTCATATCTCCTATCTCCCCTATTTGGAGCATTATTTCCAGAATTTTCAAAGTCTCTCCTCCCATAATAATCTTTATTTACATTCCTGTTCCACCCCCCATACTGGTTGTTGCCAGAGCCAAAACTTTGGTTACTTTCTCTTTTCAAGGCCCTATCTAATCTATCTACAAATTTCAGGAACTCTTCCATTGAATCGTCTTGTTCATGGACCAATTCCCACTGCAGTCTCTCTGGTAATCTTCTTTTTAAAACATCAATTTGTGTCATAATATCAAAAGAGTTATTCAAGTGAGCAAGTTTTTTCAATTGATCTCTGCAAAATTTTTGCATTGCCCCTACTTTCACTCTATACACTGGTCCATTTAGAAATTCTGACTTTAATCTGGCTTGTATGGACTGTGACCAAAATTTACAAATAAATTTACCTTCAAACTCTTCAAAAGTATTCCAAGAATCATTATTCTCATTTGCCCAGGATAGGGCCTCCCCTTCTAGAAACCGTTTTACTAACTTGATTTTTATGTTATCTGACATTCCTACAACAAACATATCTTTACATTGGTGAATAAAGTCAATAGGGTGCAGATTTTCACCAGGAAAGCATTTCACTTGGATGTGCCCATACATTGTATTTTGATTGTAAAACATTTGTTTTGACATTAATGCATCTTCCAATCGTGTATATTTAGTGTGTATATTTTCTACTTTTGTATCTACATTAGTGGTATACAGGTTGTATTCTTGTTTTAGGTTTTCTGATGTTTTGTCTATTCTCTGATCTAATCTTTCAACTTCAGTATCTACTCTGTTGCAGATGACAGCAATGCTGTCTGTGTTAGCTTGTATGTTTTCATTTAAGCTTTCAACTTTAACTTGAAATTCTTTTCTGAAGTGTATCAACTGTTCACTAGTGTTCTTACTGAGAGTAGTTTTAAATTCCTCACACTTCTCATTGAGATGAGTACTTAATAGATCAAAATCCAAACTTAACTTATCCAGTCTATCTGTGTTTTCTTTAAGTTTCAAACTTACTTGTTCATTTGATTGTTTAAAATCCAAACTTAACTTATCCAGTCTATCTGTGTTTTCTTTACTTGATTGTTTAAAATCCAAACTTAACTTATTCAGTCTGTGTTTTCTTCACTTGATTGTCTAAGTTGCGAACTTATTTGAGTTGCAAACCCTGCTAGCCACTCTGTTAAGTTTAATTGTTCGCCATCCCCTGGTTCAATTTTTACATTTCCTACGATCTCATCACTCTCAGGTAGAGACATGTTCACTATTAATTTTGTAAATGACAACAACAACAAAATACCTTGCTTTATGGCTATGCTATGATGTCGTGGTCGGTGTTCTTGTTGGCTTTCTTCACTTATTTTCTGTTTTATCGAAGCTGAAGTCTTGATTGATGAATTCCATTGACATAATCCAGACGTTAATCTTCCGAGCGGTGTGATGATAGTTTTTCGTAGTCGCACAAACACACTTTATTTATTTATTTTTGACATATTTTCACTGTTGCCACAATGCACAAATAAAATTTTTTTTGGAGTGCTAAGCACTTACGAAATTTATCGCTGCACTATTATCATCGATGCACTTAAAGATCCCGGACGAGCCCCCACTTTTGTAATGGTTCCGCCTACGTCGTTGATATTTTGCTAATTGCTATAATCGCACTATTTCACTCCAATTTACGGAGCTTGTTAGCACTTGATGTTAGGTTGGCGCCATTGCAATGTATTGTATTGTAGTAATCGCTGCTGCTTGCTGGATCGCTGCTGTGTCTCGATGCTGATGCTGGCTCTAAATCTGGTTGTCTAGGGTAAACACATGAGGTCCCATGTTTTTCATGTGCTTTTGATGATAAAGAGCGTGCGAAACCAACACATATGTAAACATCAAATATTTATTACTTTGGTGGCCATCTTAATTCCACTGTCCACCACAGACCATAACACAACACAAAGTAGTACTTCCTTTACATGTTCTTTGCATTATTTTTCCATCCCAAACAATAACACAGAAACACACTTCACCAAAGTGACATTCCGACCGCCCCACTGCCTCCGACTGCCTTTTTGACCCTTCTCGCTGCTTGTATTTATAACATTGTCAAAGAACTACTAAAAAGAGATATAGTTTATAAGTCACATGTACATCTGTTATCATAATTTGTGCAGAAAAGTTATTAATTTGCATCGAGTGACATAATTTAACATGTTATGAAAATGACAGACAGATTTGTTGACTTGACAGAATAATTCTCTGTTACAAAAAGGCCGTTTTTTAGAAGTTTGTCAATTGACTTCTCTAATTTGCATAAATAAGTAAGTAACATGAATTATGAAGAATTACATTGGTTTTCGTCTAAAATAGGATTGATTACGTGAATACTGAGTGAAAACGCTCCTAGTGAACAAATAGGTTTCACTGGGTGATTTTTATTTAAGGAGATCCAAAATACCTAAGTTGGCCACTATTTTTCGTACTTCATATTAATTATTTAAGATGAACTTAGTGTTCTTACATGATGACATTTGCTGTATCAGTGATCAAGTGATATTAACTTTTGTGTGGGTCAGTTATTCAGTATAATTTAATGGGTTGACTGTTTATGGAGACATGTTATGCAATCATTGTTAACATACACAATAACTTTTCTATAATCATAAATACTCGTTAAACTGGTTGAATTTGGAGGGTATCGCATACTTCGGGAAAGTAAAGCCTTTAATATGTTCCGTTACACTCCCCACCCCCTCCCTAATCGGCGGCTCGATCCTCATGTTATGTTCTATATCACAAATATATGACACGGGCTACAATGCACGTAATAAACGAAGATCCTTCACCCCTTTGCACCTGTTACGAGCTCACGGACATGGATGATCACTGTTTAGTGTGCACAAAGGTGATGGAAGTGCGGATCCTGACACATCGTATAATAGCCTCACTTAGTGGTACCACTTACACAGAGATCACACCAGCAATAATTCTTTACCCGGACGTGACGTACTTCCCCCGACAAAAGACCACTGCGATTGACTGGATTGCAGTGATGGCAGTGAGCTGCTTATACGACGACAATAGAATAATGGTTCAGCAGTTTTGGATGTACTTACATCAGTATCTCGAGGAGATACAGCATCGAACGAAATATGGAACACATTATGCCAATTTATTATGAAGAGTATTGATGGAGCCTTCCAACATTTGAGGTGTCTCAGTTTTTAGAAGTAGTTACTTTTGACTGCACACGTGAACGAACCCTTATGAACTGCGAATTCTGAGAAACCCACAGGCCCTTCTCTGTTGGAGAGTTTGGAGATTCTTATCTTTGACATAATATTGCAAGTCAATTATTTTCATTTATTGAGAGAGAGCATACCATATTATTTTGTTACAATTTTCTACCTCTGTGACATTTTATAACCTTTTTTGCGTGGGTCCTTGTGAAACGTATGCAATAAACTTCAAAATATAAATAAATAAAGATCGGTTAAGGCAAAAAAGGGAGTAGTTTCAAAGAAGCGGTAAAAACAAAAAATAACAAGGGTAGCATCTAGATATAAAAAAGAGACAAATTCAATTTAAAAAAAAGAGAGAGATCAGCACTTAAGGAAACCGGTTAAGGCGATCGCTCGCGTTAAGTGAAAAATTCGGGTTCGAATCCCTGAATCCCTGTCCAGTAGTAATTTTCGCCTGTTGACATTGAGGCATTTGCGTGCCCCGATATGGTAGTCGTCAAAGAAACCTTTACATAATTCTTCGTGACAGTCACATACGGAGTGGTATAGGACATGCTGCCACATAATGGTGACAGGAAAACATCGGTGTATAAGTTAGAAAATGAGGAACATTATTAGGTGTATTCACTTTTGAAACATCCGCTAAACCCGTTTGGCAGAACAGGTGATTAGGATTGTGGAAAGGGCCTAATAAGGTTGGGGTCAGTTTCACCTTAATGTTATAATTTAATAACACATCAACAAAAGGTTGTACGGTGCAGAAAAATGCTCATATTCGCACCTTACATGACCTTTACAAATCGCAATGAGAAGCTGAAGATGACACCTAACGTAAATCGACAGTTATGAGAACATTTGCCTATCAATATGTAGTGCAAAAAGGGATGGCAGTCAATCGATGGTAATTAACACACAATTCCTATACAAAGCATGTCTTTGAGCGGAAGGTAGAACAGCTCCACAAAGGCGTAGCTAAACTGCGCTGCGAGAGTTAGGCCGGCGACCATTTAAAGGGGCGGCAGGAAAGAGGACAGCGACCCTGGGCCAGGTGATTCAAGCTGGAGGCCACCTGTGGTGAGGACATCGGTACGAGAGCAGAGAAGAAGCTTCAGAAAACTGCGTTTCGAAATTCCAACGGGATATGAACAAAAGCAAGTGACACATTTAAGTCCAGCGAGTGTGACACACGGTAATATCAATGTACTTCAGGCGTCTAGAATGGGCACAAAACGCCCGACTGGCGGAAACTCCCTAGGAAGGAGAAACCTACTGAAGTTTCGATGCAGTTTGATAGAGGGACACTGCAGTTGGTAGAGGATGCTTCTACAAAGTAAGAGGAACGCTCCATTGGTCGGAAAAAGCTGTGACATGAGAAAGGAAACGAAGTGGAGGGAGGCAGTTCTGCCATAAGTAGGACAAGAGAGAAATGTAGAAGGGTGACTCTTTTCTGAACTGGCGTCAAGCGCAGAACGGAGCGCTTAACGCTCCGTACAATGCAGAGAAGAAACTGGTGTGGACGCTGCGTTCACAGCAGCTGCACTCCAGCTAAAATTAGCTGTAGCAACGTTTAGCTCCAACTGTGGAGAAACGAACGAGCCAAATTAGTTAGTTGTTCTTGCAAGAACTGAGAGGGCATTATAATATGCACGCTGCTCCAACCATCCGTGTGTATATCGCCACATAATAAGACTAGTGCTGAGTACATGTTTTCTCTCATAACGAGAAACATAGGGAAAATTTCTGGTGGAAAGTTCAGCAAAGGCCAGATTAGTTTTGTAGGAATTTAAGTGGGAGAGAGCGGCCTTGCAGACAGCAGCACGTCGCAGCTTAAGGTAAATACCGCGTACACTGCCGTAAACTTTGTTGGTTCACCAGCTTGCGTTCACTTTAAACTCGAGCGGCCTTGGGTAATCTTGCGCTCAAGTTTCTCACTTGACTAACCATCCACCGGAGACTTCATTGTCATCCTAAATAGTACCGAATTTTGAATCGGAATCGGACGATTTTCGTAGTACTGACCAACATCATACCGTATGTGTAGGAGCCATTTTCTAAAGAAAGGTCCAATTCATCTTTCATATTATTGTGCTTAGAATTAGTGTAAAGAAACTTCCAATTAAACTTTCATAATATTGTGCTTAAGACTAATGTTCTTTCAGAGAGTTAATATTTAACATTGTTGTGTATAAACTTATTTCACTTTTTGATGTTGGCAAGATGCGTTATCCACTGCGCTGTTTTTGTGTTGGCGAGTTGAAAACTGTGTGAAAAGCTGTAATTTGGTGAGAAATATTGCGACATTAAACATGTCATATCACCTTGCACATTGTTCTCAATTCAAGAATAAGCAAAAATAAAACCCCCGCAACCTTACAAGGTAAAGGATGATCCGACGATATTTAGTAAAGGACAAGAAAAAGAATCCGTTGCAGAAATCCCGAAGTTACGTGTATGTGACTTTTCAATGAATTCAAATGAGGTAAGGAATGCTGCATACGAGCTCACAGAACCCAATAAAATAAAGCATGCCTTTTCAGACGATAACAAAACTGCATTCAAAGTACAGAGCTGCTAGAAAAGTTCGGCGAACAAAAACCAAATTTGTGTTTGAGAAAAGCAAAAGGGCTTTCCTTAGGCAGATGTAATGGTCTTAATAAAAATTATGTGGCTGTCTTCTTTTTATTGTGGACAAAAGCTATGGAGGATCTTTATTTAATGGACAAATCTCAGCTGATTTTAAAGGTTATTCAGACTGCTACTTGAACAACAAGTCCACAAAAATAGTTTGTGCTGGAATAGGTAGTAAACCTTTTTATGCTTTAACTTCTGTAGAAAGAGGAAAATTTGTCACCATTTTAGCTTGTATTAATGCCACAGGAAACTTTATTCCCCTCCCCCTCCCCTCCCTGCCAAGCCCGGTCCCTTAAGGTCATATTTGAAAGTAAAGCATTCTTACATCAATTTCGTGTCAGTTTTCCAAATGCGTTCCTGATAAAAATGACAGTTTCCGGACGAATTAATGAAGAAGCATTATACAAATGATTGAAACATTTTCAGTGTCACCAGGTTCCTGGGCACTGCATTTTACTGTGGACGTTTAGGCGTCTCAAGGAATTTTAGAAACGCTACTGTTTTGAGAAGAAAATAACATAAGTATGATATGCCTACCAAACCGCACAACTCACCACCTGCACCATCAGACAACTTATTTTCAAGTCTCCAAAATCACGCTACGGCTATGAATACAGGCTCTTAATTTGTAACAGATAGGACAAGGAAGATCAACAAACCCGCAGTTGGAAACATTTCCAAGGCTGCGTGGATGTGAGTGAGACCACCATCGACTGCAGAAAGTAGATTTCGATCAAGTGGCGTTGAGAAAGTGTACTTGCCGGCTAATACATCGTCGAGCCAAGAAAACACGCCAAAGGAAATTGAACATCAGCCTGTGTCTCCTCCGGGCAGCCCACTTCATGGTAGGCCAAATAATGTCACTGCTTCATTCCACGACTTATTGCCGTCTGCAGAGATGTCTACAGCAAAATCATGTCAGAAAATGGGAAGCATTACTTCTTACATCATCAGAAAGTATAAACGCAAGATTAGAATAGAAAACAAAAAATGTATTCCCAGCCCGGCAGTTTGAAGACACATCATGTTAAGGACAGGCAACATGTACAACATAAATCGTCAGAGTCGGGTTCGTCAGAATCCTCCGAAGAAAGAGATGAAAACCATGACACATGTTGTGAACTCTGCAAAATAAAGCGATCCAATATCGGCGAAACGCAAGGGACTGTATTCAGTGTCATGGCAATGACAGAGAATGATACCATGAAAATTATGCTGTGCAGTGGGGAGAAGAGGTTTATTTGTGGAAAAAAGTGTTGTTAATTTAATGTGATGTGTACATTTCTGTACTGACCGTATTCGCCAGACGTATGACCCGTGTAACCCACGACGTTTCTCATCGAGCCATATACGTTATCTCGCATTTCTAGCTGCTTCTCTAACACAAATAATGATAAAAATTCAGAAATTCAGGATCGCCACCAGCCCAAGCCCTTCCTAACCATTTAGAAAAGAACGGAGCAGTAAAATTATTAGTTTAATTACTTTAATAATTTAATTACAAGTATACAAATTTCTTTAAGTAGGCAGATAAGTAGCACTCC
This sequence comes from Schistocerca nitens, assembly GCF_023898315.1. Classification (NCBI taxonomy): domain Eukaryota; kingdom Metazoa; phylum Arthropoda; class Insecta; order Orthoptera; family Acrididae; genus Schistocerca; species Schistocerca nitens. Next base: position 99,065,775 of record NC_064617.1, read on the forward strand.
ATGTCGTGCATGAAGCAACGTCATTACATTTTACCCACTTACTAGTGGGTAAAATCAACACCACAGAAATTATCTTTCATGTAGATTATTTATTGTATTTAAGTATTTCGTGGCACATCCTAACTACACATAACTGGTGCCTGGCTAGAAATATTTAAGTAAGAATTACGTGAGAATGTAACAGAGCACAATTTAACTACAGCAAGAAGAAACACAGAAAACGGGGGTGGGAGACAATGATACTGTCATCTCCTTTGCATAAAAATATCTCAGTGAGATTTGCATTACGATACTACGCATGCGCTATTGTGGACAGACGTTTAACCAATGCACGAGGTTGTGCGATAATTATTCAACCTACTAACTGCGTCTGCTGCTTGCAAACGGCCAAACTAGAGCACGTTGTGCATTCCGAATCAAACTGTGGTGCCGATTTGTAGAAGGCGCACGAAAGAACAGATATTCTTGCAGAAATTATATCTCATTAAACAAGCAAACTGACAAAATGAAGCCTATTGAGGTGACGTAGTGGACCAGAAGGGTCATTGATTACGAAACACGTGGCACAAAATCGATACACAAAGACAAAAGAAACTTCCACAAAATATAACATTAAAATCACTAAAAGCCATATTCGCTTCGACACAGTATTATACTCACGTACGGTTGAAGTGATCCTAACCAGCTTTTCCTCATCAGATTTACCATTTGAAATTCTACTTCATCGTTGTTCAAAATGAACAAAGTAACTTCCATACTTTTAACTCAAACACCCAAAACTCACCTATTGAAAGAAATATAATTATGGCACATTCGGGAAAATAACTCGCTTCACACGCTTTAGTTAAGCTGAAGTTCTTAAGTATTTCAACAGTTAAACATAACGAAGTCCTAACTCAACCCGCTTCCTATCACCTGAAACCCCCCTTCAGAGCTATGATCCGTACTCACCAAGCGTTCACCGAAGAGTGTCCCTTTCTCTTTCGAGATTACCTAGCTCCCCGTGCAGCGGGAGCTACCAGAGGGGTAGCCCTCCGTCACCAACCTCACACACAAAAGTAGCCTTCGACACAGCCTTCGACTAAGATGGGTAAACCTCTCTGTTCAGGTATTGGAAACCTAAGTTGGTCATCCTGTGCTCTCCTTCTAACGAGAAGCAACGTCGTCTGCTCCCGCAGAGGATGACCAACTCAGCGTTTCCCACAAAACAAAACCGAAATCCCACATTAAAACGCACATACAGTATTCAATAGGCCTTATTTGAGTGCTCAGTCTTTCTGGAAGACTTCGTGAATTGAGCTAAAATCTGGTAGTAAAGTGAATAAGTTGCACCGAATTCGAGAAGCGTCTTATGAAACGACTTCACAGAGACGTTTCACCCGATTCGCCTTATTTAAAGAAGGTTAATAGCATGACGCAGCTCATTTTTCAGATGTTTTTGTGAAACTATGCAGTGTTGCGTTATAGAATTTGTAAGCAAAAGAAATTGCCCTTAAGTATTTACAATGAAAATTTGTTCGTGTGAAAATATTCAGCTGACCTTAGCCTATTAAACCTCGGTGGGTCTTTCCAATCTCTTAAGACTTTGCTCGGAACATATCTGTCTAAGACAAATTTGTTGAATTTTTCCATTTCTGCTCCGCATCTTCTTCCTCAGTACTGTAAATGTGATGTTGACAACCTAGTGCTTCCTACTCTATTCTGTGATTGGGGAGGGACTGCGTGGACGTAGCACTCGGCAGCATATTCACGTGGGCCTCGCGTGTGCGCCAGGATGGAGGAGCAAGGAGAGAGCGAGAGAGAAAGAGAGAGAGAGAGAGTGAGAGCGTGAAGGGGGGGGGGGTAGAGAGGAGGGAGGGGTACGGCACAGGCGGGGCGAATTGCGGCGCCATCAAAGAGCAGCGTAGCGGGCGCCGGCGGTCGCACGTCGCATCTCGCCGGCTGCTGTCCTGGGCGTCTGCCCGGGAGCTGTGGGCGCCAGCATGCGCCTACAAAGAAGCGGCCGCCTTTGATGTGGTGCCGACACCTGCCGCCGTGGCCAATCATCGCTCGCTGCGGGCCCCGCCCACTCCACCCGGCAACGCCCTCTGCGCGGGACTCGCAGGACCTGCTGGGAAAAGTTTCCCTTCATTTCACGCACTTTTGTACGATTTTTTGCTTCCACACCAAAACTTTGCAGTGGCACCCTTCGTTGAGTTCACTGGAACATTTGCTGTAATTTCCCTCATTTCCCCGTGGTGGTAATGTTACGAGATGTAATTGCGAGGAAGTAATACAAGGTGTTCCAAGAAATCTCATCCGATCTTCTACACAAGCGAAGAGTTTTTTTTTTTTTTTTTTTTTTAGGTTATGAGTCTTTTGACTTGTTTGGATGTGGGCAGCCATGAATTCCTCCCTTGTCCCATCCTATTCGTCTCAAAGTGACACTTGCACCCTGCACCCTACGTTTATTTGTTGGAGGTATTCCATTCTCTGGCTTCCCCTACAGTTCTCACTACAGTTTCTTTAAAGGGACATCCATCAAGTACGCAAGGCTTCTTTTTTAAAATTTGGACTCGGCTCCTCCCTTGGTGTGATTTGATGAGTTGTGGTGGGACGCTCTTCCTCCCACGCGATGTTTATCTCGGGTGTAAACACGTAAAAATGATTTTTTTTTGTTTTAAACATTGATTAAAATGCTTTATTAGAAATATGTTTAACTTAGAAGCAGACAGACGGGTGTGCTCCAGTCGAAGAAGGGTGAGTTAGACTGACCGCGTGGCGCGTTGTTACTTGGCGAGAGGAGAGCTGTTAGCTTTTGGTCTCGCTTTTCAACTCTGTAAGATTGCTTTGCCTTGTCGCAGCAAAGATTACAAAACTTTGGCAGATTTTTCCTTTAGTAAATTTCTGTAGCAGACTTCGATCCGCCGGAAGAGCGCCACAAAAAAGGTGTCGATAAGAAGTGAGCACTCGCTTCTGTATGAATGTCTGTTTGCCTTCAGCTGTTCCTGTATACGCTTTTATTTTTCTAAATCTTAATAGCTTTGCCTTCTCGTAAATTTACCTTGCTTTATGTATCTTTCGTCCGTGGGGAGGCAACCACGCGGTTGAATATTGGAGTTTGTTGGGCTACCGTCACCACTAACTGTCCGATTTCATGTTTGTTCTAAAGAATGTTAACTGTTCATGATTGTGTGATGTGATATTGTTGCAACTTGGCCACGATACCTAGAGATTGCGGCTCCAGAAACCACGTGGGCACGCGGGTGTACTGCGAAACGCATACCGTTTCACGAGTTATTGCGACTAGTTATCAGACAACAGCAGTTGTATGAATGATTCACACCAATGGTTTTAGGTGTAGATTAAAACGGTGGATGTATCGATGCTTTTCTTTAATGCTTTAGGAATTAATGTTATTAGGAATTGTGTACATGCCTCACACCCATATCTTAAGAATAAATGATTTTATCTACAATTTTCTCTTGTGTTCCGAGGTTACGATTTTGCACCTCAGCCACTCACCTCGTAGCTTTCCTGTTAGCACATCCAATGCGTTTCCTTATGTACAGGTCAAGTGATTAGTCTCCCCTTTCATTTTATAACAAATGCTTTAGATTAAGTCTCATTTTCAGGTGTGTTGCTGGAAGCTGATCCTATGCACAGTGTTCATACATTTTCTGTTTGATTTTAAGTGTTTGATTCTTGCGAACAGTGTACGGGAAATACTATTAATTACATCGCATCCACTATGAGCGATATCACAATGTATGCATTTTTATGAGTTTTTGGTCTGTGATCAAATTAATTTATTTTCTGACTCGGCCAAACGTTTGATTAGTTGTATGGTTAGAGTCGGTGGCGACCCTAATCTTAACGTAATAACCCGTAGTAACAGGTTAGTTACAACCTGTTTTGACGGATCACTTAGAAACTGACCTTCTATGGATCTAAAGGGAGTAACAAAAATGCACCGCACAAATTGCAGGATACATTCCTCAGACGAAGACGAAGAAATTGTGCTGTATGGACATCGGTCAGGAAACCCTTTGTTTCCATGTTACAGTTCAATTTCTCCGACTCATTAAACACGGGAAACACGCAAGAAGAGAACGTTAGAATCACGGGGTACATGCTCTCGTGGTGACGTCTGGTTACGTTGTGTACCGCCGGCGATTTGTGTTGTATGTCCCTGTTGCTACGCGACGTACTTCATTGCCTGTTTACATGTAACATCAGCTCTTCCAGCCATCAGTACGACCCATGCAAGCACACCGATTACTAGCAGAGTTAATCACAGACTTGGCTCGTGCAATGTGTGCAACAAATGCATAGGTGGTAGATGCATATTTGATGAGAAGGTTAGCTGACGGCATGGCGGTAGCAGTTCTAGCGTTGACAGATGAGTAGGTAGAGATGGACCGATTGCCTGGCCTCCACGCTCTCCGGACCCAAACCCAGTCGACCACTACTTGTGAGGGGGGGGATTTGAAAGGTCTTATGTATGGAACCACAGTACAAGCTGGTCAGAGGCTCCGTATTGTGGAAGGCTGCGAAACCGTACGCAGTACTCTAGGGATACATCAGCGCATCCGAGAATCGCTAAGAAGGAGAGATGATGTACGTATCAGTGCCCACGGAGAACATCTTGAGCTGTGGTAAAAATTCCTATTTTAAAGAGCGCGCCGCAGCGCGTATTGTGAAGCAGTCGCCGTCCGTTTCTGGCGGTGGCGCCGCTGTGGCAATCGCAGCTTTGGTGTCTCCCTCTGGTGGGAAACGGGAAAGATTGCCTGTTCACGTGCATTTAAGGGGCGCTATGAGCTCGCCAGTGAGCAATACAGAATTGAAACACCTCCCGAGAAAGCCTGTTGTGCTTCTCACCCGGATAGTGAACAGCTGCCTCAGGACTGGATACTTCCCAGAGGCATGGAAGATTGCCAGAATAGTGCCAATACCAAAACCGGGCAAGGATCTCTCACACCCTGACAGCTACAGACCCATAAGTTTACTGCCGACGCTGGGAAAGGTACTGGAACGTGTCCTACTGAAACGCATGCTGGACATCCTTGTGGCACACAACATCATCCGACCGGAGCAGTTTGGCTTCCAGGCGAAGCTATCGGCTGAGTTACAACTACTGCGCATCACGGAATCTATCCAAGACAATTTCATCAAGAAACGACATACTATTGGAGTCTTTCTCGATATAGAGAAGGCTTACGATAAAGTATGGCGACGCAACTTGATCGTCAAGCTCCGACGTACCACTCCCCTACCAGACTGCTATTTAAAACTTCTTGACAATTTTCTTCAGGATCGCAGATTATATGTTCGCATTGATGACAAGAATTCAACAACACGGCCTGTCCTTGAAGGACTTCCACAAGGATCGGTCATATCTCCACTGCTGTTTAATTTATATATTAACGACCTCCCGACGGTGCCACATGTTACTGCCAGTTTCTATGCCGACGACACAGCGCTCCTGACTGCAGGCACCAGAATGGACCACCTCGTCACACGGATGCAGCGCCAACTAGATTTAGTGGACCACTGGACCCACATGAACAAAATAACGGTCAATGCAGAAAAAACCAAAGTTATTGTCTTCACACGTCGGAGACCCATCGTCAATGACCGCCTGCGGATATCAGACCAGCCACTCCCCTGGGCAACAACTGTAAAATACCTGGGAGTGCATCTGGACGCCAAACTGTTGTATAGTGATCACATTATGGAGAAGACGTCTGGCCTCAAAATGCTGGGAGCTCTCCTCCCCTTTCTGAAGAGCTCATACCTCAGCCAACGCACGAATCTCCAGTTGTACCATGCCACAGTCGAACCATCTATTTTGTATGGATCGACCTCTTGGGGTACTACGTGTGCCACTAACTACAAGAAGTTACAGGTTTTACAAAGCAGATGCCTACGATCGATCACAGGAGCCCAATGGTGGATCCGAAATCATGACATTCATCGAGCCTTAAGCGAATCTTACCTCTCAGACAAGGTCAAGGAGAAGGCACGAACCTTATTTCGGAAGTTGGACATGATACGTGACAGTACACCACAACTCACCACAGTAGGTGCGGTAGAACCCTTACGCAACCACAAATATAAAGTACCGAAGGCGATAGTATTTGAGCCTCCGTAAATGATATCCCTACGGAATTCTCCATAAATTAAGGACATATCGTCCTTTAGCACTTCTACACACATGTTTTCAAACACACACCAAAAGCAGCGAGTTAAAGGACCCTTCTGTGTGCCCAAACTAAAGCTGAAAGAAGAATAAATAAATAAAGAGAAAATTTTTACCCCTTCCATTCCCTACAGAAGTAAAAATCAACGAAGTTGATCAGACTTCAGCACCACCACTCAAAAAAAAAAAAAAAAAATCGCCAGTGAGTCAGTCTGGGTCAGTCTCTCGTCCCCAGCTTGCTACTCTGTCTCTCATCCGCATTTGTTAGGCAGTTAGTGTCTGTCTGTTGTTCGGAGTGCTAGTATGACTGTCGTTCGGATCAACCGTTAAAACAGGCTAAATGAGAGTCTTACCACTCCGCTAGTAAGAGAACTCAGCGAGTGGTCGCCCGGTCGGGGATAGTTCCTGCACCTGCGAGTTAGGCCGCCAGTCTACTCGAGTTTGCTCAGGCAATGGTCACTGGCGGTTGGATCGATCGGTTGGTAGGTCGCGCACTGAGACGCAAGATGACTTGTCCGTCTTGAGCGTCGGCGCACGTGAGTCCAGGGGGCCGCGCCGTATAGCGAGGGGTAGTGGCTTCGCGGTCGACACGAGAACAACAGGAGTAAGCCCATGACATCAGTCTGGCCGGTGCGAGCTGCGACGCCGTGAGACGGGAGATCGGCGCGCCTTCCTGCGTCCGTTGAAGCGGCTGGCAGCGGACGGTTCGGGAAAGCGATTTTGGGGTGCTGCGCCAGGTCTTCTCGAGAAATCGCAGTTTATTAGAAGTTAAGTGATTGGTGATATGTTGTTTGATTTACTCTTGCTAAATTCGACTTGTTTTCTTGGTGAGATCACCAGCCGCTTTGCTTTCGGGTGGTCCCACCATTCTTCAACTTTTCCCACCCGTGGTGAGGTGGTTGTTTGTAAATTGGGTGGTCCGTTTTTCCCTTGTGGATTAGCGGCGGGTTAGAGCAACCCGCCGTTCGGGTTGTTCGGTCATCTCCCTATCAATCTACCGTACGTTAGTAGCTGCCTCTGTCATGATTGTCAGATTTTGGTGTGTTAACGAATTTATTGCTTGGAGTGTAACGGGCTAATACCTGAAATATGTTTTGATCTTTGGAAACTTTGATATTATTTCCTATGATCTTGAGAGACGGTATCAGTGTACTGTAGAGCATCTTAACTATTGTTTGGCCAACCTTGTAGAATTTTATATTATATTGCATTTCAAGGGCTTTTATTTAAATGATCATTTTAGCATATAAAGTTGCCACCTTTCCACCGTAAGGCTTTTCTTAGAAGTTAAAATCAAATTGCACCTTCGGTGGCAAGGTTAATATTTTAATTGTTAGTGTTTTGTACCATTTACATCCCTCCCACGGGGGGTGCATAGTTTTTGTGCTTGCGTAAATTGTTAAAACTCTTAGTTTATGTTATCTGGTGTGTTGCAGATTTGCACCAGTGTGGTCTTTCAGAGGCTGTTGTGAGCGGTCGTAACTACGGCCGTGTCAAAAGGGAGCGGCAAGGTTCTCTGCCCGAAAGCTCATACAGTCAAATCTGGTTTCTTTCTGCCTCTGAATAAATTGAAACTTTGATATTTAGAGGGTGCTTTCTGTTTATAATTTTAAATCTGTTTCTTTTAAAAAATGCTTTTAGGCACTATTAAAGTGAATAAAATTCCCATTTGTTAAAGGGAATTTGGTTATGATTTCATCAGTTACTCCCTGGCAACTACTTCCATGCTTACATTGTGTGATTGAATGTGTTAATGTTCTTGATGCATCGCTAGTAAATAAAATAAATTCTTAAGAATATTCTTTGAAAATATATCACGGTTTAGAAAAAGTTGATTGTGGGATGGTGGTATGTCCTGTTCGTGTGTGTTTCCCATGATTAATGATTTGGAGAAAATGGGTTGCAACATGGAAACAAAGCGATTCCAGACAGATGTCCATGTAACATAATTTCTTCGTCTACGTGTGAGGAATGTGTCCTGCAATTTGTGCCGTAAATTTTTGTAGCATCCTGTATTATGTGCATTAAATGTCGTTGAACCTTGACTCACTTTTCAGATGAAAGACATCATTGTTGTATCGCCTTTTGAACCGTACGATTACGTAGATCAGTCTCTTGGTGAAAAGTGAATGAAATGATCGCATGGCATTGATGGCCAGAAGTCCCCACCCGGAGAAGTTCTTCGGCCGAATTGCGTCTTTTCAGGTGACTTCACATGCAGCGACTTGTATGTCGATGATGATGAAATGATGATAAGAACAAGACAACATCCAGTCCCCAAACGGAGAAGAACTGAGATCTGGCGGGAATCGAACCCGGGACCGCTGTAGGGTAACCAGACGCGGTGACCAATCAGCTAAGGAGGCGGCCTAAATCTCTAACTGCGTATCATCACTAAGAGAAATCTCGCCTGTGAACTTCAGCTTAGCTTCCTTCCACGCACGACTAACTTCTTGCTCGTACGCCTGTTTCTACTTGTCAGCATGCCGCTTAACATAGGCATCGTAAAAGTTTTGATATGAAGTCATGTCGAACACAGTGTGCGTTACAGAATATCACGACTCACTGTGTGACGCACCGTGATTTAGACCGGCGCCGCAGGGAACTCCCCGAATGAAATTTGACATTTGTGCGGCACTTGTTTCGAATTGGGAAGTCCCGATCATGCACGTATGTAAAACGTACAGTTCAGTTCAGAGAGGCAGTAATGGTTGGTGGGTACTTTAATATGCTCTACTCTGAGGATTAATTTTATAAAACAAAATATTATCCGTTATAATAATGAATAACCTCTGAATTTAAAAGTTGACGTGAGATTTTCATTACCAGCCCGATCCCCGCTTTTAATGAGATTTTGTGAGATTTTTTTCTGGATTCCTCCCACCACCCACGCCCTCAGTTTTGCGCTTACGTAATTATGGACGTACCCCAAGTACGATGGGTGTTATTCCTTGATGTCTTATATCCTAGCAGCCTGTCTTTTTCTTGCCAATGTTCTACACATGTTTCTCTTCTCGCCAGTTCTGCGAAGAACCTCCGTATTTCTTATCAGTCCAGTTTATTTTCAATACCAGCCTTTAGTTGTAGTACCACATCTTATACACTTCGATCGCTTCTGTTCTGGTTTCCCCACAAACCACGTTCCGCTTCCACAACGCCGTGCTCCAAACGAAGATTCTAAGAAATTTCTTCCTCAAGTGGAAGCCGATGATTGATGCTAATATTCTTTTGCCCAGGGAAACCCTCTTTGCCTATGATAATCTGCTTTTTATATCCTATTTGCTCCGTCCGTCATGTGTTATTTCGCTTCCAAGGTAACATAACTCCTTCACTTTGCATACTTCGTGGTCCCCATCTCAGATTTTAAATTTACAGCTAAATTCGTTTCTGCCATTCTTCATTACTTTCATCTTTCAGAGATTTGCTCTGAATCCATAATGGGCGCTTTTTAATCTGCTCATTCAATGTAACAGGCCCTGTAATACCTTCTTATTAACACCGAAGATAACAATGTTATTAGTCAAACTTACCATTGATATACTTTAAAAAATCGTCGTTCTTCACTTCTAAAAATTGATAGTAAATATTTATTTCTACTACTTGACGTTGTCATTCTTGTAGGAGCTGATCTGTAATTGTAAATGTTGAAGTCTTCTTATACGAACAGTTTATTAGCGAAGATTGCTCTTGTTTGTGAGACTAAACATCGCTGTGCAAGCAATTGTGATCTTGGCAAATAAAGTGTCAGTATAACAAGACTTCTACAATTAAAGTATTTATTTATTTGTTTATTTTGACGTTGGGCAGCAAAGGCCATATAGCCAACAGTAACTGCAGAAGTGCCGTATTAACGTAACTGAATTTCTACAGTTGTTTTTGTTGTTGTGGTCTTCAGTCCAGTGACTGATTTGATGGAGCTCTCCATGCTACTCTATCCTGTGCAAGCTTCTTCATCTCCCAGTACCTACTGCAACGCTCATCCTTCTGAATATGCTTAGTGTACTCATATCTTGGTCTCCCTCTATGACTTTTACCCTCCACGCTGCCCTCCATTACTAAATTGGTGATGCCTCAGAACATCTCCTACCAACCGATCCCTTCTTCAAGTCAAGTTGTGCCACAAATTTCCCTTCTCCCCAATTCTATTCAATACCTCCTCATTAGTTATGCGGTCTACCCATCTAATCTTCAGCATTCTTCTGCAGTATACACAGTAGAAGAATAGAAAGAGTTCAGTGTGCAAACATTTGTACTTAATGTAAACGAAAATCACTAAAAGACGAAAACCATACAGCCCGTAGTAGTGACAACCGTGTCAAGTTAACATTAGTGACATTTGCACAGTTTAAGAATGATAAGAATATTAAGTACAAAGGTAAGTTCGTTTCAACGAAAGAAATAGAGAAACACTAAGGAGAATGACATCTACAGCAACTTTTAATTGAAAGCCGCGATTACAAAAATTAGTTCTTAATGCAAAGTAAAAACACAACCAGATGTCCCAGTTTTCGAACCGGGCTGGTTTCATGGAAGGACAAGAGCCGCATAACTTATAGGTCAAAAATGGATACCGTCGTCTTTTAAATAGTTCGTGAGAAAATAATACCTACACAGATCAAACAGGAGAACGTACAGCAATTTCACTTGTAGGGAGGTTGTAGCAAATCGCAACCAATTTTTTGTACCAGGCTGCCCGTGCGGTTGAGTCCTTGGTACATGCCTGTATGACATGAATCAGATCCGCCACCGCCGTTGTGTCCTGATCATAGCGTCGAGAAGTAATAATTTTCAACCAGTATTGGTGGTCGGGATAAGATAAGTGTCACAGCCTCAAGCGGGTGGGAGGAGTCACATGACATCTGCTAAGCCTTATCGAGGTGAAACGTGGCCGTGAAGAGACATTCGGTTAAATGGTTACCAGGTGCCGCTCGCACCATTCTCGTGCTGGGGTAGGTGCCATTCGCAATTCTAATCACGATAAACACACATCCATGGCCGAGGCAGGATTCGAACCTGCGACCGTAGCAGTAGCGCGGGTTCAGACTGTAGCGACCAGAACCGCTCGGCCACAAAGGCCGGCCGCGTGCCATCATAAACGGCTTCGCGGATGGCCAGAAACTCCTCTTTGTAGTCAGACGATTCAGGTGGCTTGTAATGATTTGGTATTTGTCGCTAGAGAGGCTGAAGCAGATCTATTCCATATCTGCTTCTCTTTTTTTAGAGCCATCCGTATAGATCAAAGCATACTGTGACCAGTGTCCAGGTCCTGACGAATGCTCGTACCCCTTCTGAAATTGGGTGCCAAGTAAGACACCAGGGCTCCTATGAAGAAAGAACCAAACGGAGGGCGGAAGCAAGGGATTTTCGAGTCTTGTGGGAATAGCAGTAAAATATGACACACTCCTTATAGATGGGAATTAGTATGGGAGTTCGGTTCGTCGTTCGTCTGTGAGGTGCCTGCGCGAGCCTCGAAAACTGAAACGCCACACCGAGGGAGGTGCAATCAGAAATAATCGGACGCATCTGCCAATTTACAGCGAGCGTCAATGCAGACGTTTCCACCAACAGTGCGTAGAGAGACGTTGATTTAATGGCCCCAAGAAGAAGACGGAACACCCGTTAAGAGATAAAGTAGAGCTTACATAAAGTTGCCATGGACAATGCCACCATAATCGAAGACAGAATGGATCAAAAAAATGGTTCAAATGGCTCTGAGCACTATGGGACTCAACTGCTGAGGTCATTAGTCCCCTAGAACTTAGAACTAGTTAAACCTAACTAACCTAAGGACATCACAAACGTCCAAGCCCGAGGCAGGATTCGAACCTGCGACCGTAGCGGTCTTGCGGTTCCAGACTGCAGCGCCTTTAACCGCACGGCCACTTCGGCCGGCAGAATGGATCAAGACCTTATAGAGAGTTAAGAGGATTCTCGCCACCGCTCCCCACCAAACACTAGCAAGCAACCACAATGTATTCGCAGTGTGTTCCGCATTGTCCATGAGCTACGCAAGCTTAGGTTTCCCCTTCAGTTTGCAGTCAAAGTAGATGCGAAGTAGCTTAGCATGTGACTGAACAGGATGTTTGTGCGGGCCAAGCTGAACTTCAAATGCGAAATAATTGCATCGCTTTCCCCTGATTATCACCACTGCAGGTTCGAATCCTGCCTCGGGCATTGATGTGTGTGATGTCGTTAGGTTAGTTAGGTTTAAGTAGTTCTAAGTTCTAGGGGACTGATGACCTCATAAGTTGTCCCATAGTGCTCAGAGCCATTTGAACCACCACCACTGCGGAAAATGTTTCTTTGTTATGACCGGTTTCAGTCCTCAGGCCATCATCAGGTATCTCAAGACATTTAAAACAGGTTGCATGCTGATATAAAACCTGTGGTGTGAACTAGCATACAATTCATTGTAAGTCACTGTTGTGAACTAATATAATATACCGCATTTGATAGACACCGCTGGGGTTAAGGTTCTACTCAATCTAATTTGCTATTGACGTACACTAAGTATCCCCTCTCAAGGTGCTACCAACCATTACGGTCAAAATATATAGGAATTGTATGCTAGGAAATGGAGGAAGGGTTGGCCACAACACGTGCCCTGACAAACATTAATAATTACTTAGTAGTGATGGGGACTAACACCGCTCAGAACAAACATTAGTTCAAATAACTTATTACGGGAGAATTAGTGCAGATTCACGTAGCAGTGTGTGATAATTATGGATTACCCGTAGGAAAGGGTTAGGACATGGTCTTACGGAAGAAACCAAATGGATAAGAAACGTGCTAAATAACTATTAACCGCAAAATTTAACTGATTGTGCTGATTGCTTTGAAAGTTAGTGTGGTGTCACCGCCAGACACCACACTTGCTAGGTGGTAGCTTAAATCGGCCGCGGTCCATTAGTACATGTCGGACCCGCGTGTCGCCACTGTCAGGATCGCAGACCGAGCGCCACCACACGGCAGGTCTCGAGAGACGGACTAGCACTCGCCCCAGTTGTACGACGACGTTGCTAGCGACTACACTGACGAAGCCTTTCTCTCATTTGCCGAGAGACAGTTAGAATAGCCTTCAGCTAAGTTAATGGCTACGACCTAGCAAGGCGCCATTTGTACCATTGCATGTACCTCAAGATAGAGTCTCACTTGTATCATCCAGAATGCTGTATACCAAAGGACGATATAAAAGTTAAGTGTTCTAGTAGCTACGTTCTTTTCTTTATTGCATTCATTACGAATCCTGTTCCAGACTTCGCGCCAGTCGGCGTGTGTGTACGTGTGCCCTCTCGGCTACCCGTCTCTGTGGACTGGCTGCCTTAACAGTCCACTACAGTTAGTGAATAAATGGATGAGCACCCCAAAGTGCAAACTCATGGCGAGAGATCACCTTAAAGGTGACTGGTCAATTTATATGGAACAACACGTCTGTCATCCTGCATGTTTTTCGTGTGCTGTTTCCCTGTGAAACTTAATCAAATGCATGAGACGATGCATGGCGAGGTCACAGGCAGAGCAGAGATGTTCTCTGGCACGGTGCGCCCCATCTGCTCCCCAGAAAACTACTGAGCGTTGTGACGATACAGTTAAATTCAAGTTGCAACGTCTAAGAATTTTTATTTATTTGAACAGTATCGAGTGAAAATCGACTGAGTAAAATGTCGATCTTATACTAAAGATTAGCGTTAAGGAAACATCTATAACTATGTCAGAATGTAAAAGTGTAATTTCTGTGACAAACATTCGCTGGAAGGAGAGACTATTTTGTGAAAATATTAATAATCTTATGACAAGTCAAACATGGAAATGAATGTATGTTATAAATATCCTGTCGGCAACATTCTCAGGGTGTTAGAACATTTTATTTAAACAATATTAGATCATAGGTAGGGAATCCACTATGGATGTTCGACTGCCATTCTTTTGATTGACCTTGGCACGAACACTGCAAGGGAGGAAAAGAGCGGAAAACTATAGGCAGTCGCAGTCAAGATGTAGCATTGTATGTATCATGGCGTGCCATGTCTGACGATGTGAGCGTTAAATAGTAAAAATTCAGTGTGGAAGTGCTTAATATTTGGTGTGGCAGTGGCTTATAACTCCTGAAGTCGTCTCCCGTTTATTTTGTGTCGGAAAGTTAGAATGTCCGACTGCAAGCAAAATGGAGCCGATGATTCAGCAAGTTAACATGGCTACCGCAAGTGTATGGGAGTTACAAATTAATTCCATCACTGTAGACGTGAAGAACCTATCCAAGTTTTCGTACACCAAGCAACAACTTCAACACCGATACGACTGCAACCAACAAGGCGAAACATCTTCGTGCTAACCGTCTTTAGCAGTGTATCAGATTTTTACAGTCAACCCCATAGTTTCCCAAAGTTTTAATATAGTTTTGCTGAAAGTATTTGTAAAAATCATTGTCCCAAAGTCATATACCGATCCAAAGATCCCTGCCCATGTTGTTAAATGTAACTTTTTTGGCATTCTGTACGCTCAAAAGATCGTAGTTAATTAATTTTGGTGTTACGACAAACTTTCAGTGTCGTATAGAAGTAATTTCCAAGAATAATTAGTTACTTTCAATTTGAAGAGACAAAAAGTGTGTTCCCTTTGACATGTCATTGTTAAGTTCAACTTTATGAAACTCTTTACCTTTAAATTTCAATACTAGTTATCAGAATATTAACTGTACGTAATTATTCAAACTAAAGTTGACCGCCATTGAGCTGTGTAAGAATACTACAGTATGGCTCCATCTGGTTTCCAAGAAAACTTGTCGCCACAAAAGTTATTAACGAAAATTTACTTCTAGCACATTTAAAGAAATATGAACTGAAATAAAGTATTGAAGTCGCTCCGTCAGAACTGGCGACCGAAACACTCTTCGCACATATAATTTTCTTTCAGTGGATCTGTTGTAAGGTAAGGCTACACAGTTGCAAGCTGTTCGCTACAGGGAAGCGGATAAAACCAAATCCAGATACGCCACATCAAGTGTTGTGTGTGTATGTGTAATAACCTGAAATCCTGAAAGTCGAATCCCATTATCCATGCTTCGCTTTGGAGCAAAGTTAAAATCATAAATAGGTGCCTTGCTAATAATAGCATTCTGTTAAGTAACACGTGTCAAAATTTGTTAGATATTACTGTTGATGTCAGAAAAAAAACAGTGTAATGTTGTGCAGTTTTAATGGAAAAGTTCTGTATTTTTCTGAAAAGCGACACGTAGTCACCGCAGGAGGGACGTAATTTCCGATATTTGTGAGGCAGTCCCGGCAGATAGCGGTACACGCACGGGGTATTGTAAACCTGACCGCCAAACGGATTGACCGTCCATAGCGCGGCGAACGCCATATTTTCACTTCTGGAGCGATACAGAAATTATTTTACACTTTATCACTTCCATTTTAAGCAATTTTAGCGGGTAATACGGCTAAATATTTGAACGTTCCTAGTTAAAAAACCTTTCTTTCCCTGACACATAACGTTAAAAACGGCTGGATTACACGCGATTCGGTCATTTAAAATACAAACGCGAATCGGTCATATGTGGAATCGGCAGGTTCGGTTAGTGTCCTCTGAATTGCTAACGCCGTGTCGACTGTTTCACTGCAGTTCTAGACGACTGCATCCACCAAACTCTGAACATCAAATCCTTCTGTAACCCTGTGCTCCCTGCTCGTTCGTAGTGCAAGCCCGCCAAAACTGCAGTTAATGGCCAATCTGAGACAACATACCTAGTTCTCCTGATCGGAAAACTTAGAAGGGTCGACGGCATACTTTGCTAGATCGTGAGCGTCAAGCTATGACAGCTCCCATTCCAAAGAATTGTGAGCGCCAATCTATGGCAAATGGTTGCTGCCAAAGTCGCGAGCACTGACCAGCCAAAAGCCGTAGCACCAGCTCTGAGTAAATTTCCTTTCGCAGTGTTTATGATTGTGATGCCCACAGTCCAGCAGGACGAGACAAAAGACTCGCCTGTGGAGGCGTCCTGTGGTCCCCACACAACAGTGAGTTGTTGACTTTACAAGGCACGCAGCATTGCATGGGTAGGTGAGTTCCTCTCAGAGGAAGCTCCATATTCATATTCGCTACTGCAGTGAGGACTAAGAGCCGTCATGTAACTCGTACCATGGAAGCACCGTCTTCCGCCAGTGTTGCTGATTTGGTGAAAGTCTCACAAAACCCTTATCTGCAGAGAATGGACTGAGGACCTGCTCCCAGGTGGATCAGGTGTTTTGATGGCACCCCTGTCCCCCGTCCCCACCGCCACACACAGTCCTCTGTCCGGTGACTCGCACCATGTGCTGAGGCCGGCGGAAACGCTGGGCTGTGATTCCACTCCCTGACAAGTACCAGAGAAATGGTCATCGCTCAGTTGTAGATACATTGGAAATTAGAGAGAAAATTGTTCTGTCATTGAGGAATAAAGTTTGCTGGGTGACAAAGAATGAAACAAGAGCCTATAGTGTGGCTATAGCATGGCACGTTTGATATAGTCAGTTACAAAATCTACGAACGTCGGAAATTCCAGCTTTAAGTGTCTGATGGCAACTGCATGTTACGGAGATGTTTAGCAAACTCAAGTGGCAGACTCTGCAAGAGAGGCGCTCTGCATCGCGGTGTAGCTTGCTCGCCAGGTTTCGAGAGGGTAGCGAACCACACGCGACTGGAACAGAAAAGGGAGGTAATGACCGTGGCACGTAAAGTGCCCTCCGCCACACAACGTTGGGTGGCTTGCGGAATATAAATGTAGATGTAGATGTAGTGAATCGGTCTATTCCGGTCACTACCCATCAGGATGGGTGACAGATATGGTAAGGATGAGAGAAGATATACGCCACGCGTACAGTCAAAAAGTAGCAGTACCGACAGGTGTTTATTCAAGCAGCCTTATACAGTATTCTGGCCGTCCTCACAGACGCACTGTATTCTAGCAAACTCAGTCAATAGCGGAACGCGCTGACACCTCGATCCGCTGATGACGTCCGTTGTCCTGGGTCACGGGCGGTAACTACAGCGATGCCAATGAGACCACCCGAAGGAACGTCGTCCATGAGGCCAGCGGCCAAGTTGAGTGCGACACACCGAGGTCTTCAGTTACACACGTCCCCATGTCTTGCCCTTGGGTGCAGTAGCTGACATCAGATGCCTGTTGCCGATTGGCAATGGCCTGGTGAAACACCCTCCCCCCCACATCCCTTTGCCGCCGCTGTGACCGAGCGGTTGTAGGCGTTTCAGTCCGGAACCGCGCTGCTGCTGCGGTCGCAGGTTGGAATCCTGTCTCGGGCATGGATGTGTGTGATAGGTTAGTTAGGTTTAAGTAGTTCTAAGTCTAGAGGACTGATGACCACAGATGTTGTGCTCAGAGCCATTTGAACCAACCCACATCCCTTCCCCCTGGTCCAAGGATCGAGCAAGTGTCACAAACTCCCGCCTGCCCAGAGTGCTTTGTCGCACTGTCAGCAATACCGTCCAGTGGCTTACCTGATAAGTACTTCAGCCAGGTTGGCCTCTACTACCTAGCCGCAAAAGCAATAAAATTTTGAAAATTCACAATTCACGCGCCGAACTTCTCCTGGGCACAGCAACACTCTACTAATTTCGTTGCGACCAGAAGAAACCAGAGGCGTTGCCATCGAAGCTAGAGTTGGTGTGAGGGAAGCTACTTGACGGGGTACTATCAAGTTTACTGGATTGAGTCTACTAAACTTGCACCAGGCCGCTCAGCCACAAAAAAAAAAAAAAAAAAAAAAAAAAAAAAAAAAAAAAAGAGTTATAAAGTATTACCCATTTTTTAAAAAAATGTTCAAATGTGTGTGAAATCTTATGGGACTTAACTGCTGAGGTCATCAGTCCCTAAGCCTACACACTACTTAACCTAAATTATCCTAAGAACAAACACACATACCCATGCCCGAGGGAGGACTCGGACCTCCGCCGGGACCAGCCGCACGGTCCATGACTGCAGCGGCTTAGACCGCTTGGCTAATCCCGCGCGGCTATTACCCATTACAATAAACAAAGCTGTTCACATATTCGTAGTTATTACACCACTAGCCACTTTCTCAAATTGCCGTCATAATGTCATCCAGTCTTCGCTGTACACTGTGAATCCATCCACGTTGCTGAGCAAGCCCGTCATGGAGTCTGCAAGCAGTGAAGTTTTTGCGAACTGCCGTTCCTTTGGAGAAATCATGTACGACGATTCAGACTCCTCACTAATCTGATTTTATCGTACTAGCTGGTCTTCGGCCGGGAGTTACGCCCCAGACGGAGCATTGCTGAGAAGCAAGATTTCCCGACCGCTGACCGGGCCATTTATCGCAGCAGATAGCAGACGCGGACCATTTTTCTCGGCACAGCCAATTTCAGTTTTAATTCCGCCCCGCGAGGCGGCCGCCTCACGGAAGCAATCAGCAGATGGCGCCGCTGCCTCCGCCGGCCCCACGCGCCCGGTCGATACAAATGATTAGCGATTTATTCTGTTCAAGTTGGCAGCCTTGCTCCGGACTGGCGGTCGGCGGCGGAAGACGGAGCAGACTGTCCCTTCCCCCACCTCCGCTGCCAACTCCCGTTTAAGTCGCCCCACCCCACCCCACCCCCCACTCTACAACTCCACCCTCTCCTCCTTGTACAGCAACGGTCACTACTCGTGAAGCGACGCTGCGCCAAGTTCCTCCACAAGAGAAAAAGGAAGAAGGAAAATCTGAGCAAGAAAAGGTCACACTGCGTTTCCCACATGTTCCAAGTTGGACCTAAGCTACTAGCAACATTCTTATTTTTCCGATATATTGGCATGAAACAACCATTTCATGTACATCAGATATTTGTATGTGCATCCTTGTAAGATATGGCTACAACGCCTTTGATTCTTCAATATGAAAGAAAAACTACGCTGAGTTAACAAAGTTATGGGATAGCAATGTGTACCTACACAGATCGGGTACACAACACGTATTGTGACCATAGAAAATTTTAATTTCTATTCTTGCTTTTGTGATCGTAATAGGAGTCAAGGCTCCATAGGCAAAC
This sequence comes from Schistocerca nitens, assembly GCF_023898315.1. NCBI lineage: Eukaryota > Metazoa > Arthropoda > Insecta > Orthoptera > Acrididae > Schistocerca > Schistocerca nitens. The sequence goes on from NC_064617.1 coordinate 99,085,000, forward strand.
AGCCAGCCGACATTAAGAAATAGTCCACCAGGACGTAGGGACAAGATAAGCAGCGGAGGCTGCCAAGAATGGCTTGTCGATCAAATAACTTAGTGTTTGACTTCCTGCGAGAGGAAGCAGCACGAATCAAACTTGCGCAATGCAGGACGCAAACACCACGGCGATAATTCAGCAAGAGAGAGTGTCAGTCACGACTCGTGTGGAACCAAGTTAAGTTGTGTGCAGCCAGAAACGAAAGTGTCGTGTGGAACCGAAGGCATTCTTGCACAAGCCGACCAATTAGAAACGAGAGAGTCTTGTGCAACCATAGGCATTCTTGTCCAATCCCGCCGGTCGGAGTGGTCGAGCGGTTCTAGGCGCTACAGTCTGGAACCGCGTGACCGCTACGGTCGCAGGTTCGAATCCTGCCTCGGGCATGGATGTGTGTGATGTCCTTAGGTTATTTTAAATGCGTAGGCTTCCGTGGCCAGAGTCAGTCGACATAAAAGTTTTCTGGGTTTGGTACTGTGGCGCGGTACCAAACCCAGAAAACTTTTATGTCGGTTCTTCAGTTAGTTAGGTTTAAGTACTTCTAAGTTCTAGGGGACTGATAACCTCAGATGTTAAGTCCCACAGTGCTCAGAGCCATTTGAACCATTTTGTTTATTTTTTATTTATTTATTTATTTATTTTTTTGTACAATCCAATCACTTAGAAATGAAAGGGTCGTGTGAAACAAATTAACTCGTGTGTACCCAAGCACATGAGAAACGAAATAAACGGCCACGCGGCGAAACAGCTAGAGGCAGAGATTCAGATGCAGATTCAGAGCCGGTGCCGGCAGTTTGAAGATTCCGCAGCAAGACGCCAGCAGGGCCGAGTTGGCCCACAGCAGCCGATACAGCTGATAAAGACTTCAACTACTAGAAGACGGTGATAGACTCTGGTGGACACTCAGGAACTGCAGGTCAAGTAGGATTTTTAGAGTTTCATTGGAATAGAGCTGAACAGAGGCTGTCAGTCTTTGTCTCAATTACTTAGAGAGATTTCAGTGCTAACCAAGAACAAGTGATTGCTTTGTACTTGTTTCTTATATGTACCGGCAATTAGCTTTGAAGTAGCAAGTCCGAATAAATAGACTGAATCTTACGAAGGGGTTTTAGGTCCAACACCTCATATAAGTATATGTGAGAATAAACTTGATAGAAACTAACCAATCTTTTCTGCCTATTGCAATTCTGTAACCTATTTTCAGGAAACTTATTTGCTTCAAAGCATCCCTCTCATCTCCGATATAAAGGTTGATAGCAATTTATAACCAACCCATTGTCGTTAACGTCCCGATTTCGCTACGCAGTTTGCACTTACTTCATTCTGGTATAGTGAGGCTGTGCCGGGACGCGACACGTGTAAAAGGGCACTGCATTGGTGGGGCTGTCACTTACAGTCAGGTGATTCGTGTGAAACATTTCCCACGTGGTTATCGCCGCACGACGGGAATTAACAGGCTTTGAACCAGAATGGTAGTTTGAGCTAGACGCTTGGAACATTCCATTTCGAAAATCGTTACAGAATTTAATACTCCGAGATCCAGCGTTAAGAGTGTGCCGAGAATAGCAGAGTTCAGACATTACCTCTCACCACTGACAAGGCACTGGCCGACGGCCTTCACTTAACGACCGAGAGCAGTAATGTTAACAGACTGCGTGAAATATCCGCAGAAATCAATACAGGACGTACGATGAACGTATCCACTAGGACAGTCAGGCGAAATTTAGTGGTAATGTATTGTTGCAGCAGACGACCGATGCGAGTACCTTTACTCAAAGCACGACATCGCCTGCAGCGCCTGTCCTGGGCTCGTGACCATATCGGTTTGACCCTAGACAACTGGAAAACCATGGCCTGGTCAGATAAGTCCCGATTTCAGTTGGTAAGAGCAGATGATAGGATTCGAATGTCGCGCAGACCCCACAAAGCCATGGACCCAAGTTGTCAAACAGGTGCTGTGGAAGATGGAGTGGCTTGTGTGGGCAGTGTTTACAGGGATTGGACTGTGTGCTCTGGTCCAGCTGAGCCTATCTTTGACAGAAAATGATTATGTTCGGCTACATGGAGACCATTTGCAGCCTTGCATGTTTCCAAATGACGGAGTTCTCACCGACCCATAATTGTTCACGACCGGCTTGAAGAACATTCTGGACTATACGAGCGAATGACCACCCGACATGAATCCTGTCGGACATTTATGGGACAAAATCGAGAGTTCAGTTCGTTCACAAAATCTTGCACTGGCAACACCTTCGCAATATTGGGCGACTATAGACTCAGCATGGCTCAGTATTTCTGCAGGGGACTTCCAACGACATGTAGAGTCCATACCATGTCGAGTTGCTGCTCTACGAAAGGCTGAAGGAGTCGACATAAAAGTTTTCTGGGTATGGTACCGCGTCATAATATAAAAACTACTGCTGCTGGAGAAAAAATAACCAACGTTTCGGCCACGATTGCAGCGGCCTTCTTCTGGGTCTAATGGTGAGGCTGAAGGAGGTCTGACTCGATATTAAAAGGTATCGCATGACTTTTTTCATCTGAGTGTGAAAAGTCTGCTCCCGTCTCCTTTGCATGTAATTTATTTACGCAACCTGTTCCTGTATTACATTACACCATCTTCTGGCCTTCTGATCGACATAAACTGGGTGGAATCCAATCTCGTCAGTAGTCGAAACGGGAGCCTCTTTAATTCTTCGAATTGCTGGTGGACACCTAAAACCAATTAAAAATGAATTTAACCCACCAACACCCATACACCCACCCACGCACGCACACACACGCACACACACACACACTTGTGGTTCAAAGAACCGATACTTAAAAAGATGAACATAGCTTAGCGCACTCATATAATCAGACATCGACCTCCACAGATGCGTGACCCTAGATTTTTCCGTGCATTGAAATGTCTAGAAAGACATTGTACTCTGATGCATATTCTCCTAAGTCATCTACCCACCTATCTCCCAACAAAGGACTTAGCAGGGGCATCTAATTACCTGCCTATGTTCCTTGTAGTTGCACTTCATTGTCCTGATTCCGTCATCCATTTTATATCCTGACAATGTTGTCTGTTTTGCTGCCTCTCTAGTGATTCAAAAGCCTATTTCTCCATTCTGAAACAACTTAAGGTTTCGAATTTTATTTGCATTAATAGCCCATGTGTCATGGTAATGCAGTAAAACTCATATTTGGATTAGGTCTACGGGCTTATAATCTCTTGACACATTTCTTTTCTATCCTACTTGGTGTAGGTAGAATAGAGTTCATGATCGCTCGTAACTGCAGAGATACACAGGGTGGTGGAACAAACAGTCATTCAATGATGGCAGAGATAACTATGTGCACAGCTAGCCAGAAGCAAAGTCCAGATTGTAGCGAATGTCGTTAAGTGCCTGCCGCTGTGGCCGAGCGGTTATAAGTGCTTCAGTCCTCAACCGCGCTGCTGCTACGGTCGCAGGTTCGAATCCTGCCTCGGGCATGGATGTGTGCGATGTGCTCAGGTTAGTTAGGTTTAAGTAGTTCTAAGTCTAGCGGACTGATGATCTCAGATATAAAGTCCGATAGTGCTTAGAGCCATTTGAACCATTTGTCGTTAAGTCCAGTAAGCGACCTGGAAAAAAAAAAAAAAAAAAAAAAAACCCAAAGAGCAGAAAAGGAAAATTTCAATAGAGGCAAGGTCAATATTCAATCATCAATGGCTCAATCGAAGGCTTTGGAGAACTGCCGACATTTGAGGGGTTGTGGTATTTCCAGACTCTGTCCCATCGGTGGACATGCTCACCTGATGTGCCCGTGAAGGCCGTGCCCCTTGGCCCCTTGTGGATGCCGACTGCGGCCATGGTACGAAGTGTTAGTATCTGGCTTTTCCTTCGTATCAATATATATGGAAGGGGCTGGACTGTTTCTAGTAACTACCCGCCATCCATGTGGAGCACGTATTGGTGTCAACGCGGACTTCTAGTACTCAGCCATAGACAACTGATATCATCAAATTGTACTGGAGGAGTGTGATTTTTAATAAAAATTATACCAGCTGATGTCCCGCCATCATCCAGTTTAAATATGGATGTACGAAGATACATGGTATTGGTCATCGCTGACCACTACTTTGTCCCATCTTTCGGAAGGATACGAATACCGCGGCAGAAGAAGTGGGCGTCTTTGAAATGATCCATCAATCGATACAATTTTGCACTTGTTCAAATCTCGGGAGTGCTAGTCAGACAGGCCGCGTGCCATTGAGAATACGGCGGATGGTGTAGAAGTTCGCTGTCAACATTTCCGACGGGTCCGGCGACACGGGTTTCAGCAATGTGATGCTGCAAAGTCACCTTTTCAACTCTGTTGCTGTATTCGGGCCCTTTACCTTTTAGTGCTCGGCTCAAACGCACCAACTGCTTTCGATAACGATCTCCATTGAGTGTGTCCGTCGTTTTCAGTAGCTTCGAAAGAAAACCTTCTCTCTTCCACCGCCACGCTGTACTTCGACATAGAAATCACGGTTCTTGAAGCGTTGAAACCATTCTCTGCAAGTTACTTCACCAGTATGTGGCTCACCATAGATCTTAACCAGAATTTTACGAGTCTCAGTCGCAGATTTCTTCACATTAAACCAGACCATTAAAACTTTTCACAAATGAGAAGAGGTTGACTCGTAAGTTGATATTTTCAGTCGTAAATAACTTCAAATTGCAGTCACAAATTCAGTAATATCTTGAAAGCATTATATGTACAAATACCTAAGCTTACATTCAGGTGACGAAAGTAATGCAATACCTCATAATGTAGTGTCGGACCTCCTTTGTCCGGCGTAGAGCAGCAACTAGACGCAAAAAGTCGCTCGATTTACGCTGCAGAAATATTGACCCATGCTATCTCTATAGCCGTTTATAAGTGCGTGACTGTTTGCGGTGCAGAATTTTGTGCGCGAACTGATCTCTCAATTGCGTTCCATAAATGTTCGATGGGATTCATGTCGGGCGATTTGGGTGACCTAATCATTCGCTCGAACTGTTCACAATGTTCTTAAAACCAATCGTGAACAGTTGTGGACAAGAGACATGGCGCATTGTCACCAATATGAATTCCATCGTTGTTTGGAAACATGAAGCTCATGAATGGCGGAAAATGTTCTCCAGGCAGCCGAACATCACCGGTTTAGTTCGACCTGAGGAGCTAGTCGTCCGCAGCTCGTGGTCGTGCGGTAGCGTTCTCGCTTCCCGCGCCCGGGTTCCCGGGTTCGATTCCCGGCGGGGTCAGGGATTTTCTCTGCCTCGTGATGACTGGGTGTTGTGTGATGTCCTTAGGTTAGTTAGGTTTAAGTATTTCTAAGTTCTAGGGGACTGATGACCATAGATGTTAAGTCCCATAGTGCTCAGAGCCGAGCCAGGAGCTAGTCCATTCCATGTAAACATAGCCCACACTATTACGGAGCCACCAGCTGCTTGCTCAGTGCTTTGTTGACAACTTGGGTCTATGGCTGTCCATGGCTTCGTGGAGTCTGAGCCACACTAGAACCCTACCATCAGCTCTTACCGACTGAAATCGGGGCTCATCTGACAACGCCACGGTTTTCAAGTAGTCTGGGCTCCAACCAATTCGGTCATAAACCCATCAGAGGTGCTGTGGGTAATGTCGTACAGTTAGAAAAGGCACTCACCTCGTTCATCTGGTGTGATAGCCAACTAACGCCAGATTTCGCCGTACTGTCCTAACGGATTTGTTCATCGTACGTCTCACATTGATTTTTGCGGTTATTTCATTCAATGCTGCTTGTGTGTTAGCACTGGCAGCTCTATGGAAACGCTGCTGCTCTCGGTGGTCAAGTGAAGGCCATCAGCCACTGCGTTTTTTGCGGCGAGAGGAAGTACCTGAAATTTGGCATTCTCTGCGTACTCTTGACATTCTGGGTCTAGAAATATTGAATTTCCTAACCATTTCTGAAGAATGTCCTATGCGCCTAGCTCCAACTACCATTCGTATTCAAAGTCTGTTAATTACCGTCGTCTCACTTGCTCTACAACTTCATCAGAGGCACAGGGTGACCTGAGGATTAGTTAAGTTTTACCAAACATTCACTTGCAGTAAAACACTTACGACACCCATAAGTGGTAGGCCTACTGGATGGATCTTTACCATATGCTGCACGAAAATTACGTTGGACTGTCGTTACAGACTTCGACTCCTCAAACCAAAACTCACAGCGAGCGCACTTACGACCAGTAAGGGCAGCCATCTTTGCTGCAACTGCCGCTAGCGCTCGCGGTTCCGCGATTCTGTACTAGCGTACCACGTGACTCAAAATGTGATCTATTTTCCTTCAAGATGATACCAACGAGAAGCCAACGCCAAGTCTGTAACTCATATGAATAAGTTTGAACGAATTTTAAAATTTGTAAAGTCCTCTTTAACAACCCTGTGTAGATCATTTTCCGATTTCTGGCTGGAGGTTGTAACCTACACCTTCATCCCACTTGCGGCTATTATCCACAATAAGCAAAGCTTCTTATGAAAAATTTGAGATGAATGAAGATTAGAATAAACTTTCTAGTTTACTTAGCTTTTCATGTAGAGTTGGCTCGAGTTCTTCTTGTTTAGGGGTCTCACTCTTGAAGCTGAAAATGTCACATTTTAGGTCCTTACAGTTGCACAGTTCTAAATAAATTTGAAGATTGTTGTTGCAAAATGTTTATTTTTACGTTAATATGTTTTAACAAAGTTTAGTATATCATAAAGTTTTTTGATTTTTCACATTAACAAAGCCGAAATTACATTGTTCGCACAAAATACAAAAACACGTCCGATCACATCAGAGGCATGCTTACTGCTGTCTCACTCAGCGGGAATAACAATATTCCAAAGGTGTTTACAATTTTTCTTGGGAAATGAATTTCTATTAGTTGCTGTTACATTATAACCTTCGATTATTATGTCATAAATGAATCCACAAATGAACACAGTAACCAGTACAGTAATGCATAATTAGTAATAGAAATTTTAAGTGTGCCAATAGTTCGTAATTTCAAAAACATAAATTTAACTATAGATACAGAACTAGTACTTATCGATTATAATATCCAAAATAAAGGAAGTCCTTTTCATAAATATTAGCTTGAAATATAACATACTGCGTATAAAATTATATGAAAGTTTCCAGAAAAGCATTTGAGACAAAACTGACCTGTCCAAAATGTGAAAGATAATACTAGTAACGACAACTACTCTTAAGGAAAAGTAATGCTAGAGGAGGATGTCCCGTTACGAGAAGATCCGTCCAACCCTACCCCTTAAATTAGCACCTGGGAAATTTGTGTGATTATTTGTTTCCAATACAATGGTTGCCATTAAAAAAGTGAAGCATCTGGACAGACATGGTCGGATTTCAGTTTAACATCCTACGCCTACACAATATCATGAGGCATACAATTAACTAGAGCTGCGACTCTCTGAGCCAAGCAGAATGACAGCTAGAGTTCAATGGTTCTGTTCGCGTTTAGTGTAAGGTAGTTTGTGTCAGGAATACCAATAATATCTGATATTGAGCAATGAGTGTTAATGTCGCGTAGCTCTGTAAAATAACGTTACCGGCATCTGACAGAAATGTGGGTCTCCATTTAGCTAGCTGATAGAATAGTGCAATATCCAGATTTGTGGGGTATTCGGTTGTAACAGTGGACGACATGGGAACGAGATGGCAAACGTATTATTCGTCAAAATACCGGTGAATTACGTTTGATACCCGATTATCCTGTGCTTACTGCAACCATTATTAACGATGTCGTTCGATTCCGTAGGATTCTTTTGTTGATGGTGCTCATGGTCAATAATATGCCCTGAACTGTATGCTCTGAAACGCTGACGCCTGCACCAGCACTGTGCTCTGTTGTCAGATCGCCTGCTATTCTATTTTGTAGGACGGGAGAGCTTCGGACCTCAACGTTCTCTGCAGACGTGTGCACGCCCAGCACCTAGTCGCCTACTCGCGGTTTCACCATCCTTCAACCATTTTCTATAGGTGCTCACAGCTGTAGCACGGGCGTAAGCGACCAGGATCGTCTTTTCCGAGGTGCACCTTTATAGACGCCTGGCCACGGCAGTAGGTCCAATGTCAAAGTTACTTATGTTAGTGGATTTCCGTATTCGACCCGGGTCGTAACTACAATGGTCCATCGTTCGAGTCTGCATCGCTTATTTACTTTCCTTACAGCATCGCGAGCCCACAACGCCACACCATGCATTCACTCTTGGAGCGATCAGTGGTCGTAAGACCTGGGCTCATTAGTGTATATTCTGTAGATGTTAGGGCACGAACCAATGATAGAGAGCTGATAATAAAATATAAATCGTTGTTAACCACCATAGTTATACAAAGATTCGAGATCGGAAGTTTTGCACGTAAAGAAACAAGCGAATAATGATCTATCGCGATTCCGCTAACGATTATCTAAAAGAATCTGAGAAGAAAAATGGTCTAGAAACGTTATTTAGGAAATAAAATGTAATTTAAAAAAAATAATTTTTCAACACATGTAGATCAACAAACTAGAAGCCTGATTTATCATTTGTTTATAAATGAGGCTGAAAGCAAACAAACATTTGTGTACTTCGTACTTGAAGGAGTCTAAGGTCACGATACACAAATACTCACGACTGTGTACCTTGTAACCAGGAAAGGGCAATTTCTACGTTCCGAACAAGCAAAGGCGTCTTATTCTACAAAAAGCACTTAAACGTATTAAGAAGTATCAAAAATTATATAAATATACCAATTCTGTCTGAAGTTCGAAATTTAAGTAATGGAGTTGAATCTATATGGCAAATAGTTAGCAAAATATAAGGTGATACGAGACAGAAGAATAAAGACAGCGACCTAGAAATCTCACCTACTTCTTCTTCTGAAATGCAAAAATAAAATCACATATGCAGCTGATTATGCTTTCAGTAAAATATTAATAAAGTGTTGTCATTCAACATTGAGCCGTGCGTGGCTCGTGTTCACGCCGTCATACATTTTACACCCTGTTTTTAACGTACTTCCACCTCATTACGTTAATTTAAATTACTACTGTCACTGAGTTCCTGCTTTGCCTAACCGTGAGCGGCGTTAACAGCCCGTATCGATATATCCCCTCTCGTAGTATCTTTGCCTGACTGCTGTTACTTCCCGATCGTTGTCTGTCGTGAGTCAGTTCGGATAGGCAGTTCGGGTGGCGAGTTCGGGTCTCCAAGTCTGTTGGAACGCGTCTGGAGCGCAGTCCGGACCTGCCAGTCGGGGAGTTTCAATGCGGCACTAGTGCAGTCGGGTTGGAGCAGCAGTGAGGTCTGCGCCGACATGGCTCGCCCGAGCATTGCCGCCAGGCATTACTTGAGCTGGGCCACGGTCTTGCTGGATCGTCGGTCGGTCGTCCTACCGGACGACGCGTTCTGATTGCCCGATCGTTCCTGTATCGGCTGTGTGTGTGTTTGTGTGCATCAGCTCCCGATATGTGTTCGTGCGTGTTAAGTTACTCTAAGATACCGTTTAGGTCGTCATGCAAGTGTTTGTCAAGTTGTTTGTGTAGTTCGCGTTATTTCCTTTGACAAGTGATTTTAAATGTTGTCGGCGTACTGCCTCTGAGAGGTCGGTCGTCTCATCGGGCGAAGTGTAACTGGTTCTCAGAGCGCTTCTGGGCCCCTTCAATTACCATCTTCTGGAACTTGGGCCGGTCCTTCCCTGGTGCAGGGATGTCGTTTGGCCAGTGGGCGTGTTTCCTCTGCATGGTTGGGTCCGATCCAGTATTTCAGCCGTCGTGTGTCTGGGAGTGAGTGGGAGACGCACCAGCAGTGTAGTCGCGACGGAGCAGCAGTCGCGGACGGACCAGCAGGCAGTCGGTCGGTTGCTGCGGACCAGGGGAGATACCACCGCGCGGTGCAGTCGGCTGGGTCCGCTACCGGTCCCTGCGCAGTGTCGAAGCGTGTGTGGAGCTTTCCGATCGCTACGAGCTTCGTGGTTCACCGACCCAGGACGTCAAAATGGAGTGGTTTCAAGTACCCAAGCCACGTCCATTCATGTTGTGGTGGTTCGTTTCGGTGGTTTGCTGTTGGCGAGGTTTTCCTGTGAGTGTTTCTACTGCTGGAACTTAGCCGCCATGAGGTGCAATTAACTATTTTGGCTGACTACAATTCGAGTGTACCAGTGGAATTTTCTGCCTTGTGGTCGTTAGTGTTCTGGCTACCTGCCCTGTCCACTTACGTAATTTCAGGCAACGTCCTTTCCTCACCTGTTGTCGCTGTTCAACATGGTGTGTAATTTTGACAGCTAATACATACTCCATTGTGGGTTATCACATTTGTAACCTTTTCTATTTGAGTTCTCATGTACTGATTGATGAGAAGCAAGTCGTTGTGTCGGTCGGTCCGTGGCTATCCCCTGGTTTGGTTCCGACGGCTCAAGTTTAGTTGGGCTTACCACCTGTCTCACCTAAGTGAACGATGGCAGACCAACCTCCCTGGGGGCTTCTGAGTGTCACCGGTGTTTAATTATCTGTTTTCAGCTGCATAAGATTTAAGGCTTATGGTTACTTTTTCTTAAAAATTTTGCAAAATTAATTCTTAAATTTAGCTTTCAAGTTTAAACTTTCCGACCTCCTGCCTTTAACAGATTATGGTAAAATCTTATAAAATTTTGAAACTTAATTGTGGTCTTTAGACATAAGTATTGCACCTTGCATATGTTTGTTCTATCTAATTTGCCTTGAGGCTTTCCACATAGCCGTGATATGCTTTTTTAAGCTATTTTATTTGCCTTCTAATTGCATTTTTATCTTGTTGATTTCTAAGATTTCTTGTTATTAAGCATTCTGGCCTTCTGCCTTTGAAGGTCTACGGTAATATAGTCTAAAACTCTGAAACTTAATACTCGCCTTCAGCCTTTGGTATTGCACCTTGCATATATATATTCTATCTATTTTGCTGTGATTTTTTAAAATTATTTTATTGCTATCTTAATTGGATATTTATCTTATTGATTTGTTAAGATTTCTTGTTTGGAGGGCTTAAGCCGTGAAAGAGTAGCATTCGGTAAACGTCCGGCTATGTGCCGCTTTGGTTGCAAAAGTGTTATTAAATTACAATAAATTACAATTAGAAGGTGAAACTGACCCAAACATTATTTGGCCCTTTCCACTGTCCTAATTATCTGTTCAGCCCAATGGTTTTAGCGGGCGTATCAAACATATTGAAAGAGTAGCATTCGGTAAACGTCCGGCTATGTGCCGCTTTGGTTGCAAAAGTGTTATTAAATTACAATAAATTACAATTAGAAGGTGAAACTGACCCAAACATTATTTGGCCCTTTCCACTGTCCTAATTACCTGTTCAGCCCAATGGTTTTAGCGGGCGTATCAAACATATTCTATCTTTCCTAAAATATCTAATGCGTCACTAAGACAAATAGTACTCCAGACAGACTGGTGTATACAATTGACATAGCAGTTCATAGGAAATGTGACACGTCTGGTATCAATAATTACCAACCTCTTTCACTACTGACACAAGTTTTTAATCACTTTATGACGGTTTGGGCAACTGGTAGTATATACAGGGTGTTTCAAAAATGACCGGTATATTTGAAACGCCAATAAAAACTAAACGAGCAGCGATAGAAATACACCGTTTGTTGCAATATGCTTGGGACAACAGTACATTTTCAGGCGGACAAACTTTCGAAATTACAGTAGTTACAATTTTCAACAACAGATGGCGCTGCAAGTGATGTGAAAGATATAGAAGACAACGCAGTCTGTGGGTGCGCCATTCTGTACGTTGTCTTTCTGCTGTAAGCGTGTGCTGTTCACAACGTGCAAGTGTGCTGTAGACAACATGGTTTATTCCTTAGAACAGAGGATTTTTCTGGTGTTGGAATTCCACCGCCTAGAACGCAGTGTTGTTGCAACAAGGCGAAGTTTCCAACGGAGGTTTAATGTAACCAAAGGACCGAAAAGCGATACAATAAAGGATCTGTTTGAAAAATTTCAACGGACTGGGAACGTGACGGATGAACATGCTGGAAAGGTAGGGCGACCGCGTACGGCAACCACAGAGGGCAACGCGCAGCTAGTGCAGCAGGTGATCCAACAGCGGCCTCGGGTTTCCGTTCGCCGTGTTGCAGCTGCAGTCCAAATGACGCCAACGTCCACGTATCGTCTCATGCACCAGAGGTTACACCTCTATCCATACAAAATTCAAACGCGGCAACCCCTCAGCGCCGCTACCATTGCTGCACGAGAGACATTCGTTAACGATATAGTGCACAGGATTGATGACGGCGATATGCATGTGGGCAGCATTTGGTTTACTGACGAAGCTTATTTTTACCTGGACGGCTTCGTCAATAAACAGAACTGGCGCATATGGGGAACCGAAAAGCCCCATGTTGCAGTCCCATCGTCCCTGCATCCTCAAAAAGTACTGGGCCGCCATTTCTTCCAAAGGAATCATTGGCCCATTTTTCAGATCCGAAACGATTACTGCATCACGCTATCTGGACATTCTTTGTGAATTTGTGGCGGTACAAACTGCCTTAGACGACACTGCAAACACCTCGTGGTTTATGCAAGATGGTGCCCGGCCACATCGCACGGCCGACGTCTTTAATTTCCTGAATGAATATTTCGATGATCGTGTGATTGCTTTGGGCTATCCGAAACACACAGGAGGCGGCGTGGATTGGCCTCCCTATTCGCCAGATATGAACCCCTGTGACTTCTTTCTGTGGGGACACTTGAAAGACCAGGTGTACCGCCAGAATCCAGAAACAATTGAACAGCTGAAGCAGTACATCTCATCTGCATGTGAAGCCATTCCGCCATACACGTTGTCAAAGGTTTCGGGTAATTTCATTCAGAGACTACGCCATATTATTGCTACGCATGGTGGATATGTGGAAAATATCGTACTATAGAGTTTCCCAGACCGCAGTGCCATCTGTTGTTGTAAATTGTAACTACTGTAATTTCGAAAGTTTGTCTGCCTGAAAATGTACTGTTGTCCCAAGCATATTGCAACAAACGGTGTATGTCTATCGCTTCTCGTTTAGTTTTTATTGCCGTTTCAAATATACCGGTCATTTTTGAAACACCCTGTATAATCCCCCCATGGACCTTGCCATTGGTGGGGAGGCTTGCTTGCGTCAACGATACAGGTAGCCGTAACGTAGGTGCAACCACAATGGAGGGGTATCTGTTGAGAGGCGAGACAAACGTGTGGTTCCTGAACAGGGGCAGCAGCCTTTTCAGTAGTTGCAGGGGCAACAGTCTGGATGATTGACTGATCTGGCCTTGTATCACCAACCAAAATGGCCTTGCTGTTCTGGTACTGCGAACGGCTGAAAGCAAGGGGAAATTACAGCCGTAATTTTTCCCGAGGGCGTCCAGCTTTACTGTATGATTAAATGATGATGGCGTCCTCTTGGGTAAAATATTCCGGAGGTAATATGGTCCCCCATTCGGATCTCCGGGCGGGGACTACTCAAGAGGACATTGTCTTCAGGAGAAAGGAAACTGGCGCTATACGGATCAGAGCGTGGAATGTCTTATCCCTTAATCGAGCAGGTAGGTTAGAAAATTTAAAAGGGAAAATGGACAGGTTAAAGTTAGATATAGTGGGAATTAGTGAAGTTCTGTGGCAGGAGGAACAAGACTTTTGGTCAGGTGAATACAGGGATATAAATACAAAGTCAAATAGGGGTAATGACGGAGTAGGTTTAAAAATTAATAAAAAAATAGGAGTACCGGTAAGATACTACAAACAGCATGGTGAACGCATTATTGTGGCCAAGATAGACACGAAGCCCACGCCACCACGGTAGTACGAGTTTATATGCCAACTAGCTCTGCAGATGACGAAGAAATTGATGAAATGTATGATGAGATAAAAGAAATTATTCAGGTGGTGAAGGGAGACGAAAATTTAATTGTCATGGGTGACTGGAATTCAAGAGTAGGAAAAGGGAGAGAAGGAAACATAGTAGGTGAATATGGATTGGGGCTAAGAGATGAAAGAGGAAGCCGCCTGGTAGAATTTTGCGCAGAGCGTAACTTAATCATAGCTAACACTTGGTTTACGAATCATGAAAGAAGGTTCTATACATGGAAGAACCCTGGAGATATTAAAAGGTATCAGATAGATTATCTAATGGTAAGACAGAGATTTAGGAACCAGGTTTTAAATTGTAAGACATTTCCGGGGGCAGGTGTGGACCCTGACCACAATCTCTTGGTTATGAACTGTAGATTAAAACTGAAGAAACTGCAAAAAAATGGGAATTTGAGGAGATGGGACCTGGATAAACTGAAAGAACCAGAGGTTGTAGAGAGTTTCAGGGAGAGCATAAGGGAACAAGTGACAGGAATGGGGGAAAGAAATACAGTAGAAGAACAATGGGTAGCCTTGAGGGATGAAATAGTGAAGGCAGCAGAGGATCAAATAGGTAAAAGGCGAGGGCTAGTAGAAACACATGGGTAACAGAAGAAATATTGAATTTAATTGATGAAAGGAGAAAATATAAAAATGTAGTAAATGAAGCAGGCAAAAAGGAATACAAACGTCTCAAAAATGATATCGACAGGCAGTGCAAAATGGCTAAGCAGGGATGGGTAGAGGACAAATGTCAGGATGTAGAGGCTTATCTCACTAGGGGTAAGATAGATACTGCCTATAGGATAATTAAAGAGACATTTAAAGAAAGGAGAACCACTTGCATGAATATCATGAGCTTTGATGGAAACCCAGTTCTAAGCAAAGAAGGGAAAGCAGAAAGGTGGAAGGAGTATATAGAGGTTCTATACAAGGGCGATGTACTTGAGGACAATATCGTGGAAATGGAAGAGGATGCAGATGAAGATGAAAGGGGAGATGTGATACTGCGTGGTTTGACAGAGAACTGAAAGACCTGAGTCGAAACAAGGCCCCCGGAGTAGACAACATTCCATTAGAACTACTGACAACCTTGGGAGAGCCAGTCCTGACAAAACTCTACCATCTTGTGAGCAAGATGTATGAGACAGGCGAAATACCCTCAGACTTCAAGAAGAATATAATAATTGCAATCCCAAAGAAAGCAGGTGTTGACAGATGTGAAAATTACCGAACTATCTGTTTAATAAGTCACAGCTGCAAAATACTAACGTGAATTCTTTATAGTTTAATGGAAAAACTGATAGAAGCCGACCTCGGGGAAGATCAGTGTGGATTCCGTAGAAATGTTGGAATACGTGAGGCAATACTGACCCTAGGGCTTATGTTAGAAGAAAGATTAAGGAAAGGCAAACCTACGTTTCTAGGATTTGTAGACTTAGAGAAAGCTTTTGACAATGTTGGCTGGAATACTCTCTTTCAAATTCTGATGATGGCAGGGGTAAAATACAGGGAGCGAAAAGCTATTTACAATTTGTACAGAAACCAGATGGCAGTTATAAGAGTCAAGGGGTATGAAAGGGAAGCAGTGGTTGGGAAGGGAGACAGGGTTGTAGCCTATCCCCGATGTTAAGCAATCTGTATATTGAGCAAGCAATAAAGAAAACAAAAGAAAAGTTCGGAGTAGGTAATAAAATCCATGGAGAAGAAATAAAAACTTTGAAGTTCGCCGATGACATAGAAATTCTGTCAGAGACAGAAAAGGACTTGGAAGAGCAGTTGAACGGAATGGACAGTATCTTGAAAGGAGGGTATAAGATGAACATGAAAGCAAAACGAGGATAATGGAATGTAATCGAATTAAGTCCGGTGATGTTGAGGGAATTAGATAAAAAAATGAGATACTTAAAGCAGTGAAGGAGTTTTCCTATCTGGGGATCAAAATAACTGATGATGGTCGAAGTAGAAAGGATATAAAATGTAGACTGGCAATGGGAAGGAAGGCGTTTCTGAAGAAGAAAAACTTGTTAACATCGAGTATAGATTTAAATGTCAGGAAGTCGTTTGTGAAAGTATTTGTATGGAGTGTAGCCATGTTTGGAAGTGAAACATGGACGATAAATAGTTTAGACAAGAACAGAATAGAAGCTTTCGAAATGTGGTGCTACAGAAGAATGCTGAAGATTAGATGGGTAGACCACATAACTAATGAGGAGGTATTGAATAGAATTGGGGATAAGAGGAGCTTGTGGCACATCTTGACTAGAAGAAGGAATCGGTTGGTAGGACATGTTCTGAGACATCGAGGGATCACCAATTTAGCATTGGAGGGCAGCGTGGAGGGTAAAAATCGTAGTGCGAGACCAAGAGATGAATACACTAAGCAGATTCAGAAGGATGTAGGCTGCAATATATATATATATATATATATATATATATATATATATATATATATATATATATATATATATATATATATATATATATATATTCGGGTGTTTACTTCTCAACATATCACCCTGGCGACGAGCACATTTCTCCCAACAACAGACCAGTTTGTTGATGCCGTCCCTCTAGAACGCTTCTCTTTGTTGGCGGAGCCACAACCTCAGCTCTACTTTCACCGATTCTTCACTATCAAAGTGAAGTCCTCGATGGTGTTCTTTAAGTTCTGGGAAGAGATGAAAATCGGATGTGGCCAAGTCGGGACTGTATGGAGGATGGTCGATGACAGTGGACCCAAGGCGTCGCATTTTTTGCAGATGCCGCAACACTCGTTTCTAGTGTGGTATTGTCATCCTTAACAACGGTGCGGTCCATGTGTGAACGAATCATGAAATCCGAACCTCGATTGCCGGACGCTGTTTCTCGCGAACCAATACACATCGTCATGTTACACGCAAAATTTCGGAGCCCTCTAGTGGCAGTGGGCTGCAAATACGTGGATATGGAAAATACACTCCTGGAAATGGAAAAAAGAACACATTGACACCGGTGTGTCAGACCCACCATACTTGCTCCGGACACTGCGAGAGGGCTGTACAAGCAATGATCACACGCACGGCACAGCGGACACACCAGGAACCGCGGTGTTGGTCGTCGAATGGCGCTAGCTGCGCAGCATTTGTGCACCGCCGCCGTCAGTGTCAGCCAGTTTGCCGTGGCATACGGAGCTCCATCGCAGTCTTTAACACTGGTAGCATGCCGCGACAGCGTGGACGTGAACCGTATGTGCAGTTGACGGACTTTGAGCGAGGGCGTATAGTGGGCATGCGGGAGGCCGGGTGGACGTACCGCCGAATTGCTCAACACGTGGGGCGTGAGGTCTCCACAGTACATCGATGTTGTCGCCAGTGGTCGGCGGAAGGTGCACGTGCCCGTCGACCTGGGACCGGACCGCAGCGACGCACGGATGCACGCCAAGACCGTAGGATCCTACGCAGTGCCGTAGGGGACCGCACCGCCACTTCCCAGCAAATTAGGGACACTGTTGCTCCTGGGGTATCGGCGAGGACCATTCGCAACCGTCTCCATGAAGCTGGGCTACGGTCCCGCACACCGTTAGGCCGTCTTCCGCTCACGCCCCAACATCGTGCAGCCCGCCTCCAGTGGTGTCGCGACAGGCGTGAATGGAGGGACGAATGGAGACGTGTCGTCTTCAGCGATGAGAGTCGCTTCTGCCTTGGTGCCAATGATGGTCGTATGCGTGTTTGGCGCCGTGCAGGTGAGCGCCACAATCAGGACTGCATACGACCGAGGCACACAGGGCCAACACCCGGCATCATGGTGTGGGGAGCGATCTCCTACACTGGCCGTACACCACTGGTGATCGTCGAGGGGACACTGAATAGTGCACGGTACATCCAAACCGTCATCGAACCCATCGTTCTACCATTCCTTGACCGGCAAGGGAACTTGCTGTTCCAACAGGACAATGCACGTCCGCATGTATCCCGTGCCACCCAACGTGCTCTAGAAGGTGTAAGTTAACTACCCTGGCCAGCAAGATCTCCGGATCTGTCCCCCATTGAGCATGTTTGGGACTGGATGAAGCGTCGTCTCACGCGGTCTGCACGTCCAGCACGAACGCTGGTCCAACTGAGGCGCCAGGTGGAAATGGCATGGCAAGCCGTTCCACAGGACTACATCCAGCATCTCTACGATCGTCTCCATGGGAGAATATCAGCCTGCATTGCTGCGAAAGGTGGATATACACTGTACTAGTGCCGACATTGTGCATGCTCTGTTGCCTGTGTCTATGTGCCTGTGGTTCTGTCAGTGTGATCATGTGATGTATCTGACCCCAGGAATGTGTCAATAAAGTTTCCCCTTCCTGGGACAATGAATTCACGGTGTTCTTATTTCAATTTCCAGGAGTGTAGAGATCTAGAGTGATACTAATGTTTGTTTCATTTAAGAAGCTTTAAGTGTTTTCGCATAAGAAATTTTGGAACATTGCTCTTCGGCAGCCGCTTGTACATGTGTTTCATGCTATAGGGTACTGTGGCTCAGATCGTACTTAATAAAAAGCGTAGATAAAGCGTGCTGAATAACTTTACAATTGTAGATCGCGTACTGGTGCTGGGAACAGTTGGGGCTTTAGCGTCAACCATAGAGTTGAGGATGTCATCAGGAACATTGATGGGAATATTCGCCACGCAGATGTTAAGACAGTGCTACTCTTTTACCGAAAAGAAAAGCTTTGGATGAAGCGTTTCATTGAATGTGTAAGTGCAGATCTGGAGTCGCTCGTTAGATAGGGGCAATCACACACGGACGTGGCCGGGTGCGTCATACCTCACAGGACACAATCAATGTTTCTGGCATTAAGTGACTTCCGCAGCTAATTTTCAAAAGCATTCTTTGTAACTTGAGCAGTGCCTATTGGAAGCCTGTGATTTCCAATATTTTCACCGGACCTCTTTTGTGTTAAATGTTTCCAAAATAACTGCTCAATAACTATGGGCTCAGTTGCAACAACAGTTGTAGAAACAAGAAATGTGAGCTTGAATACTATAATGGTTAGCAATCAATAAATAACTGGAGTTCTCCAACAAAACACAGGAAGTTTGTCTGTAAAATCTGAGCTTCTAATCCACGACATTCTAAAATTTAAATGTATTTTTGTAGATGTGCTATTCATAATAGAACTTCAGCTGGAAATCACGGAAATTGAACAAATCTGCCTGGATGGATACAAGTTGGTACCAAACTTCAGTAATACGAGGAAAGGGGGAGTGGCTACACGCAGAAACTGGGTGAAGATCCTAGCCTATAAATCTCAGTGAACACTGCATTGAACGGCTATTTGACTGGTGTACTAGACGTGGAAACATAGAAGTTAGCAATTTTAACAAGAAATATTTTAAACTTCATTAAGCAGTTACAGGGGTTACTTACGAAACGTAGTAGAAATGACTGGGGAGCACGTGTATGTGGATATTCCAAAACAAATTTCATCTAGAATAGTTCTCATCGAAGAAAAATAGAGCTGCTGGTGTCCATGTTTGGTTAGAATGCTGCTGTAACATTTTCAGCGATAGCAGAAAGACATAGTGCAATATCGATTAATAATATACACTTACGAACCAGAACATTATGAGCACCTATGCAGCCCACTTTTGGCACAGATAACAGCGTTCCGTCGTGGCATGGAAACAATGAGGCCTTCGCAGGTCGCTAGAAGGAGTTTGCACCTCATCTGCACACACAAGTCACCCAGTTCCCGAAGTCTGGAGGGGGACGGGCGATGAGCTCCGACTCCAAGTTCAGTCACATCCAAGATGTGTTCAATCGGCTTCAGCTCTGGCACTCTTGGTGGATTTTCCCGTACGACCATTTCACGAGTGTACCATGAATATTAGGAATACGGTAAAACGGAACCAACGACCAACGACGACCGAAGAGAATCTTTCAGCGTGACAGAAGTGCAACTCTTCCGCAAATTGCAGCAGAATGCAATGCTGGGCCATCAACAAGTGTCATCGTGCAAGCCATTCGACGAATCATCATCGATATGGGCTTTCGGAGCCAAAGGCCCACTCCTGTGCCATTGCTGACTGCAAGACACAAAGCTTTACGCCTCGCCTGGGCCTGCCAACACCAACATTGGACTGTTATTGCCAGTCATCAACAGTCATCAACAGTCGGACGAGTCTCCTTTCAAATAGCATCCAGCGGATGGACGTGTACGGGTGTGGAGACAACCTCATGAATCCATGGACCATGCAATCCAGGCGACCGTTCAATCTGTTGGAGGCTCTGTAATGGTGTGGGGCGTCTGTACTTGGAGTGACATGGGACCCCTGATACATCTAGATGCGATACGGACAGGTGATTCGTATATAAACATCCTGCCTCACCACCTGCATCTCTTCATGTCCATTGTGCATTCCGACGAACTTGGACAATTCCAGCAGGACAATGCAGTAGCCGACACGTCCAGAATTTCTACAGAGTGGCTCCAGGAAAACTCTCCTGAGTTTAAGCACTTCCACTGGCAACCAAACTCCCCAGACATGAATATTATTCAACATTTCTGGGATGCCTTGCAACGTGCTGTTCAGAAGAGATCTTCACCCCCTCGTACTCTCACGGATTTATGGAAAGCCCTGCAGGATTCATGGTGTAATTTCCCTCCGGCACTACTTCAGACATTAGTGGAGTCCATCCCACGTCATGCTGCAGCACTTCTGCGTGCTCGCAGGGGCCCTACACGATGGTAGGTAGCTGTACCAGTGTCTTTGGTCCTTGGGTGTGGAAGAATTAGAAAAGGAAAATGCCTGGCTTAGGGAAGAAAACAGGAAACAAGACGGTCCGTTCGTTTAGTAGTGTGGCAGTCACTGCTAAAGTCGTTCAGACGGTCGTCACAAAGTCAAAGGTGGAGGCCACACAAGCCAGGCAAAGTAACACGGTATTAATCAAATCCTGGGACAAGGAAGACGCAGAGGAAATACAGGCACCTCTGACAGAGCTAATTGATCTGGAGGAAGAAAAAGTGACACTCAAGAACGACAGCAAACAATGTAGTCATAACTGAGATAGAAACGGAAGAGGAAATCAATAAGCTGAAATAAAATTCTGAGCTAAATAAAGAAATGATATGCGAGCCACCTAGGAAGCGTGTGGCGTCCCAGCTGAAAAGACAGAAAGTGATTTAACTGAGTCACTTTACGAACAGAACTTGGAGGGAAAGACAAATAGCAAGTAATTCTCAGAATAAACATAAATCAAGTTTAAAACAGACCCATATCTCAAGGTGCCAGTAAATTAAGTGCTGGAGATGAATCCAAATGTCAGAGCAAAACTGGTTGCACAGACAAGAGTGTACAATTCGTTTCGATGACCCACGTTGAAGTACTACGTCTTGCAGTCGCCAAATACTATAACTCCCACAACTATGGGCGCATTGCAAAGTACTTAAGGAAAACAAACAGACATCTTCTCACTGTGCAGAGTTTGACCATCCAAAAAAGAACTGTTACAATACCAAACTACGAGGTGTGGCTAGAAAAAAACCGGACTAGTACTGGTGAAACAATAAAACGAATGCAATAAGGCTGAAAGTCGCGTGGCCTGTCACGTGACTCTCGCTCCGCCTACTGCTCGAGTTTCATCTGCCTCCTGCACTCAGTCTGCCCGTGGCGTCTGTTTTAAGTAGTTGACGTTTTGTCTGTGCGTCGGAAAATGTTGAGTGTACAGAAAGAACAGCGTGTTAACATCAAATTTTGTTTCAAACTAGGAAAATCTGCAAGTGAAACGTTTGTAATGTTACAACAAGTGTACGGCGATGATTGTTTATCGCGAACACAAGTGTTTGAGTGGTTTAAACGATTTAAAGATGGCCGCGAAGACATCAGTGATGAAACTCGCACTGGCAGATCATTGTCAGCACAAACTGATGCAAACATTGAAAAAATCGGTAAACTTGTTCCTTGTCAACTCCTGTTAACTCAGACACTGCTCTGATTGTTAAACGGCGATCTTGTCGAACAAGTTTACCGATTTTTTCAGTGTTTGCATCAGTTTGTGCTGACAATGGTCTGCCAGTGCGAGTGTCAACACTGGTGTCTTCGCGGCCATCTTTAAATCGTTTAAACCACTCAAACACTTGTGTTCGCGATAAACAATCATCGCCGTACACTTGTTGTAACATTACAAACGTTTCACTTGCAGATTTTCCTAGTTTGAAACAAAATTTGATGTTAACACGCTGTTCTTTCTGTACACTCAACATTTTCCGTCGCACAGACAAAACGTCAACTACTTAAAACAGACGCCACGGGCAGACTGAGTGCAGGAGGCAGATGAAACTCGAGCAGTAGGCGGAGCGAGAGTCACGTGACAGGCCACGCGACTTTCAGGCTTATTGCATTCGTTTTATTGTTTCACCAGTACTAGTCCGGTTTTTTTCTAGCCACACCTCGTAGCTGCAGTATGCATTCCAAGTGAGAAAAGGAAGAAATGCAGCCAAGAAGTAAAAAGAGTGCGACTTAACAAATGTTCTTGGAGCGGGGAATTCAAACAACCGTATATGTATTCTGACTATTGTGTAATCTTCTGGCGAGTTTCACAGGAAACCATAGAATAAATACAGAAGCAGCAAGTGTCAGGTCCACAGTCGAAGAAGATGAAACACTGTCCAGGAAGAAAACTATCAAACCCCAGCCCAGTGATCAAACGAATTATAAAGTTACCTTCCATCTCTGTGAGAAATGGAAACGAGAACGAGATGCAGAAAGAGCCAAAATATTCTGGTCCAAAGTGAAGGAGAGAATGAGAGCACACATAGCGACAAAAGCCGAAAACGTGACTAACAACAAAGACAAGGCGATACACTGATCATAGAAGCTACAAATGGCAACGGAAATTACGAAACGAATGCAAACAGTGATGGACACGACATGAGAAAGGGAAGAAGTTTATGGCCGGACCCGCGACCTGCTTACTAAATGTGTGAAAACGCAATGAGACTAGCTAAGATGGAGGATTTGCATGTTCTAACCATAGCAATAAGAACCCAGTTAAGCACAGCCACCCAAACGGCTGTACCATAACCTTTCCTTTATGGAGGAAGTTGATCATATTCAGCTCAGTGTCAACAACTTTCCTACAAATTCAATGGTACTGCAGACTCTACTTGACGTCTTTAACAAGAAGCACAAGACACCTCATAGTGAGCATCTGCACAGGCAGTTAGTGATGACATGTGGCAGAACTGTATATGATTACAGATTAGACTGGGCCCATACCTATATGCTCACTAGGTTCCCGTAGCTTTCACTTATAGTCGAATCGCAGTCAACGGCAGTGGACCAGAGACAAATGATTAAAATCGAATGCGATGGGCAGAGCCATTGTGATGCAGGAACTCGTGGAAGTGTCAGAGTAGTTGAACATACACATACTAAGTATACAGGAGCCATATCCCAGAAACGGGGCATTACAGCCCAGATAACATCAGGTCATCACCAAATGGCTGCGTTTGTGTTGCCACATAAAGATTTAACACTGCAAAGATACAGGGTGTTTCAAAAATGACCGGTATATTTTAAACGGCAATAAAAACTAAACGAGGAGCCATAGAAATACGCCGTTTGTTGCAATATGCTTGGGACAACAGTACATTTTCAGGCAGACAAACTTTCGAAATTACAGTAGTTACAATTTTCAACAACAGATGGCGCTGCGGTCTGGGAAACTCTATAGTACGATATTTTCCACATATCCACCATGCGTAGCAATAATATGGCGTAGTCTCTGAATGAAATTACCCGAAACCTTTGACAACGTGTCTGGCGGAATGGCTTCACATGCAGATGAGATGTACTGCTTCAGCTGTTCAATTGTTTCTGGATTCTGGCGGTACACCTGGTCTTTCAAGTGTCCCCACAGAAAGAAGTCACAGGGGTTCATGGTTGGTTCAAATGGCTCTGAGCACTATGGGACTCAACTGCTGTGGTTATCAGTCCCCTAGAACTTAGAACTACTTAAACCTAACTAACCTAAGGACAACACACACATCCATGCCCGAGTCAGGATTCGAACCTGCGACCGTAGCAGTCCCTCGGTTCCGGACTGCGCGCCAGGGGTTCATGTCTGGCGAATAGGGAGGCCAATCCACGCCGCCTCCTGTATGTTTCGGATAGCCCAAAGCAATCACACGATCATCGAAATATTCATTCAGGAAATTAAAGACGTCGGCCGTGCGATGTGGCCGGGCACCATCTTGCATAAACCACGAGGTGTTCGCAGTGTCGTCTAAGGCAGTTTGTACCGCCACAAATTTACGAAGAATGTCCAGATAGCGTGATGCAGTAATCGTTTCGGATCTGAAAAATGGGCCAATGATTCCTTTGGAAGAAATGGCGGCCCAGACCAGTACTTTTTGAGGATGCAGGGACGATGGGACTGCAACATGGGGCTTTTCGGTTCCCCATATGCGCCAGTTCTGTTTATTGACGAAGCCGTCCAGGTAAAAAATAAGCTTCGTCAGTAAACCAAATGCTGCCCACATGCATATCGCCGTCATCAATCCTGTGCACTATATCGTTAGCGAATGTCTCTCGTGCAGCAATGGTAGCGGCGCTGAGGGGTTGCCGCGTTTGAATTTTGTATGGATAGAGGTGTAAACTCTGGCGCATGACACGATACGTGGACGTTGGCGTCATTTGGACCGCAGCTGCAACACGGCGAACGGAAACCCGAGGCCGCTGTTGGATCACCTGCTGCACTAGCTGCACGTTGCCCTCTGTGGTTGCCGTACGCGGTCGCCCTACCTTTCCAGCACGTTCATCCGTCACGTTCCCAGTCCGTTGAAATTTTTCAAACAGATCCTTTATTGTATCGCTTTTCGGTCCTTTGGTTACATTAAACCTCCGTTGAAAACTTCGTCTTGTTGCAACAACACTGTGTTCTAGGCGGTGGAATTCCAACACCAGAAAAATCCTCTGTTCTAAGGAATAAACCATGTTGTCTACAGCACACTTGCACGTTGTGAACAGCACACGCTTACAGCAGAAAGACGACGTACAGAATGGCGCACCCACAGACTGCGTTGTCTTCTATATCTTTCACATCACTTGCAGCGCCATCTGTTGTTGAAAATTGTAACTACTGTAATTTCGAAAGTTTGTCCGCCTGAAAATGTACTGTTGTCCCAAGCATATTGCAACAAACGGTGTATTTCTATCGCTGCTCGTTTAGTTTTTATTGCCGTTTCAAATATACCGGTCATTTTTGAGACACCCTGTATGACAGCCGTGTGAAGAAAACGCGGTGGCAATAGAAATATTGCCTGCCGTAGGAAAATTTTACGCAACTAATCAATATTTTCAATACAGTCAGCATGTGAATAACAGTATTATGTTCCCATTTGCCCACAGGAAGTGAGACTGGCAATAATTATGTTAAAACTGAAGGAAGCAGCAGGACCTGATAGAATAATGGCAAAAATGTTGCATCAGCTAATGGACAATATTGTACAAGATACGCCAGTGTTATTAAACGAATGTCTTTTGCAGCGTCGGGTAGCCAAAATTTTGGAAAATATAGAGCATCACTTTACCAAAACCGAGGGCAAGGCAAAGACCCAAGAGAACCGAAATCCTACAGGCCGATTTGTTTCATAAATGCTCTAGCAAAGTGAAAAGTCCTGTGCCGCCGCCGAAGGGACTACAACAATTAGTCGGCATGAGCTTCCTGCAGTACGATTTCAGGAAAGGCACATCCGCCGACGATGCGATAAATCACCCAATGAATACTGTGAACACTTCAGACGACAAGTGTGTTATAGGCATAATGATTAACACACTACTGGCCATTACAATTGCTACACCAAGAAGAAATGCAGAAGATAAACGGGTATTCATTGGACAAATATATTATACTAGAACTGATTTGTCATTACTTTTCACGCAATTTGGGTGCATAGATCCTGAGAAATCAGTACCCAGAACAACCACCTCCGGCCGTAATAACGGCCTTGATACGCCTGGGCATTGAGTCAAACAGAGCTTGCATGGCGTGTACAGGTACAGCTGCCCATGCAGCTTCAAATGTTCAAATGTGTGTGAAATCTTATGGGACTTAACTGCTAAGGTCATCAGTCCCTAAGCTTACAGGCGGCCGGAGTGGCCGAGCGGTTCTAGGCGCTACAGTCTGGACCTTCGCGACCGCTACGGTCGCAGGTTCGAATCCTGCCTCGGGCATAGATGTGTGTGATGTCCTTAGGTTAGTTAGGTTTAAGTAGTTCTAAGTTCTAGGGGACTGATGACCTTGGAAGTTACGTCCAATAGTTCTCAGAGCCATTTGAACCATTTGAACGGAGGCCGGGTTCAGGTGACGTAAAACACTGTTCCTGCTGGCCGTAATAGGAGTGGCAGCGACGTTTAGCTTCGAGCTGAACCCTGTTGAAACAGAATGTGGTGTTCGTTAGTGGGAAGTCTAGAAGCATCGCTACCTGCCGAGTAGGAGTAGGGCAGGAATCTGAATGTGGCTGGCCATGGGCGCCGTGGAGGTCCAAAGCGACTCGTTAGATTGGCTGAAGATTGTTAAGTGCCGGTGGATTGGTGGGTCGACTATAGGAAGAGAGAACTGGTTTTCCGAACGATGCTTTTAAGTCCCAAGTATTGCATTCAGAGGGGTTTCTCAATCAAATCGCTGGGCGCACCGGCTCCGTTGATAGCCTCGGTAATCTCCTACATGTCTGTTTTTCTCACGTGGAGTGCTGCTCTCAAGCTTATAATTAACGTGCTGCTAGTGTTGGCTGCTTCTGCTAGCACTCAGTCTTAAGACACTGACTTCTGTTGTGCTACCACTTGCCTTCTTTGCTTTTTCTGATGATTAGGATTAGTCTTCACTGTAGCAGTTAGTCTGATTGCATACAAATACACTACTGGCCATTAAAAATGCTACACCAAGAAGAAATGCAGATGACAAACGGGTATTCATTGGACAAATATATTATACTAGAACTGACATGTGATTACATTTTCACCCAATTTGGGTGCATAGATCCTGAGAAATCAGTACCCAGAACAATCACCTCTGGCTGTAATAACAGCCTTGATACGCCAGGGCATTGAGTCAAACAGAGCTTGGATGGCGTGTACAGGTACAGCTGCCTATGCAGCTTCAAAACGATAGCCAGTTGTTCGACCACCATTGACCAGACGTTTTCAGTTGGTGAGAGACAAGGAGAATGTGCTGGCCAGGGCAGCAGTCGAACATTTTCTGTATCCAGAAAGGACCGTACAGAACCTGCAACATGCGGTCGTGCATTATCCTGCTGAAATGTAGGGTTTCGCAGAGATCGAATTAAGGGTATAGCCACGGGTCGTAACAAATCTGAAATGTAACGTCCACTGTTCAGAGTGCCGTCAATGAGAACAATAAGCGACCGAGACGTGTAAAGAATGGCACCCCATACCATGACGCCGGGTGATACGCCAGTACGGCGATGACGAATACACGCTTCCAATGTGCGTTCACGATGTAGCCAAACACGAATGCGACCATCATGATGCTGTAAATAGAACCCTGATTCATCTGAAAAAAATGACATTTTGCCATTTTTGCACCCAGTAGTTACAAAACCAGAATCACGCATTTCCTCGAAGAAAAAAGGCCCGATAACGGTAGATGTGCTAAATCACACACCGTGACTTTCTCGTAGTGCAATGGATTTTCCACGACAGTTCTGGGATTTTCGGTAGCCAAAATTCTGCAGTTGTGGGCGTTGACAGACACTCGAAGTGTGAAATGACCTTCATCGGTCCACAACACGTTACTCAACCAATCGTCATCTTCCGCCATCTTTTGAAACGCCCACACCGCAAATGCCATCCTCTTCACTAAATCGCCAGGTAACAGTTCATGATGGCGATTGATTTTGTACGGATAGCATCGGAGCGCTACAGTCTCCAATTCTTCCTGAACTGTCTCAGCAGCATTACGCCTTGTGCGCGGTCGGCCACTGCAGGGTCTATCGTCCAAACAACCCGTGGCTTCGAACTTCGAAATCATTCTCGCCACAGCTGCATTTGTCAACGGACCTTTACCCGTTCGAATCCCCTTCCTATGGCGATAGGATCGTAACGCTGAACTAGCACATTCCCCATTCTGATAATACAGCTTCACTAAAAGCGCCTTTTTACTAACGTCAACATGCTGCGACTGCTGGTGCATCTGATTCTCTCTCTCATTACAGCTCCTTTTATAAACGATTGTCATGCGCAGTCACTGACGTTTTGCTGTCCAGCACCATCTGTCGGATATTTTATGAACTTGGCTTTTTTGGTTCTAATAAGACCCCATGTCATTCCAAGCATGAGTGTCAATTTTTACCTCTCTATCTACATTATTCCGTGGTTTATTAAGTTTTCAAATTTATACTGACTTTTTGATCACCCGGTACTACAGCACACCACAGGCACTCGTGAACGTGGGGCATTAGGCTCTTTGGATCACTTCGTCTGGGAATCTGCCGCTAGCCGAGATGTTACAGACAAGGACAGGAACGCATTTGGAAGTGAAACAATGTGTACTAGAACAGGGAGGAGACCATACGTCACGATAACAAGACTCGCCATGGCAGAACATTCACCTACAACAACTTCCTGAAAGCAATGAGGAGATGAGCCTCGGGAACGACTATGAAGGATTTCCTGAGACCCAGACGGCCATCTTCTATACTCTACACCGTGGGCGAAACCGTAGCGCAGCCCCTGTGAATTCTAAGTTGCATCTCAGCGCTCTGTGGAACGACTGTCTAGACAAACGAGAAATACACCTCGGAAGATGCTTCCCGCAGAAGAATTTCTACCAATCGGCTAGGGTTTCTTAGCCCGTAAGTTTTACGTAATGAAGATGCCTGCCGTAAATGCCTACACGTTATGACTAAGCTCCTTCCAGTGGCTCCATCTGCGTGCCATTCGCTGCCCGTCTCCAAACACAGTCCGAGCCACCACCATTGCCCTTTGACACAGCCCTCTGTACCAAGTTTTGACTGGCGACTATGTGCAGAGTCACCGACCATGCATACTGAGCTGCCATCTGGGAGATGTTGGTGGTTCTAACTGTTGCAGCTGACTGCAGTCCGTTCTCCATTCACCAAGCGCCAAAGACACAGTACTGATTTATACGAGATATTGCCCATTCAGGTGGCTCCAAGTCACTCCGACCGCTATCTAAACCTGCCCACAGCAGCACGATCGTGGTGGCTGTTGTGTCCATCACGTGACCTGCTCCATCCACCCTCTACCGGCATGAATGCGACACTTGGAAGGAACCACTGGATACTGGGAAGTTCCACTATGCTGTTAAACACTGAACAGTATAATTTTAGATAGATAAGGAGAGTCAAATCATTGTCTACTAAATTTAATGAATTCTCCCTAAATGTACCCGAAAACAGAGACAGAAGCGACGGAACGAAAGAACCTCCAGTAAACTGCTTTGGATAGGCAATGCATGCCTTCCTCCAGACATCAGTTTGGGAGATAATCTGTTAGAGAGATCACAAAAATCATCAGGCTATTAAGAAGTATTACCTCTTCTCTCTATCCTGGTATCATAACCACAATAAAAAAAATCTTGTTCTGGCTTCTAGCATCATCTTTGACGTATCTTTGCAAACAGTCGATGAGTCAAGGCGTTTTTCACGAAAGAATGAAGTTGCAGCAGTAATTCCGACACACCAAATTTGAGAGAAGTAACTGACCTCCATCTGTAGATCGAGTGCCCTCCTTCTCGAATTCTGAAAAATACTTGAGGAGACATTACAACAAGTAGTTTACCATCTTTCTGAGAATAACGTTCGAATAAGACATCAGTTTGGCTTTCTTAACGACTTCTCTACTGTGAAGGCAATATGTGATACAAATGTACTGGTCCTGGCGGAGGTTCGAGTCCTCCCTCGGGCATGGGTGTGTGTGTTTGTCCTTAGGTTAATTTAGGTTAAGTATTGTGTAAGCTTACAAACTGATGACCTTAGCAGTTAAGTCCCATAAGATTTTACGCACATTTGAACATTTTGAACATCTAAGTGTACTTTAACATCGAGTGGTAAAAGTCACTTTCCCTTCTGGTCCAATTATGGTGCCTCTATTTCTTTCAGCATTTCAAGAATTGTTTACAACAATTCTGAAAAAATGGTTCAAATGGCAATATGGGAGTTAACTTCTGAGGTCATCAGTCCCCTAGAACTTAGAACTGCTTAAACCTAACTAACCTAAGGACATCACACACATCCATGCCCGAGGCAGGACTCGAACCTGCGACCGTAGCGGTCGCGCGGTTCCAGACTGTAGCTCCTAGAACCGCTCGGAACAATTCTGATTTGGATAAAAGATATGATGTGATACTAGAGTATAAATATCTGACTCTATAAAATATTGCATACCAGGGGGATGCAACTCAAGATTTTGATCACTGATTCATTGAAATTAAATAACTGACGGATACTGAAAGCACAATTTGAAATTAATCTAGGAAAACTTCTTCTATTATGTATAATTTTTAATTTATTTAGTGCAGAACTATTACATAGGTGCTGAAGTAAATAATTATTTTCTGTTACGTTGAGTCATTTGTAAATCGTCAGCTTGCAGTTACTATTAACCAAAATTACGTTAAAAACATAGAACTTGCACATTCCTCATCATTAGGACGTGTGTGTATGAATGAACTGTGGTTTCTGTAACTGTCTTTGAAACTAACGTATTAGCCAATTTGAATTCACCAATGTAGTCCTACGTCTTAGTGAAACCACCGCTTAACTTTTATCTCAGAAGGATTAAAATGAGTGTTAACTTCCTAAAATCTATTCTAATTGCTGGAACTTTTTGGTTTTTGGTTCCCTGCTATTACCTTACATAATTTTATTGACTTCTTCTTCGCATTTCAGTGAAATTAGTAACAATTGTTGTAATTTTTTAACTATGTCTAGGAGAATAATATTCATACTACTTCATGAGTACAAATGGCGTTATTCTGTCATTTCTTGTTAATGATTTCTCTATTGAGCTGGCTCATTAGATTTTTAATGAATAAAACTTGATATATATTTGAGAAATTATGACTGACAGGTAAACATGATGTCCCGGCAAACAATGTATGTAAAGTGTATTCAGAAACTGTTTTTACCTACGAACTTCCAGCGTGCTGGAATCTGTAAGCTCTATAACGGTTCATTAGCATGTTTTTATACGTATGTGTTTGTTGTCTTGACTTAGTTCTTGTGTTTTGGGAAATATGATTTTGCCTGTCTGGGGGATTTGGAAATTTATCCGGACCCGGAATTGTTTATGAAGTAAATAAAAGTGAAAGCTGCAGCTCTGGTTATTTTCAGTTGCACTGATTTTACGTACCAAATTCACACATACCTATCTAGCTTCGCATTATTCATATGTATAAAAGAAAAGCATTCAAGCGCATCCCTTCTTCAAACAAGTGAATCTATTGAATTTGTAGTTGTCAATATGTAGGAGACTTTCAGTTGTCGAAAATACTCCTTAAGCTACTGAAAAAGAATGTAGCTGACTTGATTTATATATAAATGACCTAGTAAATAGTGTCGGAAGTTCCATGCGGCTTTTCGCGTATGATGCTGTAGTATACAGAGAAGTTGCAGCATTAGAAAATTGCAGCGAAATGCAGGAAGGTCTGCAGCGGATAGGCACTTGGTGCAGGGAGTGGCAACTGACCCTTAACATAGACAAATGTAATGTATTGCGAATACATAGAAAGAAGGATCCTTTATTGTATGATTGTTAGCGGAGCAAACACTGACAGCAGTTACTTCTGTAAAATATCTGGAAGTATACGTACGGAACGATTTGAAGTGGAATGATCATATAAAATTAATTGTTGGTACTGCGGGTGCCAGGTTGAGATTCATTGGGAGAGCACTTAGAAAATGTAGTCCATCAACAAAGGAGGTGGCTTACAGAACACTCGTTCGACCTATAATTGAGAATTGATCATCAGTCTGAGATACGTACCAGGTCGGGTTGACAGAGAAGATAGAGAAGATCGAAAGAAGAGCGGCGCGTTTCGTAACAGGGTTATTTGGTAAGCGTGATAGCGTTACGGAGATGTTTAGCAAACTCAAGTGGCAGACTCTGCAAGAGAGGCGCTCCGCATCGCGGTGTAGCTTGCTGTCCAGGTTTCGAGAGGGTGCGTTTCTGGATGAGGTATCGAACATATTGCTTCCCCCTACTTATACCTCCAAGGGGAGATCACGAATGTAAAATTAGAGATATTCGGGCGCGCACGGAGGCTTTCCGGCAGTCGTTCTTCCCGCGAACCATACGCGAGTGGAACAGGGAAGGGAGGTAACGACAGTGGGACGTAAAGTGCCCTCCGCTACACACCGTTGGGTGGCTTGCGGAGTATAAATGTAGATGTATATGTAGATGATGTTTTCAGCTAGGGCATATGCAACAAGTTCTACCAGACAGTGCAGCAGTTTTAAGAACACTATAAAAAGTGAGTCGTTTAGACGTAAAATCATCTTCATTTCAAAAATTAACAAAACTTTCAGTGACTGAAAGCAGATCTAAATTAACACCGTGCAAAAATAGCTTTTCTATCAATAGTGAGAATTTACATCAATCGTAGATCAACTATAAATTCTTTCTACTTTCATTGAACGGCGCTACGGCAACTTTTCAAATAGTGACTGGTCTCAGGTTACAACATTTGTTTAACAGACCAGCAGCCTCAAAAATGAACAGCATTTCTCCTCTCCCAGAGGTTATTAATTTTGTATAAACCACAACGAAAAGTTTCCGCAGACCCTTACGCTACCCCTGAGAACGATTCGGAACGCGAATGTGCTTAGTTCGCCACATTCCTGCGGGAAGTCGTTTAATAATTACGGCGCACCTGCGCAAGTTGTAGTCTGGAGGGGCGGGTGCCACGCAAAAAACGTAACAAGTTTTTAGCGTAAAAGACTTTTGGATTTGGGCCCGAAATTTCGTCAGCGCTACAGTCACAAGCGGGTAACCGCCGGCTGACGATAGGAGAACCAATCCCGCATTGACCTTCATGTGTAACTCTCCATTCTCCTTATTTAGGAAAACCATCAGAAACATAATTAAAACAGTTGGTAGATCAACAATAAAACCATGAAAACCATCACACTGTAATATGATAACAGGAAATTTTTCTTTTAAGCCATTTATTGTTCGGCAGGTATGATGTCCTCAGTTTGCTTCATTTTACACTACTTTTTCATCTCTTTGTAACTAAAATACCCTGTTTACTATATAATATCTTGTGTGTATTGTAGAATTGCACCACCCGTACTGTTATCACCTTTTACCGTTCCTTTCAGGGCCAACGTAACTGTTCCTGAATCCTGTAGCTTGTAATCTGACCCCTCCTTCGTACTTGTCCACATTAGTCTTTTATGAATATTTGCGAGGAGCGATGATTACAACAAACTTTATAGTTTACTTATCTTTTCACACAGAGTTGGGTCCAATTATTCTTGTCTAGAGGTCTGATTGTTGAAGCTGAAATTCTCGAATTTTAGGTCCTCGTGGAATTAATTAAATGTGAAGATTGTTGTAAGATTTTGGCTGTTACGTTAATATACTTTGTCACATTTTAGTATATCATACAGTATTTTGATTCTTCACAGTAACAAAGCCGAAATTACATTGTTCTCAAAAAATTCAAAAATACGTCGGATCACATCACAGGCATGCTTACTACTGTCTCACTCAGCGGAAATAACAATATACCAAAAGGTTTCCAATTTTTATTGGCAAATTAATTTCTATTAGTTTCAATTATTATTTCATAAATGAATCCAGAAATAATCACAGCATTAAATTTCGTAAGTAAAAATTGAAATTTTAAGTGTGCCAAATAATTCGTAATTTGAAATGTAACTAAAAAATTGATTTTCACTGTACATTCAGAAGTAGTACTTATCGATTATGACATCCAAAATAAGGTCATTCCTTTTCATAAATTTTAACTAGAACTATAACATAACGTGTATAAAATTATGTGGAAGTTTTCAGAAAATCTGGTGAAATAATATTGACCAGTCCAAAATTCGAAAAATAGTAGTGGTATCGACAGTTATTGTTGAGAAAAAGTAATGCTAGAGGGGGATGTACCGTTAGAATTTCCTGTTCCGTAACCTGTTCCTTCTTGTGGTGAGAGTTTTGTATGGCCACCTTCCTAATGCATTTCTTTTAGTAATTTTTTGTTGTAGTACTTTATCTGTCTACTTTTTTTAGCATTGTATGTCAGAACTATGTTTCAAATGTTTCCACCTCTTTCCCACCATATTTTCAATGGTTCACATTTCACATCCACACAATGCAGTGCTCCAAAGCATACATTCAAGAACTGTTGCCTTATTTCCGTATTAATATCTGATATCAGTAGATCTGTTTTGCTCGAGAATTCTGTCTACATCTGCTCAAATCTATTTGTAATATACTCATCTGTAATATTGCTTGTTGACAGCATAAATCATTCATAAATGTCTGACATTGCCTCAGTTATTGGGAGCGAACTGAAAGATCTTGAAGAATAAAGTTTGACAAGATCGCTAGCAATTCGTTTTACTACTACGACCGGCTCAGTCCTGTAGCAAACATGTATATCTAATCGTGTAAGAAGACCCGACGGTGACAGCGCAGATCTGTCGAAACTTGTCATAGTAATAAAACAAATTGCTAGCGGTTTTGGCAAACGAGGTTCTTCAAGAATAATAGAAATCTTTCACTTACACTGTATCAATGAAAACTCAGACGTTACACAAGTCGTTTTCAGTACTCTTCATATCCTTCCTTGTTCAGCTGTTTACTAGTAAGCCTTATTCTGGGCTGAGAATGCCGTCCATTTCATTCAACAGATCTACCAGCTACACTTTACATTTGACTAGAAGGGCTAGTCGTGTACGAAATATAGCAACAGCATTATGAAAAGCGGAAACCGCAAGCAATATATTTTGCCCATGAGCACCAACTATCGACTTCACTGCACGAATCACTCTAAAGCATCGAATTCATCTCCTATTCAAACTCCGCAGCCACAGTGGAGTAGATCGGACGAAATAATAAATTAATGACAATACGTTTTTGCACAACTACTTCAGACTAAACTAAATATGTACACTACTGTCCATTAAAATTGCTACACCAAGCAGAAATGCAGATGATAAACGGGTATTCATTCGACAAATATACTTTACTAGAACGGACATGTGATTACATTTTTACGCAGTTTGGGTGCATAGATCCTGAGAATGCAGTTCCCAGAACAACCACCTCTGGCTGTAATAACGGCCTTCATACGCCTGGGGATTGAGTCAAACAGAGCTTGGATGGCGTGTACAGGTACAGCTGCCCATGCAGCTTCAACACGATACTACAGTTCATCAAGAGTAGTGACTGGCGTATTGTGACGAGCCAGTTGCTCGGCCACCATTGACCAGACGTTTTCAGTGGGTGAGAGATCTGGATAATGTGCTGGCCAGGGCAACAGTCGAACATTTTCTGTATGCAGAAAGGCCCGCACAGGACGTGCAACATGCGGTCGTGCATTATCCTGCTGAAATGTAGGGATTCGCAGAGATCGAATGAAGGGTAGAGCCACGGGTCGTAACACATCTGAAATTTAATGTCCACTGTTCAAAGTGCCATCAATGCGAACAAGAGGTGACCGAGACGGGGTAACGAATGGCACCACATACCATCACGCCGCGTGATACGCCAGAATGGCGATAACGAAAGCACGCTTCCGATGTGCGTTCACCGCGATGTCGCCAAACACGGATGTGACCATCATAATGCTGTAAACAGAACCTGGATTCATCCGAAAAAATTACGTTTTGCTATTCGTGCACCCAGGTTCGTCGTTGAGTACCACATCGCAGGCGCTCCTGTCTCTGATGCAGCGTCAAGGGTAACCGGAGCCATGGTCTCCGAGCTGATAGTCCATGCTGGTGCAAATGTCGTCGAACTGTTCGTGCAGATGGTTGTTGTCTCTCAAACGTCTCCAAATGTTGACTCAGGGATCGAGACGTGGCTGCACGATCCGTTACAGCCATGTGGATAAGATGCCTGTCATCTCGACTGCTAGTGACGCGAGGCCGTTGGAATCCAGCAAGGCGTTCCGTATTACCCTCCTGAACCCACCTATTCCATATTCTGCTAACAGTCATTGGATCTCGACCAACGCGAACAGCAATATCGCGATACGATAAACCGCAATCGCGATATTCTACCATCCGACCTTTATCAAAGTCGGACACGTGCTGGTACGCATTTATCCTTACACGAGGCATCACAACAACGTTTCACCAGGCAACGCCGGTCAACTGCTGTTTGTGTATGAGAAATCAGTTGGAAACTTTCCGCATGTC
The DNA here is from genome assembly GCF_023898315.1 of Schistocerca nitens. Classification (NCBI taxonomy): domain Eukaryota; kingdom Metazoa; phylum Arthropoda; class Insecta; order Orthoptera; family Acrididae; genus Schistocerca; species Schistocerca nitens. Next base: position 99,121,322 of record NC_064617.1, read on the forward strand.
AGCACGTTGTAGGTGTCGCTACAGGCGGCAGCCGTGTGTGAATGCTCTGAAAAGCTAATCATTTGCATATCACAGCATCTTCTTCCTGTCGGTTAAATTTCGCGTCTGTAGCATGTTATGTTCGTGGTGTAGCAATTTTAGTGGCCAGTAGTGTATATTTTGAGAAAAGACCAAATAAATGTATTAATAATGGATCTCACACGAATAAACACGGTCAGAAAGGCACTGAAGTTTGAGACCAAAGTGCCTGTGTGTGAGAGAGTTATTAATGGACAACGATATAACACTTCGGCAATCAAGATAAACCACACACATCAGAAATCGGAGAAAAAGTGTAAAAATGAAGAAATGAAACTCGTAACTGAGGTTGAAATAGCGATATTATCTAATGATAGCAAGTGGGCGCACGAAGGCGTCGGTGGTCCCTGCGCTACCGTAATTACGAGTTGCCACCGTAATTATGGATGATCTGATGGTCGGAACGTACCAGCAACGTGAACATGAACTGTTTCTCGACACTGACCGTACCTCCCCAAAAACGTTTGTTGTCGCAGAAATTCTTAGGTCCCAGTAAGGCAGAGCTGTTGCTGTGGCGGTCGTTAAAATTCAAGGTGTTTTGAAAATAAGTGCCTGGAGCTCTGAAAGCTCTACTAGTTGTATCAAACTGTGCTCATCTGCACAGTTTTGGGCTGGCTACGGTACTGCGTCAAGTTACCAGGTAATGACTGGTTACTTCTGACATCCATAACAGTATCTCTAGCGTCGCACTACAGACGTGCGAAGGACCCTTCAAACTTCACGCAAAGGACTCCCTTGCAACGAAAAGACTGTGCTAGCCAAAATTACGTGGCTCTGAATTAATTGCATTTATGACCAGCAAACGTTATGGGCAGTAGCTCTTTACAAATGCACCATTACTGTTCATTACAGTCTGTTTGGTATCTCCAGTCAACTCTCACCACACCTATCTAACCACGAATCGAATTCTAGGCGACATTAATTACTGAATATAAGAATATCAACGAGTTTCAAAGGTTTGTTAATCACTAGTTAACAGTAGTATGATGTAGCGGTAAGATTGTGCTAGCCTAAAGAGTATCACATCACAATCACCCCAGTAGCCAGTGGAAAATGTCTCCTAGAAAGCAAAAGGTCATGCTTTCCTATTAGTTCTGTCTTTGGGCTCTACTAACGGCTCTCTCTTTTAGTCGAGAAACTACACTCCTCCAAATTGAAATAAGAACACCGTGAATTCATTGTCCCAGGAAGGGGAAACTATATTGACACATTCCTGGGGTCAGATACATCACATGATCACACTGACAGAACCACAGGCACATAGACACAGGCAACAGAGCATGCACAATGTCGGCACTAGTACTGTGTATATCCACCTTTCGCAGCAATGCAGGCTGCTATTCTCCCATGGAGACGATCGTAGAGATGCTGGATGTAGTCCTGTGGAACGGCTTGCCATGCCATTTCCACCTGGCGCCTCAGTTGGACCAGCGTTCGTGCTGGACGTGCAGACCGCGTGAGACGACGCTTCATCCAGTCCCAAACATGCTCAATGGGGGACAGATCCGGAGATCTTGCTGGCCAGGGTAGTTGACTTACACCTTCTAGAGCACGTTGGGTGGCACGGGATACATGCGGACGTGCATTGTCCTGTTGGAACAGCAAGTTCCCTTGCCGGTCTAGGAATGGTAGAACGATGGGTTCGATGACGGTTTGGATGTACCGTGCACTATTCAGTGTCCCCTCGACGATCACCAGTGGTGTACGGCCAGTGTAGGAGATCGCTCCCCACACCATGATGCCGGGTGTTGGCCCTGTGTGCCTCGGTCGTATGCAGTCCTGATTGTGGCGCTCACCTGCACGGCGCCAAACACGCATACGACCATCATTGGCACCAAGGCAGAAGCGACTCTCAACGCTGAAGACGACACGTCTCCATTCGTCCCTCCATTCACGCCTGTCGCGACACCACTGGAGGCGGGCTGCACGATGTTGGGGCGTGAGCGGAAGACGGCCTAACGGTGTGCGGGACCGTAGCACAGCTTCATGGAGACGGTTGCGAATGGTCCTCGCCGATACCCCAGGAGCAACAGTGTCCCTAATTTGCTGGGAAGTGGCGGTGCGGTCCCCTACGGCACTGCGTAGGATCCTACGGTCTTGGCGTGCATCCGTGCGTCGCTGCGGTCCGGTCCCAGGTCGACGGGCACGTGCACCTTCCGCCGACCACTGGCGACAACATCGATGTACTGTGGAGACCTCACGCCCCACGTGTTGAGCAATTCGGCGGTACGTCCAGCCGGCCTCCCGCATGCCCACTATACGCCCTCGCTCAAAGTCCGTCAGCTGCACATACGGTTCACGTCCACGCTGTCGCGACATGCTACCAGTGTTGAAGACTGCGATGGAGCTCCGTATGCCACGGCAAACTGGCTGACACTGACGGCGGCGGTGCACAAATGCTGCGCAGCTAGCGCCATTCGACGGCCAACACCGCGGTTCCTGGTGTGTCCGCTGTGCCGTGCGTGTGATCATTGCTTCTACAGCCCTCTCGCAGTGTCCGGAGCAAGTATGGTGGGTCTGACACACCGGTGTCAATGTGTTCTTTTTTCCATTTCCAGGAGTGTATATCTATTCCATCATCGTCAGAGAAAAAAAAATGTAGTTGACATATTCCTCTACTGCAGGCAGTACAAAATGTTGCAAAATTTGTTCATATTCTTCCGTATTTAGCGTTCTCGTGGTCATAATAAGGCGGTCAAATCCTACTCACGGAGAACACCACCATACCATAGCGTCATTTCCTCTCCATTTCACTGATGGAACTACACATGTTGGCAGGTACCGTTCTCCTTGCATTCGCCGAACCCAGACTCTTTAATCGGGTTGTCACAGGGTACGTAGCGTTTCCAGTTATCCCAGTGGCTTCCCTCTTTACACCATTTCAAACGTCACTTAGCACCGCGTAAAGAAATGTGTGGTTTATGAGGAGCCACTCCAGCACTGTAGCTCATTCTTCTCAACTCCCTGTGCACTGTCGTTGTGTCCCTCCGCTGACTTTATGCTAATGTTTATAGCAACCTTCCGCAATGTTCGAGTGTCCCTGTCCGTCATTACATGACGTCTTCCTGATTTTGGTTTATCTGGGATTGTTCCTTCGCGTTTCCCTTTCATAATCCCATCTACAACAGTCGACTTGGCCACCTTTTCTTTTATTTTTTATTTTATTTTATTTTATTTATTTATTGATTTTTTTGAGGCATAAGTCTTTTGACTGGTTTGGTGCAGCCCACCACGAATTCCTCTCCTGTGCCAACCTCTTCTTCTGAGAGCAGCACTTGCAACCTACTTCCCCAATTATTTGCCGGATGAATTGCGATCTTTGTTTTCCTCTATAGTTTTTACCCTCTATACAGCTCCCTCTAGTACCATGAAAGTCATTCCATGATCTCTCAGCAAATGTCCTATCATCCTGTCCCTTCTCCTTGTCAGTAATTTCTACATATTCTTTTACTGTCAGATTCTGCGCAGAACCTCCTCAATCCTTTCCTTATCAGTCAACCTAATTTTCAATATTCGTCTGTTCTGTAGCACCACACCTCAAATGCTTCGTTTCTCTCCTGTTCCGGTTTTCCCACATTCAATGGTTCACTACCATAGAGCTGTGCTCCACGTGAACATTCTCAGAAACTTCTTCCTCAAATTAAAGCCTATGTCTGATACTAGCAGACTTTTCTTGGCGAGAAATGTTCTTTTTGCCAGCTCTAGTCCGCTTTTAATGTCCGCGATGCTCCGTCGGTCTTTGTTTATTTTGCTACCTGGGCAGTAGATTTCTCTTTCATCCACTTCCTGACTATCACTCAACATGTTAATTTTCTCGCTGTCCTCATTTCTATTTCTCGTTAGTTTGCTCATTAGACTTCATTCCACCTAGCAGATCATATAATTCTCCTTCACTTTCACTCAGGATAACAATGTCGTCAGCGAGTGGTCAATTTTACAAGGTTTAAAATGACGCTGATAGATTTGTTGTGAGGTGACATACGGTGACCAGACCCCATTCGAAGTCAGTGTGCTCTGCTGAGTGTCACGTTCGTCTTACTGCTTCTCTGCTGACAACACAATACTCCACACCCCATTCTATGTCGGTGGTTCCGGGATACGTATGTTCAGAGAGTATCATTGCAGACATCATTAGCGGGTAACTTACTCGCGAGTTTTTTGTATCAGTGCAATAACTTTAATAATGTTGTGCCTATGTGACAGTCTGCTGCCAACACTCTTCAAGATAACTAAATCCAGGAACATGCTGCGATGAAAAAGCATCCTGAAATTGAACAATTAACGATTAACACTGCGTTTATTATATCTTGAGTTGGTGAAAAGTTCCCCACATTGTTCTAAAGTTCACTCAGCGTATGTGAAGAGACACATTATTCACATATATACACGAGTTAGCCACTGTCCTTTCGTTATTGCTTTTGGTCGCTGTTAAGAAAAGTACACTGATAAGCCAAAACATTATGACCAGTGCCTAAAACGGCGTTGGACGCCGCTTGGCGGCGTTGCGGGCACGTGACGCGGTAACAAAAGTATGTAGGCGTAGCAGACACGCACAGGGGTCACCATATCAAAGACATGGGGTGGAACTGGGGAAATCTATTGGGATAAATGACATTGGAAAGGGCAGATTATTACTATCCATAGCCTGTGAACGAGTGTCTGGACCGCTACGGTCGCACGTTCGAATCCTACCTCGGGCGTGGATGTGTTTGATGTCCATAGGTTAATTAGGTTTAAGTAGTTCTAAACTACTGGCCATTAAAAAAGCTATACCAAGAAGAAATGCAGATGATAAACGAGTATTCATTGGACAAATACAGGATGAGTCACCTAACGTTACCACTGGATATATTTCGTAAACCACATCAAATACTGACGAACCGATTCCACAGACAGAACGTGAGGAGAGGGGCTAGTGTAATTGTTTAATACAAACCATACAAAAATGCACGGAAGTATGTTTTTTAACACAAACCTACGTTTTTTTTTAAATGGAACCACGTTAGTTTTGTTAGCACATCTGAATATATAAACAAATACGTAATCAGTGCCGTTTGTTGCATTGTAAAATGTTAATTACATCCGGAGATATTGTAACCTAAAGTTAACGCTTGAAACCTCCGACGTTCAGTTGCGTGTTGTAACACGGGCCACGGTCGGCGAGCAGCATCTGCAGGGACATGTTTACGATGACGACCGTGTTTACGAGTGTGGCTGTAGTGCACTGTTGTGGTTTGGTCTAGCTGTCGCAGTGTCCGCATGTAGCGCTTGCTGCTATTGTTATTCTGCATTCGTCTCCGCACGCAGACCAACTGTAGTACACAGTGTTACCAGACGTCTGTGATAGTGTAGTGTTGTAGGAACCGTGACCATGGTGTATTCGAACTCTGAAAAGGCGGAGATGATACTCATCTATGGCGAGTGTCGACGAAATGCAGCTGAAGCCTGCAGGGTGTATGCAGGACGGTACCCGGACAGAGAGCATCCAACGTGCCGCACATTGCAAAACATCTACCGCCAACTGTATGCAACAGGTATGGTCGTAGCACGCAAACGGGTCCGTAACAGGCCCGTCACAGGAGAAGCGGGTGCAGTTGGTGTGTTAGCTGCTGTTGCCATGAACCCACACATGAGTACACGGGACATTGCGAGAACCGGTGGACTGAGTCAAATGGTTCAAATGGCTCTGAGCACTATGGGACTCAACTGCTGAGGTCATTAGTCCCCTAGAACTTAGAACTAGTTAAACCTAACTAACCTAAGGACATCACAAACATCCATGCCCGAGGCAGGATTCGAACCCGCGACCGTAGCGGTCTTGCGGTTCCAGACTGCAGCGCCTTTAACCGCACGGCCACTTCGGCCGGCTGGACTGAGTCAAAGTAGTGTCATGCGCATACTGCATCGTCACCGCTTTCACCCGTTTCATGTGTCGCTACATCAGCAATTACATGGTGATGACTTTAATCATCGAGTGCAATTCTGTCAATGGGCATTAACAGAGAGTGCGTTGCAGTTCTACCTGTTTACCGACGAAGCGGTTTTCACAAACCACGGGGCAGTGAATCTACGGAACATGCGTTACTGGTCCGTGGACAATCCTCGCTGGCCCAGACAGGTAGAGCGACAGCGACCGTGGACTGTAAATGTATGGTGCGGAATCATTGGCGACCACCTCATTGGCCCTCACTTCATTGCAGGGGCCCAAACTGCTGCAACATACATCGCGTTTCTACAGAATGATCTGCCAACGTTGCTCGAAAATGTCCCACTGCAAACGCGTCGACGTATGTGGTATCAGCATAATGGTGCACCTGCCCATTCCGCAGTTAACACTGACACTTGACAGGATGTTCGACGGGCGTTTCATAGGAGGACGCATAAATTGGCCAGCCCGTTCTCCTGATTTTACACCTCTGGACTTCTTTCTGTGGGGTACGTTAAAGGAGAATGTGTACCGTGATGTGCCTACAACCCCAGAGGATATGAAACAACGTATTGTGGCAGCCTGCGGCGACATTACACCAGATGTACTGCGGCGTGTACGACATTCATTACGCCAGAGATTGCAATTGTGTGCAGCAAATGATGGCAACCACATTGAACATCTATTGGCCTGACATGTCGGGACACACTCTATTCCACTCCGTAATTGAAAACGGAAACCACGTGTTTACGTGTACCTCACCCCTCATGGTAATGTACGTGTGCGTCAGTGAAAAAGACCAATAAAAAGGTATTAGCATGTGGACGTAATGTGCTGTTCCAGTCTCTTCTGTACCTAAGGTCTATCACCGTTCCCTTTGGATCCCTACGTAATTCGGTGATCTCCGATACACACGATCGAACAGCGGAGGAGTGGTACTCAAGCTTCAACTTTAGGTTACAATATCTCCGGATGTAATTAACATTTTACAATGCAACAAACGGCAATGATTAGGTATTTGTTTATATGTTCAGATGCGCTAACAAAACTAACGGGTTCCCATTTAAAAAAACGTAGGTTTGTGTTAAAAAACATACTTCCGTGCTTTTTTTTATGGTTTCTATTAACAAATTACACTAGCCCCTCTCCTCACGTTCGGTCTGTGGAATCCGTTCGTCAGTATTTGATGTGGTTTACGAAATATATCCAGCGGTAATGTTAGGAGACTCACCCTGTATATTATACTAGAACTGACACGTGATTACGTTTTCACGCAATTTGGGTGCATAGATCCTGAGAAATCAGTACCCAGAATAACCACCTCTGGCCGTAATAACGGCCTTGATACACCTGGGCATTGAGTCAAACACACTTGTCATCAACATTACTTATGTTTCTTTCATATGTTGCAGAAGGGCATTTAATAAGAGAAAGTGCCGTAATAAACGCATCTGTTTCAGCCGATAACGGTCGGGCTGCAGGCCCGTGCCCTTTTAATTATTGTCATGTTGTTCTTGTCTTGATTTCTCATGTAAAAGCTTATCCATGTTACAAATTTGTTAATCTGTGAAGAAAACAAATTATGATTATATATTGTTAAATAAACAGGTTGTATGAAAAGAAAGTTACATTGGTGGGTCCTCCCTTCCACGTTTTCCTTAATACCCGTAAATATCACATGTCAGGCGTCTGCGAAGGAGGTTCGTTCCAACGACAGGGCTATCACTGAGTTTCTTTTTACGGAAAACCGGAGCATCGCAGATGTTCATAGCCGCTTGTACAATTTCTGCGCAGATATGGCTGTGAACAAAACCACAATGAGCCGTTGAGCAAAGTGACTCTCATCATCAGAACAACGTCGCGCAAACCTGTCTGATCTCCCGCGCGCCGGCCGACCACACACAGCTGTGACTCCTGCAGTACTGGAACGTGTGGACACTCTCATTCGAGGTGATAAACGAATCACAATACAACGCCTCAACGCCTCGCTTCACAACTACACGTCTCTGCTGGTAGCGCTGACACACTCGTCCGCCAGTTGTGGTACTCAGTGGTGTGCGCCAACTGAGTTCCTCGCCCCCAAATACACTCCTGGAAATGGAAAAAATAACACATTGACACCGCTGTGTCAGACCCACCATACTTGCTCCGGACACTGCGAGAGGGCTGTACAAGCAATGATCACACGCACGGCACAGCGGACACACCAGGAACCGCGGTGTTGGCCGTCGAATGGCGCTAGCTGCGCAGCATTTGTGCACCGCCGCCGTCAGTGTCAGCCAGTTTGCCGTGGCATACGGAGCTCCATCGCAGTCTTTAACACTGGTAGCATGCCGCGACAGCGTGGACGTGAACCGTATGTGCAGTTGACGGACTTTGAGCGAGGGCGTATAGTGGGCATGCGGGAGGCCGGGTGGATGTACCGCCGAATTGCTCAACACGTGGGGCGTCAGGTCTCCACAGTACATCGATGTTGTCGCCAGTGGTCGGCGGAAGGTGCACGTGCCCGTCGACCTGGGACCGGACCGCAGCGACGCACGGATGTACGCCAAGACCGTAGGATGCTACGCAGTGCCGTAGGGGACCGCACCGCCACTTCCCAGCAAATTAGGGACACTGTTGCTCCTGGGGTATCGGCGAGGACCATTCGCAACCGTCTCCATGAAGCTGGGCTACGGTCCCGCACACCGTTGGGCCGTCTTCCGCTCACGCCCCAACATCGTGCAGCCCGCCTCCAGTGGTGTCGCGACAGGCGTGAATGGAGGGACGAATGGAGACGTGTCGTCTTCAGCGATGAGAGTCGCTTCTGCCTTGGTGCCAATGATGGTCGTATGCGTGTTTGGCGCCGTGAAGGTGAGCGCCACAATCAGGACTGCATACGACCGAGGCACACAGGGCCAACACCCGGCATCATGGTGTGGGGAGCGATCTCCTACACTGGCCGTACACCACTGGTGATCGTCGAGGGGACACTGAATAGTACACGGTACATCCAAACCGTCATCGAACCCATCGTTCTACCATTCCTAGACCGGCAAGGGAACTTGCTGTTCCAACAGGACAGTGCACGTCCGCATGTATCCCGTGCCACCCAACGTGCTCTAGAAGGTGTAAGTCAACTACCCTGGCCAGCAAGATCTCCGGATCTGTCCCCCATTGAGCATGTTTGGGACTGGATGAAGCGTCGTCTCACGCGGTCTGCACGTCCAGCACGAACGCTGGTCCAACTGAGGCGCCAGGTGGAAATGGCATGGCAAGCCGTTCCACAGGACTACATCCAGCATCTCTACGATCGTCTCCATGGGAGAATAGCAGCCTGCATTGCTGCGAAAGGTGGATATACACTGTACTAGTGCCGACATTGTGCATGCTCTGTTGCCTGTGTCTATGTGCCTGTGGTTCTGTCAGTGTGATCATGTGATGTATCTGACCCCAGGAATGTGTTAATAAAGTTTCCCCTTCCTGGGACAAGGAATTCACGGTGTTCTTATTTCAATTTCCAGGAGTGTAGATGAGTGTAAGGAGCAACGAAGGACCATCTGTGCGGAATTGTTTGCGCGTTACGATGGTGAGAGTAACAATTTTTCGTCGAACATTGTCACAGGCGAAAAAACACAGGTTCGTCATCTACAACCGGAAATAAAATGGTAATCCACGGAGTGGGGGCCACCCAGTACTCCTCTGAAGAAACAGTTCATAGCTGCACCCTCAGCCGGTAAACTCATGGCGACGGTCTTCAGGTACTCTCAAGTACACTACTGGCCATTAAAATTGCTACACCACGAAGATGACGTGCTACAGACGCGAAATTTAACCGACAAAAAGAAGATGCTGTGATATGCAAATGATTAGCTTATCAGAGCATTCACACAAGGTTGGCGCTGCTTGCGAGACCTACAACGTGCTGACATGAGGAAAGTTTCCAACTGATTTCTCATACACAAACAGCAGTTGTCCGGCGTTGCCTGGTGAAATATTGTTGTGATGCCTCGTGTAAGGAGGAGAAATGGGTACATCACGTTTCCAACTTGGATAAAATTCGGATTGTAGCCCATACGATTTATCGTATCACGACATTGCTGCTCGCGTTGGTCGAGATAAAATGACTGTTAACAGAATATGGAATCGGTGGGTTCAGGAGGGTAATACGGAACGCCGTGATGGATCCCAACGGCCTCGTATCACTAGCAGTCGAGATGACAGGCATATTATCCGCATGGGTCTAACGGATCGTGCAGCCACGTCTCGATCCCTGAGTCAACAGATGGGGACGTTTGCAAGACAACAACAATCTGTACGAACAGTTCGACGACGTTTCCTGCGGCATGGACTATCAGCTCAAAGACCATGGCTACAGTTACTATTGACGTTGTATCACAGATAGGGGCTCCTGCGATGGTTTACTCAACGACGAACCTGGGTGCACGAATGGCAAAACGTCATATTTTCGGATGAATCCTGGTTCTGTTTACAGCATCGTGATGGTCGGATCCGTGTTTGGCGACATCGCGGTGAACGCACATTGGAAGCGTGAATTCGTAACCGCCATAATGGCGTATCACCCGGCGTGATGGTATGGGGTGCCATTGGTTACACGTCTCGGGCACCACTTGTTTCCATTGACGGCACCTTGAACAGTTGACGTTACATTTCAGATGTGTTACCACCCGTGGCTCTACCCTTCATTCGATCCCTGCAAAACCCTACATTTCAGCAGGATAATGCACGACCGCATGTTGCAGGTTCTGTACGGGCCTTTCTGGGTACAGAACGTTCGGCTGCTGCCCTGGCCAGCACATTCTCCAGATCTCTCACCAACTGAAGACGTCTGGTCAATGGTGGCCGAGCAACTGGCTCGTCACAATATCACAGTCACTACTGTTGATGAACTGTGGTATCGTGTTGAAGCTGCATGGGCAGCTGTACCTGCACACTGCATCGAAGCTCTGTTTTACTCAATGCCCAGGCATATCAAGGCCGTTATTACGGCCAGAGGTGGTTGTTCTGGGTAGTGATTTCTCAGGATCTATGCACCCAAATTGCTTGAAAATATAATCAAATGTCAGTTATAGTATAATATATTTGTCCAATGAATACCCGTTTATCATCTGCATTTCTTCTTGGTGTAGCAAATTAAAGGCCAGTAGTGAAGTTATTCCGTTTGATGACCTCAATCATGGTGCAATTATCTACTTGGAAGTCTATTGCGCTCTCATCAGGAAATCGAAGAAACGACTTCAACATGTTCGTCTCCACAAAAATGCGACCGAAGTTCTACTTCTCCATAACAACCCAAGGCCTCACACAAGTCTGACCACCGGAGACGAGCTCACAGACTTCCCCGGTCTGTTGTTTCTCATCCGCCCGAATCTCGCACGTTCCGACTTCCAATTTTTATGCCCAGTGGTGGATACACTCCGCGGGAAGCAGTCCGTGCAAGATGGGGAGATTACTGGTGCAGCAACACGCTAGCTCCGACGTCGTCCATTAGAGTGCTACCACGCGGGAAACATACCCTAACTGTACGGTGGTGTAAGGCGTAACGCTGAACGGTGATTATGTTGTTAAGCTCGGTTTGTAGCCAGAGGAGTGAGGAGTAATTTGGTGTATTGGAATCCTGAATAAAACCAACCTGCTTTCAGAAAACAAACAGTGTGTCGCATCACTTATTCAAACTCGTATTTAGTGCTGCGGATGACTGTAATGTCAGCATCTCCGCAGTTTGGTATCTCTTCGAAATCTAATCACCGAAGATTGGCTCCCGCTGTATACGGTGTGCTTCAAGAACAGAGAGAGTGATATCACAGCTGTACTATTTGCTTTGCGTGAACGGGACGGGCCTACTAGCTCAGGATGGAGGAACTACGCTGAGCACTTGGTGAAGTAGCTTATTTCAGCATATAACAGATGGCGATCTTCTAGTAGAAGCAGTAGAATGTACGTATTCCGCGTACGAAAGACCGAGGGCTAGTCTGCTGTCTGCTCAAGGAGAAGTTGCAGTTGCTTTCAATCAGTAAAAGAATGGAAAAATTTCACGTGCAGACTAGAATCATAAAGAAAGGCCGGAAGCAGCAAAGAATGACACTGTTCCTTTCTTTAAACACCTACTGAATAGAACACCAAATAAGGACGAATTCCTGTATGGAAGTCGGCTCAAGCTGCGATAATTCAAAAGAACATATGTAGAGTCCCAGTGGTTTCTAAGTACCTAAACACCATACTGTATTGTATTGTATGTTAACCGGGGACCTAGAAACGACGGAGAGGCTCCGGCCCCGCCGCAGCCGCAGTGGTCCACAACCCCACGACGACTACCGCAGTCCACTTCACACCTCCGCCGCCGCACATCGAACCCAGGGTTATTGTGCGGTTCGGCTCCCGGGGGACCCCCCCCCCCAGGGAATGTCTCACACCAGGCGAGTGTAGCCCCTATGTTTGTGAGTGGTAGAGTAATGGTGGTTTACGTGTAAGTGGAGAACTTGTTTGCGCAGCAATCGCCGACATAGTCTAACTGAGCGGAATAAGGGGAACCAGCCCGCATTCGCCGAGACAGATGGAAAACCGCCTAAAAACCATCCACAGATTGACCGGTTCACCGGACCTCGACCCAAATCCACCGGGCGGATTCGTGCTGTGGACCAGTCGCTCCTTCCCACCCGGAAAGCCGTGCGTTGGACCACATGGCCAACCGAGTGGGCACAAACAGCATACTGCCTTCTTGTCACATTGAGGAAAGCGCGTTTGTATTTGCTGTGTAACAGACGACGGTCCCACAGGGAACTACCTGGTCTCAGCCAGAGCGAATTCGGCTTCATATAGGGCAAATAATTGTCCTCTCAGCATCATGGATAACTGTAGCAGCACCTGATAATATTTGGTAGCCTGCAATGTTTGTCTGCTTGAGACAACTACGGGTCGCAAAACGTTTGTACCACAGATTACTACGTTGTTCTGAAGGGCGGTCTGTTGAGTGGAGCGCAACATCCAGTAAAATAGTGATACGAATCCCTGTGGAATCTGTACTTTTATGTGTCCTTAGCGTTGAGACTTTGTTAACGACTCCGAACAATAACGCTCAAGAGCTAGGGGTCATAACTTATGCCGATGGTATACTGATTTGCAGTGCAAACGACTCGAGAGCCAGACTGCAAAAAAAGCGCATGATTTGCTTTCTCATACGTAGAAGTAGTGCCGAGATAATAAATTAGAAATCGCTGTAAATATGACCACCTGCCTCCCGCTCGAAGAAGCCTCTCCCGCTTGCGGAAAACTGCTCTGAGTATTGAGGGAGCTGTGGTGTGCCGCAGAGGGGTATGTGAGTATCTGGCCATACACATGAACGAGAAACGTAACTGTCCCACACTTACGTCTCAGATATGTCTGATAACTGCTGAAGTTACGGAGAAATTGGGAAGACGGCATCGTTGATTTTAAGATCCCGTTGCAGTTGCTTACACTTTTCCATGATGCAATCCTCACTGTTGTCGTAAGATTTGCAGAGAGTGCCTGGGTACAGAAACTGCGGCGACACAATGGACAGAAGGCATACAAAGAGGAGTTTAGTGCTGAGGCTTTGGGACAAGTCCTGTGCAGACACTGTGCTTAATAGATATAACTGTCCGATGCGTATGTTCTCTTTACCGGCCATCAGAAGGGGAATCTCTCCGGACTGAAAACAACAACAAAATTAGATATAAAATTATGGAACGCGCGCAAGTGGGGAAGATATTGGGACAACATCACAAACGGTCGCAGGATATATGGCATACTTCCTAAACTCAAGGATAAGATGCTTGTGAACCGTGAATATCCATCTATAAGCCTGTTTCGCTGCCTGGCAGATATTGGACCTGATCCAGAATACGAGGCAAATTCAGAAAGTAAGTGTACTGTGACTACAAGGGGCTGTGTTTTCCTGTTTTTTTGTCTTTTTTTGTTTTTGTTTTTGAGTATTGCCAGCACTGACCAGAGCGATCATCGCAGGACCATGGTAGTACGAGAACTCTCGTTTTAGTGTACAGTTGGGTGAGAGATGTCGATAAGAAATCATGCAAAGTGTTGTGATCCGCTTCCTCCTCCGGAGTGTGTTTGAGTTGAGTAGGTGTTTAGTATGAGGCAGAACAAATGTTCGTGAAGAAAAGAAGAATGAAAGTCCTTCCATTTTGACTGATGAGTTGGTGCAAAATATCGAGGAAACTTTTCTTGAAGATCGCCGACAGATGGTGGATGAAATTTCTGCGATGTTTCCACAGATGTGCAGAAACGCTAGGATACCGGAAATCGTGAACCAGATGGGTCCCAAATCATCTGGCAGAGCACTACAAAAAAATCGGATCAGTAGCACCGGAGAGTTTTTTGAACGACTTTAATTGGAAGGTAAGGATTTTCTGAGCTTTGTTGCAACTGGACATGGAAATTGGGTGGCTCATTGCATGTCTCAGACAAAAAGTCGGTAGTCATTGTGGCGTTACACCAACTCCCCATTTGTAAAAAAATTCTAAATCTCATTTCTGGGCAAAGAAAATCATGGCCTCAGCGTTTTGGGACCGAAAAAGCATCATTTTGGTCGAATTTCTACTTCTGGGGTAGACTATTAATGTGCAGCGATATTTTGATAACCCAAAAATCTTCGAAGCACTATTCAAAACAAACCGAGGGGAAAGCAGAAGAGGAATGTGACTGTCGTACGACAACGCCCGCCTTCACACAGCCTTACCCACCATGGCGTTCTTGGACTCATTTGGCTGGAGTGTTCTGGACCACCCCTGGTATTGCCCCGACTTGGCGCCTTCAGATTATCATCTTTTCATCCCTCTGAAGGCACAGATGAGTGAAATTCAGTTTTAAACCGAGGAGGTGCAGAAAGAGGTTCTGAAATGGGGGAAGGAGCTGTCTGGAGATTTCTGAGGGCATAAAAAGCTTGCGCGACGGGTCAGAAGATGCCTCGAGCGGGATGGCAATTATGAAGAAAAATAAACGGCAAGTGTATCAACAATATCCAGTAATTTTTTTCAAGTACACTTTTCCGAGAAACATATAACAATCTAGTACACTTACTTTCTGAACATGCTTAGTATTTATGTATGATGCAGAAACTGTCGGCAAAAATCTGTCCGTGCGGTAACATTGGTACACTGGTCCATATCGCACAAGAGTGCCCAGCCTATGGTCTGGGGACTCAAATGACAGGCATTAGTATACTAAGTGACGTTGTTACAGACGAAGAAAACCGGCGCCACGTAAAAGGTTGAGCAAATAAGCTATCCAAGGGGGAACTTAGAAATAAAATTCACTGTAAGAGAATACATAATTGTGTCGTAGAGCATTGATGTGGATGTTGTGAGGGCAGCGAATAACACCGAGCGATCACTGACGCCGTAATTAATCTTTACATATATGATGACCAGAAAGAGTGGATATGTGACTAACAACGTGGCAGCTATGGCATAACTGTCAGATGACTAATGTGAGTTTCCTGTCAAACGCAAAATGCAGGGAGTGGTTCTGTGAATCCATTAAGACCCATTGACCGACGACGGCACAAGTTCATCTGCGACCTCATCTCAGGGCTGATATCCTGTGGGTTCGGGATTGTTTGTGGGTTGTATGGGTTTCCTGGAATTCCACCTCTACAGATTTAGCATGTTGTCACCAGAAACTCACTTGGATAGACGTTAGCAATGTTAGCATAGGTCCTAGACGTTGGACTTTGCAACAGGGGCTCCTTGGAATATCACTTCTTTTACCCTGTCCAAATGGTTAAGATTAGGAACAGCCAGTAAGCCGTCTGCTGTTATGGTATGTAAGATGATCAACAAATTCCGTAGCATGGTTTAAGGGATTTGTGCGTGTTTTCATTTCACTACGTGAATAAGTGGCAAAAAATCAGTTGTTTTTAATTTTTGTTTAAAAAATTATCTGTAGTTTTCTGAATAATAAAAATTAGCTTCCAGAAAATTGTACCCAAGGAGGACACGAAATCAGAGAAATTTAAAAGTTACTCTCTCACATCATGCAGACATCATTAGGGAAGTAATTACATGTTGGAACTCAAAACCGAAATGAGAACAGATACCAAAAACTGTTGTGGTGGAATTAAATACTTCGAAAATAGGAGTGTTGCATACTCTGCTATGTTTCAATAATGGTGCAGTGTCGAGGTTTAAGCTTGCGGAATTTATGGAAGCTACTGGTGGATTAAATAATCCAAAGAACTATAACTGCCATTAACCTCAGGACATTTTTCGGCGCAGACATCAGTGTTAGAAGCCAACAAAGAAGCAAGAATAAGAATAATTCTGCAAAAGAAAGGGGAGGGAGGAAAACACCAAAAACAAAATTAATATTTCCTGGGATGCAATAATATTATGCACCCGTGGTAGGGGAACAAGCTTTTACTTTAACTTGAATTTCCCAGAATTTCCTTTGTTTTGTAAACTGTTACACATTGGTTAAAAACTCTCAAAGATAGACAGCTGAAATTTTGTGTACTGTCTTAAAACAAACTTAATTAAAAAGTAGACTATTCATATGATTTAAATTTGAAAACTGCGGAGTTCATTATTGATTTTTTTAAAAATCATTATTAAAAATTGTTTTGAACCATAATATTTGACAGTAATCTTATCTGAACGTCTGCATTAAGCATCGACATTAAACACAATAGTATAAAGGACTTCCAGAAAAAAAAAACATGCACCTGCTTTATTTATCTTTCGAGATATGTGCACCGATATTGCACATGAATAGTTAACACGATTTATTTCAGTTGCAACACACAATTCAGCAAAAAAGTAGTGAGACTTTAAACTTTGTTTCATACATCTGATTGTTCCCAAATTATCTGTTAAAAGATAGTACGCATCATATGGGCTTACAACTCTTATTCTTTGAGGTACACTATTTTGAAAACTGACAAATTTTTGAAGATTGTCCCATGTGTTCACGAATATGCCCCTGTAAATGACATAACAAACCTTGTAGCGAATGTTTGATTACAGTTGTAGTCAGCTTTCTGTAGAAATGCTAAAATACGACGCGATTTGATTCCAGATAGCGGTTTTATGTAAACAACAATAAGTAAGTTAAAAAAATTCAACAAGCCTAGGGGGCTTTTTTTTCTCAAACTGAGTCAACTGTAAGTTCTTGTGACGGTCTTACATGGTATTACGGTGAGATCTCCTGGTTACGACTGATAGCACACTGACGGAAAAAAGTAACAACACTAAAAAAATATTAATTTAGAGAAATGGAATTTCGGGAATACGTTCGCCTGGGTAACATACTTAAATGATTCAACGCAAGATCGCAGATTAATGTAAGAGTGAGAGAAGCCATTGCAAATGTGAAATGCTGGTACATTAGTAATAGGAGTATCCGCTAGATGCAAGAGTGTAAGCATGCCTGTATTGGTGTTGTATATGTGCCGGATGTCAGTTTGTGGGAAAGAGTTCCATGCCGTTGCTCTAGATATATCAACACACGGACGGTTAATGCTGGAGCTGGAGCTCCCGTCCAATGATATGCCATGTGTTCTAGATTGGAGACACACTAGCGATGGAGCAGGCCAAGGCAACACAGCGACACACTGTAGAGCATGTTGGGATACAATAGCGGTATGTAGGCGAGCATTATCGTGTTGGAAAACACGCCCTGGAATGCTGTTCATGAATGTAGCACATCATGTTGAATCACCAGGTGAACATACAACTTTGCAGTCAGGGAGTGTCGGATAAACACGAGAGTGCTCCTGCTATCATACGAAATCGCTCGCCAAACCGTATCTCCAAATCTAGGTTCAGTGTGTCTCGCGCTTCATCTACATCTACATTTATACTCCGCAAGTCAATCAAAGGTGTGTGTCGGAGGGCACTTTACGTGTCACTGTCATTACCTCCCTTTCCTGTTCCACTCGCGTATGGTTCGCGGGAAGAACGACTGCCGGAAAGCCTCCGTGCGAGCTCGAATCTCTCTAGTTTTACATTCGTGATCTCCGCGGGAGGTATAAGTAGGGGGAAGCAATATATTCGATACCTCATCCAGAAACACATCCTCTCGAAACCTGGACAGCAAGCTACACCGCGATGCAGGGCGCCTCTCTTGCAGAGTCTGCCACTTGAGTTTGCTAACCATCTCCGTAACGCTATCACGCTTACCAAATAACCCTGTGGCGAAACGCGCCGCTCTTCTTTGGATCTTCTCTACTTCCTCTGTTAACCCGACCTGGTATGGATCCCACACGGATGAGCAATACTCAAGTATAGGTCGAACGAGTGTTTTGTAAGCCACCTCCTTTGTTGATGGACTACATTTTCTAAGGAGTCTCCCAATGAATCTCAACCTGGCACCCGCCTTACCAACATTTAACTTTATATGATCATTCCACTTCAAATCGTTCCGTATGCATACTCCCAGATATTTTACAGAAGTAACTGCTACCAGTGTTTGTTCCGCTATCATATAATCATACAACAAAGGATTCTTCTTTCTATGTATTCGCAATACATTACATTTGTCTTTGTTAAGTGTCAGTTGCCACTCCCTGCACCAAGTGCATATCCGCTGCAGATCTTCCTGCATTTCGATGCAATTTTCTAATGCTGCAACTTCTCTGTATACTACAGCATCATCGGCGAAAAGCCGCATGGAACTTCCGACATTATCTACTAGGTCATTTATATATATTGTGAAAAGCAATGGTCCCATAACACTCCCCTGTGGCACGCCAGAGGTTACTTTAACGTCTGCAGACGTCTCTCCATTGAGAACAACATGCTGTGTTCTGTTTGCTACAAACTCTTCGATCCAGCCATACAGCTGGTCAGATATTCCGTAGGCTCTTACTTTGTGTATCAGGCCACATTGCGGAACTGTTTCGAACGCCTTCCGGAAGCCAAGGAAAATACTATCTACCTGGGAGCCTGTGTCTAATATTTTCTGGGTCTCATGAACAAATAAAGCGAGTTTGGTCTCACGCGATGGCTGTTTCCGAAAACCATGTTCATTCCTACTGAGTAGATTCTGGGTTTCCAGAAATGACATGATACGCGAGCAAAAAACATGTTCTAAAATTCTACAACAGATCGATGTCAGGGATATAGGCCTATAGTTTTTTGCATCTGCTCGAAGACCATTCTTGAAAACTAGAACTACCTGTGCTCTCTTCCAATCATTTGGAACCTTCCGTTTCTCTAGAGACTTGCAGTACACAGCCGTTAGAAGGGGGGCAAGTTCTTTCGCGTACTCTGTGTAGACTCGAATTGGTATCCCGTCAGGTCCAGTGGACTTTCCTCTGTTGAGTGATTTCAGTTGCTTTTCTATTCCTTCGACACTTATTTCGATATCAGCCATTTTTTCGTTCGTCCGGTGACTTAAGAGAAGAAACTGCAGTGGGGTCTTCCCCTGTGAAACAGCTTTGGAAAAAGGTGTTCAGTATTTCAGCTTTACGCGTGTCATCCTCTGTTTCAATGCCATCATCATCCCAGAGTGTCTGGATATGTTGTTTCGATCCACTTACTGATCTAACGTAAGACCAGAACTTCCTAGGATTTTCTGTCAAGTCGGTACATAGAATTTTACTTTCGAATTGACTGAACGCTTCACGCATAGCCCTCCTTACGCTCAAGACAGATTGATTGCAGATCTTCAAGTTACCTCCTTCTAACCAACACAAGGCCATTACTGGTACCGAGGCAGAAACACCATTCATCAGAAAGTATAACTGACCTCAGCGCTGCCCTTCGATGTACTCTCACTTGACACCACTGAAGTCGTAAACGGCGGTGATTTGAGGTGAGTCGACTGCACGCTACTGGGCGCGTGGCTCCTACCTGTCCTCGAAGTAACCAATTTGTAACTGTTATTTGTGTCACCGTGGTGATAAATACTGCTCAAATTGCTGCTGCAGATGGCCAGAGCAGTTCCCTGAACAAGATGGTCTTCCCTGTCGCCAGTGACAGGTGCCCGTCCACAGCCCGGTCTTCTTGCGACCATACATTGTCGTGACCACCTCTGCCAGCAATTACGTATAATGGCTGCTTCCTGCCAAGTCTTTCTGCAGCATCGCAGAAGGAACATCCAGTTTCTCGTAGCACTACTAAACGACTCAAAAATGGTTCAAATGGCTCTGAGCACTGTGGGACTTAACTTATGAGGTCATCAGTCCCCTATAACTTATAACTACTTAAACCTAACTAACCTAAGGACATCACACACATCCATGCCCGAGGCAGGATTCGAACCTGCGACCGTAACTGTCGCGCGGTTCCGAACTGTAGTGCCCAGAACCGCTCGGCACTAAACGACTCAGTGAGGAGTTGATAATGGCGTCTTTGTCGTCTTAAAGGCAGTCTTGTCTAACATCAGTTCACCAAGTTCGGTGTCAAAGGTAAATAACACTCATGACGGTGATAAATACTGCTCAGACTGCTACTGCAGATGCAACCAGAGCCGTTCACTGAACACGACATTCCGCGTATTTAAAACAAACCTGATTTGCATCGTTATAGTGGCGCTACCAGCGCCACTCTTTCGAAACTAGAGCAAAATCTGAATAGACATCATCTTCCGAGTGTAGAAACACGCCAACAAACTTGGGTTTATGCCGATCTTCTTGTTCTTTTTTTCCGACTTTGTTTTATGTCGATCTACTCCTTCTTGGTCTTTAATTTTTTTACGTCAGTCTGGGAATTAGGAGAGAGAGAGAAGCGCCGAACCGCGGGGAGAGAGGAGGAGTGGACGAGGTAGAGCTGCCATGTGTGGACATACGCTGAACGCCTCTGCTCTTGACCCGACCACAGACGGGGGAACGCGCAGAAGCGTCGCTTCCCGGAAACCGATCGAGGCGGCAGCTAGAGCGACCACAAAGCAGATGATGTGCGGCCTGAGAGAACGCATATGCGTGCATCGCTGCAGCAGCGCGTGCGGTGCCCGACATACGCACACCCGTACCCACAGCTAGACCCTGTGTCTCTTCTGCGGTCGGCCCCTCATTCCACTGGACCCCCTCTCTCTTCTGCCCATCGACGTACAAAGGCTCCCCGTAATTAATACTCGCCGCTGTGTACACCTGTGGCCGCGGACGTCGTCTGCCTTACGTTGTCGACAGCGATCCGATGTTATGTTCGGACATTCCGTACCGCACAAAGGGAAGCGGTGCAGAGCCTTCCTCGGGACTATCGGAATATGATAACACACGGATTTAGAAGTCCTAATCCCCACCTTGTAACGTAACTGCAGTATCACAAAACTACAGAGAACTGATTCCATTCTACGACTGTTATCTATCTATATATTTTGTATATTACGTAAATCTATAATTGAAACTGACGACTATCTACACTCCTGGAAATGGAAAAAAGAACACATTGACACCGGTGTGTCAGACCCACCATACTTGCTCCGGACACTGCGAGAGGGCTGTACAAGCAATGATCACACGCACGGCACAGCGGACACACCAGGAACCGCGGTGTTGGCCGTCGAATGGCGCTAGCTGCGCAGCATTTGTGCACCGCCGCCGTCAGTGTCAGCCAGTTTGCCGTGGCATACGGAGCTCCATCGCAGTCTTTAACACTGGTAGCATGCCGCGACAGCGTGGACGTGAACCGTATGTGCATTTGACGGACTTTGAGCGAGGGCGTATAGTGGGCATGCGGGAGGCCGGGTGGACGTACCGCCGAATTGCTCAACACGTGGGGCGTGAGGTCTCCACAGTACATCGATGTTGTCGCTAGTGGTCGGCGGAAGGTGCACGTGCCCGTCGACCTGGGACCGGACCGCAGCGACGCACGGATGCACGCCAAGACCGTAGGATCCTACGCAGTGCCGTAGGGGACCGCACCGCCACTTCCCAGCAAATTAGGGACACTGTTGCTCCTGGGGTATTGGCGAGGACCATTCGCAACCGTCTCCATGAAGCTGGGCTACGGTCCCGCACACCGTTAGGCCGTCTTCCGCTCACGCCCCAACATCGTGCAGCCCGCCTCCAGTGGTGTCGCGACAGGCGTGAATGGAGGGACGAATGGAGACGTGTCGTCTTCAGCGATGAGAGTCGCTTCTGCCTTGGTGCCAATGATGGTCGTATGCGTGTTTGGCGCCGTGCAGGTGAGCGCCACAATCAGGACTGCATACGACCGAGGCACACAGGGCCAACACCCGGCATCATGGTGTGGGGAGCGATCTCCTACACTGGCCGTACACCACTGGTGATCGTCGAGGGGACACTGAATAGTGCACGGTACATCCAAACCGTCATCGAACCCATCGTTCTACCATTCCTAGACCGGCAAGGGAACTTGCTGTTCCAACAGGACAATGCACGTCCGCATGTATCCCGTGCCACCCAACGTGCTCTAGAAGGTGTAAGTCAATTACCCTGGCCAGCAAGATCTCCGGATCTGTCCCCCATTGAGCATGTTTGGGACTGGATGAAGCGTCGTCTCACGCGGTCTGCACGTCCAGCACGAACGCTGGTCCAACTGAGACGCCAGGTGGAAATGGCATGGCAAGCCGTTCCACAGGACTACATCCAGCATCTCTACGATCGTCTCCATGGGAGAATAGCAGCCTGCATTGCTGCGAAAGGTGGATATACACTGTACTAGTGCCGACATTGTGCATGCTCTGTGTCTATGTGCCTGTGGTTCTGTCAGTGTGATCATGTGATGTATCTGACCCCAGAAATGTGTCAATAAAGTTTCCCCTTCCTGGGACAATGAATTCACGGTGTTCTTATTTCAATTTCCAGGAGTGTATATTTATTATTGCATTCATTATACATTCTCAGCGTGAAACTGTTAAGGCTTATGGAGATAGATTACGTGTATAAAAAAGATTATAAGGATTATAAACCTTGTGATCCCACACTATACAGGGTGGTCCATTGATTGTGACCGGGCCAAATATCTCACGAAATATGCGTCAAACGAAAAAATTACAAAGAACGAAACTTGTCTAGTTTGAAGGGGGAAACCAGATGGCGCTATGGTCGGCCCGCTAGATGGAGCTGCCATAGGTCAAACGGATATCAATTGCGTTTTTTTTAAATAGGAACCCCCACTTTTTATTACATATTCGTGTAGTACGTAAAGAAAAATGAATCTTTTAGTTGCACCACGTTTTTCGCTTTGTCGTAAACAGCGCTGTTATATTCACAAACATATGGCTCACAATTTTAGAGGAACAGTTGGTAACAGGTAGGTTTTTTTAAAATTAAAATGCAGAACGTAGGTACATTTCAACATTTTGATCCGATTGTTACAATATGATACACGTACCTTTGTGAACTTATAATTTTTGAGAACGCAGGCTGTTACAGCGTGATTACCTGTAAGTACCACATTAATGCAATAAATGCTTAGAACGATGTCCGTCAACCTCAAGGCATTTGGCAATACGTGTAACGACATTTCTCTCAACAGCGAGTAGTTCGTCTTCCGTAATATTCACACATGCATTGACAATGCGCTGACGCTTGTTGTCAGGCGTTGTCGGTGGATCACGATAGCAAATATCCTTCAACTTTCCCCACAGAAAGAAATCCGGGGACGTCATATCCGGTGAACGTGCGACCAATCCACCTGTCATGAAATATGCTCTTTAATACCGCACGCGAGCTATGTGCCGAACATCCATCACGTTGGAAATACATTGCCATTCTGTCATGGAGTGAAACATCTTGTAGTAAAATCGGTAGAACATTACGTAGGAAATCAGCATACATTGCACCATTTAGATTGCCATCGATAAAATGGGGGTCAATTATCCATCCTCCCATAATGCCACACCATACATTAACCCGCCAAGGTCGCTGATGTTCCACTTGTCACAGCCATCGTGGATTTTCCGTTGCCCAATAGTGCATATTATGCGGGTTTACGTTACCGCTGTTGGTGAATGACGCTTCGTCGCTAAATAGAACGCATGCAAAAAATCTGTCATCGTCCTGTAATTTCTCTTGTTCCCAGTGGCAGAACTGTACACGACGTTCAAAGTCGTCGCCATGCAATTCCTGGTGCATTGAAATATGGTACTGGTGCAATCGATGTTGATGCAGCATTCTCAACACCGACGTTTCTGAGATTCCCGATTCTCGCGCAATTTGTCTGCTACTGATGTGCGGATTAGCCGTGACAGCAACTAAAACAGTTACTTAGGCATCATCATTTGTTGCGGGTCGTGGCTGACGTTTCACATGTGGCTGAACACTTCCTGTTTCCTCAAATAACGTAACTATCGGCTAACGGTCCGGACACAAGGATGATGTCGTCCATGATACCGAGCAGCATACATAGCACACGCCCGTTGGGCATTTTGAGCACAATAGATCAACACGAATCGACGTTTTCCGCAATTGGTCAACGGTTCATTTTATCACGGGTAATGTATCACGAAGCAAATACTGTCCGCAATGGAGTAATGTTACGTGATACCACGTACTTATATGTTTGTGACTATTACAGCACCATCTATCACAAAGCGAAAAATGTGGTCCAACTGAAACATTCATATTTCTTTACGTACTACACGAATATGTAATAAAATGGGGCTTTCTACTTAAAAAACGCAGCTGATATCCATTTGACCTGTGGCAGCGCCATTTAGCGGACTAACCATAGCGCCATCTGGTTTCCGCCTTCAAGCTAGACGTGTTTCGTTCTTTGTAGATTTTTCGTTTGATGCTTATTTCGTGAGATATTTGGCCTGGTCACTATCAATGGACCACCCTGTACAAGTAAGTATAAGTAACTACACTGCCTACCAAATGTGAAGAACCTAGACGGCGAGCAGGAAGCAAACTGAAATATGACAAGATGAGAAGATATGTCATGCTATTTCGATGACTAAAATTAACTTCGAAGTATGACCTTAGTCCTTCCAGCCTGGATGCACGCACTAATTCCACTGGGAAAGTTGTCATGAAGCTGTTGCATTCTCTCTTAAGGCAAACTGGATTAAAACTTTTGTAACAGGTTTTTCATATACTGCATTCTCTAACTGGGATAGACATGGCTTACCAGCTCATCCCACACAACTTGTATTGGGGACAGATCGTCATTACTGGCCACAGGAGTACATTAGACGGAGACAGTTCATAGAGACACTATGACTCCCTTACGGACGACAAATAGTCGCTTATCACCGGTGGCGGACTGGCCACAGTAAGCATGAAATTGTGAAGGTGGCCAAAAAGGGGAAGCAACTGGAAGGAGGAATTATGATTCTCTTAAGGTAGTCAAGTGCCTCGCCACCAGACTAAACACATCAGCAGACACTAAGTGCAACTGGCGGCAGTAACTATGACACTCTTAAGGTATGAAATGCCACGTCACAGAACCAGATACACCAGCAGACACGAGGAGCAACTGGCTGGAATATATATGACGCTATTAAGTTAGCAAATGCCTCTTCACATGACCCATCACATCAGCATTCACGATGAGCAATTTGCAGGGGTAACTATGACTCCCATAAGGTAGCAAATGCCTCATCCCAAGACCAAACACATCAGCAAACTCGAGGAGCAACTGGCAGCACTAACTATGACTCCCTTAAGGAAGACAAATAGTTGCGTATCGCTGCTGATGGACTGGCCACACTAAGATGAAAATGTCAAGATGGCAGAAAAGGGGGAGAAACTGCAAGAAGTAACTATGACTCTTACGATAGCCAAATGCCTCGTCTCCAGCCCAAACACATCACTAAAAACGAGGATCAACTGCCGGTATTAACTGTGACTCTCTTAAGGTATCAAATGCCTCGTCACCAGGTCAAACACATCAGCAAACACGAGCAGCATATGGCGGGACTAACTATGAGTCCCTTAATGTAGCAAATGCCTCGTAACCAGGTAAAACACATCAGCAATCTCGAAGAGCAAATGGCAGGAGTAACTATGACTCTCTTAACATAACAAAATCCATCGTCACCAGACCAAACACATCAGCAGACACGAGGTGCTACTGTCGGGAGTAACTATGACCCTCTTAAGGTAGGAAATGCCTGATAACCGGAAAAAACACATCAGAAAACACAAGTGGCTGGGGTCAGTATGACTCTCTAAAGGTACCAAATGCCTCGTCACCAGACCCAACACATCAGCAAACATGAGGAGCAACTGGTGGGAGTAGCTATGACTCCCATAAGGTAGCAAATCAGTCGTCACCAGATAAAACAAATCAGAAAACTCGAGGAGCAACTGGCTGGACTAATTATGACACTCTTAAGGTCGACAAGTAGTTGCGTATCGCTGCTAGCAGAGTGGCAACACTAAGGATGAAAATGTCAAGGTGGCCAAAAAGGAGGAGCAACTGGCAGAAGTAAGTATGACTCTCTTAAGATAACCAAATACCTCGTCACCAGACCAAACACATAAGCAAACACGAGGAGCAAATTGCGGGAGTAACTATGACACTCTTAAGGTCATAGCTACTGGGCAAGTGACGCGCAGTACATAGGCCTAGCCCTCTTTGCCGCTCCTTCCCCACGGCTTTCCCCCTTCCCGTGGGCTGGCCGATACGCCAGTCCTATTTAGGGCTGGTAAGCAGAGTGGAAGTCCGCACCTGGGGCTTTGGGGAGTTACCAGCCCTCCATCGCATAACCCTCAAAGCTGGGACAACAATGAACGAGAATACGGGTACCGGGCCTTGCGCTGAAGGTCCCGGCCCAACTGTCCCGACTCCTAGCACGCCAACCGTTCCTGGAGTAGAAGTAGCCGAAGAGCCGTGGTTCCACTGCGGCATCTGAAGCCGCGCTTTCCGAAGTAAGATCGGGCTCAAACAGCACCGCCGCCGCGCCCAACCTGAGGTGGCGAATGCGGAAATAACCACCGAGAGGAAGCGAGCTCGGTGGGCGGAGGAGGAGACGCGGGAGCTCGCACTGGCGGAGGCCAGGCTTCTCTGTGCCAGCGACTCGAAGATCTTATTTGCCAAGCAAGAGCTTTTACCCCTGTTCCCGCATCTTACCCTGGACGCCATCAAGTGTAGGAGGAGGACGGCGACACACAGGGCCATGGTGCAGCGCGGACTGCACCACCCACCCGCCTCTGAGTCGCTGCTGGAGGAGCCACCCTCTCCGCCGGAGCTGGAGCGCCCGCCACCGACATCTGCAGTCGACGAGGCAATATGGAGGCACCTCGGCGGACTGCCGTGATCCGCCTCGCGCTTCTCGGCCTTGGACGACCTCGTGACTTTGTGGCCGGGAACGCCGTCCATGGTGGTCCAGGCTGGGTTCCCAGAGGCCCTCCTGGCCATCGGCTCCGGGGAAGTAGGAAGAAAGAAGAAGAAGGCGCCGCGCCCACCATCCAAACGGCTGCCTGGTGGTGGCCCTCTGCTCTCCAAGTGGAAGCGCCACCGGTTGGAGTACGCCTTTAGGAGGAACCGTGCGCGTTGCGTGCGAGGCTTCCTGGACGGCACTCTGCTCCAGCCGCCGCTGGGCTGCTGTACTTCTGGCGCAGCCTCTTTACGACGGAGCCACCCTCCACCACTGGCTCCATCCCTGACCGGCTTCTCCAGCGCGCAGAGCCTGTTGACTTCGAGCGCCTATGGGGGCCAATCACTGCAGAAGAGGCTGCGGCCGCCTTGCCTCCCAGAGGCTCCGTTGCCGGCCCAGACGGCCTCTCGCCGGTGCAGCTGCGCCACCTTCAACCGGAGGTCACCACCAAACTGCTAAACCTCTTCCTACTTGCCGGCAAGTTTCCCTCTTCCCTCCTCCGAGCCAGGACCTCCTTGCTGCCCAAAACAGCCGCCCCAGCATGCCCCGCTGACTTTCGGCCCATCACCGTCTTCTCGGTGTCAACCTTCCACAAGGTTCTGGCGACTCGCCTCATGCGGATGTGTGCTGTGGACGAACGTCAGCGGGTTTTCGTCCCACGGGATGGGATGCTGGAGCCTTCTCGCCAGGGTGATCTTCGGCGCCGTCCGCCGCTGCCGTTCTGTGTTCGTGGCCTCCCTCTATGTGTCTAAGGCATTTGATTCGTTGGACCATGCGGCCCTCCACCCTGTGCTTAAAACCCATGGTCTTCCAGACGAATTTGTCGACTACATCGAGGGCTGCTATGCGGACAGCACGACGGTAATTGCAGAGTGTGGGGACGAGTCCGCTGCCGTGCGGCTAGCAAGAGGTGTTCGGCAAGGAGACCCCTTGTC
Source organism: Schistocerca nitens (assembly GCF_023898315.1). Classification (NCBI taxonomy): domain Eukaryota; kingdom Metazoa; phylum Arthropoda; class Insecta; order Orthoptera; family Acrididae; genus Schistocerca; species Schistocerca nitens. The sequence continues at coordinate 99,149,471 of NC_064617.1, forward strand.
CACTCTCCTTTTCAACTTTGCCGTAGATTTTGTTCTAGGCCAGCTGCCCTCGCATATAGGTGTCAAGGTGTTAGGCCGCCAGGTCAACGCGGCGCCCTTCGCAGACGACATTCTGCTCTTCGCCTCTACAGGGGGAGGGCGGGGGGGGGGGCGGGGGGGGGGGGCTACGGTCCCTCACCGACGCAGCAGTAGGAGCCCTCGACCAACTGGGGCTGCGGGTGAACCTGCGGAAGTGTCTCACCCTCGCGTCGTGGCGTCCGGCCGCGAGAAGATAGTGAAGGTTGATGTAGGCGTCACCTTCACTGCCGGCGACACCACCATGCCGGCGCTGAGCGTGGGTGAGACGTTCCGCTACCTCGGACTGCAGTTCTCCTCCTCCGGGCAGTGCTTCTTCCACCCTAGGCGCCACACAGAAGAGCAGCTGTCACGCGGGCGCCGCTGAAGCCGCAGCAGCGGCTGTACGCCCTCCGTGAAGTCTTACTCCCGGGCCTGTACCATGGCCTAGCCCTGAGCGGCACCCGTATCGGTGCACTCAAGGCCATGCATGGACAACTGCATTCGGGCTGCGGTAAGGATATAGTTCCGCCTCCCGGCAGACACTCCCCTGGGCTACTTCCACGCTCCGATAGCCCATGGGGGCCTCGGGATTCCGTCTGCCCGCTGTATGGGGCCAAACCTTGAGGTGGGGCAGGCTCCTTACCCTGTTGCAACTCGAGCCCTCCACCACCCACACAGACCCGGGGGAGGCACGGCACGAAGTGGCGGCGCTGGAACGACACCTCACGTGGGAGGGCCACCTGCTGCAGTCGGCTGCGAAGGTCGGAGAGATGTGGGCGGCGCGCCTGCACGTTACCTTCGGCGGGGCAGCCCTTTCGTCGTCTGCCAGAACATCAGGCCAACATAGCTGGGTAGAAGACACCAGTCGTTTCCCGTCTGGCCTCGACTATGTGGCGTGCCTCCGCACACGGATTAACGCGCTACCATCCAATGCGCGCAGGAGTCGCAGCCGAGACAGGGATAAGAAGTGTCGAGCGAGGTGTAACGCCGTGGAGACCGCGAATCACGCCGTCCAGGGCTGCGGACTCACCAGTCGAGCTCGTCTGCGGCGTCACGACGCGGTGGTGAAATACGTCTCTCGCGGGCTGCCTCAGCGCGGGTTTGACGGCTCTGTCGAGCCACACCTACGAACGTCAGAGGGAGTCCGTAAGCCCGACATCGTAGCGTCGGAGGACGGCGTGGCGCATGTCATCGATGCTCAAATCGTCGGTGTCCACCTCGACACCGACTGGTGTCACCGGCAGAAGGCGACGAAGTACGACGTCCCGTCGGTGCGGCGTGCTATCGGCGCTCTCCGATCGGCGGCCAGCAGCCTGGAATTCAAGACGGTGACGCTAAATTGGAGGGGCACCTGGGCACCAACATCTGCCCGCCAGATCCTCCAACTGGGATTCCGCAGGCGGGGGCTTAGCATCATCAACACGCGGGTGCTCGGGGGAACCGCATGGGTCTTCGGCTTGTTTGAAATATGACGTCCCTCAGGCCGAAGTACAGGGATGGCGTGGGTTAGCGAGTCGGTTATTTTCTAGGTTAGTTTGCCCTGACTTTTGGGGCTTCAATATCAGGAGCAATACCGTTCTTTATTCTGTATTCTGTTAATTTGCTTTTGCATTGTGTAATAATCTAAGGTATTCGCGGTTACACCAACAGCGGTAACCGGCACCCCTGTAAGCTCCTCTCGGGGACTATGGCGTACTAGTCTTTAAGAAGTGTATACCTTGTGTTATTCACATGTATCATTGTGAATAAAGACGGCTTCATAGACAAACAGTTCCGTATCGCTGCTAGCAGACTGCTCACAGTTACCATGAAAATGTGAAGGTGGCCAAAAAGGGTGAGCAACTGGCAGGAGTAACTATGGCTGTCTTAAGGTAGCAAATGACTCGGCACCAGTCGAAACACATCAACACATTCGAGGAGTAACTATGACTGTCTTTAGGTCCACAAGTAGTTGTGTATGACTGCTGGCTGACTGGCTTGTCACCTGACAGCTAGAACATGCGTAGTGTGAGTTTACAAGCCCAGCTCGGGCTTGGCTAGACCTTGGAGAATAAGGGAGGCGTAAGCTGTTCATAGATACCTACCGTGACGTCGGTATGACGTGTACATGCCCTCTTCCGGTCATTTGAAATGTAAATCTACTTCGGTGGTTGTATCGAATTCTGAGAAATGCGAGACTCCATACTGGATTTCGTCAGTTTAGTTGACGGTCGTATTTGACGGGTTTTATATTATAACTTATGTGCTAAGAATATATGCTATTTCGAAGCAGCAGTACATTTGGGATTTCTCACAGACGCTTTTGGTTGGTTGAATTTACTGTAATACACGTAAGGTAATGACAGATCTGTCGTTAGGGCCTTCGGAGTAATGGTTCTACTTTGGTGTGAACCCACAGATATATAAAACTTTATGAAAGCTATAACCACCATCTGACTGTACATCAGGTTTTATCCAGAATCTAGATTTCAGCCTTAGGCCATTTTCAAGTGTTACAGCTACAACAGAATGAAGCACAATAAAAGTGCAAACATCAGAAATATAGCATCGAAAACAGTTAAATTAATGCATGGGCCGTATGAGTAGTTCTCCTAACCTACGTACGAGAAATCATTAGACTTGAGTAGAACACAAGTCATCGTCCAAATACACTCCTGGAAATTGAAATAAGAACACCGTGAATTCATTGTCCCAGGAAGGGGAAACTTTATTGACACATTCCTGGGGTCAGATACATCACATGATCACACTGACAGAACCACAGGCACATAGACACAGGCAACAGAGCATGCACAATGTCGGCACTAGTACAGTGTATATCCACCTTTCGCAGCAATGCAGGCTGCTATTCTCCCATGGAGACGATCGTAGAGATGCTGGATGTAATCCTGTGGAACGGCTTGCCATGCCATTTCCACCTGGCGCCTCAGTTGGACCAGCGTTCGTGCTGGACGTGCAGACCGCGTGAGACGACGCTTCATCCAGTCCCAAACATGCTCAATGGGGGACAGATCCGGAGATCTTGCTGGCCAGGGTAGTTGACTTACACCTTCTAGAGCACGTTGGGTGGCACGGGATACATGCGGACGTGCATTGTCCTGTTGGAACAGCAAGTTCCCTTGCCGGTCTAGGAATGGTAGAACGATGGGTTCGATGACGGTTTGGATGTACCGTGCACTATTCAGTGTCCCCTCGACGATCACCAGTGGTGTACGGCCAGTGTAGGAGATCGCTCCCCACACCATGATGCCGGGTGTTGGCCCTGTGTGCCTCGGTCGTATGCAGTCTTGATTGTGGCGCTCACCTGCACGGCGCCAAACACGCATACGACCATCATTGGCACCAAGGCAGAAGCGACTCTTATCGCTGAAGACGACACGTCTCCATTCGTCCCTCCATTCACGCCTGTCGCGACACCACTGGAGGCGGGCTGCACGATGTTGGGGCGTGAGCGGAAGACGGCCTAACGGTGTGCGGGACCGTAGCCCAGCTTCATGGAGACGGTTGCGAATGGTCCTCGCCGATACCCCAGGAGCAACAGTGTCCCTAATTTGCTGGGAAGTGGCGGTGCGGTCCCCTACGGCACTGCGTAGGATCCTACGGTCTTGGCGTGCATCCGTGCGTCGCTGCGGTCCGGTCCCAGGTCGACGGGCACGTGCACCTTCCGCCGACCACTGGCGACAACATCGATGTACTGTGGAGACCTCACGCCCCACGTGTTGAGCAATTCGGCGGTACGTCCACCCGGCCTCCCGCATGCCCACTATACGCCCTCGCTCAAAGTCCGTCAACTGCACATACGGTTCACGTCCACGCTGTCGCGGCATGCTACCAGTGTTAAAGACTGCGATGGAGCTCCGTATGCCACGGCAAACTGGCTGACACTAACGGCGGCGGTGCACAAATGCTGCGCAGCTAGCGCCATTCGACGGCCAACACCGCGGTTCCTGGTGTGTCCGCTGTGCCGTGCGTGTGATCATTGCTTGTACAGCCCTCTCGCAGTGTCCGGAGCAAGTATGGTGGGTCTGACACACCGGTGTCAATGTGTTCTTTTTTCCATTTCCAGGAGTGTATGTATCTTAGGATAAGGGAAAAAACACGGTTATGAACTATATGTTTTCACGGCGGCGTAGTGGACAGAGGCGTCGAGTTCAGAAGTGAGATGCAGCTGTTTCGTGTCGAGCTGATTTTCTTTCCTTCGATTTTGTAAAAGATTCACAGCCTTTGTCAGTATGTCCTGTAATATTCGACACTATGCACTTGTAAGTGCGAGCTCTCCCATGAGTGGATTGTCATTGTCAGTAATTTACAAATTACGCCAGAGTCGCGCAAATGCCAGTAAATATTCGAAACACTTTGCTCATCTGGTAAAACAAACTCCCACTCAGAAGGAAACGCATAGGGTAGACTGACACATTTAAAAAAAAGTATAAAAGTAACTTGTTCTAAGTATCTATAATTTGTAAAAAAAAACTGACAAGCTAGCAATTTTAGAAGATTCCAGTACATATGCAGACGAAATGTACTCTGGTACAAGTACAGGAATGTTCCTACTACTGTTTCTTATTTCACTTACTTCTAAGTGCAGAGCAAGAAGTTTATTTTTCTCCAAGGAATTGTAGTTTTTCACACAAATTGTGACATAATTCACACTATCAGCACGCATTTGTCATTGTGGGTAGGGGGGAGGGAGGGGAGAGAGCTTGTTCAAATGGTTCAAATGGCTCTGAGCACTATGGGACTCAACATCTTAGGTCATAAGTCCCCTAGAACTTAGAACTACTTAAACCTAACTAACCTAAGGACATCACACACACCCACGCCCGAGGCAGGATTCGAACCTGCGACCGTAGCAGTCCCGCGGTTCCGGACTGCAGCGCCAGAACCGCACGGCCACCGCGGCCGGCGGAGAGCTTGTTGCTAAGTACTTTTCGCAGTATGTAAATAACTAGTATGAAGTTGACAGGTTCTCACAACCAAAGAAGAAAAGGCAGGAGTAGTCTCCTAATTTCCAATGACTGTACCAGTTGAACATATAATGAGTAGCTGCTTCAATTCGTGTGCAAGAACAGCTTCCACAGTCACAACGATACTTCTTGTTTACAATCTTTTACCATTTCAGTAGAGTCTTATGGTAATACTACATACATTCCTGCTGTAGAAGGCACATATAATTTTGTATAATTAACTGGAAGATATTAAGTTGTGTACATGGTAATCAAATCAATAACAGTTCACTTCAAAAGAAGTAAGTAAACAGGTCAAACCAAATATTATGAGGCAAGAGAAGAGCTATCCACTGCTTTGCAACCTATCAGTACAATTACCTTTATTATTACTACCGACAAACACACAAATATTGTGCGTTTGCGGAAAGAAGTTCTGAAATGAACATTACCCAGTTAGCTATACATTACTTTCATGCTTGGAAATAATTAGGCATTGAAAACAACGAGCAGTCACATTATTTGTGAGAATCACTGTGAAGGCAGCAAGTATACCAGAGGTGACAAGCCACGTTACTTTCATACTATGCTTGGTATAAATCGGCAATCTGTTGCTACAAAACCGTTTCGTGGGTGCTGGCGTTGTGTCACCACGACCGTGGTATTGATGGTATCCGGTTCTTGCTTCTCAGAACTCGATAGTGTCCCCAGCGGTCGAAATCGGACATATACACGTCATAGAGGCGTCACGGAGAGATATCACGGAGGTGGGATTAACGTCTCCCGGGAGAGAAACGTGACGATCAGATGGAGCGGTAAGAGCATGGTAGGAGGCGAGCGCTGAGCCCTAAGGAAATGGAAGGGATTTCCCGACCGAGTTGGGCTATTTATACAAGGCCCAATGTAAAAAGTGTCGCTTTGTAGCTCACAAAAATAATACGTGAAAAAGTACTAAAATTGAAGCCAATAGACCTATGCAATAAATGAGGATATCAGATCGTGTTTGTCAACGTCAAGATTTCAATGCGGCATTAATCGAAATCTAATTCTTGACTGACATTGATTTTTATAAACAATCGCTGAACAAATACTTTGGATACAGTTCTAAATAAGTGCTAACCCACTCATAAATGATGTGTCAAACTGGAACTGAATTCTACAGTAAAAGCATACTAAAATACTGAAGAAAATAATTTTGGGTATTAGGCGCGTCATTACAAAACACTAAAGCAACCGAGCATTCGATGTTTCGACTGACTTTGCAGTGGTCCTCTTGAGGGTGATTAACTGCTTACTACTAACACAGTTTATGTATACCATAGCTGGATCCACAGTAACGACGAGTTTGATTAAAGAACCTTCAACATCGCAGCAATCGTTGGTTAATATATTAAAAAAGTAAAAACCGCCTCGATTGCGAAAAAAGCACCTAGTGTTAAGTGTTAACCCAGGTTTCGGCGTAGATAACTACACCTTCTTGTTGTTCAGAAGAAGGTCTAGTTATCTACGCCGAAACCTGGGTTAACACTTAACACTAGGTGCTTTTTTCGCAATCGAGGCGGTTTTTACTTTTTTAAAAGATTTTGAATAACACTATTCGATTAAATTGGCTCGAGTTCAAAGCACTCTTCGGCACATATCAGGGTATCTGCATTTATTACCCTACCCGAAGACATGCATCCACAAAATTAAACATTATGTTATCGAATTGACGCAGGGGACAAGTTAAATCGGCAGCACTTCAGAATTGGTGAATTTTACATAAGCTAAGACACCACATAGAAGAACAGAAAACTATACACTGCTTTGATGTGACAGACTACTGTACATACAGGGTGACTCAGGAGTAAAGGTACATGCTTTGAGAGGTGATAGTGTTGGTGATTCTAAACAAAGAACTTCATATGGATTTAGGCCCTCTACCGAATGGTTTCCGAGAGAGAACACATTTAAAGTACATTGTTATTTATTTTCTGTTCAATTCAGACATTGTTAGTGTTCACAGCGTACTACAGCAGTGTTGAGGAAGATGCGACAAACAGTTCAATACAGAATACTTGTCGTTTATAAAGTCGGAAAACTACCTCAATTGGGCTGCAAAAGCGACCTAAGCTACGGCGCATGCGCGCCACGCGAGTTTTATAATGTCCTCATGCTCTCATGCTCTCTTCGCGCATACCATTAGTCCTAGACAAAAAACTCAATAGGACCTTTTTTGTAGGACGTTTTAGCTGAAGGGTGCTGTTTTGCAATTATTCAAGGAAGCGTACGAAAGTGATATTAAATGCATTCTCTCTCGGAAACTATTCGGAACAGGACATACGTCCACTAGAAGTATTTTGTTCAGGCACAGTAATACTACACTGAACCGGCAAAGAAACTGGTATAGGCTTGCGTATTCAAATACAGAGATAAGTAAACAAGTGAACATGGCGCTGCGGTCGGAAAAGTCTATATAAGACAACAAGTGTCTGGCGCAGTTGTTAGATCGACTACTGCGGCTGCAATGGCAGGTTATCAAAATTAAAATGATTCTGAAGGTTGTGTTATAGTCGGCGCAAGAGCGGTGGGGCACAGCATCTCCGAAGTAGCGACGAAGTGGAGATTTTCTCATACGACCCTTTCACGAGTGTGTATCAGGAATCAAGTAAAACATTAAATCTCCGACATCGCTGCGGCTGAAAAAAAGATCCTGAAAGAAAGGGAGTGATGACAACTGAAGAGAATCGTGCCAGAAGTGCAATCCTTTCCCAAATTGGTGCAGATTTCAGTTCTGGGCCATCAAAAAGTATCAGCATGCGAACCATTCAACGAAACATCATCGGTATGGGCTTTCGGAGCGGATGGCCCACTCGTGTACCCTTGATGAGTGGACAACACAATGCTTTACGCTTCGCCTGTGCCCTCCAACACCGACATTGAGCTGTTGATAACTGGAGACATGTTGCCTATTCGGATGAGTCTCGTTTCAGATTGTATCGAGCGGATAGACGTGGACGAGTATGGAGACAACCTCATGAATCTATGGACCCTGCATGTCAGCAAGGGACACTTCAAGCTGGTAAAGGCTCTTTTATGGTTTGGGGCGTGTGCAGTTGAAGCGATATGGGACCCTGATACGTCTAGATACGACACTGACGGCTGACACGTACGTAAGCATCCAATCTTATCACGTGCATCCATTCTTGTCCATTCTGCATTCCGACAGACTTCGGCAGTTCCAGCAGGACAAAGTGACACCCCAGACCGCTAGAATTGCTTCAGAGCCTCTCCAGGAACATCTTTTGAGTTAAATGCTTCCGCTGGCCACCGAAAGTCACGTATATGAATATTATTGAGCGTAACTGTGATGCTTTGCAACGTGCTGTTCAGAAGAAATCTCCATGCCCTCGTACTTCTGCGGATTTATGGACAATCCCGCTGGATTCATGGTGTCAGTTCCTTCCAGCACTACTTCAGACATTAGTCGAGTCCATGCCACGTCGTGTTGCGGCACTTCTGCGTGCTCGCGGGGGCCCTACACGATATTAGACAGGTGTACCAGTTTCTTTGCCTCTTCAGTGTATCACCCCTCGAAGAAGGTACCTTTCCTCCTAACTAACCCTGTATGAATGCTTGACTTCATTTCGTTATTTTAAAAGTTGTACTTGATGGCACTGTATGATATTCCCTATAATACACTACTGGCTATTAAAATTACTACACCACGAAGATGTGCTACAGACGCGAAATTTAACAGACACGAAGAAGATGCTGTGATATGCAAATGATTAGCTTTCCAGAGCATTCACACAAGATTGGCGCCGGTGGCGACACATACAACGTGCTGACATGAGGAAAGTTTAAAACCGATTTCTCATACGCAAACAGCAGTTGACCGGCGCTGCCTGGTGAAACGTTGCTGTGATGCCTCGTGTAAGGAGGGAAATACATACCAACACGTTTCCGACTTTTATAAAGGCCGGATTGTAACCTATGGCGATTGCGGTTTATCGTATCGCGACATTGCTGCTCGCTTTGGTCGAGATCCAATGACTGTCAGCAGAATATGGAATCGGAGGGTTCAGGAGAGTAATACGGAACGCTGTGCTGGATCCAAACGGCCTCGTATCACTAGCAGTCTAGATGACAGGCATCTTATACTCATGGCTGTAACGGATCGTGCAGCCACGTCTCGATCCCTGAGTCAACAGATGGGGACGTTTCCAAGAGAACAACCATCTGCACGAGCAGTTCGACGACGTTTGCAGCAGCATGCACTATCAGCTCGGAGACCATGACTGCGGTTACTCTCGACGCTGCATCACAGACAGGAGCGCCTGCGATGGTGTACTCAACGACGAACCTGGGTGCACGAATGGCAAAACGTCATTTTTTCGGATGAATACAGGTTCTGCTTACAGCATCATTATGGTCGCATCCATCTTTGGCAACATCGCGATGAACGCACATTGGAAGCGTGTATTCGTCATTGCTGTACTGGCGTATCGCCCAGCGTGATGGAATGGGGTGCCATTGGTTACACGTCTCGGTCACCTGTTGTTCGCACTGACGGCACTTTGAACAGTGGACGTTCAGATGTGTTACTACCCGTGGCTCTACCCTTCATTTGATCCCTGCGAAACCCTACATTTCAGCGGGATAATGCACGACCGCATGTTGTAGGTCCTGTACGGGCCTCTCTGGATACAGAAAATGTTCAACTGCTGCCCTGGCCAGCACATTCTCCAGATCTCTCATCAATCGAAAACGTCTGGTTAATGGTGGCCGAGCAACTGGCTCGTCACAATACGCCAGTCACTACTGTTGATGAACTGTGGTATCGTGTCGAAGCTGCATGGTCAGCTGTACCTGTACAGGCCATTGAAGCTCTGACTCATTTCCCAGGCGTATCAAGGCCGTTATTACGGCCAGAGGTTGTTGTCCTGGGTACTGATTTCTCAGGATCTATGCATCGAAATTGCGTGAAAATGTAATCACATATCAGTTCTAGTATAATATATTTGTCCAATGAATATCCGTTTATCATCTGCATTTCTTCTTGGTTTATCAATTTTAATGGCCAGTAGTGTATGTAAAAAATCGAATGAATATGGCTGGAGTGGTACGATTTATGAGGTATTCAGTACGATGCGCTGCTGCAACAGGCGGTCCTTTTCTAGTCTGGGCAGTCAGTTTGCTCATGAGGAAAACTGTTGGTGAAGGAACTGAACTTTATTTCGCTAGGGTGAAGCACGCCCGCGCCGTTTCAACGGTTAGAAATTTTATGGACAATAGTTTGAACAGCACGTCGCGACTTAGACGATTTCACGCTGCTTTCGAGTTGTGTGCTCTTTCACCAGTGGAGGACTTTATCGTGACGAGGGTTAGTTGCATGATGAAGTCTAGCTGACTGTGAAGCTGCAATACTGCTGAAATTTTACTCTAACGTGAGGTCGGGTTGGACTTTGGTTTTAAAAAACAGTAAATGAGCGACAGAATCGGAGACATGACTGACATCTATAGGTACATGGCACTTTTATCCTCCTTCTTTGTGTCATTAAGAGGGAGTAGTAGTCATGGTAGTAGGCTAGCATCCTTCATAATCATGCCACTTTGCAAAGATCGTAAAACACGATATTTTCGGTTCTTTGGATGGACAGGGAGATAGCTGACCAGAGAGGTCAAGTGGTCTTAGCTATAGAGCAACAGTTGGCAGGAGTCATGTGTTTTGGTGTGGTGTGACAATTGAGATCTCGCAAGGTGTGGGAGACAAACCCCCCATGAGAAGGTGCGGTCATTCTCTTTTTGGGGTTGGTTTCAAAGGCAGACCAGCTGGGTAAGCTCCTCTCCTGCACTGTGAGTGACTAACAGGATTCAGAATGTTGGGATGTGAGGCAACTTAGGCGTATCTGACTATTCTCTAGTCGTTTTGCGTTCAGTTTGTTTAATCCGATGCGATCGATGACTACGCTGTTTCGCGATTTTAATTCCTTAAATTAGTCGATCTACCATTGCTTTTGCTACAATGTATGGCTCGGTGGACATTTGTCATGTCTGGTAGTTTCAAATAGGCTCCTTCAGAGCGTCTCCTTCGAGATACCAGGTGATCAAAAAGTCAGTATAAATTTAAAAACTGAATAAACCACGGAATAATGTAGATAGAGAGGTAAAAATTGACACACATGCTTGGATGATATGGGGTTTTATTAGAAAAAAACCCATATTCCTAGACGCGTGAAAGATCTCATGCGCGCGTTGTTTGGTGATGCCACTATCGTCATGCTTGGCCTCCCAGGTCCCCAGATTATTGGCTTTGGGGTTACCCGAAGTCGCAAGAGTATCGTAATCGACCGACATCTCTATGGATGCTGAAAGACAACATCCGACGCCAATGCCTCACCATAGCTCCGGACATGCTTTACAGTGCTGTTCACAACATTATTCCTCGACTACAGCTATTGTTAAGGAATGATGGTGGACATATGGAGCATTTCCTGTAAAGAACATCATCTTTGCTTCGTCTTACTTTGTTATGGTAATTATTGTGATTCTGATCAGATGAAGCGCCATCTGTCGAACATTTTTTGAACTTTTGTCTTTTTTTGGGTTCTAATAAAACCCCATGTCATTCCAAGCATGTGTGTCAACTTGTACGTCTCTATCTACATTATTCCGTGATTTATTCAGTTTTTCAAATTTATGCTGACTTTTTAATCACCCGGTATTTGATTAAATAATGTTTCTCTAGCCTGTCTGATGGTTCACAAACTCAATTTTTGCGTTTAAGTCATTCTTCCTTTGTGACTGATTGCGCCGGTCGGTGTGGCCGTGCGGTTCTAGGCGCTACAGTCTGGACCCGGCGACCGCTACGGTCGCAGGTTCGAATCCTGCCTCGGGCATCGATGTGTGTGATGTCCTCAGGTTAGTTATGTTTAATTAGTTCTAAGTTATAGGCGACTGATGACCTCAGAAGTTAAGTCGCATAGTGCTCAGAGCCATTTGAACCATTTTGACTGACTGCACTTAACCTGGCGGTACTTAACCTGGTATTAGGCAAAGCTACATAATGAGCTTCCTTCGGTATGTATTCTGTAACATTTCCGATGACTCTCGTAGGTAATTTTTTTGATAAGTAACTTAATTGTTCATAAATAATTACCCTTTCTTTGCACATAACACAGTGTTTCACATAGCTTATGATGTTGAATAAATGACCCATAGAGCTCTCTTCATATCTAAAATTTATTACACTCCTGATCTACTTCGTTTCTCCTCATTTTATGTGTGGAATTTCTCGATCTTTTCCAAGTTTCCTTCCTCAACACACAGGTTGTACGTGGTAGACCTTTGAATGTAACATGACTTTTGAATAGGGCTCTACCGCATTCCGTTTATTTCTCAAGTTAGTTGCATTTGTGATACAATGTCATTCGTGCTCGTTTGCGAATGAAATTGACGCAATTTAACGGGCGTTCCTTTTGTGAAGCCAGTCATGTGGAGGCATGTCTGCCGGTTACTAGAGAAACTGATGCTAGTAGTTTACCGTTGCTCCTCTGATAAATTACCAACACCAAGCGAGGTGGCGCAGTGGTTAGCAAACTGGACTCGCATTCGGGAGGAAGACGGTTCAAAATCCGTGTCCAGCCATCGTGATTCAGGTCTTCCGTGATTTCCCTAAACCACTCCAGGTAAATGTCAGGATGGTTCCGTAGAAAGGGCACGGCCGACTTCCTTCCCTAATCCGATGGGACCGATTACCTCGCTCTTTGGTCCCCTCCCTCAATCAATCAACCAGCCTTACCAATAGCCCTCTAATCAGTACAGCCATTCCCTTTTAAATACACTAGGTGACTGAATCGCGCAACGAATCTTCTGTTATTTCTTATCTCCTGTCCCAGACAGGGGTGACGAAGTATCGTAAAGAGATGATGTCTTTTTGTGCAACAATTATAGAGCTAGGAAATTATAAGTCAGAGAATGAGACTATAGAATATATCGAGTTAATTATCATTTCCACTCTTCCAGTGAAAATTTAACGGTAATCATCGTCTTTCTTAATCGATCCTGGTTAATGAAGTGAATATGCATAGAGGCGGACTCGTTATTCTGGTATGACACGGATTATTACCAAACAATCATTCTTTGCCATCACTTACTCGAGTAACGGACATGTTATCAGTCGGACGACTCTCGCAACTGCGCTTAGTTACTATAACAATTTTTTAATTTAAAGAGGAAACTGACACGCATTTAATAATTTTACGTAAGGTTATCACCTTTCTTTGTGATTTTATTGCAAAGAGAATTTCAATATTCAAATGGTCTACGTTTTTTTAGTATTTTGGTTCCACTAATTTTCTCATTTTGTGTTTTACTTATTACTCAGATACAAGGGGGAATTCATATGTTTAATCGGTAGTTGCTGGGCAAAACCTATATTTCAGTGATCTCAATTCCAATGGTCCTAGTACTAATTTGGGAAGGCAAACATAAATTGTCATGATTATTTCTCCAGCTATAGGGAATCGTCTAGCAAGGTGCTGGATGACCATACCTCTCCTTGTCACCAATCTCTTCCAATAACGCAGGGATCTTGGTCTAAGAAAAGTCTAGATATCGTGGCCCTGTAATACGATGAAATGACACAAAGGGCCTAATACACTATCAGCAACACCATAACACGCATATACAAAGGATCTTCTTGGAAGCGTGTGTCCACAAAGGCTTGTGGGTGTCCGTCGGAGTAACAGTATGAATCACAAGTGAAAGTGGCATTTTTAGTAAGTAGTAATGGTACTACTTGGCAATATGCAACTATCCAACGACGAAATTCCATTAGTCTACCTTCACATCCGTATCAAAGGTATAGAGTGAGCTATAATTAACAAGGACAGGAGCTATGCACGCATAGTGTCCGCTGTATTGTTGAATGTTGAACATCGATACGTGTAGAAGTTTTGCGTGTGCTTGTTGAAGGACTACGTTCTACCAACTCAATAACGTCTCCTACTTAATCCTTGCTGTGTTCATTTTCACACGGATGTGAAATGAGACTTCTGGGTGTTGCATCAGCTACACGCAGTTTTTTGAAAACAAGATGAGACACACTTCAATCTGATGCTTTGCTGTTAGGAATTCATCTACCGTACTATCAACAAGCAGCAGCTGCAGCATTTTGATAGAAAACCCAAACACAAACACCTTATCGGTACACACGACATTTACAAATAGGTGTACCATTGTTAAAGGATTCAGAAGAACTGGTCAACAAATCACAACCGCAGTTAAAAAATCAATTATGTAAACTCGAGCTCACATCATTTTATGTCACACGATTTGCTATCGAATGTACAGTTCGGCTTTAGAAGTCGTTTAACAACTGAAAATGCTATATTCTCTTGCCTGTGTGAGGTACTGGATGGGATAAGAAAAAGGTTTAGACGCTAGCAATATTTTTTGATTTAAGTAAGGCGTTTGATAGTGGTGATCACAGTACATTGCTCCAAGAGTTGGATCATTACGGAATATGGGGAGTAGCTCACAACTGGTTCACCTCTAACTTTAGCAACAGAGAGCAAAAGGTCATCATTCAGAGACTTGAGAATGGCTGTGATGTGGGATCTGAGTGGTGTACGGTCAAATGGGGGGTGTCCCAGGGATCAGTGTTGGCGCCACTCCTGTTCCTTATTGATATAAATATGTGCCCTCTAGTATTAAGGGTAACTCTGAAATATTTCTGTTGCCTCATGACACTAGCTTCGTAGTAAAAGATGTTGCGTGCAACATTGGTTCAGTTTCAAATAGTGCAATTAAGACATAGGGTCATTGCTTGTAGAAAATAAACTAACGCTAAATCACAGTAAGACTCAGTTTTTACAGTTTCTAACGCACAATTCAACAAAACCTGACGTTTCAATTTCACAGAATGAGCATATGATTAGTGAAACTGAACAGTTCAAATTTCTAGGTGTTCAAACAGAGCCGGCCTGTGTGGCCGTGCGGTTCTAGGCGCTTCAGTCTGGAACGGCGTGACCGCTACGGTCGCAGGTTCGAATCCTGCCTCGGGCATGGCTGTGTGTGATGTCCTTAGGTTTGTTAGGTTTAAGTAGTTCTAAGTTCTAGGGGACTAATGACCACAGATGTTAAGTCCCGTAGTGCTCAGAGCCATTTTTGTTCAGACAGACAGAAAACTGTCGTGGAACGCCCACGTTCAGGATCTTGTTAAAATTTTTACCATTAGAACGGTATCTGAAGTGAGAGCCCGTTCGACACGAAAAATAGTCTACTTTGCTGATTTTAATTCGCTTATGTCGTATGGTATTATGTTCTGAGGTAACTCTTCCCATTCTAAAAGAATATTTTTGGCTCAGAAGCTGGCAGTTTGGGTAATAAGTTGTGTAAGTTCACGAACCTCTTGTCGACGCCTGTCAAGAGTCTGGGTATTTTGACATTAGCCTCTCAATATATTTATTCCTTACTATCATTTCCTGTTAACAATACTAGCTTATTCCCAAGAATAAGCAGCTTTCTCCCAGTTAATACTCGGCAGAAATCAAACCTGCATTTGGATCGGGCTTCCTTAACTCTTTTGCAGCAATGTGTGCAGTATACTGTTGCATCCATTTCCAATAAGCTAGCACTAGAATTCAAAAATCTTAACAGTAATCCACGCGCTTTCAAATCGAATCTGAAGAGAGTCCTCATGGGACACTCCTTTATTCTGTCGAGGAGTTCCTTGAAAAATTAAGCTGTTTGTTGCTGTATTGGCGATTCCGTTTACTTAAACTTATGGCTTGACTTGTTTCGGGTTCATAGACATTTTATTTTTGTCTATTATTACTTTTATGTCGTAATATCATGCGCTGACACGTTCCATGGTTTTGGAGATTTGCTCCTCAATTTGGTCCTACGGAACTTGACGTGTAAACAAATAAATAACATAGATCATGAAAGGGGGTACTGATAGCCGAAGAAAGTCTAATGGTAATTATATTGGCCTTAATTTGAGGTAGAAATTTGTGAGCAGCTACGTTTGAAGCCCATTATTGTGTAGCAGTGAATCGCGGACTGTGGGGAAACTGGCACATAAGAATATCGCAGCTTTTGAGATGTGGTGGTACGGAAGAACGTTAAAATTATGTTGACTGATAAAGCAGAGAATAAGGAGGTACTCCTCAGAATAGCTGAAGAAAGGGACATCTGGAAAGCACTGGCGAAGGAGTAAGATCATAGGACCTGTATTAAGACAACGCGGGATACCCTCCATGGCACTAGAGGGAACTGTAGAGAGTGAAAACTGATGTGGAAGACAGAGATTAGAATTCATTCAGCAAATGAAATTCTTTTTGGCATGACCATGTGAAGAACATTTTTTCTTTCTTGTGTTCATGGTTTTGTGTCAATGACTTACTGATTGATTTCTTTTTTAATGGTTTATCTTGGGCTGCTAAAGCCACCTACTAATTTTAACTTCTTATTTTATGGATTTTATAAATTTTTGTCGGTATCTTGTTTGTCTTTTTCGTATATATTTTTGTCAACTTGTACAGGATGTAGAGGGTTTCCATACTCATATTTTGTTAGTTCTCCTTTTGCTTCATTTTTTATGAATACTTTATAGAATTTATGGTTGTATGTATTTATAAATTTAAGCACTTTTCCACTTCTTTGGTTGCACAACAATTTATTGAATTTCGCAGAACAAAGTGTATTTCGTACAGATTTGTTTTTCTACTGGAAAGGGTATGTTGAAAGTTCTGTCTGTACGAACAACATCAAATATTACACACAGCAATTTCAATTACTCTTGTAGTATCTTTCAGCCATCAGCCGGCGAAATACCTGCTGAAGCGTAGGCACCCTGTTAGTACGGATTTGCTGGCCGCTGCGGCCGAGAGGTTCTGCGCGCTCCAGTCCTTAACCGCGCGGCCTCTACGGTCGCAGTTTCGAATCCTGCCTCGAGCACGGATGTATGTGATGTCCTTAGGTTAGTTAGGTTTAAGTAGTTCTAGGGGACTGATGACCTCAGATGTTAAATCCAATAGTGCTCAGAGCGATTTGAACAATTTTCTATCGTATTTGATCTCACCAGAGCTCTTTTAAATTCTGATTAATACTGGATCCTCTAGCCTCTCGTTTCGACTGTAATTTCTTGTCGAGCGAGATGGCGCCGTGGGTAGCACAATGGCCTCGCATTTGGAAGGAAGGCGATTCAACCTCAACCGCTTCAGGCAAATGCTGCGACGGTTCCACTGAAAAGGGCACATCCGACTTTCTTCCAGAATTCGAGCCTTTACTCATTCTCTAATGACCTCGTTGTCGACGGGATGTTCAACTCGAGTCTTCCTTTTCACTTCCAATTGCTTCCATCACATCATAACAAGTCCTCCTCCTCACAGCGGCCTTCAGTGTATTCATTCAACCTCCTCTCTTCCTCTGCATTTAACAGTGGAGTTCCCACTGTACTCTTAATGTTATCACCATTCCTTTTAATTTCACGAAAGACATTTTCCTCCTACTGCCATTTCCTTTTCGATTTCATCTATCCCGTAGCCATTTGAGCACCAAAAAGAGCAGCATCTCTGTTAGGTTTGTCAGCGTGGATAGCAAGGAGTTCCGGCGCCATCGAAAACTTTACTATGACGAGATACTGTCGGTGTGAGGACGAGACAGAGGGGCCTCACTCCTGATGAGCTGCACTTCTAGCTTTAGGAAGGTAATGCCCATTTTTCCTACACATGTTTCGTGAAAGGACTATTGATCAAGCACTTGCTGGACGCGTTATAGTCACAGAATTTGGGTTAGTTGATTTTCGCAAATCTTACTGCGCTTAACGTCCGATCGTTACATCGACACATGTCCTGGTCCACATTTAGGTTCTTACTTCCGCCATTCGTTTTTTGATATTTTATTAAATTCATTCTCCCAATGTATTTTCAGTGCTCTGTTGTAATTATAATCGTTGTAAGACTTTGTGAGACTTTCAATTTGGGAAAATGTGGTTACGCACTGCTTGCCTTAAATTTTCGGCCACATGCATACTTCCCTCGTGATTGGAACCCTTACTCCGTTTATGATCATATTAATACAGATTACTCTGAAGTTAAGGTTCCTCATTAACCATACAAACTTAATAACATCGCAATACTCGGACTGCCTTTTACCATGGCCTCGATTTCACTATTCTGTAATGGATGCTACTTGTGGCATATCCTACTGCATACAACAGTTACATAAATGTTCAGTATGATGATTAATTTTGTCAGTGCGCGAGTCTGCGAGGTGCAGGATATGTGAAGGAAGAGATGTAGTTGCGAAAGCTAACCGTTGGTAATGTCAGGGCTATGGTTTCAGGACTACAAGAATTTCTGATACGTAAAACGTGTGGACATGACTCAGTACATCTACATCTGCATGACTACTCTGCAATTCACATTTAAGTGCTTGGCAGAGGGTTCATCGAACCACAATCATACTATCTCTCTACCATTCCACTCCCGAACAGCGCGCGGGAAAAACGAACACGTAAACCTTTCTGTTCGAGCTCTGATTTCTATTTTATTTTGATGATCATTCCTACCTATGTAGGTTGGGCTCAACAAAATATTTTCGCATTCGGAAGAGAAAGTTGGTGACTGAAATTTCGTAAATAGGTATCGCCGCGACGAAAAACGTCTTTGCTTTAATGACTTACATCCCAATTCGCGTATCATATCTGCCACACTCTCTCTCCTATTACGTGATAATACAAAACGAGCTGCCCTTTCTTGCACCCTTTCGATGTCCTCCGTCAATCCCAACTGGTAAGGATCCCACACCGCGCAGCAACATTCTAACAGAGGACGAACGAGTGTAGTGTAAGCTGTCTCTTTAGTGGACTTGTTGCATCTTCTAAGTGTCCTGCCAATGAAACGCAACCTTTGGCACGCTTTCCCCACAATATTATCTATATGGACTTTCCAACTGACCGGCCGGAGTGGCCGTGCGGTTCTAAGCGCTACAGTCTGGAGCCGAGCGACCGCTACGGTCGCAGGTTCGAATCCTGCCTCGGACATGGGTGTGTGTGATGTCCTTAGATTAGTTAGGTTTAATTAGTTCTAAGTTCTAGGCGACTGATGACCTCTGAAGTTAAGTCGCATAGTGCTCAGAGCCAATTGAACCATTTTCTTTCCAACTGAAGTTGTTCGTAATTTTTACACCCAGGTACTTAGTTGAATTGACAGCCTTGAGAATTGTACTATTTATCGAGTAATCGAATTCCAACGGATTTCTTTTGGAAATCATGTGGATCACCTCACACTTTTCGTTACTTAGCGTCATCTGCCACCTGCCACACCATACAGCAATCTTTTCTAAATCGCTTTGCAACTGATACTGGTCTTCGGATGACCTTACTGGACGGGAAATTACAGCATCATCTGCGAACAACCTAAGAGAACTGCTCAGATTGTCACCCAGGTCATTTATATAGATCGGGAACAGCAGAGGTCCCAGGACGCTTCCCTGGGGAACACCTGATATCACTTCAGTTTTACTCGATGATTTGCCGTGATTTGCAGTAGTAGAGATAGTGACGATTCTCAACAATTAAAGGCGCTGAAATGACCTAAAAAACGTCATTTGTGGTTTTATGGTTATTTGGCTGTGGTGCAAGACATATTTTCTGCCTAACGTTTCGTCTTCGAATGTTGGAGACAGCACAAGAGTCTATAATGAGTCAGAAAGCAGTTACAATCTCAAGGTGCTTTCTGAATCATTACAGTGCTGCATCAAGTCTTTAACATTTTAAGACATAACGTTAGATAGAGAAATATGCCTAGTATCTGTAATGTCTGTTTGTATTAAATACCTGTTTGGCGTTAGTCAGAGTATATGTTTATCCACTGATCCAATAAAAAGTGCAAAGCAAGGAGCATGTGTAGTATCAGCGAGGCTGCTACAATTCAGTTGTTTTGTGAATTTGCTTCCACCGAGAAAAAGGAGATATGTATATGGAATTTCGTTAGAGTATGATGTAAGGGACATAGAGCTGGTATGGTACTGAGCTATCTGTGGAAAGTTTTGTCTCGATGTCGAAAACTGCAGATATAATTTGTAAATGAAAAAGATAAGAACATAAAAGTTCTTGTGACATTGTTACTTTAACTTATCGACTTTCATTGTAAGTAAATAACTGCATTATGCTTTTTTATGGAAGTTCTGTGTGATGGATCTATTTTTGAGCTCATGGCCTTCTGATTAGGGTCTGCAGTTTTCGAAATTTGTGGTTAGTATTTCCATATTTTAAAAGCAGACTGCAATACACATATTGATGGCAACTAGCTCACAAAAATACCGTACGTTGCGCACCTGAGATATTTCTCCAGTTACAGAATTTACATTCTGCTTGTGTTTACACGTTTACAACTGAACAGATAGTGTAGTCACGTAAAAAAAAGAAAAAAAAAATGGACAGAACGCGAATATTGGCATAAGAAAGACTTCATTGTACCCGTAAAAGGAGATATCCTTTCGCTGCTGTGGGCTTGAATACACGTCCTGCTACGCCGTTCCCCAGGTGCTGTTGGACGTGTATACGCACGCCGTTTTCATTTTCCCTTCATTGATATAGACATCTGATGCGGATGAGTTACTGTCATATCTCGGTGAATAAAAAAAATCGACTATCTATCATACAACATATGTGCCTCATTGCCAGATACCATTAGCAGAAAGCCACATATCTATATCTTGAAACGTTTATGAGATAAGAGGATTGTTATGAGCAGCTGACTCGCGATGCCCACGGACCTGAATGGGCACATCGTGCGCGCAATTATCCTTCGGATATAAAATCCAATAAATGAGGTATCGTTCTGCTCTAACTTGGATGTACAATTTCGATATCTTATCTACATTTCATTGACTGCAACGTATGAACTAAATTCAACCATGTGCCAAGTTTACGTAACGCGTTTTTGTCTCTGCAAAACATTTCAGAATTTCTCTCAATGTTTTACTTAACCTGATGCAGTGCAATAACTATGGCAACAACGAAAAGAGATTCAGGCTTTTTTTAAGTAAGAACTACAGATTGTAAGATATGCTAAAATCAAGTTTATTCACCCAATAGTTTTCTTACAAACGGATGATAAGTATTTCATAGCAGCCGGCAAGTCCGCATGTACGGAAGTGGGCGCGTTGCACCCGATCGTTCATCGCATATAAGATCCAATGAGATATCGTCTGCTCTCAAATTTTAATAAAATTTCGATATCTTATCCACATATCATTCACTGAAATGTATGAGCTGAAATCAGTCATACACAAAATTTACACAATGTGTTCTTACCTCTGCGAACTCTTTAAAATTTCGTGTACTGTTTTACTTAATTTGATGCAGCGCAATAAGTATGACGAGTGCCGAAACGAAATTCATTTCTTTACGAGTGAAGATATCAGACTGGACAGTAGCAAAAATCAAATTTTTTCATCAAATAATTTTGTATAAATTGGGTAAATATTTCACATCGGCCGGGACTCCGTCTCTCACCACAGGTATCAGCACTTGGCGATCAGTATGGCCATAACAAAAGCCTTCTTACCACGGAATGCAAAGAACACATTTGTAGCAGAGGAAGGGTTAACTCCTTGTGGTTTTTTACGATGGTTCTATGGCGTGGAATAGTTTTTAAGCTCATAGCCTTGTGATTAGGGACTGCGGGTCTTCAAAATTTCTGGGTAATACTGCCACCTTTTAAAAGCCAAATAAAAGGTTCTGAAAGTAAGTTCTGATCGGTCGCGAAATAGAAACCAGAGTGAAAATCAGACGTTGGACAGATGTGTTGTGCAGTGTCTCTAGTATGCCGTCAATCGCAGCACGTCGCTCTTTTCAGTTCTGAGCGCACAGTGAGCGAGTAAAGATCCCTAGAAAATAGTGTCCCGCCAAGTATAAGTGCATGGTGAGAGATTTCGCCTGGTGTTACGCAGCCCACATAACATAACTGTCATGCGTTTCGGAGTTTCATTCTTCATGACAATTCTCGGGACTACTGACGAACGGGAAACAACCTGTCGGCTTTGACAAATGACGTCATAATTCACTAGAGATGATTTATTACACTGATTTAACAGCAAAGACGAGTGTTCATAAACAAAGGAATGCAGGAGTAAACGGACGGTAGACATATATCACGTCCATTAATATTTTGAACATATCGTTCAAGATATCGCTTGTTAGAGTCCTAGTAATTCTGTAAAAGATAAAGAAAAAAAGTAATAGTAGTGACGTTAGCATGGAACATATCAGTTGACATATATATGTGTTGTATCTCGAACTTCAGTCGATCTATGTACACTCCTGGAAATTGAAATAAGAACACCGTGAATTCATTGTCCCAGGAAGGGGAAACTTTATTGACACATTCCTGGGGTCAGATATATCACATGATCACACTGACAGAACCACAGGCACATAGACACAGGCAACAGAGCATGCACAATGTCGGCACTAGTACAGTGTATATCCACCTTTCGCAGCAATGCAGGCTGCTATTCTCCCATGGAGACGATCGTAGAGATGCTGGATGTAGTCCTGTGGAACGGCTTGCCATGCCATTTCCACCTGGCGCCTCAGTTGGACCAGCGTTCGTGCTGGACGTGCAGACCGCGTGAGACGACGCTTCATCCAGTCCCAAACATGCTCAATGGGGGACAGATCCGGAGATCTTGCTGGCCAGGGTAGTTGACTTACACCTTCTAGAGCACGTTGGGTGGCACGGGATACATGCGGACGTGCATTGTCCTGTTGGAACAGCAAGTTCCCTTGCCGGTCTAGGAATGGTAGAACGATGGGTTCGATGACGGTTTGGATGTACCGTGCACTATTCAGTGTCCCCTCGACGATCACCAGTGGTGTACGGCCAGTGTAGGAGATCGCTCCCCACACCATGATGCCGGGTGTTGGCCCTGTGTGCCTCGGTCGTATGCAGTCCTGATTGTGGCGCTCACCTGCACGGCGCCAAACACGCATACGACCATCATTGGCACCAAGGCAGAAGCGACTCTCATCGCTGAAGACGACACGTCTCCATTCGTCCCTCCATTCACGCCTGTCGCGACACCACTGGAGGCGGGCTGCACGATGTTGGGGCGTGAGCGGAAGACGGCCTAACGGTGTGCGGGACCGTAGCCCAGCTTCATGGAGACGGTTGCGAATGGTCCTCGCCGATACCCCAGGAGCAACAGTGTCCCTAATTTGCTGGGAAGTGGCGGTGCGGTCCCCTACGGCACTGCGTAGGATCCTACGGTCTTGGCGTGCATCCGTGCGTCGCTGCGGTCCGGTCCCAGGTCGACGGGCACGTGCACCTTCCGCCGACCACTGGCGACAACATCGATGTACTGTGGAGACCTCACGCCCCACGTGTTGAGCAATTCGGCGGTACGTCCACCCGGCCTCCCGCATGCCCACTATACGCCCTCGCTCAAAGTCCGCCAACTGCACATACGGTTCACGTCCACGCTGTCGCGGCATGCTACCAGTGTTAAAGACTGCGATGGAGCTCCGTATGCCACGGCAAACTGGCTGACACTGACGGCGGCGGTGCACAAATGCTGCGCAGCTAGCGCCATTCGACGGCCAACACCGCGGTTCCTGGTGTGTCCGCTGTGCCGTGCGTGTGATCATTGCTTGTACAGCCCTCTCGCAGTGTCCGGAGCAAGTATGGTGGGTCTGACACACCGGTGTCAATGTGTTCTTTTTTCCATTTCCAGGAGTGTAGATTAACATACACGGGATACAAATTTAACGTACGTCGGTTTCTTCGGTATCGTTAGCATCAGTGTCCTATTCTTCAGTTGTCCTATATAGGTCAGCTGAAGTACAGGATGCAAATTTTACAGGTGTTACTTCTTTCGCCTCCGCTACTACTAGCACTATGTTTTTACATAGATAGTATTACTAGCGAAGGGATAAAGACCTGAATACATAATATTTGTAACCCATTCTTTAGTTGAGCTATGTAGGTCAACTGTGAAATGCTAATGAAAACGAAGAAATCGACTTACGTAACACTGGCATCCTGTAGCTCAGTTGAACTACACAAAGGCGAAAAAAAGACACACATAAAATTTGTATCCCATACTCCGGCTGAATTACATAGGTGAACTATGAGACACTACTTTTTCTTTGCCTTCGTCACTAATAGTATCGACTGAAAATTAGTCTTGCTAGTGACGACTAAAGAACTGACAACAGTAAAATTTGTATCCCATTCTTCATTTGAACTATATAGGTCAACTGCGAATGGGAAAATAACGACTTTTATAACATGTGTATCCCGTACTCCAGTTGACCTATATATGTCAACTGAAAAATGGGATACTACTGCTAACGAAGGCGAAAAATGGCGACGTACATAATATTTGAATCCTGTTCTCCAGTTGACCTATACTGGTAAATAATAGCAATGTTACATATGTTCGTTTTTTTCTTCTAGCTAGTACCAATATCCCGTACTTCAGTTGACCTTTATACGTCAAATGAAGTACGGAATACGAATTTTACCCATGTCGGTCTTTTCTCCTTCAGTAGTGCCAGTATAGACTCGAAAAACTCGTTGTGATACTAGTAACGGAAAGGGAAAAATAGCAACAGCTGCAAAATTTTTATTCCGTACTGCAGCTGACGAACCCATACTTAACGCAGAACAATATAATACGACATAGAAATAAACCAAAATAGACAAATTAAGTAGAACCTTAAAAAAAATTAAACTTGCTATCTGTAAACTCCTCCACAAGAAAACCAAAGCTCGTCTTGAAAGACATCAAGAAAACTCACATACCCACAAACACAACATCACAAAAAAGGACACATACATACAAATACACAAAAACAGAAGTTCACATCAACGAAATGAAGTAAAATAATTAAAAAACCGACAGAAGAAAATTACCTAACATAAGAAAATGAAGGATTATCGATTAACCTCAAAAAATCCAAATCAACGTTTTAACCATCCCGACCAAACCCACCCAGTTCCTTAATTATCATCTACCCCGAAACCCCCCATTGTTGTTGTTGTGGTCTTCAGTCCTGAGACTGGTTTGATGCAGCTCTCCATGCTAATCTATCTTGTGCAAGCTCCTTCATCTCCCAGTACCTACTGCAACCTACATCCTTCTGAATCTGCTTTATGTATTCGTCTCTTGTTCTCCCTCTACAATTTTTCCCTTCCACGCCGCCCTCCAATGCTAAATTTGTGATCCCGTGATGCCTCAAAACATGTCCTACCAACCGATCCCTTCTTCTAGTCAAGTTGTGCCACAAACTTCTCTTCTCCCCAATCCTATTCAAAACCGATCTACCCACCTAATCTTACGTGATCTACCCACCTAATCTTCAACATTCTTCGTAGCACCACGTTTCGAAAGCTTCTCTTCTCTTATTGTTCAAACTATTTATTGTCCATGTTTCACTTCCATACATAGCTACACTCCATACAAATACTTTCAGAAATGGCTTCCTGACACTTAAATATATACTCGATGTTAACAAATTTCTCTTCTCAGAAACGCTTTCCTTACCATTACCAGCCCACATTTTATATCCTCTCTACTTCGACCATCATCAGTTATTTCGCTCCCCAAATAGCAAAACTCCTTTACTACTGTAAGTGTCTCATTTCCTAATCTAATTCCCTCAGCATCACCCGACTTAATTCGACTACATTCCATGATCCTCGTTTTTCTGTTGTTGATGTTCATCTTATATCCTCCTTTCAAGACACTGTCCATTCCGTCAACTGCTCTTCCAAGCCCTTTGCTGTCTCCGACAGAATTACAATGTCATCGGCGAACCTCAAAGTTTTTATTTCTTCTCCCTGGATTTTAATACCTACTCCGAATTTTTCTTTTGTTTCCTTTACTGCTTGCTCAATATATAGATTGAATAATATCTGGGAGAGGCTACAACCCTGTCTCACTCATTTCGCAACCACTGCTTCCCTTTCATGCCCCTCGACTCTTATAACTGCTATCTGGTTTCTGTACAAATTGTAAATAGCCTTTCGCTCACTGTATTTTACCCCTGCCACCTTCAGAATTTGAAAGAGAGTCTTCCAGTTAGCATTGTCAAAAGCTTTCTCTAAGTCTACAAATGCTAGAAATGTAGGTTTGCCTTTCCTTAATCTTTCTTCTAAGATAAGTCGTAAGGTCAGTATTGCCTCACGTGGTCCAACATTTCTATAGAATCCAAACTGATCTTCCCCGAGGTCGGCTTCAACTAGTTTTTCCATTCGTCTGTAAATAATTGGCGTTAGTATTTTGCAGCTGTGACTTGTTAAACTGATAGTTCGGTAATTTTCACATCTGTCAACACCAGCTTTCTTTGGGATTGGAATTATTATATTCTTCTTGAAGTCTGAGGGTATTTCGCCTGTCTCGTACATCTTGCTCACCAGATGGTAGAGTTTTGTCAGTAGTTCTAATGGAATGTTATCTACTCCCAGGGCCTTGTTTCGACTCAGGTCTTTCAGTCCTCTGTCAAACTCTTCACGCAGTATCGTATCCCCCATTTCATTTTCATCTACATCCTCTTCCATTTCCATAATATTGTCGTCAAGTACATCGCCCTTGAATAGACCCTATATATACTCCTTCCACCTTTCTGCTTTCCCCTCTTTGTTTAGAACAGGGTTTCCATCTGTGCTCTTGATATTCATACAAGTGGCTCTCTTTTCTCCAACGGTCTCTTTCATTTTCCGGTAGGCTGTATCTATCTTACCCCTAGTGAGATAAGCCTCTACATCCTTACATTTGTCCTCTAGCCATGCCTGCTTAGCCATTTTGCACTTCCTGTCGACCTCATTTTTGAGATGTTTGTATTTCTTTTTGCCTGCTTCATTCACTGCATTTTTATATTTTCTCCTTTCATCAATTAAATTCAATATTTCTTCTGTTACCCAACGACTTCTACTAGCCCTCGTCTTTTTACCTACTTGATCCTCTGCTGCCTTCACTACTTCCTCCCTCAGAGCTACCCATTCGTCTTCTACTGTATTTCTTTCCCCCATTTCTGTCAATTGTTCCCTTATGCTGTCCCTGAAACTCTGTACAACCTCTGGTTTACTCAGTTTATCCAGGTCCCATCTCCTTAAAAGCCCACCTTTTTGCAATTTCTTCAGTTTTAATCTACAGTTCATAACCAATAGATTGTGGTCAGAGTCCACATCTGCTCCTGGAAATGTCTTACAATTTAAAACCTGGTTCCTAAATCTCTGTATTACCACTATATAATCTGTCAATTACCTTTTAGTATCTCCAGGATTCTTCCATGTATACAACCTTCTTTTATGATTCTTGAGCCAAGTGTTAGCTACGCCGGCCGCGGTGGTCTCGCGGTTCTAGGCGCGCAGTCCGGAACCGCGCGACTGCTACGGTCGCAGGTTCGAATCCTGCCTTGGGCATGGATGTGTGTGATGTCCTTGGGTTATTTAGGTTTAAGTAGTTTTAAGTTCTAGGGGACTGATGACCGCAGATGTTAAGTCCCACAGTGCTCAGAGCCATTTTTTGTTAGCTATGATTAAGTTATGCTCTGTGCAAAATTCGACCAGACGGCTTCCTCTTTCATTTCTTAGCCCCAATCCATATTCACCTACTATATTTCCTTCTCTCCCTTTTCCTACTGTCGAATTCCAGTCACCCAGGACTATTAAATTTTCGTCTCCCTTCACTACCTGAATAATTTCTTTTATCTCATCATACATTTCTTCAATATCTTCGTCGTCTGCAGAGCTAGTTGGCATATAAACTTGTACTACTGTAGTAGGCTTCGTGTCTATCTTGGCCACTATAATACGTTCACTGTGCTGTTTGTGGTAGCTTACCCGCACTCCAATTTTTTTATTCATTATTAAACCTACTCCTGCATTACCCCTATTTGATTTTGTATTTATAACCCTGTATTCACCTGACCAGAAGTCTTGTTCCTCCTGCCACCGAACTTCACTAATTCCCACTATATCTAACTTTAACTTATCCATTTCCCTTTTTACATTTTCTAACCTACCTGCCCGATTAAGGGATCTGACATTCCACGCTCCGATCCGTAGAATGCCAGTTTTCTTTCTCCTGATAACGACGTCCTCTTGAGTAGTCCCCGCCCGGAGATCCGAATGGGGGACTATTTTACCTCCGGAATAATTTACCCAAGAGGACGCCATCATCATTTAACCATACAGTAAAGCTGCATGCCCTCGGGAAAAATTACGGCTGTAACTTGCCCTTGCTTTCAGCCGTTCGCAGTACCACTACAGCAAGGCGGTTTTCGTTAGTGTTACAAGGCCAGATTAGTCAATCATCCAGACTGTTGCCACTGCAACTACTGAAAAGGCTGCTCTCCCTCATCAGGGACCTCGCGTTTGTCTGGCCTCTCAACAGATACCCCTCCGTTGTGGTTGCACCTACGGTACGGCTATCTGTATCGTTGAGGCACGCAAGCCTCCCCACCAGCGGCAACGTCCATGGTTCCCAACCTGAAATTTGTCCAACACGTTTAAGGAAACACTTAAATGGGAAATACGTCTGGCTACACTACACCTTCATGAATATTCATCTAAATGTCTTTGTAGTGTCGAAATGCGTCGTTCCCCCTCCCTACAATGTATTTTATGCCTGACCAACAACCGTCTACGCTGTCGGTAAAGCCACAGTTGAGGATCTGAACTCAATATGATCGACGAGAGGATGATGAAAGCCTCTATTGTTCAATTATCGATATACAGAGCGGCAATTGGAAATAACAACAGAACCCTCTGCAACATGATCTTCAATTAATTTCACCAACACATTCTTCATTCGATTAGAACTCAATATGATCGACGAGAGGATGATGAAAGACTCTATTGTTCAATTATCGATATACAGAGCGGCAATTGGAAATAACAACAGAACCCTCTGCAACATGATCTTCTATTAATTTCACCAACACATTCTTCATTCGATTAGAAACTGCTGTGAAATCGGCATTAACGTCCATCGCACCTAAAATTACAGCTTCAAACGTATGACGGCGGGCGACGAATTGATATTCTGACGACTGGCATATACCGACTGCGAGAATAGGACTGTCCGTACTACGAACGCTCTGTGTCTTATCGAACCAAAAAATTTGTTTTATAGACTCTTTGTGAAGGAAATGGAGGGATCGGACGTGTGAGAGGAGGAGACAAATGGTTCAAATGGGTATGAGCACTATGGGACTTAACATCGGAGGTCATCAGTCCCCTAGAACTTAGAGCTACTTAAACATAACTAACCTAAGGACATCACACACATCCATGCCCGAGGCAGGATTCGAACCTGCGACCGTAGCGGTCGCGCGGTTCCAAACGTAAGCGCCTACAACCGCTCTACGAGGAGCAGACAGATTGTATTGTTGTAAGACTCCATTACGGTGTATAACAAATGTTCAAATAGTTTTTTGCACAAAATCCAATAACTAACATCAAGTATTCAAGGTGTGTATATCTCCATAACGAAATTAGTTTATTATCAAGGTACAGATGTTACGAGACGTAGATAGCTCGGAGGTGAAGCTTGGAACGATAGTGCGAACCTGAATTTTCCAAGGTCAGAATTCTTGGAGAGATTGTCTCCGAATTAATACACTTGAACTTGCTAAATTGTTGGAGCTTTCATCCAGACTCATCAAACAACGTAGCACACAGTTGTACCGAACGATCTGCGTAGCGAGTAAAGGTTTTAAAAATTCCACGTGGAGCAGATAACGACGAGGAATTTCCGCGAGATCGCCGCTGCGGAATACATCTCTTGCTCTCCTGTGGCATTTAAAACGAAATATTTATGTTTTCCAAGTTTTGAGGAGAGTAAAGATGAAAGGAAATAAGGAACTTAGCTAAACCAAATAAAACCAATAGCAAAATCAATAATTAAAATAAAAGCACACATAAAGACTATTTATTAATAATAATACATTAATGAAGAATAATTTTAATTAAGTAACCAATAATAATATTTAAACTTACAACATCGAACGTAATCAGCAACACGAGTGGATATTTTCAAAAATCGAATGGTTGCCATCATGTCTAAACCCAAAGCCTGCATAAAGGCTTCAATATTCATGCGAATAGATAAATCCGTACCTACAAACAAAAACAAAAAATTAAAAAGTCTTCTCAGTGAAACACTACTCTTCCAGATTATCTAAAACTCACTAAGAGTGAAATTAAGTACAGAATGAATTAGAAAGAACCAATTATTTAAATCAACGAAAAAATCTACGCAATGTCTAGCGCTGCCTTTTAAAAACACATTCATATATTTCAATTTACAATGATAGCGCTTATCCAAAGCAGACAACCGATTTATTATCTTTGGCTCGAAAGTAGGAACATTAATATCTATGAGTAACCTACGATGTTATTGGCCAAAGCCGATGGTGTGTATCCCGTTCTTCAGTTGACCAGAATTTTCGGCTGCACTCTGCAGCGGCAATGAAGATCCTCCTGCAACGTTATCGGTGGGAAGAGTTTGATCACCCACAACATAGCCTATTATTGCCTAATTGCCTCGTCCTGAGTTTCATCTCTGTTCACATGAACCGCTGATCATGAAGACAACATTTTGGCGCAGACAACGAGCAGTAGACGAGCGAATAGAGTTGGCGAAAAGCATTAACGGCTGCCTTCAATGACGAGGGTATTGAAATATTGATACAACGCCACGACAAATGTCAGAGTCGGAGCGGTAACAACGTAGAGAAGTTGTTGTAAGGTGTATCCAACTATTGCAAGTAAAACATTTTTGATTCTCACAGTGGTTTCCAATTCGCGACGGATCGGAACTTACTTTCTGAATGGCCCTCGTACAACACACATATTGCTGGCAATTTGGGAGCAGAAGTGCCGTACATTCCACTACGTCTGATATTTCTCCAACCACAGAAGAAGTTACATTCTTCTCATAATTAGACATTTGTAACTGATAGTGTAGACCATATCTAATCACCCTTAAAAATGGATGCGAATAATGGCAGTGGAAGTTATTTCTGTACGATTATCTACACTACTAGCCATTAAAATTGCTACACCCCGAAAATGACGTGCTACAGACGCGAAATTTAACACACGCGAAAAAGACGCTGTGATATGCAAATGATTAGCTTCTCAGAGCATTCACACAAGGTTGTCGCCGGTGGCGACACCTACAACGTGCTGATATGAGGAATGTTTCCAACCGATTTCTCACACAGTTGACCGACGTTTCCTGGTGAAACGCTGGTTTGATGACTCGTGTAAAGAGGAGAAATGCGTACCATCACGTTTCCGACTTTGATAAAGGTCGGATTGTAGCCTAACGCGATTGCGGTTTATCGTATAGTGACATTGCTGTTCGCGTTGGTCGAGATCCAATGACTGTTAGCAGAATATGGAATCCATGGGTTCAGGAGGGTAACACGGAACGCCGTGCTGGATCGCAACGGACTCGTATCACTAACAGTCGAGATGACAGCCATCTTATCCGCATGGCTGTAACGGATCGTGCAGCCACATCTCGATCCCTGAGTCAACAGATTGGGAAGTTTGAAAGACAACAACCATCTGCACGAACAGTTCGACGACGTTTGCAGCAGCATGGACTATCAGCTCGGAGACCATGGCTGCGGTTACCCTTGACGCTGCATCACAGACAGGAGCGCCTGATGAGATGGTGTACTCAACGACGAACCTGGGTGCACGAATGGCAAAACGTCATTGCTTCGGATGAATACAAGTTCTGTTTACAGCATCATCCGTGTTTGGCGACATCGCGGCGAACGCACATTGGAAGTGTGTATTCCTCATCGCCCTACTGGCGTATCACCTGGCGTGATGGTATGGGGTGCCACAGGTTAAACGTCTCGGTCACCTCTCGTTCGCATTGACGACACTTTGAATAGTGGACGTTACATTTCAGATGTGTTACGACCCGTGGCTCTAACCTTCATTCTATCCCTGTGAAACCCTACATTTCAGCAGTACAATGCACGACCGCATGTTGCAGGTCCTGTACGGTCCTTTCTGGATACAGAAAATGTTCGACTGCTGCCCTGGCCAGCACATTCTCCAGATCTCTCACCAATTGAAAACGTCTGGTAAATGGTGGCCGAGCAACTGGCTCGTCACAATACGCCAGTCACTACTCTTGAAGAACTGTGGTATCGTGTTGAAACTTCATGGGCAGCTGTACCTGTACACGCCATCCAAGCTCTGTTTGACTCCATGCCTAGGCGTATCAACGCGGATATTACGGCCAGAAGTGGTGGTTCTGGGTACTGATATCTCAGGATCTATGCGCCCAAATTGTTTGAAAATATAATCACATGTCAGTTCTAGTATAATATATTTGTCCAATGAATACCTGTTTAACATCTGCATTTCTTCTTGGTATAGCAATTTTAATGGACAGTGGTGTATAAATAGTAACCGTACTTGCTTTGACGTATTTCAATTTGCATCTGTAGCATCGGCAACGGCTTCTAAGAAATAAACGAGTAAAACCAACGCAAACAATTGTCATATATGCACGTACTTAATTAGTATGGAACATTGTCATTGTTTTATAAGCAATATGTGCCCTATTATTATTATTTTCCCATACATATATGTGTCACAATAAAAATCGATTACTTTTGAACTTCATTTTGCCAGTCGGCTGTTCCATTCCTCCGTGAACACCCCACGTGTGAGACAAAGGCATGCATGGCGCATTTCCCCTGGACGAGCGATCCAACTGAGTCACAGATAGGATAATATCAAAGGGGGAAGCGCTGACGGTGTCAGAGCGTCGCATCCCATCACATCGCCACGTGCCCGAGGACAGCGGCCGCAAATTGACAGAGGGTGGATATGGGAGGGGCTGAAGGGCTGGAGGGGGGGGGGGTGGGTGGGTAGGATTTCATTAGGGGCCGCGCTGGCGCCGCGTGCCGACTAGCGACCCGAATAGTCGCGCCCCTACCGGCATACAGATGCAGTCCCGCCAGACACGTACCGCTGCACTGGCAGCCAATGGGTGATGGGTCGCGCACTTTGCTCCATGATTCCCACCTACACACGACACCTACACTTACATCTACATCTTCGTCATTACTCTGCTATTCAGAATAAAGTGCATGGCAGAGGGTTCAATGAACCACCTTCATGCTGTCTCTCTACCGTTCCACTCTCGAACGGTACGCGGGAAAGACGAGCACTTACAATTTTTTCTGTGCGAGACCTGATTTCTCTTATTTCATCGTGATGATCATTTCTCCCTATGTAGGTGGGTGCCAACAGAATGTTTTCGCAATTGGAGGAGAAAACTGGTGATTGAAATTTCATGAGAAGATCCCGCCGCAACAAAATACGCCTTTGTTTTAATGATTGCCACTCCAATTCACGTATCATGTCTGTGACACTATCTCCCCTATTTCACGATAATACAAAAGGAATTGCCCTTCTTTGTAGTTTTTCGATGTCATCCTTCAGTCCCACCTGATGCGGATCCCACAACGCACAGCAGTACTCCAGAATAGGGCGGTCAAGCTTAGCGTAAGCAGTTTCTTTGGTAGACCTGTTGCAACTTCTAAGTGTTCTGCCAATGAATCACAGTCTTTGGTTTGCTCTATCCACAATATTATCTATGTCATCATTCCAATTTAGGTTATATGTAATTGTAATCCCTAAGTATTTAGTTGAATTTACAGCCCTCAGACTTGTGTGACTTATCGCGCAATCGAAATTTAGTTGATTTCTTTTAGTAATGATGTGAATAACTTCGCACGTTTCTTTATTAAATGTCAATTGCCACTTTTCGCACCATACAGATATCTTATCAAAATCATTTTGCAAGTCGTTTTGATCATCTGATGACTTTACAAGACGGTAAATGACAGCATCACCTGCAAACAATCTAAGACGGCTACTCAGATTGTCTGCTATGTCGTTAATATAGACCAAGAAAAATAGAGGGCCTATAACACTTCCTTGGGGAATGCCGGATATTTCTTCTGTTTACTCGATGACTTTCCGTCTATAACTACGAACTGTGACCTATCTGACAGGAAGTCGCGAATCCAGCTGCACAACTGAGGCGATACTCCGTAGGCACGCAGTTTGATTAGATGACGCTTGTGAGGAACGGTGTCGAAAGCCTTCTGGAAATCTAAAAATATGGAATGAATTTGACATCCCCTGTCGATAGCACTTATTACTTCACGAGTATAAAGAGCTAGTTGTGTTTCACAAGAACGATATTTTCTGAATCCGTGCTGACTATATGTCAATAAATCGTTTTCTTCCAGGTACTTCATAATGTTCGAATACAGTATATGTTCTAAGACCCTGCTACAAATCGACGTTAGCAATATAGGCCTGTAATTCAGCGGATTACTCCCCTTTTTGGGTACTGATGTGACTTGAGCAATCTTCCAGTCTTTAGGTACGTATCTTTCTGTGAGCGAGTGGTTGTATATAATTTCTAGATACACATACCTGCTAGATATACCTGTGCCTCTCCATTGTACTAGTAGCCTGAGATATTTTAATTAGAACCACACCACCGACACAATAAAGGAAAAGGCATATCGAAGCAGTTACCTGCAAAATATCTACCTCTCATCATCTGATCACTGTGTTGTTTAATATTTTAGAGAGGACAGGCTAAAATTTCACTTGCCGGTGTTCATATATTGTTACAATAATCCTATTATAAAACGCCTATTATATCCAATCAGTAAACGAACACAACTTGCATCAGAAAAAAACAAACCAGAAAGCTTGCTGCATGCAGTAGTTGTCAACTTCATAACTAATGGGGAACTACACGTGCTCTCTTTCGTTGTTAAGCACCAGCTGACACTTCTGTCCATGGGGGAAACAGCTACACCAAAGATACAGAAACTTGAATGTGTGTGTCCACGGATTGATAAATGTAAGAGACGTAACATACTGTAGGAAAATGGGAAAAGTCGTCCTCATTTTATTTGGAAGTAAATAATTAGAAATATAAGTCTTACAGATGGTACAAGATTAGAATTAAAATCTGCGATTACATATATAAACAAATAACATTTAAATTTACATATTATCACTGAAAATAACTTACATTGTGAGTCTAACTACTTATTCTAAAACATAGCTCGCCAGGTGGCACATAGACATAAAATTTTATTTCTAACAAAATACACCCTTCTCCCCCTTAGTTTATTGCAGTCCATTTTAAGCAGATTGCCCATATATACAAGCTGAGAAAATTTTAAGTTTCGAGATTAACCCACTTCTATGTTCATAAAAACTAAAAAAGAACGTTTGTAGAAAAACAGGTTTAAGGTTTACTTTCTTAAATTTTACAACTTTTTATCTAAATGGATTTAATGGACGTTTAAAACGTTCCTGCACCACAATCAGAAGCTTCCTCATTTTCCGTTCCTCTTTTCCATGAGCCTGTTAATTTCCGATGGGTTTTTCAATGCTGCATCAGCCTGATCTACCCGCTCCTTGTCCCGGAATCTCAATGTTTCTAATGCGTGCATCCCTGGATTCATCCCTGAAATACGATACTGAAATATCATGTCTGTCATCCGACATAGGGGAAGCGACTTCCAAGTAAAATCTTCCACCTGTACAGGAATAAACACAATGGATGCACGAGTACTGGTTGTAGACACATGGTTGAAGACGTATGGAACTTACGGGCTCACCGTGTGTAGCGCTTGGATAGCCAAATGGTAAGGCAACCGTGCACAAAGTTTCTTTGTCTTCTTTCCACTATACAGCTGATGGATGTCCATATACGTAACTGCGAATACATTTCATGTTGTTCCTGTAAGTTTCATACCTTCACTTTTCCTTCATCGCCGTCGCTATGACATACAACACCTTCTCATGTTGCAATATGAACAGTTTCAGCACCACAAAATGTAGATTTGGGGCAACTCAGCCAAATTTGACTGTTCAAAACTTCATTACAGACCTATATACCTCCAAGTAAACATTTTTCAAAAACCCTTGGATGTGCAATATCTCTGGACATAGTCATCACTCTGATGCTGCCGGCCACGAATTCCTCTCCTGTGCAAACCTCTTCATCTCAGCGTAGCTCTTGTAACCCACGTCCGCAATTATTTGCTGCATGTCTTCCAGTCTGAGTCTCCTCTACAGTCTTTACCCTTTACAGCTCCCTCTAGTACGATGGAAGTCATTCCATGATGTCTTGACAGATGTCCTACCATCCAACCCCTTCTTCTTGTCAGTATTTTCCATATATTCCTTTCCTCATCGACTGTGAGAAGAACCGCCTCCCTGCATAACTTATCACCCCACTTAATTTTCAACATTTTTCCGTAGCACCACATCTCAAATGCTTCGATTCTCCTATGTTCTGCTTTTCCCACCACCCGTGTGTGACCATCACACAG
The DNA here is from genome assembly GCF_023898315.1 of Schistocerca nitens. Taxonomy (NCBI): domain Eukaryota; kingdom Metazoa; phylum Arthropoda; class Insecta; order Orthoptera; family Acrididae; genus Schistocerca; species Schistocerca nitens. Next base: position 99,185,894 of record NC_064617.1, read on the forward strand.
TACTGTAATCAGAATGTACATTCTCAGACATTTATTCCTATGTTTGATACCAGGAAGGCCCTTCTTGCCAGTGCTAGTCTGATTTTCATATCCTCCTTGCTCTGTCCGTCATGGGTTATAATTTAAATCACGATATCTTTATTTACAATGGTACCATTTGTATGAAATCAAGCGTACACGTTACCCCAAGCCACGGTCACGTTATGTATGAAAACCCTACGAAAATTGGTCTAGTAGTTTTGGAGATTAGTATGTTAAGCTTAATTTGTTAAGCTTAACAACCAATGAAATTCAGTTTAAGAGAAGCCTTGAAACAGCCCATTTCAGCCCATTTGAAACATTTATGAATTACCGTGCTGATAAACCCCTTACGTTATTTCATTTTCAAACAGCTGAGCAAAACTGAACGTACTCAGACATGTCTCTCCTTACTTATTCTGATCATCAGTAAACTGACACACAATATTTTTAGCGCAACGCAATCTGACTTTCAATAATCCCTACAAAAGAATGGCCCTGACTAACAATGACCTATGCCTTTCACGAATCACTTACCTCACAAAAATCTTCGTTACTCAAACTACTGCAATACAGTGAGCGCCAATACTGACACCTAAATAAAGGATCTACTGAAGGCACTAACTACTGATCGGCATAGTTAGCAAATGAAAGATTTTGATAGAGAACAAACAATGTATTTACCTTAATAATATTCAAAAAGTCATATATATATATATATATATATATATATATATATATATATATATATATATATATATATATATATCAGTTCATGATACCCAATATTGCAAAATTACTCTTTCTGATGGACACACGTCCAGATCGTCCGCTCTCAAAATACTGCTATCTCTCTTCCCACATCCACTACTGCTGGTGGCTCACCTTCAACTGCGCATAAACAGCCTACTTACAGCCTAAAGGATTTATTGGTGGCCAACTCCTTCTACTCATTTGATGAATTTCTCAGTAGAACCAACTGATTCGAGTGCAATATAACTTCCGCACAATTTCAGTGCATTAATGTGTTCATTGTAAATAAGTATTATGGTAGTTCTATTACATGCTTATTACCTTATAAATAAATAAAAACTTTTTTATTTTAAATTCAATGCATTAGTGTTTGTAAAATGATTCTTTCATTCAGTGTTCACTAAAAAAATGACGATCATTCCGCTTGGGACCTGTGGAAAGTACATTAGCTTATTTATTTCAGTTGTAAATATTTGTTATGTATTATTATTTTTCTGACATGTTCTGCATCCTGGAGGAACTCCTCACTATGGATCAATTGGAATGAAAGTTAAGAAAAAAGCAGACAAAGAGACAGACACAACGGATATACAGTTTTATTATTACTATTAATACAGATTGATTGTAAATACTGGTTTCAAGTGCACTGTACATAGTTTCTAAAGGCAACAAATATTTAAAAATGGTTCAAATGGCTCTGAGCACTATGGAACTTAACTTATGAGGTCATCAGTCCGCTAGAACTTAGAACTACTTAAACCTAAATAACCTAAGGACATCACACACACCCATGCCCGAGGCAGGATTCGAACCTGCGACCGTAGCGGTCACGCGGTTCCAGACTGTAGCGCCTAGAACCGCTCGGCCACCCAGGCCGGCTAACAAATATTTAGTTGCTAAACATAGGGTGTGTAGCAAAATTTATCACCATGTACATTAGATTCCTAAAATGGTGCCTAAGTATCCCCTACAACATAGTAATTATCACTGCAGAAGGTTGAGTGGAGTGCTAATGCGACCACAGCCATATACACACACACGTAAAGATAACTCGCGCGCATCCGTGCTGTGTGCGGCCGAGTGACAGCTGCGGAACCGCCTCGGTGGCAGTCGCCCGCGGATTGTTATTCAGGCTGCCTTCTGGGCGAATTGTCGACATCTTTTCAATAGCCGGCTCTGACAGCGGTGGCGCTCGCGGAAATAGAATTCGTGCGGCGGGCGGCTTACGTCCCGCGGGAAACGAGGAACACTTGGGCGAGCAGTTTAGCCACCTGTGCCGGGAATACGGCCGTTTTCTGCCGTGGTTGCCGTTCAGCTGCACAAAGTGAGACGAGTACAGGAAACAGACAGATGCGAGAGCGTGAACTGAATAACATTCATGAAAGCACGCCTAAGACAGTACTTTCAAACGGGAAACAAAATTGTAGGTGAGAGGAAAACTGGATATAAGAAAACAAGCTGCGGCCACACAAAATTTCATGATACCGCTACCTGAGTGACACTGCATGAAACACTTTTTAATGTGAAACGTACTGTTAGTCAAGGTGCTTCAGTTGTCGTAAGTTCTACGAGTCGGAGGGTGAAACGTTAGAAGTTTGAATGTGGTAGGGAAGCTAGGAAATTTGAAAAGCACAAGCTCCATCTAGATATAGTGGGGGGTCAGGGAAGTGAAATGAAAAGAACACAAGGATTTCTGCTCAGATGAGTATAAAGTAATATCAACAACAGCAGACAATGGTATAACCTGAGTAGGACTCGTTATGAGTAGGAAGGTAGGACAGAGAGTGTGTGTTACTCTGAACAAGTCAATGATGGGGTTGTTCTCATGAGAACCGACAGAAAACCAGCTCCGACGATAACAGTTCACGTACACATTCTGACATCGCTACCTGATGATGAAGAGATAAAGAATTTAGGATATTGAACGGGTAATTCAGCACATAAATAGAGCGGAAAATCTATTTGTGGTGGGGGAGTGGAATGTGACTTTAAGGGGAGTAGTAGGAGAAATGGTTACCGGGGAATATGGACCTAGCGTCAGGAATAGGACACGAGAAAAATCTGCAGTGAATGTCAGCTACTAATAGTGAACACGCTGTTCAAGAATCACAAGAGGAGGAAGTACACTTGGAAAAGGATGGGAGATACGGGAAGATTTCAGTTGGTCAGGCGGAGATTCCGAAATCAGATACTGGATTGTAAGGCGTACCCATGAGCAGATATAAACTCAGATCACGATTTAGTAGTGATGAAGGGTAAGTTGAGGTTTAAAGAGACTAGTCAGGAAGTACTGTGGTATGAAGAAGTAAGCATGAAGTCATTTTCGGTTATAGATACTGCGATAATGAATAGCTCTGTAGGTATTTTAGTTGAAGAGAAATTGATTTCTTAAAAAAGGGCAAACACAGAAGGTAAAACGAAAAATATAGGTACAAAGAAGTTAAATGCGAAAAAACCATAGGTAACAGAAGAAATAAATCAGTGCAAAAATGTTCAGGGAATGAAATGAATAGGAAATGGGGGAAGCTAAGGCGAAATGGCTACATTAAAAACGTGAAGAAATCGAAAAAGAAATAACTGTCGGATGTACTGACTCAGCATATAGAAAAGCCAAACAACCTTCGATGATGTTAAAAAGCAAGGGTGGCAACACTAATAGTGCAATGGGAACGCGAATGATGCCACGGTATACAGAGAAGTTGTAGCATTAGAAAATTGTAGCGAAATGCAGGAAGATCTGCAGCGGATAGGCACTTTGTGTAGGGAGTGGCAACTGACTCTTAACATAGAAAAACGAAATGTATTGCCAATACATAGCAAGAAGGATCCTTTATTGTATGATTATATGATAGCGGAACAAACACTGGTAGGAGGTACTTCTGTAAAATATCTGGGAGTATGCGTACGGAACGATTCGAAGTGGGCCGGCCGGAGTGGCCGAGCGGTTCTAGGCGCTGCAGTCTGGAACCGCGCGACCGCTACGGTCGCTGGTTCGAATCCTGCCTCGGGCATAGATGTGTGTGATGTCCTTACGTTAGTTAGCTTTAACTAGTTCTAAGTTCTAGGGTACTGATGACCTCAGAAGTTAAGTCCCATAGTGCTCAGAGCCATTTGAACCATTTTTTGATTTGAAGTGGAATGATCATATAAAATTAATTGTTGGTAAGGGGGGTGCCAGGTTGAGATTCATTGGGGGAGTCCTTAGAAAATGTAGTCCATCAACAAAGGAGGTGGCTTATAAAACACTCGTTCGACCTATACTTGAGTGTTGCTCATCAGTGTGGGATCCGTACCAGGCCGGGTTGGCAGAGGAGATAGAGAAGATCCAAAGAAGAGCGGCGCGTTTCGTCACAGGGTTATTTGGTAAGCGTGATAGCGTTACGGATATGTTTAGCAAACTCAAGTGGCAGACTCTGCAAAAGAGGCGCTCTGCATCGCAGTGCAGCTTGCTGTCCAGGTTTCGAGAGGGTGCGTTTCTGGATGAGGTATCAGATATATTGCTTCTCCCTACTTATACCTCCCGAGGAGATTACGGATGTAAAATTAGAGAGATTCGAGCGCGCACGTAGGCTTTCCGGCAGTCGTTCTTCCCGCGAACCATACGCGACTGGAACAGGAAAGGGATGTAATGACAGTGGTACGTAAAGTGCCCTCCGCCACACACCGTTGGGTGGCTTGCGGAGTATAAATATACAGGGTGTTTCAAAAACGACCGGTATATTTGAAACGGCAATAAAAACTAAACGAGCAGCGATAGAAATACACCGTTTGTTGCAATATGCTTGGGACAACAGTACATTTTCAGGCAGACAAACTTTCGAAATTACAGTAGTTACAATTTTCAACAACAGATGGCGCTGCAAGTGATGTGAAAGATATAGAAGACAACGCAGTCTGTGGGTGCGCCATTCTGTACGTCGTCTTTCTGCTGTAAGCGTGTGCTGTTCACAACGTGCAAGTGTGCTGTAGACAACATGGTTTATTCCTTAGAACAGAGGATTTTTCTGGTGTTGGAATTCCACCGCCTAGAACACAGCGTTGTTGCAACAAGACGAAGTTTTCAACGGAGGTTTAATGTAACCAAAGGACCGAAAAGCGATACAATAAAGGATCTGTTTGAAAAATTTCAACGGACTGGGAACGTGACGGATGAACGTGCTGGAAAGGTAGGGCGACCGCGTACGGCAACCACAGAGGGTAACGCGCAGCTAGTGCAGCAGGTGATCCAACAGCGGCCTCGGGTTTCCGTTCGCCGTGTTGCAGCTGCGGTCCAAATGACGCCAACGTCCACGTATCGTCTCATGCGCCAGAGTTTACACCTCTATCCATACAAAATTCAAACGCGGCAACCCCTCAGCGCCGCTACCATTGCTGCACGAGACATTCGCTAACGATATAGTGCACAGGATTGATGACGGCGATATGCATGTGGGCAGCATTTGGTTTACTGACGAAGCTTATTTTTACCTGGACGGCTTCGTCAATAAACAGAACTGGCGCATATGGGGAACCGAAAAGCCCCATGTTGCAGTCCCATCGTCCCTGCATCCTCAAAAAGTACTGGTCTGGGCCGCCATTTCTTCCAAAGGAATCATTGGCCCAATTTTTAGATCCGAAACGATTACTGCATCACGCTATCTGGACATTCTTCGTGAATTTGTGGCGGTACAAACTGCCTTAGACGACACTGCGAACACCTCGTGGTTTATGCAAGACGGTGCCCGGCCACATCGCACGGCCGACGTCTTTAATTTCCTGAATGAATATTTCGATGATCGTGTGATTGCTTTGGGCTATCCGAAACATACAGGAGGCGGCGTGGATTGGCCCCCTTTTCGCCAGACATGAACCCCTGTGACTTCTTTCTGTGGGGACACTTGAAAGACCAGGTGTACCGCCAGAATCCAGAAACAATTGGACAGCTGAAGCAGTACATCTCATCTGCATGTGAAGCCATTCCGCCAGACACGTTGTCAAAGGTTTCGGGTAATTTCATTCAGAGACTACGCCATATTATTGCTAAGCATGGTGGATATGTGGAAAATATCGTACTATAGAGTTTCCCAGACCGCAGCGCCATCTGTTGTTGAAAATTGTAACTACTGTAATTTCGAAAGTTTGTCTGCCTGAAAATGTACTGTTGTCCCAAGCATATTGCAACAAACGGTGTATTTCTATCGCTGCTCGTTTAGTTTTTATTGCCGTTTCAAATATACCGGTCATTTTTGAAACACCCTGTAAATGTAGAACTGTTAAATGCAGAGGAGAGAGCGAACAGGTCGAAAGAGTATATTGAAGGCCTCTATGAGGGGCAAGACTTGCTTGACGTGATTAAAGTAGAAACAACAGTCGAGAGGGAAGAGATAAGTGATCCTGAATTAGAAACAGAATTTATAACTATTGGAAGACGTAAGATCAAATAAGACAAAACATCCCATCAGAATTTCTAAAATCATTGAGGGAAGCGGCAACAAAAACTATTCACATTGGTGTAGAATATATGAGCCGGGCGATATACTATGCGCCTGTCGGAAAAATATTATCCACAGAATCCCGAAGACTGCAAGAGCTGGCAAGAGTGAGAATTACCACACAATCAGCTTAACAGCTCATGCATCCAAGTTGCTGACAAGAATGATGTGCAGAGTAATGGGAAAGAACCTTGAGGATTTGTTAGACGACAATCAGTTTTGCTTTAGAAAAGATAAAGGTAGCAGAGAGGCAGTTCTGATGTTTCGGTTGATGATGGAAACAAGACGGAAGAAAAATCGGGACACGTTCATAGGATTTGTTGACCTGGATAAAGCGTTCGACAAATGGTGCAACATGTTAGGAAGTATGAGGAAAAGAGGGGTAAGCTATAGGGGTAGACGGGTAATATAAAACATGTACAAGAGGCAAGAAGGAATAATAAGAGTGGAAAATCAAGAAAGAAGTTCTCGGATTAAAAAGTATGTAAGACAGGTATGTAGTCTTTCGCCCCTACTGTTCAATCTGTACGTCGAAGAAGCCGTGGATCAAAGGACATCAATGATATGATTCACTGATGACATTGCTGTCCTCAACGAAAGTGAAACGAGAATTAAGAAATCTAATGAATGGAAAGAACTGTCTACTAAGTACAAAATATTGATTGAAAGTAAACCGAAGAAAAACGAAAGTAATGAGAAGTAGCAGAAATGAGAACAGCGAGAAACATAACATCGGGACTAATGAGAAGGAAGTACATGAAGTTAAGTAATTCTGGTATCTAGGCAGCAAAATAATCCAATTATGGACGAAGCAAGGACGACATAAGGCTCAGACTAGGACTTTCAAAAAATGTATTGCTGGCCCGTCTACTAGCGTCAAATACAGGTCTTAATGTGAGTAATAAGTGTCTGAGAATGTTTGTTTGGAGTACAACATTGCAAGGTAGTGACACGTGGGCTGTGGTAAAACAGTAACACAAGAAAATCGAAGCATTTGAGATGTGGTGATACAGACGATATTGGAAAATTAGGTGGACTGATACGTTCGCAATGAGTAGGTTCTCTGCAGAATAGGCGAGGATAGGAATATATGGAAAACGCTAATAAGAAGAAGGGGTAGGGTGGCAGGACATCTGTCAAGACATCAGCGTACAACATCCACGATACTGGAGGGAGGGTAAAAGCTGTAGAGACAGACAGAGACTGGAATACATCCAGACATCAATGATTGAGGACGTAGGGTGCAAATGGGACTCTTAAGTTGAAGAGTTTGGCACAGGAGAGGAATTCCGTATCGAAATTTCTCATCTAAGACAACGTACACTCGGAATTTTATCACCGATTTTGTTCACATCGACATATTTCATAGCCATACGTATGCATTGCAGTACCAACTGTTAATCTGATCATCGCAGACTTTGGGAATATATAAACAATAGTATTTACTACTAAAATATCAGGTAGTTGGTTTGAGATATATTGCAATGAAGGTGTATGTAAACGATGATGTGATGTACTGGTTGGTATGCTATAATGGCTATTCTGTTGAACAGTCGTATAGGAAGATATATCTGGACGAAAATGCTATGACAAGAGGTTGTCGAAAGGAACTGATCATCATATTAGAGAGCTTGGGACGGAAAGACCTTGTGCCTTCAGCCGGGGAATCCTAGACTGAGGAGCACTCCAAAACTATAACAGTTAATCTTCAAGCAGTTGATGACGGTCCTTATCACATATACAGTCCTCAGCTCGTGGTCTTGCGGTAGCGTTCTCGCTTCCCGCGCACGGGGTCCCGGGTTCGATTCCAGGCGGAGTCAGGGATTTTCTCTGCCTCGTGATGACTGGGTGATGTGTGTCATTCATCATCATTGACTTGCAAGTCGCCTAAGTGGCGTTAACTTGTAATACGGCGGCCGAACTGCTCCGCATGGGGCCTCCTGGCCAACAATGCCATACGATCATTTTCATTTCATCACATATGCAGGGGGTGGACAAAAATATGGGAACGCTACGAACACAACACATTAACGTTCCTAATATGGTGGGAGAAAACCGTTGCCCTAAAAAAACTGGTTTAACAGGTTTGAGTCGCTTCCGAATATATAAATACAGATCCTGTATGATTTAGCCGGCCAGGGTGGCCGAGCGGTTCTAGGCACTTCAGTCCATAACCGCGCGACTGCTACGGTCGCAGGTTCGAATCCTGCCTCGGGCATCGATGTGTGTCATGTCCTTAGGTTAGTTAGGTTTAAGTAGTTCCAAGTTCTAGGGGACTGATGACCTCAGATGTTAAATCCCATAGTGCTCAGAGCCATTTGAACCTGTATGACTTCAAGGGAATATTGTACCATTTTTCCTCCAAACTAATGGCAAGTTTAGGTAACACCGACCAGGCACCGTTCTCTCCAAAGTCGACGCTCAGTAATACTGAGATCTAGTCAATGTGGTGGTCAACGGAGACGCAAAAAGTCACCCTAGCGCTCACAAAAGGAGTACTGGACGATGCGAGCAATGTGAAGACGGCCTCTGTCGCCGTGGAACGCAGTGTGACAAATGTAGTAGCGAGATTGTACCAAGGGACGGACCAGATAAGCCAAAACGGTCACACAATCCTTCACAGCAACGTGACCTTGCAGAATTACCACGGGGCCGATGGAATACCAAATAATCACCTAACCGCCGCTCATGGAATATAGACTCGGCCAGGTTAGAAGAAGTACGAAACAACACTCATGCGACCAAATGACTTTCACTCATTTCTGTATAGACCAGATATTGTGGCTTCGGCACCGCGTTTTCCCGTTACGGGCATTTCCGTCAATGTTGAGTGATTTTGGAATCCCAGTTTCCCCTGCCATTTCATGCTTATGGAACTTGCTTCGTTTTGTTTTGGTGCCGACATGGTTCACCGGTGCGACATTGAGTTCTGCAGCGACTTTTGAAGCTGTCGTCCCCTTCCCTTTCGTAAGAATTCTCTTTAATGACCGTCCATCAAGATCGCTCAATACACTTTAGTCCGAGTTCTGACATAGCGGGTAATGTACTTCCGCGTCCCCCGTGCGAGGTGCCTCTTCGATACGGTGCCTCTTTAAATAGCAACCACTTCGGGCACCTTGGCTACAAAAGCGCACACCATACAATTTTCCTGTATTCGAATTCACTTACCATCGACGTTATATGCTCACAGCTATACAGAACACTGTTCTGACCAAGACTGAAATTTGCAACGTACTGAGCCCATTGTACAGGACGCCCTTTGTGGTCAATTACAGCAGGGCAATCTGCAGGCATGGCTAGCACCTGCATTTACACTACTGGCCATTAAAATTGCCACACCACGAAGATGACGTGCTACAGACGCGACATTTAACCGACAGCAATAAGATGCTGTGATATGCAAATGATTAGCTTTTCAGAGCATTCACACAAGGTTGGCCGGGTGGCGACACCTACAACGTGCTGTCATGAGGAAGGTTTCCAATCGATTTTACATACACAAACAGCAGTTGACCGGCATTGCCTGGTGAAACATTGTTATGATGCCTCTTGTAAGGAGGAGAAATGTGTACCATTACATTTCCGACTTTGATAAAGGTCGGTTTGTAGCCTATAGCGATTGTGGTTTATCGCATCCCGACATTGCTGCTCGCGTTGGTCGAGATCCAATGACTGTTAGCAGAATATGGAATTGGTGGGTTCAGGAGGTTAGTACGGAACACCGTACTGAATCCCAAATGCCTCGTATCACTAGCAGTCGAGATGACAGCCATCTTATCCGCATGGCTGTAACGGATCGTACAGCCATGTCTCGATCCCTGAGTCAACAGATGGGGACGTTTGCAAGACAACAACCATCTGCACGAACAGTCCGACGACGTTTGCAGCAGCATGGACTATCAACTCGGAGACCATGCCTGCGGTTACTCTTGACGCTGCATCACAGACAGGAGCGCCTGCGATGGTGTATTCGACAACAGTCCTGGGTGCACCAACGGAAAAACGTAATTTTTGCGGATGAATTCAAGTTCTGTTTACAGCGTCATGATGGTCGCATCCGTGTTTGGCGACATCGCGGTGAACGCACTCTGGAAGCGTGTATTCGTCATAGCTATACTGGCATATCACCAGGCGTGATGGTATGGGGTGCCAGTGGTTACACTTCTCGGTCACCTCTTGTTCGCATTGACGGCACTTTGAACGGTGGACGTTACGTTTCAGATGTGTTACGACCCTTGGCTCTACCCTTCACTCGATCCCTGCGAAACCCTACATTTCAGCAGGATAATGCACAACCGCATGTTGCATGTACGGGCCTTTCTTGATACAGAAAATGTTCGACTGCTGCCCTGGCCAGCACATTCTTCAGATCTCTCACCAATGGAAAAGTCTGGTCAATGGTGGCCGAGCAACTGGCTCCTCACAATACTCCAGTCACTACTCTTGATGAGCTGTGGTATCGTGATGAAGCTGCATGGGCAGCTGTACCTGTACACGCCATTCAAGCTCTGGTTGACTCAATGCCGAGGCGTATCAAGGCCGTTATTGCGGCCAGAGGTGGTTGTTCTGGGTACTGATTTCTCGGGATCTATGCACCCAAATTGCGTGAAAATGTAATCACATGGCAGTTTTAGTATTACATATTTGTCTAATGAATACCCATTTATCGTCTGCATTTATTCTTGGTGTAGCAATTTTTATAGCCAGCAGTGTATTTACTTGCCCCTATGTCCGGCGGGCCACATACGTGCAGCAGACAGCAAGGGAACGGTGACGGGGCAGAGACACGCCCTGCGCCTGTCACGTAGGGTGGTCCCGTTGTCCCTGGAGCACGATAACACTCCCTGAAAAGTAACATTAAACCAATGCCGTATAGTTTGCATGCTTACAACATACTGTCGCTACTTTCTTGTTGGCGATCTTCACTGCCAACGTGGGTTATATCTGTTATCTGGCCCTTACTGAATATGTCATAACACACTCCTGGAAATTGAAATAAGAACACCGTGAATTCATTGTCCCAGGAAGGGGAAACTTTATTGACACATTCCTGGGGTCAGATACATCACATGATCACACTAACAGAACCACAGGCACATAGACACAGGCAACAGAGCATGCACAATGTCGGCACTAGTACAGTGTATATCCACCTTTCGCAGCAATGCAGGCTGCTATTCTCCCATGGAGACGATCGTAGAGATGCTGGATGTAGTCCTGTGGAACGGCTTGCCATGCCATTTCCACCTGGTGCCTCAGTTGGACCAGCGTTCGTGCTGGACGTGCAGACCGCGTGAGACGACGCTTCATCCAGTCCCAAACATGCTCAATGGGGGACAGATCCGGAGATCTTGCTGGCCAGGGTAGTTGACTTACACCTTCTAGAGCACGTTGGGTGGCACGGGATACATGCGGACGTGCATTGTCCTGTTGGAACAGCAAGTTCCCTTGCCGGTCTAGGAATGGTAGAACGGTGGGTTCGATGACGGTTTGGATGTACCGTGCACTATTCAGTGTCCCCTCGACGATCACCAGTGGTGTACGGCCAGTGTAGGAGATCGCTCCCCACACCATGATGCCGGGTGTTGGCCCTGTGTGCCTCGGTCGTATGCAGTCCTGATTGTGGCGCTCACCTGCACGGCGCCAAACACGCATACGATCATCATTGGCACCAAGACAGAAGCGGCTCTCATCGCTGAAGACGACACGTCTCCATTCGTCCCTCCATTCACGCCTGTCGCGACACCACTGGAGGCGGGCTGCACGATGTTGGGGCGTGAGCGGAAGACGGCCTAACGGTGTGCGGGACCGTAGCCCAGCTTCATGGAGACGGTTGCGAATGGTCCTCGCCGATACCCCAGGAGCAACAGTGTCCCTAATTTGCTGGGAAGTGGCGGTGCGGTCCCCTACGGCACTGCGTAGGATCCTACGGTCTTGGCGTGCATCCGTGCGTCGCTGCGGTCCGGTCCCAGGTCGACGGGCACGTGCACCTTCCGCCGACCACTGGCGACAACATCGATGTACTGTGGAGACCTCACGCCCCACGTGTTGAGCAATTCGGCGGTACGTCCACCCGGCCTCCCGCATGCCCACTATACGCCCTCGCTCAAAGTCCGTCAACTGCACATACGGTTCACGTCCACGCTGTCGCGGCATGCTACCAGTGTTAAAGACTGCGATGGAGCTCCGTATGCCACGGCAAACTGGCTGACACTGACGGCGGCGGTGCACAAATGCTGCGCAGCTAGCGCCATTCGACGGCCAACACCGCGGTTCCATGTGTGTCCGCTGTGCCGTGCGTGTGATCATTGCTTGTACAGCCCTCTCGCAGTGTCCGGAGCAAGTATGGTGGGTCTGACACACCGGTGTCAATGTGTTCTTTTTTCCATTTCCAGGAGTGTAGTTCCAAGGAATTGACTTTATTCTTGAGCTTGCAGCATTTCGTTGTGGTCACATTTTGTGAAATGGCAGCAGACCAGAAGATTGTGTTGCGTGCGAACACTCAGCCTGTATCAAACTTGTAAGTAGAGTTCCTACTCAGATGAAGGGAACAGAACCACCGTCCCAACACTGACCACACTGACCCGTCGTCAGCTCATGTCACATTTTAATTTTAGCAATTAATTTGACCTAAGAGGCGTTCCTTCTCGCTACATACAGGATGAAGGGAGTCCATTTGCGGAGATATATGTCTAGCAATCCAAGAGACAACAGAAGTACAGATGAGTTAGGTTCATAAATAGTAGCCTTCGGCCCTTATAATCTTTATATCGTTGTCTGTCGAAAGCATAAAGGCACCTGGTTGACTTGAACTGTGATGATGGAAAGCTCTCTGGTTTCCAAACGGGTGCCTGTCTGCGCACCACCTCTAGCAAAGTGTCGAGACATGCGGATGGTATCATATTTATGCTAGTAGAGTGCTCCGCTCCAGCTGGCTTCTGACGGCCGTAGGTTGTCCGGACAGTGGGAAGAAAGGCGCGAAGGGGAAGGCGAGCCAAAGGTTGCATTTCATTGGCAGGACACTTAGAAGAGGCAACAAGTCCACTAAAGAGACAGCTTACACTACACTCGTTCGTCCTCTGTTAGAATATTGCTGCCCGGTGTGGGATCCTTACCAGGTGGGATTGACGGAGGACATCGAAAGGGTGCAAAAAAGGGCAGCTCGTTTTGTATTATCACGTAATAGGGGAGAGAGTGTGGCAGATATGATACGCGAGTTGGGATGGAAGTCATTAAAGCAAAGACATTTTTACGAAATTTCAGTCACCAACTTTCTCTTCCGAATGCGAAAATATTTTGTGGAGCCCAACCTACATAGGTAGGAATGATCATTAAAATAAAATAAGAGAAATCAGAGCTCGAACAGAAAGGTTTAGGTGTTCGTTTTTCCCGCGCGCTGTTCGGGAGTGGAATGGTAGAGAGACAGTATGATTGTGGTTTGATGAACCCTCTTCCAAGCACTTAAATGTGAACTGCAGAGTAGTCATGTAGATGTAGATGTAGAGGCTGCAGTGATGTGGCTAGCAGGTGCTCCGCTCACATCTCTGCGTGGGTATTACAACGGCTGTGGAGCGAAGGGTAAATTAATTAATATTCTTCGCCGTTTACAAGATCACAGAAACTATTTACATACTGATCATAATTTACAGTTTGTAACTCCACATTAATCTTCGTGCTCATAGAAATAAATTGTGCCTACTTCTTCTTTACTCAGTGGAAACTGAGGAACTATGACTATAAACAAAAATTTTCAGTTCTAATTGATTAATATATTCAGTAAAAGTTCACACGCAAAAAATGTAATAATATATCTGGTAATAATAATAATGTCCCTATCGGAAAAAGCACTATCAACAGTTCAAAGGTGACTTCTATGGGAAGTCACTCTGACTTCTAATCATCGAAGTTAATTACTCACTTGCCACGCGGTTTTGTCAACATTACGGGCAGCGCACAAGCAGTTTCTTCCGTGAACTCTAAGCAATCCACGACGGTGTATAGTCCTCGCGAGTTCACGTCCTACTTTTACCGAAAACGCGTTTGGTAAATGCTTGCCTGTGACGTAATCGGGGGCACAACGCACACGAAAATTTGACTGACATGGACAGATTGATATCTCGGTGTGAAGTGTCTCTTTTCAGTGCCTATCTGGCAGTATTATTAGAAGGGCGCAGCAGACTGCCAAATGGAACATCTAATATCAACTCCTCTAGGCACTTAAAGCAGCATCTAAATGGCCGCTTTCTCGGACACGTATTAATAAATACCTCTGTCGTTTAAAAATTTTAAATCTTCCTAATTTTTATATCGCTGGAGTTAAGTTGGCTTTAGTTACTGAAGAAGTATTAGCTCGGCTACATTTAAACTTTGGCGAGTAAAATTTTTAGAATGGACCCAACAGTATAACATGGCCTCTGAATTCACACTTTAAGATTCCTTTTAATTATTGTTATTTACAGTAAAGTCTTGAAGCTTGGTACAACAGTATTATTTCATCATTCTAAACAAGACCTATAATTAGAACTTCCTATCACTAATACAAATGATACTTAATCTATTATGAATAAGGATGTTTTTGTTCCAAATCTCGTTTTTAGTAAATAACTTGAAAACTAATGGAGGCAGCTTAATAGAGCCACACGGTTAACGTTTTTGTATCAAACTGGGGCTACACAAGAATTGCAATCTTCCTGAGTAGAATATTTAGCGCCTTCCATTTTTCACACAAACACTGATTCAAAATATTGCTACAGTTAAGTTGAGACTTTTAACTTTTGCTTTTGACATACGTTTGTACATTGTGAACGATTTTTCGCTTTCTAGCTATATAATTTAGCGCCACATTATTTCTAAAAATAATATATTTAGTGAAACATATTCATCAGATCATTATAAGACTTCACACTGTTAACATTAACGCACTTCAGAGTTCGAGGGTTGGAACTTAAATAGTGGCAACTATTTATTCACAACCAATACAAAAGAGTTAAATGTTTTCACCTGTTACTGTCCTTCAAAGTAGTCGCCAGCGCTGTGTAGAACCCGTTGCCAGCGATGTGGAAGGCGTAGTATAGCGTTAGCAGAGCCTTGATGGTGCGAATGGAGCGGTCTACTGCCGGTCGAATCTCTAGAACAGTTCTGAAGCGAATGCCACGAAGTGCTTCCTTTATCTTCGGAATAAAATCAAAGTCACAAGGAGTTAAGTCCGGGGAGGATCGTGGATGGACAATACTTCCCAGTCCCATCGACAGAACAGAGCAGCCACAGCTTGCGCTGTATGCGCCCGCGCAATGTCGTGCAAAATGATGGATGGGTTGCGCGGAAAGTGTCGCCGCTTCTTTCTCAAAGTTGGTCGCATGTGGTGCTCCAAAAACGAACAGTAATACTGTGCACTGACGGTCTGCAGTGGAGGGACGTAATGCGTTAGGATAACACCATCAGAGTCGTACACGAGAATCACCATAACTTTCACCATACTGGGGCCCTAACGCACTTTCGACTTCCGCAACCGTCCTCTAATGACGCCATTCGTTGGATTGGCGTTTGAGTTATGGCTCGTACGATGTGGCCCATGTCTCATCCAGTGTTACGATACGGCAATAAGAAAGCCTCTCCTTCCGCGCTCATAGCGCTCCAAGTGCGTCTGAGCTGCGTCGTAATCATGCGGACCCATCGTGATGCCATTTTTCGCATGACCAGGCGCTCCTTCAGGAAGCGAAGCACAGTCGTATGCGCTAATCCTGTTTCGTGGGCGAGCTCACGAATCGTGTGGCGTCGATGACTGTCCACTAATGCGGCAACAGCATGCACTTCTTCTTCAGAGACGCTAGGACGACATGCCCGATGCACGTCTGCCAAAGTTTGCCGACCTTCGTTGAAGGCTTTTACCCAACGTGCCACTGTTCTGTAAGGCAATGCCGATTCCCCTCACGCCTCTTGAAGACCTTGATGACACTGTCGTGCTGTACGACCTCTGGCACAGTCAATCTTGATCCAACTCCGTTGTTCCTGTTTCGAAAACATAGTGACACCGTTACGTTAGACCACTCGCCCACAATTGACTGTGTTTCCCTCGACTGAGCGCACGCTGGTGACGTGGGACGGGTGAGTCCAATTACTCGGAGGTAAGGTAGATATGTCAACAAAGTGTGCTATCAGCGACAATGGCATATTCCTTTGCATATTGTCTCCAAAGCATTGTTGCCACTATTTAAGTCCAACCTACCTATTAATGTACACTGACAAAATTTGGAAAAGATATTTTAATTTTCCATTTCACTCTTAGATTATGGTGCTATCCTTTGGCTGCTAGGTACAAGTACATTATGATGACATGGTGCCTGTATAGTGAACCGGGGGAAGTCCCGCGACACTCAATCACCTCTGTATCTCTTACAATGATACAGCGATTGTTTTTCCACACCGCCTCTTTCTGATAGGGCGGTGGTGGTTGCTCTCTCAGCATATTGCTGCTAATACAGGTGTTCATGCTGCAATTAACAGGTTATTCTTCGTCTCTGTTGATAATATATTCGTGAATCCATATTGCAATGGATTCCTTTTTGATGCTGTCAAACTAGCAGGTTGGTCGGTAGTGTGCCTCGGTATCCTGGAAGTCAAAGGTGTAGTGTTCCTTTAGGAAATGGTCTGCTATCACTGATTCTTCTGTCTGTCCCCGTCGCATATGCCTAATGAGCTCCTCGCAGCGTTGCGAAATACAGCGCGACGGTCGCCAAATCTACTCTTCGGCACATTCACCGGCGATGCTGTGTATTTCAGGTACGTCATTTTTGGTGCGTCTTTGGCAGAACCAAGCCAGTCTTCCGTCTTCAGCTCCTTCACAGCGTCTGGTAGGTCTGAGTCCTTCAGCAGAGCAACGTCTAAATTAAAACCTCCATCCCTGTTTGTTATGTTTTCCAGTATCTTAGTTCGATAAATTCGCTAATGATGCCGTCCTGAAAATTTGGCGTTTGCACCACGTTACTTGTCTCATCTAACTTAATTTCAGTATTATATTCGAAATCGTTGTATTCGTCATGTGTGTCACTAATGTTCCTTGAATCTCACCTTGACGTTCCTGATAGCCTGCTGTAATATCAGATTTTATTATGGAAATAACTGTGTGAGATGCTACACTGTGTGGAGGAACCAAAGACGTTACTCCTTGCATAGGAAAAGCGAACATTATCTTGGCATTATCCCTGATTTTTATTACGTCCGTTGTTGAATGTAATGTTACTGGCCCCGATTTTGTTCCTTCTCTGATAAAGACGAAGGGAACTAACCCTCCTCCCCCAAATGTGAATAGTACATATTAGAACTGTTTAGTAGAAGTTGTATTCAAGGAAGAAATGAACCTGTTATTATCTCTCAAAAATAATTAGGTGAGACTCGAAATTAAATATTACTCTTTCTAGTCATTCTAATTAATATGGAAAGTTTCAGAATTGGAGAGACGCTGAGGAGATTAGCGAACGAATCTGCAAATAAACACGGTGACTGTCAACGGACTTAAGAGCTCGCGACAAGGAATCTGCCACAACTCTTTAAAAGTATGTTACCACATGACCAAACACACCTAAGACGAGTTGAGTTCCAATGGACATTTCAATACACGTTTTGAAAACCAAGAATAAATGCTAGTCTTTTGTATAAAACTACAAGACACCATAAAAATAACAATATACGGTCCAACGTAAGACATACCATGTTCACATGGAATGCGATACATGCCACGTATTCGGAGACCTTCAACAAAGGTAAAATACCTTGAAACTTCCTGGCAGATTAAAACTGTGTGTCGGACCGAGACTCGAACTCGGGACCTTTGCTTTTCGCGAGCAAGTGCTCCACCGACTGAGCTACCCAAGCACGACTCACGCCGCGTCCTCACAGCTTTAATTTCGCCAGTGCCTCGCCTCCTACCTTCCAAATTTCACAGAAGCTCTTCTGCGAATCTTGCAGAACTAGCACTCCTGGAAGAAAGGATACTGCAGAGAGACGGCTTAGCCACAGCCTCTCTCTACAGCGGAGTGTGCGCTGATATGAAGCTTCCTGGCAGATTAAAACAGTGTGCCGGACCGAGACTCGAACTCGGGACCTTTGCCTTTCGCGGGCAAGTGCTAAGCCGTATCTCCGCAGTACCCTTTCTTCCAGGAGTGATAGCTCTGCAAGGTTCGCAGAAGAGCTTCTGTGAAGTTTGGAAGGTAGGGGGCGAGGTACTCTCGGAATGAAAGCTGTGAGGACGGGGCGTGAGTCGTGCTCGCGTAGCCGAGTCGGTAGAGCACTTGCCCGCGAAAGGCAAAGGTACCGAGTTCGAGTTTCGGTCCGGTACACAGTTTTAATCTGCCACGAAGTTTCATATCAGCGCACACTCCGCTGTAGAGCGAAAATTTCGTTCTAGTAAAATACCTTCTTTGTAATGTTAAAGACAATCTATGTTGCGTTGCCTATCTTCTATGACAATCTAGAGGGTTATTTTGCTAAGTGGGGACAAACTCCAAGAAACGATTTCAAAGAGCATTTGGAGCTCAAAAAGTCATATGGACTAGTCGCTAAGGGAGGTAGGCCCACTTGAAAGTGGAGAAAATCATACCTAACGGAATAGAACTTAGTGACTGAAAGCATGCGTGAGAAAACGCCAGGCAAGTGTGAATGTTCTGTCGGCACTTTTGTTTCAGTCGAATGGTGGCAGCAAAATATCAGTATCAGTTCAGTCTGTGAGGTCTGGGTAGACGTTCATGAGATTCCTCCGAACGGCAATGCGGAAATCAGCTGGAGTACATAGTGTAGTAGCCACATCACCCTTCCCACCACCAGAGGCATATCTTTCAGAAGGAAGGCAGGGACACGCACAAGAAGGGTTGTGGCAGGATTCAAAAAAATGGTATTGTACTTAACATCTTAGGTCATCAGTCCCCTAGAACTTAGAACTACTTAAACCTAACTAACCTAAGGACATCACACACATCCATGCCTGAGGCAGGATTCGAACCTGTGATCGTAGCGAGTGGAAAGATTACTAGTCGCAAGAGGGAGTCTCCACCCACTTTGAGCCTAACCGATACTAGTCGTTCGCTGCCACTATACCACTCTGACACTAGCACAGGTAGCTCATTCACATTTACTTCATGGGTTCTCATGTGTGCTTTCGATCACTGAAACCTACACTCTCAAAAATCTTTTACCTCCGCCTTCAGTTGTATGTATCTCCCTTGGAACGCGCTTCTGGTCATATGTCCAGTTGACCTCTTTTGTTCCTTACAGTCTCAGACATCGTTTGCTGCAGTTTTTCGCCATTTAGCATAATCGCTCTGTATAATTAGTGAGTTTAATCTTCATTGACTGAAGTACAGAGGACATAAAACGCAAACTGGCAGTAACAAGGAAAACATTACTTTAAAGGATAAATTACTTAAGAACTACAATAAACTTAATTGTTAGGAGGGAGTAAAGCACTGTCCGTGAATGGCACGTGGCCAATAACCTGTTCAGACAAGATAACTATAGAAAATTTTCAAAACATGTAATCGCAACTTATTACAGAACTTCTTCGTCAAAAATTACATTAGACATGTATTTTGAACTGCACTGCTGCCAACCTATATTTGGATGGTATTTACAAAAATTAAAAATATTACACGTCTACACTACCTAATACAACATCAATTAACTCTAAGCTGCCTTTTGGCATCTCTCTAAGATCTGTTTATAGACATCTCTGCTCCCACCAGGTTAAGGAGAGTGCGGTCACAAAAAGGAAATACAAACAAGAATTTAAAATTAAAATTAACCTGCCTTAAGACTAGTGCAATTTTGATTTATGACAGTAACAGCTGAAAAAGAGGTTTTCCTTTGTATGTTAAATTTATCTGAATGTTTGTTAATATTGTAGCAACCATACCGGCGTTCACGACTATTTACACAACCCTTCTGGCATCTTGAAAAAATAAAATAAATGAGAGCACATGAGACCTTGGAAGAGCGACAGCACACACTCCAATTTTGCAGAACACAGTATGAATGAGACCACAACTCCACTAACATCGAAACTGATCTATGCTTCCATATAGGCAGCAACAGTTTGTACCGAGAACTAATAATAGAAGAAAGTTATTATAATCAAAAGGCTATAGTGGAAGGGAAAAACTAATAAACGAAAACAGACACTTCGCAACAACACACCCTT
The DNA here is from genome assembly GCF_023898315.1 of Schistocerca nitens. Classification (NCBI taxonomy): domain Eukaryota; kingdom Metazoa; phylum Arthropoda; class Insecta; order Orthoptera; family Acrididae; genus Schistocerca; species Schistocerca nitens. The sequence goes on from NC_064617.1 coordinate 99,206,324, forward strand.
GACCGCTCTAAGAGAACTGACGCAATACACAGAACCACAGAACAGTAACACACACACACACATACAGCATGCGATCAAAAGTATCCGGACACCCCCAAAAACATACGCTTTCAATATTAGGTGCATTTTGCTGCCACCTACTGCCAGGTACTCCGTATCAGCGACATCAGTAGTCATCAGAAATCGTGAGAGATTAGAATGGGGCGGTCTGCGGAACTCACGGACTTCAAACGTGCTACCGATGTGACCGAGCGGTTCTAGGCGCTTCAGCCTGAAACCGCGATACTGCTACGGTCGCAGCTTCGAATCCTGCCTCGGGCATGGATGTGTGTGCTGCTCTTAGGTTAGTTAGGTTTAAGTAGTTCTAAATCTAGGGGATTGATGACCCCAGATGTCAAGTTCAATAGTGCCGGCCACGGTGACCGAGCGGCTCTAGGCGCTTCAGTCCGGAACCGCGTGCCTGCTACGCTCGCAGGTTCGAATCCTGCCTCGGGCATGGATGTGTGTGATGTCCTTAGGTTAGTTAGGTTTAAATAGTTCTAAGTTCTAGGGGACTGATGACCTCAGATGTTAAGTCCCATAGTGCTCAGAGCCATTTGAACCATTTATTTTTAAGTCCCATAGTGCTAAGATCCATTTGACCACTTCGAACGTTGTCAGGTGATTGGGTGCCACTTGTGTCATACGTCTGTATGCGAGATTTCCACACTCCTAAACATCCCTAGGTCCACTGTTTCGGATGTGATAGTGAAGTAGAAACGTGAAGGAACACGTACAGCACAGAAGTATACAAGCCGACCGCGTCTATTATATGACAGAGACCCCCGACAGTTGAAGAGGGTCGTAATGTGTAGCAGGCAGACATCTACCCAGACCACCACACAGGAATTCCAAACTGCATCAGGATCCACTACGAGAACTACAACAGCTAGGCGGGAAGTGAGAAAACTTCGATTTCATGGCCGAGCTGCTGCTCATGAGCCACACATCACGCCGGTAAATGCCAAAAGACGCCTCACTTGGTGTAAGGAGCGTAAACATTGGACGACTGAACATTGGAAAAACGACGTGTGGCGTGACGAATCACGGCACACGATGTGGCGATCCGATGGCAGGATGTGGGTATGCCGGATGCCCGGTGAACGTCATCTGCCAGCGTGTGTAGTGCCGACAGTAAAATTCGAAGGCGGTGGTTTTATGGTGTGGTCGTGTTTTTCATGGAGGGTGCGTACACCCCTCGTTGTTTTGCGTGGCATTATCACAACACAGACATACATTGGTGTTTTAAGCACCTTCTGGCTTCCCACTGTTGAAGAGCAATTCGGGGATGGTGATCGCAACTTTCAACACGATAGAACACCTGTTCAAGAATCACAAGAGGAGGAGGTATACCTGGAAAAGGCCGGGAGATACGGGAAGATTTCAATTAGATTACATCATGGTCGGACAGAGATTCCGAAATCAGATACTGGATTGTAAGGCGTACCCAGGAGCAGATATAGACTCAGATCACAATATAGTAGTGATGAAGAGTAGGCTGAAGTTCAAGACATTAGTCAGGAAGAATCAATACGCAAAGAAGTGTGATACGGAAGTACTAAGGAATGACGAGATACGTTTGAAGTTCTCTAACGCTATAGATACAGCAATAAGGAATAGCGCAGTAGGCAGTACAGTTGAAGAGGAATGGACATCTCTAAAAAGGGCCATCACAGAAGTTGGGGAGGAAAACATAAGTACAAAGAAGGTAGCTGCGAAGAAACCATGGGTAACAGAAGAAATACTTCAGTTGATTGATGAAAGGAGGAAGTACAAACATGTTCCGAGAAAATCAGGAATACATAAATACAAGTCGCTGAGGAATGAAATAAATAGGAAGTGCAGGGAAGCTAAGACGAAATGGCTGCAGGAAAAATGTGAAGACATCGAAAAAGATATGATTGTCGGAAGGACAGACTCAGCATACAGGAAAATCAAAACAACCTTTGGTGACATTAAAAGCAATGGTGGTAACATTAAGAGTGCAACGGGAATTTCACTGTTAAATGCAGAGGAGAGAGCAGACAGGTGGAAAGAATACGTTGAAAGCCTCTATGAGAGTGAAGATTTGTCTGATGTGATAGAAGAAGAAACAGGAGTCGATTTAGAAGAGATAGGGGATCCAGTATTAGAATCGGAATTTAAAAGAGCTTTGGAGGACTTACGGTCAAATAAGGCAGAAGGGATTGATAACATTCCATCAGAATTTCTAAAATCATTGGGGGAAGTGGCAACAAAACGACTATTCATGTTGGTGTGTAGAATATATGAGTCTGGCGATATACCATCACATCCACACAATTCCGAAGACGGCAAGAGCTGACAAGTGCGAGAATTATCGCACAATCAGCTTAACAGCTCATGCATCGAAGCTGCTTACAAGAATAATATACAGAAGAATGGAAAAGAAAATTGAGAATGCGCTAGGTGACGATCAGTTTGGCTTTAGGAAAAGTAAAGGGACGAGAGAGGCAATTCTGACGTTACGGCTAATAATGGAAGCAAGGCTAAAGAAAAATCAGTACAGTTTCGTAGGATTTGTCGACCTGGAAACAGCGTTCGACAATATAAAAAGGTGCAAGCTGTTCGAGGTTCTGAAAAAAGTAGGGGTAAGCTATAGGGAGAGACGGGTCATATACAATATGTACAACAACCAAGAGGGAATAATAAGAGTGGACGATCAAGAACGAAGTGCTCGTATTAAGAAGGGTGTAAGACAAGGCTGTAGCCTTTCGCCCCTACTCTTCAATCTGTACATCGAGGAAGCAATGTTGGAAATAAAAGAAAGGTTCAGGAGTGGAATTAACATACAAGGTGAAATGATATCAATGATACGATTAGCTGATGACATTGCTATCCTGAGTGAAAGGGAAGAAGAATTAATTGATCTGCTGAACGGAATCAACAGTTTAATGAGTACACAGTATGGTTAGAGAGTAAATCGGAGAAAGACGAAGGTAATGAGAAGTAGTAGAAATGAGAACAGCGAGAAACTTAACATCAGGATTGATGGTCACGAAGTCAATGAAGTTAAGGAATTCTGCTACCTAGGCAGTAAAATAACCAATGACGGACGGAGCAAGGAGGACATCAAAAGCAGACTCGCTATGGCAAAAAAGGCATTTCTGGCCAATAGAAGTCTAATAATATCAAATACCGGCCTTAATTTGAGGAAGAAATTTCTGAGGATGTACGTCTGGAGTACAGCATTGTATGGTAGTGAAACATGGACTGTGGGAAAACCGGAACAGAAGAGAATCGAAGCATTTGAGATGTGGTGCTATAGACGAATGTTGAAAATTAGGTGGACTGATAAGGTAAGGAATGAGGAGGTTCTGCGCAGAATCGGAGAGGAAAGGAATATGTGGAAAACACTGATAAGGAAAAGGGACAGGATGATAGGACATCTGGTAAGACATGAGGGAATGACTTCCATGGTACTAGAGGGAGCTGTAGAGGGCAAAAACTGTAGAGGAAGACAGAGATGAGACCTGTTCATAAAGCGCGGCCTGTGGTGGAGCGGTTAAACGACAATAACATCCCTGTAACCCTGTAATGGAGTGGCCTGCACAGAGTCCTGACCTGAATCCTATAGAACAGCTTTGCGATGTTTTGGAACGCCGACTTCGTGCCAGGCCTCACCGACCGACGTCGATACCTCTCCTCAATGCAGCACTCGGTGAAGAATGGGCTACCATTATCAAAGAAACCTGACTGAACGTATGCGTGTGAGTGTGCAAGCTGCCATCAAGGCTAAGGATGGGTCAACATCATATTGAATTCCAGCATTACCGATGGAGGGCGACAGGAACTTGTAAGTCATTTTCAGCCAGGTGTCCGGATACTTTTGATCACATAGTGTACACACACACACACACACACACACACACACACACACACACACACACACACAAAAGGAATACAACAATATTTCAGAGACTTAAACAATGAACAGAACTGGTCAAAGCTTCTGCTACAATTTTCAAAACCTCCCAATGTACGATACGTTTTCGCTACACATGAGATCAGTAGGATGGCGTAATTCGGCTTTTTGATTACGGAAAAGGTGTAAATCTTATGTTTTTCCGCGTTTAAATGCAGTAGAAAGCCGGCCAACGAATGTCAGTATATGACAAACTATGTAACAACCTATTACTCATCAAAATTTTATCCACAACATTACCGCAATCCCAGTAGTATAACGTTAACATACTTAAGTTCACTTTCATATTTGTTTACTAATAGCCATACAGTTGTAGATGACATGCTGTATGTCGAAGAAACGGCAACAAATACACAGAAAATGTGACAGAAACGGCGGCAACAAACGTAAAAGTCATCGTGTGACGTGAAGTAAGTAAGGTATTATGAAACTACTCACAGAACACAATATTTGGAACCAAGTAGTACACATGCAATAATGTTTTATAGTGTTATAAAAATAGTTTTTTTACGTGTTTTAGAATTATAGAAACCACTGATGAAAGCGGCATTGTTGCTGAAACTACTTTTGGAGTAAATAAATAAAAAACAAAAATGTTTTCATCAAGGTGGGCCCAGAATTCAATATTGTTAAATAAATGTAGTTTTTACGTAGATTAAAAGACTGAGATGAGCCAACTGTCTTATCTTAAAGGAATTTTCGTTCTGATTCCGAAACTCGTTTTAGATTTTGAGAGTCTGTAATATTTCCGAATTTATAGCTAACTTATCATGATTTCCATTTTGTTAACTTTAATTCAGCTGATGTTTTTGGGTTACAGCTGGCGCGTGATACTGTGTCCTCCAGGATCTGCTGAATAAATGTTAGTTTCCAAACCAGCCGTTTAATCGAGTTTTGATGTCCCATAACAGCTTCCTTTGTTGGATATCTTAATGAGAACTTACTGAATCACATTAGGGAAAAAAGAAGTTGATGGCGCTGCTTCACTGAAAAAAGGGATCAGCCGATAGCGCACATCCTGACTTATTAAGGAATAGTGGAGATATAACCTGGGAAGTGTGGAGATATAACCTGTAAAGAGAGACCTAAGCCTTAATACAGTAAGACAGAAGACGGTTGAAATAGATGTAGGTTACAGCAGTGATGCAGCTATGAAGAGGGTTGCACAGTGTCTGCTACCGTGTAGAATTGCATCCGTCCAGTTTTTAGACTGAAGACCACAACAACAACAACAACAAAATTCTTGAAAATGAAGAAATCACTGACAACTTTCTGATGATTCGCGACTGTTGTATGTGAGGATGAGTCCACAGTGAGTAGTGAGTGCACTAACATATACGCTAACCACGAATACAGACAATCTCAGTATCGTAGCCGAGCAATGAACATTCGACATCAATGTACAGCTAACCGACATTTAGAACGATTAGGTTCAGCATCGGCACAAACCACGGATACTTGTACGACGCAAGATAACTTCTAAATTATTGACAATTTTTATAATATAGATTTTGAGGTGCCTACGTGTCGACTAGTCTAATGAAAAAAAATTAATGTCGAGAAAACAATTCACGTTAAACGGAAATAAAAATAACAACTTCCTTGTGGTGGCCAATCTCGCAACAGCTGTATATAAACTGCAATCGTTCAAAGGAAAAACGCCCTTTGCGTACTGATCATTAAGGTTTTTTTAATTTAACTTATACATCCAGACGCGTTTCATCTTAGTTACAAGCCAGCTTCAGTGACTGTCCTGAAATATTACATGACGTTTTCGTTCGTACATGTAAGTTATAGATTTAAAATAGTTCGTTGCGGTTTTTGAGATGAAATGGAAAAGTACTTACAAATCAGCACCTAATTCGTTATTTGAAAGCGAACTGCTTTCTCTCCTGTGGTAAAATGGTTGAAAGTTTGTGGTTTTTCCTTGCGGCCACTGTTTTCGAAATATAGCACTGTAACTGCCATATTGTTTGTCTGTAATTGTTGCCAACTGTCTCAGGATTTCTTTCAAATTGATTTTACTTTGACTATATGTACTGTCTGTGTATACGTCTGTCTGTGTGTGTGTGTGTGTGTGTGTGTATGTGTGTGTGTGTGTGTGTGTGTGTGTGTGTGTAAATAAATAAATAATAAGATAAAAATGTACACACACACACGCACACAAACGCAAGCAGAACTTACATCAACGGACATGTAGTCAAAGAAATACGGCCACTGTGGCCGAGCAGTTCTAGGCTCTTCAGTCCGGAACCACGCTGCTGCTACGGTCGCAGGTTCGAATCCTGCCTCGGGCATAGATGTGTGTGTTGTCCTTCGGTTTGTTAGGTTGAAGTAATTATAAGTCTAGGGAACTGATGACCTCAGTTGTTAAGTCCCATAGTGCTTAGAGCCATATGAACCATTTAGTGAAAGAAGAAAAACAATTGAAAGCAAAACCTGAGAAAGCTGGCAATATTTGCAGAAATCAGTGACACTCTAGACACATAAGGTGGCAGTTACAGTGCTATATTTAGAAAACAGTAACCACAAGGAAAACTGCAGACTTTCAACCATTTGCCACATTTGGTTAAGGAATAACGAATCAGGTGCTGATCTGTAAGTTCTTTTCCATTTTATTATAAGAAAAATGCAATGAACTCGTTTAAATCTATAACCTTTGTGAGCAAACGATAACTTATGTGTGCGAACGAAAACGTTGTGTAATATTTCACGATACACACTGAACATGGCCTGTAAACAAGATGAAAGGCCTCTAGGTTTTTAAGTTATATAAAGAAACTTAATGTGCAGTATGGAAAAGCAGTTTCTTTTGAACTACTGCAATTTGAAAACAAAAATGTAGAAACATATTAAACCTTTGGAAAAGGTTATAAATAACAAAACTGCTGAATGTCACTGGTGATGCAGACATCTCTGCTATAAGATTTTATTGATACGTCCTCGTGCTTCGGGTTATCAGTGAACATTTTCTAAATTTGTCAGTAGCACCAGATGCCTTCCTTCCTTTTACATACGCTGCTTGGCTATAAATTAAGGGTAAGTAAATGCAGTAGCACATCACAGAATATAAAATGGATAGAGTTATGATACATATTATCTCAAACTAAAGAACAAAGCCAAGGATGCAGCTGATGCTAGCGCCGTCTGAAGTACCCTGAAGCAAGTTGCAAAGAGGCATGTGAACAACTGAGTCCTGTGGCAGTCTTGCCACAAGAAGCCATAATTTAAATGTCATCAGCAGACGACAAAGGGAAATTACACCAAGAAGTTCACGAATACCGCTCTGCGGTTCACTGCACAGCTTAAGTTAATGCATCGCCTCCAGCCAGCCAGACAAGTCCTTATTAGAACTTGCACAACTTCTGCTCAGGTTCTCGCGTTTCCGTCTCCGTCCAGTTCATGGTGTAGCTACTGCTCCCAGGGTCAGACTAATTAATTCATTTGCGTGCCTTAAACGTATCGCACCACATCTGCACAACTTGTTCTGAGAGTTCGTCACACTCTCGTCTACAAGCATTCTGCTATCTGTTCTTTTGTACATCTGTTTCTGTGAACTGTGCCTGTAGGTAGAAAATTTTCGTCCTGGGGTCATTGCTTGTATGCCTGTACTTCCGCATTTCAGTTCGTTTTTTGTTACATCAACTGAACCCGGCTATTTGAAACTTCTCAAATGGTAATCGAATCAGTGACAGGCGCACAGTTATTTCTGGAATTATGCCTCACCAAATAGAAACTTTATGTCAAACAATGTAAATTTGTAAGATAGTTTGTGACTTTTGTATTTTAGTACTCAGTTGTCTGGTAAGACTCCATTATGTTTTTAACATCAAACGATATTTCAGTAATATGTAATGCTTCCTGAATACATAGACGTTTATAAGTTTTCACAGATTCCAACTTGTAATCTCCCCCCTCCTTCCTAATTCCAGTCATTGTCCACAACAAGCAAAGTCTTTTTTGAAAAAATTGAGAGGACCGAAGATTACAGTAAGCTATCTACAGTAGTTTACTTAGGTTTCCGAGTAGAGTTGGCTTCAGTCCTTCTTGTCTAGATGTCTGATTCTTGAAGCTGAAATTCTGACATTTTAGGTCCTTATGCTTGAAGTGATGTAAATAAATCTGAAGGTTTTTGTTGCAGAATTTTTGTTTTTAGGTCAATATATTTTGTCACAGTTTAGTATATCATACAGTCTTGAATTTTTACATTAACGAAACCGAAATTACATTGTTCGTCTAAAATACAAAAATTACGTCCGATCTCATCAGAGGCATCTTTACTACTTCTTCACTCCGTAGTAGTAACAATATTCCAAAGGGCTTACAATTTTTGTAGACAAATGAATTTCTGTTTATTTCGATTATTATTTCATAAATTAATCCGGAAATAAACATAGTAAACAGTACTAGACGGCGTAATTAATAATAGAAATTATACTAGTGCCAAATAATTCGTAATTTTAAATGTTTCTAAAAAAATTGTTACTGTACCTACAGATCTAGAACTTATCGATTGTAACATCGAAAATAAATTAATTCCCTTTCATAAACTTTAGCCTGAAATACAACATATTGTGCATAAAATTATACGAAAGTTTTTAGAAAAGCAACTGAGATAATATTGATCTGTCCAAAATTCCAAAATAATTCTGATATCGACAACTACTGTTGAGAAAAAGTAATGCTACAGGGGGATGTCCTGTTACAAACTTCACTACATTTCTATTGATGGACTCGATGTTTTTCAAACCCGTTCATCTCCAGTATGTGAAAGATTATACACTACTAACAGAAGCTACAGGAGAATGGCATGCAAAACTTACGGGCGAAAGTAACTTTCACATGATGTGTCACAGCCAAGTAACATAGCTCGATGAAACTTGGACCATACATAGGAAGACCTGCTACAGTATAGTACAGAAGAAAACTGAAACAAATAGGGAATGAGAGAAACAGAAATGACACTTTTATTCAGGGACAATAATTACACCGCAGCCATCGCGATTCATCATGGGTCCCTGGACATTACATACGGGAGGAAATGGTTCTTAAAAAGGTTTGTGTCATCACAGACGGCAGTGGACGCACCGCAGCGTGCTCCAGAGCTGAGCTTCAAGTGGCGAGAGGTGGGGACAGATAATGTAGCCAGAAACGTTGCCGAACAAGATCGTTTTGGTGGTTCTGGCGTCATAGTGTGGACAGACGTAATATTGTATGGTCGTACTGGCCTCCAAATCTTTGAACATGACACACTCACCGACCAACTTTACTGTCGCAGTGAACTCCTTCCCCATGTGCGTCGTTTCAAAGGTACATTCGACCATTATTTCATTTCTTTTATGACAGTGCGTCACCTCATCGAACATTGCAAGTGGAGGATCTCTTGGAACAACAGGCTATTCGGTGAATGGACTAGCCAGCCCGTGGCCTCGACTTAAATCTCAGGGAGCACATGTGGGTTGCATGGGGGAGAGGTTATCGGCAGAGTTCGTAGAGGAATGGAACGTCCTACTAACCTTGTATCTACCATGGAGACATTTTGCACAGCATGCACTGACATCCGCGATGATCACACATACTACACTACTGGCCATCAAAATTGCTACACCACGAAGATGACGTCCTACAGATGCGAACTTTATCCGACAGGAAGAAGATGGTGTGATATGCAAATGATTAGCTTTTCAGAGCGTTCACACAAGGTTGGCGACGGTGGCGACACCTACAACGTGCTGACATGAGGAAAGTTTCCAACGTATTTCTCATACACAAACAGCAGTTGTCCGGCGTGTAAGGATGCCTCGTGTAAGGAGGAGAAATGCGTACCATCACGTTTCCGACTTTGATAAAGGTCGGACTGCAGCCTATCGCGATTGCGGTTTATCGTATCGCGGCATTGCTGCTCGCGTTGGTCGAGATCCAATGACTGTTAGCAGAATACTGAATCGGTGGGTTCAGGAGGGCAATACGGAACGCCGTTCTGGATCCCAATGGCATGTTATCACTAGCAGTCGAGATGACAGACATCTTATCCACATGGCCGTAACGGATCGTGCAGCCACTTCTCGTTCCCTGAGTAAACAGATGGGGACGTTTGCAAGACAACAAACATCTGCACGAACAGTTCGACGACGTTTGCAGCAGCATGGACTATCAGCTCGGAGACCATGGCTGCGGTTACCCTTAACGCTGCATCACAGACAGGAGCGACTGCGATGGTTTACTTAACGATGAACCTGGGTGCACGAATGGCAAAACGTCATTTTTTCGGATGAATCCAGGTTCTATTTACAGCATCATGATGGTCGCATCCGTGTTTGGCGACATCGCGGTGAACGCACATTAGAAGCGTGTATTCGTCATCGCCATACTGGCGTATCACCCGGTGTGATGGTGTGGGGTGCCATTGGTTACACGTCTCGGTCACCTCTTCTTCACATTGACGGCACTTTGAACGGTGGACGGTACATTTCAGATGTGTTACGACCCGTGGCTCTACCCTTCTTTCAATCCCTGCGAAACGCTACATTTCAGCAGGATAATGCACGACCGCGTGTTGCAGGTCCTGTACGGGCCTTTCTGGATACAGAAAATGTTCGACTGCTGCCATGGCCAGCACATTCTCCAGATCTCACACGAATTGAAAACGTCTGGTCAATGGTGGCCGAGCAACTGGCTCGTCACAATACGCCAGTCACTACTCTTGATGAACTGTAGTATCGTGTTGAAGCTTCATGGGCAGCTGTACATGTACACGCCATCCAAGCTCTGTTTGATTCAATGCCCAGGCCTATCAAGGCGGCTATTACGGCCAGAGGTGGTTGTTTTGGGTACTGATTTCTCCAGATCTATGCACCCAAGTTGCGTGAAAATGTAATCACATATCAGTTCTAGTATAATATATTTGGCCAACGAATACCCATTTATCATCTACATTTCTTCTTGGTGTAGCAATTTTAATGGCCAGTAGTGTATTAAGAGCCGTGTAACGGCTTTTGTAATGTCAGAGATGGCGGCGACTACATTCTAATTACTCTAGTGTTTCAAAATTCATTTGAAAATTCATATACATTAATTTCTAGTACCTACAGAGGTGATTTTAGTGTCAATTTGCACGAAAATGCATCACGTTTTGTTTGTTCTGAATCCTGCCTGTTCGATGGGATTAACTTCATGGACCTTTGGACCGATTCGGTTGAGGATGACTCTTCCTGAAAGCTTGTAGGACCAGCTCAGGCAGGTGATTGGACGATATCTAGCAGTTTTGTTCGCTGGTTTACCCGGCTTCAGTATTGCTACGATAATTGTTTTTTTTTAAGGTTTTTGGCATGTCCCCTGATAGCATAATATTAGTGAAGAAACTTGCAAGCCATCTACTAACCCTGTTTCCACATCTGATGAGGAACTCTAGGTGTATCCCATCAAATACTGGAGCTTTGCCTTTTTTCATTTCTTGGATTGCTGCATTGGTCTCATCTACAGTGAAGTCTCTGGAGTACTCTGATCTGTTGGGTGCCTTCTACTTCAGGTTTCTAAGCTTTTTCTTAACCATTCTTGTGTGTGACTTATGTACGGGTGCTTTGGGGAGAGAACTTATTCTGTTCACAGTCTGGTCTGGTGTTCCTCCAGGAGCTTTTCGGGTGGGTGGTCGACTTCCTCCCAGTTTTCTCAAGAGGTTCCACGCCTCTCTTTGACCTCTTAAAATCCAGACTTCCTGTTTTTCGCTCCCAGCACTCTTTGCCAGCTTTATCAATGTGTTTTAGGAGTTCTGCAGCAGTTCTGCTGTCATTGGTGGTTAAACAGGACTGATACAGTTCTTCGCAGTCATTACTCCAGCCTGGGATATATTCTCTCCGGAATCTTCTAGGCATGCATTTTTTTTCTTTTTGCTGTTGTTAGAACTGCTCAGACGAATCTTTCATAATTTTCACTTGGTGGGGGGATCTATCTGATCACTTTATCAAGCTCTATTAGTGACTCTTGACAGAACCCTCTCTTACAGGAATCACATAGAAAACACCGCAGCGAAGCTGAGAGCACGCAATAACATCAAACAGAAGCTAAGTGGTACCTCATTGGGCGCAAGAGATGCGCTGCCTTAGGGCTGGTCTATTCTGTTGCCGAATACTGTGCCCCAGTGTGGCTCAATAGCACACATGTCGGAAAAATTGACGTGGAGTTAAATGCAACAATGAGGACAATAACAGGCTGCATCAAATCTACCCCTCTATACTGGTTACCACCTCTAAGTAACATTGCGCCACCAGATCTCCGAAGACAGAACGCGCTCCTCAAGGAATACCAAAAATTACTTAAAATCACCGAGCTTCCAATGAACTCTGACGTTCCTGCACTCCGAATGAACCGATTAGAATCTAGATAGCCATCTGTCCTACTGGCAGAATCGCTACAGGCAGCTGCTTTCAGTATATACAAAAAGTGGACGGAAATGTGGAAGACTATTGCCCATGAGGAACATCAGACCCTCCAAAGACCTGACACAAAACCAGCCGGTATGGAACTAACGTGACGTGCTTGGAAAACAATCGGATCCTCACAGGCTACAGCATCTGTGCTGAATACCTCTACCGATGGGGAAGGGCTTCATCTTTTCAATGTGACTGTGGAAATGAACTCCAGGCGATCCATCACATTGTAGCAAAATGTAGAAGAAGAGCCTACCATGGCAACTTGGAAGATTTATTTGAAGTGACAGAGGCAGCCCTTGAATGGATCGCCGGCCACGGTGGCCGAGCGGTTCTAGGCGCTCAGTCCAGAACCGCGCGACTGCAATTGTCGCAGGTTCAAATCCTGCCTCGGGCATGGATGTGTGTGATGTCCATAGGTTAGTTAGGTTTAAGTAGTTCTAAGTTCTAGGGGACTGATGACCTCAGATGTTAAGTGCCACAGTGCTCACAAGGGAACCTCCCCATCGCACCCCCCTCAGATTTAGTTATAAGTTGGCACAGGGATAGGCCTTGAAAAACTGAACACAGATCAATCGAGAAAACAGGAAGAAGTTGTGTGGAACTATGAAAAACATAAGCAAAATATACAAACTGAGTAGTCCATGCGCAAGGTAGGCAACATCGAGGAGGGTGTTATCTTATGAGCGCCGTGGTCCCGTGGCTAGCGTGAGCAGCTGTGGAACGACAGGTCGTTGGTTCAAATCTTCTCTCGGGTAAAAATTTTAATTTTTTATTTTCAGATAATTATCAAAGTTCAGGCACTCACACATAATCAACTTCGCTCTCCAAAGTTCCAGGACATGTTCAGATTTGCTTGGACATATACAGAATTTGACGGTCTACGCACGGAAACATTTGAAAACGTAAAAAACATATGTTTTGACAGAGCACAGGGATAACTGTGCGGCTCTGAAACTGTTGCATTCATTTGATGCAGTTTATGTGACATACTCTTATGTTTTCATCGCTTTTTTGGAGTGATTATCATATCCACAAGAAAACCTAAATCGGGCAAGGTAGAAGAATCTTTTTACCCATTCGCCAAGTGTGCAAGTTAGGTGGGTCGACAACATATTCCTGTCATGTGACGCACATGCCGTCACCAGTGTCGTAAAGAATATATCAGACGTGTTTTCCTGTGGAGGAATCGGTTGACCTATGACCTTGCGATCAAATGTTTTCTGTTCCTATTGGAGAGGCACGTCCTTTCGTCTACTAATCGCACGGTTTTGCGGTGCGGTCGCAAAACACAGACATTAAACTTATTACAGTCAACAGAGACGTCAATGAATGAACAGACAGATCGTAACTGCGAAAATAATGAAAGTAAAATTTTCACTCGAGGGAGGACTCGAAACAAGGACCTTCCGTTCCGCAGTTGCTCACTCTAACCACGAGACCACGGCGCTCATCAGCTATCAATGTCCTTTATGTTGCCTATCTTGCACATGGACTACTCAGTTTGCATATTTTGCTTATTTTTTCATAGTTCCACACAACTTCTTCCTGTTTTCTCGATTGATCTGTGTTCAGTTTTTCAAGGCCTATCCACTGTGTCAATTTATAACTAAATCTGAGGGGGGTGCGATGGGGAGGTTCCCTTGTCAGAGCCATTTGAACCATTTTGAACGTTGAATGGATCGACAAATTAGATATTAATTTATAGACTTACTTTTTAAATTATAATTTATGAAATTAATATATTTTGTAAGATTTTGTAAAACTGTGTAATCCACAATTGCTAGTCGCTCTTCATACATAATGCCATACGCTAAATAAATAAATAAACATTAAGTTATGTTTCGCGTAGTTCGCTAGTGCCGAATCCCACCGTAAAGCCTAGTTTATACGACGACATTGGGTTGCGCCACTCGTTGTGTGGAATGAGTAACTCGCAAGTGCTTTCATATGTAACTGTAGACACGGCGACTCCAGTATACACATCAGTTTGGTCGTTTTGTGGGTCCCTGAGTCATGTCTGAAATGAAAGTTTTGGCAGCTGCACGTCGCGCGAATTGTGATGGAGTTAAAACTTGTTGCGTGGAATCGCTTCATAAGAAAAAAATAAGAAACGTGTTTCGATTCCCGACTGGATGAAGAAAAGACGTCAGGTCGGTTGCTCAGCATCCTTGTTGAAATAAGTTACAACGGAAGATCCAAGAAGTTCTTTTAATTATCTTAGAATGTAAACAGAACTGGTCAAGTTTCTTCTAAATTGAGTTAATTATACGGTCAGAAGTAGAGGTACTGTAACGCATGAAGCACTATCGCCAGAACTGACATTACATATCATATTACGTGCATTACAATCGAGAACACTAGGCATGCTGTAAGATACGGTTTTAGTTGTAGATGACGCTATTTCATTAACACCAATAATTATTAACATAACAGTAATAATTATTAACATTAGCAACAATAATTATTCGAAGCAGGCCGCATTAAGAAGGCAATGGTTTGCAACCTATCTCTTGAAGATATACCTGTACAGTGGCAATATTTCAAAATTCTAACATATGTGAATCGGGAGCACTGCAGTGACGTTTTACATAGATGGATATTGAATAAAGAATGCAGCTTCTTGAATTGGTATAGTCTTCCCTTCTGTCAACAATATTCCGTAACAAAGAGTTGGCCAACTTGGCCGTCTTGTAGACGAGAGCATTGCCACAGCTAGAATTACGATTGTTTGTATTTTTCTTAATTCAGTTGTGTATGTGCTGATAACTCAATAAATTTTTCCCTGCACCGCATATATTGTCAAAGCACCTATGTTATGATCGCACATGACGGTCTCAGCGGCAGCAATATGTTGCTTATTTTTGTAATCGGCATCATCGAAATCCTACAAACACCTATGCAAAGTATAGATATCGAAAAATCGAACATTATTCTCCGTTCCCCACTTCATATTTCGGTTTGGCTACACTCTACGAACACACATAACCTCAAAACTCATGCAAATAGTGTCGCCAAAGTTGGAACACGCCGAAAGTCTTTAGTTTCACCAACGAGTTGAGCAAACGCGCGGCGCGCATGCGTAGTGGCCGGTAGATCAGTTGCCTGCAACCTAGTTTCATCGTGTAAACTAGGCTTAAGGCGAGCTAGCGGCAGTTGCGTCAAAGATGGCTGTCTTTTCTAGACCCGAGGGTGCTAGATGCGTGTTTTGGTTTGAAGAATCGAAGTCGGCGACAACAGTTCAGCGTAATTTCTGTACCAAGTACACCTGTAATCCTACAATTTATGAGTGGCATCAATGTTTTGTAGGAACAGGGTGCTGGGTAAGGCATGGGAAATCATCAAGTCGTCCAAGCACATCTGACGACGCCGTTGAGCGAGTGGGACAACGTTTTGTCAAGAGCGCTTCGAAATCGAGTCGGCGTGCGTCTCGCAAACTGCAAATCCATATACGACTGTTTGGCGCGTGTTGAGAAACCGTTTGCATGTGAAACCGTACAGGTTGACGATCGTACAAGCAATAAAAGACACTGATAAAATTGCTCACAAGAACTTCTATGTGGATATGCTAAATCGATTACATGAGGATGGACATTTTTGGGACAAAATCATCTTTCCTGACGAGTCGATCTTTCAAAAAAGTGGCAAGGTTATTACACATAACTGTAGGACTTGGGGCAGTGAAAATCCACATCAACCAGTACGGCATTTTCGTGATAGCCATAAACTGAACGTTTTTTGTGAATTGAGCAAAAACAAAGTGCACGGCCCCTTTCTTCCTTGAGAGAAGCATCAACAGGCTAGTGTATGTGGATATGTTACAACAATTTTTGATACCACAGATCGATGAAAATGACCAAGAAAGAAATGGTTGGCTTCATGCAAGATGGTGCACCATCCCACAACCCGGCTGACGTCCGAGATTTTCTCAGTAAGCGCTTTCTGGGTCAATGGATTGGCTGTGATGCGCCAATTGCATGGCTCCCACGTTCCACAGACCTGACACCACTCGACTTTTTATGGGAGGAGGGGAGGGGGAATCATCACGGACATCGTGTTTGTACCTCCTGTATTGGCTCCTCTTCCTGAACATAGAGCAAGAATTTACTCCACCACTTAGCAAGTTACACCAGCAATGCTCCAGCGAGTTTGGGAAGAAACTGACTTACGATGTGACGACTGCAGGATAAGTTTAATGTAAAAACAGTGTATCTGTTTCCCTACAAAATACCTCCAAACCCAGCTCTGTATCTTCTTTCAAAAAATTTATGTGAATATTTAAAGATGTAAAGTCCTCTTTTACTCGTCAAATTGTGCAATTTTAGTTACATTCTGTACTATACTGCAGCAGTTCTTCCTTAATTGGTCTACGTTTCATCGAGCTACGTTACTTGGCTGAGACATATCAAGCGAAAGTTATTTCCATCCCCACGATTTTCACAGTAATGTTTATATGCATGAGGGAGGGATGAAGGAAACGAGAAGCAGTTTCCCAGATAATTACGTTCCAGAAGAGCTCTCAACTGCTACTGTGCATCCGGAAGGTATACCGCGTTGTTGGCTTCTAGTGTTAGTGACATTTGCACAACACACAAGTCAACAGACAAGTAGATTTTACGACACGTGGTGTATGCAGATCTGAGAAAACTAAACATTGTTCTGGGTTAATTTTCCAGCGAGGAACGTTGTTGCCAAGTGTGAACTTCTTTTAGTGTGGAAAAGGAGCGTGATATGCAACTGCTGCTGGTAAACCTTTCGGATACAAGGTCGTGGTCCACAAAACTCTGATGTTCCAAACGTTTCGTACAGAACTGCGCTGGACATCTTCAGAGGCGTTGTTCCTCCATTGAGTCTTGCTGACTGACAGGTCGGACATGTGAGAGCGGCATATATTCTGTAGGAAAAGGGGCGTGGCAGGAGTGAGACGTGATAAGGAGAGATGTTCCTTACCAAAGATAAAACTTAACTATGGATTGTCGTCTTGCCAAAGACAAAAAAAAAAAAGAAAAAAAGCTGTTTAGCGATTCTGCATAGCTATTGCCCATATGTCGCAAAGTCTCATGGTCTCTATTAAAATTATCCCTAGGTTTATAGGTTTCTATGGCTTCTCTATATAGCCGTGGATAATAGTTCGTCGTCGTGGGTAAAATTATTGTTTCAGAGAACCGCACTTCGTGACTTCCTGGCTAAAGAGCATGCTTTGCTACAGCCGATTTGTCTTGCTTCCCTAGTTGGTAAAGACTAGTCTATTCCTTTTGCCGTGTATTCAGTTTCTCTTGGTTGTCCCAATATAAACTTTACCAAATGTATACGGAATTTTATATACGCAACGTGCTAACAGAGGAGGGCGTTTTTCCTTCACAGATCCGAGTGCTTTTTCGTCGTCACGAAAGCCTTATTTTACTGTCAATAGTTGTTAGACTGACCACTTAAAAATGTGAGCTGGACTATTGCTTAAATAATTCCCAAGGCCAGTTCTACAAAATGCTGGAGGGTAGAGGAAATCCTTATGTGCTACAACTGACGTACGTCTCAACTACTGATCGTATGTCTTTCAAGACTGCTTCTCTTTAAGCAAATGTCTGTCGGTCAGAGTTTCTGCTGGCAGGCACGTAGGAAAGTTTGGGATAGCTGTAGCCTTTATGTAAACAGCACTGACTACACCAGAAACGTTGCTACCTTGCAAACACTACAAGTAGCTCGTCGGTAATAAAATACAGTTGTGCCCACAAGTAAATACAATGACGGGAAAAAAATTGTAACACTAAGAAGGAGTTGTGCGACATAAACGAAAGTTGTCAGCCGTGTTTCTACGGTGGATATTCGGATTTCGTGCCAGTCGCATACGACTGGCGCTAGTGGTGCCACTTTGAGAATGAAAATCAGGTTAGCTTTAAATATACGCTGCAACGGCCGTGAGCGTTAGTTACCTTTGAGATTGGACCTGGTGAGTTGATGTTAGTCAAGAATGCTTTCAAGGTGACAGAGACGCCATCATTAACACGTCACTGAGATTGAAAGAGGTCGTGTAATAGCTCTACGAGAAGCTGGATGTCCTTTCTGCAATATTGCAAAAACGAATGGCAGACGGTCACGTGG
Organism: Schistocerca nitens; assembly: GCF_023898315.1. Lineage (NCBI taxonomy): Eukaryota > Metazoa > Arthropoda > Insecta > Orthoptera > Acrididae > Schistocerca > Schistocerca nitens. Next base: position 99,224,831 of record NC_064617.1, read on the forward strand.
CACTACCGACAGGGAAGACCAATGTGTTCGACATATTGCTATGTCTCATCAGAAGAGATTTCCTGGAACCACTTTGTAGCAATTCTGGAACTGTAGGTTATCGCATTGTCCTGCTGGAATTGCCCAAATACTTCGGAGTGCACTATCAACATGAATGGATGCAGGTGATCAGACAAGACGCTTACGTAATTGTCACCGGTCAGAGACTTATCTAGACATATCAGATGATCATTATCAATCCAACTGCACATGCTCGACTTCATTATAGAGCCTCCATCAGCTTGAAAAGTCCCGTGCTGACAAGCAGGGTCCATGGATTCATGACGTCTCCATATCCGTACACGTCCATTACCTCGATACTATTTGAAACGAGACTCGTCCAACCAGGCAACATGTTTCCAGTCACCAACAATCCGATGTCAGCGTTAACGCCGCGCGGGGTAGCCGCGCGGTCTTGGGCGCCTTGTCACGGTCGAGCGGCTCCTCCCGCGGAGGTTCGAGTCCTCCCTCGGGCATGGGTATATGTGTTGTCCTTAGGGTAAGTTAGTTTAAGTTAGATTAAGTCGTGTGTAAGCATAGGGACTGATGACCTCAGCAGTTTGGTACCATAAGACCTTACCACAAACTTGTTGTCATATACAGACATGCCGAAAGCAGCGCCGTATACTGTCTGTTTACATATATGTGTTTTTCAATGTGCATGCCTATGCCAGTTTCTTTGGCGCTTTAGTATATTTATACATTTAGTAACTTAAATGAAAACAGTAAACGTGTATATTGTAATACATTTTAGGAGTAACTTTCAATCACAGCATTATAGTGCCTCGAACCTGACTGGTGGTGATACACAACATATAAACGATAGCTTGCAAGTCACGACTCGATATTTAATCTCTTTTAGGCACTCAGTGTTAATATGAGTAGGAAGGACGTATTTTGTGGTTTAAAGGGCTCTAAGCACTGTGGGACTTAACATCTGGAGACGTACTTTATATTTTTTCTTCCATTTTTAGTTTCGCCGTGTATTGTGGGTGAAGTAGACATAGTCAGTAATTATATTTAATGTTAAAGATTCACTCGCCTAGTACAGAAGGAGCCATACTTTTGCGAAAGTATAGTTTTGTCTCTTGTTCGGTGGTATTTCCTTTTATTAGGATGGTCCCAAATATGCTTCAAAATTCGGATAGGATTACTTAAGGTGTAGTTTTTCGCCTAGACTAATTTGACAGTCCCTTTACCAGAATTGAAGTTTCTCATTTTGAGACTACTGAAAGGCGATCTATTTCAATTGTAAAATACCATTCAACAGCCAAGACTGCGTAGAATACTTCTTTATTTAAGACAATCAGTTTCCACTGACTTCGCTACTACCTTCAGGTCTTCAAAATCTTTTTTTTTTTTTTTTTTTTGCAAAGCATGTTTATTTTATGGTGAGCCTTACTCCCAAGATGTCAAGCGGATAAAAATCATCACGTTATGAAGATTTGTCAGTGCTAAAATATTTAAAAACGTGAAGCACCTTGTACAAAAGCCCATGTCCTTATACATATTGCTCATAGATGCTTGTTACACCATACAAAATGTTACACGATAGCAGATCTGTTTGCATATGCTGGACATATTCTAAGCAGTGGAAGTTGTGGAAAATTATCCTGTATTGCTGGTTGCCACAGGTTAAAAGCGGAGCTCCCAACCACCCTCAGCCCAGTCTCCTACAGCATCAAACTCTACTGTAGACTTAATTCGCCCTGTGCACACATTAGATCACGAGGATAGTGGTCAAGTGTGATAAAATTATAAACAGTGGGACATACCACAACTTCTTAAATAAGAGTCGCCTACCAACTAAGATATTTGTACGAATAATGTTCAGAGAGACCTAAGACTACATTTCCAAGAACATCCACAAGTTTAATTAATTGTAGAGCACTGAAATGAATGGCGAAAGTTCTGCTATTTTTGATGATGGACGGTTGAAGAATTGGCAGACAGCGTTCGGTCAATACTGTAAGAAAGAAAAGGACCCCACCCTCAACGATCATGGAACAATGCGAATATGGTAGTTGAATATGAAAAACTAACTGTGAGCTACAGAGTTTCTCTGTCATGATGGTACACGGAATAGAATTGCCTCAGTGATGGCGGAGAAGCGTCGGTGGACCGTTTTAATCCGCCAGATTGCCCAGAAATTCTGCGGCATTAGGCACTCAAGTAAACTATTGCAATATGGCGCCTATGTTGCAGGTCGATGTGGCATGGAAGATCACAGTACCAACCGCAGGAGAAGCGCGTTGCTTGTCGTATATCAAACCAGCTAACCGAGAGTGAACGCTAGTGCTATTGAAAACCTTGGACCCAAATAAAACATTTGACTACCCATAGAGGGATCATTCTTACAACCATCTTAGCATAATTCATTTGCATTCACTTGGGGTGGTTTCGTAGACCCTTTAGGTTGGCAGACACTGACATCTTTTAACTGGTGAAGCCGGTTACTTGAGTATCCATCTGCAAGGCTTGGTCTAGTTCCCCACAACGAAAAGCATCATCTTGATAGAGAGTTTTTGGTGTTCTGCCGAGCTGTTGTTTCCATTTTATGAGTGCATTAAATGGAAGCAACAACTCGGCAGAATATGTAGAATCTCTGAATGAACTGGAATAACGACCCACGAAACCGACATAAAAATCTATGTATGTGTATGTATCATCACTGCCTCTTTAACATATCATCTGTCTTTGCATCATACCTAAAATTAATAGTACAAGTTAAATAATTATTATTGAATTATTCTATTTCACTTCGGGCCTCAAGTATTTCCTACACTCTAACTACCCTGACTTATATATATATATATATATATATATATATATATATATATATATATATATATATATATATATATATATATACTCCTGGGAATGGAAAAAAGAACACATTCACACCGGTGTGTCACACCCACCATACTTGCTCCGAACACTGCGAGAGGGCTGTACAAGCAATGATCACACGCACGGCACAGCGGACACACCAGGAACCGCGGTGTTGGCCGTCGAATGGCGCTAACTGCGCAGCATTTGTGCACCGCCGCCGTCAGTGGCAGCCAGTTTGCCGTGGCATACGGAGCTCCATCGCAGTCTTTAACACTGGTAGCATGCCGCGACAGCGTGGACGTGAACCGTATGTGCAGTTGACGGACTTTAAGCGAGGGCGTATAGTGGGCATGCGGGAGGCCGGGTGGACGTACCGCCGAATTGCTCAACACGTGGGGCGTGAGGTCTCCACAGTACATCGATGTTGTCGCCAGTGGTCGGCGGAAGGTGCACGTGCCCGTCGACCTGGGACCGGACCGCAGCGACGCACGGATGCACGCCAAGACCGTAGGATCCTACGCAGTGCCGTAGGGGACCGCACCGCCACTTCCCAGCAAATTAGGGACACTGTTGCTCCTGGGGTATCGGCGAGGACCATTCGCAACCGTCTCCATGAAGCTGGGCTACGGATCCGCACACCGTTAGGCCGTCTTCCGCTCACGCCCCAACATCGTGCAGCCCACCTCCAGTGGTGTCGCGACAGGCGTGAATGGAGGGACGAATGGAGACGTGTCGTCTTCAGCGATGAGAGTCGCTTCTGCCTTGGTGCCAACGATGGTCGTATGCGTGTTTGGCGCCGTGCAGGTGAGCGCCACACTCAGGACTGCATACGACCGAGGCACACAGGGCCAACACCCGGCATCATGGTGTGGGGAGCGATCTCCTACACTGGCCGTACACCACTGGTGATCGTCGAGGGGACACTGAATTGTGCACGGTACATCCAAACCGTCATCGAACCCATCGTTCTACCATTCCTAGACCGGCAAGGGAACTTGCTGTTCCAACAGGACAATGCACGTCCGCATGTATCCCGTGCCACCCAACGTGCTCTAGAAGGTGTAAGTCAACTACCCTGGCCAGCAAGATCTCCGGATCTGTCCCCCATTGAGCATGTTTGGGACTGGATGAAGCGTCGTCTCACGCGGTCTGCACGTCCAGCACGAACGCTGGTCCAACTGAGGCGCCAGGTGGAAATGGCATGGCAAGCCGTTCCACAGGACTACATCCAGCATCTCTACGATCGTCTCCATGGGAGAATAGCAGCCTGCATTGCTGCGAAAGGTGGATATACACTGTACTAGTGCCGACATTGTGCATGCTCTGTTGGCTGTGTCTATGTGCCTGTGGTTCTGTCAGTGTGATCATGTGATGTATCTGACCCCAGGAATGTGTCAATAAAGTTTCCCCTTCCTGGGACAATGAATTCACGGTGTTCTTATTTCAAAGCACCTGGATCGATTTCAGTCAAATTTGGCACACTGTCAGTAAACTTCACGAGTATCAGCACCATGGGTTATGTAGCCTCCTAGCTCGAATAGGAGCAGCGATGCCAGGGTTACAGCAAAAGGGCAGTGGTGTATCGGACAGAAGCTAGTGGACTCACTGGAGAGGTTCCATGGGATGACCGTAGCCGCGCCAGTATAATAGCTGTTTGCTAGCAAAATGACTCCGACATTGTCCACGACACTTATGCAACCATTCTAATGCAATACATGTTCTGAGATCTGAATTACTCTCTTGGAGATGAGTCGGAATGGAGCCTGTAGTATTCAGTCGTGATGCTCAATGTGAGGGTGACAGGGTTAGATTAAAAGGGCAGTAGAGCATCTGATTCAAGCTACTAGACTCCGAGGAGAAGTTACATGCAGTGACCGTAGCTCCTGTAGTATCATAGATGTGTAACAGAAGAATGACTCCGACAAAATGCTCGACATACACTGCTGGCCACCGTAAATGCAACACCCTGAAGGAAGCATCCGAATCAAGTGGAATTTACACCATGAGTTTGCAGCGATGAGATATGCAACTGATTAGAATTTCAGCGCAGACGCACATCGCGCGCGCCTGTGGCGCCACCTCATAGCGCCGTTTAAGGCTTGGCGATTTCGACGAGTGTACGTTCGGCACGTGTGTTTACCTTGTGGTTGTTTCACAAGACGATCACTTATGCCTCGTAGACAACAGCGAACATCTTTTGATCAAGTATCCGAGTTCGACAGAGGAAGGATAGTGGCTTACCGAGATTGTGGATTATCATACAGAGAAATCGCTAGTCGTGTTGGACGAAACCAAACAACTGTAATGCGGATATGTGACCGTTGGATGCAGGAGGGTACGACGGACCGACGTGGTCGATCGCATTCACCTCGGTGCACCACTGCACGTGCTGATAGGCAAATTGTGCGCATGGCAGTGACGGATCGCTCAGTGACATCCCGAACCATAGCACAACACATTGCGTCTGTAACGCATCATCCAGTGTCTGCACGTACCATTCGACGCCGTTTACAGCAGAGTGGTCTGTCCGCAAGACGTCCATTGCTTCGTCTACCATTGACGCAGAACCACAGACGTCTCCGTCGCCAATGGTGTGATGACAGACGGATGTGGACGGCAGAATGGAATGACGTTGTGTTTACTGACGAGGCACGCTTCTGTCTGCACCACCACGATGGTCGGATTCGAGTGTGGAGACACCGTGGAGAGAGGATGCTGGACAGCTGCATTATGCACCGCCACACTGGTCTTGCACCGGGGATTATGGTATGGGGCGGTATTGGATATTACTCTCGCACGCCTCTAGTACGCATTGCCGGTACTTTAAATAGCCGGCGTTACATATCCGAGGTGCTGGAGCCAGTTGTCCTTCCTTACCTTCAGGGCTCGGCCACAGCCATATTTCAACAGGATAATGCGCGACCACACGTGCCACGCATTGTCCGAAGGTTCTTCGCCAATAACCAGATTGAATTGCTTCCCTGGCCGGCTCGCTCTCCGGATCTTTCGCCGATAGAAAACATGTGGTCCATGGTTGCTCAACGAGTGACCCAGATTTCATCCCCAGCTGCCACACCAGATGATCTTTGGCAACGTGTGGAAGCTGCTTGGGCTGCTGTACCCCAGGAATACATCCAACGTCTCTTTGACTCAATGCCGAGACGTGTGGCAGCGGTGATCTTCAACAATGGCGGTTACTCTGGCTACTGATTCTGGCAGGAACCACATGTCACAGACGTCTGTAAAAGTAATCATTTGATACTTGGTCAACATGTTATCTACAAAATAAATTTTGTTGTGCTACCTCTTGTCTTTCTTGGTGTTGCATTTACGGTGGCAAGCAGTGTATAAGCAGTATCCCAGCACACACGTAATGGCGATGCAACTTCTGTGGGCGGCATTAGTGGCTTGCAGAGAAGTCGGCATGAAGCCTGTAGTATTCAATCGCTATGGAGTTTCTATGCCGCATCGACAATGTGACGGTGCTAGGGTTGCAGTAGAAGGGCAGTGGTGCATCGGATAGAAGCTGGTGGACTCAGAGGATAGGTTGCATGGAAGGACCGTAGACACGCCAGTATAACAGCTGTTTGCTAGCATTATGACACCGCCATTGTCTTCGACACTTATGCAACGCTTCTAATCCAATACAAGACCTGAGATCGGAATTGGTTCGAATGGCTCTGAACACTATGGGATTTAGCATCTGAGGTTGTCAGTCTCCTAGAACTTAGAACTACTTAACCGTAACTAACTTAAGTGCATCACGTACATCCATGCCCGAGGCGGGATTCGAACCTGCGACCGTAGCAGTCACGCGGTTCCGGAATGAAGCGGCTAGAACCTCTTGGCCACTGCGACCGGCAGATCGGAATTACTCTCATGGAGATAAGTCGATATGGAGCCTGTACTATTCAGATGTTATGCAATTTCTCTGTTGCATTGTCAATGTACAGTAAAAGAGCAGTGAGGCATCGGACACAATCTACTGTACCCCCAGGAGATATTCCATGCGGTGACCATAGCCCCGACAGTGTCATAGATGTACAGTACCAGAATGACTATAACGAAGTCCCCAACGTCTATTGAGTAGAACAGCACCCTCCTAATGGCGAGAGAACTCCTGTGGCCGCAGTAAGTGTCTAGGAGAGAAGTCGGCATGGAGTCTGTGGTATTCAATCGCGATAGAATTTCTGTGTCGCATCGTCAATGTGAAGGTACCAGGGTTACAGGGCATCGGATACAAGCTACTGGACTCGCAGGTGGTTCAATATGGTGGCCGTAACTGCGGCATTATCATAGGTGTACACTAGCAAAATGACTCCGACATAGTCCTCGACACTTATGCAATAGCGCACAACTCACCTAATGGCAAGACAAGTCCTGAGAGCGGTATTGCTCACTTACAGAGAAGTCGGCATGGTGTCTGTAGTATTTAATCGCGAAGCAATTTCTGTCCCGCAGGCAGGGTGTACAGAAACAGCTCCAAAACCTTTGCTGAGCTGAAAACAGCCATTCAGGAAATCATCGATGTCCCAACACTTCAGCGGGTCATGCAGAACTTCGCTATTCGCCTGCGCCACATCGTCGCCCATGATAGCAGGATATAGAACACGTCATAACCTAAATCTCAATATCTGTAGTGATGGTTACATATTGAATAAAGTGTGTTCACGCTGTACTTTGTAACTAATTTACGTTTCTTTTTTCATAAAGGTGAACAACTGGCACCCTGTATATTGCGTAATGTCTATGATGTATAATTTTTGTATATGAACACTCTCCGGATTCTGCTATGTATATTACATTGAGTTATTACGCTTACAATGATGTGTTCATTTATATGATTATTTTGCAATGACGTGTACAGGTTTGACGTGGATTATAGAACAACATCTATCCGCAGACTGGTATAAATACTTCTACTTTTATTAATATTCGTGCATAGTGAAATAAAAATTGCGATCTTTGACTAATGCTCGTATTACCTGTTGTTTAATGAGTTTTATGTTGTGGGTACTTTGTGTGCCTATAATGTGTCAGTGTTCTCATTGTCACTCGTTTCGTCGACATTACTGGAGGTACTCGAACTAATAACAATAATAATTTGTAAATTATTTTCTAAGTGGCTAGCTAGTAAATGTTGCAAAAATGTAAATAAATGAAAAGCTACAAGAAGGAATTACGTACGCCACTTATCACATGCTCGTCAAAGAGTGGCGCGGTGTGGTCAGTGCCGGACATCCGCAGTATACTCGGCGAGCGCGCGAGTGGGGTTTAAGTTAACAGGGCTTCAGAGATGAGAAAGAGCGATAGGTGTATAAATCGGAAAGGGGAAGAAGAACTCTGCTCTCGTTGAGCTACTCGGTCGAACGGCGGCGCTTTAGCGTTGGGCGGTAATGAAGCAATTGCCTGGCTGCCGAATAGGGGGTCGGACTACCGAGCAGAGCGCACGCGAGACTGCGCAGCAGCGCTGAACAGCCGAGCGGAGGAGGGTGCGAGAAGGAAGCGGCGCGCATCTATAACTCACGGTAATAAGATTATAATTTTACAACCGAGCGAACCGTCTCTCACCGCCCGCGGCAGTAAAACAACTTTTATTTCGCCTGCACGGAAGGGCCGTAATAAAAGGATCACACCATTTGAATCCTACTGAGAGCCACGCGGCGCGGCGCGTTAAAATCGATGTATTCCCACCTCCTTTAGCGGCGCCGCTTCCGCCTCCCTCGCCTTGCCACGCCTCCAGAGGGGCAGACGGCACGGAAGGCGTCCTCCGCCGCCGCTGAGCGTATTCCTGGCTGCCGTACCGCAACGCAACGTAACGCGCCCTGATTTAGTGCGGGGGTCAGCGCAGCGCTGTGTTTCGCACCTGTAGGAAATTGCGAGGTAGATTTAGTGCGCCGCGGGTGCTTAGCGGGTTGCAGAACCAGCCGGCGACCTGCGAGTAGGACGCCAGGGGCGAAGCGGCAACCACTCATTACGCAGGTGCTAACTGCCGTCCCGTCCGTCATCAGCTCGCCGCTTTGTCCGTCGTAACACGCGCGCACGCAGGCTATTGATTGCTAGGTTGGCAGCCAGTACGGGACGCGTAGTTCTCCGGAAATGAGAATCGCCGTATCCCGAGCGGAACTCGCTACAGCAGGTACTCGCGTACAGTTAGGTGTGAGCAGGTAATGGAGCCGCAGTTAACCTCATAATGAGCAAACTCTTACACAACACAGGCTATACTGCTTCGGCTGCCTTTAATACACTACTGGCCATTAATATGACGTGCTACAGACACGAAATTTAACCGACAGGAAGAAGATGGTGTGATATGCAAATGATTAGCTTTTCAGAGCATTCACACAAGGTTGGCGCCGGTGGCGACACCTACAAGGTGCTGGCATGACGAAAGTTCCAACCAGTTTCTCATACACAAAGAGTAGTTGACCGGCGTTCCCTGGTGAAACGTTGTTGTGATGCCTCCTGTAAGGAGGAGAAATGCGTACCATCACCTTTCCGGATTGTAGCCTATCGCGATTGCGGTTTATCGTATCGCGACATTGCTGCTCGCGTTGGTCGAGATCCAATTGTTAGCAGGATATGGAATCGGTGGGTTCAGGAGCGTAAAGCGGAACGCCGTGCTAGATCCCAACAGCCTCATATCACTAGTAGTCGAGACGACAGCCATCTTATCCGCATGGCTGTAACGGATCGTGCAGCCACGCCTCGATCCCTGAATCAACAGATGGGGACGTTTACAAGACAACAAACATCTGCACGAACAGTTCGACGACGTCTGCAGCAGCATGGACTATCAGCTCGGAGACCATGGCTGCGATTAACCTTGACGCTGCATCACAGACAGGAGCGCCTGCGATGGTGTACTCAACGACGAACCTCGGTGCACGAATGGCAAAACGTAATTTTTCCGGATGAATCCAGGTTCTGTTTACAGCATCATGATTGTCGCATCCGTGTTTGGCGACATCGTGGTGAACGCACATTGGAATCGTGTACTCGTCATCGCCATACTGGCGTATCACCATGCGTGATGGTATGGGGTGCCATTGGTTACACATCTCGGTCACCTCTTGTTCACATTGACGGCACTTTGAACAGTGGACGTTACATTTCAGATGTGTTACGACCCGTGGCTCTACCCTTTCTTTCGATCCCTGCGAAACCGTACATTTCAGCAGGATAATGTACGACCGCAAGTTGGTGGTCCTGTACGGACCTCTCTGGATACAGAAAATGGTCGACTGCTGCCCTGGCCAGCACATTCTCCACATCTCTCACCAATTGAAAACGTCTGGTCAATGGTGGCCTAGCAACTGGCTCGTCACAATACTCCAGTCACTACTCTTGATGAACTGTGGTATCGTGTTGAAACTGAATGGGCAGCTGTACCTGTAGACGCCATCCAAGTTCTGTTTGACTCACTGCCCAGGCGTATGATGGCCGTTATTACGGCCAGAGGTTGTTGTTCTGGGAACTGATTTCTCGGGATCTATGCACCCAAATTGCGTTAAAATTTAATCACATGTCAGTTCTAGTATAATATATTTGTCAAATGAATACCATTTTATCATCTGCATTTCTTCTTGGTGTAGGAATGGCCAGTAGTGTACTAACACATCAAACAGTACCAACTTTATATAACTGGTTCTCCAGTCTCGATACTAAATGTTGAGTCCTGAGATGAGGGTAATTCACTAACGCTGACTCATCAGGCCATTCTGGCAAGTCGTTTCCCGAAGGACAAGTATCCGTTCAAAGGACCTGCGAACTATAGTACTATCAACGCCAGAAAATGAACAATAAATCGAATTAAATGAACATCTTTTGTATTCACTTATATCTGCCACACACAAGTTTTAGCGACCAAGCCAGGATGGCCCAAATTTTCTTCCATATTTTTTTTCATCTTATATTTTCAATGTTTCCAATGATCTTTTTATGCGGAAACATTGGTACATTTTTTCAGCTCCTTTGCAGCCAATTCTTAAGACATCTCACTGCTTGCCTATTCGTAAAGAAAAGGATTCAGTGCAATAATACGAACTGTCCCAGCCAACACAACCCACGGGGAAAGATGATCCTACAGTTGGGTCAAGTTGGCCCATACGATTTTAATATTTAATTGATTTACATGAACCGTGGAGTTTGCCGTTAATGTGGAGTCTTCTGTGCCTCGCCGATACAGATAGCCATACCGTAGATGCAACCACAATGGAGGGTTATCTCTTGAGACCAGGCAAACTTGTGGCTCTTGAAGAGGGGCAGCCGGCTTTTTAGTTGTCGCACGGGCAATAGTCTGGAAGATTGACTGATCTGGCATTGTAACACCAAACAAAACAGCCGTGCTGTGCTGGTAATGCGAACGGCTGAAAGCTAGAAGAAACAACAGCTGTAATTTTTCCTAGAGCATACAGCTCTGCCGTATGGTTAAATGTAGATGATGACATCCTCTTGGGTAAAATATTCTAGAGGTAAAGTAGTCCCCCATTCGGATCTCCAGGCGGGGTTACTCAGGATGGACGTATCAGGGGAAATAAAACCAGCGTTCTACGGATCTGGGAGTGGAATGTCAATTCCCTTAAGGGCGCAGGTAGGTCGCAAGATTTAGAAAGGGAAATGGTCAGGTTAAAGTTGGATATAGTGCGAATTAGTGAAGTTCGGTGGCAGGAGGAATAGGACTCCTGATCCGGTCAATAAAGGGCTATAAACACCAAATCAAATAGGGGTAATGCGAGTGTAGGCTTAATAATTAATAAGAAATTAGGAACGTGAATAAGCTACTACGGAAAGCATAGTCAACGCATTATTGTAGCCAAGATAGACACAAAGCCCATAACCACAAAAATACAAGTTTATATGCCAATTAGCTCCGAATATGAAGAAGAAACTAAAGAAATGTGTGATTTAATAGTAGAAATTATGTAGATAGTTAGGGGAGACAAAAATTTAATAGTTACGGCGGACTGGAATTCGATAGTGGGGAAAGGCAGACAAGGAAAAATAGTAGGTAAGTACGAACTGCGGGAAAGGAGCGAAAGAGGTAACCGCCTGGTAGAGTTTTGCACAGAGCATAATTTAATTATGACTAACACTTGGTTTAAGAATCATAAGAGAAGGTCGCATATCTGGAAGGTTTCAATTTGATTATGTAATCGTAACACAGAGATTTTAGAACCAGATTTTAAATTTTAAGACACTTTCAGGGGCAGATGTGAACTCTGATCACAATTTATTGGTAATAAACTGTAGATTAAAACTGAAGAGATTACAAAAAGGGAGAAAATTAAGGAGATGTGGCCTGGGTAAACTGAAAGAATCAGAGGATTTTGAGAGTTTCAGAGGGACCATTATGGAACGATTGACGCGAACAGGGGAAGAAGACTGAGTAGCTTTGAGAAACGAAATACTGAAGGCGGAAGAGGCTCAAGTAGGTAAAAAGACGAGCGATAATTGAAATCCTCGGGTAAATGAAGAAATATTGAATTGATAATAGGGGAGAATACAAAAATGCCGAAAATGAAGCAGGCGAAAGGGAACACAAACGACAAAAAATGAGATTGACATAAAGTGCAAAATGGCTAAACAGGGGCGGCTAGAGAACAAATGTATGTACTTAGAAGCATATATCACTAGGGGAAAGATAGACATTGCCTACAGCAAAATTAAAGTGATCTTTGGAGAAAATAGAACGACCTGTATGAATATTAAGAGCTCAAATCGAAAATCAGCACTAAGGAGAGAAGAGAAATCTGAAAGGTGGAAGGAGTATATCGAGCATCTATACAAGGGAGACGTACGTGAGAGTAACATTATAGGAATGGAAGACAACGTAGATGAAGATAAGATGGGAGATATGATACTGCATGAAGGATTTGACAGAGTGCTGAAAGATTTAAGTCGAAACAAAACCTCAGGAGTAGACGACATTCCGATAGCCTTGGAAGAGCCAGCCACGGCAAACCTCTTTTATATGGCGGCACAGGCCAAATACCCTCACACTTTAAGAAGAATATAGTAATTCCAATTAAGAATAAAGCCGGTCTGGACAGATGTGAATATTACCAAACTATCAGTTTAATAAGTCTGTACAGAATAATGGGCAAACTGGTAGAAGCCAACCTTGGGCAAGATCAGTCTGGATTCCAGAGAAGTGTAGGAACACACGAGACAATACTGACGCTACGACCTCTCTCAGAAAATAGGTTTGGGGAAGTCAAACCTACGTTTATAACATTTGTAGACTTGGAGAAAGTTTTTGACAATATTGAGAGGAATACTCTCTTTAAAATTCTGAGGGGAGGCAGTGGAAACATACAGGGAGCGAAAGGATATTTGTACAGAAACCAGTCGGTAGTTATAAGAGTCGAGGGGCACAAAAGAGAAGCAGTGGTTGAAAAGGGAGTTAGACAAACTTATCCCTGATGTTATTCAGTTTGTATAATGAGCAAGCTGTGAAGGAAACAAAAGAAACATTTGAAGATGGAATTAATGTCCAGGCAGAAGAAATAAAATCTTTGAGGTATCCTGATGACATTATAATTCTCTTAGAGACAGCAAATGACTTGGAAGAGAAGCTGAAAGGAACGGACACTGTCTTGAAAATAGGATACAAGATGAACATCAACAAAAGCAAAACGGGGGTAGTGGAATGTAGTGAAATTAAATCGGGTGATTTTGAGGGAATTAGATTAGGAAATTAGACAATTAAAGTAAAAGATGAGTTTTGCTGTTTGGGATGCGACATAACTGATCATGGTCGAAGTAGGGAGGATATAAAATGTAGACTAGCAATGGCAAGAAAAGCATTTCTGAAGAAGAGAAAGTTCTTTCTGAAATTATTTGCATGGAGTGTTGCCATGTGTGGAAGTGAAATATGGAGGAAAAACAGCTTTTGAAATGTGGTGCTACAGAAGAATGCTGAAGATTAGTTCAAAATGGTTCAAATGGCTCTGAGCACTATGGGACTCAACATCTGAGGTCAGCAGTCCCCTAGAACTTAGAACTACTTAAACCTAACTAACCTAAGGACGTCACATACATCCATGCCCGAGGCAGGATTCGAACCTGCGACCGTAGCAGCCGCGCGGCTCCGGACTGAGCGCCTAGAACCGCTAGACCACCGCGGCCGGCGAAGATTAGTTGTGTAGATCACGTAACTAATCAGAAGGTGCTGAATAGAATTTGGGAAACAAGAAATTTGTGGCACAATTTGACCAAAAGAAGTGATCGGTTGATAGGACACGTCCTGAGATATCAAGGGGTCGCCAGTTTAGTATTGGAGGGAAGTGTGGGGGTAAAAGTGGTAGAGCTGTACTCCGTACTTCGAGAGAAGAACTCTGACAGCCGGCAGCGCAATTTCCAGTATTCGACACGGAGCAGCGAGCCAGCGGCTGGAGGCTGGAGGGGGGGGGGGGTGATCTGGGCGACAGACCTTCCCGTCCCACCCTTCGGTCCGTGCCAACACTCGGTTCGTTCAGAAGCTAACAGTGCCGAGCCATTCATTGCAGCGTTCCTGTAGGGGCACCATCTGCTGACCAATGTGTTCCTTGCTGGAATTTTTTTCACATGTGCTACCAGTGTTTGTCACCTTACACAAACACACACACAAATGTTTTCTTTAATGAATGCACAGCCATTTTAAGGCAAAAATTTTAATTTACTGTTATACAGTACAGATTTTGCTGTGTTTCATACCAGTCTGATGTCTTTTGACATACAAATAAGTTACTGTACTTGAAAATGGCCTATGGCCGAATTCTGGATCGTATAACAATAAAATAAAAATTATTACCGTCACAGGTTGGTAAAATCATTACAGAAATTACCACGACAATGGTTCCAGCTCAAATAAAAATTACAGTAAATCAGATTTTCAACATTAACAAGGTAAAGCAAATTCCATAAATGTTAATTGTAAAATATCGATTAAGGACGTTATCTCTATGTTTCGTGTGGGGGAACCGAAACCCCAAGACCATCGTGATTTGATTGGTCATTTCTTGTCACGACCACAAAGTCTTCGGTATCTTCGCTGATGCTGTCCCCATCGTCTGATAAAAAGTATTACAATATTTTGAATGGATTCTTTTCTTACACCTTCTTCTATGTTTGACCTAATAATCTCTTTCCACACAGGGCTCACGACGTTCTTCCAATTTTCTGGCTTTATTAGTGTGACTGCTTTGTTTACCAGACTCTCGGCGTCTCGCAACGTAAAGGTTTTGTTTCGCTCCGCAACATCTGTTTTTATTTGAGCCTCGATGTGTTCAATTGCGTTGTAATGGCAGTGGTACAGTGGAAGACGTATTACTTCGTCGCCGTGGATCTCTGCTAATGTATCAATTACATAATGCGTCTTCTGTGACTGGTATCATTTTATTAATTCCAGAAGTTCCACTTTCCACATATTCTGTTCAAAGTCTATTTTATTACCTTCCAACCAGATGACTATTTCGTCTCTCTTTGCAGCAGCCATTGGTGTCTTATTTAAATGTACAGAATAGTGCGGCGTATTGGCCATTACAAAAACACTACCAGAACTGACGTTTAGTCGCAAACGAGTAACGAACCAGTCTTTGAATATATCTGCATTCATCTCCTCGTGGTAGTTGACAGTTTTTTTTATTATTTTTTATTTTTTTTTTTTACTGAAACATCATCATAGCACCAGGCACAAAACCTTTCATAGAGCCAGCATGAACTACATTAGCCGCACTCCCTTACCAGTTGGCACACTCATAGTTCCGTGGCGCATGTTGTCTGTCCATGCGACGGAACGTGCATGACGCACGTTCACCTACGTTTATTCAATCCATATGCCATTTTCCGGATTCACCGCTAGCAAATCGCACAGGTCTGGAGAAAGGTTACATGAATCATGGAATTTCTTAACAGATCAACAAGCAATTGTCGCCGCTACGGTGCTTTATGTTTACGGAGTAAATCGTTTCTCTTCAGATCAGAAATTGTGGTTGTATATCATACGTATCATAATTTTGTTTTAACTGCTGTTAAAAGTTGTCTATTGTTTTGTGTGTCATGTGATTTTTAGTCCTTATCTTTTCTAAAATTTCAATACAGAATTCTAAATTCTTGTTATTTTTCAGTATTAGAAGCTCTGGAAAAATTGTAAACTTGCACACATACTAATAAATATCTAAGAGACATTTTTTACGAACAAACCGATTTGAACATAAAAAATGTTTAGATAACTTCAGTGAAATTTTACAAAAAGAAAACTATAAAATCCACATGATACACGCATACAATAGACAATCTTTAGTGAACTAAATTACAAAGTTCTAATATCTATGATATATAGCCATCATCTATGACCTTCAGTGGTACGATTTACTCTGTAAACATAAAACATTATATGAGCGACAACGGAAATTTTTTAATTCGAAGATACTATTCTATACAGACGAAATTAATTGACTGATACAACTAGCTACCAGATAAATGCCTACTCAAAGAAGCATTCCGAACGTAGCTCGATCTAGACGTAAGTAAAATTATAAAACAATTTTATACGGACATACATCGACGTAGGTAAGTTATATTAATTGTAACGTGAACAGGTAGATTTGACAATGATATACAAGCCGAAACAAGCTTGTAGTGATGAAATACGACACGCGCACGCTAAATAAGATATTTTGTATCTAACTATGAATAAATATGTGTAAGAAATGTCATATTTTAATCTCATATATGCTGTGTGCTCGCCAGAGAAGAGATTGTACTGTATTCTAAAATTAGCATCGCGGGAAAACCTCACTGCAACAGGCAAACATCGGATCGGATATATTTCCTTCGGTTGAACGGAAGCTGTTCCATTTGGCCACTGGTACACCAGTCTTCCTCTTTACGCCTCTCGCGACCCGGCGATTTCTTCACCTGCCCTCTTCGCCTTCTGCTTACAGGCTCGTTCAACCGTCGGTTGCGACGTCGTCTGCGCAGCCACGCCCTCCTCTGAAGGCGCATGTTCAGATTTTCCGCCAAGAGTGCAAAGGCCACTCTACTTGCCAGCCGGAACCTTGCTTCTTGATCAGTTGAGCAACAGCCTCAGTTCGCAAGCCCGCTTGGTCTGTAAAATATTTATAAACAGCAGAAGATGAGGAAGTAAACGGAAGGGGTGGGTGGGAATCGGTGACTTCCAGCCACACAGAGCATTGTGGTAATGTAATGGTGGAAGTTGAAAATTTTTGCCGCACCAGGACTGGAATCGGAATGTTCCGCTTCTTTAGAATGGTTGCCTTTACCGTCTAGGCCATCCGGACACGCTTTCCGTTCAATCAGTACTTCTAACTTATCGCACGCTGCATTGCAGCGTCCCTCGTCCTTTAACCTCCTGCTCGAAAATTATTCATTCCTGTAGGAGTTCGGACGATAATAGTGCATCTGGATTAAAACTAATGTCAAGAATCTTTGTTTTCTTATGGAAATGCATACAGGGTGATTTGTTCCACAGTGCACAAACTCTAGGGATTGATCAATGAGATGATACGGAACAAAACAGTCTAATGAAATAGAGATTTTCAGTGATGCATTGTAACAGAGACTGCGGTGTAAGACGCGCTGTACCATACAGACACAGTTCTAGTACGAGTTGAAAATGGATTCCATGTGCCTCAACTCATGTGTGTATGCGCCATAGCATGTTCTGCCTCACACGTTCACACTGGCCAGGCTCCATCTAAACATTGTCAATGGCAGTATGAATACGCTGTACCAGTGTCTCCACATCTGGAATGGGCTCTGCAAGCACGATACTTTTGAAATGGCCCCATAAGCACAGATCGCACGGGTTGAGATCCGGTGAATGAGCAGGGCATGCCGTTGGTCCCCTCGTTTGATCCACCTACCAGGGAAGGCACGATTGAGATGCGCCCGGGAGTTAACTGCTGAGTAAACTGGAGCATCGCGATGTGCCAGCCACATAACCCTTCATCCAACAGGAGAGGCAAAGTCACCCGCAAGAAACGCCGATAGTTCCAACCTGTTAGGCGGCTTGAAGGAAAACAGGTCGCAAAATAAAGACGCCCATTATGCCTGCGCACACATTCCGGCTGACCGTGGGGGTTCTGCATACAATCCCACAGATGACTGTTATAAAAGTTGAACATATCGCTCCTCGTAACGGTGGCCTCATCCGTGAATGGGATGGATGACACAAATCCCAGAACCGTGGTTGCCTGGTGAATAAATCAGTGACAAAACTGTTCGCGATATGGAAAGCCTGCCAGTGATAAGGGTTGTAACAGTTGTCATGGAGAATGTTCCACACGGTCGCTTGCGTTACCCTGTACTGATGGGCCAACTGTCTGGTTCTGACACAGCGGTCGCCTTCCAAAGCGTTAATCATATTTTCCTCCAAGCGTGGTACGTCCTTCATGATTTCTTGCTTCCTGAAACGACCCTGTCTCATACAAAACGCGAAAAACTGTTACAAACACTGAATGCTATGTTTGTTGTCGACGGGTATCGGACTCCTGATACAACCTTGCTGCCCGCTACCCGTTGCCATTTGCTCTTCCGTAAGTAAATAGCATGACCGCAAGCTCTCGATTCGAATACGGAATTACTGTATACAACGCTGTATCACATCCACTACAAGGTGGGTCAGCAAGTGAAGTGAATCGTTCACAACATTACCAGTTAGCACGGTAGGAGAGGGCGCTAGGGCAAGAGAGGGCGCATGCTTGGTTTCCTCTGGGACGAAATCGCCCTGTATACGAGGTATGGCTAGAAAAAAACCGGACTAGTACTGGTGAAACAATAAAACGAATGCAATAAGGCTGAAAGTCGCGTGGCCTGTCACGTGACTCTCGCTCCGCCTACTGCTCGAGTTTCATCTGCCTCCTGCAAGCGTTCTCGCTTCCCACGCCCGGGTTCCCGGGTTCGATTCCCGGCGGGGTCAGGGATTTTCTCTGCCTCGTGATGGCTGGGTGTTGTGTGCTGTCCTTAGGTTATTTAGGTTTAAGTAGTTCTAAGTTCTAGGGGACTTATGACCACAGCAGTTGAGTCCCATAGTGCTCAGAGCCATTTGAACCATTTGAACCTCCTGCACTCAATCTGCCCGTGGCGTCTGTTTTAAGTAGTTGACGTTTTGTCTGTGCGTCGGAAAATGTTGAGTGTACAGAAAGAACAGCGTGTTAACATCAAATTTTGTTTCAAACTAGGAAAATCTGCAAGTGAAACGTTTGTAATGTTACAACAAGTGTACGGCGATGATTGTTTATCGCGAACACAAGTGTTTGAGTGGTTTAAACGATTTAAAGATGGCCGCGAAGACACCAGTGATGACACTCGCACTGGCAGACCATTGTCAGCAAAAACTGATGCAAACATTGAAAAAATCGGTAAACTTGTTCGACAAGATCGCCGTTTAACAATCAGAGCAGTGTCTGAGTTAACAGGAGTTGACAAGGAAAGTGTTAGGCAGATTCTTCATGAAAGTTTCAACATGAACAAAGTGTGTTCAAAAATGGTTCCAAAGTGTCTCACAATTGAACAGAACGAACGCCGAAGAATGATTTGTTCTGACATCCTGGAAAACATTGAAAGTGATCCCACCTTCCTACAAAATGTTATTACTTGCGATGAATCGTGGTTTTTTACTTACGATCCCGAAACTAAACGCCAATCGATGCATTGGAAAACTCCTGGTTCTCCACGACAAAAAAAAGCACGAATGTCAAAATCGAAATTCAAGGCAATGATGATTGTTTTTTTTTTTTTTTTTGACATCAGAGGGATTGTGCACATTGATTGGGTACCAGAGGGACAAACAGTGAATCAGCATTACTACATTAGCGTCCTGCCTACCCTACGTGAGCGAGTACGGAGAAAACGGAACGATTTGTGGAGAAAAAAGTCATGCATCCTTCACCAAGAGAATGCCCCAGCTCACAGTCGTTGTCAGTGAAGACGTTTTTGGCAAAACACAACATTCCCATCTTAGATCATCCACCCTACTCACCTGATTTGGCCCCCTGTGACTTTTTTCTTTTCCCTAAAGTCAAGTCAGCTTTGAAAGGAACTAGATTTGAGACTGTTGAAGCAGTAAAAGAAAAAGCGACGGAAGTAATGTATGGACTTACCGAAAATGATCTGCAGCATTGCTATGAACAGTGGAAAATTCGTATGGAGCGGTGTAGAGACCGAGGAGGAGAGTACATTGAAGGAGGTAACATGAAATTGTAAATAATTGTAAATAAATGTTTTTTCCAGCATCAGTCCGGTTTTTTTCTAGCCGCACCTCGTATATCTATAATTCTATGACATTTTCAGAGCGGATGCACGACGTAAGTCCGAACTCCTAGGGAATTACACATCTGCGAGTAGAGGTAAACCGTGTTGCGAGGTCGAAACCTGGTAACCAGCACCATTTTCAGGTATTTGGGGAGCTCGCCCCCTCTGGCGTAGGAGTGGTGGAGGTGACGGTCTGGCCAAGGGTTGGCGGGGACTCTTGGAAAGGACAGCACGCGAGGCAGAGCGTATTTGTTTTGAGTTAGCGTGGCTACTTTCCAGGTGTGCACGTGTTCCAGCAGCGACCCCGTGTGTCGTCGTAGACGGTGTAGATTGCTCTGCGGCAGTTATTGCGGCGTGCCAGCCGTTACTAGTGTGTTTCGGCAGAACCTTTCGATGAGTAGTTTGACCGGAAATTCGCCCGGCTTACTTGCCATGCTTGATTGATGAGAGAGCTTGGGATTTGGTGCTGCCTGTTTTAATGGTTTTGAAATTTCTGTGACACTTGTCCTGGCTTGTGTCTCTTGTTTGTGCTGCACTTGTTTAGTGATAATTGTCTGCTGCGTGCTCAACTCTCCGCCCTTTTTGTAGTCCTTCTTGGTAATGTCTGTTTCTGAACTTTCATCACGTGTGCTCATTCCTCCCTCACAAAGGCAAACTACCGGATCTATTAAGCTAAGTCCCCTTAAACTAAAAAGGCAAATACAGCAGGGAGATCATTTGCGGTTAAGTCTTTTTAGATTTATTTGTGTCTCATTTCTTTCAGAGGGCCTTGCGACATGTATGTATTGTTTTATACTTTAACTGTTCATCTTTTGTTTATCAAGAAAGGAGCTCTTATTAGTATACTAGACTCCCGTTAACCCGAACTGATTGGGATCGGACCTTGTTCGGATTACCGATTTGTTCGGATTAGCCGGAATTACGGTGACGAGTTTCTAGAATGAAGTATACCAAACAGATAACTAGGTACACCACGGTAACAAATGGGAACAAGTGTGGAAACAATGGCTCACTCTCACTCCCTGCCCTTGTTGTTGGAATTGTTGAGACCTTTATAGCGTATGAGGTCAGTGCACTGCCGGTTGGCTAGCAAAGAGTTTGGTTATGTTAGTTATCGATCGCTGGCATGCGTAACAGTTGTACTGTGTTCGTTCAGGTGTAGTGGTGTACGTATTTTCGTCATGAGTAAACGGAAACATACAACGTTAACTGTCAAAGAAAAACTGAATGCTTTGAAGCAGATAGACAATAGTGAGAATGTATCTAAACTGGCAACGGAACTCGGTGTTAGTAAAGCAACCATTTGTGATTGGAAGAACAATCGAACGAAACTTGAACAGTCCTGTCCAACGTCTTTGGGAAAAACGCTCGAATCTCGGCAGACTTTGAAACAGTCCCAGTACGATAAAGTGGATGAAGCTCTTTTCCTCTGGTTTACACAGGAAAGACAATGGAAACTCCCTCGAGTGGAGCACTGTTTCAGGAGAAGGCTGTTTCCCTGAACCAGTTAATGAATGGTGATGAGTCTTTTAGTGCGAGTACGGGTTGGTTGGACACATTCAGACAACGTCATGGAATCCAGAATGAGTGTGCGCTGATATGAAACTTCCTGGCAGATTAAAACTGTGTGCTGGACCGAGACTCGAACTCGGCACCTTTGCCTTTCGCAGGCAAGTGCTCTACCAACTGAGCTACCCGAGCACGACTCACGCCCTGTCCTCACAGCTTTACCTCTGCCAGTACCTCGTCTCCTACCTTCCAAACTTTAGAGAAGCTCTTCTGCGAACCCTGCAGGACAAGCACTCCTGAAAGAAAGGATATTGCGGATACATGGCTTAGCCACAGCCTGGGGGATGTTTCCAGAATGAGGTAGTGATTTGTGATTTTTGTCAAGTGTTAGTTACCATTTGCTGAGTAATCTTTCAGACATACTGAAGTGGTTGTTATTGGTTGGCGTGGTCAGCATAAATTTTCTAGACGAGCACTTATTCACGGTTGAGGTAACCGGTGCATTGCACCTTGAAAAGATCCTTTGCACTGTTTGGCACGCTAATTAACTTTAATTTTTATTTTTATTTATTTATTTATTTATTTTTGAAATTAATGTTTGTGATTTGATGCTGGTAAATTTCTCGTGCCTACTTCTACTCTGGCCTTTTGTAGAGTGTCTTTTGTGCCGACCCAGTGAACTGTTGTTTTATTCCTACTGTACTTAAGAGCGGTTTTATGTATGGTGTAGTAGAGTCAGTGTTAACTTCATGACTTGCTGCCGCGGATCGGGTGCCCGATTTCTACCTCAGAGTGTAATGAGCTGTCTACGGACTTCCATCTGGTCTCACAAAAAAATGGTTCAAATGGCTCTGAGCACTATGGGACTTAACAGCTATGGTCATCAGTCCCCTAGAACTTAGAACTACTTAAACCTAACTAACCTAAGGACAGCACACAACACCCAGTCATCACGAGGCAGAGAAAATCCCTGACCCCGCCGGGAATCGAACCCGGGAACCCGGGCGTGGGAAGCGGGAAGGCTACCGCACGAAGGCTACCACTTGCCCGCGAAAGGCAAAGGTCCCGAGTTCGAGTCTCGGTCCGGCACACAGTTTTAATCTGACAGGAATTTTTATATTTATCCAGTCCGAGACGACTGGAAAGTCTTCTGAATGCCAACGGGTTTCCTACACTGTGTTAGGCATGGTGATGTGCTGTCTTCTTGGTGTTTTTGTCCACCCCCTATGTAATGCAGTATTCGTTAATGGACTAAGAAAGCCTTGATTACTTGACTACAGGATCGGCACTGAACCACTGGAATGAGTCACGTCCCTGATGCACATACATCTTACATGTAGTCGAGGAGAAGGCGGACAGTGGGTTGGGAATTGTGAAAAAAGGACCCAAAGAAGTATGATTCAAATGGCTCTAAGCGCTATGGGACTTAACTTATGAGGTCATCAGTCCCCCAGATTTTAGAACGACTTAAACTTGACTAACCTAAGGACATCACACAGATCCATGCCCGAGGCAGGATTCGAACCTGCGACCGTAACGGTCGCGCGGTTCCATTCTGTAGCGTCTAGAACCGCTCGACCACTCCGGCTGGCAAGGAAGTATGTTCGGACCATGTAGCACAGTGGGCGCCAATCCTTAGTGTCCCCTCGGCCGCTTGCGGTCAACATCAAGTAATCTTGTGCCACTCCCCTCCACCCCCCCCCCCCATCCCCCCAGTTCTCAGCCGTATTTAATAATAATGTTCATCTAGCGACTAACATCCAAATCCAAAATCGCCAACTTAAGGTAACAGTTACTTAAGTTTGTAATGTTACTATTCTGTAATACAAAAAATACTTACATAGACAGTAATATATTAAGATGTGATTAATTTGAACTGACGTTGGTGAATTCGGTCGTGAGCTAAGTAAAGTGGGGCCCTTACGTCATGGCCAGAGCGTGAAGTAGCGCGGCCGCTGAGGGGTCACAGGATGTTTGTCTTCGACTACTGCAAACGTACAGACACGTGGGACTCGTAGTGACCAGTTTTAATAGCAAATGTCATGTGACTATGGCGTACGGTAGGGTAGACCGTTCGCCGGGTGTAAGTCTTTCGACCTGACGCCACTTCGGCGACTTGAAATGATGATGATTAGGACAACACAACACCCAGTCTCTGAGCGGAGAAAATCTCCGGCCCAGCCGGAAATCGAGCCCGGGCCCTTAGGATGGACATTCTGTCACGCTGACCACTCAGCTACCGGGGGCGGACAGCTTTTACAGTACAAGTTGCAAGTAACCTGGATACTGGAAGTCGTTCTTCATAACCGACTTCCAGTCAAACTGTATGCCTATAGAGTATGGCCTCAGCTGCGCGACTGGAAAGTCACAGTTCACACTGATTGACGAAAATATCTAGTAAAATACAAATTATATCTGGCGTTAAATAAGGAAACGTTAAAGGTACTCTCCGTTTCCTAATCTATATGAACGATTTAGGAAAACACTCTGAGCATCACTCCTAAATTATTTGTAGATGATGCCATCCTTTACTGTCTTGTAAACTCATCAAAAGATCAAAACTAATTTCAAAATGATTTAGAAAATATACTGTAAAACGCAGAAAGTGGCAACTGACTCAAAATAATTAAAAGTGTGAAGTCGTCCACATAAGGACTAAAAGGAATCCGACAAAAGTAGCTTGCACACAAATTCAACTAAATACCTAGGGAAAGCAATTACGAATAACGTACACTAGAAGGATCAGATACATAATTTTGAGGGGAGGTGAACAAAACACTGCAGCATATTAGCAGAACGCTTAGAAGATGCACCAGGTCTACTAAAGAGACTGCCTACACTACGCTTGTCCGTCCTCTTCTGGAGTAGTACGGAGCGTTATGGGATCGTTACCAGACTGGATTACTGGAGAACATGGAAAAAGTCTAAAGCAGGGCAGCTCCTTTTTTATTGTTTCGAAATAGGGGAGAGGGTGTCACGGATATTATAGGCGAGTAGGGGTGGCGGCTATTGAAATCAAGGCGTTTTTCGTTGCGGCCGGATCTTCTCATGAAATTTTGATCACCAGTCTTCAGCGCTGAAAGTGAAAATATTTTGTTGACGCTCACCTGTATGGGGAGACACGATCGTCGTAAAAGGTAAGGTAAATCAGAGCCCGTACGGAAGGATTTAAAGAGTTAGTTGGGAGGTTAAAGAAATGGTCAGAAGGTGGGTCGATGAATGCTCTGCCATGTACTTGAATTGGAACTGGAGAGTATTCTTGTAGACGTGGAAAGCGCGTTATAGACACGGTTATCTTCAAACGTGATTTATGTTGGTAACTACGAATATGAAATTAAATTAAGGGTATTGTAAAAGACGCGTTCAAAGCATTTGGTAAACATTTGTGGTCATGTCTCATAGGGTACAAAATCACTGTTATTAATCAATTAGCGGTCTCCTCACACAGACAACACAATAACACTTCGTCAGGCTGTTGCAGTGCCCCAACTTTGGAGTCGCCGGCGGTGTGGCAGCGATCTGAAATAGAGAACAGTCGACACGGATGTCTCAGATAGATGCCGTGCCGGCTTCCAGCGATCAGTACTTGGGTAGCGGTGGCCAACTTATCGCGTCGTTACTATAGCTACACCTATAGCGACTTACGATCTTACGTATGTTACAGGTTAATAAGTTCTGAACGTCAGGAGATGGACAAACATTCGGAAACACCAAAAACACATTACCATGCCCAATGCGGTGCATGAGAAACGTTGGTCTTCAAAAGAGCCTCCAGTCGTCTCGGAATGAATAAATAAAGGTCATGTATGATTTGCAAAGAAGGGAAGGCAGAAAGGTGGAAGGAATATATAGAGGGTTTATACAAGGGCGATGTACTTGAGGACAATATTATGGAAATGGAAGAGGATGTAGATGAAGATGAAATGGGAGATACGATACTACGTGAAGAGTTTGACAGAGCACTGAAAGACCTGAGTCGAAACAAGGCCCCGGGAGTGGACAACATTCCATTAGAACTACTGACGGCCTCGGGAGAGCCAGTCCTGACAAAACTCTACCATCTGGTGAGCAAGATGTATGAGACAGGTGAAATACCCTCAGACTTCAAGAAGAATATAATAATTCCAATCCCAAAGAAAGCAGGTGTTGACAGATGTGAAAATTACCGAACAATCAGTTTAATAAGTCACAGCTGCAAAATACTAACGCGAATTCTTTACAGACGAATGGAAAAACTGGTAGAAGCCAACCTCGAGGAAGATCAGTTTGGATTCCGTAGAAATGGTGGAACACGTGAGGCAATACTAACCTTACGACTTATCTTAGAAGAAAGATTAAGAAAAGGCAAACCTACGTTTCTAGCATTTGTAGACTTAGAGAAAGCTTTTGACAACGTTAACTGGAATACTCTCTTTCAAATTCTGAAGGTGGCAGGGGTAAAATACAGGGAGCGAAAGGCTATTTACAATTTGTACAGAAACCAGGTGGCAGTTATAAGAGTCGAGGGGCGTGAAAGGGAAGCAGTAGTTGGTAAAGGAGTGAGACAGGGTTGTAGCCTCTCCCCGACGTTATTCAATCTGTATATTGAGCAAGCAGTAAAGGAAACAAAAGAGAAATTCGGAGTAGGTATTAAAATTCATGGAGAAGAAGTAAAAACTTTGAGGTTCGCCGATGACATTGTAATTCTGTCAGAGACAGCAAAGGACTTGGAAGAGCAGTTGAACGGAATGGACAGTGTCTTGAAAGGAGGATATAAGATGAACATCAACAAAAGCAAAACGAGGATAATGGAATGTAGTCAAATTAAATCGGGTGATGCTGAGGGGATTAGATTAGGAAATGAGACACTTAGAGTAGTAAAGGAGTTTTGCTATTTAGGGAGTAAAATAACTGATGATGGTCGAAGTAGAGAGGATATAAAATGTAGACTGGCAATGGCAAGGAAATCGTTTCTGAAGAAGAGAAATTTGTTAACATCGAGTATAGATTTAAGTGTCAGGAAGTCGTTTCTAAAAGTATTTGTATGGAGTGTAGCCATGTATGGAAGTGAAACGTGGACGATAACCAGTTTGGACAAGAAGAGAATAGAAGCTTTCGAAATGTGGTGCTACAGAAGAATGCTGAAGATAAGGTGGGTAGATCACGTAACTAATGAGGAGGTATTGAATAGGATTGAGGAGAAGAGAAGTTTGTGGCACAACTTGACCAGAAGAAGGGATCGGTTGGTAGGACATGTTTTGAGGCATCAAGGGATCACAAATTTAGCATTGGAGGGCAGCGTGGAGGGTAAAAATCGTAGAGGGAGACCAAGAGATGAATACACTAAGCAGATTCAGAAGGATGTAGGTAGCAGTAGGTACTGGGAGATGAAGAAGCTTGCACAGGATAGAGTAGCATGGAGAGCTGCATCAAACCAGTCTCAGGACTGAAGACCACAACAACAACAATGATTTGCAAGGAATCTTACAGAAATCTATTTTGCGTTCTATACTTTTATATTCCATTTTGCAGTCTTCCTGGCAAATAGTAGAAAGTTCAGGTAATCGGTCGCTGGGGCAGCCCCAACTGCTTAAAAATCGCAATAGACTCGGCGTCGCCCGACACAAACCTCAGTTCGCTATAACTCGTATGTCCGAACTCTCACCGCCTTATGTCTTATGCTAAAGTGCTCTGATACGAATCTGCAGGAGCTATAATTACGATGGAACGCAATTTTCGAGCCGATAACGCAACTATTTCGTTTTCATGTTTCTAGTTCACTCCGAGGACGCTGTTCGCAATCATAACGCCAAAAATGGGTATTTTGCATGATAATCATAAAGGAACATTGGAGATGATGGATGAAAATTTGAGTGATACTAGTGATTTAGCGCTGTCAGTAGTGACAAAACGGTGATAATGGTCAGTAGCTGCATTCTGCATAATCTGGATCCCATTTCCAACCAGAATGCCAATTTAAGGCACAAGAGACAGATAGTGGCATTTCTGAAAGCTTTGATTGGAAATCTATGGAACGCGAAAAGAGGGAAGAGAGGAAGACCGTCTGCTTTCAATGACGAGGAGAGACTGTCAAAGCAACCACACTTCACGTGCTCCAACGCAAAATTTAGCAGTGTGGATTGCGGTGGTAACTGTTTACTGCTTCAACCCAATGTTCCAGAAAATATTTCAAAATGTACCAGACCTTGAAGAAATATAGACTTATTTGACGAAATTCGTGACATGAAAAGCGAGCGAGGTGGCGTAGTAGCTAGCATACCGGACTCACATTCGGGAGGACGACGGTTCAATCCCGCATCCGGCCATCCTGATTTAGTTTTTCCGTGATTTCCCTAAATCACTCCAGGCAAATGCCGGGATTGTTCCTTTGAAAGGGCACGGCCGACTTCCTTCCGCGTCCTTCCCGAAACCGATGACCTTGCTGTCTGGTCTCCTCCCCCAAACAACCCAACCAAACCGCTGACATGGAAGACAAAACATGACATACATTAAATGTATTCGGAGTTGCGCATATGGATAACCATCAGCTCTATAATGAAAAATGAAATTTTGTGCCGGACGGGATTTCCCGCCTATCACTTGCAGCCGCCTTACCATTTGGCTATCCGAGTACAACTCATGTCCCGACCTGAACTTCCATATGTCGTCGACCATGTGTGGACAATCTGTACTCGTACATCCATTATGTATATTCTCGTACAGGGAAGACATTTTACTTGAAAGTCACGTGCCCGGTACCGGCGAAGAAATACGATACTGCAGTGCCGGTGTTATTTCGAATTACGATGCAATATTCCTTCGGACATGCATGCGTGCATGAAAACATGACATGTTTATAGTGTTGCAATGTATGTGTAATTTGTTTTATTGTTTAGTTTATAGTTGGTCGATGCATAATTTTATAATATGGTATAGAGGTTCCTCAGGGTATCTGTGATCCGTCGTTAAAACTATAAGAAAATGCGCTTTTTTCTCATCAGACACGTTTCGCTTTACTGAAGTAAAGCATCGTCATATATCTGTAATTAAAGATATTTATCATCAACATCCATTGCACCCGTACCATATTTCTATGCACCAGGAATTGCAAGGCGACGATTTTGAACGTCGTGTACAGTTCTGCCACTGGGCACAAGAGAAACTACAGGACGATGACAGATTCTTTTCACGCGTTCTATTTAGCGACGAAGCGTCATTCACCAACAGGGGTAACGTAAACCGGCATAATATGCACTATTGGGCAACGGAGAATCCACGATGGCTGCGACAAGTGGAACATCAGCGACCTTGTCAGATTAATGTATTCATATTTCTTTACGTACTACATGGATATGTAATAAAAATGGGGGTTCCTATTAAAAAAAACGCAGTTGATATCCGTTTGACCTATGGTAGCGCCACCTAGCGGGCCAACCATAGCGCCATCTGTTTTTCCCCTTCAAGCTAGACAAGTTTCGTTCTTTATAGTTTTTTCGTATGACGCTTATTTCGTGAGATATTTGACCCGGTCACGATGAATGGACCACCCAGTATATTGTAAACAGCACACTCCGGATGTTATCTTTACATCCATCGATTTTGTTCAGTTAAGAGCGACGTGTTGAGTCTATCTGCAAGAAAGTCTTGAATCCAATCGCAAGCCTGCTCCGATACTCCGTAAACTAGTTCTTTTTTCATTAATCGGCAGTGCGGTGCGGCGACAGATGCCTGACTGAAACCAAGGAACACGGCATCAACCTGAGCGCCGTTGTCCACTGCGCTGTGGATCTCCTGGAGGAACAGAGCGAGCTGCGTTTCACAAGATCTGTGTTTGCGAAATCCGTCGCCGGCCACACGCTCTGGACCTCGTATCTGTGAGATGATCGTGGGCCTCAATATATACGAGGTACGTAACGCATTTGAGCTGGTGGTGGTTGGACAGAGGCGGCCGCCTTTAGCGCTGACAGCGACAGTGCAGGGTGCGGGGACAGGGGGCGGTTCTCCTCCTCCCTTGGGCCGCTCAGCGCCTCCGCTCGGCTGGGCCGGCCATTGATCCGACGTCTGAGCGCCGCGCGCTGGCAGTCCGGCACTTAAAGCCGCCCTAAAGTTGCGCCGTTCGCGGAGAATTTAAACGCGGCCGCAGCCGGAATGGGCTCTCTTGCAGCTTGCCTGCCGCAGATAAGGCGCCCTGATTCTTCCCCAGCCACCCCTCAAGACTTGCCACCCTTCACACAGCTACACGGGCATCGTCACTTATCGTCGCCACTTAGTAGTGGGGTTTGGGGTGCAGCAGCTGATCACTGCCGTAGTGCTATCGTACTTGAGCCGACTGAAATAAAAAGAAAAAGTTATGTCTTCAACAGGCAAACGGATTAGTCCACGCCGGCCAAAGTGGCCGAGCGGTTCTAGGCGCTTCAGTCTGGAACCCCGCGACCGCTACAATCGTAGGTTCGAATCCTGCTTCGGGCATGGACGAGTGTGATGTCCTTAGGTTAGTTAGGTTTAAGTAGTTCTAAGTTCTAGGGGACTGATGACCTAAGATGTTAAATCCCATAGTGCTCAGAGCCATTTGAACCAGTTTTGATTAGCCTGCTGTCAAGGACGTCAGCAATGTGTTATTATACTGAGTAAATCGTCATACAATTAAAAAAGAAGCAGACGGACGTAAGATTGCAGAATGGCCATATGGCAGGCACAATTTCTCTAGGCACAATAAACTGAGGTGACAAAATTCCTTCCTGTTCCTCAGCATACTGCAGCAATTCGACGTCATATGAAGAGTCGTTGGAAGTCCCCTGTAGAAATACTGAGTCACGCTGCTTCTATAGCCGAGTATAAATGTGAAAGTGTTGCCGGCGCACGGTGTTGTTCAGGAACTGACCTCTCTACTAGGTCCCATAAACGTTCGATGGGACTCGGGTCGGGCGATCTGGATGGCCAAATAATTTTCTCGAACTTCCGGAATATTCTTCAAAAAAAATGGTTCAAATGGCTCTGAGCACTATGGGACTTAACATCTATGGTCATCAGTCCCCTAGATCTTAGAACTACTTAAACCTAACCAACCTAAGGACAGCACACAACACCCAGCCATCACGAGGCAGAGAAAATCCCTGACCCCGCCGGGAATCGAACCCGGGAACCCGGGCGTGGGAAGCGAGAACGCTACCGCACGACCACGAGATGCGGGCGAATATTCTTCAAACCAGTCGTGAACAGCTGGGGCCAGTGACATGACTTCGTTGAAAATGGTTCAAATGGCTCTGAGCACTATGGTACTTACCATGGACATCACACACATCCATGCCCGAGGCAGGATTCGAACCTGAGACCGTAGGGGTCACGCGGTTCCAGACGGAAGCGCCTAGAACCGCACGGCCACACCGGCCGGCATGACTTCGTTGTTTGGGAACATGAAGACCATGAATGTCTGCAAATGGTCTCCATATAGCTGAACATAACTATTTCCAGTCAACGATCGGTTCAACTGAACTATTCCCTGTAAACACAGCCCACAACGTTATGGAGCCACCACCAACTTGCACTGCGCCTTTTTGAGAACCTGGATCCACGACTTCGTGTGGTCTGCGTCACACTCGAACCCTACCATCAGCCCTCATCAACTGCAATCGGGACTGATCTGACCTGGTTAGGGTTTCCAGTGTCCAACAAATATGTTCACGAGCCCAAAAGACGCGTTACAGACAACGTTGTACAACATTGTTAAAGCTTTCGTGGTCACTTGTTGACAAACTTCCTGTTGGCTTCTGTCTCGGGTTCTTCGACTGACGTTCGTCTGATGATTTTACTGACGTTTCGTCAGGTCGAGTGGCTGGCATTGTCAAAACTTCACCCTGCACTGTCGGTGGTGAACTGGAGCCAACGTCCGAGGGCTTCTCGGCAGTCATTTCCGGCGCGGTTCTCCTCTTCCTACCTGCGACGGTCATCTAGGCATCGCGAAAGAAAGCCGAAGGAGGACATCAATCGCGCTTTCTCCTTCCGTCGTTGGTCAAAGCGTCGGTACGAACTGCAAATCTCTGTCCTGTAGAGGTGTAATACAAATGACCGCGGGGAATCCCGCGAGCTCGGCTCCAGTTCACCAACGGCAATGGAGGGTGAAGCTTTGACAATGCCAGCCACTAGTGCTGGCGAAACGTCAGTAAAATCACCAGACGAACGTCGGCCGAACAACCCTAGACAGAAGCAAATAAGCAGTTTGTCAGACGGCGTTGTGCTGTTAGCAAAGGCAGTCGCGTAGGTCGTCTGCCGGCGTAGCCCAATAACGCTCAATTTCGCTGCACTATTGGATACGTTCATCGTGCGTTCTACATTGATTTCTGTGGTCATTTCACCCAGTGTTGCTTGTCTGTTAGCACTGACGACTCTACGCAAAATGCCGCTACTCTTTATCGTTAACTGAAGGCAGTCAGTCCGTGCACACTCTTGACACTGTGGACCTCGGAGTGCGTCCGGCCATCCTGATTTAGGTTTTCCGTGATTTCACTAAATCGCTCCAGGCAAATGCCGGGATGGTTCCTTTCAAAGGGCACGGCCGACTTCCTTCCCCGTCCTTCCCTAATCCAATGAGACCGATGGCCTCGCTGTCTGGTCTCCTTCCCCAAAACAACCAACCAAACAACCTCGGAGGGTTGAATTCCTTAACGATTTCCGAAATGGAATGTCCCATTTCCCGTTCAAAACCGGTTAATTCCCGTCGTGTGGCCATAATCACGTCGGACTCCTTTTCACGTGAATTCACCTGAGTACAAATAACAGCTCCGCCAATTCACTGCTCTTTTACAGTGATTAGCCCGAACATTAAGATATTACGAGGTATTCCATCACTTTTGTCATCTCAGTGTAATTGTGGCTCGACAAATTTTGTCTGCGAAAGGGTCACTCATTGTCCATTTTGAAATTTTATATCGGTTTGCTTTTTTTTTTAATTGTATGACTATTTACCGTACAATGCTAACGTCATTGACGTCGAGCTAATACCCAGTATATCCATGTATAAAAGTGGCGACTCATTGTGGCATGGACGGAATGAGGCGCTAGTAAGTCGCTGGAGGGAGTTGGCACCACGTCTGCACGCACAAGTTACCTGATTCCCGTAAATTCTATTTATTTATTTATTTATTTATTGTTCCGTGGGACCAAATTAAGGAGAAGAAAGTATATACTGTGAGCAGAATGTCAGAATTCCCAGACTATTGAAAAGGGGTCGACAAGAGGTTCTCGAACTTACACCACATATAGCTCGAACAGCCCGTTTTTGAGCCAAAAATACCCTTTTAGAATCAGAAGAATTACCCAAAAGAATAGTACCATACGACAAAAGCGTGTGAAAATATGCAAAGTAGACTACTTTTCGTGTTGAACTATCACTTATTTCAGATACTGTTCTAATGGTAACTAAAGCAGTATTTAGTTTCTGAACAAGGTCCTGCACATGGGCTTTCCACAACAGCTCACTACCTATCCGAACGCCTAGGAACTTGAACTGTTCCGTCTCGGTTATAATATGCCCATTCTGTCTCATCAAAATATCGGTTCTTGTTGAAATGTGAGTTAGAAACTGTAAAAACTGAGTCTTACTGTGATTTAGCATCAAATTATTTTCCACAAGCCACGAACTTATTTCATGAACTATTATTTGATACTGTTTCATTATTACACACAAGATCCTTCACTATTAAGCTGGTGTCATCAGCAAACAGAAATATTTTTGAATCACCTGTAATACTAAAAGGCATATCATTTATACAAATAAGAAACAGCAGTGGCCGCAGCACCGACCCTTGGGGAACGCCCCACTTAACAGTGCCCCATTGGGACTGAACATCACTACCACTCTCAATATTGCGGAGAATTACCTTCTGCTTTCTGTTCTTAAAGTAAGAGGCGAACCAATTGTAAGCTACTCCGCTTACTCCATAATGGTCCAACTTCTGCAGTAATATTTTGTGGTCAACACAGTCAAAAGCCTTCGTTAAATCAAAGAAAACACCTAGCGTTCGCAACCTTTTATTTAATCCGTCCAAATCCTCACAGAGAAAATAGAATATAGCATTTTCAGTTGTTAAACCATTTCTAAAACCAAACTCAACATTTGACAGCAAATTATGTGAATATAAATGCTCCAGTAACCTTGTATATACAACCTTCTCGATGACTTTAGCAAACACCGATGGCATAGAAATGTCTGAAATTGTCAACATTATCAATGTCTCCCATTTTATAAAGTGGCTTCACTACCGAGTACTTTAATCGGTCAGGAAACCGACCACTCCTAAAGGAAAAGTTACAGATATGGCTAAGTACTGGGCTAACATACATAGAACAATACTTCAGTATTCTGTTAGTTACCCCGTCATATCCATGAGAGTTCTTGGTCTTTAGTGATTTAATTATTAACTCAATCTCTCTCTTGTCAGTATCATGGAGGAGTATTTCAGGTAACAGTCTCGGAACACTTTTTTCTAAGAGCGCTATATGATTCTCTGTTGGTACTAGGTTTCTATTTAGTTCACCTGCTATATTCAGAAAGTCATTATTAAATACTGTACATATATGCGACTTATCAGTATCACGGACATCCCCACTACGCACAGGGATTGGGGACGATGAGCTCTGACGATCACATCGTCAGATCAGCATATGTGTTCGATTGGGCTTATATCTGGTGAGTTAGGGGGGGGAGGGGCAGCACATCTACTGGAACTCGGAACTGTGTCCCTCGAATCACACTCCTGGCCTTGTGACATGGCGCATTATCTTGTTAATAATGCCACAGCTGTCGGGAAACATGATCGCCGTGGAGGGGTGTAAGTGGTCTGCAACCATTGTAGGATACACTTTGGTCGTCGTGGTGCCTTGCACGAGCTCCACTGGACTCATGGATGCCCTCGTAAATGTTCCCCAGAGCATAATGAAGCCGCACCAGCTTGTCTCTCTCCACAGTACAGGTATCAGGGAGCTGTTCCCTGGAGGACATCGGATTCGCCCTCTCCCATAGGCATGATGAAGAAAGTATCAGGGTTCATCGAACCATGCAACGATCTGTCAGTGCGCCAAATTTCAGTGCCCATGACATGCAGATGGCGATGTCTCGGTGTTAACATGGGCACATGCATGGATCGTCGGCTGCAGAGTCCAATTGTAAGGTGCGTTCGGCCCACTGTTGTATTCAGACACGCTTGTAAACTTCCCAGCATTGAAGTCTGACGTTATTTCCACCACAGTTCTCCGCCTATCTTGTTTTACCTGTCTGACCAGTCTACGACGTCTAAGATGGCCGTCCAATCCCACGACGTCTAGACGTGGTTTCTCCTCGGCTTCACCACGTGTTGAACACTCTCATCATAGTACTCGTCCAACACCCGATAAATCGTGCAGTTTCCAAAATGCTCATGCTGAGTCTCCGGGTGATCACAATTTGCTCTCGGTCAAACTGAGACAGATCGCGCGCTTTCCCCATTCTACACACAGACAGGACGCTCACTGATACTACATGCATCGTGCATGTGTCTGACTACCAGTCATTCCTCGCCAGGTGAGGTGGTGAGATCGCTGTCGCCTGGACGGTTTTTATCGATACAGGTCGGCGGTCATAATAATTTGGCTGATCAGCGTATACCTTGGTACGTGATGCTATCCAGATCTGTATACGTACAAGATGCTATCCTGTGACTCTGTCATCTCAGGGAATGTTCATAATTTGTTATAATGATGATATATCTGCCACTGAGTCGCCAGCGCGGCTATGAGGCAGATGACCTGGGTGCATGGAACATCGCAGTGATACGAGGCTAGAACGGCCGGAATAATCGGTGGTAGCAGAACATTGCTTAAACGAGGGACACTTTATGAAATTAGATGAAACTGCGGTAGTTGCCAACACTTCCTGCTTTTGGAACAGTGTTTATAAAGAGCCAATTGGCGGATAGTTTGATTAATAGACAGTTGTTTTCCTGTTAGCAGGACGTGGAACCCTGTACTAACCTGCATCAAAACAGAACGTTGTACGGTGCGACCAGTCCGAGTGTTCGAAAATCGACTCTGAGGGCGACGTATTGTTGCTGCCGGTGCTCTGCTAAGGGCGGCGCCACCTGCCCCGTCTTGAAGAGCAGGAACTGTGATGGGCGGCACAAGCGCCGTGTAGAGTACGGAGACCTGTATAGGAGGCGTATTTGCAGCTTCGGCATCACTTCTCAGCGGTGCTCAGCAGCATAAGCAGCGTTCTCCTGAATATGGCGAACATTGGTATCGCCGAAATATTAAATTGAGTTGATTTTAGTATACGGCAACAATCTTCTGGTACTGTTTCATTTTGATGAGAAAGGTTGATGCTCTCCTTTTGATTTTTTGAGATAAGTAACGGCCAATCTGTTGTGCTGCAGGTTGATCTGAGACACTTCAACTCCTTCAGACCCTATGTGCATAATTATGAACAACTACTTTAGATTATCTTAGCAAGCGAAAAACCCCTTTCTATGAATTAAAAGTATAGATCATACTATCTCCGACTTGCGTGAATCGATTGTAGACACTTTTAGCGCCACCTATGATCGCAGAGAGGAACTAACTCCAATTCTGTGCAAGTATGGCGGGAAAGGATTGAACTGCGAAAGGTATGTCTTATAGTTTCTGTTACTACGAAGAATATAGGAATTATGTAGTGGTGTTTTCTGTTCTAATATTTAATTAAATGTTGAAATAGTTGATAGAGATCATAAAATCAGTTACACAAGCTATAATAACGCTGTAGCAGATATCTGAAAATTGATGTGCATTATTATGCACAAATAGCGTTAATGGTTGTTTAGGACTGGAAGAATGTTGAAGCTATATTGGATCTCTGGAAGTCACAGATTAGTTACAGATAGTTGTTGACTTACTGCACTTTCAGCTGCAGTGTGCAGAACTATGAAAAGACATAAGAATGTGTGTTTTTAGTGTTAATTACTAATTTGTAAGGCAAATGAAACATGATGTTGTTGTTGTGGTCTTCAGTCCTGAGACTGGTTTGATGCAACTCTCCATGCTACTCTATCCTGTGCAAGCTTCTTCATCTCCCAGTACCTACTGCAACCTACATCCTTCTGAATCTGCTTAGTGTATGCATCTCTTGGTCTCCCCCTACGATTTTTACCCTCCACGCTGCCCTCCAATACTAAATTGGTGATCCCTTGATGCCTCAGAACATGTCCTACCAACCGATCCCTTCTTCTGGTCAAGTTGTGCCACAAACTCCTCTTCTCCCCAATCCTATTCAGTACCTCCTCATTAGTTATGTGATCTACCCATCTAATCTTCAGCATTCTTCTGTAGCACCACATTTCGAAAGCTTCTATTCTCTTCTTGTCCAAACTATTTATCGTCCATGTTTCACTTCCATACATGGCTACCCTCCATACAAATACTTTCAGAAAAGACTTCCTGACACTTAAATCTATACTCGATGTTAACAAATTTCTCTTCTTCAGAAACGCTTTCCTTGCCATTGTCAGTCTACATTTTATATCCTCTCTACTTCGACCATCATCAGTTATTTTGCTCCCCAAATAGCAAAACTCCTTTACTACTTTAAGTGTCTCATTTCCTAATCTAATACCCTCAAAATCACCCGACTTAATTCGACTACAATCCATTATCCTCGTTTTGCTTTTGTTGATGTTCATCTTATATCCTCCCTTCAAGACACCATCCATTCCGTTCAACTGCTCTTCCAAGTCCTTAGCTGTCTCTGACAGAATTACAATGTCATCGGCGAACCTCAAAGTTTTTATTTCTTCTCCATGGATTTTAATACCTACTCTGAATTTTTCTTTTGTTTCCTTTACTGCTTGCTCAATATACAGATTGAATAACATCGGGGAGAGGCTACAACCCTGTCTTACTCCCTTCCCAACCACTGCTTCCCTTTCATGTCCGTCGACTCTTATAACTGCCATCTGGTTTCTGTACAAATTGTAAATAGCCTTTCGCTCCCTGTATTTTACCCCTACCACCTTTAGAATTTGAAAGAGAGTATTCCAGTCAACATTAAGCTTTCTCTAAGTCTACAAATGCTAGAAACGTAGGTTTGCCTTTCCTTAATCTTTCTTCTAAGATAAGTCGTAAGGTCAGTATTGCCTCACGTGTTCCAGTATTTCTACGGAATCCAAACTGATCTTCCCCGAGGTCGGCTTCTACTAGTTTTTCCATTCGTCTGTAAAGAATTCGTGTTAGTATTTTGCAGCTGTGGCTTATTAAACTGATTGTTCAGTAATTCTCACATCTGTCAACACCTGCTTTCTTTGGGATTGGAATTATTATATTCTTCTTGAAGTCTGAGGGTATTTCGCCAGTTTCATACATCTTGCTCACCAGATGGTAGAGTTTTGTCAGGACTGGCTCTCCCAAGGCCGTCAGTAGTTCCAATGGAATGTTGTCTACTCCCAGGGCCTTGTTTCGACTCAGGTCTTTCAGTGCTCTGTCAAACTCTTCACGCAGTATATTATCTCCCATTTCATCTTCATCTACATCGTCTTCCATTTCCATAATATTGTCCTCAAGTACATCGCTCTTGTATAGACCCTCTATATACTCCTTCCACCTTTCTGCTTTCCCTTCTTTGCTTAGAACTGGGTTCCCATCTGAGCTCTTGATATTCATACAAGTGGTTCTCTTATCTCCAAAGGTCTCTTTAATTTTCCTGTAGGCAGTATCTATCTTACCCCTAGTGAGATAAGCCTCTACATCCTTACATTTGTCCTCTAGCCATCCCTGCTTAGCCATTTTGCACTTCCTGTCGATCTCATTTTTGAGACGTTTGTATTCCTTTTTGCCTGCTTCATTTACTGCATTTTTATATTTTCTCGTTTCATCAATTAAATTCAATATTTCTTCTGTTACCCAAGGATTTCTACTAGCCCTCGTCTTTTTACCTACTTGATCCTCTGCTGCCTTCACTACTTCATCCCTCAAAGCTACACATTCTTCTTCTACTGTATTTCTTTCCCCCATTCCTGTCAATTGTTCCCTTATGCTCTCCCTGAAACTCTGTACAACCTCTGGTTCTTTCAGTTTATCCAGGTCCCATCTCCTTAAATTCCCACCTTTTTGCAGTTTCTTCAGTTTTAATCTACAGGTCATAACCAATAGATTGTGGTCAGAGTCCACATCTGCCCCTGGAAATGTCTTACAATTTAAAATCTGGTTCCTAAATCTCTGCCTTACCATTATATAATCTATCTGATACCTTTTAGTATCTCAAGGGTTCTTCCATGTATACAACCTTCTATCATGATTCTTAAACCAAGTGTTAGCTATGATTAAGTTGTGCTCTGTGCAAAATTCTACCAGGCGGCTTCCTCTTTCATTTCTTAGCCCCAATCCATATTCACCTACTACGTTTCCTTCTCTCCCTTTTCCTACACTCGAATTCCAGTCACCCATGACTATTAAATTTTCGTCTCCCTTCACTATCTGAATAATTTCGTTTATTTCATCATACATTTCTTCAATTTCTTCGTCATCTGCAGAGCTAGTTGGCATATAAACTTGTACTACTGTAGTAGGTGTGGGCTTCGTATCTATCTTGGCCACAATAATGTGTTCACTAAGCTGTTTGTAGTAGCTTACCCGCGTTCCTATTTTCCTATTCATTATTAAACCTACTCCTGCATTACCCCTATTTGACTTTGTGTTTATAACCCTGTAGTCACCTGACCAGAAGTCTTGTTCCTCCTGCCACCGAACTTCACTAATTCCCACTATATCTAACTTTAACCTATCCATTTCCCTTTTCAAATTTTCTTACCTACCTGCCCGATTAAGGGACCTGACATTCCACGCTCCGATCCGTAGAACGCCAGTTTTCTTTCTCCTGATAACGACATCCTCTTGAGTATTCCCCGCCCGGAGATCCGAATGGGGGACTATTTTACCTCCGGAATATTTTACCCAAGAGGACGCCATCATCATTTAATCATACAGTAAAGCTGCATGCCCTCGGGAAAAATTACGGCCGTAGTTTCCCCTTTCTTTCAGCCGTTCGCAGTACCAGCACAGCAAGGCCGTTTTGGTTATTGTTACGAGGCCAGATCTGTCAATCATCCAGACTGTTGCCCTTGCAACTACTGAAAAGGCTGCTGCCCCTCTTCAGGAACCACACGTTTGTCTGGCCTCTCAACAGAAACCCATCCGTTGTGGTTGTACCTACGGTACGGCTATCTGTATCGCTGAGGCACGCAAGCCTCCCCACCAACGGCAAGGTCCATGGTTCATGGGGGGGGGGGATGAAACATAATACAAAACGGAAATCTATCAACATCTTGACAGATATTTTTGATCTGAGTAAGGAAGAGGATATTCAGGCTGGGCTTCAACCATTGGAATCTGGTTGTGGCTCTGATACAGATGAAGAAGAATATGGAAACTTACCTGATGTGGATCCATGTTCACGAAACAGCAAACGAGCAGGACCTGATGAAACTGGGCCTGATGATGTGGTAGATATTGCTGAAGATGTTGTTCCGCAAGTCGCTGAAAATGGTAATTCTGACTATCATGTGTGTGGAGGAATCGTTCATGTGAGTAAAGAAGACGGTGATGTACCGGTGATCACTAAAAAGGATAAAGCTGAATGGAAGAAAGCTGTGTTTATCAATCCAGGCTCAACATTTCACGAAAACGCAGTGATGGATGATGAGCTATTAAGTCCTCTATCATACTTCAGAAGATATATAAAAGACTATGACTTCGATAATATAGCTGAATGCACCAATATATATGCTCCTCAGAATGGTGATATAACTTTCAAACCTACAGATTCTACAGAAATTCACTCTCATTTTGTTTTGCACATTGCCACTGGAATACTAGGGTTTCCAAGAGTTCGATTGTTCTGGGACTGAACTTTAGGCATTCAGATGTTCCAGGACGAAATGCCGAGAGACAGATTTTACAGACTACGCCGTATTCTCCACATTGCAAACAATTTAGAAATTCCAGAGAACTTTAGTGACAGATTGTAAAAGGTTCATCATCCTTACAATGCTGTAAGCGATCGGTTCCTCCAGTTGAAACTTGAAGATAATTTTTGTATTGATGAACAGATCGTACGATTCAGAGGACATCTTTCAATAAAGCAGTACATCAAAGAAAAGCCAACACCACGGGGAATGAAAATATTATTTTTTGTGGGCCATCCGAAGAATCCTACGATTTTATCATTTACCAAGGATCTCTGACACAGGTGGATAAAGGACTACTAAAACCATTTGGGCTTGGTGCAGCTGTAGTTTTGAAACTAGCAGAAAGAATAGATAAATAGGGACATAACTTTTACTATGATAATTATTTTTCTTCATACCAGCTTCTTCAGGTTCTCAAAAGTAAAGAAATATTTGCTGGAGGTACTGTTCGAAACAACAGATTTTCTAATCCTCCTGTTCTTTCAGACAAGGAGCTGAAGAAGAGAAACCGTGGCTCCTATGATGAAGTCGTTAGCACTGATGGAATCGTTCTTGTGAAATGGATGGACAATCGCAGTGTGTGCCTAGCTTCAAACTTTGTTGGCTCTGGTGAAGAGGATACTGTAAAACGCTGGAGCAAGGAGCCCCGTGATTATGTCATCGTTTGGCGACCAGAAATAGTAAAACTATACAATCATGCTATGGGCGGTGTAGACCTCCTAGATCAACCGATTAGCCTTTATAGGATTTACATTCGTTCAAGGAAGTGGACTTTGCGTCTTATCTTCCATGCAGTCGACTTTGCTATTGTTAACAGCTGGTTGGAATACAGGAGAGACAGTAACAAGCAACGCATTGCAAAGAAAAACGTTCTAGACCTTATGTAGTTTTAGCATGAGAGCTGCTGAAGGGCGTATAAAGGTGGGAAAAGTGGTGTCAAGGAAGAGACAGGTAGCGACAGAAATTTAGCACAGAATGGAAAGTCACCACGCAATGACAAGAGGAGGCATGAATCTAAACCTGCTAGAGGAGTAAGACTGGATGCAACAAATCATATGCCACACTTGGATGGAAACGAATAAGGAAAAAGTTGTAAATATACAATGTAGCAGGAAGACACACTTTTATTGTGACAAATGTGGCGTGCATCACTATATAACAAAGTATCGCAATTGTTTTGTTGATTTCCATAGAGGCAAGTAAACACTTACCATTTTTAATTGTATTTATGTTTGATTTAGAATTTTTCGAGTGTCTTTTTCTCATTTACATGAAAAAATATTTTTTTTTTTTTTTTGCATTCAACACTGCTTTGTGTTTTGCTGCCTTTGAGACTTTAGTTGCACAATTATTCTTTTTTTTTTTAATGAAGAGAGGTGAAAAAAATTTGAAAACATGTCTAGATATTTCCTTTCAGTGAAATAATACATATTTTGCCGCAAAATATTTTTCTCTCTAGCTTAAAGTAGTTCAGATCTGAAGGTGTTAATGTTTTCTGTTCAAAATCAGTCATTAAAACCTACAGGGCGCTTCCCCTTGACCTAGAATCATGAAATTTTCTAAGAAACAATGTTTCACACTACAATCAAAGGAAAAAATCCGAAAATTATTGATATGGAATTATATCACACGAAAAAAGATTTTTTTTGTCATTTCCTATTCAGCTGTCTGTCTGATCCCCTGTCTGTCAAGACCCTTATTTTCAGGAAAGGGTAGACGTAACAAGTTGAAATCAATGTCACATGCTAATGTCTGTGGACTCTTGTCTGTATAATAAACCATACCTTCTAAATGAATATAGTCAAAAGATACGGCCATTTATGTCACATACTTTGATACTCGTGAACTCACTCATTAAAACCTGTAGGGTACTTATCCTCGACGTAGACTAATGAAATATGGCAAGAAGAAAGATTTAAAAATACAAGTAAAGGGGAAAAATTAAAAAAAATCGTCAATTTGTAATTATGTTACATGAAAAATATATTTTTTGTCATTTCTTATCCGACTTCAAATTTGAAATTAAAACGTTTTCGAAAGTCTTGGGGTCCGTGGAATCGATATCTTGCCGGTATCGATATCGAGGACAGGGAAAAATCGTCGAGATCTCGATTCCAGTAATGGATGAATTCTCTGAATATATAATTTAATTTGTCCGGTACCCTCTGTGCACGGGCCCTACTTGCACCTGAATTTTTTTTTTCTCCAATACTGTTTCATCAACCAAAAAGGCACCTTCAAATTAAGTATTGACAATGCTTCATGAGCTGTAAAATATAGTCTACAATCAATTAAAAACAATGTTCGTGAGGTGAGGGATCCTTACCGGATAGGACTGATGGAGTACATCGAAAAAGTTCAAAGCAAGACAGCAAGTTTTGCATTACCGCGAAATATGGGAGAGAGTGTCACAGAAATGATACAGGATTTGGGCTGGATATCATTAAAAGAAAGGCGTTTTTCGTTGCGACGGAATCTTCTCACGAAATTCCAATCACCAACTTTCTCCTCATAATGCGAAAATATTTTGTTGACACCGATCTACATAGGGAGCAATGATCACCACGGTAAAACAAGGGAAATCAGAGCTCGACGGAAAGATATAGGTGTTCATTCCTTCCGCGGGCTATACGAGATTGGAATAATAGAGAATTGTGAAGGTGGTTCGACGAACCCTCTGCCAGGCACTTGAATGTGATGTAGATGAAGATGTAAATATGAAGAGAAAAGCAGGAAGGTGTGGTCCCTATAAGACAGCTGAAGCTGCAAATCCGCCACTAGAGGGGAATGGTTCCACACCCTCCTAACGGAGGAGCGACCACATGCACATGTCCACTGTCCACTGCACTCAGTCGCGCTGAAAAGAGAAAACTATAGACTTTGAAAGGAGAGCAAAGAGATATAGTGCCTTTCCTTACAGTGTAAGGAGTAAACGGAAAGGAAATCTATCTACGAGCTACCCAAGTGTCTGGAGAGCATTGCGTGTCAGTTGCAATTACGACAATTAATCCGACTTCTTGGTCAATAACCAATAGTCTGATCTCTGGGAAAATGATGTCAACGCTCAATCTGACCTCAGGGGCAATGATGCCAACGCTCAATCTGATTTCTGGCGCAATGACAACAACACTCAATCTGAGCTCTGGGGCAATGGTGTCAACACACAATTCGATCTCTAAGGCATTGGTGACACAGTAACTCTCCAGTCTTCAGTAACGAGGGCATGCACCTGCTCGACACTGGTATTGGAAATTTGGTGTGGTGTTCTAGACAGTGCACCATCAGCCAACAACATCCGTCCTTCCTCGAACGGCTTCAGCCACGTCTTGGCAATTGCAATGACCATGAAGTGCTCTTTGTATACGTGTGCTATTCTTTGACATATTTCCGCTTCCCACATTCCATCTGCTATCAGGAAACGGAAATGCACTACATCCCTAGATCTTCTTTTGAAGCCTCCATATCTCTCTCTCTATCCCTTTTTTTCCTTTAGCACGAATGATTACAGTGACCTTCGACTCGAGTACATGCTCTCTCTGTCGTCTCGTTTTAGTGCTTCTCATGCCCCTCTAGCGATGAGTTAGGGACCTCAGAGCCCTTATGTGGACCACACCTTCTTCCATTGGCAATGACACTACGATGCCGTTCTGAATGATCCAAATATACAGTTATGCGAAAGAATTTACTAGCGATCCTGCAGCAATTTATTGTAGGTCATTGAAGGAACGAAGTGTTCCAAGCAGTTGGAAAGATGAGTAGGTCACTCTTGTTTCAAGAAAGAACCTCGAGAAGAAAAGCATCGCTAGATATCTGCAGGGCTGATATCAATCAGTTGTCGGATTATGGATCACGTCTTACGCTCGCGTATTATGACCGCTGCGAAGAGCGAAAATCTCCTCTATAGCAGTCCACATGAATTCCGCAATGATGAGAGATGCAGAGAGCTGTAGGTAGCGACATCCAGATTCACGTCGCATACCTTGACTTCCAAAAGGCATCCGATACAAACGTGCTCTGGTGCCTAGTGGAGCAAATACAAACACACAACTTTCGGACATACAAGCAAATTTTTTTTGAGTCCTCAGTCCTCTGACTGGTTTGATGAGGCCCGCCACGAATTCGTCTCCTGCACCACCCTCTTAATCTCAGATTAGCACTTGCAACCTACCTGCTCAAATATTTGCTCGATGTATTCCAATCTCTTCTTCTACAGCTTCTGCCCTCTACGGCTTCCTCTAGCACCATGGAAGTAATTCCCTGGT
Organism: Schistocerca nitens; assembly: GCF_023898315.1. Classification (NCBI taxonomy): domain Eukaryota; kingdom Metazoa; phylum Arthropoda; class Insecta; order Orthoptera; family Acrididae; genus Schistocerca; species Schistocerca nitens. Next base: position 99,269,673 of record NC_064617.1, read on the forward strand.
GTCTTAACAGATGTCCTATCATCCTGTTCCTTCTTCTTTTCATTTTTTTCCACATATCCCCTTTCTGTCCAATTCTTCGAAGGACCTCCTCATTCTTTATCTTATCATTCCACCTAATTTTCATCATTTGCCTGTAGCACCACATCTCAAATGTATTGATTATCTTCTGTTCCGGTCCATCCACAGTCCATGTTTCACTACCATACAATGCTGTGCTCCAAATGTACATTGTCAGAAATTCTTCCTCAAAATAAGGCCAATTTTTGATACTAGTAGACTTCTCTTCGTCACAAATAGCCTTTCTGCCAGTGCTAGTTTGATTTTGATGTCCTCCTTGCTCCGTCCGTCATTGGTTATTTTGGTGCCTAGGTAGTAGAATTCCTTAATTTCATGTATTTCGTGACCATTAACCCTGATGTTACGTTTCTCCTTGTTCTCATTTCTGCTACTTCTCATTACTTTCGTCTTTCTTCGATTTACTCTCAGTCCATACTCTGTACTCATTAGACTGATCGTTCCATTCAGGAGATCCTGTAATTCTTCTTCATTTACACTCAGAATAGCGAACCGTATCACTGACATCCTTTCACTTAGAATTTTAATTCCACTCTTGAATCTTTCCTTTAGTTCCGTCATCGATTCTTCGATGTACAGATTGAACAATAGGGCGAAAGGCTACGTCCCTGTCTTACACGCTTTTTAATCCGAACCCTTTGTTCTTGGTCGTCCACTCTTATTATTCACTCCTGTCTCTTGTAAATATTGTATATTATCCGTGTCTCCCTATAGCTTACCCCTATTTTTCTCAGAATCTCGAATATCTTTCACCATTTTACATTGTCCAGCGCTTTTTCCAGGTCAACATATCCTAGAAAGTGTCTTGATTTTTCTTTAGTCTTGCCTCCATTATCAATCGCATCGTCAGAATTGCCTTTCTGGTGCCTTTACCTTTCCTAAAGCAAAACTGGTCGCCATCTAGCACATCCTCGATTTTCTTTCCCAGTTTTCTGTATATTATTCTTGTAAGGAGCTTTGGTGCATGAGCTATTAAGCTGACTGTACGATAATTATCGCACTTGTCAGCTCTTGTAGTCTTTGTGTGGATGTTTTTCCGAAAATCAGATTGTATGTCGGCAGACTCATACATTGTACACTCCACCGTGAATAGTCGTTTTGTTGATTTTAGAAATTGAGATGGAATGTTATGTATCCCTTCTGCCTCCCTTGATCTTAATGCTCCGAAGCTCTCTTAAACTCTGATTCTAGTACACGACCCCCTATCTCTTCAAAACCGATTCTTGCTTCTACTTCTATGACATCAGACAAATATTCCCCCTCACAGAAGCCTTCAATATGCTCTTTCCACATATCAGCTCTCTCCTCTACGTTTAACAGTGGAATTCTCGTTGCACGTGACTATCCTTGCTTTTAATTTCACCAAAGGTTGTTTTGACTTTAGTATATGCTGAGTCTGTCCTTCTATCAATCATTTCTTTTTCGATTTCTTCACATTTCATCTTAGCTCCCATGCACTTCCTGTCTATTTCATTCCTCAGCCACTTGTATTTCTGTATTTTTGAATTTCCCTGAACATTTTTGTACTTTCTTCCTTCATTGATCAACTGAAGTATTTCCTCTGTTACCCTTGGTTTCTTCTCACTTACCACCTTTGTACCTGTGTTCCTAGAATACAGAACTCAGCACGACCATAACGGAGTGAAGTCGCCATACATAGAAATAACTTTTGGAGTACACCAAGATAGTTTTATAGGACCAGTAGTGTTCACGATATAAATAAATGATTTGGTGCATAAGGTGAGAAGCTCCACGAGAATATTCTGTTATGTGTCGTATATGGGAAAGTCGCATAAGCCAGTAACTGTAGAGACATCTAGAAAGACCTGCACAGGATAGAAATTCGTAAAGGAAGTGCTACGTGAACTCAACGTGGACAAATGTTGCGTAAAACGGGACTGATTCCGGTTTTTGCGACTTTAATAAAGTTTCATTTAGATGAAACGCGTTTCATTGCCGGCCACGCAAATCTTGAAGTTTCTTAGTACGCCCGTCATTTTCATGCCTCTTTTACAAGCTATATGTTCCTCGCAAGACAAAGAACACCGATCGAAACCGTGAATATACGTGACTTTATATTTAAAAATGGGCAGAGTCGTATCCCGTCAAATGGTGGGAACGGCAGTCAAAGTGTCAAAGCACCTTCAGTGAGCCGGCCGGAGTGGCCGAGCGGTTAAAGGCGCTACAGTCTGGAACCGCACGACCGTTACGGTCGCAGGTTCGAATCCTGCCTCGGGCATGGATGTGTGTGATGTCCTTAGGTTAGTTAGGTTTAAGTAGTTCTAAGTTCTAGGGGACTTATGACCACAGCAGTTGAGTCCCATAGTGCTCAGAGCCATTTGAACCATTTTTAGCCACCTTCAGTGCTCACCGCAACAATTATGGTTTTATTTTCAAATTTGTTTTAAGAGCACATAAACAGTTCCCATGTTTAAAAATAAAATTGCTAATAGTACTTTAGCTTTTTGGCTCTTATATTACAGGGTGTCAATAACTTCCTACTATCATTTAAAGGAATCGTAGCTTGGAAACTATCAGAGACAAAGAATCGACGTTTATTGTGAAATGTTTAGCATATCTCACAGACATCTTCCTTTTGTCCTTTGTGGCCGATTTGATTTGGAATGCATCAGAATAGGGAGAAATCTAAAGAACGTGCAATGTATCATCTGGTACGCAGAATCTAAATCTGTACTGCGGAATTATGGACACCAATATGGGAGGGCACTACCGGCGAAGATGAAGCATGATAAACTGGTTCAAAAACTATAGAGACCGACAGTCATATAGACGTATCTCACAAAACACATGAACAAATTCAGGATTGCCTGAAAATGTTTGGTGTGGACTAGTGCGCATTAGGGTGATAGGCCATCTCTCTTCGCAGAGAAAACCCTAACGGGAAATGTTTACGTGCACATGCTCGTACAGTTATCGTTAACTTAGATCAAAGAGCTGGATCCATCTATTGTTTTCCAGCATACTGTTTGAATGCCCACGAGAAATTGGGAATGTTTGCCGTAAGTTCCTATGGGATCAAACTGCTGAGGTCATCGGTCCGTGGGCTTACGCACTGCTTATTCTATCTTAAACTAACTTACGCTAAGGAAGACACACACACCCATAACCGAGGGAGGAATCGAACCTCAGACGGAGGAGCACGAACCGTGGTTGAAATGGCTCTGAGCACTATGGGACTTGACGTCTCAGGTCATCAGTCCCCTAGAACTTAGAACTACTTAACTAACTTAAGGACATCACACACATCCATGCCCGAGACAGGATTCGAACCTGCGACCGTGGAAGTCGCGCGGTTCCGGACTGAAGCGCCTAGAACCGCTCGGCCACAAAGACCGGCCACGAACCGTGGCAAGGCGCCCGAGACAGCGCGGCTACACCGCAAAAAGCGCAGGATGTGCAGAATAATACATATCCTGAGACATGGAGGGATTGTAATAGTCCCATCCCATGGCCTTCACACGCTCCCAGTGTCCCACCATTAAACATTTTTTTGTGGGATTACGCCAAAGCCGGCGTGTCCACAACACTGGTCAATGACATAGCTACTCTTCGTGCACGAATCAATGAAGCAATCAGAACTGGATTTGCTGCAGTAGTGACTCGTACATAGCCAGAACTCGAACGTCACTTCTAAGTTCAATGTGAGAAATTTTGCCATAACATAAAAGAATTATTGCTGGTAAACGTCTTACAACAAAACCACAATGCTCTGACTCTAATAATTTCCGTGTTATGAGTTACTGAAATGATAGCGGGACGTTATGAATACTTCGTATTTCCCTCCGTTCTTCTCCACACAAGCGTTCGATTTTTACCACACTGAACTACATTGAAACACAATTTGTTTTTCTTTTGCATGATATTATTTACAACATTCACCTCGTGTACCCCGCGTACTTTATTCTGATAGTGCAGAATATGGTAAACCTTTAGAATCCTACCCCGAGGAATAGCAGTCGCTGCGCAGCCACAAAAACAAAAACAAAAGACGATAGCTTTCCGCTCGAACAAAACAAAGCGCACAAATTACGCGAAGTGAATGTAGAAACATAAAAAGGTGCAAACTAGGAAGTCATGTGTGTCAGAACAGTTCAGTGTGCTAAACTTGAACGTCTCTGCGTGGAAGAACGGAAATACTGTAAGAACCAAGGAAGTGATTACTTAAAGTAATTTTCATTTTAAACACGAGAACCGTTTATGATCTCTTAAAACGGATTTATAATCAAAACCACAGTTCTTATAGTAGCCACTGAATCTGCTTTAAATAAAATGAAACGCGTCTGGTCTATATTTTACTTTTTACGCGCTCTCCGTGATAGTGTGCTTGCGCCTATGTGGGAAAATTTTGAGACTGCGAGAGGAAGCTTTGTGTACAGACTACACTCCTGGAAATGGAAAAAAGAACACATTGACACCGGTGTGTCAGACCCACCATACTTGCTCCGGACACTGCGAGAGGGCTGTACAAGCAATGATCACACGCACGGCACAGCGGACACACCAGGAACCGCGGTGTTGGCCGTCGAATGGCGCTAGCTGCGCAGCATTTGTGCACCACCGCCGTCAGTGTCAGCCAGTTTGCCGTGGCATACGGAGCTCCATCGCAGTCTTTAACATTGGTAGCATGCCGCGACAGCGTGGACGTGAACCATATGTGCAGTTGACGGACTTTGAGCGAGGGCGTATAGTGGGCATGCGGGAGGCCGGGTGGACGTACCGCCGAATTGCTCAACACGTGGGGCGTGAGGTCTCCACAGTACATCGATGTTGTCGCCAGTGGTCGGCGGAAGGTGCACGTGCCCGTCGACCTGGGACCGGACCGCAGCGACGCACGGATGCACGCCAAGACCGTAGGATCCTACGCAGTGCCGTAGGGGACCGCACCGCCACTTCCCAGCAAATTAGGGACACTGTTGCTCCCGGGGTATCGGCGAGGACCATTCGCAACCGTCTCCATGAAGCTGGGCTACGGTCCCGCACACCGTTAGGCCGTCTTCCGCTCACGCCCCAACATCGTGCAGCCCGCCTCCAGTGGTGTCACGACAGGCGTGAATGGAAGGACGAATGGAGACGTGTCGTCTTCAGCGATGAGAGTCGCTTCTGCCTTGGTGCCAATGATGGTCGTATGCGTGTTTGGCGCCGTGCAGGTGAGCGCCACAATCAGGACTGCATACGACCGAGGCACACAGGGCCAACACCCGGCATCATGGTGTGGGGAGCGATCTCCTACACTGGCCGTACACCACTGGTGATCGTCGAGGGGACACTGAATAGTGCACGGTACATCCAAACCGTCATCGAACCCATCGTTCTACCATTCCTAGACCGGCAAGGGAACTTGCTGTTCCAACAGGACAATGCACGTCCGCATGTATCCCGTGCCACCCAACGTGCTCTAGAAGGTGTAAGTCAACTACCCTGGCCAGCAAGATCTCCGGATCTGTCCCCCATTGAGCATGTTTGGGACTGGATGAAGCGTCGTCTCACGCGGTCTGCACGTCCAGCACGAACGCTGGTCCAACTGAGGCGCCAGGTGGAAATGGCATGGCAAGCCGTTCCACAGGACTACATCCCACATCTCTACGATCGTCTCCATGGGAGAATAGCAGCCTGCATTGCTGCGAAAGGTGGATATACAATGTACTAGTGCCGACATTGTGCATGCTCTGTTGCCTGTGTCTATGTGCCTGTGGTTCTGTCAGTGTGATCATGTGATGTATCTGACCCCAGGAATGTGTCAATAAAGTTTCCCCCTCCTGGGACACTGAATTCACGGTGTTCTTATTTCAATTTCCAGGAGTGTATATTCGTCGGCTAAATGATCGCAGTATTTGAAAAGTACGAGTAATGTAAGCCATCTAATAAAGTCAATAACGTAAAAATAAAATACTGTGCAACAAAAACTAATATTTTCTGTGTGCATCAAATTGAGATTAAGAAGAAGATAATTCATAAAATAAAAACAGTAATTTTGTTTCTGTATTTCTCTCGTACGAAATAAGAAGGAAAGTATGTTAATATTATTTTGTTTATGGCATTTTGATGAAAATATAAAACCTCATTTAAAGGAATTGCTTTCATTTAAATGAAACTTAATTCTACTTTATAGTGTTGACCTATTATCAGCATTAGCTGTGGAGAAAGCTGAAAAGAAATTACATTAATGAAGTTCGTTAGCTGCAGTGTTGCTGCCGATATAAATTCAGGTAACGAATAGAGATAAATATTAAATAATTAAATTATGTCGTAACAGCGCATAGTTTTTTTTTTCATCTTCATCGACTTTATTAATCACCAGATAAAAGTACGGAACCCTTACCACGTTGTTGGATACGCTATTTTAGAGGGACAAAATTGGCAATACTTTTCCCTTCGTGTAGCTGGACGAAGCCTGTCACGAAAAAAGTAAATGTAGCAGAAATTCACTATTTATTTTTGTTATACTATTACATATATTACACGAACGCGTGGTGTCCGAAACAGCAGATTCCACGCGTTCATATAATTTGACAGGCAATAAATCCACCTTCGTCAGTGCGGATGCACAAATACGTCCGACCTCATGCGGGAATGTCAGAGATCGAATATTGAGGAAATGGACATGCGCTGCGGATAGGTGGTGCTCGATGGGAATGTGGATCGTCCGTGAGGCGAGATAGTCCGTGCAGTTGCGATAACACCGTGTCCCGGACGGCGCAGCGGTTACCGCACCTGCCTAGTAAGCAGAAGGTTCCAGCTTCGAATCCTTGTCTGGTATACATTTCCCGTCGGCGCCGCTGATGCCGCGTTATGTCCCAATGTAGCTGACAGCACTGTTCCCCACCCTTCACTTTCCTTCATTCCCCTTTCCACCTCCAAGTTAGGTATTACATATATGACGCACTTGTCTCTGGCCAAGTATCAGGTATAAAACTGCAGCCTATTCGCCTCACAAAATTACTAAAACATTTTACTAGCGGCTGTAGGTATACGTAACAATTATAAGAAACAATCTTGTTCTGAGCTTATGTTATGCAGTTCTTATGACTCAAGAAAGAGTATAAGAGGTAGTAATAACTTCTGTTGTGGATGTTCTGGTCTTCTCCTAGTGATTTTTTGAAGGAATCTGGGCAACAATTCAAGAGACCAAAACAAGTACTATGACTAATGTATATAATCTGTGAAATTTGGTAGCATTTGCATGGGGAGTTAACACACAGTGCCAGACACGAGAACAACACATTGTTCGCAAACAGTACTGCAGTGCACGAACACAAAAACTACACATGATTCGCCCTCTCCCTCTGTCTCTCTTTAGAGTGGGTGGAAAGATAAACTTCCGATATAGATAACGACTGACTAACGATTATCGTAACAAATTATGTCTTTGATGTTTATACAAATGCCGTAAAGTATGTGTATAAATATATTTTTTTCATTAAATGAAACAATAAGTTCACTGTTACCAGTCACCGTTTTATTTATTTCCACGACGCGTTTCGAAGGTTTAAACCTCCATCATCGGGTGGATTTACATTTGTAAGTATTACATTTGTGTGTGTGTTGTGTTACGATTTTTGGAGGAACTTGTGGCACTGCCTCAAATGGCTCTGAGCACTATGGGACTCAACTGCTGAGGTCATTAGTCCCCTAGAACTTAGAACTAGTTAAACCTAACTAACCTAAGGACATCACAAACATCCATGCCCGAGGCAGGATTCGAACCTGCGATCGTAGCGGTCTTGCGGTTCCAGACTGCAGCGCCTTTAACCGCACGGCCACTTCGGCCGGCGGCACTGCCTAGTGGAGAAACGAGACACTATTTCAGAATATGGTTTAGGATAACTTTTGACGAAAAATTAAACTGATATCTAATGGTAAACATCAAATAAGTAAACTACAGTACCTTCAGTGATCACAGGTTCCTTTTGCTGTCGTAACACATCACATGTATACTGCCACATTTGTAAACAAATATGGCGTCTGGAATCAGCTGGATGCAAAGTTCGTATAACAGAAGTGAAGACATAATCGCAGAGTGCAAAGAATATACATCATAACAATATTATTACAGAATAATTGCTTTAAGCATTTGGCGGTGTTTGTTTTGAGGTGTCAAATATACAGTATGTGTGTGTACTTCAGGTGGTATATAAATCCAATTCTGACAAGTTAGAACAGCAAACATTCGTACTCGTTTATACAATCAGGTGAAATGTTAAAATGGTAAAATATTTTTTTTCAAACAGAGTAATAGGATTGTAAGAAATCCGCCGGTAGGAAAGGAGCGATATCGTGATACGAGTACATGTTCCCACTTTCCTGAACGATTTTAGAAATTCTGATGGAATATTATCTATACGTTCTGTCTCATTTGATCTTAAGTCTTCCAGACCTCTTAAATTCGGATCCTAATACTGGATGTCCTATTCTTCCCTATCGTCTCTTGTTCGTACTTCCACCACGTCATGAGACGAGTTCTCCTTCTCATAGTAACCATCAATATACGTTTTCAGCCACCCGCTCTCTCCTCTGCATTTAATAGTGGAATTCCCATTGCAGTCTTAAAGTTAACGCCCATGCTTTTGATTTCACCGAAGCTCTTTTGAGTTTTCCATACGATTGGTCAGTCCTTCCGAAAATCACTCCTTATTCGATTTATTCCAATATCTTATACAGCCTTTTCGCCTTGCTTTCCCTGTACTTCATATTTATTTCATTCGACTTCTGTTTCCGTATTTCTAAATTTCCTCCAACATTTTGTCGATCAACTGCAGTATTTCTTCTGTTACCCATGGTTTCTTCGCAATTACATTCACCGTACCTGTATTTTTCTTTCGTAGTTATATGATTGCTCTTTTTAGGGATGTCCATTCATCTGCATGTGAACTGGCTGCTGTTCACTACCGCAGTGTTTATAGCCTAAGAGAAAGAGCCTTATCCCTTCATTCCTTAGTAGTTCCGTAACACACTTTTCTGCATATCGATTCTTCCTGTTTAGTCTCTTAAGCATACTCTTCACCATTAATAAATTGTATATGAGTCTATATCTGCTCCCAGATACTCAATGCAATCTGATTTTGAAACCTCTTCCTGACCATGCCATAATCTGACTGTAATTTTCCTGTATCACCCTACCTTATCTTGGTATACCACCACCTCTTGTGATTCTTGAACAGAGTGTACGCTACTACTAGCTGAAATTTATTGGAGAAAATTATTCTTTGTCCTCTCTCATTCTTATTACCAAGCCATTATTCTCCCGCAATTCATTCTTCTACTCTTTCCCCTACAACCACATTCAAATCCCCCACGAATATTAGATGTTCATCTTCTTTACATACTGAATTACCCTTTCAATTTTCTCATATACTTTCTCTGCCTCTTGATCTTCTGGATGCGCCGCCGGTATGAAGGCCTGAACTACGGTTGTCGGTCTTGGTTTGTCGTCGATTCTGTTGAAAACAACCCTATCACTGAACTGTTCATAGTAACTCACTCACAGTAACGATTGCCAGCGAAATGGGAGACGCTTGATTAACCTCAGTGACACTTTTCCGTGATGTTTCAACGACGTGTACATGTCTAATTTAGACCGTCATGGATGTCTATCAACATTCGATGTCGCATTGAGTTCTGAGCAGTGGGACAAGCCAAATTAGATTTTGTCACTTTGTTGAACCTCATATTTGATTCGTTTTTAAATAGGACTTGTGTCCTCTGAATTTATGCTGTCTGAAATATTAAAAATCTCTGGAGTACGCATCCTTATTGATACAATTTGTTGTAACTGAAAGTAAGGCATAAACACAAAAAGTGTTCGAGGAGCTAAGACGCAAGAACAGTCACGTATTGCAAGAGACCACAAGAGGGAAGTTACAAATAATGATTTGTCCAAAAAATAGATAAACTTTAATTTTGACGTCTCAGTCGTCAGAAGAACCGGGAGACATTTTTCATCTGCCTGGCACAATGGCTGGCATCGCTTTCTTCGAGGGGGGGGGGGGGAAGTAGGAGGAGCGTGGGGGGGGGGGGAGGGGGAAGGTGCAGCACTGTGCAGACATGTACGGCCGATTTTGCCAGCGCTTGCCGATTCTGCAAGCTATTGCAGCTCCTAGCTTTTCTGAGGTGTCGAGATATGAGACAGTAGAGATGGTGGAACTTGTTACAACTGATACGTGGAAGTTTACGTTTGGTAGAAATTCCGCCAGACCGATCTCTTTTGATGTGGAAACGTTTCTAGAAGAAGCACACTGAAGTGACAGAAGTCACTGAATATCTCCTAATATCGTGTCGGACATCCTTGTGCTCGGTGTAGTGCAGTGACTCGACGTGTTATAGACTCAACATGTCGTTGTAAGTCTCGTGCAGAATTATTGATCCATGCTGCCGCTACAGCCCTGCATAATGGCTACAGTGTTGCCGGTGTAGGATTTTGTACGCGAACAGACCCTTCGATAATGTTCCGTAAATGTTGGATGGGATTGCTGTCGGATGATCTGAGTGGGTAAATCATTCTATCGAATTGTCCAGAATCTTCTTCAAACCAATCGTGAGCAGTTGTGCACCGGTGACTGGGCAAATTGTCATCCATAACAATTACATCGTTGTTTCGCTGCAAATGGTCTCCAAGTAGTTGAACATTTCAAGTTACATTCAGTGATGTTTCAGTTGGACCAGAGCAGCCAGCCCACAATAGTTTAGAGCAACAACCAGCTTTAACAGTGCTTTCTCGACAATGTTGGTCCATAGTTTCGCGTGGTTTGCGCCACACTCGAATCCTGCCATCAGTACTTACCAACTGATATCGGGTGTCATCTGACCTGGCTACGGTTTTCCAGTCGTTTAGGGTCCATCCGATATGGCCACGAGCCCAGAAGGGCGCAGCAAGCGACGTCGTGCTGTTAGCAAGGCAACTTGCGTCGACTGTCTGCTGCCACAGCCCATCAACGCCTAATTCCGCAGCACAGTCCTAACGGTTAGGTTCGTCGTATGTCCCACATCGATTTCTGCGGTTATTTCAATCAGTGTTTCTTGTCTGTTTGAGAATTATACGCAAACGCCGCTGCTCTCGGTCGTTAAGTGAAGACCGTCGGCCACTGCGTTGTGAGTAGTGAGATGTAACGACTGGAATTGGGCATTCTCGGCACATTCTTGACACTACGGATCTCGGATTATGGAATTCCGTAACGATTTCCGATATGGAATGTCCCATGAGTCTAGCTCCAGCTACCATTCCGCGTTCGAACTCTGTTAATTTCCGTCGTCGGAAAACTTTTCACACGAATAACCTGAGCACATAGAACAGTTTCGCCAATGCACCGCCCTTCCATACCCAGTGTACACAATGCTTTGCTCTAAGCAGTGTGGGACTTAACTTCTAAGGTCATGAGTCCACTAGAACTTACAAGGGAACCTCCCCATCGCACCCCCCTCAGATTTATAAATTGACACAATGGATAGGCCTTGAAAAACTGAACACAGATCAATCGAGAAAACAGGAAGAAGTTGTGTGGAACTATGAAAAAATAAGCAAAATAAACAAACTGAGTAGTCCATGTGCAAGATACGCAACATAAAGGACAATGATAGCTGATGAGCGCCGTGGTCTCGTGGTTAGAGTGAGCAACTGCGGAACGAAAGGTCCTTGGTTCGACTCCTCCCTCGAGTGAAAATTTTACTTTCTTTATTTTCGCAAAGTTACGATCTGTCTGTTCATTCATTGACGTCTCTGTTGACTGTAGTAAGTTTAATGTCTGTGTTTTGCGACCGCACCGCAAAACCGTGCGATTAGTAGACGAAAGGACGTGCCTCTCCAATAGGAACAGAAAACATTTGATCGCAAGGTCATAGGTCAACCGATTCCTCCACAGGAAGACACGTCTGATATATTCTTTACGACACTGGTGACGGCATGTGCGTCACATGACAGGAATATGTTGTCGACCCACCTAACTTGCACACTTGGCGAATGGGTAAAAAGATTCTTCTACCTTGCCCGATTTAGGTTTTCTTGTGGATGTGATAATCACTCAAAAAAAAGTGATGAAAACATAAGAGTTTGTCACATAAACTGCATCAAATGAATGCAACAGTTTCAGAGTCGCACAGTTTTCCTTGTGCTCTGTCAAAACATATGTTTTTTACGTTTTCAAATATTTCCGTGCGTAGACCGTCAAATTCTATATATGTCCAAGCAAATCTGAACATGTCCTGGAATTTTGGAGAGCGAAGTTGATTATGTGTGAGTGCCTGAACTTTGATAATTATCTGAAAATAAAAAATTAAAATTCTCACCCGAGAGACGATTTGAACCAACGACCTGTCGTTCCACAACTGCTCACGCTAGCCACGGGACCACGGCGCTCGTAAGCTAACAGCCTCCTCGATGTTGCCTACCTTGCGCATGGACTACTCAGTTTGTATATTTTGCTTATTTTTTTCATAGTTCCACACAACTTCTTCCTGTTTTCTCGATTGATCTGTGTTCAGTTTTTCAAGGCCTATCCCTGTGCCAACTTATAACTAAATCTGAGGGGGGTGCGATGGGGAGGTTCCCTTGTTAGAACTATTTAAACCTAACTAACCTAAGGACATCACACACATCCATGCCCGAGGCAGGATTCGAAGCTGCGACCGTAGCAGTCGCGCGGTTCCACTGTAGCGCCTGGAACCGCTCGGCTACCCCGGCCGGCCTACACGATACTATCGCCATCTACATATGTGCATATCACTATCCTATGACTTTTGTCAGATCAGTGTAGAAAAACCGAGTTCTTGATGCTGTCCGAAAACAAAGGAAGTAGGTTACAGTACACTTGTTCGCCCACTGTTCACCGGTGTGGGATCCGTGCCAGATAGGGTTGATAGAAGATATAGAGAAGATCCAACTGAGAGCAGCGCGGTTCGTTACAGGATCATTTAGTAATGGTGAAAGCGTTACGGAGATGATGATAAACTCCAGTGGAAGACTCTGCGAAAGAGTCGCTCAGTAGCTTGGTACGGACTATCCGTACCAGATAGGGTTGATACAAGATATAGAGAAGATTCAACTGAGAGCAGCGCGGTTCGTTACAGGATCATTTAGTAATGGTGAAAGCGTTACGGAGATGATGATAAACTCCATTGGAAGACTCTGCAAAAGAGACGCTCAGTAGCTTGGTACGGGCTTTTGTTGAAATTTCGAGAACACACCTTCACCGAGGAGTCAAGCAGTATATTGCTCCCTCCTACGTATATCTCGCGAAGACATCATGAGGATATTATCAGAGATATTAGAGCCCACACACAGGCATACTGACAATCTTTCTTTCCACGAACAATACGAGACTGGAATAGAAGGGAGAACCGATAGAGGTACTCAAGGTGCCCTCCGCCACACACCGTTAGGTGGCTTGCGGGGTATGGATGTAGATGTAGATGTAGATGTAGATATTGTTCGCATCCAAATGTCCGTGGTGTCAGTGTCGTATTTGTTAAACTGAATACGGCTAATTCATGTGATAAAGTGATTCATTCCTGTGGCGGAACCGTAATCTTCAAGCACAGTGATGCCAACATTTGTGACATGAATGTTATCCATTCCAGGTTTGACATCAATGCGATTATAGTTTTCGAATGACTCTTATATGTGCCAGTCGACAAAATAAGTGCAATAGTATCCACATACGGGGAAGTCCTTACTAATACTGGGGAGTACTGGTCCAGTTCCGACAAGGTCGAAGTTTTGAAAGGTGTCCGAGAACTGAAGGTCGATCTCCACAAGCGCATCCCGTCACACAAGTACGTGTGCGGGTACCATGGAGGTAAGAATAAGGGGAGATGGCGCTACGTATCCCAGCCGTACTACGTTTTGAAGCCATGGGGGCGTGGCTCGCTGCCATGACACTGACCAAAACATTGCCAGTGTGCTATAGCGCTGTGTGTATTACAGTCGCTAATTGCACAATATACGCATGTAGCGTCGTCAGATTGGTTGTTTCAAAGTTTTTGTTTAAAAAAATCTCGTAAAGGCGAAATTCCGCGTTTCTTCTGATTAAAAATAGTTTTTAATGTAATATTACGAATAGCTAGCCTTCAATGCAAACGATACAATTTTGTTAGTTCAGTAATAAACGTGTATCACAAACTAAATAATAGAAACTGAAAACTAAGTTAGCTATACCCTCCCTCCAAAGCCCCATAAATACATCTTGTTTGTAATACGTACTGGTACATTTCAGTTACGTTACACTACTGGGAAACACTGTTCATTACCACCAATATTTGCTGAGATACGGTACATAGAATGGCAAATCTACACAGTGTTCTGTTTAGGCCTATACTTTAGGCCAGTTAATGTAGTGTTAGCTTTTAATTTGGTACATGATGAAGACAAAGTGAGTTACTCAACACTTCGATTATCGACGATACGTACGTATTATACCGAAACGTGAACTTGAAAACTAAGAATTTAATTCTTTGAATTAACATACCTTTTCCAAATGTTTTGGGTGTGTAGGGAAAACTGATGGTACAGCATTTTCTCGGAGCCTTACTGTTGAAAGGGAAGTTCGGTCTATGTCCTCTTCTCGGAAATGCTGAGAACATATAGTGCTCCATTTAGACGCACGCGAATTCTTCCTCCTCACGGCATTCTCCCACAGAGCTTTCCGACTTTCATTTTTAGGAAATCTAAAATCATACAGGAGAAAAACACGCTATAGTACAAGTACCGATGTAGCACACGTTCATTCACAATGAAGTTGTAAAATCACACTTAACGAGACGACTTACACATGAAATGTTATTCCCTTCGATTTCGCATCACAATCAGGACGATTCGTACATCTGAACACCACACAAGTCACCATAATAGCGCAAAATCCTTCCAAAAGCGAGCGACAAGCCTATGCACACAAGCTTACAGCAGCAATGTTTTGGTCGGATTGAGATGGCTACCCTCGGCTTCACATAGCATCACAGCTGTGACGTCACGGCGTCTCCCTCTATTCTTACCTGCATGGCGGTCAGTCTTAGAACCGCGCGGCGTGTGGCGCAGTTGGCTGCAGTCGCGGCCACACAGCCTGGAACTGTCACTGCTTTGCCCCTGACGAACGCGGCGGCTTCTAAACACTGAGACCACACTGAGGCCCGCCACTGTTGGTTGGTTGGTTGGTTGGTTTTGGGGAAGGAGACCAGACAGCGTGGCCATCGGTCTCATCGGATTAGGGAAGGATGGGGAAGGAAGTCGGCCGTGCCCTTTCAGAGGAACCATCCCGGCATTTGCCTGGAGTGATTTAGGGAAATCACGGAAAACCTAAATCAGGATGGCCGGACGCGGGATTGAACCGTCGTCCTCCAGAATGCGAGTCCAGTGTCTTACCACTGCGCCACCTCGCTCGGTCCCCGCCGCTGCGCCGCTGTACTCACCGAAACGACTGCCGGTGCAAATGTCACTGACAAGAATACTCCCAAGGAAACTATTAATGCGTAGAAATCAGCAACCGTAGATACAGAAATGACCGGTAGTAAAAATAAAAATGGTTCAAATGGCTCTGAGCACTATGGGACTTAACTTCTGAGGCCATCAGTCCCTTAGAACTTAGAACTACTTAAACCTAACTAACCTAAGGACATCACACACATCCATGCCCGAGGCAGGATTCGAACCTACGACCGTAGCGGTCGTGCGGTTCCAGACTAAAGCGCCTAGAGCCGCTCGGCCACACCAGCCGGCGGTAGTGAAAATAGAATGGATAACAACACACCCACGGAAATCAGTTACGCTGAATGTTTTCGACCGAAATTCAGTTTTACGACTCGTAATTATGTGTAACCTCTAACCGAGTTTGTTTCAGACAGCACTGACCAACTTTGAGGCTCTGTCTGCTGACGACAACAGCCATTAAAATATGTATCAACTACGTGGCGCTGGTGATACCCATTCCTTGAGACACGGCTACGAGAATTATTACGTCGGTCTTAGGTTAATTTGTAACCCATGGAAACACATTCTGAGTTAAATTTGACAGTTTCCCTGCAGAAATCAGTGGAATAAACCTTGTGAACGTTAGCACACACCCTTATTCGTCTGTACAATGTGCGAATTATGGATAATATAGTGCAACAGCTCAACATTTCACTTACCCAACGGAATTACTCTAGACATTGTGAACCCGCCTATGTCCGAACCATATGAAACAATCTTTAATCGGAATCATTTATCTACACAGTTTCATACAGATAAACATTCCGGCAAATAATATGAAGAAGACGGGGGAAATAAATCTTAAAATTATGGAAAACAAAAGTAAAAATGAGATATAACTAAAATAACCCGGCCTCAGATTGGAAAGTCATTTGGAATAATATCAGCTGTCGGTATCCATCATCATATGTGAAGAAACGCACCATAAAGCAGCTAACATTAAGTTATCGACCATCACAAGATTTTACGTTGACAGCTGGCCATTGTGGCAGAGCGGTTCTAGGCGCTTCAGTCCGGAACCGCGCTGGTGCTACGGTCGTAGGTTCGAATCCTGCCTCGGGCATGGATGTGTGTAGTGTCCTTAGGTTAGTGAGATTTACGAAGTTCTAAGTCTAGGGGAGTGATGACCTCAGATGTTTAGTCCCATAGTGCTCAGAGGCATTTGACCCATATTACGTTGTCCATCTAGCAGACTCACCATCGTGTTCGTCTTGTAATTTAGTCGATAGCGAAGAACGCAAACTTGTGTGTAAAAAAAGGAACTGAAGTTTCGTAAGTTGTCAGGTAATACGTAGCGAGTATAGAAACAACAGCTCCTAAATATGTTATACCAGCAGATATTGTAAACCCAGAAAATCGACCATATCCTACCACGAAACGTAATGCTCTTAAATCGATGAAAGCTCATGCAATACAGAACATACTGAGAGAAGCAAATAAGAGCAGCGAAGATAAAGAAAAATTCGCAAATTTCTTAAACCTTACAATCATGTAATGAAAAAAGGAACTCACAGAAATCGACTGAAAAAAGAACTGAATGAAAGTTTCAACAGATATCCACAAAACTGACGGTTCAACGCCAATGGATTTAAATTAAATGTGTGAAATTGTTACCCTGTGTACAACAATTCATAAACTGACCGTTTTTCTTTCAAGTGTTACTGTGATGCAGTTGTGTAAAGTTACTTTGTTTCCGGGAAAAAAGGTAGAAGAAGAAGAGGAAGAAAAGAAATTGGGTAGAGACGTCATGTGAAAAAGTGAAGAGTAGTTTGTCAGATGCTTCGAGTCCTGTTTCTTCTACTTCTTTTTACGCCCTCTTTTCTAAAAGCACTTGGTTATTAATTTAAGAAAATTGTGTTCTGTAATATTAAATGTTATGTACATATAATTGTGCATTCTCCCAGGAGTGAGTTGTCATTGCCAAGTATTTACAAATTAAGCATGAAACACACAAATGAAATAAAGTATTAGAAACGCGTTCATTATCTGATAAAACAAACTAGGCACCACTCAGAATAAAAAGTACAGAAAAGACCGGATGCATTTGAAAAACAATTAAAAGGGCACTTAATCTATGCTATCCTTAAAGTATAAAAGAAAATTTACAGGGTAGTTATTTTTGGAGACTTTGTTTCGAAACAAACTGCATAAATAGACGAAATGTATTGTGGAACTAGTACAGGAATATTTCTGCAGCTGTTTTTTCTCGTTGTTTCAGTGACATTCAAGTGCAACGGAAGACGTACATTTTTCTCACACTAAATCATAGTTTTTGGCACAAATTAGAACATTCTTCACACAACTATCTCGCATTTACCATTGTGGGAGGTTACTCCTAAGTTCTTTTCATAATACATATGAAAATAAGGAGTATGAAGTAGGTAGATTCTCATTTTCAAAGGAAGAATAAGCAGCTATAGTTTCGAAATTTGCAGTGAATGTACCATTTGAAGATATGAGTTGCTTGCCGTAATTCGTGTGCAAGAATATCTACCACGGTCACAACTATAATCGGTATTTACTATTTTTTATGGTTTCAGAAAAGATGTAACTAGACGACAAACATTATGTATACGGTCCTAAAATGAATAAACAGAGCTGTTGAAACGAGGCCAATAAACAGGTCAAATCGATTAAGATGAGGCAATATGTGAACTACCCTCTGATGCGCATCCTGTAAATAAGCTTCCATTTATTAATACTAATGAGGCACATGCAGTGACTGTACATTTCCAGACAGCATTTGTCAAATGAGTATATTGAGGTTAGCCACCCTTTCATGCTTGCAAGTAATTAAGTATTGAAAACAGCAAACAGTCATGAGAACCATAAAATTGAAGCAGCAAGTATACCAGATGTGAGCTTCAAGTCACGGGAGCGAGAGATTTACGCCGGTGACTTGATACAACCACGAAAGTCCCTAGACATCGCCGAAGGTCCAAACACAGCACGTGCACGTCGTAGTAACGTCACGGAGAAGTGCCAACGAGTTTAATCTAGCGTCTCCTCAGCGTAATAACATAAATTTTGAACAGAATAAACTGTGATATAGGGAATAATGTATAAGTGAACTTGAGTCTTTAAAAGAAAATATTTTTTATAAAGTAATATAAGTGGATCTTCTGTGGGAAATTGTTAATGTATAAGGAGGGAAATGATTTTGAATGAAAAAACTGTGTTTTGTTAGCCTCTTTATTTCGTATAATATACGAAAGAGGAATGTTAATTTTATTAATACGAGGGTGAGTCAAATGAAAACCTTAAATATATTTTAAATGTTTTTTATTGTGCAGAAGTGGTACAAAGCTGTATCACGTTTCAACATATTCTCCCCCACGCTCAAGGCAAGTCCTCCAGTGCTTACAAAGTGCATAAATTTCTTTAGAAAAAATTATTTTGGTAGTCGGCGCAACCACTCAAGCACCGCGTGGCGTACCTCTTCATCAGAAAGGAACTCCTTTCTCCCCATTGCGTCTTTGAGTGGTCCAAACATTTGGGAATCACTTGGGGCAAGGTCTGGTGAGTATGGTGGATGAGGAAGACACTCACAATGCAGGTCTGTGAGTGTTGCAACTTTTGTACGGGCAGTGTGGGGCCTTGCATTGTCATGTTGCAAATGGACAACTGCTGACAGCAATCCACGTCGCTTTGATTTGATTGCAGGCCGCAGATGATTTTTTAGGAGATCTGTGTATGATTCACTGGTGACAGTGGTCCCTCTAGGCATGTAATGCTCCGAAATGACGCCTTTTTCGTCCCAAAAGAGAATCAGTATAGCCGTCCCTGCTGATGGTTCTGTTCGAAACTTCTTTTTTTTGTGGTATGGAATGGCGCCATTCCTTGCTCGCTCTCGTCATTTCCGGTTGGTGGAAGTGAACCCAGGTTTCGTCCCAAGTAACGATTCTTGCAAGGAAGCCATCATCTTATCGTTCAAAGCGCCGAAGAAGTTCTTCACAAGCATCAACACGTCGTTCTCTCATTTCAGGAGTCAGCTGCCGTGGCACCCATCTTGCAGACACTTTGTGAAACTGTAGCGCATCATGCACAATGTGATGTGCTGACCCATGACTAATCTGTAAACATGCTGCAATGTCATTCAGTGTCACTCGGCGGTTTTCCTTCACCATGGCTTCAACTGCTGCAATGTTCTGTAGAGTCACAACTCGTTGTGCCTGACCTGGACGAGGAGCATCTTCCACTGAAGTCACACCATTTGCGAACTTCCTACTCCATTCGTAGCCTTTCTGCTGTGACAAACATGCCTCACCGTGCTGAAACTTCATTCGTCGATGAATTTCAGTAGGTTTCACACCTTCATTACGCAAAAAACGAATAACAGAACGCTTTTCTTCCCTGGTGCAAGCCGCAGGTGGGGCAGCCATTTTTATACTGATACTGCGACGGTGTTTGTGCTTCTGCACGATGCTGCCACCTACAGGCTATTCTGCACGCTGTTTGTAGTACGCTTACCAACTTTCAGGATAATGGCGCGAAATTTCGATTTGCTATTAGAAATTCTAGGTTTTTATTTGACTTACCCTCGTATTTGTGCCTTAAAGTAAACATAACAAGCAACTTAACGTTACTGTATTCTTCTATATAAAAGTTTATCCTTCTTTCTAATGCTGACCTGTTGTCGGCGGTATTTGTAGAGAGAGCTGAATAGAAATTACCTTTCTCAATTTCATTAGATGTAATGATCTTGAAGATATAAATTCAAGAAATAAATAGGTACAAGTATTAGGTCAGAAAACTGTGAAAATTATGTCGTGGCAGTGCACAGCTTTCATTATCTTCATCGACTTTTGTAACCAACAGATAAAAGAAACGCAAACGAGTAAATAAGCTACTTTCTGTGGTAACACTTCTCCCTTCGTGTAGCTGAATTAAGTTTCTCACGAAAATATTAAACAGAGCTGGGAGTCACTATTTCTTTTCTGTTGTTTAACTAGACTTTTCCTTGTCGCTTCTCTAGAGTAAGAGCCATAGAAACTGATACACCTGCCCAACATTATGTAGGGCTCCCGCGAGCACGCCGGAGTGCCGCAACTCTACGTGGCATGGACTCAACTAATGTCTGAAGTAGTGCTGGAGGGAATTAACCTCATGAATCGTGCAGGGCTGTTCATAAATCCATAAGAGTAAGATGGGGTGGAGATATCTTCTGAACAGCACGTTGCAAGGTATCCCAGATAATGTTCATGTCTGCGGAGTTTTGTGGACAGCAGAAGTGTTAGACCAGTGTTCCTGGAGCCACTCTGTAACAATTCTGAATGTGTGGGATGTCGCATTGCCCTTCAGGAATTGCTCAGTTCTGTCAGAATGCACAATGGACGCGAATGGATACAAGTGATCAGAAAGGATGCTTACTTACATGTCACATCACGGAGTCGTGTCTAAACGTACCAGGGGCCCATATCACTCCTACTGCACACACCACACACCATTACAGAGCCTCCATTAACTTGTACAATCCTCTGCTGCCATGCACGCTCCAAGAATTCAAGAGGTTGTCTCCATACCCGTACACATCCATCCAATCGATACAATTTGAGCCCGCATCTCGTGGTCGTGCGGAAGCGTTCTCGCTTCCCACGCCCGGGTTCCCGGGTTCGATTCCCGGCGGGGTCAGGGATTTTCTCTGCCTCGTGATGGCTGGGTGTTGTGTGCTGTCCTTAGGTTAGTTAGGTTTAAGTAGTTCTAAGTTCTAGGGGACTGATGACCATAGATGTTAAGTCCCATAGTGCTCAGAGCCATTTGAACCATTTGATACAATTTGAAACGAGACTCGTCCGACCAGGCAACATTCTTCCAGTCATCAACAGTCCAATGACAGTGTTGACGGGTCCAAGCGAGGCGTAACTTTGTGTAGGTCAGTCATCAAGGGTACACGAGTGGTCCTTCGCCTCCGAAACACCATACCGATGATATTTCGTTAACACGGTGACACTTGTTGATGGTTCACCACTGAAATCTGCAGCAATTTGCCAATGGATTCCAATTTTGTCATGCTGAACGATTCTCTTCAGTCATCGTTGGTCCCATTCTTACAGGACATTTTTCCGGCCGCAGCGATGTCGGAGATTTGATGTTTTACGGGATTCCTGATATTCATGGTACTCTTGTGAAATGGTCGTGCGTGAAAATCCCCACTTCGTCGCTACCTCGGAGATGCTGTGTTCCATCGCTCATGTGCCGACTATAGCACCACGTTCAACGTCACTTAAATCTAGATAACTTGCCGTTGTAGCAGCAGTAACCGATCTAAGAACTGCGCCAGACACTTATTGTCTTATATAGGCATTGTCGACCGCAGCGCCGTAATCTACCTCTCCACAGACCACTGTATTTGAATACTCATTCCTATAACAGTTTCTTTGTCGATTTAGTGTATTTCCTCCTCCTCCCTTCTTTGTGTCCAATCTTCCTCTGCCATCTCTCTGTCCACCTCACCCTCTCATCTCTACCTGTCCTCCTCCTCTGTCTACCTGTCTCTCCATATGCTCTTCCTTCCCCCTCTCTATCCATCTCCTCCCTATGTCCACATCTTTTCTCGTGGCCTCTTTCCTCTTCCCCATTTTCCATCTATCTCCAGCTCCGTATCTCTCTGGCTATCCACTTCTTCCCCCTATGACCGTCTCCTTCTTTCCCTTCTTTCTGTCTTCCTGTCCTTTCTCTCTCTGTCCATCTCTTCATCTCTCTCTGTCCATCTCCTCCTCCCATTTCCTTATTTGTCCCTCTGATATTGCCTCTCCATATCCATGTTTCTCATGGCATCCTCTCGCTAGTCCTCCTTCTCCTCACGCTATACATCTCCTCCATTCCCCATCTCAGGAACGATATCCTCCTCCCACACTCTATATCCATCTTCTCCTCCTCCTAGTCTCTTTGTCATCGCACATTTTTCCATTCCTTCTCACCTCTCTCTGTCCATTCACTTCTGCTCCTCATTGTCCAAACCCTCCTGCACTCTCTGTCCATCCCCCCCCCCCTCCAAGTGTCCCATGACTCCAACCTCCTCTATCCATCTCAAACGTTCCCCAGTCAAGTCCATCTCACACATATAGCCCCTGCAAAACAGGTCTATAAAGTAGGTCAATACTACATTCACAACACATTTGTCGGATTAGGCAGCATATATGTCAGGGGGTTGAAAAACATTTTTCTTTGCTCTTGACAATTAGGCTGTCCTGTAGTACTCCAATACAACACATGTGTCATTTATGGCAACCTAAATGTCAGTGATTGGAAAACCATTTCTTGTGTCTGATATGTACACTACAGTCCAAAGCATGTCAGGCTGATACACTTCCCACACAACATGCCAATTGTGCAAGACAGCTTATTTTCCAGGGGATGGGAAAAACACTTCTTTCCCATATTTTCTTTTCTCTTGGAGCTAGGAGGTTATAAAACCCACAGTGATGACACTCTCAACGCCTGCTTTTTGAGGAGACCCTGAACATACACAACTGGCCATTAAAATTGCTACACCAAGGCGAAACGCAGATGATAAACGGGTATTCATTCGATAAATATATTATGCTAGAACTGACATGTGATAACACTTTCACGTAATTTGGGTGCAAAGATCCTGAGAAATCAGTACCCAGAACAACGACCTCTGGCTGTAGTAACGGCCTGGGCATTGAGAAAAAACGGAGCTTGGATGGCATGTACAGGTACAGCTACCCATGCAGCTTCAACACGATACCACAGTTCATCAACAGCAGTGACTGGCGTATTGTTATTGTGATGAGCCAGTTGCTCGGCCACCATTGACCAGACTTTTCAATTGGAGAGAGATCTGGAGCATGTGCTGGCCAGGGCAGCAGTCGAACATTTTCTGTATCCAGAAAGACCCGTACAGGACCTGCAACATCGGTCGTCCATTATCCTGCTGAAATGTAGGGTTTCGCAGGGATCGAATGAAGGTTAGAGCCACGTGTCGTAACACATCTGAAATGTAACATCCACTGTTTAAAGTGCCGACAATGCGAACAAGAAGTGGCCGTGACGTGTAACCAATGGCACCCCATACCATCATGCCAGGTGATACGCCAGTATGGCGATGACGAATAAATGCTTCCAATGTGCGTTCACCGCGATGTCTCCAAATACGGATGCGACCATGATGATGGCGTAAACAGAACCTGCATTCATCCGAAAAAATGACGCTGTGCCATTCGTGCACCCAGGTTCGTCGTTGAGTGCACCATCGCAGGCAGTCCTGTCTGTGATGCACCGTCAAGGGTAACGGCAACCATGGTCTCCGAACTAATAGTCCATGCTGCTGCAAACGTCGTCGAACTGTTCGTGCGGATGGTTGTTGTCTTGCAAACTGAAAACTTCCCTATCTGTTGACTCAGGGATCGAGACGTGGCTGCACGATCCGTTACAGCCATGCGGATAAGATGCCTGTCATCTCGACTGCTAGTGATACGAAGCCGTTGGGATCCACCACGGCGTTCCGTATTACCCTCCTGAACCCACCGATTCCATATTCTGTTAACAGTCTTTGGATCTCGACCAACGCGAGCAGCAATGTCGCTATACGATAAAACCGCAACCGGGATAGGCTACAATTTGACCTTTATCAAAGTCGGAATTGTGATGGTACCCATTTCTCCTCCTTACACGAGGCATCACAACAACGTTTCACCAGGCAACGCCGGTTAACTGCTGTTTGTGTATGAGAAATCAGTTGGAAACTTTCCTCATGTCAGCACGTTGTAGGCGTCGCCACAGGCGCCATCCTTGTGTGAATGCTCTGAAAAACTAATCATTTGCATATCACAGCATCTTCTTCCTGTCGGTTTAGTTTCGCGTCTGTAGCACGTCATCTACGGGGTGTAGCAATTTTAGGGGCCAGTAGTGTAGGTTAAGTAGGCACTAATGATGCTTTAAGTAAACTGAAACGTGTGTGATCCACACAAAAGTTTTATAAATTGGAAGAGTTGGAAAGCCGTCAATAGCAACAGACTAATATGTAAATGTAGCGTATTGTGCGTAAATAGTCGCAACGGATCAATACTGTTTCAGTTCACTTTTGATAATGAAACATTTGGAACAAAAACAGAAACAAAATACGCAGGAGAATACGTCTATAGCGTCATATGGTGAATTGGTTGTAGGAAAAGCAGATACCAGATTGAATTTCGTTTCAAAAATTCTTAGATATGTACACTCCTGGAAATAGAAAAAAGAACACATTGACACCGGTGTGTCAGACCCACCATACTTGCTCCGGACACAGCAAGAGAGCTGTACAAGCAATGATCACACGCACGGCACAGCGGACACACCAGGAACCGCGGTGTTGGCCGTCGAATGGCGCTAGCTGCGCAGCATTTGTGCACCGCCGCCGTCAGTGTCAGCCAGTTTGCCGTGGCATACGGAGCTCCATCGCAGCCTTTAACACTGGTAGCATGCCGCGACAGCGTGGACGTGAACCGTATGTGCAGTTGACGGACTTTGAGCGAGGGCGTATAGTGGGCATGCGGGAGGCCGGGTGGACATACCGATGAATTGCTCAACACGTGGGGCGTGAGGTCTCCACAGTACATCGATGTTGTCGCCAGTGGTCGGCGGAAGGTGCATGTGCCCGTCGACCTGGGACCGGACCGCAGCGACGCACGGATGCACGCCAAGACCGTAGGATCCTACGCAGTGCCGTAGGGGACCGCACCGCCACTTTCCAGCAAATTAGGGACACTGTTGCTCCTGGGGTATCGGCGAGGACCATTCGCAACCGTCTCCATGAAGCTGGGCTACGGTCCCGCACACCGTTAGGCCGTCTTCCGCTCACGCCCCAACATCGTGCAGCCCGCCTCCAGTGGTGTCGCGACGTGCGTGAATGGAGGGACGAAGGGAGACGTGTCGTCTTCAGCGATGAGAGTCGCTTCTGCCTTGGTGCCAATGATGGTCGTATGCGTGTTTGGAGCCGTGCAGGTGAGCGCCACAATCAGGACTGCATACGACCGAGGCACACAGGGCCAACACCCGGCATCATGGTGTGGGGAGCGATCTCCTACACTGGCCGTACACCACTGGTGATCGTCGAGGGGACACTGAAGAGTGCACGGTACATCCAAACCGTCATCGAACCCATCGTTCTACCATTCCTAGACCGGCAAGGGAACTTGATGTTCCAACAGGACAGTGCACGTCCGCATGTATCCCGTGCCACCCAACGTGCTCTAGAAGGTGTAAGTCAACTACCCTGGCCAGCAAGATCTCCGGATCTGTCCCCCATTGAGCATGTTTGGGACTGGATGAAGCGTCGTCTCACGCGGTCTGCACGTCCAGCACTAACGCTGGTCCAACTGAGGCGCCAGGTGGAAATGGCATGGCAAGCCGTTCCACAGGACTACATCCAGCATCTCTACGATCGTCTCCATGGGAGAATAGCAGCCTGCATTGCTGCGAAAGGTGGGTATACACTGTACTAGTGCCGACATTGTGCATGCTCTGTTGCCTGTGTCTATGTGCCTATGGTTCTGTCAGTGTGATCATGTGATGTATCTGACCCCAGGAATGTGTCAATAAAGTTTCCCCTTCCTGGGACAATGAATTCACGGATCTGTCCCCCATTGAGCATGTTTGGGACTGGATGAAGCGTCGTCTCACGCGGTCTGCACGTCCAGCACTAACGCTGGTCCAACTGAGGCGCCAGGTGGAAATGGCATGGCAAGCCGTTCCACAGGACTACATCCAGCATCTCTACGATCGTCTCCATGGGAGAATAGCAGCCTGCATTGCTGCGAAAGGTGGGTATACACTGTACTAGTGCCGACATTGTGCATGCTCTGTTGCCTGTGTCTATGTGCCTATGGTTCTGTCAGTGTGATCATGTGATGTATCTGACCCCAGGAATGTGTCAATAAAGTTACCCCTTCCTGGGACAATGAATTCACGGTGTTCTTATTTCAATTTCCAGGAGTGTATTTCAGCTACGAGAAGTGACTTGCCAAACACTCGGTCGGCCAATTCTTGAGTAGTTCATGTCACTCTGTGACCTTCACCATATAGCTGAAAGTTCAGTCCATGCTTCCATACGAATTGTAAACTTTCTTTCCAAAATTTAAAAAAAATTGTTAACATCTACTACCTGGATGATTATGCTTTTAAGCCGTTTCCAACTGTTACCAGCCTATAGATGCACTTCAACAAAATTTATGCACTATTTAGAAGTACTGAAAGAAGATACAGATCTGCACTGGATAGTAATATCGTTTTAGTTTTGACAGAATCACAAGCTGCGACAAACAGCTCTGAAGAGCGTCGTTATAGACCAAGCCGGTAGTCTAATGACAAAAAATTTGTGACCATAGACGTGAAGTAAAGGAAATTTTGACAGAAAGTTTACAGGCCTGGTGAAGCCATGGTTTTTACTTTTCAAGAGGTTATTAGCGCTTGTGGAGCTTAACTTCGGGTTACTGGAGGAGACAGAGATTGAAATAAGAGTGACGAGTTTCACTACTGGTTCGTTCAAATAAGAACGTGCCGTTAACGGGAATGCTCATTTACATCCAGTGGTACATTCTATAAAAGGGCGTTGTTCGCTGTTGAGTGGACGTTACAGGAAACGTCACTTGGGATACAGCTTTTTCTAACATTTTTCCTGCAAATTAACCAGGACGAGAACCTAGAAAAATTGAAAGGCGTACTACCGATAAAGGTTATGACGGCACAATCTCTGCGACTGCAACAGGAAAGTGATAGTAGCACCGAAAGTACCCCGTACCGCACGCTGTAAGGTCCCTTTCAGCGCATATGCCGATGTTAGTATACAGTGCTCAAACAATTCCTGTTCATGTCTTTCATGCGAAGCCCAGTGTCGACAGAAATGTCGGTTTGTTTCCCATTACCAACAAAATCGTTACGTGCCTATTCGACACGGAGTGCTCCCAGCTTACTCTAGTCCGACATCCGCTTTATCGGTATGTATTAACAGGGACAGCAAAACACTAAACAACGATCCAGCGGCGACACAGTAGCGCTGCATGCTTGGCGGTAACAGCACAGCGGGCCAGGAAGCCTCTGCAGCTGGTGGAGTACTAATTATTCTTTCAGTTTTACTGTCGCTGCTACTAAATATGCATAAAACGAATATCGCACTTGGCTAATCTAAGATACAGATCTGCATGTGACGTTGATGTTCTCCCGAATCGCTCGGTGTATGTAGTTCCGCATTAGTCCGGGAGACGTGGACACAGTCGTTTTGGACTGTGGTGCAGCTGAATCGACGTCCCTGAAGCTCGTTCGAGCATCTTACGCTCGAATTGTCCTGTCGTCTGTTGCAGTAATCCAAGTGCCAATCAGTCATCCGCTCTAGGATCATGGCGGGTGAACTTGATACGAAGAACAGTACAGAAGCGAAACGTGTTTCGAAGTAATACATACTGAGTGCGAAAGATGATGGTTTAACAAGGTCTGGGAGAGATATTCATTTGTGACTGATAAGGATGTCACTACAAGCGCTTATGAGTCCACAACACAGCGGATATACGACTGACATATACAGGAAAATGTGTAAGATATCTACTACTGCACACTTCTTTTGTCTGTGCGGTTTGTGTATTTCTGAAATATGAAATTTGTGCCAACTCTCTTTCGTGAGAAGAACAAAAATCGATTTGTGAAGAATTTATTGAGAACTACATTGAGGAAATATTATTCAAATTAAAACTTAATGGCAGGTCAGATTTGTGTGCCGGACCGAGACTTGAACTCAGGACCTTTGCCTTTCGCGGGCAAGTGCTCTTCTTCTTTTTCTTTTTTTCGTAGCGGACCTCACATGAGATCCGTTGCAGTTTTTTTTTTGTTCGTAGCCGACGTCATATAATATCCGCTGAAGTTCGTTGTTTATCTCTTCACTCAGTTTTTTCATCACAGAGGCCAGTCAGCTCTGACGGTATGCTCTGATCTACCCAAGCACGACTAACGCCCCGTCCTCACAGGTTTACTTCCGCCAGTACCTCGTCTCCCACCTTCCAAACTTTTGCAAGTTTCGCAGGAGAGCTTCTGTGAAGTTTGGAAGTTAGAAGACGATGTACTGGTGGGAGTAAAGCAGTGGGGACAGGGCGTGACTCGTGCTTGGGTAGCTCAGATGGTACAGCACTTGCCCGCGAAAGGGTAAGGTTGCGACTTTGAGTTTCAGTTCGAGATTTGATCTGACAGGAAGTTTCATATCAGCACACACTCCGCTGCAGGGTGAAAATTTCTTTGTGATTGTTCAAATTGTTAGGAGCAAATCTCCAGAATTTTAATAAGGTTTCATTTGTTACTGACAGAGGCGTTAATATATACAAGGCGTTGTAGCCTTTCAGTATTATGTGCGCATTACGCTTGTTTTAAAGGAAGTTCTCAAACATATTTTTGATGAGGATTATTTGATAAATGAAGCTGCAGTGGTTTGTTCCATGACTTATGCTGCTAAAGAGACTGTGCGTTCCGTGAAGAAGATTAGTGGCGTGAATTCGATACAGATTCGCTAGAAGCATGAAACGGAGAGTAGGTGAAACAGTTTGTTTATGATGCTACAGTATATAGTTAGGCAGTACGATAAAATCGTGGAAACGCTTCTAGAGAAAGGCGTGTGAGAAAAACTTACTTGTCACCGCGGGAGAACTCGCGACATTTTTACAGCGATTCAAAGATGCAACAGGAATACTGGATAGCAAGAAGTATCCTAAAATGGAGTTTGTTTTGTTATGCGTGAACTAACTGAAAAGTAATTGTAATACGCGACCTGAAGATACAGTGGTATGTTTAGTTTTCTTGTCTAATACACGCTGCGTGTTCAGCGAATTAAAACTGTACCTAATTGCAAAACGCCAATTTGAGTGTCACGAAAACTTTGGCAATACGGTATAGCCGTCATATTATCGTGTATTAACCATAGATGCTAAGACCACTGTGCCGGCCGCTGGTGGCCGAGCGGTTCCGGCGCTACAGTCTGGAACCGCGCGACCGCTACGGTCGCAGGTTCGAATCCTGCCTCGGGCATGGATGTGTGTGTTGTCCTTAGGTTAGTTAGGTTTAAGTAGTTCTAAGTTCTAGGGGACTTATGACCTCAGCAGTTGAGTCCCATAGTGCTCAGAGCCATTTGAACCATTTGAACTAAGACCACTGCCTCCATCTCAGAGGAAAATGTCGAAATTAGGGCCGTAATCAAGATCACTCGCTCTCTATATAAGCGGGCAGTGCACGCCAGCGGGACCATTCCGCTGTGAGCTTCATCTGCAACAGCATTGAAGCACTGTGCCTCGTCGACGTGTGTATCGTCAACGCCGTCACCGCACGCCAGTCTACAAATGTATTATAAGCCTCGAAAATAAACTTCGAGGAAATGGAACAGCCCAAGCAGTAATACTAAACGGAACTATTCTCTTCCGTGGCTGCAGTCACCAGCCGGCGGGAGTTATCCCGTACCCGCGCTATAGTAGCACTAGTAGCGCGCGTACCATGGTGCTGTCTAGTGTTACTACAGCGCGCGTACGGGATAACCACTTTCCCGTCAAAAATAATTTTTTTTAAATTTAATAATTTGATCGCCAGTTACATCTAATTACAATGCTGATTAATGTGAGAACATTATTTCTGCTCTAAATTAACAATTACTATCCTAAAATGCCATTTGCAGCCCGCCGGAGTGGCCGAGCGGTTCTAGGCGCGTCAGTCTGGAACCGCGTGACCGCTACGGTCGCAGGTTCGAATCCTGCCTCGGGCATGGATGTGTGTGCTGTCCTTAGGTTAGTTAGGTTTAACTAGTTCTAAGTTCTAGGGGACCGATAACCTCAGCTGTTAAGTCCCATAGTGCTCAGAGCCACATGAACCATTTTTTTGCCATTTGCACTTTGACCCTCCTATGCTGCAATGTATAAGAATTTTAACTTTGCTGCCTTAATCTGCGACCGGTGACGTCATCAACCACTAGATGTACACCGCGAACCGGGGGCTCAAGGATGCAACAAATGTGTAAATATTTAGTAATAGTAACATTTCTGTGTTCGCCCTTCCGATTGCTGAAAATTCTGTGTCTGACTAAAATGAGACGTTAAATACTGTTAGTCAAATACGTGATGAAATATCATTTCCTGTGCGATGCTATATTTTTGTGGAACAGTAAATACTTATTTAGGGCCGTCCAGAGAACCTCATCCACGCTCAGAAGCCAAAAAAAGTGTCTATTTTCAGAGTGACTAGACAGAGGGCCAAGTATTCAATCTACCGATGATGTTGACTTTTATTTAACACGAATGGACAGTGGCGACGACGAGGATCGGCTTTAGAGGTGGCAGCGTAACAGTAATCTCTTTCCCAAGACATCTGCTGTAGCGAGAAGAATGTTATGTGTTCCAGCCTCAAATGTGACTGGCGAAAGAAATTCCAATGCGGCATGGAACCTTATCTCGCACGAAGTACACTTGATCCGAAAGAAGTCGATTCATTCCATTTGCGGTAACTGGGAATAATTTGGAGATAATTTTATTCCTGTTAGATATCTAATTTCTTAGATGGTCAACGTTCACATAAGTAAATTTGGATTAGTTAAGTATATAGTGTCATAAAATACAGCAATGTGGTTTTTAATTACCGTCATTACGAAGCTGGTAGTTACATAGAGCCTCTGTGAAACTCCAGACGGTTCCCAAAGTTTCGTTACTGCATAAAGCAACTTATTCTCTCTTATCGATCACAATGATGTCGCGATTAGACAATACCATCCAGCAGTATACGGCTGTAGCGTAACTAAATTGATCTGGGTGAAGCAGCATCCACTGGTGAGAGTATATGTCAGGAGTGACGTCAGCTTCCAGACGCACAGAAGGGCTGCTGAAACGGTCGTAATAGCAGCACAGCCATAGCTGTCCTCCCACCGGCATCTGGTTCGAACACAGACAGCCCACTTCGGGCATTCGTACTCGCGAAAACGATGTCTGTAGGCGGTGGGATCGAACAAAACGCCGTGTTTTCAGACGTCTAATCTGGGCTCTATGGAACAGGCGCGTAAAATTCCGCTTTAAAAATCATTTAGTTCGCAGCTGGAAATAAACAGACGCTTTCCATAGATACTGGGCTTCACATGAATTGATGAGCACTATCTGTGCCGGCTGACCCCAGCTACACAACGCAAAAAAGAAATTGCAAATATCTTCCGAAACACTACAGAACGACTCATGAGAAATACGCTCTGTTTATGACGTATTTTGAATCATATATACACTACTAGCCCTTAATATTGCTACACCAAAAAGAAATGCAGATGATAAACGGGTATTCACTGGAGAAATATATTATCCTAGAACTGACATATCATTACATTTTCATGCAATTTGGGTGCATGGATCCTGAGAAATCAGTACCCGGAACAACCACCTCTGGCCGTAATAACGGCCTTGATACTGGGCATTGAGTCAAACAGAGCTTGGATGGCGTGTACAGGTACAGCTTCAAAACGATACCACAGTTCATCTAGAGTAGTGACTGGCGTATTGTAACGAGCCAGTTGCTCGGCCACCATTGACCAGACGTTTTCAGTTGGTGAGAGATCTGGAGAATGTGGTAGTTAGGCCGGCAGTCCAACATTTTCTGTATCCAGAAAGGCCCGTACAGGACCTGCAACATGCGGTCGTGCATTATCTTGCTGAAATGTAGGGTTTCGCAGGGATCGATTGAAGGGTAGTGCCACGTGTCGTAACACATCTGAAATGTAACGTCCACTCTTCAAAGTGCCGTCAGTGCGAACAAGAGGTGACCGAGACGTGTAACCAATGGCATACCATCACGCCGGGTGATACGCCAGTATGGCGATGACGAATACACTTTTCCAATGTGCGTTCACCGTGATGTCGCCAAATACGGATGCGACCATCATGATGCTGTAAACAGAACCCAGATTCATCCGAAAAATTGACGTTTTACCATTCGTGCACCCATGTTCGTCATTGTGTACACAATCGCCGGCGCTCCTGTCTGTGATGCAGCGTCAAGGGTAACCTCAGCCACGGTCTCCGAACTGATAGTCCATGCTGCTGCAAACGTCGTCGAACTTTCATGCAGATGGTTGTTGTCTTGCAAACGACCCCATCTGTTGACTCAGGGATCGAGACGTGGCTGCACGATCCGTTACAATGCGGATAAGATGCCTGTCATCTCGACTGCTAGTGATACGAGGCCGTTGGGATCCAGTACGGCAGTCTGTATTACCCGTCTGAACCCACTGATTCCATATCCTGCTAACAGTCATTGCATCTAGACCAAAGTGAGCAGCAATGTCGCAATACGATAAACCGCAATTGCGATAGGCTACAACCCGACCTTTATCAAAGTCGGAAACGTGATGATACGCATTTCTCCTTCTTACACGTGAGTCCGCTCGTGGTCGTGCGGTAGCATTCTCGCTTCCCACGCCCAGGTTCTCGGGTTCGAGTTCCGGAGGGGTCAGGGATTTTCTCTGCCTCGTGATGACTGGGTGTTGTGTGCTGTCCTTAGATTAGTTAGGTTTAAGTAGTTCTAAGTACTAGGGGACTGATGACCAAAGATATTAAGTCCCATAGTGCTCAGAGCCATTTCTTACACGAGGCTTCACAACACCGTTTCACCAGGCAACGCCGGTCAACTGCTGTTTGTGTATGAGAAATCGGTTGGAAACTTTCCTCATGTCAGCACGTTGTAGGTGTCGCCACCGGCACCAACCTTGTGTGAATGCTCTGAAAAGATAATCATTTGCATATCATAGCACCTTCTTCCTGTCGGTTAAATTTCGCATCTGTAGCAATTTTAATGGCCAGTAGTGTAGGAATTATTGCCGAAACTTCGTCGGTATCCATTAATTAATTATTTATAAAACGGCAAGAGTGTGGTGGTGTACGAGTTTGTATTCCGGCTAGCTACGTACAACCCCATAACTGGACACAAGGAATTAATGCCAGCACTACAAGGACGTAACAGAAAATACCACCGTCGGTATCTTACGCGAATAACCAGCGAAGTGAAACGGACGTTTAACTGCTCCGTGCCAACCAGCGTGGATTTCGAAAACGTTGTTGGTGTGAAACTCAACTCGCATTTTTCTCACATGACATACTGACAGCCATGGAACAAGGCAGTCAGGGAGATGCAGCATTCGAAAAATCATTTGACTAAGATCCACATCAATGCATTTTATCAAAAGTACGTTAGTATGGGATATCAAGAGAAATTTCCCACTGGACTGAGAATTTTTTGGTAGGGAGGACGCAGGAAGATATCTTGGATGGAGGTTCATCAACAGCAGCAGAAGCGACTTCGACTGTGGGTCAGGTGAGTCAATTGGGATACTTCCTGTTCATACTGTATGTTAAAGACCGTGCAAACAATATTAATAGTAACTTTAAGCTTTTCTCAGACGACGCAGTTACGTATAATGGTGTCAAAGAAGCTGTGCAATTAGTCAGTCAGATCTTGTAAAATTTGTAAATTTGTGGTGAGATCTTACGGGACCAAACTGCTGAGGTCATCGGTCCCTAAGCTTACACACTACTTAATCTAACTTAAACTAACTTACGCTAAGGACAACAGACCCATGCCCTAGGGGGGACTCGAGTCTCCGACGGAGGGAGCCACACAGACGGTGATAAGGCGCCTTAGACGACGCGGCCAGTCGGATCTTGATAAATTTTCAAAGTGGCGGAAAGACTGACAACTTGTTTAAACGTTCAGTAATGTAAAGTTCTACACAGCGTAATTTGTTATCCTATGATTACAGTATCAATGAGTGAACTCACACAAATAGCTGGGTGTAACGATTCATAGGGATATGAGGTGGTACGATCACATAGTCTCAGTCACAGATGCAGCAGGGGACAGACTGCGGTTCAAATGTAAGTGGGTCGTCCAATAAATAAGTTTCCCTATTGTATTTATCTGTAATACAGACTGTACCTGTAACGTGTGAGTTCGACTGCCATTTTTTGGCAACGCTCACGTCGGTTTACGGTGTATACTGCACTAACTTCCCAGCATGCTGCCAGTTTGTTTGGAGTTACCGATATAAAGTGTGTCTGCTTGTGAGTTGCGCTCTGTCATTCGTTCCTTCACAGAAAAATAACTATCTGCTGTCGACAGCCATCGGGAGTTAACCTCTGTCTATCCGGAAGGCTGCATGGACATTCAAAAGGGCATGAGATCTGAGTCAATCATTCGATCCCTGAGACAAAACATCTAAGCATGTAGGGGAAGAAACCTGGCTAAAATGTCCCAAATAAGGCAAAGGCCATACATTTCAAAGGGAAAGTTATGCCAACAATCTTTTGGGACTGTCAGGGAATGTTACTCGTTCACTGCTTGTCTAGCAACACCACAATGAGAACCGAGAGGTACTGCAATGTCTTGAGGAATCTGTAAACTCCCATCAAAAGAAAATTTGCAGGACTTTCGTCTCGCAAAGTTGACTTCCTTCATGATAAAATTCGGTCTCACGCAGCTCGAATGACCCACGTAGA
This sequence comes from Schistocerca nitens, assembly GCF_023898315.1. Taxonomy (NCBI): domain Eukaryota; kingdom Metazoa; phylum Arthropoda; class Insecta; order Orthoptera; family Acrididae; genus Schistocerca; species Schistocerca nitens. Next base: position 99,304,707 of record NC_064617.1, read on the forward strand.
GCTTGGAAGATTCCACTCGGAAGTGTTGCCACATCCTCCATATTCACCAGAGCTTGCCCCAAATGGTTTTATCATGCTGCCCCAACTCAATGGTAATGGAGGAGATAAGCGCTTCAATACCGATTATGCAGTCAGATCAACAGTGATCAGCTGCTTACAGGATTAAGACCCGACATGGAGCAATACTAGTTTGAATAAACTTGCATTCCCAAAAATGCTTGGAGAAATAATGCCACTTTGCAGAAAAGTAAGAGAAATATTTAATAATGCCAGTAAACATGATAAATTGAGTGTAATGATTTTTATAAATGGAACTCTTACGTAGTGGAACTCCCTTGTAGAATACTAGGAAATTTTTGGAAATTTGTGGTAAGGTCTTTTGGGACCAAACTGCTGAGGTCATCGGCCCCTAAGCCTACACACTACTTAATCAAACGGAAACTAACTTACGATAAGCACAACACACACACCCATGCCCGAGGGAGGACTGGAAACTCCGATGGGGAAAGCCGCACGGACGGAGATAAGGCGCCTTAGACCGCGCGGCTACCTCCCGCGGCCAGAATACTAGGAAAATGCAAGAAGTCTAAGAAGGCGATTGCATACAAAACACTTGCAGAATATCGCTCAAGTGTGTGTGATTCGTACCAGACAGGACTCACAGAGGATATTGAATGAAAACAAAGAACAGCGACATTAGTGTTCACTGGTTTGTTCGACCAATGGGAGAGTGTAACGAAGATCTTGAAGAAAGTGAAATGTCAGATCCTTGAACACAGACGCAGCCTCTCACGTGAAAGCCTACTCAAAAAGTTTCCAGAACCAGCTGTAAGTGATGAATCCGTACATATTATAAAAATGGATGTACTTATATATGTACGTAAAATGTATGTACATTGCACATCTCCTCCTAAACTACTGGACAAAAATTGATAAACGCATCCTTTATTTTTTGGAAAAACTCGTTGTCGCTTAAGAACCACCTGCTTATCAAAAGGGTGTGCGTGGGTTTGAAAAAGCAGTGTAGCTCACGACGCGCAGATACCTGTACTTTAGCCATTCAGTATTTTACAATTAAAGCACCAAGTGAATTGCAACAAGCTTTACGCATAAAACCTTTAACAAACTTTTTCCCGCTTACAGCGCCCAAAAGACGGTGACTGGAAAAAGTTTACCGTTGTCTACATTTCCACTGGTCATGTGGTAAAATTACCACATGAAGCATGACTTTTATTTGTTACTTCTGTACTACTAACTGTGTTCGAAACACACATTTCACAACATTTACATATACCCCTGAATGTACTATCAAAATTCTATCATTGTGCCATACATAGTTCACGAGATATGCCGCGCCTCGTGATCACTGGGTGTTGTGTGGTGTCCTTAGGTTAGTTAGGTTTAAGTAGTTCTAAGTTCTAGGGGACTGATAACCATAGATGTTAAGTCCCATAGTGCTCAGAGCCATTTGAACCATAGATATGCCGTCAGAAGCACTGAGATGTGTGAAAAACTTCCGCATCCTGCAAGACGTTTAAATTTCTTACTTCGTTGCTACTAGCTCTATTCACAACTCATTTCGCAGAAAGTAATCGCATATACCGCTGGAAGTACCTGAAAAATTGCATGATTGGACAGCAGACAGTTCATAAGATACGACGTCGTAAACATTGAGCTGCTTGAAAATGAAAATGTTGGGCAAAATTCGACAGAGATGCGTGTGGAATGTGTGTACAAATACATATAACATATGTTGACTGTTTGTGAAATACCAAGGCTATACGGAAAGTAGAGACGATAGGTCGTGAAATGGAAACCACAGTGAAAATCAAAACTGTTTTATTTGGAACGGTTAGCTACACCTTCCAGCTATTTCTCTACACAGTCGCAGCTCAGACTTAGGCATCTGTCATAGCGTTGTACCAACTTTTCAATTTCCGCGTTATAGAAGACAGCCGCCAGCACTTTTCGACAATTTTCTACTCTGGACTGCAGCTCGTTGTATGTGTCAAAATATTGTCTTCATAGCCAACGGTTGTTTTGAGCAGAGATGAACTTCAGGGGTAGCCAATTACGGGCTGTATTGTGAGTGACCAAACACTTCCCATCGAAAACGCTGCAGGAGCATCTTCATTGCCCCTGCAGAGTGCGGCCGAGAATTGTCGTGTAGAACGAACCGCATGACAGCTATGTTATGTGGATTGCATAGCTGCAGGCGAAATCTTTCGCCAGGCCCTCATACTGGGCGGGAGACGCTGATTTCTAGTCATCTTCACGTTCTCACTGTGAGCTCAGAACTGAAAAGAGGGACATGATGCGATCGACGGTCTTACTAGCAACAATGACCAACGCATATGTGCAAAGCTTCATCAGGTTTTCACTGCATTTTCCATTTCGCGACCGATCTTTCCTTACTTTCCGCATAACCCTCATATATTTGACATGCGTGTACGATGGCAAAGCCGCGGGTAAGGAGCTCATCCTGAACTCCTGGAACGAGTTAAAGAACAAATGGTATGGATGTTAAGTTACAATCTGGAAAGAAATACTGTGGGAGTAAGAACAACTAGCCTCCTGTTGAGGTTTGAATGATAACGTGGAAAGGGAAGGGGGGGGGGGAGGTGTAGATGGACAGACAGTGATGGGGAAGGAAGTGACCGATGCAGATAGATAGAGGAGCAGATGGACAGAGGAAGGGCGAGTTGGAAATGGACAGAGAGAAGAGAGAGGAGGAGATGAACAGGGGAGGAGGAGGAGATGGACATACAGAGAGGGGAAGAGGAGATGCAAAAAGGGAGAGAGGAAGAGAAAGAGAATTAGAGGAGGCAGGAGAAGATGGAGTTATAAGGGGGAAAGGAGAGAGAGGTAAGGAGGAGATGGACTAACAGAAGACTGGAATGAACATACACTCGAACAAAGCCATCTATTCAGTCACTCTAGAAATACTTTAAAACACCCCTGCATGTCACTCCACATGGGTTTATGCAGCCAACGTTAGAATAATTACATTTCGCGCAGAGGCATTCAACCTGTCATTCTTCTCGCGATTGATACACGAAAGGAATAGGCGTAATCCCTATAACTGGTACAATGGGATGTAGCCTCTGTCGTGCAAGTCACAGTGGTTTGGAGAGTGTAGATGTAGAAGTGGGCCTGTAGGTATCTTGAAGGTGAAAACTTGCCATTTTAACTACAGGTATATGAAGATCATAACACGAGAGCTATTTGGAAAGAGATGTGCATTAGGTCGCGAAATGGAAACGACAGTGAAAATCCGATGAAGCTTTGCACATATGTGTGGGGCAGTGTCTGTAGTGTGCCTGTTAATCGCGTCATTTCCGAGTACCTAGTCAGCACGCAAAAATGCCTAGAACTGTAGTGTCTCCCTCCAAGTATGGGTGCCCGCTGAGAGGTTTCAGCTGACTTCATGCAACCCCACATGACGTACTTGTCATGTATTTCCTTATTCACAATTCTACGCTGCACATTGCAAGGGCAGTGGGGGCGCTCCTGCAGCGTATTCGATGGGAAGGGTTTGATAAACCACCAAACAGCTCGGACTCGGCTCCCTCTGATGTTCATCTCTGCTCACAGCAACTGCTGGCTATGAAGACAACATTTTCGCACAGACAACATTCTGCAAACGAGAGCAGAGAAGTGGCGGAAAGCATAGGCGGCTGCCCTTTACGACGAGGGTATTGGAAAGTTGGTATAAAGCTATGACAGTTGTATAAGTCGGAGCTTGACTATGTAGAGAAATAACTGAGCAGTGTAGCAAACTATAGCAAACAAAACATTTTTTTTTATTTTCACTGTGGTTCCATTTTCACGACCGATCGCTCCTTACTTTCCGAAGAGCCCTAGTAGAGCATCAAAATGGTTCTGAAACACGTAATGTGTGCTGGCAATTCCATATTCCATTAGGTATGTGGAATACGCTCAACGACTGTGATATTTCCAAAATGACAGAGAGCAGCAATTAGTCGTCCTTTTCCTTTCAGGTTTTATTAAAGCAAATCTAGATTTCGGATGGTAAATAGCAATTATCAAGTCTTGAATGAACTGTGACAGGGACCCGAACAACTAGGGATTGACGTACTAGGGCATGCTTTAAATCTCTTAAATATTGCACTGATAATGGCTAGTTACTTGTCGAACTTTACATTTGCTTTAATAAAGCCTAAAAGGAAAGGAAGACTGACTTCTGTTCTCCCTCATTTCGAAAGTTTATGATAACTTTCCATAACTGTTCATATTTAATACACGTAATCTATTTTGTATGTTTAAGCAGTGAAAGAGTTTTTCTTTCAATTATCACGATTTTGATATCAACTGAATGTCATGCAAGCCATGTCCTGTTGGCGGAACAAGAGAGCTCGAGCCGTGAATTAAATAAATAAAGAACAGGAAAAATAATACGTTGTGGCTGATAAACAATCCTGCTGCCGCATAAAATATGACGGCAGCTTCCAGTGTGCCGGCAAATGAAACTAATTATTAAATTTGTGAATTCGATAATTACAATAATTACAAGCATGCGTCAAAAGACTAGCGAAAGAGCAGTGCAGTGAAAGCTGTTACATTTATTCGTTTGGGGCTGTCTCCGCTAATTGGATTTTCCTATATATGACGCAGCACAGCTCTCCCTGGCCTAATGACGTTTTTGAATAAAGTTATTCACATTTTTCTTCGATATGAAGCAATGTGTGTACTGCAGTCGCCTCGTAACTTAAATTGTTCAGTCATTCGCCGTTTACTCAACTGTTCATACAATCCAAACAAATGTCTTATCGTGAATTTAGTTCCTGAACTACTCCAAAATTTCGCGAAAACAGCGCAGAGAATGAAGAACTTTTACTAATTTATTTGTTTATTGTGATTTTTGGCCTGTAAGCCATACAGCCAAAGGGGTCATTTACCAGTTTGTCACCTATGTTATAGTTTGCAAAGACACATTACATTGAATCATTACACAAAAGTGATTTGTATATTTATAAAACAAATACTATGTGAAATTTTTTATGGAGGGCTTTCAGTGTCATATCATAGCAGTTATGAAAAAGTTTAATGATCCATTGGTATTTCATTAAGCAGTCCGAGTGGTGAAGTTCATAAACCTCTTAAAATAAACGAAGCTGTTAGCCAAGGCTGCAATTTGTCACTAGTACTAATCTCTTTCTGAATTTATCATACTGTTCGGTGTTGGAAAGCAGAGATATCTCCTGGGGTTGAGAGAAGTAAACATTAATCTGATTAGCCTCGATTCTCCAAAGATGAGCTGCAGAAATCGGCAGACCCCATAAGCAAAATTATTGAATAATGTAGTTGCAAAATCTCGACGGCAAAAGATAATGTCGGGGAAAAAATATTAAGTCAGAAATCAGAAATAATGAATAAATATTTCACAGAGTTCCTTCCTTGTAAGGTTTGTAAATTTTGAACTTTCGACGACATTCTCCTTAATCGCCGTCAGGAGATGAACGTCACCGAGCCATGGAACTTTCATATGATACTACCAGAGACTACTGCGAAGTCTTTCAGCTTCAAGTGCATTTTCCATGCCTCACTAATGGTGTAGGAACTGTCTCGGTTAAAGTTGTTGTTACACATACTGAAAGGCAGCAGAGAAATCAGCTGAATCATCCAGAGTCTAACAAAATCAGCATTGCTACCACAGATATCGACATAGTCTCTGACAGTATATAGAAGTTCCACGACCCGTGACCTCTCAATGACATAAATCGGACAACTGAAATACCTAACGGTCTGCTGAAATGTTTCCTGACGACGACTACGGAGAAAGTCGTCGAAAGCTTGAGAGTAACCAATGTTAATGTGTGACACATCCCAGAAAGAGATACACCATTAAACTGGAGCAGTACGGATGGCCCAGGCTGTCAAGATGATGACGATATTCGCGTCTTCAGTGTCGTCCGGTCATTACATTAATTGATACTGGAACAGGCTGCCAGTGAAATAAACGGCCAGAAATCTCCAATCTAATACTAATAAAAGGGAAATAAATTTTTCCCGTGAAAAGTGCATTTGCGTGGAGGATTAGTGTATTTTTTCAGTAAAAGAGGTATGTAAAGTCCTAGTAAACAGTATCTACCATTGGCATATTAGATTTAAAAAAAACTGTGGAATATCTCTGGATCTGAACCATAATTCTAAATGTTCATACTGTACATGATCTTAATATCCTGACTAATATGTACTGCATTTCCATTTTGGTATCATTCCCATCAGGACGGGAGCATTGACGGGATAGTAGACAAGCCTGCATTTCTCTGAATTCTTAACGAGAGTTCCAAACTGGCTGAAGCAATGATTTGTCTACAAATGCAGATAAAACGAACCACTAAGTTATTTCTACTAGCTTGTCTGTACTTTTCACATCTCAACTCTTAGGTTTGTTTGAATGAATGGGTGAAGTACCTGACACTGAGCTGACAAATACTCTGATTTATTCAGAAACGGTAACACAATCACAGCACGATGTCAGACTGAGACATCGGATCCTCAAAATTACAGACCAATATCCTTAACATCGCTTTGTTGCAGGATTCTCGAACATATTCTCAGTTCGAATATAATGAATTTCCTTGAGACAGAGAAGTTGCTGTTCATCCATCAGCACGGCTTTAGAAAGCATCGCTCCTGCGAAACGCAAATCGCTCTTTTTTCACATGATATCTTGTGAACAATGGATGAAGGGTATCAGACCGATGCCACATTCCTTGACTTCCGGAAAGCGTTTGACTCGGTGCCCCACTGCAGACTCCTAACTAAGGTAGGAACATATGGGATTGGTTCCCAAGTATGTGATTGGCTCGAAGACTTCTTAAGTAATAGAACCCAGTACGTTGTCCTCGATGGTGAGTGTTCATCGGAGGTGAGGGTATCATCTGGAGTGCCCCAGGGAAGTGTAGTAGATCCACTGTTGTTTTCTGTCTACATAAATGATCTTTTGGATAGGATGGATAGCAATGTGCGGCTGTTTGCTGATGATCCTGTGGTGTACGGGGAGGTGTCGTCGTTGAGTGACTGTAGTAGAGGATACAAGATGACTTGGACATGATTTGTGATTGGTGTAAAGAATGGCAACCAACTCTAAATATAGATAAATGTAAATTAATGCAGATGAGTAGGAAAAAGAATCCCGTAATGTTTGAATACTCCATTAGCAGTGTAGCGCTTGACACAGTCAGGTCGATTAAATATTTGGGCGTAACATTGCAGAGCGATATGAAGTGGGACAAGCATGTAATGGCAGTTGTAAGGAAGGCGGATAGTCGTCTTCGGTTCATTGGTAGAACTTTGGGAAGATGTGGTTCATCTGTAAAGGAGACCGCTTATAAAACACTAATACGACCTATTCTTGAGTACTGCTCGAACGTTTGGGATCCCTGTCATTTCGGATTGAGGGAGGACATAGAAGCAATTCAGAGGCGGGCTGCAAGAATTGTTACTGGGAGGTTTGAGCATCACACGAGTGTTGCTTCAGGAACTCGGGTGGGAGTCTCTAGAGGAAAGGAGGCGTTCTTTTCGTGAACCGCTACTGAAGAAATTTAGAGAACCAGCACTTGAGGCTGACTGCAGTACAATTTTACAGCCGCCAGCTTACATTTCGCGAAAGACCACAAAGATAAGATAAGGGAGATTAGGGCTCGTACAGAGGCATATAGGCAGTCATTTTTCCCTCGTTCTGTTTTGGAGTGGAACAGGGAGAGAAGATGCTGGTTGTGGTACGAGGTACCCTCCGCCACGCATCGTATGGTGGATTGCGGAGTATGTATGTAGATGTAGATGTGGAGACAAAATCCATTAGAGTCAAAACAGAATCAGGCACCCGAAGCACTATGTCTAGGACTCCAAAATGAAGTCGCCGTACCGAAATAACAGAGACTTCAAAAGCAGCAGGGCTCTAACAACCCAAGTGCCACAGCCAAGGAAGGTTTCGCAGTCGGTTGGGCGATGTGACAAGTCAATACACGATTCGAAATGTCATGGCCGATGCTCGTCCATAAATACTGGTCACGAACCACCGTTGAGGGCACCACTGGACGTGCTGGGAGCGTCTCCTAGCACGTTCACCGTCAGTGCTGCCTTGATCATGTGACGGTGTACGTCAGCGACTGTGTGGTCTCCACTACGACGTCAGTCGGGTCCTGAGTTACAGTTAGACCAGAGTATAAGCAACATAATTTCAGTTTAGTCTGCATACCCTGAAATATAGTACACTGCTGGAAAAAGAACATTATGTCTGGAGAAACGACGTCAATTTTGATCCAGTGAAGGAATGTGCCGCCTGGTAAATGAACTGTGATTAATTTTCAAAGAATATTCTTAAGAATTTATTTTATTTAGTAGCGATTCATCAAGAACATTAACACATTTATTCACACTATGTAAGCATGGCAGTAGTTGCCAAGGAGTAACTCATGAAATCATAACTAAATTCCATTTAACAAATGGGAATTTTATTCACTTTAATAGTACCTAAAAGCATTTTTTTAAAAGAAACTGATTTAAATTTATAATCGGAAAGCATCCTCTAAATATCGAAGTTACAATTTATTCAGAGGCAGAAAGAAACAAGTTTTGACTGTATGAGCTTTCAGGCAGAGACCCTTGCCGCTCCCTTTTGACACGGCCGTAGTTACGACCGCTCATAACAGCCTCTGAAAGACTACACTGGTGCAAATATGCAAGACACCAGATAACTTTAAACTAAGAGTTTTAACAATTTATACAAGCACACAAACTATGCATCTCCCGTAGGAGGGATGGAAATGGTACAAAACACTAACAATTAGAATATTAACCTTGCCACCGAAGCTGCAACTTGATTTTAACTTCTAAGAAAAGTCTTACAGTTAAAGGGAGGCAACTTTATATAATAACATGATCATTTAAATAAAAACCCATGAAATGCAATCGTATATAAAATTCTACAAGGTTGGCTAAACAATAGTTAAGATACCGCCTCTCAAGATCATAGGCAATAATATAAAAGTTTTCAAAGATCAAAACATATTTCTGGTATTAGGGCGTTACACTCCAATCCATAAATTCGCTCGAGTTCTCCCTCGGGCATGGGTGTGTGTGTTTGTCCTTAGGATAGTTTAGGTTAAATAGTGTGCAAGCTTAGGGACTGCTGACCTTAGCAGTTAAGTCCCATAAGATTTTCACACACATTTTTTTTTTTATAAATTCGTTAACACACCAAATCTGACAAACATGACAGAGGCAGCTACTAACGTACGATAGATTGATAGGGAAATTATCGAACAATCCGAACCGCAGTTTGCTCTAACCCGCCCCTACTCCACAAGGAAAAATGGACCACCCAATTTATAAACAACCACCTTCCCGCGGGTGGGCAAACGGAGAAAAATGGTGTGACAAACCCAAAGGAAGACGGCTGGTGGCATCACCAAGAAAACAAGTAGAATTTAACAAGTAAATAAAAGAGCATATCACCAATCACTTCTAATAACTGCGATTTTGGCGAAGACCCGACGCAGCACTCCCAAATCGCTCTCCCGAACCATTCGTTGCCAGCCGCTTTAACGGACGCAGGAAGGCGCGCCGATCTCCCGTCTCACGGCGTCGCAGCTCGCACCGGCCAGACCGATGTCGTGGGTTGACTCCTGTTGCTCTCGTGTCAACCGCGAAGCCACTACCCCTCGCTATACGCTGCGGCCCACTGGACGCACGTGGCGACCTCAAAAAATGGTTCAAATGGCTCTGAGCACTATGGGACTTAACATCTGTCGTCATCAGTCCTCCTTTTGAACTTAGAACTACTTAAACCTAACTAACATAAGGACATCACACACATCCATGCCCGAGGCAGGATTCGAACCTGCGACCGTAGCAGTCACGCGGTCCGGGCTGAGCGCCTAGAACCGCTCGGCCACCGCGGCCGGCGGCGACCTCACATGCGCCGACGCTCAAGACGGACCAGTCATCTTTTATCTCAGTGTGCAACCGATCAACCGATCGATCCAACCACCAATGACCATTGCCTGAGCAAACTAGAGCAGACTGGCGGCCTAACGCGCAGACTCAGATGCAGGAAGTAAGCCCCGACCGGGCGACCACTCGCGGAGTGGAAAGACTCTCATTTTGGCGGCTTTAAAGGTTGATCCGAACGACAGACATACTAGCTCTCCAAATGACAGGGAGACATTAACTGCCTAACAAATGCGGACGAAAGACAGACTAACAAGCTGGGAGCGAGAAACTGACCCAGACTGACCGACTGGCGAGCTCATAGCGCCCCTTAAATTGACGTGAACAGGCAACCTTTCCCCTTTCCCACCAGAGGGAGACACTAAAGCTACGATTGCCACAGCGGCGCCACCGCCAGAAACGGAGGGTGACTGCTTCACACTACGCGCTGCGGCGCGCTCTTCAGAACAGCCATTTTTACCACAGCTCAGGAAGCAGTAGATGTACTGATAATGGTTTCAACGACGTTCGTCAACAAAGAGCGTAGTGACAAAGCTACCAAAGCACCACCTGTATCTGTCCTCCAATAGGGAATGCTCGAAGTCAGAAGGCTCAGCGAGGTGCAAACGTGTGAAGCAAGCAGGCAACCATGCAACAGAGACACACTCGTGCTCCCTACAGCCAACTGAGCCAGTTCTTAAATGAGTCAAAGTGCGCACTGTCGAATGGCAGGGTCGTCCTTTTGGAGAATTGCAGTTGGATAAACCGCATCAGTTGTGCAACGATTCTGGTGTCAGTGGTCACCTCAACATTCTCACATCCGCAGACGACGTTCTGGGCGTTGACGCAGCACAGACGCCCGCCAGGATCGTCGTATTGTAAGTGCAGTAGTGACAGGTAGTACAGCTACCACAGCGCAGATAAGAGGGCTGGCGAACCCAGGCATTTCAATACGAACTGTTGCCAACTGATTATTACTAGTGTGACTACAGGCAACAGCTCTAGTTCACCTTCCATTCACGCCATAGAATCGACGTGCACCGTTCAATTAGCACCCTTAGAGGATCACTTGAAAGGTGGAATGGCGCGCCAGGGTCTTCAGCAATGTAAGCAGATACTGCGTGGCATTCGTTTGCGCGTATGAAGTACACTCGATGGGCGCTGTCTCGAAGAGTGTATTCATCGAAGACACACTGGCCCCAGCTAGGCCTTATGGTCTGTGGCGCCAAAAGCTACAACTCTCTCTCTCCTTTGGTCTTTCTGGGGGGACGCTAAGCAGCTCTCGGCCCGCTCAGAATGTTGTTGGCCCCGTTCTTTTCTTTTCTTTCTTTTTTTTGCCATTCTTGTTGTTCCAACAGGATAATGCTCGCTCACACAGTGCCTGTGAAACTCCACGTACTCTACAAGACGTACAACAACTTCCCTGACCAGCAAGGTCTCTGGCCTTATCTCCAGTCGAGCACTTGTGGGATATGATGGGAGGAGAAGTGACTCGTGCGACTCGTCAGCTAACAGCTCTTACAGAACTACACGCACAGGTCGAGCAGGCGTGGAATCACGTATCGCACAACAGTATTCGCCGTCTGTACGATGATCGGCTGGATGCCAGACACAGCGCCTGTATTGTCGCCCGTGGAGGCTACACCACGAACTAACATGGGTGTCTCAGCATGGGTCGATACCTGGAACTTCAGAACCGCTAATCTGTTAATGTTATCATTTCATGTACTGCATATGCACTGTTGCAACAACGCAGCACATATGACAGCCAAGATCGTCGTGTTGTAAGGGCAGCAGTGGCAAATCGTACAGCTACCATGGTGCAGACAAGAGGGATTGTGAGCTCAGACACTTCAACACGAACTGTTGCGAACTGTTTGTTAGTAGTGTGACAACAAGCAACACCTCTAGTCCGTCTTCCACTACGTCTACCACTTTAGAGGGGTCTACTATATTTTTCTGGACAGTGTATTTCTGAGGTTCTTTGGACAAAGGTTCGAGAAACAGTCATCCGATATGGATATTTATGGTGGAGGGGATAAACATTTCTTTTTACCCTGAGTGACAGCCGTGTCAAGAGGATGCAAACTTCATTGTCAGTTATGCAAGAGCCCACGCATGGCTACTGATTTGACTTTGTCTGCCAGCATGGAACTGACGGGAACGAGTGCCTTCCTAATGCACACCAATTATGTTGACACACAGTACGTCTACAGCCACATCTACATCTACATCTGCACTCCGCAAGATACCTTACGGCGTGTGACTGAGGTAACACTGTGTACCACCACAACTTCCCGCCTTTTCCGGTCTCGAATGTTCCGCAGGAGGAACGATTGTTGGTAGGTCTCCACGCGAACTGAATCTCTCTAATTTTACTTCCATGGTCTTTCCGTGTTACAGAGACAAAGAAAGATAGGTTTTACTTGGCCTTGAGTGTAAGCTAAATATTATTGGCTTGATTTTAATGGTAATGACTGACTGCAATTAAGCCCAATCAATAATTTTCATGCATAATTGTCCTGTTCCTCTGACCACAAATCATCATTTAAGTACTGACATTATGAAAGTCATACATTTTGTTAGTGAAATGATCGGAAGGTTCTTGTACCATTTCTGCTGTTAACTGTTACAGCTAATAGTCCGACTTAAAACGATTATCTGTTTTGCCTCGATGTAATCAGTGTTTAACGAACGAAATGTCGCATCAATAAATTAAGTTCTCACCGTCTGATTATGAGTATGCCACTACGAAAATATGTCGTGTCTAAGTACATACTAAGGTGTGACTGTCAGTTCAGTGGCGTTAAAGTAGAGAGAGCAAGTTTTACGTAGTATTTGAAGGGAGAAACCATTGTTTCGGTCTTAACAAGATGGCGGACAGCATCGCCCCCTGGCTTTGGGCAATGGCTGGTCTCAGCATAGGTAGCGTCATGTCCGTTTATTCTTACCTCCATAACCTGACTATTCTACTCCTCACTCCTTCATGATATTCATAAGCCGGTTTCTCATTCTCAACTTGTTTCCATACTAATAGTTATTATGAATAACGGACTTTTATGTTATTAAGTGTTGAATGATATTTTGTTCATTCATAGAGGGTTCCTGGGTTGTGCCTGACAATAAAATTTGTGAATTAATGAAATCCGCCTGCCGAAAATAATTCTACCATAACCCGCTTTATTTCCTCCGACAAAAATTACCTGTTCATGAAAAGATTGATAGAAATGCTTGTGACAGGCCATAATACAGTGTAAGATAATGCAAATCATGTGTTGTCACGTTCGATCAACTGGAGCGTTTTCTTTGCTACTATTTCAAATCCCCATTGACCGCCAACAACATCCAGAAATGACGTCTTGCAAAGTGAAACACTTAGTATTTTATGCAATACAATGTTATGTTTTAAAATCCGTTTACTGTTAGTACTTGCCACTACTGCCAAACAGGATCTACCTGCTATTTGTAATTTTGTGTTATAATATGCCGGATGGCGTTTTGGTGAGTGCAGTTGCAGGAAGTTTTGTTGACTGCTACAGAATCTGTCTAGAACATTTTGTTTACTTCATGAACATCTAATTGTACAATTGAATCGCAAATTATTGAAACTGAATACGTCAAAATTTTCAATTTCCGCCTTTTTTCAGTGAATAGTACATTTGAGAGTATAGACTATCGCCTGGTCTTGAAAAGAAACACTTCATGCTCCTGAAAATGGTAGAAAAGGTAGTGCACTTTACGCTGTTTGTTGTTGAAACCAAATATGTCACTGACGTATTTCGTTTCAACAGATGCTGCTAGTTCCCGCGCGGAAACTGTTTTCCTCCATTACCACACACTGTTGGTAAAATTATCCACTTCCTTTGTTGTGGAACTAATAGTCACTGTTAGCGTTCATTGAGCAGCATTTGGTTGTATTACTACGGCTCCAAAAAGGAAGAACAGTAGTAGAGATTATGTTAGAAATAAGGTAAAGACAACTTGTACCAAAAGACTCCCTTATCGAAATTACAGAGGATATTGTCTTCCAGGGAAAGCAACTAGAGAATCTTGAGGGAAATATCAATCTTTCTTGGAAAAAGCGTAGGAAACTGTATAGATGTAAATAATATCAATATTACCATAATGAAATCTGCACGTAATTCAGCTTAATAATATTTTGGCAAAATTTCTTGATCTTTCTATCAAAGATGCCCAGGATTTACATCTGCAGTGCCTTATTGAAGCAAAGGAATTAAAGCAGAGGCGTCTTCGGAAATCTTATTCAGAATGTTGTGAAAACTGTATGGATGCAATGTTCCTTTACCATATAATGCTTGGAAGTGAAAGGAAACTGGTTTGCAACAGAGCTTTCCTGAATATACATGCAATGACGAATTTGCCTGGGTTTGTTCAAAAATGTTCAAATGTGTGTTAAATCTTATGGGACTTACCTGCTAAGGTCATCAGTCCCTAAGCTTACACACTACTTAACCTGAATTATCCTAAAGACAATCACACACGCCCATCCCCGAGGGAGGACTGCAGCGCCTTAGACCGCTCGGCTAACAAGTGTTTCGAATCTGTAAATTGCTATTAGCTATTTAAGGAAATCATACCTGTTGATAAACTCTGGAAAAACCAGAACACCAAGAGGACACCAGTCAATACCCTTGCACTCATTCACGAGCATGTGAAGTCTTTTCCCACAAAAACCTCACGTTATTCACAAAAAGAAGTAACATATTTACACTCTGAACTAAAAGTGCGGATAATGCACAGTATGTTGAATGACAAATATGCAGGTTGTAGAGTAAAATATGATGTTTATCATAATTATATCGGGACTGTTTTAATTATTCCTTTGGCAGATCCCAAGTGGTTGACTGTTGTAAATGTGAAGAGCTTGAACTCACAATGCAAAGCCCACATTCAAATGAATGAACCAAGCTTGTCGCCAGAGCGTAATAAAATGCTTGTAAGCACCTTAGTTCTAAATTTTACAACTCACTTCGGGATGCCAAGAGAAGAGCCCAATCCACTGATACAGTGGTAGTCATAGTTATTGATTATATGCAAAACTTGCCGCTTCTACAAATCACGATGCAGCAGATATTCTATCTGCGCCCACTGTGGGTGTACTGTTTCAGCATACATGATTTGAAAACTGAACAATTCTCTGCGTACTTATACCATGAAGGCATGGATGAGAAATGTGCAAATGAAGTAGCCTCTTCGTAGATTCTCATTACATAAAAAAAGATCTCACTAAAAATGTTACTGATCTACATAAAAAATGATCTCAGTAAAAATGTGACTGGTCTTTTGCTTTCTGAAGGAAGTGTCAACCAGAACAAAAATCACACATTTATACGCATGTGTATCGACATGCTTCCAGCAGGAATACTCAAGAGCATAATACACAAATTTCCAGAGGGACGTCACACATTCCTACCGTGTGATCGCGCCTTTGGACGTTATGGGAGAAAATAAAACGTCGTGACCGCATTTGCCCCCTTATGAATATATGCAACTGATGGTAATGAGTAAAAGGAATTTGAAAGTAAAATTAGTTAATGGAGAGGAAATACTAGATGTCGACAACTGATGGCCAAATTATTTTAGAAAAAGTGTTGTTTCGTGTGAGACAGTGATAGAACAACGCAATAAAAAAATCTTCTTCGCTCCGAGTAGCTTCGAAGAAATACAGTACCTTGAGACGGGAGATGGGATTGGCCTTCAGTATATCGATGGGTTAGTAGGACTTTCTTTTCACTTAAGAAAACGACATGAGCCCATCATTCCTGGATTAATGGACAGCATTCCAATGGCCTTCCCAACATACCAAGTACCTATTTCCGGAATGAAGATGGAAGATGTGAATATGTGAAGAAAACCGCTGAAATGTGACTGCTGCAAAGAGATCATTCTATGAAGAAGTGCTTTCCAGGCCAGTGACTGACTAAAGTTACAGCCAAATGTACATTTAATCATTATTGCTGTTGAAATAATTCAGTTTGTTCTATTTTGTCAGACAATGCTAATGTATTATAAAGTTTTCACACAGTTAAATCCCACAAAAGCAAAAAATATGTTTGTACATTGTTGAAACCAAATGAGACAAAAAACTTTTTTAGTCATTAAATATCGAAACGGTGTACTCTTAAGTAAGTTATTTCTCTCTCGATAAAAGCAGCATGACGTCATTTTCAGTTCTTAAAATTTGCAGTAATGTAGCAATAAAACATAAGCCAGTATTCTGTTTTTTGTTTCTCCTGAAACGTGTAAGAAATGACTTATTTGGTTTCAACAATTGACGATTCAGTTCATATAAACTGGGTGCGTAGCAGCGACACCTGCTGGTGGGCCGTGATGCAGGCGCGTCACTCAGTCTGCTGAGAGATATTACGTAGACCAAACATCGTGGTGTTAGCAAAGGCACCCGCGTCGGTCGCCTTCTGCCATTAATGGCAGATCTTGCCGCACTGTCCTAATGGAAGCGTTCTTTGTATGTCCCACATTGATTCCTGCTGTTTTTCACGCAGTGCTGCCTGTCTATTTGCACTGACAACTTTACGCAAACGCCGTTGCTCTCGGTGGTTAAGTGAAGGCCGATGGGCACTGTGTTGACAGTGGGAAGAACTGATGCCTCAGATTTGTGGATCACACTGTTTATCTCGGAATAGTGAATATCCTAACGATTTCCGAAATGGAATGTCCCTTGCGTCTAGCTCCAATTACCATTTCGCGTTCAGAGTCTGCTAATTCCCGTTGTTCGGCCATAATCACATCGAACACCTTTTTATATGAATCACCCGAGTACAAATTACAACTTCGCCAATGCACTGCCCTTTTATATCCTGTGTAGGCGATACTACCAGCATTTGTATTGTGAACAACGCTGTCCCATGACTTCTGTCATTTCAGTGTATGTGACTGCGGTCAGCAGATGCAATAAAGGCACAAACGTTTCACTGGAGAACAGTAAAATTTATTGCGACAGTATGGCAACTTGTGGAAATCGTGTATTCCTTCTTCTTCTTCTTCTTCTTATTCTTATTCATCTCCTTGCTACAGCTGGAATGCACTTAATCAGCTGTCGATCTTCGACTTTACATATTCTACGGCTCTGCGTTCGATGACATAAGGGATACGTTCGAGGATACACAGATGGTAGCAAGTAGCCAAATTTCTTAGTCGTCATTGTATTTCTTTGAACATCAGGTGAAAGTGTCTATTGTTTATACTATTTACGACTGATAGCCAAAGTTCAAAAACATATAAAAAGTAACTAACGAAATTTACATTGTTGAAGATTTTGTTCAGTGATAAATACAAGAAGAAATACGCGAACTGAATGGCCTCGGTAGCAAGCAGCATCGATTTTGTGATCTCGCGCCACTGGAATCGAGAGTCGCGCGGCGCAGCAGAACAAAAAAGCCACAGAAAGCGGAGAGCCTCTCTGTCTGTCTCACTTTCAGGCTAATTATTTGCTGTCAAAACACTCTCATTACGCGCCCGGAGCTCCATCCAATTACCGGCTTCATTAAAGGAAGCATTTGGCAGCGTATAATAGCTTAACGTAATCCGTCAATGAGATTTTCCTTGTTTTCTGTGGAAGAAGATTAAATGCCACAAGAGATGCCATATTGTTTTTGAGGGACCAATTTCCATTGTGCGCTGGTATATAATTCAGTAGGTTGAGCTGCATAAATGAAACTTTCACAGAAATGTCAGCGCTTTATACGCTACCAATTTACAGAGGGGCCTCACTCGCCAACTATAAAGTGTCCAGTCGGTGAGCCTATCAATTTTTGTAAATAACGGGACGTCAGAAATTTCCAGAATATTGATCTGTAACTATGCGCGCTAGTTCTTTTACCCTTCTTGTATACGGGAGACAACCGAGATTTACTTTGGTGGCTTGGGACACTTTTTATCTTTTCTTTTAATTTCAATTTACTGGATTTCAGGTCGTGCACATTCAGCCATCTCAGTAATGGAAAGACGATACGAGGCAATTTTTTTGACGGTTACGACGACAAGAATGTAAGCACAACATCCAGTACTCAAGCGGAAAAATATCTCCAAGCCGCCCGGGAATCGAACCCAGACCCCTGTGGTTAGTAATCTGTCGCACTGACCACGGAGCTACGGAGGAGACTATTGGAATATTCAGCTTAGTGACAGATTCACGATATATCAAAGCTAATTGTAGAGACCATCTCGACGAGTACCCTCTGTTATATTAAATTGGGATTTTATCCGGGCAGGACGACTTGATTGTTGTTGTATATTGATTAGATAGTGTGGGGTTTGAGGTTGGGGCTGGGTAGCTGTGGGCTTATATTACAAAAACATTTATTATTGACATAAATATTTCTCTACAGTCACCACCACAGAACCAATTTGTAGACTAACATCGTGCAGTTTGGATACTCACACACATAACCTACTGTTTGAAATGTACCCTTACTTATTCAATTTTATTTAATCGTATGGCTAGGGCTCCCCGTCGGGCAGGCCGTTCGCCGGGTGCCGGTCTTTCAATTTTACGGCACTTCAGCGCCCTCCAGTCGATGAGGATGATAGGATGAGGATAGCGCAACACCCAGTCCCTGGGTGAAGAAAATTCCCCGACCCAGCAGGGAATCGAATCCGGGCCCAGAGGATTGACAATCCGTCACGCTGTCCATTCAGCTACCGAAATGTACACTGATCAGGCAGAATACGAGGCTTCCGCATAAACACTGGGTCAGAACCCAGCCTATAACCACTGTTATAACAATGCTAGCTTGTTCAAAGGGACAAACGAGACGTACATCAGCATGTCGGTTAAACATGATAACAAAATTGTTTATCCACACCTACAAACTTTTTTGTAATGAAAGTTGTGTTTCATGGCATTTTAATTATTACGTAATGGCAGTTTCGTACTATTACTATTTTTTATATATTTGACTCCTTATTCTTAACGTAACATTTTACGTAAATCACGAACGTTGTACTTCTAACTTCCCACGCCAGATGGTGGGTATTCTGTGATTTTTTTTTTAAAAAAACCTGTGTTATACCGCATTTCATGTTATACCTCATTTCATGTTATTCATATATTATTCTTTTCCATTGTCTTGTTCTCTTTTACCTGGCCTGCACTCTGACAACTTATTATCGATCTGTTTTTTGTTTTGTAAGTTTGTTTTTTAAAAACAATACGCCAATGTATTTTAGATGTTTCCTCCCACCTTCGTCTGCTATGTGTTTTACGTACATTTTAAATTTGAATTACTTCATGATTCACAAATGCACAACAGTTATTTAGTGTTAATATCTCGCAAAACCAGTAATATTAAGTCTTCACGTGACACATGTCACATAGAGGGCGTTCCAAGCCCTGTCACACCGAGGTCTGCTGAACAAGTGCATGTAAACAGCGGCCTCAGTTTGTGATCGCTCTAAGCTTGTTGACACCAGTGCCTACCAATTTAAATTGTATATTACAGGTATGTTCCTACCAACTGTTATGTTCATATGCAGATGTAGTTGTGATTTTCTGTTTTATACTCTCTGATCGTTATGTGAAAATTTTTAACTTCTAGCACTGAGGATGGTCACTAAGTGACCGAAAATCGATTTTGCGGTTAATAAAACAAAAAAATACGACCAATGCTGTCTCTCCTTCCAAGTTGATACAACACTACGACAAAACTTGACGTTGTAGCGGCGACTATGCAGAGAAGTAGGTGGAAGGTGTATCTAACTGGTGCAAATAAAAGGTTTCTGGTTTTAAGTGTGGTTTCCAATTCACCACCGATCGGAACTTATTTTCTGGAGAACCCTCGTATTATGAACACCGACCCACTGTCGGTATAACCCGGTCCAGGCGACAGCAGCTTCACAGGGCGAGGAATGACTGCTCGTCTGACACACGCACTGTGCATGTAGTATCAGCGATCGTGCTACCTGTGTGGAGAATGGGGAAGGCGTGCGATCTGTCTGAGTTCGAACGAGGGCACATTGCGATGGTTTGGAGGCTCCGCTCGAGCATTTCGACAACTTCACGACCTGTCTTGGTGGGATGGGTTCCTCTCATTACAGATGTCGAACGTCGTAGGCTTGGCAGGCCGATAAAACTGTGACGGAACTAACATCAGACTTTAATGCTGGGCAGAGTACAAGCGTGTGTGAAACACAGTGCACCGAAGGCTCCAAACGATGGGCCTCTGCATGTTCCAACGTTAACACTACGACACCGGCTACTACGACTGAAATGGGCAAGTGACCATCGGTACTGGACGCTGGCGCAGTGGCTGAGCGTTTCATGGTCTGACGAATCCCCATACCTTCTTGATCATGGCGATGGGAGGGCGAAAATTGGTTCAAATGGCTCTGAGCACTATGGGACTCAACTGCTGAGGTCATTAGTCCCCTAGAACTTAGAACTAGTTAAACCGAACTAACCTAAGGACATCACAAACATCCATGCCCGAGGCAGGATTCGAACCTGCGACCGTAGCGGTCTTGCGGTTCCAGACTGCAGCGCCTTTAACCGCATGGCCACTTCGGCCGGCAGGGCGAAAATTCGTCGTGTTTCAGGAGAACAGCTCTTTGACATACTGCGGGACTGGCGGCAACTCCATTATATTCTGGGGGAACATTCACATGGGCTTCATGTGGAGCTCCTGCAAGGCATCATGACAGCCTATGAGTATCCCACATTTGTTGCAGATCACATACGCCTCTTCATGACGATCATGTTTCCCTATGGGAATGGCATTTTGTAGTAAGATAATGCTTCGTATCCCAAGTCCAGGATTGTGAGGAGTCGTTCGAGGACCACAGAGGGGAGTTCCAATTGTACTGGCCTCCCAACGCAGATCTGAACCCAATCGAACACATCACGGAAGTTACTTGACGTGCCGTCAGAGCACATCGTCCTCTCCCCGGAATTTAGGGGAATAAGGTAATTTGCGTGTGCAAATGTGGTACCAACTCCTTCCAGCGAACTACCAAGACGCCACAGCTTCCATTCCACGACTCGTCGCCGCTGTTATCCGTGCCAAAGTCGACATACTGGCTATTTGGCGGGTTGTCATAATGTTCTGGCTTATCACTATATCTGCTCTTGGTCATAATTATCAGAAACAGACAGTAGCCTCCCATTGTATCATGTGCGAAGGAGATTGTAAAATTAAAGTGCGTTTCTTTACCCATTCATTTTTATTCAAAATGATAAAAAAACCTTTTGTACGACATATTTTGATATCTTTGCTGTTTTCGTACGTAGTTTCCTTTAAGATTTAAACACTTGTCGCATCATTCATAAGCTTTCCTATGCCTTCTGCATTCTCATTTGCCTTTAAATTTTTGAACCAAGACACTATCCTCTCCTTTCAGTTTACTGTCCTTGTAATAATTTTCGTCCAAAAAATCCTTCAACTCGAGAAAAATATGGTAACCATTCGGATCCAAGTGGAGACTATAAGACAAATGTCAGAAAACTTCTCACCTAAGCTTTTTAGTTCTGCCGTTGATCAACAATTCGCGCCGTTTGGTTTCAACCACGCGGCGTAGCCGGTGAGGGTGAAACGTCCCCTTAGAAAAATTATACATAGGACTGTGCTTAAACGGACACACAATATTTTTAGCGCAACGCAATCTGACTTTCAAAAACCCCTACAAAAGAATGGCCCTGACTAACATTAACCCATACGTTTCACAAATCACTTACCTCACCAAAAATCTTCGTTACTCGAACTACTGCAATACAGCGAGCGCCACTACTGCCAGCTAAATAAAAGATTCAAACTACGGAAGGCACTAACTACTGATAGGCATAGTTAGCAAATGAAAGATTGTAATAGAGAACAAACAATGTATTTACCTTAATAATCATAATTGAGATCCAGTCTTACAAATTTCAAAACTCCGCCATCTCTCTCCCCACATCCACCACTACTGGCGGCTCACCTCCAACTGCGCAACGCTACGTGCTGTTCACATCCAGCTGCCCAACACTACAATGGCAGACAACAATGCAAACTAGCCACAGACTGCACACAGCACAGCCAGTGATTTTCATACAGAGCGCTACGTAACGTTGCCAATAAGAAAACATAAACAGCCTACTTACAAGGGGTCTGAAAGCTAATTTCTGGATGTATGGTCTCTCCTCCACTTGTGAACGCGATGAGTAGGATGCTCTTTCAAGACCATAGGACTGTGGCGACAATACTTTTGCTGCTCAGAATTTGTTTGTCTTTTATAGGTTTTGTTGGGGACCGTGAACGACGCCTTTCCATAGATTGGCGTTTTCGTTTCTAGACTTTTATCTGAAACCCATACCTCGGCGCCAGTAACATTCTGAGAAGTCGTTGCAGCTGCCTTTTTTTTTATTTATTTATTTATTTATTTATTTATTTTTTTTTTTTTTTTGCTTTAAGTCGAGGAACACACCGGGTATACACTTGTTTCTATAGCTCCAACCAACACTAACAAAAAAATGGTTGAAATTGGCTCTGTGCGCTATGGGACTTAACATCTAAGGTCATCAGTCCCCTAGAACTTAGAACTACTTAAAGCTAACTAACGTAAGTACATCACACACATCCATTCCCGAGGCAGGATTCGAACCTGCGACCGTAGCAGTCGCGTGGTTCTGGACTGAAGCGCCTAGAACCGCTCGGCCAAAGCGGCCGGCACCACCACATTGGGAATGAAGCTTGATTCGCCACATTTCTTTAATCTACGGTTGTCTGTCTGCAAATTTCGATATGACCGACTCTTCTTGCATCCACAAACCGTCCTACAATACGGATCTCATACTTGGATGGAAATTTAATTTTGCCATGCATTCTAAAATCACGCATATACGACGGGCGTTCAATGAGTAACGCACGACCAATTTCGGTTGGAAAATGCTGAATTTGCTCTGGGACATCATGGAATGTTCCCGCTTCAGCTCATATAGTTTCGTGAAGTTTCTATAAACGGTGGCACTACTCTTCAAATTGGTGTCTCTCACAGAAGGTCCGTTCCAAGCTGAGAGCGTCACAGATTTTCATAGGCACTTTAGAATGTCTACGGAAACCTGGCAATGAACAAAAGCAGGGAGAGTCGTTGGGTGAAGCACATGCCATCAGCGAATCAGTTCCCGCGTGCCGGCCGACTGCAAACAGCTGTTATCCCTGCGCTGCTGGAACGTACGTCCACTCTCATTCGAGGTACACAAACAACTTTCCGCACAAGTGGACGTCTATGTTGGAAGTGCTGACACATTCGTCCTTCAAATTGTGGTACTCAAAAGTGTATGCCCGCTCAGTTCCTCGCACCTAACAGTAGATCATTAATAGCAACGAAGGGCCATCCGTGCGAAGTTGCTTGCTCGTTGCAAGGCTGATCGCGGCTATTTGGTATCGAACCACCTTAAATGCTATGAAACACCATTTGGAACAGGGAAAAGCGGCAGTGAGTTGGATTGTGCCACACGCTCCTCCAAAGAAAGAAGTTCTAAACGGTACGCTCATCCGTAAAGTCAAGGAGGCGTTCTTCTGGGACTCTCTATGGGTTGTTCTGTTTGTTTTTCTCCCTCACTGTGCCACAATTAGCTGAGAATTGTATTGTGCTATTGATGAAACGACTTCAGCGTGTTCGTCGACATAAAAATGCAAACGAACTTCTCCTTCCCCATGACAACGAATGGCCTCACACACGTCTGCGTATCCGAGACGAGTTCACAACACTTCACTGGACAGGACTTCCTCATCCGTCCTACAATACAGATATCGCACCTTCTGACTTCCATCTGTTTGGGCGAAAGAAGGATATACCCAGCGAGGAACGGTACTTGTACGATGGGGAGGATACTGATGGAGCAAGACTTTTGCTCCGACGTCGACTAGTGGTACATTGCGGGCATAGAGACCCTCCTAGTAAGGTGGCGTAATACCATTAGATTGAACGGAGATTATGTTGAGAAACAGTGTTTTGCCAAAAGAGTGGGGAATAATTTTATGTACTGGAATTCTGGATAAAACCAAAGCGCCTCCACACACAAAAAAGAGATGTTGCATTGTCTGAGTTAACGAGCATTTCGCTGTCATTTAGGTATATGGCAGAAAGAGTCTGCCTTAAGGAATTGTGAAGCGAACCCTGTCGTCCACGACAATGGAACAACATTCATCTTTATCTCAATTTTTATTATAATACTATTTAATAATTTTATAGGATTATTTCCGGATGCCACAAAGGGCGCAGATTCACCACGAGATGGGGAAACTCACAGGCGTCTGTTGTCTATTGAGGACTAAGCGCTGCAGTGTTTGAGTGAGACAGACGAGAACCTCCATCATAGGGAAACCCAGTAGAAGGCTTTTGTGGCCAACCAGACGTAGCAGTGTTAAATATGGCGGACCTAAGATCGGCCATAAAGGGAAACGTTTATGAAAACTAGTGCAGGGAAGTAGTGCAGGGAATCAAGCCACAGTAGTTTTAATCTGCCATCCTCCATAAATTTTCGTGGTGATCACAATAAAACTTCTATACTGATCATATCTATAATAGATCAAGATTTACTGCTAAAGTGAAATTAACAAGTTTTGTAAAAAAGATCTGAATGCTAAAATCTGAACGCTTTGGTCGATCTTAACGATCGATATATCATGTAGAAGCGCATCATTAAAATGACAATCATTGTAAATATAAACTTTGTAACTCTATTTGTTTAAAAGATTTAGTAAATTTAAGTTATTAGTATTTTCAGTTAAGCATCAGATCATCATTTCCTCCACACATAACACATTGAACGATGACAGCATGACACTTTATTGAATCATTAGGTAACAGAATATTTGTTGTAAAGTTTGGTCCGTAATAGTTACTTTTATTCTTTAATTATTTATCAGGAAACACACTGATGCAAGGCTACTGGCCGTGACATTCAAAATTAAGACAGAAATTGTATTTGTTTTATGTAAATAATTTAACGTTTATTATGTAATGGATATTATTGTTACTATATTTAGAACGTGAAAGTGGTCAAGCTTTGATTGTTTAAATATGTTAAAATGTAAGGTAATGTTGGAATAAGCTGTAGCCATTCAGATGGACGTCTTCAGGAAAGGAAAAGTGCACTATTCAGTTGAGCGAAGATGTTCGGCGCGCGGGAAACGCGGTCGGAGACTGGCAGAGGGCAGTTCTGGTCGAGACACCAAAGCGGACAGTTCGGATGGAGACGCGAAAACGGAGACACCATAGGGGACAGTTCGTATTGAGACGCGAAAGCGGACAGTCGGTCTTTAGGCAGCTAGGAAGTGAAACGACTTAGAAAATTTCTCGTTGTGTGGTATCGCGGGACGTAAGTGTCTGAGCGGTGAGCAGCCGCGCGCCTGGTGTGAACTAACTATTCATGTGGAGTATCGGACTTGGGTTTCACTATGAGATTGTGAACGATCGAAATGTGTCATATGAATATGCGCTAGAGTGTAACAGTAACTCTAAACACGACCACTTTCGCTGTTAGTTTACTTTCTGAATAAAAATTATTCGCCGGCCGGGGTGGCCTAGCGGTTCTAGGCGCTACAGTCTGGACCGCTACGGTCGCAGGTTCGAATCTTGCCTCAGGCATGGATGTGTGTGATGTCCTTAGCTTAGTTCTAGGGGAATGATGACCTCAGAAGTTAAGTCCCATAGTGCTCAGAGCCATTTGAGCCAAAAGTTATTCTAACCAAGTAGCAATTGTACGGCCTACATCATTTATGGGTCGTTAATTTAGTTCCCGATATTATTAGTTCTGTTATTATATGTTATATTAACTTCGTATTTCACAAACCTGCAGTCAGCCACACAATTTAACCAAAGGGTCACAAGTGTCTAATTTAGGGCGTGTACTGCGACACGTGCGGTTCAATCCCTAGACGAGTTTGAGCCAAGATATTTCGGTGAAGGGGAACCGCATGTGATCCCCAACATGTTTGAGATGTTAGATCGCGATTGCTTACTGAACGCACTTCGCATATATTAAATGACCATCCAGTTCGCTCTTAGTTCCACTATTAGGAAAGTCTATGTTACGGCAGTTGCGGTAGGGGGTAGGGGCATGGGGAGGAGAGAGCAATGCGTGGCTTGTCAGATCAGAACCTTCTGTATTCTTAGAATGACGTTCGCGTTGTAGACCTATTGCAATCCTATCCTAGTGTGCCAGAGATTGTCCGAGGCATTGGTGATAAACTATTCATAAAACTTCGAGAAGAAACGTAACTGTCGCCGACTAGTGAAACTTCTGAGGTCTTCTCCGATTTTGGCGTCGCTTGTCTCTTCGCAGTCTGGTAATGCGTGCCGTTCGCAGATCAGCCGGCCCAGTGACGTATATAAGAAGGCGTCCCCCGTGACGCCTGGGATCAGAGCAGCTCAGGCTAGTCCCATTGGGCGGCAACCTTGGCCACAGTCCGCTTATCCGCGATGCGAGCCGGGGTCCCCCGAACTTCTTGGCCGCAAACAAAACCACTCCTTGGCTGCCAGAGCCTCCTCCCTCGCAGACCGCACAGCACGGAGTGAAAATGTTTTATTCGCGAGGGCCGCGGAGGCGCAGTTGGAGGAAGTTAAAATACACAGGACGGCCGTATCTCGGAATATAAAGGAGGCGGCGTGCATTATCTCTGGGGCGGCGCCTTTATATTTCACGGTGCCGCTCCGCCCGTAGCCGGCTCTCGGCGGACACACAACAGAAGCCTCGGTGGTGAGAGGTCATCTGGAGCTTGCCTGGATCTCATGTTGGCTAACTGAAGTCACATTCGATAAACGATGAAATCAGCTCGGTTCACCAGAAGAAACGTGACGTCTTGTTGAGGCAACGTTTCGACCAGCTTCGTACTCTTCATCATCAGGATAAGTGTTTTCAAATGCTTCAAATGACTCTGAGCACTATGGGACTTAACTTCTGAGGTCATCAGTCCCATAGAACTTAGAACTACTTAAACCTAACTAACCTAAGGACATCGCACACTGAAACGTCCCCTTAGAAAATTTAATGAATTACTGTGCTGATAAACCTCTTACATTATTTAATTTTCAAACAGCTGAGCAGAACTGAACGTACTCAGACATTTCGCTCTTTACTTGTTCTGATCAACACTAATCTGACACACAATATTTTTAGCGCAACGCAATCTGACTTTCAATAATCCCTACAAAAGAATGGCCCTGACTAACATTAACCTATACCTTTCACAAATCACTTACCTCACAAAAATCTTCGTTACTCGAACTACTGCAATACAGCGAGCGCCACTACTGCCAGCTAAATAAAAGATTCAAACTACTGTAGGCACTAACTACTGATAGGCAAAGCTAGCAAATGAAAGAGTTTGACAGAGAACAAACAATGTATTTACCTTAATAGTGTTCAAAAGTCTTTATATATATATATATATATATATATATATATATATATATATATATATATATATATATATATACGAGGTGCGGCTAGAAAAAAACCGGACTGATGCTGGAAAAAGCATTTATTTACAATTATTTACAATTTCATGTTATCTCCTTCAACAGTCTCAAATCTAGTTCCTTTCAAAGCTGACTTGACTTTAGGGAAAAGAAAAAAGTCACAGGGGGCCAAATCAGGTGAGTAGGGTGGATGATCTGAGATGGGAATGTTGTGTTTTGCCAAAAACGTCTTCACTGACAACGCACTGTGAGCTGGGGCATTGTCTTGGTGAAGGATCCATGACTTTTTTCTCCACAAATCGTTCCGTTTTCTTCGTACTCGCTCACGTAGGGTAGCCAGGACGCTAATGTAGTAATGCTGATTCACTGTTTGTCCCTCTGGTACCCAATCAATGTGCACAATCCCTTTGATGTCAAAAAAAAAACAATCATCATTGCCTTGAATTTCGATTTTGACATTCGTGTTTTTTTTTGTCGTGGAGAACCAGGAGTTTTCCAATGCATCGATTGGCGTTTAGTTTCGGGATCGTAAGTAAAAAACCACGATTCATCGCAAGTAATAACATTTTGTAAGAAGGTGGGATCACTTTCAATGTTTTCCAGGATGTCAGAACAAGTCATTCTTCGGCGTTCCTTCTGTTCAATTGTGAGACACTTTGGAACCATTTTTGAACACACTTTGTTCATGTTGAAACTTTCATGAAGAATCTGCCTAACACTTTCCTTGTCAACTCCTGTTAAGTCAGACACTGCTCTGATTGTTAAACGGCGATCTTGTCGAACAAGTTTACCGATTTTTTCAATGTTTGCATCAGTTTTTGCTGACAATGGTCTGCCAGTGCGAGTGTCATCACT
This sequence comes from Schistocerca nitens, assembly GCF_023898315.1. Classification (NCBI taxonomy): domain Eukaryota; kingdom Metazoa; phylum Arthropoda; class Insecta; order Orthoptera; family Acrididae; genus Schistocerca; species Schistocerca nitens. The sequence goes on from NC_064617.1 coordinate 99,332,958, forward strand.
GGTGTCTTCGCGGCCATCTTTAAATCGTTTAAACCACTCAAACACTTGTGTTCGCGATAAACAATCATCGCCGTACACTTGTTGTAACATTACAAACGTTTCACTTGCAGATTTTCCTAGTTTGAAACAAAATTTGATGTTAACACGCTGTTCTTTCTGTACACTCAACATTTTCCGACGCACAGACAAAACGTCAACTACTTAAAACAGACGCCACGGGCAGACTGAGTGCAGGAGGCAGATGAAACTCGAGCAGTAGGCGGAGCGAGAGTCACGTGACAGGCCACGCGACTTTCAGCATTATTGCATTCGTTATATTGTTTCACCAGTACTAGTCCGGTTTCTTTCTAGCCACACCTCGTATATATATCAGTTTATGACATCCAGTCTTATAAATTTACTCTTTCTGATGGACACACGTCCAGATCGTCCGCTCTCAAAATTCCGCCATCTCTCTCCCCACATCCACCACTGCTGGCGCCTCACCTCCAACTGCGCAACGCTACGCGCTGTTAACAGCCAACTGCCCAACACTACAATAGCTAATTCCAACAACGCAAACCAGCCACAGACTGCACACAGCACAGTCAGTGATTTTCATATAGAGCACTACATGGCGTTACCAACATAAAAACATAAACAGCCTACTTCCAACACATCCATGCACGAAGCAGGAGTCGAACCTGCGACCGTAGCGGTCGCTCGGTTCCGGACTGTAGCGCCTAGAACCGCTCGGCCACTCCTGCCGGCTAAAGTGGTGTCACCTCGCCGAGAGGTGAAGAGGGGGAACGTCGTCGAAATGTTGCCACAACACGACGCCATATCTCGGCTGATAAGACGAGTCCATTTCATAGATGATATTCACCATAAAAACCTGCATTCCCTTACAATCGATAATATTCTCGTCTGGTCGGCGGTGGCGGTGGAGTTATCGCTGAAACAATCGGTTTTCAGTCATATCCATTTTTTCAACGCCAATTTGACCTGAGTGTTAAAACCGCCCAAACTAACCGGTTTCAGAAATAACTGATTTTCGATTTGTTTTACTATTTTCCTGTAATATACGGAGAAATAGAAACAAAGATTGAAATATTTTGACTCTCTCTGTTTCAAGATGCATGGAATCAAAATATTAAATTAAAGAGGTAAAAAATATGAAAGTCCATCCACCTTTCGCTGCTTTTCTCAAATGCTACAAAAATCACATGTTCGCCTATTAATTCTAACTTTTTGAAACTGTGCTCAAAAATCATATTGTAATCAAGGATCGTACCACTAGTATGGTTGAAGACCTTTTTTTTATGTTAATTTCTCTATTGTCATGGGTCACAATCAGATAAAGGGATATCATGTAGACACAGGCCACAGAACAGCTACTATTTATTTCTGTTGTAAACTACACTGAAGAGAAAAAGGAACTGGTGCACTTGCTTAATATTGCGTACGGTTCCCACGACCACGCAGAAGGGCCACAACACGACGTGACATGGACTCGACTAATGTCTGTACTAATGCTGGAGGAAACAGATACCATTAATACTGCAGGACTCTCCATAGATCCGTAGAGTACGCGGTTGTGAACAGCACGTTGGAAGGCATCCTAGATATGATCAATAATGTTCATGTCTGGGGAAGTGATAAACTCACAAAAATGTTCCTTTAGCGACTCTGTAGCAATTCTAGACGTGTGAGATGTCGCATTGCCCTGTTGGAATTGTACAAGCCCGCCGGAGTTCACAATAGACATGAATTGATGCAGGTGATCAGACAGAACGCTCACATCCGTGTCACCTGTCAGAGTAGTATCTACACGTATCAGGTGCCCCATGTCACATTTGCACACGCCCCACACCATTACAGAGCCTCCACCAGCTTGAACAGTCCACTGCCGACGAGGTAACATCGTCAACAGTCCATTGCCGGTAACGACGGGCCCAGGCGGAGCGTAAAGCCGTCGGCACATGGACCGTGCAGTCGAACGTCAACGCTGAGCGTGCCGAGTTCAACGTGCTGCTGAACGCTCGGGAACGATGCGACTTGTGCACACGGTACGTGGGCCCGAACGTGGTATACGCGATCGCGACGCATTCCAGCGGCAGTTGTGGGATGTTTCTAAAAGTAAATAACACTGTTTACACGACGGGCCCGTGTAAAATTCCCACGTTAGCTCTATTAAATCGCACGTTTCCTCCATTGTCCATATCCCAGTTACGTTGTTCTATATGTAATACACACAAAAACTTCAATATAGATGTACATGTTTTAAGACAAAAAGGAAAGTAGCATGTCCAATAAATAAGGACACAGGCTTATAAAAGTTCCATTACAAACAGTGCGACACAAAAATGGTTCAAATGGCTGTGAGCACTATGGGACTTAACTGCTGAGGTCATCAGTGCCCTAGAACTTAGAACTACTTAAACCTAACTAACCTACGGACATCACACATATCCATGCCCGAGGCAGGATTCGAACTTGCGACCGTAGCGGTGGCACGGTTCCAGACTGTAAGTGCAACATAATTTGCAATAATTCTCCACATAAGATAAATTTTATTTTATCTTTCCCACATTTTGGTAAAACCCTGAGGTCATACTTACTTGATCTCTGTTCCTACTCAGCAGCAGAATTACGAAACTCAACAGAAAAAGGAATTAAGTATCTTTATACGTGTAGCGCAAGCTGTCCTGTAGATTAAGCCAATCGAACAAACTCATTCCTCAAAAGAAGGTGAACTTATATTTACGTAACAGCAGATACATAGTATATACTTACATTAAACTAATAAAAAAGCATCAAAACCTATTAAATACGCGAATGTTAAGAAAAAAAAATACTTCATCTACACGAGACGCGAACCCTCATTCCACCACTAATCTGGATAAGGACAGTTGGCGCTACTCACTACGCTAACCTGGCAACAACTCTTGTCTGGACAATTCTCATATGTTACCATGTGCTAAATGCCTTACTCGTAGCTATGTTACCACATGAAATTTAATTATAACAAATTGTACCAAGAACAATGGATTTTTTGTGGATCCTCAGTGTGTCGCTACCTTCAAATGACACACTCTCATACTACGCAAGTTACAATAATTCTTTTGCCACGAATATGACATTTCTCATTATTTTATTGCAACGAATCACACAGGTAATCAAGGGTATTTTGGGTGATTCTCAATTTGCTGGGGCTCAGAAACGGTATATATACGTATAGGCTTGAACTGAATGCCAATATGGCGTCTCTCAGTTCTCTACTGAAGGGGGATGGCATGCGTGTGACGTAGGTGGCGTTGTGCCATCTGATTGGTCAACACTCAGACGCACGCTGAGAATATCTGACATGCCAGATATTGCTCTGCACGTTCGGGAAGACTCCCGAACGTGCTGTTCCACGCTATGACTTCAGGAACTCGGCACGCTGAATGCTCAACGCTCGTGTGCACGGTCCGTGTGCCGACGGCTTAAAGCTTTGTGTCGTGCAGTCATCAAGGGTACACAGGAAGCGCTCGGTTCCGATAGCCCATATCGACAATGTTTCGTTGAATGGTTCGCACCTGACACTTGGTGATGGTCCAGCATTGAAATCTGCTGCAATTTGCGGAAGGGTTGGACTTCTGTCACGTTGAACGATTCTCTTCAGTCGTCATTGGTCCCGTTCTTGCAGGATCTTTTCCCGGCCGCAGCGATGTCGGAGACTTGATGTTTTACCGGATTTCTGATATTCACGGAAAACTCGTGAAATGGTCTTACGGGAAAATCACCACTTCATAGCTACCTCGGAGATGTTGTGTCCCATCCCTCGTGCACCGACTGTAATACAACGTTAAAACTCACTTAAGGGGCTCCGGAACGCCCTATACTTGCAATGTTAAAATAACGCTTATAAATTACATCTTTCCTCACAAAGTATTTGAGGTAGGAAGTTGAACTTTTTACAGATTATTTATTGGAATATGGGCTACAACTTAACACAGGGATTTTACAAAATCTTAGTTCAGTTATTAAAGATGATTTTTTTCAATTGTAATGAAAATTCACAACATTTTTTTGCAATTTTTTATTTATATATTCAAAAATATACAGTTTTTTTTGGAAAAAGGCTGTGTTAAATTATGCAGAAGGTACTGTGTAACATTTACTGAAAGTTTGAAACAAATATGTTTGGAAGATCCTTAGAAAACATGTAATTAGTACGAGAAAATAAAAGTTTTGGGAATCGAGCGACAAAGATTGGATTAACTTTTTAGTGCATTCCATGTCCATAGGATGGATTATCTTTGCAAACTCCTCCTCCAGCTTCCTCTTGTTCCTCCTCCTGTTTACTCTTGCTTGTATTTCTAGACTCTTTACAGCCCTGTCTGCAGCCCGAAGGCGTTCCTTGTCTAAAGCAAGCATCGCTCGTACCATGTTAGAACCTATCTTCATTCCCATATTTCTAAATACCTTGCACCTTACAATGTTGCCATCATTGAAAGTCGCAACAGCATCATACACACCAAAGTGAAGTGTTTCTATTCCAACAAATACAGTCTTGGGTATTCTCGACCATATAACACCATTTACACTTTCATTGGGGATTTGAGTTTTTCCGTGAATACACTTTTTCAACAGTTCAGGTGCTGCTAAGTCTCTGAAAATAGGTTTCATCACCTCATTGAACCAAGCTTCTTCTGTGAAGTATTTTCTTTCCCACATTGACTGCTATGGGCAGGTGTACTTGAGAGGTTCGGTTCACTCACTTGGTTATCGTCTTTATTGTTTACAGTAATAACACATACCTTTGGCTTTCCAACATTTGTCCTTTTCTTAAAAGCCTTCAGAGGATTTCTAATAACTTTACTTTTACTCATCATTATACTTCAACAAAACAGAGACTCAAGAAACAGAATTAATTACGAATATTTTCGAGATAACGACAGAGTAAATAAACATGAAACAATCGACAATCACACCAGCGATATATATTGAATCATCACAGGTTGGCCACAACACATACTTTATCTCACATCACTAAAATGTACCTGATGAACACGGACGTTAATAATAACACCATTTGACAGCAGTTTAACAGCGCCAAGGTGGGTCACGCCCATGTAGAACACATTTCAAAAAAAATTTAAAAATAGTTGTAGTCTTCGGAATTAAATAAATTATATATCTATTAAAAGGTAATAGTCTGCCGATTCAGAAAACGCAAAAAAGTAAAAATTGAACTTTTCATGATTTTGAGCCTTTCCGGAGCCCCTTAAATCTAGATAACCTGCCATTGTAGCAGCAGTAACCGTTCTAATAACTGCGCCAGACATTTGTTGTCTTATATGGGCGTTCGCAGTGCCATGTTCTGCCTGTTTACATATCTCTGTATTTCAATACACATTCCTATACGAGGTTCTTTGGCGGTTCAGTGTATTATCTGCTAGTGTAATTTCAATCGACACTGTCCGAAAAGCAACACGCAGGGGCTACCTGTCTCCACATACATCATTCTGTGGCCGTATGGTAGTCAGTGCTCCGACGTCACACATTTATCAGGTTGTAGTAGCCGCGTGTCGCGACGACGCTCAACATACATGTCATGAACGGCGAGAGTCATCTAGCCGGTATAAGTTTTCCCACATTAGCGGGAGATTCTGTAAAGGCCCAACAGACGAAACACAACGCACACCAACACCACACACATACAGAAACTCAAAATTTTAGTTTCTATCCGGAAAACATTGTCCCAGTAATACTTGAAAATACACTCCTGGAAATTGAAATAAGAACACCGTGAATTCATTGTCCCAGGAAGGGGAAACTTTATTGACACATTCCTGGGGTCAGATACATCACATGATCACACTGACAGAACCACAGGCACATAGACACAGGCAACAGAGCATGCACAATGTCGGCACTAGTACAGTGTATATCCACCTTTCGCAGCAATGCAGGCTGCTATTCTCCCATGGAGACGATCGTAGAGATGCTGGATGTAGTCCTGTGGAACGGCTTGCCATGCCATTTCCACCTGGCGCCTCAGTTGGACCAGCGTTCGTGCTGGACGTGCAGACCGCGTGAGACGACGCTTCATCCAGTCCCAAACATGCTCAATGGGGGACAGATCCGGAGATCTTGCTGGCCAGGGTAGTTGACTTACACCTTCTAGAGCACGTTGGGTGGCACGGGATACATGCGGACGTGCATTGTCCTGTTGGAACAGCAAGTTCCCTTGCCGGTCTAGCAATGGTAGAACGATGGCTTCGATGACGGTTTGGATGTACCGTGCACTATTCAGTGTCCCCTCGACGATCACCAGTGGTGTACGGCCAGTGTAGGAGATCGCTCCCCACACCATGATGCCGGGTGTTGGCTCTGTGTGCCTCGGTCGTATGCAGTCCTGATTGTGGCGCTCACCTGCACGGCGCCAAACACGCATACGACCATCATTGGCACCAAGGCAGAAGCGACTCTCATCGCTGAAGACGACACGTCTCCATTCGTCCCTCCATTCACGCCTGTCGCGACACCACTGGAGGCGGGCTGCACGATGTTGGGGCGTGAGCGGAAGACGGCCTAACGGTGTGCGGGACCGTAGCCCAGCTTCATGGAGACGGTTGCGAATGGTCCTCGCCGATACCCCAGGAGCAACAGTGTCCCTAATTTGCTGGGAAGTGGCGGTGCGGTCCCCGACGGCACTGCGTAGGATCCTACGGTCTTGGCGTGCATCCGTGCGTCGCTGCGGTCCGGTCCCAGGTCGACGGGCACGTGCACCTTCCGCCGACCACTGGCGACAACATCGATGTACTGTGGAGACCTCACGCCCCAAGTGTTGAGCAATTCGGCGGTACGTCCACCCGGCCTCCCGCATGCCCACTATACGCCCTCGCTCAAAGTCCGTCAACTGCACATATGGTTCACGTCCACGCTGTCGCGGCATGCTACCAGTGTTAAAGACTGCGATGGAGCTCCATATGCCACGGCAAACTGGCTGACACTGACGGCGGCGGTGCACAAATGCTGCGCAGCTAGCGCCATTCGACGGCCAACACCACGGTTCCTGGTGTGTCCGCTGTGCCGTGCGTGTGATCATTGCTTGTACAGCCCTCTCGCAGTGTCCGGAGCTAGTATGGTGGGTCTGACACACCGGTGTCAATGTGTTCTTTTTTCCATTTCCAGGAGTGTAGTTATAGTCTCCAAGTTTTTTGGCTAGTTTCCCTTGTGCATTTTTAGGAGGTGTTGCCCCACAGCTCGTAAGCATTTGAAAAATGTCATGGTCACCATCTCGAGCTCCTTATAAACTTGTTTATTTCAAATAAGTTTCGGTAGACAGACTGTCATCAGGATCTTCTGTAAGTAGGCTGTTTAGGTTTTCTTATTGGTAACGCCACGTAGCGCTCGGTATGAAAATCACTGGCTGTGCTGTGTGCAGTCTGTGGCTGGTTTTCATTGTTGTCTGCCATTGTAGTGTTGGGCAGCGGCAGCTGGATGTGAGCAGCGCGTAGCGTTGCGCAGTTGGAGGTGAGCCGCCAGCAGTGGTGGAAGTGGGAAGTGAGATGGCGGATTATTGAGAATGGATAATCTGGAGGTGTGTCCATCAGAAACAGTACATTTGTAAGAACGAATGTCACGAACTGATATATATATATTATGACTTTTGAACACTATTAATGTAAATACATAGTTTGTTCTCTATGAAAATCTTTCATTTGCTAACTATGCCTATCAGTAGTTAGTGTCTTCCGTAGTTTGAATCTTTTATTTAGCTGGCAGTAGTGGCGCTCGCTGTATTGCAGTAGTTCGAGTAACGAAGATTTTTGTGAGGTAAGTGATTTGTGAAAGGTATAGGTTAATGTTAGTCAGGGCCATTCTTTTATAGGGATTATTGAAAGTCAGATCGCGTTGCGCTAAAAAAATATTGTGTGTCAGTTTAAGCACAGTCATGTATAATTTTTCTAAGGGGACGTTTCATATGTCGATCCTTAGCCGAGGATACCTCACTGGAATCTTCTGATTTTTTCTTTTAGTTTGTGTATTTAGTGTAGCTATTGTTTACTGCTAGCGCGTAACTGTAGAGAGAATCTTCTTTGTAGTTGCAGTCTTTATTTGTTGTACAGTAAAACAGTTGTGGCATGCATGTAGATTTGCATCAAGTATCTCGCAGCTGCGCTTGCAGTTAACTAGACATTATTTTCAGTGCTATGTTAATGTGTTCTCTTATTTTTGCTCTTCAAATTGTGCTTTTCTGTGTTATCGTGTGAAATATTGTGACACTAACGGCGTGTGAAAAACGTAACACTAGGCTCCAATGTAAACTGAGAAATAATAGTGACGACGAGCGTAGCTTATCAGCACCACTGTGTAGTGAATTAACAGACATTCGAAGTAGTAATTTGGTAATTGTGCATAGGGAAATGGAGCGGGCGGCAAATAATGGTGTAGACAATGAAACAAGTAGTGAACAGGGAAGCATTATCGATCGATCGGTCGCCAACAGCTCGCCTCAGGAATCCGAAATGACAGAACACAATATTGCAAATACTGTAGACTTCGGTTTTGGGTCCTCACCGTTTTCTCAAATGAGTCAAGACACATTTTCAGCTTGTCAAAATGTGAACGTTGCCGGTGAAAATGCACTGCCAAAAAGCATAGAGAAACCGATTCCAGACACTAATACATTATTATTGCAATTAATGCAACAAATGGAATAAAATCAGAGACAAACACAGCAAAATCTTCAAAAGTTAGACCCAATGGAACAAAATCAGAGACAAACACAGCAAAAGCTTCAAAAGTTAGACACCATGCTTGAACAAACACATGAAGATTTAAGTACTGAGTTACATAACATTGAATCGAAATGTCAAAAAGTCTGTAATGATGTAAAAACACAAATTTGTGACCATTTTCAACCTATTTTTTCGCGGCATGAAAATGCATTAGAGAATCATGAAGCTGCCATAAAATAACTGCAAACTATTGTTCATGAAAATCATGAGACCTTGCAAGTTAAAATTGACTCAGTTGCATCTACTGATCTGGTTACGCAACTTGCAAAAACTCAGGAAACTTAAAGGACACAGTAGATACTCTGAAAATTGGTTCAGAAAGACACATGGAGGAAATTAGTTCATTATCAAAGAAAGTAGTTGAACTTTGGGATCAGCTAAATAATGATAATCTGAATGACACAAAACCGGTAGTCTTTAATGACACAGAAGAGTGCGAACAAATTAGGAAATTCAAACAAAATCAGAATCAAATTAATACGCAACACCAAAGAGAAATCCGGGAAGAACAAGATCAGCTGACACAGGTAATACAAGAATTACATATTTCAGAGGACACTCGCAAGCCAATACGGGAAGAGGGACATAGAAATACGGAACAGCCACAAAATAATAACACAGGACACTTCGGAAATTATGAAAGAAATTGGCAAGGTGCACCGAAATTTGAGATAGAACCGCCGACACGACGTAACAATGACCGATATGCTACTCGCCGACACGATGATTTTGACTATAAGCTGTTTATTACTACACGTAAATTCAAAATGTTTAAGAATTCTGCCAACGACATTCATCCACAAGCGTGGCTCCATCAATTCTCTCATTGTTTTCCTCCCAACTGGTCATTGGAGCACAGGTTAGAATTTATGTGTGGCTACTTAGAGAATGAACCAGCTGTAAGAATGCGATCGGTCATTCACAATTGCCACAGTGAAGGAGAATTTTACCATGCCTTCCTCTCAGGATATTGGACTCAAGCTACAGAAGACCGAGTAAAACATAGCATCATAATGATGAAACATTTCTAACAATCTGAATTTTCCAGTCTTGTGAAATATTTTGAAGACATATTGCACAAGAATCAGTAACTGTCAAACCCATACAGCCCCTCAGAACTCATCCGCATTTGGTTAATCAAATTGCCTGAACATTTAAGACATATTATTTTGGCAGGACGTTGCAAAGACGACATTGAAGCTTTTCAGGGACTCTTACAAGAATTGGAAATCGACACTGACAATCGCGGGATGCGAAAACAGGAACACAACAATTACAGGTCACATCCGTCACAATTCTGTGATGAATGAAATAATAACTGGACACGACAAGGCTATTCTTACAACGTAAATCGTGACCAAAACAGACACCACCCGTATGACAACCGTTGGCAGAGTAGTAATAGTTACAGAGAAAGATCGCATTTCCATAGTAATGAATATGACAGAGACAATCATAGAAACAGACAATATGGGAACCAAAATAATTATTATCACGGAAGACAGAATAACTTCAGACGCAACGGTCCACCGTGTAGTGATAATGCAGGGAGAAATTCTCCACCACTTAACCGACAAGAAAGAAACTACAGGAACTACCGTCATGACGACAGATGATATAATCATAACGACAGACCTGAATTTCATCAGAACTGGCGGGATTCAAACAGGTCTTGGCCCTCTCGGCAAGGTGAATTTGCAGAAGTTAGGTCTCCTAATCCCAATAACGACGCACGCCAACAAAGAGATAGCAGACAATGACTCGCACCGCAGGCAGCCACGTGCGCCGGCTGGCTCAGAGAAATAATAACATAGATGCTAACCTTGAGAAAAATTTGAGCATTCTTTACCGATTTACCATATACCACATGATAATTCCGTTGAAGCTGGAGCTCTGCATAGTAGGAAGAGTAAAGGATTGCACCAAACTTCACATGTAAAACCGTTTATTGAGAGATAATCTGCTTTTTAACTTTGTCTTTGCCATAAACCTTTTCACTTCACATTTCTAATACGCTTTGTCAGACTTAAGAAACTGTTACCATGCAACAATGTTTGAAGTTAAATATCGAGTCAAGAACCAAGAGAACTTATTTAAACAGAAATTACGAATGCATTGTTATAGTGAACAGACGACACAGTGTTAGTGTGTGTGTTCATTCTTGCTTGTTAGTTACATGATTACGTAACGACTATAAGGCTCACATACTTAGAACATATACCAGTACTGCTAATGAGATTTTACTGCAACATTTTGGTTTACTTGAAAATACATAATGGATTTAAAGTGCTTTCTGAGAGATACCAGATGACACAGTGGTTACTTTATTTGACAGCTACATGACTACATCAGGATGCTACTAATATGTGACACAATTTACAGTGTTGCCTTTTTGGTGTATCTGTTTTATAAATGCAAAGTTTTTCTGAATGCTTCTGGAAAGTAAACCATGTTTTAGTAGTAACTTTTGTCGTATAGCTACAATGAGACAGCCTTTTTCGTAGCACAACAATACGTTACAGTATAGTACTTTATTGATATGGTACTGTACATAATAACTATGATATCTAAACGCATAGCATTTCGCTTTTGTTTAATACAACATAAGTACATTGACTTCCACAGAACTTTGCTTACGGACGACGATAATTACGACACTTGGCACATTTTTTACCCTTAAGTAATGACAGAGATTATCTTACAACAAGACGCACAGTTTAGCGCTACTGTACACGTATTTGAGTGATTAATTTTGTAATTAAAACATTTATTTTTAAAGATTTTTGAATTACAATGATACAAAGGTTTTCCGTGACACATTTCATTCGATTGCTGTAATCTGTAACACCTGAGGGTATAATTACATTAATCCTCAGGGGGATACACGCCTACTTTGTGTACCATGTGTCTGGCAAGCACAAGGAGCCCTAGCTAATATGGTATTTGCTTATACAACTTTACACATCGGTACCATATTCCTCTAACACATAAATAACACAGCTATCTGACCATTTAACTGAGAGAGAGACAAACATTTTTTTACTATGTCAGTAACAGATGTTTACGCAATTACACAGTTGGATAACTTCACACTTATGAAATTGTATTTCGTCTGTACTTTGTAAACTGTTCATATTTTTTCGGAACCATTGTGATTCTGTGAGAGCTTTGAATGATATATTTGGTATGGTATCATGATTTTTAAAGTACGTTTGAGGTAGATGACACTATTGAAAGGAGCAGAGAATTTTCTTAGGTTTTGAAATTATTGCAGAAAGCTACGACGTTTTTGAGATTTGACTGAGGTGTTATATTATTACGACGATGATGTGTGTTATGCTATTAAGGTATGTTTATGATCAATAAGCTGATGCTAACGTATATGAGGAATGTGATTATGTGTTTATATGTATAGGAATAATGAGTTGTGGTTAGGGCTCTGACTTGTGAAAAAGGATGTTGGAAACCAAGAATCGTACTTTATGAGTTATGAAATGTGTGTAAATGCGTGAATGTATCACAATGCCGGCGAAATTTTTTTGGGCACTGTTATATTTATAGGATTTTGTTTCTAGAGATTTGTAACGCAAATATTTCGACCTGTGAAATTATTTGTATCAAACTGTCACTGTAGCGGAAACTGATGTAAATATTTCGGTAAGGAAGGTAGGTCACTGTAAGCACCCAGCTGTGCGACAGATGCCTGGAAAAAAGCCATTAGTGTGTGCCTTTCAGAGGCACAGGTGAAAAAAGAAAAAAGACAGGCCATTAACCTCGCTATTGAGATTCCTTTCTAGAAAGCATCGCAAATACGACACACTCATTACTTGGAAAGATACTTACATCTGCACACCTGATTATGACAAGCCTCTTTCTACGAGAGTTGAGAGAATTTCTACTAACTTATGAAATGCCACATAACTATTGAATGATATTTTTATGCTTTACTTTGTACATAGTTGCTTATTTCATTTGATATCTGGTTTCCAGCTGTGTTGCAACATTGGTTTTATAAAATAAAATTAAATGCATTTGCTAATGTGAACACTTCCTGCCAAAATATCTATTAAATAATAATTTTATGATCCACATTCTTCGAAAAAGGAGCCCTTGGAATGGAAAGAACAATAAGAAGGGATTAATAACAGTAACTGCATACAAAATTTTCTTTTCAACTAGTTGGTAATTTGTTTGGTAGAGTAAGTTATTGTGATGCATCACTCTAGTGTTAAGATGTGACATAGGTATTAAACATTGCCATTTTTACTGTAATATTTTTTCTGCTTGAGCTTTGTCATGTTTATATATTAGTTATTGCATTTGCTGCTGCTGTTTGCCAGGCATAGTACTACTAAATTTCATTTTCTATTACTCTGTTAAGCCAGTTTTACTACTGATTTATTTTTCTTGTTGCTGCACATTGGCTCATATTAGTTGTACTGTTGCAATTGCTCTGTTAATTTAGATTTACTGTTGCTTGCTTTGCCAATATGCATTTTTTTGCCATTGCTGTTTGCGTTAATTGTTTCGTGCAGCTGCATTGCCTCGTCCCTTAGTTTAGCATCTGAGCTCAGTAGATTTAAGTTAGCTTAAGAGGGGGGGGGCTATGTAAGTAGGCTGTTTAGGTTTTCTTATTGGTAACGCCACGTAGCGCTCGGTATGAAAATCACTGGCTGTGCTGTGTGCAGTCTGTGGCTAGTTTGCATTGTTGTCTGCCATTGTAGTGTTGGGCAGCAGCAGCTGGATGTGAACAGCGCTTAGCGTTGCGCAGTTGGAGGTGAGCTGCCAGCAGTGGTGGATGTGGGAAGTGAGATGGCGGATTTTTCAGAATGGATAATCTGGAGGTGTGTCCATCAGAAACAGTACATTTGTAAGAATGGATGTCATGAACTGATATATATATTATGACTTTTGAACACTATTAAGGTAAATACATTGTTTGTTCTCTATGAAAATCTTTTATTTGCTAACTATGCCTATCAGTAGTTAGTGTCTTCCGTAGTTTGAACCTTTTATTTAGCTGGCAGTAGTGGCGCTCGCTGTATTGCAGTAGTTCGAGTAACGAAGATTTTTGTGAGGTAAGTGATTTGTGAAAGGTATAGGTTAATGTTAGTCAGGGCCATTCTTTTGTAGGGATTATTGAAAGTCAGATTTCGTTGCGCTAAAAAAATATTGTGTGTCAGTTTAAGCACAGTCATGTATATTTTTTCTAAGGGGACGTTTCACTTCAAAGCATATACGGCATAATATTAAGGTAATACAATATCATTGGCGTCACAAAGTAAAACCATGAATTAAAATTACATCTTCAATATATAATCTATGCTAGGCACAGCACTCTTTCATGTTACACCAGCAACGCTATGAAACATTAACTGCGATTGCTGATGTAACATGGAAGCTCATATACTGCACAGCTTATATACTGACGATGTAATTAGTATTACGGTGCGATAACAATGACAACTCCATGGTTTTCCTTTCGGACGTCAGTGATTTCATACGATGCTAATACGATGCTGGAAATGGTTTTAAGAACCTCATGATGGTCTGTTGACCGAAGGTGTCTTCTAAATAAAGAATTTTACCAGCCGTTAGAGGCGGTTAATCACGACATTTCAGGCAGATACCTCAACTGGAAATTCCCTGCGAACTACTATTCCCTCTGCTTCATTTCCAGCTTGCATGATAGTTGGCTCAAAATAACACCACTCCCTGGTTGGAAAATGTTAAAGAAAAAAAAAAAAGCTTTCTCACTTGAATATGGCATTCAGGCGGACCACTAGAATACTGCATCAAGATGACTGTACGATACGACTGCAGAGTCGACAAAAAGGTCTTCGTTGATCCATTATGCATAAAGATTTGATTCACGGATCCAGTTATGTGGCTCCATCCGTGTATAGCGATTTTACGACTATGACGTGAGGGGCCTGAAGACGGCATCAATGTAATGCCGATACTGGTAGCACGTAAGAAGTTTATAAAATAAAATTCTACAGTACATACGGCTGTTGGTAAATTATTGCATCAAGAAACGACAAAAATATTGTCATTTAATACACGACCGCAGCTTGTGGTCGTGCGGTAGCGTTCTCGCTTCCCACGCCCGGGTTCCCGGGTTCGATTCCCGGCGGGGTCAGGGGTTTTCTCTGCCTCGTGATGACTGGGTGTGGTGTGCTGTCCTTAGGTTAATTAGGTTTAAGTAGTTATAAGTTCTAGGGGACTGATGACCATAGATGTTAAGTCCCATAGTGCTCAGTGATATTTAATACACAAGGAAATTTTTTGCAGTCATATGATACCAGGAGGCCCATGGCAATCTTCCGCACTTCTCTAGTTTTAAATAGTGACAGTACCTGGAATTAGTGTAGTCGTCGGGATATAGCGGGGTTGTGGAAATGAAGAGAGAAAATGATTAATAACTAGCCGAATGTCATGAAATAATAATCATGAATTTATGCACATAATTTTGAACAAAATTCTTTACAGAGCATTACAATACCTCGATGCAAACGACATTTGACCTAAAGAAGCAATCTTCGTGTACTATTTGTTTTTCACTTTCTGTAAGAAGTACAAAAATGTTAGTTGATTTAATTACCCTTCAAAATGCTACGTACAACTGTTCGTGACTAAAGACGGCGTCTGGTAAATACAGTCCTGCTCTTCGAAGCGTTTGTCCCAGCGACTTATTTATTGTGATACGACATGCAATATTAATAAGCAACTACCTTCTTTCCTACGTTTATCCGTTGTATTGTAACAGCTTTCCCGGCGTAAGTCAGCTGATGATTAACCGCAACTTCATTCAGTTTTGTTACAACCATGCGTGCTTGACTGACTAAGCCTCATGTAGCTTTCAGGTTTCTTATCAACATGACCGTGTTTTTCTTTAGCATAAGTTCCTGTGTCGGTAATCCTGACTGATCTAATGAATATAAAAATTCTACAGGATACAAATGCTCGTCAGTCTCCTCGTCGGACTTGACGGAGTCAGAACTGCACTAAATCCTTTCATTTCCCCCCCACAAAGTTATTCACAAGTTCTTCATTTATTTTAGTAAAAGTTTCAATTTCGTTGAGTGGAAATACTATCTGTACTATTTCTTCGCAGTATTTCCTTCGAATCTTGATGGTGTCCGCTGACAGTTCTTGTTGGACGTCCAGTTGTTCTTTCCCTAGTAGTCTGTCGTTTCAGGAAGAATGTTCGTTTAGAGAAGTCAGCTCGTATGACGGGCAAAAATAATGGGCTACCGTAGTGTTAACCGTTATTATCTATGACCATGCTGCATACAAATTATCCAGTTAATAAACACTTCAAAACAGATAAAATGGTATTTGTAAAAAGATAACTTGAAAAGGGAGTCTCTTATTCGTTATTAATAAGTTATGGAGCTAGGGATCTATGAAGCTCTTTTGCCTATGATAGTTAAAAGTTCCTTTAACGTTAAAATTTTCCACAAATAGTAAGTTTTAGCTCAAAACCGGTATTACTGACAGAAGCTGGCCTGGTTAAAAAACGTTTCTAACAATACCTCACTCATTCCTGTTTGATCAGTATATGTAAAAAAAAAGGGATGCTGACATGAGAAATAACACAGCGATGAACCAAAACGTTATGTCCAGGTGTTTATTAGGGTGTTGGTTCACTTTTCAAACACAGTACAGCACCGATTGTGTTTGGCTTGGATACTGCAAGTCCTTGATAGGTTTCCAGAAGTATGTGGCACCATGTGCCTACTCAAAGGTCACCAAATCACTGCAAATTACAGGACGGTGGTTTGTGGGCAAGTGGCTGGCGTCCGACATGTGGGTACGGATCAGGGGCATTTGATGGCTAAGAGATCAATTGGAGTTCGCAATTATGCCCTTCAGACCACTGCGGCACGATTCTGGGCTTCTGTCTCAAAGAGTTATCATGCCAGGAGACGTCATCAGATTACACTTCCAATATGAAGGGTTGCTGGTGGTCCGCAATAATGTTCACGTAGTCCACTAGTGTCACGGTGCCTTCGAGTACTACAATAGCTTCCATAGAAATCCAACTCAATGCATCCCATTGCATAGTTATGCCTCGTCTGCCTGCATTTTTGGCGCTGTGCACGTTTCAAGCCGCCATTCGCCTGGATGAGACGTCTAAGGACCCAACCGTCGACCGGATCTAGCAAAAAATGAGATTCGTTCGAAAGGTCATGCGTTTCTATTGAGCCACGGTGAAAACTCCCTGGTGCTGCGCCCACAGCAATCATGGCTGACGATGTCTTTGGGTCAACAGAGATAGGGGTCGTGTATGGAGAGCTCCATGTTCAACAATGGTCTCTGAACGGTGCGCTCCAAAACACTTGTGCGTGACCAGTGTTGTAGTCTGTCATTAGACCTGACACAGATCGCTGCCTATCCTTGATTACACACTGGACGACATTCCGACCTCTACGTTTAATGATGATACGTGATCGTCCAATACCACACGGCCTACTCGTTACTTCGACATCCTTCAACCACTTGCCATAGGTACTCGCCACAGTAGTACGTTAACAAGCCACTGCCTTCGCCGTTTCAGAGATTATCATTTCCAGCCGCAAGCCCAGAACAGTGCTCCCACTGTCAAAACCGCTTATATCAGTGGATTTCCTCATTTCCGGCCCGTATCTTCATTACAATTCGCTCTACTGACTGCCCACTCGTCTCTATTCCGCTTACATTCCTTCCTTACTGCGTCACGTGTCCGCAACACCACCAGGAGTCTTTCAACCTCGCGGAGGGCACTGGTCATAATATTTTGGCTCATCAGTGTATGCATGGCGAATACATTATGCAACTCCATTGGTGATTGTGTAGGTGTCAGGAAACTGCACAAATATACCAGAGGTTCAACATTAAAACACCGGCTTATACCTATAGATATGGTAAATGTAGCAATAAGTGCTTACTGAAATGAAAAATAATGCTAAACTCGCTAGATAGATGGAATACCGGAGGACCTGATGCGGTACCAGCCAGATTCGATTCAAATGACACCACTGGCCATTAAAATTGCTATACCAAGAACAAATGCAGATGATAAACGGGTATTCATTGGACAAATAAATTATACCAGAACTGACATGTGATTACATTTTCATGCAGTTTGGGTGCATAGATCCTGAGAAATCAGTACCCAGAACAACCACCTCTGGCCGTAATAACGGCCTTGATACACCTGGACATTGAGTCAAACAGAGCTTGGATGGCGTGTACACGTACAGCTGCCAATGCAGCTTCTACACGATATCACAGTTCATCAAGAGTAGTGACTGGCGTATTGTGACGAGCCAGTTGCTCGGCCACCATTGACCAGACGTTTTCAATTGGTGAGAGATCTGGAGAATGTGCTGGACAGGGCAGCAGTCGAACATTTTCTGTATCCAGAAAGGCCCGTACCATACCTGCAGCAAGCGGTCGTGCATTATCCTGCTGAAATGTAGGGTTTCGCAGAGATCGAATGAAGGGTAGAGCCACGGGTCGTAACACATCTGAAACGTAACGTCCAGTGTTCAAAGTGCCGTCAATGCGAACAAGAGGTGACCAAGACTTGTAACCAATGGCACCCCATACCATCACGCCGAGTGATACGCGAGTATTATGCTGCTGCAAACGTCGTTGAACTATTCGTGCAGATGGTTGTTGTCTTGCAAACGTCCCCATCTGTTCTCAGGGATCGAGACTTGGCTGAACGATCCGTTACAGCCATGCGGATAAGATGCCTGTCATCTCGACTGCTAGTGATACGAGGCCGTTGGAATCCAGCATGGCGTTCCGTATTACCGTCGTGAACCCACAGAATCCATATTCTGTTAACAGTCATTGGATCTCGACCAACGCGAGCAGCAATGTCGCGATACGATATACCGCAATCGCGATAGGCTACATTCCGATCTTTATCAAAGTCGGAAACGTGATGATACGCTTTTCTCCTCCTTACACGAGGCATCACAACAACGTTTAACCAGGCGGCGCCGGTCAACTGCTGTTTGTGTATGCGAAATTGGTTGGAAACTTTCCTCGTGTCAGCACGTTGTAGGTGTCGCCACCGGCGCCAAACTTGTGTGAATGCTCTAAAAAGCTAATCATTTGCACATCACAGCATCTTCTTCTTGTCGGTTAAATTTCGCGTCTGTTGCACGTCATCTTCGTGGTGTAACAATTTTAATGACCTGTAGTGTAGATTCGCAGATCATCGGGACTATCACTTACCAGCCCATCAACGCCGAAATTCGTTTACAGATTCTTAACGTAAATCATTTCGTCTTGTCGATCATTTCCAGAGTTCCTACAGGCATCTCTACCTCTGTTCAAGGCAACCTTGAATTTTTTCTCCCACACGCCAAGTGCTGCTGAAGTTGCATCTGCTTATCTGTATCCGTTATTCCCTTCCCGCCCAAATCGTTATCTGCTTTTCTAATGATATTGGTGAGTAACATGCCATTAATTATTTCGCTTGCAAACACACACACACACATGTACCTTTTAATTAATACGAGGTAGTGCTGAAAAGTAGCGTCTCCAAACTGTTTTTTGTGAAAACTGTTGAAGCTTTCTAAATAAAACAATCGTTATTAACATTCTACCTCTTTATTCTTCATGTCTACATGTTTACTTCTGAACATAGTCCCTGACCCTGGTGACGAACACGTTTTTTCCAACGAGACACCTGTTGGTAGTTACCGTCACCGTACGAAGTGTGAATTTGCTAACGGAGACAAAACCTCATTTCTGCTTGCACTGCTTCATCACTAACAAAGTGAATTCCTCGCAGGTGTCCTGTAAGTTTTGGAAACAGATGAAAATCGGATGGAAGCAAGTCCGGTCTATGTGGAGGATGAGCCATTGGATTGTTTCCACATGTCGCAGCTCTCGTGTGTGGTCTGGCATTGACATGGTGAAGGTGATCCATGTGTGGACGAACCCTTCGAATTCTGAACTCGATTACAGCACACCGCTCATCACTCACCTATATACAGGGTGTTTCAAAAATGGCCGGTATATTTGAAACGGCAATAAAAACTAAACGAGCAGCGATAGAAATACATCGTTTGTTGCAATATGCTTGGGACAACAGTACATTTTCAGGCGGACAAACTTTCGAAATTACAGTAGTTACAATTTTCAACAACAGATGGCGCTGCAAGTGATGTGAAAGATATAGACGACAACACAGTCTGTGGGTGCGCCATTCTGTACGTCGTCTTTCTGCTGTAAGCGTGTGCTGTTCACAACGTGCAAGTATGCTGTGGACAACATGGTTTATTCCTTAGAACAGAGGATTTTTCTGGTGCTGGAATTCCACCGCCTAGAACACAGTGTTGTTGCAACAAGACGAAGTTTTCAACGGAGGTTTTATGTAACCAAAGGACCTAAAAGCGATACAATAAAGGATCTGTTTGAAAAATTTCAACGGACTGGGAACGTGACGGATGAACGTGCTGGAAAGGTAGAGCGACCGCGTACGGCAACCACAGAGGGCAACGCGCAGCTAGTGCAGCAGGTGATCCAACAGCGGCCTCGGGTTTCCGTTCGCCGTGTTGCAGCTGCGGTCCAAATGACGCCAACGTCCACGTATCGTCTCATGCGCCAGAGTTTACACCTCTATCCATACAAAATTCAAACGCGGCAACCCCTCAGCGCCGCTACCATTGCTGCACGAGAGACATTCGCTAACGATATAGTGCACAGGATTGATGACGGCGATATGCATGTGGGCAGCATTTGGTTTACTGACGAAGCTTATTTTTACCTGGACGGCTTCGTCAATAAACAGAACTGGCGCATATGGGGAACCGAAAAGCCCCATGTTGCAGTCCCATCGTCCCTGCATCCTCAAAAAGTACTGGTCTGGGCCGCCATTTCTTCCAAAGGAATCATTGGCCCATTTTTCAGATCCGAAACGATTACTGCATCACGCTACCCGGACATTCTTCGTGAATTTGTGGCGGTACAAACTGCCTTAGAAGACACTGCGAACACCTCGTGGTTTATGCAAGATGGTGCCCAGCCACATCGCACGGCCGACGTCTTTAATTTCCTGAATGAATATTTCGATGAACGTGTGATTGCTTTGGGCTATCCGAAACATACAGGAGGTGGCGTGGATTGGCCTCCCTATTCGCCAGACATGAACCCCTGTGACTTCTTTCTGTGGGGACACTTGAAAGACCAGGTGTACCGCCAGAATCCAGAAACAATTGAACAGCTGATGCAGTACATCTCATCTGCATGTGAAGCCATTCCGCCAGACACGTTGTCAAAGGTTTCGGGTAATTTCATTCAGAGACTACGCCATATTATTGCTACGCATGGTGGATATGTGGAAAATATCGTACTATAGAGTTTCCCAGACCGCAGCGCCATCTGATGTTGACAATTGTTACTACTGTAATTTCGAAAGTTTGTCTGCCTGAAAATGTACTGTTATCCCAAGCATATTGCAACAAACGGTGTATTTCTATCGCTGCTCGTTTAGTTTGTATTGCCGTTTCAAATATACCGGTCATTTTTGAAACACCCTGTAGTTACATTACAGACTGCCATGTTACGTTCCACAGTTCGGAGCTCTCCAGCGGCAGAAGGCTGCAAATATGTAGACGTGAAGAATAAAGATGTGGAATGTTTATAACGTTTCTTTTATTTACAAAGCTTCAAGACTTGTCACTAAAACCAATTTGGACGCATTGCTTTTCAGCAAAGCCCCACAGGATTACTTTTCGATATATACAGAAAGTACAGATAATTGGTGACCAAAAATCCTGTTCCATATTGTGTTTGCAAAAGCGTTTTGTTTGTGGATACACCGTTTGGAAATAGAATGTGGCCGGGGCAGGGAGCTACACATGGATTTCCGAATAGACAGACACACAGGGGTGTGTGCGACAATACTCAGGATACTCACAGAGGAATAATTATGCACATTCGTCAGATAACGTTTAAGTAGCGCTGTTGCCCGGATGAAGTAGGTGTTTTCAGTATTATGACTCTCTTCCGCTTGAATCACTACTGAAATGTCTCCTAATTTTGTGACCAACACATTTAGCTTAGTAGAAGCTGCTCTATGTCACCTCCATGATGTGGTAATTTTGCGCCTAAAATAGTTAATTGTATGGAAACGGAGGCTGCAACACTCTAGGGGGATACTAATTTAGTATTCCACCCTAAATGCTACCCCTTTACCAGGATTTAAAGTTGTCGTGGTCGCGTATGCTAATGGAAAGCGATCGGACTGCAATTCGTCTTCCGAGGGGTTAAATTTCGAAAGGATATAAATTTATCCCAGCGGGAATCGAACCAACTGTATTGTAATTGAGAAGTCAAAGCTGTGGTCATGCAAATGAATAAAGTCGCCATCCTAATGAGACCAAAGTAATTTCATGTAAATGAATAGCAAACATGGTAACTAACTGCTGAATTAAACTTCAATTAGCAATGTGTATAGTAATCGGACCCAAAAAACATCAACAAATATCAGCAAGGTATTGAGCCAAGAACTAAGCTGCTATTTGTTTTGGCACGGCGGCAACAAACTACATATTTCATCCTATCATACACTACTAGCTTTAGTATGTAAAGAGTAATACTGATTACACTGTACTACTGAACAGAGCATAATTTGGGTATGTGAGTACTCTAAAACTTCGCAATTGAAAACCAGTAATTTTGCTTTCGTAACGAAAGTTATTTTAGCTAAAACGAACGCCAGTTAAATCCTCTGGCAGCTTGTGAACCACAGCTTTTAACAGTCTCTGATTCTGTTACCACTTGGGAAAATTATAGAAGTCATAATTTTAAGAACACAAATCTTTCGAGAATGTTTAATGAGTCATACACGAACTTCCACTGTAGTTGTGCCAACAAACAACACACTGATTAAACAGGACTGGGCCGTGAAACTGTTTCGTCTACAAACAGGCTTGTGAATAACGCTGTAATAGCATAGTATTGATTTTGTAATAGCACTTTTCTCGGAGATTTCACATTCCGAGAAATGACTTAAACCGTATTTGAAAGTTAACCCTTTTTCTAGAGAGTTTAACTAAAGATTCTTTTACTATGAGCTGAACATAACGATCTTTAACAACCACGTGGAGCAGTTCACATAAAAGACTGCTTGCTAAACCAGAAATTATTGCTCCACAAAAATGAACACTTCTTCCCATTAATATAATTTCTCAATTCATTATATTACGTTTGTTTTAGAACTCTGAATACTCTCGTAACAGGGGTGATTGGTGATATATAAAGATTTGTGACACGAAGTTAATGTAAGCACTGTAATTTGAACACTTCAATAAACTCTTGTCCATGCAAGTGCGTACAAAACGTGTTTTAATTCAACTGCTGAAATCTTATTCAGTGTTCTTAAGATGCTGAGTGAAACTGAATGCAAGTGTCAGTTTGCTATTCTTTATCATTTCAACACTGAACAACAGAATTTGCCCTGACAAACAGAACTCAGACTTTTCCTATTCATTAATTAGTCACAATACTCAACGGTAACGCGATCTGACTGCTTAAAAATCATAACTTCATATAATTAATACAAAAGAATGGCCCTGAATACGAAGAAATCCTAACAATAACCTATACATTACATAAGTCACTTACCTCACAAAAATCTTCATTAGCCGAACTACTGATATACAGCAAGCGCCAGTACAGCCAGCCAAATAAAAGATTCTAACTACTGTAGGCTCTAACTACACTACTGGCCATTAAAATTGCTACACCACGAAGATGTGCTACAGACGCGAAATTTGACCAACAGGATGAAGATGCTGTAATACGCAAATGATTAGCTTTTCAGAACATTCACACAAGGTTGGCGCCGGTGGCGACACCTACAACGTGCTGACATGAGGAACGTATCCAACCGATTTTTCATACACAAACAGCAGTTGACCGGCGTTGCCTGGTGAAACGTTGTTGTGATGCCTCGTGTAAGGACTTTGATAAAGGTCGTATTGTAGCCTATCGCGATTGGGTTTATCGTATTGAGACATTGCTGCTCGCGTTGGTCGAGATCCAATGACCGTTAGCAGAATATGGAATCGGCGGGCTCAGGAGGGTAATGCGGAACGCCGTGCTGGATCCCAACAGCCTCGTGTCACTAGCAGTCAAGATGACAGGCATCTTATCCGCATGGCTTAACGGATCGTGCAGCCACGTCTCGATCCCTGAGTCAACAGATGGGGACGTTCGCAACACAACAACCATCTCCACGAACAGTTCGACGACGCTTGCAGCATCATGGACTATCAGCTCAGAGACGATGGCTGCGGTTACCCTTGACTGCATCACAGACAGGAGCGCCTGCGATGGTGTACTCAACGACGAACCTGGGTGCACGAATGGCAAAACGTCACTTTTTCTGATGAATTCAGGTTCTGTTTACAGCATCATGATGGTCACATCCGTGTTTGGCGACATCGCGGTGAACGCACATTGGAAGCGTGTATTCGTCATCGCCATACTGGTGTATCACCCGGCGTGATGGTATGGGGTGCCATTGGTTACACGTCTCCGTCATCTCTTGTTCGCACTGTCGGCACTTTGAACAGTGGGCGTTATATTTGAGATTTGTTACGACCCGTAGCTCTATCCTTCATTCGATCTCTGCGAAACCCTACATTTCAGCAGAATAATGCAGGACTGCATGTTGCAGGTCTTGTACGGGCCTTTCTGGATACAGAAAATGTTGGACTGCTGCCCTGGCCAGCACATTCTCCAGATCTCTCACCTACTGAAAATGTCTGGTCAATGGTGGCCGAGCAACTGGCTCGTCACAATACGCCAGTCACTACTCTTGATGAGCTGTGGTATCGTGTTGAAGCTGCATGGGCAGCTGTACGTGTACACGCCATCCAAGCTCTGTCTGACTCAATGCCCAGGCGTATCAAGGCTGCTATTACGGCCAGAGGTGGTTGTTATGGGTACTGGTTTCGCAGGATCTGTGCACCCAAATTGCGTGAAAATGTAATCACATGTCAGTTCTACTATAATATATTTGTCCAATGAATACCCATTTATCATCTGCATTTCTTCTTGGTGTAGCAATTTTAGTGGCCAGTAGTGTACTAATAGGAATATCGTCAGCAAAGGAAAGATCTTGTTGCAAAGCAAACAATGTATTTTTACTTAGTAATGTGACAACGAGTTCAAAAATTATATAATCGTCCATGACATACAGTTCCAAAAATTATATAATCATGAATAATATTCTGTCTCCAAGTTGGTCACGTCCAGATCATCCGCTTTTGCTAACACTTCAAACCTCTAATCTCTACGAGTGCCAACTACTCATTTCCAACCTCCATCACTGCTCGCTGTTCACCTTCAAGTGCCATCACCGCTGACTGTTAACTGGCAACTGCTAGTGCGACCAGCCAAAGAGTCTCTTACATAGTGCGCTCAGCGCTGTCAGAGTTATTAATGCAGAGCGCTACATGGCGCTGCCAAAATACAAACACATGAACAGCCTGCTTACAAACGGAACATTACTTTGCCTGCAGGTGGATGTAGTGGTTATCTTCTGTAGGTAAAACTGTGTCACATGACGCAGCCATGGTTCTTTATGGACTGCCCTCTGAATATACTCTAAGCCAAACAACCGAAGCACCACGAAATAATTATACGAATGGGATGGAAATAAGAAGATGTGATGTACATGTACAAACAAATGAATACAGTTTCAGAAAAAAATGGATGTTTCATTCAAGTGAAAGCGGTTCACAAACTGAGGAGGTCAACAACGGGTTGGTCCATCTCTGGCCTGAATGTAAGCAGTAATTCGGCTTGGCATTGATAGTCAGAGTCCTGACGGATAATGTGCCAAATTCCGACCAACAATTAGTTCGTCAAAATACCGAACCGGTTGGAGGGCCCTGCCCATAATGTTCCAAACGTTCTCAATTGGGGAGACATCAGGCGGCCATGTTGACCAAGGTAGGGCTGGGAACGCACGAAGAAACTTTCCCCGCGTGCGGGTGGGCATTATCTTGCTGAAATGAAGGCCCAATATCGCTTGCCATCAAAAGCAAGAAAACGAGAAGTGGACCATCGTCGACGTGCCGCAGTACTGTAAGAATGCCATGGATGACAATCAAAGGGGTTCCCGCCATGACACGAAACGGCACCGCAGACCACCAGTCCTGGATGTCGGGCCTTATGGCCGGCGACAGTCCAGTTGGTATCCCACCTTTGTCTGGGGCGTCTCGTGACACTCTTCTCTCGTCATCGAGGCTCAGTTCGAAGCGGGACTCATCAGTGAAGATGATTCTGCTCCAGTAAATGGGATTCCAGTCCGAGGACGTGTCTGGAGACGTCCCGGACAGTGGTCGGATACCAGCCTGATTGTCGGCAGGTAGCCGTGCTGTCCGACAATCAGGAGCGATGGTCTGGAGTGCTGTTTCACTTCATGGCGATACCAATTTGATGGTCATCCGTGCCATGCTACATCACAGTCTGACGTCGACGATAGCCTACGACCTGTTTTGTTAACAAATGGCTCAAATGGCTCTGAGCACTTTGCGACTTAACTTCTGAGGTCATCAGTCGCCTAGAACTTAGAACTAATTAAACCTAACTAACTTAAGGACATCACACACATCCATGCCCGAGGCAGGATGCTAACCTGCGACCGGAGCGGTTTTGTTAGCCTTAATGGCTTGTCATCCTCAGCTAACAATTCAGGAAGATATTCCCTCCCGTACACGGCGAGAGTTCATAATGCTTCTCTTCGTGCTAGCCAAACCATATCTTGGGCAGCGAGGAGTGTTTTGGACAGGGCCCTCCAACCGGCTTGAGACATTGACGATCTAAAGCGCTAACTGGGGCGAATGTGGCACGGTATCCTTAAGCGGACAGGCAACAACTCTGTCAGTCAGTGCCAAGCTGAGTAACTACTTCCTTAAGTGAGGGAGGTGCATAAGCTCGTTATTGACTTCCTCAGTTTGTGAAGCTATTTCTCTTGATTAAAACACCCAGTTCTCCTGTAACTGCAATCATGTCTTCTTTTCTTTTCCGTGGGCATCACACCTACCGATTTCAATCCCATCTAGATAACTCCTACGTGGTGCGACGGTACCTTTTTTTCCTGTCTTGAAGTGTATTTATTATTGGCATCGAAATTTCATATATCAGAGCCCTCCAATTAACTTCATTATTTTTTTAAACACGGCTGCTTTTTTCAGTGACCGTTTATATATTAAAATTGAAACAAATGAGCCATCGGTCACAATTTTTAGTCTATTAACCAGGTTTCAAATTTAAACTTTAAAGAGGTATAGAACATAATTACAAATTTAAGGGAAAAGGAATTTTTTATATAAAAGTGTAAGTACTGACTAAAAATACAAGACAGAGGCAGTACTTACATGTCACGTATAAAATAAATAACAGGCCAAAAGGGCTTTAGTCACAAATTTTTAAATAAAAGAATGCATGAAGGCGAGCCGCTATGCGCTGCTCATACCTGTACAGCAACGGCTTGCAACGGACTGTCTTCTATTATCATTCAGTACTTACACTTTCATATAAAAAATTCTATTCCCATAAATTTGTTATTATGTTATAGGCCACTTTAAACGTTTAAATTCTAATGAAGGCACTCTCAGAGGTGTTGGAACCTTGTTAATAAAACTAAAAATTGTGTCGGAGGGCTCATTTGTTTTAATTATAAATTTCATTATGCCACAACTAGTAACAGTTCATATCGGAGACATATTTAATCCAGATTTCCAGAAATCCTTACGCGGCCTCACCGGCTACCTGAAGGCTATCTTTAACACAGACTTCTCACACCACTTCCCGCTTATCAGTCTTTTACATTCTCAACTAAACCTGTCCATTGGGGATGGACTTTGCTCCAGTTTTTCTGTTCCATACAATTCTACATTCCCTAGGCATGAACCATTTACATATGTTACAATTTAGTACTTACAAGACATAAGATAACTTAGCTGGAGAAAAGAGATTTACAAAAATATTTCTGGTTGTTGGAATTATAGCGTAAGGGAATATATTTACATGCATCTCAAGTCAAAGAAGTTAAAGGATACAGATGTTACAGTAGCGGTAATCACGTATGTGTTACAAGGCTTTCTCGGTGAATTTAACTGATGAAATTTGCTTAGGTAACAATTGAGTCGCTGCGTCAACTGTCGCAACTTTTCGACGAGTTTCCAATTGGTCATCGCTGGCGAACTATCGATCTCATGTCCAGTTCATCCTTTAAAGCCTCTGGATCGCAGACTACTCAACCGAGGACCCAACTGTGGACTGATCGTGTACCTCTGGATGAGTTGTCACAGCTTGTGGGAGAGGCAGGGCGGGGTTCGCAAGGTGGCGTGGCTCCCAGAAATCTGATGCTATCTGTCTGTTCTGCTCACAGTCTCCGCGGCTTTCACACTAGAGCATTCCTGCCATATTTTTACTAACGTCTCATTTCATGCAGAGCTCACTTGGAACCGGCTGTCCCGGTTGACAAGCACGTCATGTAGTCGTATTTCCACTGCCTCTTTAAAGACCGAATCTCAGAAACCGTCAGCGTTCGCATATTCGCTTGTTCGAAAACAAACACGTGTCCTTCATTGATGCTGCGGTCTGCCACTGCAGACTTGTGAGTATGGACGAAGCAAACAGCGTTGTGAGATACAATGTCCCACCCGGCAGATGTACCGCATGTTACACCCAGCTGATAACAAGAAAATATTTCGTCAAAGGTAGATTTCTGTTCTTCCGACTTGTCATTTGTGAGCTACGGGTGTCGGTATTCTTGAGTAAACATTGATTTGCATGAAAAAATTATTAGCCAAAGCATTATGATTCGACAGGTCCTTGGTATGGTTTCGGAGATACGTGGCAGCAATTATGTACGTACAAGGCTAGTAATTCACGCAAACTACAGGCCGATGGTTAGTCTGCGCGAATCTGGTGCCAAATACCATCTCACATGCGTCGCATCGGATTTAGATCAGGCGAATTTTCTGGCGAAAGCATCAACGTCAGTTCACGATAAGGCTCTCCAAACCATTGTAGCTCGATTCTCCTCTTGCGATATGGACAGTTGTCCTGTCGGAGGATGGCTTTGATGTAGGGGAGTACGTCAAGATTCGTCATGGTGGCCTTAATTACTACTACAGGTCCCACAGATGCACAGATGGTCGTCTCCTATACCTACCATAATTCTGTCCTTGTCTGCGTCTATGACATGGTACTTTTCCTAGCAGCCATATTCCTCGAAGACGGAAGATCCGGGCCCAGCCATTAAGCAGGTGTAACAAGATATGTGTTTCATCCGAGCCGGAGACACGTTTTCATTGATCCATGACCCAATTTTGATAATCTCGTGCTAAATGCAGTAGTAAATGATGATGATGTTGGGTCACCATGGGAACACTAGGGTATGGTTTTGCTACTGAGCCCTATAAGCAACACTGTTCCCTGAAAGGTGTGCTGCTATACACTTGTGCGTGTAACAGCTATGTATGTCGTCAGATATGCCAAAGATCGCCGCCTATGCTACTTCAAGTCGTCCTCACGTACATGGTCCTCATCGCAAAGCACACCACACATGGCACCCGTCGTGGTTTCTGCAGAATCTGAAACGACCAATTATTGTCATTTTATTGTAACAAGTCACTCCTAAAAGGAAGCATTTTCGAAAAATCTTAATTTTCTGGTGTTCTCAAACAGATTATATACAAAGTACGAAATAACTAAAATAAAAAAAAGAAAGAATACGGCCTGTTCTCCATACAATACGGAGCCTCTAAAGCTCTGCTTGTGACATAACACCGACAGTGCGTTTGACTGGCCACGTTTCTGCCCACGCGGCAAAAAACTGAAATGTCAGATTCATAACTTCACGCTTCTCTATGTGGTGTAACGTGATATTCCACGCTGTGACGTCAAAAACTCCTCGTACACGTATCGTTATCACAAACCGTAAGAGGACAGCTTTACTGAGAGGGAAAGCCTCCGTCTACCACATTCTGTTATGATGAAAGGACGTCTAACCCCCTGTCCCGTACTTGCGGTTTCACTGTCCTTTAACCACTTTACTGACATGCTCAGGGCATCAGCACAGGAACAGCCAATCAGAATCACCGTTTCAGAGATTTTCGTTCCCAAACGCTGGCTCGTCAGAGTCTGCCTCATGTCGCTGGGTTTGCCTATCTGCAGCCCACACCGTCGCTAAAATAATTTCCCATTGTTCTCTGCTCCGCTTATATAGGGTGATTCCGTCGTTTGATTTCCAGTGAAGCTTTAAGACTCAAACTTTACTATACCGCACTCAAGCGCACATTTCGGTGGAATTGATTATCCTGTGTCTAGCACACAAGCGAGATACAAGACTTATTGGCACCAGAGATACTTCAGTTTACTCTAGCTGCTATCTACACTCGGAACGATGCACCGCGCCAAGCTGCCGAGGCTCTGACGATCGAGTATCAGCCCTATAACTGCTAAGATCGAGTGCAGAGGAAATTCTGCCAGTATACTCAACACCCATTTAATGAGAGAGCTTTTACTGGTAAGTTCATAGATGACAGTCGCATCACTTTTCTTATCTGCTCTGGATTCGTAAACAAATGGTTCAAATGGCTTTGAGATCTATGGGACTTAACATATGAGGTAATCAGTCCCCTAGAACTTAGAACTACTTAAACCTAACTATCCTCAGGACATCAAACACATGCATGCTCGAGGCAGGATTCGAACCTGCGACCGTAGCCGTCGCGCGGTTGGAGATGAAGCGCCCAGAACCGCTCGGTCACACCGGCTGGCGATTCGTAAACATTCACTCCCATTTCCCAAATTTGCCTCAGAAAACAGGACGGATTTTCTATGACGACTCCAGCTATAGACAAGACCAAAGGAAATGGATATCTAGAAAAGTAAGGTTAGCTACTAGAAATGCAAGAAGAATTGCTTACAAAGGAGAACAAATTGCGATGATGTTCTGCAGAACCACAGGTAGATTTTGCGGCTGTTTCAGAAATAATCTGAAAGGCTGTGTGTTAGTTGCTTGGTTTTTGGGGGAAGAGACCAAACAGCGAGGTCATCGGTCTCATCGGATTAGGGAAGGAAGTCGGCCGTGCCCTTTCAGAGGGACCATCCCGGCATTTGCCTGGAGCGATTTAGGGAAATCACGGAAAACCTAAATCAGGATGGCCGGACGCGGGACTGAACCGTCGTCCTCCCGAATGCGAGTCCAGTGTGCTAACCACTGCGCCACCTCGCTCGGTCTGTGTGTTAGTGTTTGGCATTGTGGGCGGTGTGGTGTCTTAGAGGGAGGGAGGGAGGGAGGGAGGGAGTCGTGGTGAATTGGCGCCGTGTGCCACGTGTGCTCGGCCAAAGGCGCCGGAGAAGAAGGAAACGAAAGTGGGTCGGTTTGCGTGCGTAGCCCGTAATATATGGTATTGTATAGTGGAGTACAGCAGAAAGAATGAGCATGTAAAAATGTGCAATATGCATAAACGGCAAATTGGAAGAATATATCAAGAATAATGCATATATAAACGAAAGAATTATTACAGAAACGATAAATATAGAAAGAGAGAACCAAGCTCTGATAGCAGTTTATACACCATAGTACAGTTAGATTGAAGAATCAGTTACCATCTACGACACTCTTCAAAAAATTATGGATCAATATAACCAAGAACATCAAGTTATTCTGTTTGGTGGCCTAAGTGCAAGGGTTGGAAACGGTACAGTACCTAATGTTGTTAGAATGGCAGGGAAAACGACTTGTAATCACAAGAGACGATTATTTTCAAAAATATATAATGCTTTTTTAAAGTAAAAGATATTCACAAGTGTACATGAAATGGTAGAGGATACAGTCAATTATAGATTATGGAGTACTGAATAGATGGACATACAGTGAAGTAAAAATATAGAAGAGTACACAGAAATTGCGATATCGGGACTGATCACTATCTAGTGATACGTCAAACTGATATTTCTGCCAAGTGCTAGTTGAAGAAAGCTTTACTACACGACGGAAAATGGAAGAGTTCTTTTTATTAAAAGTGCCTGTATCAAAATACAGGAAGAAAAAATTTGAACACTTAGTTACTCGGGAAATAATGAAAAAGACAATATTGATAATAAAATATAAATACAAATATTCCGAATGCAATTTAAATAGCTGCAAATCAGGTATTGGAAAACAAAAAGAAATATCGTCGAAGGCGTAGATTGCAAATTTAGTCAACAGGAATTGTGGATGCAGTACAACGAAAACAAACAGCATGTAAAAAATATCTTTCAAAGCTCACTCAGAGAAATAAACAGATACATAAACATAAAAGGATTACACAACAGGAATATTGAAGAGCGCCGAAAAGCAGGCCTGGGACAGACACAGTAGTAATATACAACATGATATTCATGACCACCAACGGATCTCACATAAGGCTTTCAAAACATTAAATTGAAAACAAAAGCAAATAATTCATTCACAGTAACGTTACGAAACGAGAGTGGACTAAATACAATACATACCTTCGGTATGACGCTGATTCGGAAACGAAGAAAGAGAAACATCCAGAAACAGAGTAAAAGGCCTAGATGATAATACAATAAATGAACTAACGGCAGCCTTGCAAACCACAAAAATCAATACATCTGGATGAAATTAATGCAGAGTCAATTAAAATGGAGGATTATTGTCACATCTGTTTTAACATGTGGTGTAAGCAAAAAGAAGTACCGTGAAACTGGAGGAATGCAAAAGCAATGTAGCTGAATAAGAAAGGAGAAAAATATACGTGGAAACTACATGAATACTACATATTGATAAGCCTACTTGACGCAGGGTATAAACTTTAAGTAAGGATTTTGAACACAGCTGAAAACAATAGCAGAATATTTGTTAGTGGAAGAACAGAATCGGACATAGAAAGGGACTATCAATAGCAGGCGTCGTTTTTGTTTTACAACAGTTTACTGGAAACCAGGAAGAGTTCAGGAAAGTGGCACATACTGCTTAAAATTTTGAGAAAGCCTCTGATAATGTGGTCACAGAAAAGTTATAGACAAAATGCAGCACAGACGCTAACTTTTAGAGGTTATATCAGCTATCAAAAGTATATATAAAGAAACCTGTACAAATAAATAAAGGAGTGAGCCAAGGGTGTAATTCATCCACTACGCCGTTCAATATTTACGATGACGATGCAATTCCAAGATGGAGGCCCAGGATAAACACTGGGCTACAACTAAAAGTTCGGCAGAGCTAAAATCACTTATATATGCTGATGACCGTTCATTGATTTTTTTTCGAGAGAAGACGGTTTTAAAAAAGAAACTTATCAATAAAATAAAATATCTGCAGAATATAATATGAAGATATGTTCTAGTAAATCTAGGTCAAAGGCGTTTTGTGAAAAGTACTCAGTGAAAACTAAGATATTAATTGATGATAAACGGTAGAACACATAAAATATTTCAACTCTTGAACGTAAAATACCGTATGAATATGAAGAAGGCATGCTTAATAATTAGAATGGATTTGAAAGTATCTGTGACAAAATTAACAGAAATTTAAAGCATAAATCACTTAAAGAAACACGATTGAAATCTTATAAGACAATCGAATTGGCAACTCAATTATATGGAAATGAATCTGTGTATTGGATGAAACACAACACAACAATTACTAGGAGCATAAATAAGATTTCTCAGAACAATTAAGTGCTGTCAGAAAGTAGGTAAAATTCGAAATGATTTGAAAATTTGGGGTGTGGAAGAAAAACTGAATGCGAACAAAAAGAAATGGAACATCTACAAGCAATGGATTTAGAGAAACTAACACGTCAGATAAAGAACTACACTCCTGGAAATTGAAAAAAGAACACCGTGAATTCATTGTCCCAGGAAGGGGAAACTTTATTGACACATTCCTGGGGTCAGATACATCACATGATCACACTGACAGAACCACAGGCACATAGACACAGGCAACAGAGCATGCACAATGTCGGCACTAGTACAGTGTATATCCACCTTTCGCAGCAATGCAGGCTGCTATTCTCCCATGGAGACGATCGTAGAGATGCTGGATGTAGTCCTGTGGAACGGCTTGCCATGCCATTTCCACCTGGCGCCTCAGTTGGACCAGCGTTCGTGCTGGACGTGCAGACCGCGTGAGACGACGCTTCATCCAGTCCCAAACATGCTCAATGGGGGACAGATCCGGAGATCTTGCTGGCCAGGGTAGTTGACTTACACCTTCTAGAGCACGTTGGGTAGCACGGGATACATGCGGACGTGCATTGTCCTGTTGGAACAGCAACTTCCCTTGCCGGTCTAGGAATGGTAGAACGATGGGTTCGATGACGGTTTGGATGTACCGTGCACTATTCAGTGTCCCCTCGACGATCACCAGTGGTGTACGACCAGTGTAGGAGATCGCTCCCCACACCATGATGCCGGGTGTTGGCCCTGTGTGCCTCGGTCGTATGCAGTCCTGATTGTGGCGCTCACCTGCACGGCGCCAAACACGCATACGACCATCATTGGCACCAAGGCAGAAGCGACTCTCATCGCTGAAGACGACACGTCTCCATTCGTCCCTCCATTCACGCCTGTCGCGACACCACTGGAGGCGGGCTGCACGATGTTGGGGCGTGAGCGGAAGACGGCCTAACGGTGTGCGGGACCGTAGCCCAGCTTCATGGAGACGGTTGCGAATGGTCCTCGCCGATACCCCAGGAGCAACAGTGTCCCTGATTTGCTGGGAAGTGGCGGTGCGGTCCCCTACGTCACTGCGTAGGATCCTACGGTCTTGGCGTGCATCCGTGCGTCGCTGCGGTCCGGTCCCAGGTCGACGGGCACGTGCACCTTCCGCCGACCACTGGCGACAACATCGATGTACTGTGGAGACCTCACGCCCCACGTGTTGAGCAATTCGGCGGTACGTCCACCCGGCCTCCCGCATGCCCACTATACGCCCTCGCTCAAAGTCCGTCAACTGCACATACGGTTCACGTCCACGCTGTCGCGGCATGCTACCAGTGTTAAAGACTGCGATGGAGCTCCGTATGCCACGGCAAACTGGCTGACACTGACGGCGGTGGTGGACAAATGCTGCGCAGCTAGCGCCATTCGACGGCCAACACCGCGGTTCCTGGTGTGTCCGCTGTGCCGTGCGTGTGATCATTGCTTGTACAGCCCTCTCGCAGTGTCCGGAGCAAGTATGGTGGGTCTGACACACCGGTGTCAATGTGTTCTTTTTTCCATTTCCAGGAGTGTATTAAACGAAAGGGGAGATCCTGTCACACTGCGAAAGAAGGGAATCGTAACATGCCAAAATTCGGGTGATGTGGAAAATATAGAAGAAGAACGCTCAAAATTATTCTTACTCTGTATACTCTCAGATCCTACTAACGAAATAGTTCGTTAGTACAAACACTGGTCTGCATAATGAAGGAGGCCTCCGACTACACTTAAGATCACTGCATTATCACCATAAAGTTACTTTACTTTATAGGTCACGTCATACAACAGAATAATAGACGAAGGATTCATCTAGAAATACATCGCTCCTCAGGACATGTAATATTATCTGCTGAATACACTGAATACAGATTTAACGCCCTGTATTCCCTCCCATCCTTAATTTTAAAAATAAAACCGCGTGACTGAGTGTTGTGAGTGAAGAAGAAGGGAGCTGTATCTTTTTGTTGATTGAAATTTAAGAGATTGTCCCACATTGGCGAATAATGAGGGAGTCACTTGGTAACAAACAGTTGCTCCTAACGTGTTAACAACTGTACTGGACGCGGCATCCACACTATTTAAATTTGTACCTATGCTGCCTATTGCTTGCACCTACATCAGCGTCCATGGTGGATATCTGCTAGACTCCCTCGATCATATTTAAATAACTTCGAAGCTAGCACGCGAGTTTCACCTCGGTTTATACGTTTAGCGCTTTCTGATATTCTGCCATTACCGGCTTATTATATTGTCTGAGCTGCACGTAACGGCAGAGTTCTTTTTATCGTGTTCCAATAAATAGACCCGTCTCTCTGAAGTAAACTAAGCGGAAATCAAACGGTGCTGACAAACTCGCTGTATGCACAGCTGTGGCAAATCGATTTAATATCCGCTCGGGGAGAAATTTTCAGTATACCTTGCGGATCTCATAGCACGCACGACGGTAGTCAGAAAATGTTTCCATTCTTCGTCTCTGTCATTATTTCTTGTAGAGATTATCCCGGTAGTGGTTTCAATTGTGGTTTCGGAAGTGGATTTTAAAATATAACGCATTTCCAGGGGAAGAAGTGGACGCTGACAGGAATTGGTTACGAACTGTAGATTAAAACTGAAGTAACTGCAAAGTACTAGGTAATGAAAGAGATGGAATAGGGATAACTCCAAAGGAATAGATGTTGTAGAGAGTTTCAGAGGGAGCATTAATTAACGATTGACTGAAACGGGAAAAGGAACACACCAGAAGATGAATGGGCAGCTTTGAGAGAAGAAATAGTGAAAGTAGTCGAGGATAAAATAGGTAAAACGAACAGGCTTAGTAGAGACACTTGGTTATCAGATGAGTTATTTATTTTAACCGATGAAAGGAGGAATCGAAATCCAGCGAATGATGCGGGCAAAAATGAATACATGAAGTGTATCCGCAGTTGCGAATATGGGCAAACCATCAGCTGTATAATGAAATGACGGCAATGCAAACTTGTGCCACGCCAGGACTCGAACCCGCTCGTCTTACCGTTATGCTATCGGATCACCACTCACGGCCAGACCGGAACATCCACACGTGAACCACCCTGTACCTACAACCTGCACTAGAGGGTCTTAGGAAAACAGAAGAAGGGCTTCAGCCACAAAGGGTGCAGGCCGAACACAGGAAGAACGTAGATACAGGAACCAACGCTAAAACAGATGTAAATTGTCATAGCTGCGTTGGAAAAGTACCAGGGCTCCAAGAGCTAATAGAAAGCCTGATGCTCAAATCGTTATAGGCAGTGAAAGCTGGCTAAAGCCGGAGATAAGCTCAGCCGAAACTTTTGCGAAGAACCTAACGGTTTTCCGAAAGCACAGACTAAACACAGTCGGCGGTGGCGTGTTTGTTGCTGTTAGAAGTAGTTTATCTTGTCTCGTAATTGAAGTAGATACTTCCTGTGAGTTAGCATGGGCAGAGGTGATCGTTCGCAACCGGAATAAAATAGTAATTGGATCATTTTACCGACCCCCCAATTCAGATGATACAGTTACTGAAAGGTTCAAAGAAAACTTGAGTTTAATTTCAAACACGTACCCGACTCCTCATACGATTATAGTTGGTGGTGACTTTAATTTACCCTTGATATGCCGGCCGCGGTGGTCTAGCGATTCTAGGCGCGCAGTCCGGAACCGCGCGACTGCTACGGTCGCAGGTTCGAATCCTGCCTCGGGCATGGATATGTGTGATGTCCTTAGGTTAGTTAGGTTTAAGTAGTTCTAAGTTCTAGGGGACTGATGACCACAGATGTTAAGTCCCATAGTGCTCAGAACCATTTGAACCCTTGATATGTTGGCGAAAATACATGATTAATTCCGGAGGTACGCATAAAATATCATCCGAAATTGTGCTAAACGCATCTCTGAAAATTATTCCGAGAAGTTAGTTCATGAGCCCACGCGAATAGACAACGGTTGTGAAAACACACTTGACTTGTTAGGAACAAATAATCCTGAGTTGATGACGAGCATCAAAACGGATACAGGGATCAGTGAACACAGGGTTGTCGTAACGAGATTGAATATTGTAACCCCCAAATCCTCCAAAAATAAATGAAAAATATACCTATTCAAGAAATCACGTAAAAATTCGCTTGACGCCTTCCTGAGAGACAATCTCCACTCCTTCCATATTAATGATATAAGTTATGAAATCCTCACGCGTTATCAGCCGTGTGGCGTCGTCTTCTAGTCGCAACGTTTCAATGGATTGCGTATCCATATCTTCAGGTGAAGATGGATACGCAGTCCATTGAAACGTTGCGACCTGATGACGACGCCACACGGCTGATAACCCGTGAAGATTTCATATATGAAATACGCCGAGAAAGCCTGTAGTCGCATATAATGATATAAGTGTAGACCAGATGTGGCTTAAATTCGGAGAAATAGCATCGACAGCAATTGGGAGATTTATAACAGATAATTTAACGAACGACGGAGCTGATCCTCCTTGGTACACAAAACGGATCAGAACACTGTTGCAGAAACAACGAAACAAACATGCCAAATTCAAACAGAAGCAAAATTCCAAGATTGCCGATATTTTACAGAAGCTCGAAATTTAGAGCATGTAATGTCCCCACAGCAAATACCCTCTATCACGCACCAATTAATCATTTTCAATCAAACCATCCACATTCCTTCGCTTTGGAAAAGTTATCTGATCTGATTTTCTCGTAATATATGCGGCGACAGCTCGTCGACGCCAAAGTATTTTCTGGTGCGTTTATTCTTTGAAATAACAGAGATGCATATATGCATTCTCTATGGTTGTTAGAGCGGTAACTAGGACAGCTTCTGGAGTATCTGTTGAGGGATTGACGTGTTTCTGAGAGATATATACTCTGCTTTTCTTCTCGCTAAAGCGAGCCAATTAACATTTGTGCCGTTGGCGGTTTGTTTTGAAGAGAAAGAGATTGTAAAAGGAAAACAATTAAGGCGCGGAATCACCGGAGATCTGGGCATGTAATGGAGATGGATTTAATACACGATTTCCTCCATAAATAAGGTTTGTGACTTTTTTGTTCTGGAGTGTATGAACGAATGAGTTTTTTCTGAATCATTTGTTGATCACGTTGGCCCTGTAATTAGTGGGGAAGTTTCAGCTGTGTCGAAGAGAGCCTGCAATCACTGAGTCTGCGTTAAATCGTCCAAAAAGGCTTCGTACACATCTGGAATTCGCAATCTTTCTTAAAAGGAACAAATTGTCCAAACGATTGATTCTCCCGACTGACTGCAGTGTTTAACAATAATAATAAATGTAAAGATCTCTTACAGCAAGTCAGCTGCTGATTACCAAGACGAAGGACTCCACCAAAGATTCTATTTGGATGATTTTTTTACCACTATACACGTAATGAAATCTTATATTAAAATAGTTAAAGGAGAGAAAGAGGAAGAGCGAGTGAAAATAGAGATAATACTAATAATCCTCCGCCCGCATCTCGTGGTCGTGCGGTAGCGTTCTCGCTTCCCACGCCCGGGTTCCCGGGTTCGATTCCGGGCGGGGTCAGGGATTTTCTCTGCCTCGTGATGGCTGGGTGTTGTGTGCTGTCCTTAGCTTAGTTAGGTTTAAGTAGTTCTAAGTTCTAGGGGACTTATGACCACAGCAGTTGAGTCCCATAGTGCTCAGAGCCATTTGAACCATTTAATAATCCTCCGTTAGTCTAATTTTTCGCCTGTCTTATCACGGATCAGCCAAGAACTGGGAGGGCCTTACTTTACTGTATAGACTTATGTGTGAAGGTGAAGGTATCTTAACGACAACAGATACACGTCTATACAGACAAGACATTAGACAGAGATAGCGGCTAGCTGCATTGATCATCTATGCTTAGATTAAAGAGACAGCACCTTATTATCCGAACATTTAAAAATGTTAAAATGGCCAATCCGTGACAGGACACGTTTTTGGACGTTGCTAAAACAATTTTGTTCTCTGTTTCATGTCAACTACGACGAGCTAACCTAACTGACGCTTGGAAAAGAGACGAAAGACTCGCAGGTGATATAATTGGATCCACAAATAAATCCGAAAGACAGCAGGCTGTGTGCAGCGTAAAGGTGGGCTCAAAAATGGAGTATACGCTTTTCTATTTAGTGATATTTGATATTCAGAGCAACGGTGGGCTCAAAAATGGCTAAAATAATCGAGTATACGCTTTTCTGTTTAGTGATATTTGATATTCAGAGCAAAGGTGGGCTCAAAAATTTGAACATTGAAAGACTCGCAGGTGACATAATTGGATCCACAAATAAATCCGAAAGACAGCACGCTGGGTGCAGAGGAAAGGTCACATTTATACTTTTATTATTAAAGCTTGCTTGTATAGTTGGAATATACGCTTTTCTGTTTAGTGTTATTTGATATTTGAACATTGATTGCTTGTGTTCATGTCAGGTACAGGAAGTGTTTTGATTGACCTGTTCCAGTTGCATTAACCTGTATGTGTACATGAAGAAATTAAACACTGAAGTACTATCGTGTGAATGATGTTACATATAGTGACCGTAGAATATTTATATGGTTTTAACTAGGGCAATGTTTAGGATGAGTCAAGCAGAGCAAAGCAGCACGCATCAGCCTTCAGCTGTTAGCACTGATAATAACGAAGCAGTAAGAAGTGTTGTAGGACCGATGGCTACAGATAGCGCAACAGAACGCCCTGTAGACACGGCTGCGGGTGTAACAGCGAGTACGCAGCAGGGATTAGATCCATTGGTAATTATAATGAGACAGGTGCAGATGATAACCGAGAGCACGAATACTTTGAAACCCCACATTAATGCGAAATTTGCCTCAGTTACTGAAGGGCACGAAAATCTGAAAAACGATATTAAAGCACAATTAGTGACAGTCACTCAAACTCAAGAAGAGATGAAATTAGTCCAGACTGAGATTAAGCAGTACTTACAAGACAGTTTTTCGGAATTAGAGCACCGGATAGAGGCGAAGACCAAGGAACTCAAAGATCAGGCCGAAGAGACGGAACGAAAATTAACTGCACAAATAGAATTGGCGAAAGCACAATGTGAGGAATCTACTCAGCGTGTACGTGTCGAAATGAAGGAGTATGTGGCTATTAAGATAGATACCGTACGGGAACAAGTGGAAATGGTTCCGCAATTAGTACAAAAGCAAGACGCCATGGCATGTGCAATTGCGCAACTTCCTGAATCGGCACGTACACAGACTAACCTAAAGGAAAGCGTTGAACATCTGACAGAGCGTGAAGACGTTATAGACCACCAAATTAACGTATTAAGTAGTAAATTATCCGAAATCACATTAGAAAACAAAAGGCTAATGTGTGAAAACGTTGAGCAAAATGTTAAGGCAGCATTCCAGAATTTATCTGGCAAACAGGAAGAGAATTTGTTTGGGAAAGGACTTCAGGAGGTGCGACAGCAGTTAGGTGCTGATTTTGAGCATTGGAAACAAACGATAGAAGAGTCGATGCTCGCTTCACAACGAAGCTCAGAACAAATGAATACAGGGCAGCAGCAGAAGTTGGCGACGACTATAGAGCCAGTTACTGCCCATTCGCACACAATACCGACTTGTGCAAGTAATTCAAACATTAAATTGCCACAAGCTGGTTGTTTGCGTGAATTCTTATCTACCGGAGATTACGAAAGCCTTTGCCATGCCGAAGAAAAAATGATAAGGCATCAGCAATTCCAGATTTTTAACCCTGGCAAAAGGGGGGTCCATCCAATTGTTTTTATTCGAAGTTTCAGAGAAGTGCTACCCAGAAATTGGTCGGAGTGGCAGAAGATCTATTTTGTTACAGGATATATACAAGGTTGGGGGCGATCTGGGCCTCGGACAGGACTTCCGTTTGCCCGACATATGACGATTTTGAGAAGGGGTTTTTAGCAAAGTTCTGGTCAGAAGGAGTACAGGAACGCCTAAGGCAGGAGGTGCTCTACCCAGAGCCTTTCTCCTTCTCGAAAGGAATCCTTAGAAGGTATTTCGAAAAATATATAAATAAAACGAGATACTGGGACAGACCTATGCCCTTGTCAGACATGATAAACATACTTAAGGCAAGACTACCAACTAGCATCCGGAATCAAATGATTTACGGCAACGACAAAGACTTGGAGTCGTTCCTCACGACGTTAGACCATATAGATATTATCGAAGAGAACAACCAGAAAGCCCGTAATAACAGATTCCAATATAGGGCGATAGAACCTCCGCCAAACGATAGGCAAGGTGGAAGTATGGGTTATACCAATGGCGATCAATCGACACTTAGAAGGAATGAACAGAGATCGTTAAATAATGGAGGAACCCCTCAAAATCTCAATAGTAATCCCGGCAATGGTCTTGCGAGGGGCTATTCAAGGAACTACAGGAACGGGAGAAGATACAACCCCGTGTGGGGGAACGAAAGAAATTTCAGACCTCAAGCCTGGAATAATAACAATAATAGAAATTGGAATCAACCGGGAGGAATGAATTCAAATAGCGAACATCAGTGGGGACGGACATCTCCGAATCAACCGGTAATTACCGAAGTGACGGATGATGTCAACCAGCAGACAAATCAAAATCCAACAAACTCGTAAGGACCCACTCGTGCCCCGGAGGAGCGGTTAAGAATTGGTTGAGGGGCAACAGGTTATGTGTACCCATGCTAACGTATAATGACGGACGATTACTGGCAGATGAAGTGACCGGGGACTTAGAACCACAAAATGAGGATAAGGAACAGGTGGCAGTAGCCGAAGTGCAAGTCATTATGGAGACCGTACCTATAGTGGCGGTTTTAGGCACAGCTGCAACCACAAATGTTATTTCGGAGGCACTATTCAACAGGATCAGAAATATAAGACGAGTACCAGTTTTTCCAGCTCAAAATTGCAAAATAATAGGCGCCGTTGGGGCTCGATCGGCTAATGTAAAGGTGCAGTCACTACTTGGTGTGGAATTCGGAAATGTAGCAATATTAAGCACATTCCTTGTTGTGAAAAATTTGGTGGTAGATTGCATTATCGGAGTCGACAGCCTACGTCAATACAGATCCAGAATTGATTTCAAAACAGGAAAAATTTGGTTGAATGTTAATAAACAAGAAATTTAGTTGGAGTTGTTGAAAAAAAAGCCTTACGAGAAAATATAATTGTGGGATCAGTGTGCAAGTAATCAGGACGGCCCAAGATTATAAACAACACGTAATTAATGAGTTCCAAGTCAAAGAAGATTTCGGTCAATTAGTGTTTGAAAAGTTAAATGAATCCGACTGCATTATAGAAGATCAGAAGAAGCAGCTCAATGAATTATTATTAACGTATGAAAACGTTTTTGATGAAAGGCCAGGAGTCATTAAGGGATACATATGCCATCTCTACGTTAAGCCACACGAAACGTATTGTAGAACTTTCTATCCTGTTCCCTGGAGGTTAAAGGCTCAAGTTCAAAAGGCAATAGATCGCATGTTGAAATGGGGTTTGATCGAACCCTCTACAAGCCCATACTGCTCCCCATTGTTAAACGTGCCAAAAGCAAATGGGCCTGTTAGACTGGTACTCGACGCCAGAGAAATAAATAAAATCATAATTCCAGTGAGAACACATACGGAAAACATAGATGAACTTAAACGACGGTTCCAGGATGTCAAATATTTGACGAGCATTGATTTGCGGAGCTCTTATTGGCAAGTCAAGCTGGATGAGCCATCAAGGAAGTATACGGCTTCCATTTATTCTGGAAGAAGTTACCAATTTACTGTAGTTCCTTTCGGACTCAACATTAGTGCCGGAATCTTTATAGCAGCTCTAGATTATGCTCTAGGCCCAGAACTCAGAAGCAGGATAACAGTGTTTGTTGATGTTTTGCTTATTGCATCGAAAACTTGGGAGGAGCATATTACGTTACTGAACCGAGTGTTGGACGTGTTCAAAACTACGGGAATAACTGCTAACCTACAGAAATCCCATTTTGCAGTAAACAGAATCAAGTTCCTGGGGCATATAATTGACGCAAAGGGAATTTTACCAACCAAGGAGAAGCTAATTGCAATTAGTAAGTTTCCAACACCCAGGAATAGGAGGCAACTAAAAGGGTTTATGGGCCTTGCCTCATTTTGTAGACGATTCATGACAAATCAGGCGATGAACGCAGCAGCTCTAAATAGTCTGTTGAAGAAGGATGTGCTCTGGCTCTGGACATTAGAGTGTCAAAAAGCATTCGAGAAGATAAACAAGCTATTAGTAAATGCACCGCTTTTGTACCATCCGGACATGCAAGAAGAATTTTACTTGTGAACAGATTCCTCGAATGTGGGTATTGGAGCGAGGCTTTTCCAAGTACGCAAGATAAATGAACAATTCACCTTCTGTCCTATTGCGTTTGCTAGTTGTGTTTTGTCCAACTGTGAACGATCATACACGACGACAGAATTAGAGGCTCTTGCGGGCATCTGGGGATTTAAAAAAAATCATTATTATCTATATGGGTCAAAGACTGTCGTATATTGCGATCACCAATCATTAACGTTTTTACAAATGTGTGAACTGTTACACCCCAGACTGGCTAGATGGACTCTCGCTCTGCAACAATACCAATTTAAGATCGTGTATGTCTCAGGACAGCAAAACATTATTGCTGACGCTCTATCAAGGTCAACACAGGCTTTGACTAAAGAGATTGAAGTAAATAATAACTCAGAATTCCCTGTATTGCTGCTTCAGGAAAATCCATATAAGACGTAATACGTCAATTTGTGTGCGCATATGGCACAGTTACAGAAAAGAGGTGCTCAATGGGGAAGTGTCATTCAAAGGTTACAACAGCAACCTTCGGATCAGATGGCAAATTATTACAAGCTGGTAAATGGCGTATTATTTTTCCGCTGTGGAAGGCCAAACAAAGTACGTTGGTGTGTTTGTATACCTGAGGCGCAAATAGAGAGACTCGTATGGTTCACCCATTTCACCTTGGGACATTTCGGTGCGACAAAATGTGCAGACAAGATAAGTGTGTACTGTTATTTTCCCAACATAAAGCGCAGAGTGCATGAGGTCTTGAAGAAATGCATAATCTGTCAAAAATCAAAGCCGGATTCAAAAGGGAGTAAGCACCCATTATGCTCTATATTAGTCCGAGAACCAAAAGAATGAATTTCGTGCGATCTG
Organism: Schistocerca nitens; assembly: GCF_023898315.1. NCBI lineage: Eukaryota > Metazoa > Arthropoda > Insecta > Orthoptera > Acrididae > Schistocerca > Schistocerca nitens. Next base: position 99,377,666 of record NC_064617.1, read on the forward strand.
TGTGGACCGTTACCTACTTCAAGAGGAGGTGTTAGATATGTGTTGGCATTTCTTGATATGTGTACGAAATACGTAAAGCTATACCCGATAAAGGCGGCTACAGCCAAAGTAATTGTAATAAGATTGACAAGGGATTATCTTCCACATGTTGGTATACCTAAGGCGATAATAACAGACAATGCTAAGATATTCACGGGACTACGATGGAAACAGGCTTTGTCTCAAGTCGGTGTGAAACACATACTAACATCATTTTACCACCCACAAGGCAATTTGGTTGAGAGAATTTTTAGAGACTTCCATCGCTTTATGAGGACCTATCGCCATAACATGCAGACTGCGTGGGCAAATTATGTGGAAGTATTTGAGCAGATATACAACAACATGCTCCACTCCTCCACTGGATATACACCTCATGAATTGATGTTCGAGGCAAAAGAAGAAAACTTCTGGACTGAACATATGCCCAAAACTCAGGAAACTGAGATGCCTTGGGAAGATAAAATAAGACAAGCCATCATAACTATGACGCAAAAGGCTGATCAGAGAAAACAACAATATGACAAATTAATCAAGAGGGTAGAAGCGTACCACGTCGGAGAGAAAGTACTAGTCAAAAGACATACCAAGTCATTCTTAATAAAGAAGAGTATAAAGAAATGGGAGTTATTATATACTGGCCCATACATCATTCTACAAATTCCGAACCCTGGGGCTTATCTGTTAGCATACTCGGGATCTAACAAAATTAAAGGGTTATTTTCCCATAACGACTTAAAAAATTTAATGAATATTACAAGACAGGGATGAATGGTGTTGCGAGTGACAGAGATGGACGCTCGTAAAAACATAACAATAAACTATGTGTGTTTAGTGTTAGAAAACTTTAAACTGAAATAATTAATCAGTGACACAGAGTGAAGAAATAGGGAATAACTATAACTATCGAGTGCTGCAAAGAAGATAGTGGAGATAGGCTTCATCTGTGTTTGGGTAAACATAGAACTTTAGCATTGCCAATGTGTTTAAGAAGTATAAAGGATCTGAATGACCTTCAAGAACAAAGAAATATTTCCCAAAAATGACGCTGCATAATCAAAAGAGGTTCCCAGTGAATGTTCATATATAATTTCAAGTGCACGCATAGATGTGTAAACGTGTGAAGTGAATTTTTGCGGTTGAGTAGTGAATCGTGAGTGACGGTTAACGCCGCAAAGATAATTTCCCGCGCAAAACAATTGACGTCGGCGCGAGAGTTAGAATCGATATAGACGACACAGATATGCTTTGTAAGAGACTCGCATGAAACGCGAGGGGAAACTGATTGATGTTGAACTTCAAAAAAGTGTCATAATTAGAGGTTAAGAGTTCTTGATTTATTGTTGAATGTCAAAAGAAATTAATATTCATAGAATTAGTTGTTATTTAATGGGTCTTGATCACTTTGGAATTTTGTTTGAAAATCCATTTCCATATATGTGCATGTATGAATGCCGGATGAATCAGAGAATAAATGAAAGAAGTGAATCCACATTCCTCACTACCAATAACTTTTACATTACAGCAATCAAGCGGAGAAATATATGTATTTAGGATAAAATTTTTGTGAGTATAGATAATGGATATGACTTTTCAAGGAAATGATGCATTATGTCTTTGTATAAAATGAACCACACTTTCCATTATTCGATGATTTGAATCCAAAATCTACTGCAAGTTGCATGAATCCTTTAAATTCCGAAGAATAAATCATTGACAGAAAATGTGTCACAATTTTTGGACTTATAAGCACAAGTGGTGATGCGAAGTCCAAAAGAAAATTCAAACTAGAGTAAATATTATGATGCTTTCGGCAACAGCATTAGTCAATGGATAAATGGAAACCTTAAGTCAATGGCTAAATTCCTTGCAGTACATTGTAAGAAAAAGGATGCATCAAGCCATAGGGATTTTGTTTTCAGAAAGGAGAATCTTGGACGGTGCAACCTAACCAGTTCTTTTACAGGAAGAGTTTCCCTTTCGGTCATTGCTAATTCTTTTGGAATGAATGTTGGATGGAAAATCTGGTATCCCTGTCCCTTCTACTCTTCCCATTGTGGGCTGCGTAGATGACCGACTACAAATGTGGACGTCGGGGACATGCAAGATCCGGGGGAGTTTCAGCACCGCAAGATATTGTCCTGGGAACAAGATTGTAAAAAAAAAAAAAAAAAGAAACTCGAGTTATTGATTGTAAAATTTTTTTAGCTAGAGGCACAAATAACTCTTCTCCAAATCGTTATATAAATCTATCCCTATCTTTCCTTTAGAGATCAATTTCAAAATTATTTTTTCTCTTCTGTAGGCTTTCCTGTCTTCTATGTACCGTAGGTTGGGGGTCTAGGCTTAAGAGGTTTTCCAAGGTTTCCCTGCTTAAGAAAGTTCCCGAATGGGTAGACCCTCATAATAGTTTCATGAAAGATCATCTTCCTTGGTTGTGCACAGCAGACATAACACCTCGATGCACGTAAAAGCAAAACAGCCGCGGTACCTGCCTCTTCATTTCTTCTGTTTTCAATGTTTCTTTTCTTCGTCTGTCTTAAATATAATTTTTTTTTTCAGTCGGAGGACTGACACTCATCACTTCCGGGTTACCCACACTAATAGATAGCTCCGAAGTGTGTTCGGTAAATCAAAATTAGGCTCACAAACTTTGCTCGCTGCGAGGGGCATTGTAATGTCCCAACAAGTAAATACCCTCTACCACGCACCAATTAATCATTTTCAATCAAACCATCCACATTCATTCACTTTGGAAAAGTTATCTGATCTGATTTTCTCGTAATATATGCGGCGACAGCTCGCCGACGCCAACGTAATTTCTACTGCGTTTATTCTTTGAAATAACAGAGATGCATATATGCATTCTCCATAGTTGTTAGAGGGGTAACTAGGACAGCTTCTGGAGTATCTGTTGAGGGATTGTGTTTCTGAGAGATATATACTCTGCTTTTCTTCTCGCTAAAGCGAGCCAATTAACATTTGTGCCGCTAGCGGTTTGTTTTGAAGAGAAAGAGATTGTAAAAGGAAAATAATTAAGGCGTGGAATCACTGGAGATCTGGGCATGTAATGGAGATGGATTTAATACACGATTTCCTCCATAAATAAGATTTGTGACTTTCTTTACTTTCGGACACTTTGTTGGGTAATGACAATTTATTTAGGAGAAACAAGCGAGAGAGCCCCGTTTGGTGTGTTCTATAATAACACTATTACAAATCTCTATTAAAGGCACTCTGCTATGTTCTCGTGAGCCATATAGCTCTGGACGCCCATGGTCCCTAAAATTATTAACCATCCCCTTTGGTTCCTACTATCCGAGTAAATATAAAATATACAAAATTCCTTCTGACCTAATAACAAAATTTTCTTCCATATAAATCCCCTTTTAGTTATCTTTCCCTTTTTGAAGTACCGGTAGATTATTGTAGAACACTTGTTTAAACTTCCTGTCATTTCTTTGAAAATAACATGTAACTATTACGAAAACTTCACATGAATAAACTATGAACGCTCTTTCATGACTCTTTCTGCTAAATTACTTTGAGGGTGATATTTCGAAATTAAGATATGTTTGATTCCATATTGTTTTATCATATCTTGAAACTTTTGACTAATAAAGGCACTACCGTTGCCAGACATAAGTCGTTTAGGAATGCCCCAGTTAACAAAGTAATTTCGGGTAAGACAGTGTATAACGCTTGCGGTATTCGCTCGTTTCAAAGTATATAGCTTCACATGTTTGGACCAACATTCCATTACAACAAACACATAAGTAAATCCTCCTGAACTACGAGGCAGAGGGCCGAAAAAATCTAATGACAGTAGATCCCACAGACCTCGAGGAATTACAGCATATAATTTATAACGCTTAGATTTGTTATTAACTTAAACCTTTTGACAGGTTTCACAAGCCCTAATAATACTTCTCACAATACGGGACATATTTTTGAAACAATAATACTTCATTAGATGTTTAATACATTTATGAATTGCAAAATGCCCGTAACCTTCATGAATATAAGTAATTAATTCGTACACAACAGTTTTCGGAATGCAGATTTTCCATCTCTGGTGGTCCCTCTGTGCTTTCCAATACAACAAGTCGTTGAAATATAACCACACACGCCGGGTGTTAACTGTTTCGTCCCCATTATTAAGATTTTGTATAAGGTCCCTACATTGATCGTCATTTTTTTGATTGCATCTAATAGCAGTTACTATCCGTTTATCCTTACGTTCGTTCTCCTGAGTTAAAAGGAAATAAACATGGTAATTTGTTCCTGGTTCTTCTGCAATGTTAATATTCTCCATTCCTACTGGAAGTCTCGACAAAGCATCCGAAACTACATTTTGAGATCCTTTTATATACCTAATTTCGTACTGAAATTCTTGCAAGCATAATACCCAACGTAATAATCTACGGGGAAGTAACCGACAATTGTTCAAAAAGGTTAAAGCCTGATGATCAGTATATACAATTGTTTTTCTTCCCATTAATAATCCTCTAAATCTTTGAAAACCCCATACCACTGCGAGAGCTTCCTTCTCGGTTACAAAATAATTTCTTTCATGTTTATTTAAAGTTCAACAAGCGAATCCAATAGGCTGATATAATCCCTTTTCATTGGTCAGATCACCTTGGAATATTACGCAAGACACACCATAATCAGAGGCATCCGTACACATACAAAAGTCCTGATTGAAATCTGGATGGTATAACATTTTGGCTTCTGTTAACGCTCCTTTTATCTTATTAAAAACTTCCTCTTCCTCTTTTCCGCAGAGCCATACTGATTTCTCTTTTAATAAATCCAGTAATTTAGGATTAACAACATCCTGCCCTGGAAGAAATCTTCTCAGAAATCCAACCATTCAAAAAAATGGCTCTGAGCACTATGGGACTCAACATCTTAGGTCATAAGTCCCCTAGAACTTAGAACTACTTAAACCTAACTAACCTAAGGACATCACACACACCCATGCCCGAGGCGGGATTCGAACCCGCGACCGTAGCAGTCCCGCGGCTCCGGACTTCAGCGCCAGAACCGCTAGACCACCGCGGCCGGCAATCCAACCATTCCTAAGAATGATTTCAATTGTTTCCGATTTCTAGGACTCGGGCATCGAGCAATAGCTTCAATACGTGCTGGGTCTGGCCTAATACCTTTACTGTCCACTATATGCCCCAAAAATCTCACTTCCTCCTTTCCGAATTAAGACATAGATAATTTTAAAGTAATTCCTCTGTCAATTAAACGGCTAAACAATTCCCGTAATATCGTTACGTGTTCTTCCCACGTTTTAGTGGCTACCAAAATATCATCTACATATAAAATAATCTTTTGTAATAATTGCTGACCCAAAGCAGAATCTAATGCCCTAATGAAAGTTGACACTGATATATTAAGTCCAAAAGGTAAAACTTGGAACTGATATGATCTGCCTTCAAAAAGAAAAGCCGTATATTGCCGTGAATCCGGGTGTAATATTACTTGATGGTGGCCAGCAGTTAAATCCATTGTACTCATATAACGAGAACCAGCAATCTTAAGAAGTACGTCCTCCATAGGAATAGGTCTGTCTCTTTCCATCTCTATAATTTTGTTTAATTCACGAGCATCCAGGACCAGTCGTACCCCACCAGTAGCTTTCTTAACTACCCACAAGGGACTGTTAAAAGCACTACATGATCGTTCGATAATATTTTGTTCTAGCATCTTACTTATTTCTCTACTAGCCAGTTCTTTGAATTGTACTGGAATAGGATAAGGTTTCTTAAAGAATGGTTTTTCATCTTTAATCTTAAGTTTACAAACGTAATCTTTGATTCTCCCCGGTTCATCTGAGAAGACGGCTCTAAATTCTAACAACAAAGATTCCAACTCTTCCTTTTCTTGTTCGGATAGACAATTCATAGAATAACATTTTCCTTTCACTTCGGTTTCGATACTATTACTAGCCTCACATCGGTATACTTCATATTCAAGATCACTAGAATCTATTAATAGGTTCATGGTCTGTACGTACTTAATCTGTAAGGATTCGTAGCGATTTTCAGGTACTCGATTATCAGAAAACCTTACTTTAAAAGCACATGCCTCCTTATGGATGGTTAAGGAAGAGTCTTTAAAATCTAATAGAGCTTTATATTTACCCAGCCAATCTATACCTAGAATTATGGCCACATTTAAGTTGGCTACGACAAGTACAGAGTGAGAAATTAATTGTTTAGAAATTTCAAAAGTTAAATAAACTTCCTCAGTAATATTTTGACTTATTTTACCAGTAACTCCTATAATTTTCACCCCAGTTACAGGTAAGGTTGGGAAATTCTAATATTTTCTTTTATGCTGAAATAATTCTTTAGATAAAATACTTACTTCGCTACCCGAATCGATTACAATATTTACTTCGGTATCTTTAATATAACCTTTAATAACCGGTTTATATGTTATATTCTCCCTTATCTGATTGTCTTCCTGAAGTAAATCTTGTTGCCAATTACCTTCCTTTTGGCAGCTTAATGATAAATTGCAATTGGGTCTTGTATAATCTTGACTAACAGTTCCCTTTAGTTGACCCGCACTAAAGGACTTTACTAGTTTTCCGAACTTTCTATGATAACATCACCTACAACTTGACCATCATTAATTACTTGAGGATGATTTATCTCATTATCGTTATTGTGTAATTTCCGCATTTTAGAGTTATTACCACGATTTTGTTGGCTCTCTTTAGCTTTAGATTGCCGTTTTATATAACAAAACCGGCTATGATTGTTATTGTTAAATTTTCGTGGTTCTGAATTATTATTATTTCGAGGATTGTCATTTCTACCAAATCTAAATTTCTCGTCTTCCCGTTCTCTATTAAGTATATCTAACTGTTCTAAATACCCTAATAATTCACAAGGTTGTGACCATTCCCTTTCTATCATTCTTTCCTTTACATAATACGGTAACCTACTAATTATGACTCATATTAGATGACTTTCAATAATTGGTTCTTCAATTAATTTAGCATGGTTTAAATTCCATTCGAAATAATTCCTATAACCTCCCCACCGTTTAGAATATGGAGGAGGGTCTAACAACTCTAAAGTTAAGTGTTGTTGTTTTTCTCTTGACCAATAATTTTGTTTAAACTGCTTAACGAAATCATCCCAGTCCCTAAATTCAGTTCTGTGCAGTACTGCCAATTCCGCAGCTTCTGCTTCTAAATGTCCTATTACAAATTGAATCAGTTTTTCATTACTCCATTTAGGAGATAATGAAGTTTCAAAAGCTTTTATAAAGATTATAGGGTGAAGTTCGCCTCCTGGTTTGAATACAGGAAATCGACTTGATACATTGGAATTTGTCGTTATATCATCCCAACATTCTGCGAGAGACATAGTTGGATTTTGTTTAGATTGCAGAGACGGAGTTGCGTCGGATTTGCTTGCCGTGATTTCTTTATTTGTGTTGTTGTCGACCGAGCTAGCAAACACGATGCGACTTTTGTCTCTGATTACGTTATTACTTCTACTACTTGAAATGTTTTCATTATTATCTAATTCCGATAACCGTTTAGTAATTTCCTGTATTCGCATTTCTGAATTGGATACACGATTAGCTAATATCGATTCTTCATTGTGTTCACGATGTGAACGCTCTGAACCTTCATCAATGTTATTATCTTTGGAAGTCTCAAGGTTACTGCACATTTCGGTAATTAGAAATTTCATGTTTTCTATTTCAGTGTGATCTTTTTCTACTCGATGAGTTAATGTCTCTAATTCTACATTATCTATTGAAGAAATCTCTACAGGTTTGTTAGAAACATCTTTAATGGATTCTAATAATTCTCTACGAACAGTTTCTGTTTGCATAGAAAATTCATCTCGTAACTTATCGCTATTTTTCTCTATTGCATTTACAACTAAGACATTGACATTATCTAGTCTCTTGGTTAAGTCAGTAATATCATTTCTCATGCGAGCTTTTTCCTCACGCGATTCCTGGATATGTTCTTCTAACCTTTTGCAATTATCAGCAATCTTATTACTAAGTCCTACTAGTTTTTCCTGCACTTCAACTTTAGAAGCCTCTATTTTATCACTTAATTCTCGACTGGTTTCATTAAGATATTCCTGTAACCTGTCTGTAGATTTTGTTAGTTCCCCTTTTAATCTAGCAGTAGATTCCTCGTTAGACTGTTTTAATTCCTGTTTTAATCTAGCAGTAGATTATTCGTTAGATTGTTTTAACTCCTCTTTTAATCTAGCAGTAGATTCTTCGTTAGATTGTTTTAATTCCTGTTTTAATCTAGCAATAGATTCTTCGTTAGACTGTTTTAATTCCTGTTTTAGTTCCTCTTTTAATCTAGCAGTAGATTCTTCGTTAGATTGTTTTAATTTAGCTAAAAAATCCCCGTTAGATTGTTTTAATTTAGCGATCGCCCCAAAAAGGGATCTCATGCTCCTATAGGACGCAGATTGCTCTTCGTCTGACATTTCACTTCCCGACATTATTGTAAGATATTAACTAGTTACACACGCAGACTTGTAATCAACAATCCTATTAAAGCACACTCCCTATGTACAACACTCCACTTCCAACTTAAAACAGACTCACCGGACACTAATATTGTAATTTGTAGTTATCGATGATCAGTGTGCTGCTATGGGCTGCAGAAGTAACAGCCGTCGACGCAGCCGCTGAGATGCTGCGACCCCGCTTCCGCAACCGGCAGGACGCTGAGTCGAACACCGGAGACGTCACTGGCTGCAACCACGCCCGGCCGCACCGTAGACAGGCGAAGCCCTCAGCAACACCTCTAACACCAGCCGGAGGAACGCCCCCCAGCTGACGTACTGTGCCTGTTAGTTTAGGGAGGAAAAGGTTTTCGGGGTTTGCAGCGTTCAGCTGCTGCCCAACAGATGCGCCTTCTCGTGGAATAACTGCGTGACCGTACTGCTTGGCTGCGCTCCGTCAGATGCCCACACCCGCGAAGTCGCCGCTGGTGGGTGAAGGCTCCACGAAAACTCGCGTTGACTTCCGAAGGACTCTTGATGTTTTGTTTCGTACCTGTGTGCCTTAGTTGCACACAAGTCCTGTTTTTCAGATCGCCACGGTGTAGTGTAACGACGTAAGTTTTGTATAAATGGTTTTCTTTTGACACATGACCATGTGCAGACTTCGTCACCTACGTCAGTTACAACACACTTCAAAATTATTTAAGTTCTTTTTAAATTGTCTCTAAATGGTTCTTGAACGAAACTAATTAAAACATCATCATTTGAGTCGTATGCGCAGAATTACGTCACTCAGTCCAATTGGTTTGCGCAAACTTTTTCAATTTAGATGTCGTTTGTTTCTCCTCAGAAATTATACACTCCTGGAAATTGATATAAGAACACCGTGAATTCATTGTCCCAGGAAGGGGAAACTTTACTGACACATTCCTGGGGTCAGATACATCACATGATCACACTGACAGAGCCACAGGCACATAGACACAGGAAACAGAGCATGCACAATGTCGGCACTAGTACAGTGTATATCCACCTTTCGCAGCAATGCAGGCTGCTATTCTCCCATGGAGACGATCGTAGAGATGCTGGATGTAGTCCTGTGGAACGGCTTACCATGCCATTTCCACCTGGCGCCTCAGTTGGACCAGCGTTCGTGCTGGACGTGCAGACCGCGTGAGACGACGCTTCATCCAGTCCCAAACATGCTCAATGGGGGACAGATCCGGAGATCTTGCTGGCCAGGGTAGTTGACTTACACCTTCTAGAGCACGTTGGGTGGCACGGGATACATGCGGACGTGCATTGTCCTGTTGGAACAGCAAGTTCCCTTGCCGGTCTAGGAATGGTAGAACGATGGGTTCGATGACGGTTTGGATGTACCGTGCACTATTCAGTGTCCCCTCGACGATCACCAGTGGTGTACGGCCAGTGTAGGAGATCGCTCCCCACACCATGATGCCGGGTGTTGGCCCTGTGTGCCTCGGTCGTATGCAGTCCTGATTGTGGCGCTCACCTGCACGGCGCCAAACACGCATACGACCATCATTGGCACCAAGGCAGAAGCGACTCTCATCGCTGAAGACGACACGTCTCCATTCGTCCCTCCATTCACGCCTGTCGCGACACCACTGGAGGCGGGCTGCACGATGTTGGGGCGTGAGCGGAAGACGGCCTAACGGTGTGCGGGATCGTAGCCCAGCTTCATGGAGACGGTTGCGAATGGTCCTCGCCGATACCCCAGGAGCAACAGTGTCCCTAATTTGCTGGGAAGTGGCGGTGCGGTCCCCTACGGCACTGCGTAGGATCCTACGGTCTTGGCGTGCATCCGTGCGTTGCTGCGGTCCGGTCCCAGGTCGACGGGCACGTGCACCTTCCACCGACCACTGGCGACAACATCGATGTACTGTGGAGACCTCACGCCCCACGTGTTGAGCAATTCGGCGGTACGTCCACCCGGCCTCCCGCATGCCCACTATACGCCCTCGCTCAAAGTCCGTCAACTGCACATACGGTTCACGTCCACGCTGTCGCGGCATGCTACCAGTGTTAAAGACTGCGATGGAGCTCCGTATGCCACGGCAAACTGGCTGACACTGACGGCGGCGGTGCACAAATGCTGCGCAGCTAGCGCCATTCGACGGCCAACACCGCGGTTCCTGGTGTGTCCGCTGTGCCGTGCGTGTGATCATTGCTTGTACAGCCCTCTCGCAGTGTCCGGAGCAAGTATGGTGGGTCTGACACACCGGTGTCAATGTGTTCTTTTTTCCATTTCTAGGAGTGTAGGTCTATAATTGAGTGGAATTGTCTAACGGGCTGTGTTATAAACGGGAATTACCTGCTCTTTATTCCAGTCGTTAGGTACCTTTCGTTGCACAAGCGATCTACGACAAATTACTGCTAGTAGGGGAGCAAGTTCTTTCCCATAATGTTTATAGAATCTTGTAGGTATCTCATCTGGTCCTGAAGCTTTTTCCACTACTAAACGATTGTAGCTGCTTTTCAATTCCGCAATCGGTTATCTCAATATCTGTCATTTTTATGTTCGCACGGTGGTTGAAAGGAGAGACAGTGCTACTATCTTCCGCGGTGAAACAACTTCGGAAGACCGAATTCAGTATTTCGGCCTTTTCTCAGTTATGTTCCTTTCGGTGCCGGTGTGGTCGCTGAGAGAATTAATAGATGATTTTGACTCACTTACTGATTTTACATACGACCAGAATCTCTTACGGTTTTGACTCAGGTCTGTTGACAACGTCTTACTTTCTAAATCATTGAACGTTTGTCTCGTTGCTCTCCTTACGCTCATTTTTGCTTCGTTCAGCTTTTGTTTGTCAGCTAGGTTTTTACTTCTCTTGAATCTGAGCTGAAGTGCTCTTTGTTTACGTAGCGCTTTTCTAATACGGCGGCAACCTTTCAGCTATGGAGACGGCTTTCCGGATGATAATAACAATAATAATGATACTAACAATACTGTGTCGTTCAAATGCCTGGTGTGAGTCTTTCAATGCGACGGCCCTTCGGCGACTTGCCTGTCCTTAATTTCTCCCAGCAATCCTAATAGCGTAACGTGATCTACTGGCTGGACTGGATTCCGTTCCAAAGGCCTTTTCTGACGAATCTCCACATCGTTGAGAGGTGAAGGTTACGTTATAGTCTGACTGAAACATTCCTTTATCTGACTAGGATTCGATCCCCCCAACCAATCGGGTTCTAGGTACGTGCTTAACTTTTATTTCCTGCATGCGTGGACAGATAACGAAAGTATCGTCAAGAAAGTGTAGTCAGCATTTTATTTGCACGGTACGGAATGATATGCTGACATGAAGAAGTCCTCTGCCCCATCAGTATTACTTACTGATATGTGGTAGTTTCTTCACTAGTTAACGATGTGATGCGATGTAGAAGAATTTCATGCAAACTGGTGCTGGCGGCAAAAACCAACAAACGTCATTAATGTGCTGCTTCAGTAAGTCTATTTTTTTTAAATAGGATATCAGCGTCGTTTGGTGACTATCATGATAGTTTTTTTTAATTTATTTATTTCTTGGCACATAGATGACCATTTGAGACGGTCGTAACCCTATAAACACTTGATGACCGATAACAACGAAATGTTACAACAAAATATTAGAAAGTGACAGATCAGTGTCGTAGTTCTACTGGAATGGAAATTATAAAATAACAACAGTGCCTGCTGTTACAATGGATGATCAAACTGTCCATTAGTCAAGGGCGTATGGACGTTAAGAGTATCGTTCAAGTAGTGGAACAGTCTTAGTCATGTGACACATAAATCAGAAACTCAGGAAACGTGGTTTTGTTGGAACATACTGAAGTGCCATAGCCAGACACTGAACTGAGGAAATCACTCCGGCGGAAAATGTGGGCTGAGGAACCCAAAATCTACGCCAAGTCCGTAGCCTAAAAGCCAGTAGATACTTCTAATAATGTGAGACAGAGTTAATACGGATGAACAAATGCCTCATTTTTCTTACATAACACCACACACTGGAACTGGGTTCCAAAATCAATGGCCGCTTCCATAAAGTGGAGAATTGGCTGTATTCGAGTACTATGGCTTCAGTGTGGTAACTAATTACGAACTTCTGGAATTACCCATCGAACCGGATATTGATTTTCGGTAATTAACTAATGTCCACCGCCATGTGACGTGTTTGACACGGACCCGATACCGAAGGCGCAACTACGAACCATGCAAATGCTGACACCGCCGCTCACTAAGTCTGTCACTATATCGATTTAATGGCAGTGTATTAGCAGGATAAACAAGGACGAACTTCAACTGAAGGAGACAATTAAAAGCTGATATTGTAAATAGGCTGTTTAGGTTTTTATGTTGGCAACGCCACGTAGTGCTCCATATATAAATCACCGACTGTGCTGTGGTTGGTTTGCATTGTTGGAGTATGTGCTATTGTAGTGCTGGGCAGTTGGATGTTAACAGCGCATAGCGTTGCGCAGTTGGAGGTGAGCCGCCAGCAGTCGTGGATGTGGGGAGAGAGATGGCGGAGTCTTGAGAGCGGATGATCTGGACGTGTGTCCGCCAGAAAGAGTAAATTTGTAAGACTAGATGTCATGAACTGATATATGAGGGCAGTTCAATAAGTAATGCAACACATTTTTTTTCTCGGCCAATTTTGGTTGAAAAAACCGGAAATTTCTTGTGGAATATTTTCAAACATTCCCGCTTCGTCTCGTATAGTTTCATTGACTTCCGACAGGTTTCAGCGCTGTACGGAGCTGTTAAAATGGCGTCTGTAACGGATGTGCGTTGCAAACAACGGGCAGTGATCGAGTTTCTTTTGGCGGAAAACCAAGGCATCTCAGATATTCATAGGCGCTTGCAGAATGTCTACGGTGATCTGGCAGTGGACAAAAGCACTGTGAGTCGTTGGGCAAAGCGTGTGTCATCATCGCCGCAAGGTCAAGCGAGACTGTCTGATCTCCCGCGTGCGGGCCGGCCGTGGACAGCTGTTACTCCTGCAATGGCGGAGCGTGCGAACACACTCGTTCGAGATGATCGACGGATCACCATCAAACAACTCAGTGCTCAACTTGACATCTCTGTTGGTAGTGCTGTCACAATTGTTCACCAGTTGGGATATTCAGAGGTTTGTTCCCGCTGGGTCCCTCGTTGTCTAACCGAACACCATAAAGAGCAAAGGAGAACCATCTGTGCGGAATTGCTTGCTCGTCATGTGGCTGAGGGTGACAATTTCTTGTCAAAGATTGTTACAGGCGATGAAACATGGGTTCATCACTTCGAACCTAAAACAAAACGGCAATCAATGGAGTGGCGCCACACCCACTCTCCTACCAAGAAAAAGTTTAAAGCCATACCCTCAGCCGGTAAAGTCATGGTTCCAGTCTTCTGGCACGCTGAAGGGGTTATTCTGTTCGATGTCCTTCCCCATGGTCAAACGATCAACTCTGAAGTGTATTGTGCTACTCTTCAGAAATTGAAGAAACGACTTCAGCATGTTCGTAGGCACAAAAATCAGAACGAACTTCTCCTTCTTCATGACAATGCAAGACCTCACACAAGTCTTCGCATCCGAGAGGAGCTCACAAAACTTCAGGGGACTGTTCTTCCTCATGCACCCTACAGCCCCGATCTCGCACCGTCGGATTTCCATATGTTTGGTCCAATGAAGGACGCAATCCGTGGGACGCACTACGCGGATGATGAAGAAGTTATTGATGCAGTACGACGTTGGCTCCGACATCGACCAGTGGAATGGTACCGTGCAGGCATACAGGCCCTCATTTCAAGGTGGCGTAAGGCCGTAGCATTGAATGGAGATTACGTTGAAAAATAATGTTGTGTAGCTAAAAGATTGGGGAATAACCTGGTGTATTTCAATGCTGAATAAAACAACCCCTGTTTCAGAAAAAAAAGTGTTGCATTACTTATTGAACTGCACTCGTATATATATATATATATAAAATGACTTATGAACTCTATTAAGGTAAATACATTGCTTTTTCTCTATCAAAATCTTTCATTTGCTAACCATGCCTATCAGTAGTTAGTGCCTTCAGTAGTTTGAATCTTTTATTTAGCTGGCAGTAGTGGCGCTCGCTGTATTGCAGTAGTTCGAGTTACGAAGGTTTTTGTGAGGTAAGTGATTCCTGAAAGGTATAGGTTAATGTTAGTCAGGGCCATTCTTTTGTAGGGATTATTGAAAGTCAGTTTGCGTTGCGCTAAAAATATTGTGTGTCAGTTTAGTGTTGATCAGAATAGGTAAAGAGCGAAATGTCTGAGTACGTTTAGTTCTACTCAGCAGTTTGAAAATCAAATGATGTAAGAGGTTTATCAGCACAGTAATTTATTAATTTTTCTAAGGGTACGTTTCAATATGAAGATATAGTTTCTATCAGAGGAGTAAGCTGAGGATGCCTATTTAACAGTCGCACTGATACCAGTCTGCGAGACTAGCACAGTAAATTTTGTGAAGCAGTTCTCCGCTAGAAAAATCACTGTGTTCGGCTCAATTCGGAAAGCGCTTTAAACAGTTTTTCTCTCTGAAATGAAGGTGATGTTCAACTGTGTAGACACATCCTAAGTACACAAAGAATACAGGATGGAAGTTTCTCAAGAAAAGAGCGATGATCTCTATAGGATCTGGTTTAAGTCTGTTAAATGTTGTGGTTAGTCATGAAACAACAGAACGTGTACAATGTTTTACACATAATGAATGTGAAATAACTTACAAGAACTACAAAAATGTTGAATAAAGAAATAAACAAATGATACTATTGGCTCCCTTGTGCGACGGCCTTAGCAGGTCGTCCATAAATATCTCCATAGATGTTTCAGAAACTCAATTCATTGGCAGCGAATTTCCTTGAAATCGTCTGTATTAGGTATAGGTATAGGTATAGTGACATCAAAAATTTGTGCCGTATCGGGACTCGATAATTACTTCCCGCTTATCGTGAAAGGTCACGTCACCTATCTACGCCCACTAGCAGGACTGACCCCTGTTTCCAATTGTCACACTTTCTATATCCTTATATTGGAGTCCACCATATTCATAACATACGGTAAACAGAAAATTCTGCCGAATCGCGGTTCGGCACAAATTTTCATATGTCACTATTGGGGAGTAGATCTATATGTAATACAGGTGTTTTCAATGAAATTCGTTGTCAGCGATTTATTTCGAAAATATTTCGTATAGCTGTGGATCGTCATCATTGTTGGTTATGAACTGCACGTTAAGATTGGAGAAATTACAGAAAGGCAGGGCTTATGGACGTGGGACCTAGATAAGTTGAATCAAACGGAGATTACTGAGAGTTTTAAAAGGAGCATTAAGCAACGATTTGATACATGGATAAAAAAATATATAAGAAGACAAACGAGTAGGCTTCAGAGAGGAATTAGTAAAGGGAGCAGAGGATCAAACAGGGAACAAGAAAAAGCCACGTAGAAATGCTTGTATATTGAATCTAACACACAAAAAAAGAATATATAAAAATGTAACTAATGAAGCAGGCAAAAAGGGATACAGGTGTATAAAATTGATATTAATGGGAAGTGCAAAGTAGCAAGACAGAAATGGCTAGACGTGAAGAGCAAGAATTAGAAGCATTCGTAAGCCTACAGAAAAATTAAATAACATTTAGAGACAAGAGAAGCAACTGTTTCAATATCAATAATTCAGATGGCAAGCCAGAGCTGATCGAAGAAGGGAAAGCCGAAACGTGGAAGGACTGTGTAGAAGGGCTGTATAGGGGAAATAAACTTGAAAGCAATAATGTAGAAAGTGAACAAGAAGTAGATGAAGATGGGTTGGAAGACGCGATACTGCGAGGAGGATCTAACAGTCCACTGAAAGACCTAAGTGGAAACAGTGACCTTGGAGCAGACGATATTCCCTCAGAATTACTGACAGTCATGGTAAAACTATTCCACTCAGTACGCAAGATACATAACACTGGTGAAACACCCTCAGAGTTCATGAATAATGTAGTAATACCAGTTCCAAAAAAAGCGGATGCTGGCATGTGTGAATACTACCGAACCATCAGTTTAATAAGTGTTGGTTGCAAAACATCGACGCGAATTGTTTTCAGAAAAAGGGATAAATCTGTTTTCGTTCTGGAGAAATGTAGAAACATGCAAGGCAATACTTACGTTACGACTTATCTTAGATGATAAAAAGGAAAAGATAACTTCATAGCTTTTATAGATTTAGGGAAAGCTTCTGACACTTTTACTGGAACACACTCTTTGAATTTCTGTAAGGAGCAGGGATAAAATAAGGTGACGGAATTGTTATTTCCATCCTGTACAGAAATCAGACGGCAGAACGAGTTAAGGAAAATAAAATAAAACAGATGTTGAGAAGCGAGTGGGAGAGGGCTGGAGCCTATTCATGGCGTTATTCAAACTGCAAAGCAGTAAAGGATATAAAGGAGAAATATAAGGCGGAAATTAAAGTTCAAGGCGAGGAATTAAAACGTTTGAGGTTTGCCAATTACTTCATAATTCTGTCGCAGACAGCAAAGGACTTGGAAGAGCGGATAAACGGAATGGACAGTGTCTTGAACGGAGGATATAAGATTAACACAAAAAAAAGTAAAAAACAGCGCGATGGAATGTTGTCTTGCTAAATAAAGTTATACAGAAGGAATTAGATTAGGAAATGAGACACTAAAGGTAGCAGACGAGTATTGTTATTTAGACAGCAAAATAACTGGTGATGACTGAAGTAGAGAGGATATAAAATGCAGACTGATAACAGCAGACGAACATTTCTGAATTAGAGTAATTTATTAAAACCGAATATAAATCTAATTGTTAGGAAGTCATTTGTAATGTGGAGCCTTGTACAGAAGTGAGACGTAGACAATGAGGTGTCTAGAAAAGAAGAGCACAAAAGCTGTTGAAATGAAAATGTCAAATCAAAACAGCATGAGCCGCCTAAATTTCCAGTTTCATTTTACTTGCGCAACCAGTTACAGCGACGTGTAGGAGGAATCCCATCTCAACAGTCGAATTAGGGGCCAGCACTCTGTTACTGGCGTCCGTAGACGTTGTCTTAACACAGTGATCGCTTCGATCTTCACTTGTCAACTTTTGAAATGTGGTGCTACAGAAGAGTGCTGAAGATTAGAAGCGTAGATGGAGTAACAAATGATGAGATACTGAATTGAACTGAGGAAACAAAAATTATAGATCAACTGACTAAACAAAGCGAACAGTTAGAGGGACACATCCATAGGCATGAAGCAACTGTCGCTTTAGTATGGGAGGGAAGTTCAGGGAGAGGGTAAAAATTGTAGACGGGGATCATAGGATGAGCACAGTAAGCAGGTTCAAATGGATGTACATACGGAGATGAAGAGGCTCGAAGGAGATAGAACGGCGTCAAGAGCTGAATCAAAAAAAGTCATAGGATTGAAAATAACAGCAACAACGACAACAAGAACAACAACATAGTAATATCGTAATGCTAATGACTACTTTTGATTTGAATGTGCAATCCCCTTCTGGATATTCGATTTATATCTAATGTATTTGTATATTCAGCTCCTGTCACCTTGCCACCTTCAGTATTTTCATTCGCATGTCCTTAGCGTCACATAATACACCTTTTATGTTAAACAGCCAACTGCAACACTGAATGTGTAATTGTCAATCTCAATAAAATTCACCAACAGGCGTATACTTCGAGACATTACACTTGTTGTTGTTGTGGTCTTCAGTCCTGAGACTGGTTTGATGCAGCTCTCCATGCTACTCTATCCTGTGCAAGCTTCTTCATCTCCCAGTACCTACTGCAACCTACATCCTTCTGAATCTGCATAGTGTATTCATCTCTTGGTCTCCCTCTACGATTTTTAACCTCCACGCTGCCCTCCAATGCTAAATTTGTGATCCCTTGATGCCTCAAAACATGTCCTACCAACCGATCCCTTCTTCTACCTTCTTCTAGTCAAGTTGTGCAACAAACTTCTCTTCTCCCCAATCCTATTCAATACCTCCTCATTAGTTGAGTGATCTACCCACCTTATCTTCAGCATTCTTCTGTAGCACCACATTTCGAAAGCTTCTATTCTCTTCTTGTCCAAACTGGTTATCGTCCATGTTTCACTTCCATACATGGCTACACTCCATACAAATACTTTCAGAAACGACTTCCTGACACTTAAATCTATACTCGATGTTAACAAATTTCTCTTCTTCAGAAACGATTTCCTTGCCATTGCCAATCTACATTTCATATCCTCTCTACTTCGACCATCATCAGTTATTTTACTCCCTAAATAGCAAACTCCTTTACTACTTTAAGTGTCTCATTTCCTAATCTAATCCCCTCAGCATCACCCGATTTAATTTGACTACATTCCATTATCCTCGTTTTGCTTTTGTTGATGTTCATCTTATATCCTCCTTTCAAGACACTATCCATTCCGTTCAACTGCTCTTCCAAGTCCTCTGCTGTCTCTGACAGAATTACAATGTCATCGGCGAACCTCAAAGTTTTTACTTCTTCTCCATGAATTTTAATACCTAGTCCGAACTTTTCTTTTGTTTCCTTTACTGCTTGCTCAATATACAGATTGAATAACATCGGGGAGAGGCTACAACCCTGTCTTACTCCTTTCCCAACCACTGCTTCCCTTTCATGCCCCTCGACTCTTATAACTGCCATCTGGTTTCTGTACAAATTGTAAATAGCCTTTCGCTCCCTGTATTTTACCCCTGCCACCTTCAGAATTTGAAAGAGAGTATTCCAGTTAACGTTATCAAAAGCTTTCTCTAAGTCTACAAATGCTAGAAACGTAGGTTTGCCTTTTCTTAATCTTTCTTCTAAGATAAGTCGTAAGGTTAGTATTGCCTCACGTGTTCCAACATTTCTACGGAATCCAAACTGATTTTCCCCGAGGTCCGCTGCTACCAGTTTTTCCATTCGTCTGTAAAGAATTCGCGTTAGTACTTTGCAGCTGTGACTTATTAAACTGATAGTTCGGTAATTTTCACATCTGTCAACACCTGCTTTCTTTGGTATCGGAATTATTATATTCTTCTTGATGTCTGTGGGTATTTCGCCTGTCTCATACATCTTGCTCACTAGATGGTAGAGTTTTGTCATGACTGGCTCTCCCAAGGCCATCAGTAGTTCTAACGGAATGTTGTCTACTCCCGGGGCCTTGTTTCGACTCAGGTCTTTCAGTGCTCTGTCAAACTCTTCACGCAGTATCTTATCTCCCATTTCATCTTCATCTACATCCTCTTCCATTTCCATAATATTGTCCTCAAGTACATCGCCCTTGTATAAACCCTCTATATACTCCTTCCACCTTTCTGCCTTCCCTTCTTTGCTTAGAACTGGGTTGCCATCTGAGCTCTTGATATTCATACAAGTGGTTCTCTTTCCTCCAAAGGTCTCTTTAATTTTCCTGTAGGCAGTATCTATCTTACCCCTAGTGAGAAAAGCCTCTACATCCTTACATTTGTCCTCTAGCCATCCCTGCTTAGCCATTTTGCACTTTCTGTCGAACTCATTTTTGAGACGTTTGTATTCCTTTTTGCCTGTTTCATTTACTGCATTTTTATATTTTCTCCTTTCATCAATTAAATTCAATATTTCTTCTGTTACCCAAGGATTTCTATTAGCCCTCGTCTTTTTACCTACATGATCCTCTGCTGCCTTCACTACTTCATCCCTCGGAGCTACCCATTCTTCTTCTACTGTATTTTTTCCCCCCATTCCTGTCAATTGTTCCCTTATGCTCTACCCGAAACTCTCTACAACCTCTGGTTCTTTCAGTTTATCCAGGTCCCATCTCCTTAAATTCCCACCTTTTTGCAGTTTCTTCAGTTTCAATCTGCAGTTCATAACCAATAAATTGTGGTCAGAGTCCACATCTGCCGCTGGAAATGTCTTACAATTTAAAACCTGGTTCCTAAATCTCTGTCTTACCATTATGTAATCTATCTGATACCTATTAGTATCTCCAGGATTCTTCCAGGTATACAATCTTCTTTTATGATTCTTGAACCAAGTGTTAGCTATGATTAAGTTATGCTCTGTGCAAAATTCTACAAGGCGGCTTCCTCTTTCATTTCTTCCCCCCAATCCATATTCACCTACTGTGTGTCCTTCTCTCCCTTTTCCTACTGACGAATTTCAGTCACCCATGACTATTAAATATTCGTCTCCCTTCACTACCTGAATAATTTCTTTTATCTCGTAATACATTTCATCTATTTCTTCATCATCTGCAGAGCTAGTTGGCATATACACTTGTACTACTGTAGTAGGCATGGGCTTTGTGTCTATCTTGGCCACAATAATGCGTTCACTACGCTGTTTGTAGTAGCTAACCCGCACTCCTATTTTTTATTCATTATTAAACCTGCTCCTGCATTACCCCTATTTGATTTTGTATTTATAACCCTGTAATCACCTGACCAAAAGTCTTGTTCCTCCTGCCACCGAACTTCACTAATTCCCACTATATCTAACTTTAACCTATCCATTTCCATTTTTAAATTTTCTGACCTACCTGCCCGATTAAGGCATCTGACATTCCACGCTCCGACCCGTAGAATGCCAGTTTTCTTTCTCTTGATAACGACGTCCTCTTGAGTAGTCCCCGCCCGGAGATCCGACTGGGGGACTATTTTACCTCCGGAATATTTTACCCAAGAGGACGCCATCATCATTTAATCATACAGTAAAGCTGCATGTCCTCGGGAAAAATTACGGCTGTAGTTTCCCGTTGCTTTCAGCCGTTCGCAGTACCAGCACAGCAAGGCCGTTTTGGTTAATGTTACAAGGCCAGATCAGTCAATCATCCAGATTGTTGCCCCTGCAACTACTGAAAAGGCTGCTGCCCCTCTTCAGGAACCACATGTTTGTCTGGCCTCTCAACAGATACCCCTCCGTTGTGGTTGAACCTACGGTACGGCCATCTGTATCGCTGAGGCACGCAAGCCTCCCCACCAACGGCAAGGTCCATGGTTCATGGGGGAAGGACATTACACTGCTGGCCATTAAAAATGCTAGACCACGAAGATGACGTGCTACAGACGCGAAATTTAACCGACAGGAATAAGATGCTGTGATATGCAAATGATTAGCTTTTCAGAGCATTCACACAAGGTTGGCGCCGGTCTCGATACCTACAACTTGCTGACATGAGGAAAGTTTCCAACCGATTTTCTAGCGGTTCTAGGCGCGCAGTCCGGAACCGCGCGACTGCTACGGTCGCAGGTTCGAATCCTGACTCGGGCATGGATGTGTGTGATGTCCTTAGGTTAGTTAGGTTTAAGTAGTTCTAAGTTCTAGGGGACTGATGACGACAGTAGTTAAGTCCCATAGTGCTCAGAGCCATTTGAACCATTTGAACCAACCGATTTCTCATACACAAACAGCAGTTGTATCACTAGCAGTCGAGATGACAGGCATGTTATCCACATAGCTGTAACGGATCGTGCAGCCACGTCTCGATCCCTGAGTCAACAGATGGGGACGTTTGCAAGACAAGAACCATCTGCACGAACAGTTCGACGACGTTTGCAGCAGCATGGACTATCAGCTCGGAGACCATGGGTGCGGTTACCCTTGACGCTGCATCACAGACAGGAGCGCCTGCGATTGTGTGCTGAACGGCGAACCTGGGTGCACGAATTTGCAAAACCTCAATTTTTCGGATGAATCCAGGTTGTTTACAGCACCATGATGGTCGTATCCGTGTTTGGCGACACCGCTGTGAACACACATTGGGAGCGTGTATACGTCATCGCCATACTGGCGTATCACCTGGCGTGATGGTATGGGGTGCCATTGGTTACATGTCTCGGTCACCTCTTGTTCGCATTGACGGCACTTTGAACAGTGGACGTTACATTTGAGATGTGTTACGTCCCGTGGCTCTACACTTCATTCGATCCCTGCGAAACCCTACATTTCTGCAGGATAATGCAAAAGTGCAAGTTGCACCGTGCGGTTCTAGGCGCTACAGTCTGGAGCCGAGCGACCGCTCCGGTCGCAGGTTCGAATCCTGCCTCGGGCATGGATGTGTCTGATGTCCTTAGGTTAGTTAGGTTTAATTAGTTCTAAATTCTAGGCGACTGATGACCTCAGAAGTTAAGTCGCATAGTGCTCAGAGCCATTTGAACCACTTTGTAAGTTGCACGTCCCGTATGGGCCTTTGTTGATACAGAAAATCTTCGACTGCTGCACTGGCCAGCACATTCTGCAGATCTCTCACCAAATGAAAACGTCTGATCAATGGTGGCCGAGCAACTGGATCATCACAATACGCCAGTCACTACTCTCGATGAACTGTGGTGTCGTGTTGAACCTGCATGGGCATCTGTACCTGTACACGCCCAGGCGTATCAAGGCCGTTATTACGGCCTGAGTTGGTTGTTCTGGGTACTGATTTCTCAGGGTCTATGTACCCCAATTGCGTGAAAATGTAATCACATGTCAGTTCTAGTATAATATATTTGTCCAACAAATACCCGTTTATCATCTGCATTTCATCTTGGTGTAGGAATTTTAAAGGCCAGTAGTGTATTTTATTCCGAAATCAACCAGTTTCGGCATTTCATTATACCACCTTCAGATCCCATACGCTTCTATCCAAATAAACGAACTTGTCCTCTAGCGCGACATAAGGCACTGGATAAGCAGAATTGTTGCCACGTCTTCGTATGAAGCAATTGTATAACGACTGGAATACACGAAATCCAGTGCCTTATGTCGCGCTAGAGGACAAGTTCGTTTATTTGGATAGAAGCGTATGGGACCTGAAGGTGGCATAATGAAATGCCGAAACAGGTTGCTTCCACAATGAAATAAAATATCTTGAAATATACGGCTGCTGGTGAATTTGATTCACACTGACAATTACTTACCCGCCGATATCCCTTGACCATGATGGACCAATAGAGACTGATTGTGTAAAGACGCAACGAAGTGTAATGACCTGAAGTTGGACATAGGCGCGAAATCTGTCGAGCTTTAAATAAACTGCTTTCAATTGTAAGTGGTAGCACAATTACACTTTGAAGGAAGACTCACGGAGCTCGACAGAACCCACTACGGATAATTTGGTGTTTTGGTTGTTTCAAAATATCAGGTGCCCTTTATACAAAGAGGAATGAAGAAGTGTAGTGAAATATTCAGTGAATTTACTAACAGCGAAGGAAAGAGATCGGACGTAAGCAGATATGCAGGAGCGGAGTCCTTACGTTTGAGCAGGGGTTGGCTGGGAGGGGTTTTGTCGCGGGGACAGCGAGACTCCAGATGGCGCTGCTCACACGCCGCACTGCGAGCAGAAGACGACCGCCATCAGTGGGAAATCGGCCGCTCTCCGTCTTGCGGCCACTCGCCGCTGCACCCCACTGTGCCCACGGCTGCCAACTACCTTCCTCAAAAAAGAATTGCCGGCGAGAGGTGCAAATGGCGCCCGATTACGCAGCCCATAAACTTGCCTCTGCTGGAGGATTACCCGCAGACGGCTGCGTGGACGCGGGAGGATTCGTCTGCCTCTGAGGAGAAGAGTGGAGAGAAGAGAGGTGCATTGTGCACGTGGGAAATACACAGCACTGCCAGCGTGGAGCCCTTACACGTTGCGAAAGAACGCGTGCTTGGGACAATAGCGGGATTCTTTCTTGCTTACCGCACAACACAGGTTTCCGTCAGTTGGGAAAAGTCGCGGAACCAGTACGGCTCACTGGGGAAATATACAGGGTATAACGAAAAGGTACGCCACATACAAGAGGAAAATGTGCAGTACGGAAATGAGTCCAGCAACGATTTATTTCCATATTTCGACTCATTTTCTAGAACTCATCATTATGTATTAATGACGGGAGACATACAAAAACAAAGTGAACACCTCCAGAATGAGATTTTCTCTCTGCAGCGGAGTGCACCCCCCTCAGATTTAGTTTCAAAGTGAACACCTTTCTTAGCGCCACGCGGAGTGGCCGCGCGGTTAAAGGCGCCATGTCACGGATTGCGCGGCAGGTTCGAGTCCTGCCTCGGACATTAGCGTAAGTTAGTTTCAATAGTGTGTGACTCTAGCGCCATCTGGAGTCTCGCTGTCCCCGCGACAAAACCCCTCCCAGCCACCCCCTGCTCAAACGTAAGGACTCCGGTCTTCCATGTCTGCTTATGTCCGATCTCTTTCCTTTGCTGTTAGTAAATTCACTGAATATTTCAGTACACTTCTTCATTCATCTTTATTTAAAGGCCACCTGAAATTTTGAAACAATCAAAACACCAAATTATCCGTAATGGGTTCTGTCGAGCACCGTGAGTCTTGCTTCAAAGGGTAATGCTGCTACCACTCACAACTCAATGCAGTTTATACGAGGCCTGTTCAGAAAGTAAGCTCCGATTGATTGCCAAATTGAAACCACAGTGAACATGAGAAATGTTTTACTTGTAACAATTAGCTACACCTTTCAGCTACTTCTCTACGTAGTCGCCGTTCTGACTTCGACTTTTGTCATAGCGTTGTACCAACTTTTCAATAGCCTCATCATAGAAGGCAGCCGCCAGTGCTTTCCGCCAATTCTCCACGCTGGCCTACACCTCGTTGTCTGTGTCAAAATGTTGTCTTCAAAGACAGCGGTTCATGTGACCAGAGATGAAACTCAGGGGGAGACAATTGCGGACTGTATTGTGGGTAATCTCACATTTCCATTTGAAAACGATGCAGGAGCATCTTCATTGCCCCTGCAGAATGCGGCTGAGAATTGTCTTGAGGAAGAAACAGCACGACAGTTATGTAATGTTAGCTGCATAGCTTCATGCGAAATTTCTCACCAGGCCCTCGTACTAGGCGGCAGACACTATTTTCTAGACATCTTTACGCACTCACTGCGAGCTCAGAAATGAGAAGAGCGACGTGATGCTAACTGGGGTTATACTAGAGACACTACCCAACACATCTGTGCAAAGCTTTATCGGATTTTCATAGTCGTTTCCATTTCGCGACCGATCGGAGCTTACTTTCTGAACGCCCCTCGTATAAAGCTCGATAGATTCCGCGCCTATGTCCAACTTCAGGTCATTACACATACAAGGGAACCCTCCCATCGCACCCCCTGTTTCAAAGTGAACACCTTTCTTAACGCCGCACGGAGTGGCCGCGCGGTTAGAGGCGCCATGTCACGGATTGCGCGGCAGGTTTAAATAGTGTGTGACTCTAGGGGCCGATGACAGCAGCAGTTTGGTCCCTTAGGAATTCACACACATTTCAACATTTGAATCCTTTCTTAGCCTTTCTTGCACGTAACCTAAAACTGCTCTCCGTCAGAATCGATGCATGAACCAATCGCCGTCGCTTTGACGCCAGGATGCGCTTAGGCAATAAGTAGAACTGCGCCTGTATTTGCAAATTTCAACAATACGGGAACTAAACTGTCTACATAATTCTCCCTGGGTGGAAGGTAAGGATAGGCGTTGATAGTCACCAATATTGACCCAAATGATGAAAGAAAATTTTTGTTGGTGGCGTGACTAAACAGTTCGTGAGGAATCATGTCAACCCATAGTTGCCGCTTGTGAGAAAATGTAATTCGGTCCCTTCGTACTGACGCTTGACCCGTGAATTAAAATCAACTGCTAAATAGTACCTAGACACATTGTTGAAGGTAATGGACATGACAAGACATCGCGTAAAACACTTTATATCCACATCTACATACCTAGTCTGCAAGCCAGTATATGGTGCGTGGCGGGGGCATCTTGTACCACTACCAGTCACTTACTTTCTTGTTCCACTTCAATTCATACCGCGGGGAAAACGACTTAGAGGCCTCCGTAAGAGCCTTCATTTCTCGTGCCTTTGTGATCCTTACGTGAAATGTTTGCTGGAAGCAGTATAATCATTATGTAGTCAGCTTCAAATACGGGCTCTCTAAATTTTCTCAAGAGTGTCCCGCGAAAAGAACGTCTTCTTAGCCCCAGGGATTCCCATTTGAGTTCAGGAAGCGTCTCCGTAAAACCCCCATGTTGATCAAACCTATCGGTAACAAACCTACAGGACCTCTTCTGAATTTCTTTGATGTCTATCTTTCATCCTACCTGCTGTGAATCCCAAATACTCGAATAGTACTCAAGAATGGGACGCACTAACGTTCTACATGCGGCCTCCGTTATCGACGGACCACACTTTACTAGAATCCTCCAAAAAACCTGAAGTCGGCCATTTGCCATCTCAACTGCCATCCTTAAGTGATCATTCCGTTTAATGTAACTTTGCAGCTTTACGCACAGATATTTAATTGATGTGACAGTATCAAGAAATGCGCTACTAACGCTGAATTCGAACATCGGAATAAAGAATTTTCCAACTAATGCCCACGTAACATAATGCCTTTTTCTATATATGAGGAAGTCTCCCGAAAATTTTTTGTTACTTCCTGTGTAACAAATGAGCTCGATTTTTCAACAGCAGGGCTGCACAAATCTGCCACATTTAAACCTGATGCTCTGAGGCAGTTTGTTCATAGCAGGCGCCGGCAAGAGTGGCCGAGCGGTTCTAGGCGCCACAGTCTGGAACCGCGCGACCGCTACGGTCGCCGGTTCGAATCCCACCTCGGGCATCGATGTGTGTGATGTCCGTAGGTTAGTTAGGTTTAAGTAGTTCTAAGTTCTAGGGGACTGATGACCTCAGAAGTTAAGTCCCTTAGTGCTCAGAGCCATTTGAATCATTTTCATAGCAGGCAAGACGATTTTTGAACGTAGGATGGCCGTTGGTAATGAAAAAGTAAGAGCAGCCAGCTAGGATAGGGCAGCAATGTGTCAAGCCTTCATTTACTGACGCAGTACCAGGAACCGAACAGCGATGCCAAACGCAGTCACAGTTTGGCCGCTGTTTTTCCTTCTGGTGTTCCGAGGTTCGACAGCCAGAGCCAAACCTGGCCAACCGCTACAGCACTCGCATCGACTACCTAATATGTGGTTCCTACGTTACGTATGTGATATCACCAGACACGTTAGTCATGTGCACAGCTACATCACAGCAAGTCTGCTTACGCAGGAGTCTTATCTATGACTAAAATGAACTGTAGGCCAGTGGAGAACCTTCAGATTCACTGAAGCAAACTATTTCAGCCAGGACAGTCACAGAATAACTGTTCTGATTTGGAGAAAAGCCCCGTCGTACTACAATAGCACGGGTGCCTTGATTCCACGTCTATGTCAGCGTATGGGTACCTAGCAAATATCCGTGTATTCAAATGATGCAGAGAAGACAGAAAAACTTAATTTCTGATGATAAAACATGAATGGATTCTCATTGGGTCCATTTTATGTTTTGTGTCGTAACTACCTTACTATGAATGAAACAGTGTTAGTGCTTTTTGCAGATCACTCGTTGTTGTAATTAAAATTAATGGTGTTCAGAAGAAAGAAACCGAAGAGAGTGTCAATAAAGTTTTCATATAAATGTTACGTGGTATTCAACTAAAGCAGTCTTTTCTGATTTAGAAAACATACGTAATATACACACATCAAAAATGTTCTGCATCACCTCGGTTCAGAGAGTTCCGAAACCTGTACAGAAAATTGGAATAGAAATCAACATAAACATCATTTCCGCCTTTTTTATAGCTCACCGAAAACCACACATTACATTTTGTACCACCATACAGCGAGACCTTCATTGGTGGTGGTCCAGTTTGCTGTACACGCCAGTATCTCTGATACCCAGTAGAACGTCCTCTTGCATTGATGCATGCCTGTAATCGTCATGGCATACTATCCAGAAGTTCTTCAAGGCACTGTTGGTCCAGATTGTCCCACTCCTCAACGGCGATTCGGCGTAGATCCTCAGTGTGGTTGGTCGGCCACGTCGTCCATAAACAGTCTTTTTCAATCCATCGCAGTCATGTTCGATAGGGTTCGTGGCTGGAGAACATGCTGGCCACTCTAGTCGAGTGACTTCGTTATCCTGAAGGAAGTCATTCAAAAAGTGCACGATAGGGGTTCGATTTGTCGTCCATTAAAACGCATGCCTCGCCAGTACGCAGCCGATATGGTTGCAGTATCGGTCGGAGGATAGCTTTCACGTATCGCACAGCCACTACGGTGCTTTCCATGACAACCAGCGACGTACGTCGGCCCCACATAATGCCACCCCAAAACAGCAGAGAACCTACACGTTACTGCACTAGCCGGGCAGTGTGTATATGGCGTTCAGCCTGACCGGGTAGCCTCCAAACACGTCTCCGACGATCGTCTGGTTGAAGGCATATGCGACACTCATCGGTGAAGAGACCGTGATGCCAATCCTGAGCGGCCCCTTCCGTACGTTGTTGGGACCATCTGTACCGCGCTGAATGGCGCGGTGGTTGCAAAGATGGACGTCGCCAAGGACGTCTGAAGTGAAGTTGCGCATCATGCAGCCCATTGCGTACAGTTTGAGTCGTAGCACGACGTCCTGTGGCTGCACGAAAAGCATTATTCAACATGGTGGCGTTGCTGTCAGGGTTCCTCCCAGCCATAACCTATAGGCAGCGATTATCCACTGCAGTAGTAGTACTTGGGCGGCCTGAGTGAGGCATATCATCGACAGTTCCTGTCTTTCTGTATCTCGTCCATGTCCGATCAACATCGCTTTGATTTACTCCGAGGCGCCTAGAATCTTCCCTTGTTGAGAGCCTCTCCTGGCATAAAGTAACAATGGGGACGCGATCGAACCGTGATATTGAGCGTCTAGGCCTGGTTGAACTACAGACAATACGAGCCGTGTACCTCCTTCTTGGTGAAATTACTGGAACTGGTTGGCTGTCGGACCCCTCCGTCTAATAGGCGCTGCTCATGCATGGCTGTTTACATCTTCGGGCTTGTTCAGTGACATCTCTGAACAGTCAAAGGGACTGCGTCTGTGATACAATATCCACAGTCTATCTTTAGGAGTTCTGGGAACGGCTGTACTATCATTACGGTAGAGGCTGTTAAACTGAATATTTTAGATAAGGAATCAATGGTAATAAATTTATTCAGGTGTTGTATGAGCAATCCATACTACATGACCACCCTGAAAACCACTATGAAGTGTATGGCACAGGGCACTTCTCATCGTACAAGTTAAGATAGCTTCTCCCCACTCCTTTCACCTTTGGACGCGGGAAGTGATTGGTTAAACACCTCTGTGTCCGCTATGAGTGGTCTAATCTTGCCTCACGTTTCCTACCCGATACGTAGGTGGATCTTACACTTTCCTCGAACCGTAACTCAAAGTTGTTTCTTGAAATTTTGTAAGTAGACTTTCTTGGACTAGTTTGCGTCTGCCTTCATCCATTTCCCATTTCATTTCTACAGCATCTCCGTGACGTTCTCTCGTGGGTAAAACAGTCCGCCCACTCAGCTGAGCGGTCACTGCGTCTGACTGCCGTGGAGTGGGCCTGGGTTCGAGTCTCGGCCAGGATTTTCTCCGCTCGCGGACTGGATGTTATGTTGTCCTCACCATCATTTCATCATCGACACGCAAGTCGCTCATTGTGGCGTCACCTGAAAAGACTTTGCAACTTGGAGGCCGGACTTCCCGAGATGGGGACTCGCCGCGGTCAGTGGCATGCGATCATTCATTCATTTATACATAAAACAAACCCGTAACTTTTCATGCTACTCTTCGTACACGAACGTTCGATATCCCCTATTAGTCCTACTGGATACGGGTCGCTACAAAAATGGTTCAAATGGCTCTGAGCACTATGTGACTTAACATCTGAGGTCATCAGTTCCCTAGACTCAGAACTACTTAAACCTAACCAACCTAAGGACATCACACACGTCCATGCCCGAGGCAGGATTCGAACTTGCGACCGCAGCAGCAGCACGGTTCCGGACTGAAGCACGTAGACCCTCTCGGCCACGGGTCGTTACACACTTGACCAGTATTCTAAGATAAGCTGCACGGGTGTCTTGCAACCAGTTTCCATTGAAAACGTATTACGTTACCCTAGTATTCCACCAATGAACCGAAGTCTTCCACCTGATGTGCCTACGACTATGCCTACGTGATCGTTCTATTTATTTTACCTAAAAAACTGTTACATTCGTGTACTTGTATGAGTCGACCGTTTCAAGTTTCTCTCATTTATTCATTCATTTTCTAGTCGTAGTATGCTACATCCTTTCCATTTTGTGAAGTGCACAAATTTGTATTTCTGAACATTTGAAACAAGGTGACAATCTTTGCAGCTCTTTGAAATTTCACGGAAATCTGACTGACTATTTTTGCAGCGCTTCTTTGCCCAACCATGCCTCATTATATATAATTTCACTATCTGCAATGAGAATCGGGTCACTGTTAATATCGTCTGGAAGGTCATCAGGATACAATATTAACAGAAAGGGGGCCAACAGAGCTTCCTGGGGCGCACTTGAATTTATTTCTGCATCTATCCATGCAAGATAACATGCAGCGCTCTCCGTGCCAAGTAATCCTCCCATTTCGCTAAATAGCTCATTTGATCGTGTAGTGCCAGGCAACAGTTTGTAAACTGTTTATGAGTCTACACCAACCTGGTGACACAGCAACGGAAAACAAAAAACAATCATCTATCATGTGTCCACAGTAGATTTTTTTACTTTGGCAGTAGCAGACAAAAGTTTTATGTAAAAGACTGCATTTAGTTTGGTGCTTTTAACAATGAGTTCAGTCAATGTCACAAATATTTTCTATTCCACACATGTCTAATTTCGACTGGTTGGCCATCCCAAAGTCAATCGTCGATGCAACGTAAACCTAAGTTCACCACAATTCTGCCGAACGCCACGATTGGCAGTCGTCACACACCTTCTTACTTACAGTCTTACCTTCTTGTAATGCCTCTGCGATGGAGTTTAGAACCGCGACTCCCACCTTGAAAGTACAAGGTTTTTTTATTCGTGGCCGAGGAAAACATTCCAGACACAGCGCCGTTCAATATCAATAGGAATACGCCTCGGGGGAGGGGGGGGGGGGGCATAAAATGCGTCAGTGAAATCGCCCGTTCCTTTTGATTTTTGATGCCGAGCACATTTCGAGGTCGAAAACGACAGATTGAAGCGTAATTAGGGCATCGTGGACCTACAACCCCATTGGACGGGATCGCACACCTTTTGAGTGTACCGCGGTAACAATTTTTGCTCTGGTGTACAAGATGGAAGCACAAGAGAGCGTTCAAAACCAATCAACGAAATTTGAACATTATCCGAAGCAACAATGGGTGTATTTGCTTTCTCAGCCCTCTTGTGGCATCACCATGGGAATGGGGCAGAGGAGTGTCACATTGACAGTTCGAAACACCCTGGTGCTAACCACCTTCGTTTAGAACTTCAAAAATGTCTCTGAACAGAGGCAGATGGTCGTTGATTCTTATACACAGGTATGACAGGCAACCATTCCGACACCCCCGAGCCGAGCAGTCGTAGAACATCGTTGAACAAGCGCCTGCTGGCCGCATTCGAAATACAAGGGACCTCGATAGTGATGATCTGGTGTCTAGGTATCAACGACTGCCTGTCTCTGTACAGGAATTTCTATAAACTGCTCAGCAGAGAAGTGCGGGCGTTGCTGGAATGGTGGGTCTTAGATAGACCCTCCCCCCGCCCTCCCAGCCCGAACAGAGCAGCTCCCATGATCCCGTGATGACGCCACAGGATGGCGGGAAACAGGACGGCTGAAGAGCATTTGCTACTTCAGAAATTTCGTTCAAAGTGGGATCACGTTCAATGAGGAACGTGTTGAGTCCTCTGTGGGGGAGTGGGGTCGGTGTCCACGGTGTCCTAGGTTGTTAATAACGTTGTCCTGTTTCTTATCACACTGCGAACTGTCGTACTCGACCGCAAAATGCTTGCGAATCAACGCCACCGGGGAAGGAGTGGTATCATTGCCGCCCTTTATTCCTGCACCTGAGGCCTTCTCGTGTCGATAGTGAGTGCCGACGTGTCTGAAATGTTTCCTTCGGCCACTCAGAAGGAGAACGCGTAATTTCAAAGCTGGACTTCGTTATTCAGATCTCCGTCGCAGAGGCGTCGAAAGAAGATTGAAACGAGCATAAGGGGGTGTGGCGACCTTCCATCATGTAACACGTCCATGGTGGAGGGGTATGCCAACCTTCCTGATGTGTGACACGTTCACGGAGCAGTTTAGCAAAATTTTATGCAATTATGACATCATTAACTCACCTCACACGTCACAGAAAATTGTGAGCACTGCTCTCCTTTTTTCGGATATGGCGACACGTCGCTGTTAGAAAATTTGCCGAGCTCGAAGGTGTCGTCGCAGGGCGCCGCGTTTTGTTACTTTACAGAGGAAGCTTGTAGGCACCTTTGAGCCAAATTTCAAACTTTTTCGTCTGAACAGGAGACAATTACATCTATAACACCAGTGATTCGCTGTTAGAATCGTCCAGCTCATACAAATACCTGTTGTTAAAGTTTGTAGGGATATGAAATGGTCACATGGTGTTTCGAAGAAGTGGCCCTTTAATTGTGTTGTGTGGCTATATGTGAAGTGTAGAAAAGCTGAACTGATTAATGAAAAATGGTGTACTACCTACTTGTAAGACGACGTAACAGGTAGTTGGACTGTTTAAGAAAGCTTGGTAAATTTTGAACTTCGTTGTACAATTTGCAACACTGTATACTTTTTGTACAATGTATAGTTTTGTACAAACATCGAGAGGCTACGTCAACTGCATCTACCAACTAGAACTTTATATTAGGTATCAGTAAATTCTTGAGAGCGGATGTCATGGTTGAATAGCCACAGCCTGTTATCAAATGCAAAAAATCGAAGTTTGGTAAGTTATAAGAAAAATTTCAATCCAACATAATCATAATAGACAGGCAATTTCCAGAACTCCAACGAAGAAGAAAGCGTGGCCTCCATTAGTCTTCAGTGAAGCACTCTTGGACTCAGTAAAGTGTTCAATATTCATAGAGTAACAGCGAGGAATGCTGTGTAGTCTCTTTTCTCTGGTCTTATTTTGGCCGCGGAGCGTCTAGTCATCTTCTTAGCATCAGGTATCGACACTGACTCGAAATATTCTGTTTGTAGGTCACCGTATTAAGTGCTAGAAGGCAGCTGAACTCGGTACTGGAATACCAGAAAAGAATAAGAATTCGTTACGTCTGTAGTGCGGTCAAGTTATCGATTGAAAATTACGGACTGGAAGCGTGGAGATACATAAGCGATAATCTGCCCCTACGAGATATCTGCTCTTGACCAAAATATGGTTTATTCCACGGACGTTTCTCCTCAGTAGGAAGCAGCTCAGAGTGTGTCGTGGGAAGCTCGGCCTTCCGACATGGATGTGTAGAATCCTGTCTCTGCATGCTGCCCATGGATCTAAGTCTCATCCTCATACTTCGAGCTTCTCATAGACTATTGTAGAATATCATCACCTCCTATGGGGCTCATAAATGTACGGTGCCATCTGTACCAACACATACAACCGTGTATGTCTATTGTTGTCGAGAAAACAACTAATATTAATGATATAACCCCTGTTGTACAAGTGTGTCACATCCGAAATTCAAAATGGTTCAAATGGCTCTGAGCACTATGGGACTTAACATCTGTGGTCATCAGTCCGTTAGAACTTAGAACTACTTAAACCTAACTAACCTACGGACATCACACACATCCATGCCCGAGGCAGGATTCGAACCTGCGACCGTAGCTCCGAAATTCAAAATGACGTTTCGTATTCTGTTATGAGACAGATAATAGTAATTCAACCCTCCTGTCTTTTGAGAACGCGTAAACGTAGGTAGCTGTAGAGGATACGATTTTTTTACTATAGGTCTCGTTGTTAATTAGGGACGTACGGTTTGAGGCGAAAACTGCCCATTGTCGCTCGCTGACTATTTACGAATGACACCAGGTGCGCTGTGTGTAAGTACTATAGAAAATGTATACTCATATTTTTCAGCTCGTCATAAGAACGTTTAATATTCTCAGTATCAGCGTACATTATATAAAAATAATGAGAACGAAAACCTTATTTAGTGATTCTAAAATTATCTTCCGTAGACTGAGTGGAATTCGAATGCTTTCAGTTTGCAATAGCTATTCCATTGTCCGTGTAGTAATCGTTAGAACGTTTGAAATTCAGTTCTCATTTACATATTACAAAAAACAAAACAAAAAAAAAAACCATATTCGCGGAAATTTTTCCGAAGTTATTGGATTACAGTTTTCCGTATTTTTTCGATAGTAATCCGTTCTCGTAGTTCTGAAGTTGTATAGGTGATGTGTCCAGTTTCTTACGCATAATGTTGATAACTGAACCCCACTACCAGGCAAATCTAATAATATTTTATGTTTATTACCATACACGATTTTTACTTAACCGTTCCTTTCTCCTTTGTGATACGTGTCTACTGTTTATACCTTCTGTACCATGAGAAATAACGCGACTGATCATTTTATGGTAGGTCAGATGTACTGCTTTAAATAAGATCTCAGTTCAGTTCCAATGCTTTGTGTATGCGGCTTATGTGTCGTGACGTTCCAGTGAGTTTAGAATATAGAAAAATTCTGACGGAGAAAGAAGACATTACATAGCCGACAAGAATATGAAACAGTGTGTCCTTTTCTCATGGGGGTAAAAGTAAGCTTTTATGATAGCAGGCCGTGATATTGTTATAAGGTTATACACTACAGGCTCAAGAGGATGGTACGCGATCCTCCGATCAGTTCTGAGTAAAGTAAAAACAATTCTGACGAATAAGAACCCTAATCGTATTAAATGGATTATTATTCACCAAGAGCAAAGCTATCGTTACTGTTTCAACTACATCCAACGGTGGAGTTTTTCTCGTTGTCAGGGGGAATCCTAATAGTAATTGTTTGTGATGTCCTTAGGTTAGTTAGGTTTTAGTAGTTCTAAGTCTAGGGGACTGATGACCTCAGATGTTAACTCCCATAGTGCTTAGAGCCATTGTACACTCACTTTCACTTTCGCCGTGTACCGGTTTCTTCAGAACTCTGAAAGCTCAAACAGCCAACATTTTTCGCGTTCCATGTAAAATCGCGTTGACATTTTGCAGAATAGACGGGTAACAATTATTTTTTTATTTTCTCTGAATTCTTTTAGATACTATAGAATAGATGTCTGTGCATTCACGTATGGTGTCACGTACGAATCGTAATTTGAAAAGTACCTTTCCGCAAGTGAATACTTCGATTATCATTACACATTTTTATAAAATGCGGAATATCACCACTGCACACTGTACGATTTTCCCAAATTCACCGTAAGAGCTCTCAAATTTCCGAAAAATTGTTACCACTCATAACTCGTTAATGTCACTTTGGATTTTCAGTATCGTGGTGTTTTCAAACACAATGCCAGGACTGAAATTAAAGCTTCGTATCACTGCTGTTCACTCTGTATGTAGTGGGCGTTTCGAGTCATTACTGGTTAAACTATATGTAACGTAGGATCTGCTCTCGTTGTCAGCGTGTAATCCACATCATAATTATTTTATCGTGAAAAAATTTTTCCTCTGCACGAGACTTACAGTTTTCATCGTACGGGAGCTTTAGCTGAGAGAGCTATTAGTTTCACTGATGTAAACAGGAGGTGAGGAGAATTACACCTGAAAGTTTTTTTTAATGTTTAGTACCGTCACATACCTTTTTCGTAGAATTTATCAGCGTAGTTGAAAAAAAAGGAAGCTTTATTGAAAGCCGACTGTGATATAGTTATAAGTTTATAAACTACAGTCTCGACACGGCAGTGCACTATCGCTGCATCATCTCAGACTAAAATAAACCCATTACCGAGTCTTCCACAACATGCATCGTGGTTATTTTTTATCGCGATACATCTAGCAAGCGTTATTTAAAACTTTTCCTCTAGTGCTGACATGCATGAGACTTCTGACCAGCGTTCTCTATTGGTATTCAGAATTCTTACTTTTCGTCATGTAGGGTCGTTAGCTAAGAGCGCTATTAGGGTCACTGTCATAAACAGGAGGTGAGAACGAAGCTTCCATATCATTACTGCAGCATTCTGAAAGCAAATGGTATTCCTTTGTCTACCTCCACATCAAGGAGTGTCACCAACAGTTACCGCGCTGTGTATTTCCATGTTCCATCGTGGCTTCGCATACTGTTAAGGACGTACGGTTTGTTGAACGTTATACGTTATTCATAAATTGATTAAGTGGGAGTATGCACATCGTATAGCACGTACTGGCGTTTGAGAACAAATAGCGCGTAACAGAGCGAGATTTAACAGACGTATCGAAAAGGAGAAATCTTAATACGTATGTCAGTAACGTCTCACAGAGGGATTACATGGATAAAATTACAGGAATCTCAAAGCGCCAGAGCTTAACGCAATACACACACATGTCTGAGACCTCAAAGCACTGCAGTATAGAGCACTCGATGTGAAATTACGTGCAAATTAACCAATTTAGACAGAGAAAAGAGCACAATTACGCCGTTTTTAAGTAACATGCAATTTAAGCTATTTACATTTTAGTAACATGCAATTTAAGCTATTTACACAGAGTAATTAGAGATAATTACGCTGCTTTGTTACGATATTTAAAGTTGAAAGTGGACGCTTAGGTGGCGGGTGGGGACGGTGGGGTTGTGAGGGATCTTTTGGGGGGAGGGTGCTTGGGAGGTGGGGAACTGGGGCTGTAAAGGTTCGCACAGCTGCTTACATTAAACTTTGTTGCGAAATGTCAGCCAGAACATTGTGACCACCGATCTGCTATTGATTTCAAGCATTCCAGGTGATAGCAGCATCACCTGGGGAGGAACGACTTCTGGTCAGACAAATGCACGGTGCATGTAGTATCAACCAGCATGCTGTCCGTGAGTAGACTGGGGAAGGCGCATGATCTACCTGAGTTTGACCGAGGACTGATTGTGATGGCCCAGAGGCTTGGAACAAGCATTTCAGAAGCTAGATGAGTTGTCGGGTATTCGAGGAGTGCTGTGGTGAGGGTTTTCAACACGTGTGAGACTAAGAGTTGAAACCCTCTCCAGAAGCCGTGGGGCTGGGCGGCCACTTCTCATTAGACACGTCGGATGTCGTAGGCTCAGCAGACTAGTAAAACAGGACAGGTGGGGAATTGTGGTGGAACTTACATCAGACTTTAATGCTGGGGAGGGTACAAGTGTGTCTGCAATCACAGTTCATCGGAAGCTCTTTAACGATGTGCCCCAGCAGCCGATGACCCATGCATGTATCAATGTTAACACCACGACATCGGCATCCACAACTGAAATGGGCACGTGACTATCAGCGCTGGACGATGGCGCAGTGGCAGAGCGTTGCATGGTCTGGTGAATCTCGATACCTTCTCCGTCATGCCGATGGGTGGGCATGAATCGCTTGTCTTCCAAGGAATCAGCTCCTTGACAATTGTAGCACAGGACGGAGACAATCTGGCGCTGGCTCCATTATGATTTGGACAACATTCACATGGGCATCCAAGGGCCCAGTGAACCATCACGGTGAAGGAGTATTGTACACTGGTAGCAGACCACGTAGATCCTGTCATGACGGTCATGTATCCAGACAGCAGTGGCATTTCTCATCAAGGTAATGAACCATGTCGCAAGACCCGGAGTGTCGAGTAGTGGTTCGAGGAACACACTGGCGAGTTTCAGTTCATGTGCTGGCCTTCCAACTCACTAGATCTAAACCCGAACGCACACATCTAGGATGTGATTGAAGGTGACGTCAGAGCCCATCGCTCCATACCCGGAATTTAAGGGAATAAGGTGACTTGTGTGTCCAGATGTGGTGACAACTCCCTCTGGCGACTTACCAAGGCCTCATTCTTTCCATGCCACGATGCGTACCGAGGTGGCGCAATGGTTTGCACACTGGACTCGCATTCCAGAGGACGACGGTTCAAACTTTTTCTGTCTCTTTGCTCATATATGAGGTAAAATATGTTGTTACGAAAAGAGCCCTGAAATACTTTTTCGTGATTATGTTCTGTGACCTTCTTTGGATCATTAATTTTCAACAAAACAAAATATGTTATGTTCTTATTATTCTGGAACTGGATTTCTATTAAAGGAACATTGTTTCGTTACTGTAACTCGCTATAGATTTCAACATACTTCCTTACTTTACAGTTATTGAAAAGGTTACTGAAAATTATTTCGTTATCAATACTGATGTTACAGTACGCAATGTTTGTTCAACATCAAAATTTTGCAGTGGATTTTTGTTAACAGTAAAACACCAATAAGTACCACGACTAACACGAGAAGATAAGACTATTACCAGAGAAAAAGATGTTTTTATTATAATGTTTGCCAGATCAGAACTACGCACAGCAAGATTTTTTTTTATGTTACGAAGGTAAATTATCTTTTAGCACTGTTAATAATATATCATCCGCAGCCGGCGTCCACCTGTAAAACACATAATAAAATCTGTTGCTCTGCTCTGAAATTCCGAAAGGTGAAAGGAATAATTTTAGTTCACTATTACCTGTCCGCTTCTTTGCGGTATGATTGGTTTCATTTAATGCAGTTTGTTCGTAGCGCAGCTCTGCACCACGAATAATGTTTAAACAGCTGAAAATGTCTTAAAAGGATGGGATAAAACACCAGGCAAGCTTATTACAAATTATAATGCAAATTTTCTTAAGTAGCTCTATTCAAAACATTTAGATAGATTAAATTCTTACACACCTTTACAAATCAGTACCTAATGGCGTCCTTCTCTCAATCTTGACATAAGAATGCTACACAAGCGTACAATATAGCGTCACAGGCTCTTCCTACTCACGTAACTCCAAGAAGACGGCAGAGAAATTAATGCTCGGTCACTACTATTTATACTCGTTGTGACATATTCTCATCGTTGTTTGATATTTAATAAGTATCGTCCGTGGCGGTTTCAGTACTCGCCGACACAGATATTATCTTAAAAAAAATTGGTGCATAATTATATACAATTATAAAACATGGCACATAATGGTTTCTCTTTATTACATAAAGTTCACACCATCGTTGTCCACGCAATTACAATCATCCAGTTCAATTATTCTTTTCTCCTTTTTTACCACATATAATATGTGTTTTGTTAGGAGACGTTACAAAACCTGCGTGCGACGATCATGATTAAGGTTTTCCGTGATTTCCCTAAATCGCTTCAGGCAAGTTCCGGGGTGGTTCCTTTGAAAGGGTGCTGCCGACTTCCTTCCCCATCCTCTTCCCTAATCCGATGGGATCGACGACCTCGCTGTTTGGTCACCTCCCCCATATGAACCAACCAAAGAACCAAGACGCACCGCCACTGTTATCCGTGCTAAGGCTGGACATACCGGTTATTAGGTAGATGGTCATAATGTTCTGGTTGATCAATCTATACGCCACAAACAATGTGTGTGACGGGATGTAGTTCTGATAGCACTGCCGTTTCCCCATTACCTGCTCCACTCATAAATGGGGACAGTCGGCAAGTTGTCGTTGTTGTTGCTGCGCTCTACTCGTACTGTCTGAAGACTACTCTGGTGCACCCTCCTCAATAGTCTACACTGTGCAAGCCTCTTCATCTCCGAAAAACTACTGATGCCTACGTACACTTGAATTTCCTTACTGTACTCGTCTCTTGAATCCCTCCAATAACTTTTACACCCCACACGTCTCTCCAGTACAAAAGTAATGCAGACAATCTTGTAGGTGGGGCAACCTGGCTATGAGTAGTCACTTTGGGTATTAATAACCGCCTCAGCTGTATGTAGCCCATTATTATTGGATCACTACAGGTTTCGTGGCAATAAAGCCACATCTTCAGGTGAACATAGAACTAAAACTTTAGAACGGAAAAGCTCGGAATCTTTTTACTCAACATTCGTTATCCGTCAAAACAAAACACCGCTAAAAGACAGCATGTCATAGAATAAAAACAGCCACATTCCAATACAGTGGATGGGTCCTGTCATGACAGAGCACGCCGTCCGGTCCCCTGTACGCAGTTCCGTATAGATCGGCGAACCGATCACAATGGTACGATTTCTTTAGGACCCATCCACTATATTGGAATCTGGCTGTTTTTATTCTATGACAAACAGTCTTTTAGCGATGTTTTGTTTTGACTTGCACCATATGTTGGTAAAAAGTTTCCGAGCATTTCCGCTCTAATCCTTTATTCATATGTTCACTTCTCTTCATATCGGACTTGCTTATCTTCCATGTTTCACTTCTTTACAAGGCTAAGCTACAGTCAAATACCTTTAAAAAGATTTCTCAACATCTACCTCTGTATTCGCTGTTAACAAATTTCTCTTTTCAGAAACACTGTTCTTCCTGTGACCAGTCTACATTTTATACCATCTCCATTTCGGCAATCATCAGTTATTTCACAGGGCGAACGGCAGATCTCATCTACTACTTTTGTGTCTTATTTGCTGATCTAATACCCTCAGAATCTTCTGATTTAACTTGACTACATTCCGTTACCCTTGTCTTGCTTTTGTTGATGTCTATCTAATATCCTCTTTTCAAGACAGTGTCCACTGGAAAATGGAAATGAGCGTTTGGCGTCATTGGCAGGGAGGCACTTACGGGGAAGGACCTGCCGCCTTGGTGCCTTACATTCGACTCCACATTGGGCGACCTGCGCTCCAGTTAAGGATGAAATTATGATGAAGACAACGCAACACCTAGTCCCTGAGCGGAGAAAATCTCCGACCCAGCCGGGAATCGAACCCGGGCGGTAGGACGACAAAAAAAAATGGCTCTGAGCACTATGGGACTTAACATCTATGGTCATCAGTCCCCTAGAACTTAGAACTACTTAAACCTAACTAACCTAAGGACATCACACAACACCCAGCCATCACGAGGCAGAGAAAATCCCTGACCCCGCCGGGAATCGAACCCGGGAACCCGGGCGTGGGAAGCGAGAACGCTACCGCACGACCACGAGATGCGGGCGGTAGGACGACAATCCGTCACGCTGACAACTCAGGTATTGGGGCGGACAGTGTCCATTCAATTCAGTTAATCTTCCAAGTTCTTTGTTGCCTCTGATAGAAATACCGTATCATCGGCAACCCTAGAAGTTTATATGTCTTCTCCCCGAACTTTAATTCCGTCTCTAAAGTTTTCTTTGGTTTCCTTTGCTGCTTGTTCAGAGAACAAGATGAATGACAATGGGAATAAGATACAAATCTCGCTTCCTTTTCAACCATTGCTTCCGTTTCGTGCCTTCGACTCCTACAAGTGGCGTCTGATTTCCGTACAAGTTGTATACAACATTCGGTTTTCTGCATTTTACCCCTACTATCTCCAGGATTTCATAGAGTCTATTCCAGTTAACAATGTCAAAGGCTTTCTCTAAGTATTGGAATTCTATAAACGAAAGTTCGCCTAGAGTGATAATACATTTCTTCGGAACATCGAGTTTCCCCGAGATCGCCTTCTATGAGTTTCTCCATTCTTCTGTAAAAAATTCGTGTCAATATTTTCCAGTCATAAATTAGTAGAGCGATAGTTCAGTAATGTTTTACCCATCAATTCCTCGTGTTTATGGAATACGAATTATTACTTTGTTCTTCAAGTCCGACGTTATTTCGTCGCTCTCATACATCTTGCACACCAGGTGGAATAGTTTTGTCGTGGATACTTCTCCCAAGGATATCATTAGGTCTGTGGGAATTTTTTCCTCCATGGAGGCTTTGTTTCAACTTACGTCTTTCAGTACTCTGT
This sequence comes from Schistocerca nitens, assembly GCF_023898315.1. Classification (NCBI taxonomy): domain Eukaryota; kingdom Metazoa; phylum Arthropoda; class Insecta; order Orthoptera; family Acrididae; genus Schistocerca; species Schistocerca nitens. Next base: position 99,419,935 of record NC_064617.1, read on the forward strand.
CAAACTCTTCCCACACTGGGATATCCCATCTTGTCTTCATCTGCTTCATCTTCCATTTCCATTATGTTGCCTTCAAGTCATTACCACTGTATACATTTCATTCTCTCTTTCTTTCCACCTTTCAGTTTCCCTTCTTTTCTTAGTACTCCTTTTGCATCTGAGCTCTTGATATTCATGCAGCTACTTGTCTTTTTCCCAACGGTATCTTTAATTTTACGACCTGCAGTATCTATCTATAGTTATACATCCTTAGGTAGTCTTGCATTTCTCCCGTAGCCATTCCTGTGACCAACTTTGCACTCTCTGACAAACCCTTATTTTAGATATCTGTAGTCCCTTTCGCCAGCTTCGTTTTCCAGATTTTTAATCTTTCTCCCTTCAGCAGTTGATCCTGTGATGTCCAAGAATTTCTCTTCGGCTTTGTCTTGTTGCCTGTTTGATCCTCTTCTTCTGTCACTATCTCATCTATGAAAGCGACTCATCTGTCTTATACTGTATTCCTTTCTCCTGTTTCAGTGAGCAACTGTCTTATACTCCATCTGAAACTCTCTGGTTCCGATGTGTCGCCGTAACATGACATAGTCAGGACAAAAGCACCACAGGAGCAAAGATGCGAGAAGGTGCCGGTGCCATAGAGACTCGCTACTTGCGCGAGTTCCACCAGCACCACGGGCGACATTGAAGACGAAGATATCGACTTCGCCTCGGCCATTTCCCAGCCGAATACAATCTGCCAATGACCGAACGACAACGGGCAGAGCAGCTCTCGCACAGTTGTTTATAGATCATCGTCCAGGGCTGACTTGGACAGCGAACGTCGTTATGTGAACTCTTAGAAGTGAACAGACAGTTGTAAATTACATTTGCTATGTACTGTGAAGTCCACCTACGATTATTTGCACTTAGCCATTGGGGGCTTTTTTGTGTTATATTTCAAGCAGTGTTGCAGACTACAGTATTTTTCACAAAGATAAATGAAGCTTTTAACTCATTTGTGTGTCCGGCCCCGGTAGCTGAGTGGTCAGCGTTACAGACTGTCAATCCTAAGGTCCCGGGTTCGATTCCCGGCTGGGTCGGAGATTTTTCTCCGCTCAGGGACTGGGTGTTGTGTTGTCCTAATCGTCATCATTTCATCCCCATCGACGCGCAGGTCGCCGAAGTGGCGTCAACTCGAAAGACCTGCACCAGGCAAACGGTCTACCCGACGGGAGGCCCTAGCCACACAACATTTAATTTCAACTCATTTGTGTGACTTGGTTACTAGTTAGTTGTAGTGTTGTAGAACTTTCGTTCTCCTATCCTGTTACCCGACTCTGGGGCATAGCTTTGTAATAGTGGCAGGGAGAAACTGTCTTACCGGTGTACTGCACCAAAAGCGGTTTCACGAACTCACAAACTCGGCCTCCACAGAAGTAGCGATGAGGCCTTTACAAAACTGACGACGAGGGTTTACAAAAGGTTCATTAAATTTATCTAGGTCACATACACTAAATTTCCTTCTTTTGAACAGTTTCTTCAGTTTTAATCTGCAGTTAATAACCAGTAAATTGTGATCAGAATCCACATCTGACCCTGGTACTGTTTTCAGTTTAAAATGTGGTTCTCAAATCTCTGTCTTATCATTATATAATCTAAACCCTTCCCGTATGTCCAGGTCCCTTGTTCTTCTTATTCAATGATTCTCATACTATATGCTAGCAATGAATGTGAAAGTCTACCAGGTGGCCTACTCGTCGGTCGCGAAGCATCGCTCATATGTTCCAATGGAACTGAAGTGTCCTGCCTGATTTTCAAACATTCATGAAATAAAATACGAACATGAAGCCTCTACTTCAGTGTAGGAACAGCAATTTATTTTAAAAAATTCACCATGCCAGTCGACAGATGTAGTCACATGTTAATCAAGTTGATTTACATGTTACTTTAGCTTATTTGTACCACGACATCATAAATTTCGCTTTAATACTGTTGATACTACTGTTCGGGTCCACGCAGTTGCCATGAGCCAATATTGTAATTAAACGGGTTGGGATTACATTGAAAATGAACAATATTTTCCTACATTTCCAATTCTATTTGTTGGAATTCTTGCAGGTGCAGTTTAAAAACACCTACGTTGACAGTAATTGTAGAAAAAAAGGCAGGGCTTTATAGTTATGCGCTAGCGTACCTTACTGGGTGGAAGGTAATGGCCATATTCGTGAGCGACTTTTGCTGTAAATGGAAATTAATGCACTTGCAAGAGTGTATGTGTGTATTTCGGGGGGGGAGGGGGGGGGGGAAGGATGGGTGGGTGACGTAACCGTTGTAGACGTAAACTGATCTGCTATAGACGACAACCTGTTTAGTCTGCAAGGTAAACCCTAGTCTGCAAAACGGTATAAAAAGAAGAAAGAATAGTAGCTACGAATTAGACTGGTAATGTATCGAAGCAGGTGCTTCTCAGTTGGTATTTTATGCAATGACGCTAAATCTGTCAGTCATGATTCAATTCACGTGCCCACAAGGGACATGAACTGTGAACGTAAATCCTTCAAGCCGTTCTCCCTCGCCTTTTAACCTTAAACGCGTCGTTATTAATAAATTAAATTGTAATAGTGTAGCTTAGAATAATATATGTCACTGTGCTTATCCGTTTCGAAAAAAAAACTTATGACACAACGGACCACGTCATATTCATTTCATTTACTGAAGAGAATGAGATATTGTAAGCACAGGGAGTGGCTTTTGGTACTAAAAATGTTTGTGTATGAAACGCTTGTGACTACGATGGTAATGACACTGTGCCACAGTGCAGACTATTAACAAACGTCCGAGCGGCTTGAAGACTTTGTACACAATAGAAACTAATACTTCGTCCTGTACGGCATGCGTTTATTGGAGACAAAAGTATTGGCAGGAGGATCCTAGCGAAGTCTCACAGAACTACTGTTGTTATCTGTTTACATAAAAGTTCAGAAGGATAGGATGAGCAGCGATCTGCAACTGTTTGGTGATGAAACTGTAGTTTAGAGGAAACTGTTGTCTTTAACCGATTTACATGGATGCAAGATAACTGCCATTGAATTTCTTTTGGTTGTGATGAAATTAATCTTGTTCTGGGAAAAACTATTCCGTCACGGTTGAGTACAGTATTAGTGGTGCGCTGCTTAACAATCACGTCAATTAAAAATGTAAAAAAAACTTTGCAAAGCAACGTGTAGTGGACCGAGAACGTAAGGTCGATTGTAGGGAGGTTTAATGGTCGATTTCAGTTTACTGGAAGAATCCTAGCAAAGCGTGTCTCTTCTTTAATGGAGAATTCTAGGGAAGTGTAGCTCAGCTATAAAGGAGAGTGATTGGGATCCACAGAAGGTCGGATTAAAGGAAGACATCGGAACACTTCAGAGGCGCACTGCTACACTTGTTACCCCTAGGTCCTATCGACACGAATATTACGACAATGCTCCTTGAACTCAAATTGAATCGCCGGAGGGAAGAAGACATCCTTTACGCCAAACACTACTGAGGCGGTTTAGAGTACAGGCATTAATAACAGACTGCGGAACTATCCTTATGGCACCATCATGGGCCTCGCATAAGGACCGCGAAGACATAAGAAAGCAAGGCTCTTACGGATGCATGTAGACCGTCGCTTTGTCCTCGCTCCATTTGGAAGTGTGATAGGATAGGTTATGACTAGCAGTGGCACAAAGTATCCTCTGGCATTCGCAGTGTAATGACTTGGGGGCTATGTATGTAGGAGTAGATCATGTCCCTTGCGGGAATGGTCATGATGTGGGCTTTGCTTAATTGTTATTACGGTGTTGGATGGGAGTGGAATAGAAAGCAATACTGTATAAAACGAGTATTCGACGAGTGTGGGAGGAAGATCTGATAAGTAGATATCGGAAGATGAGTATGATTCTAGGCAGGCAGGAAGAAGAAGATTGAAGATTTTGTCTGGCAAGAGTCGGACGGAAGGGACAGAGTTTAACGACCAGTCATTTGAAATGGAGAAGCGCTGGTAGTAGATTCGGGCAGGTCCTTAACAACGAAACCATTCCATCATTTCCCCTGATCAGTTCAAGAAACTGTGATAAACGTTGATGCCCACTGAAGCCTTTTAACCGCTACCATTCAGCAAAAGAGTAAAGCGTCTTACCACCGCAGTAAATCCCTCTGTCAGGAAGTGGCGAGTGGGATAAGTTACAAGTGATGGCTTGAATTGATTTCAAGGATGTTTCCACGGATTAAGAAACTATTGAAATTGTCCTGGCAAATGATGTAGGGTATTTGGAAGAATATTGATGACGGCCTGCGCTGGTACAGATGCGACAGTAGACCAGATTTACAAGGCTAGACGATAAAATGGCATTTTTTGAAAGACAGGATGGAAAAAGAGACCATGCAAGACGGATAGAAAGCTAGGTCGGGAGAAGAATGACGAGGGAAATCGAGGGTGTCCTTCCCCAAAGACTATCCATAAATTTGTCTTTCGCGATGTAGGAAAACTGCGGAAAATAATGATCTGTGTGGCCGGACTGGGATTCGAGTTGCCGTCCTGCGAATGCGAGTTTAGTGTGATCCTGTTGACGGTTATGTGAGACGTAGACCATATATAGGTGTTCCAGATGTTTAAGGAGAAGCTGACACCACATGTGACCAGGGGATTAAACAATTACGAAGCAGCGGAACGACTTGAATCCATTCTGATTTGTTTGACGTGGCCTGCCACGAAGTTGAGTCACATACCAACCTTATATCAAAGTAACACTGTTGAACCCTACGAACTAAATAATTTATTGAGCATATTGCCGTCACTACATTCACCTAAAATTTTTACTCTTCAATATGTAAAAACTTCAGAGAGCGTCAGATATTTCGTCCCAAGCTAACACCAGTGCATAACAAAAGTGGCTCATTGTTAGAAGATATCATGTGTTCGGGTTTCCCGCAGAGACTGTTATGCTAATGTAAAGGAAACAGGTGCATTGTAGTCTGCGTGGGAAATGGTATCGAAACTAGAAACTACTCCACAGTTGAAGCACGCGGGAAAGTTCGATATTTGTGGGTAAATCTTCTAAAGTGCACACGCAATCACGGTGAAATTATGGCGGAATATACGTAATCTGCAACGTCGCATCCACCAGCAGCGACATGGTGCCAACAATTTGACCAAAGCCACAGAGACTCGGGAAGGCAGGCCTTCGACGTCAGTCACTAACAGCAGTGTCTAGGCAATAGAGAAAGAATATGTGAAGGGAAATAGATATTTCAACAATGTGGACGTTCACACTTTAATTCTCTAATGGCTGCGTGACAAGGGAGTGGATTTCCATGTTCGGGGAAGTGAACGTTGGGTAGAAGATCACGATTGTTTTTTGCAGATACTTGGTGACTACGTTCAACATTAGTGTCATGTACACTATGTGATCAAAAGTAACCGGACACCCCCAAAAATTACGTTTCTCGTATTAGGTGCATTTTACTGCCACCCACTGCCATGTGCTCCATATCAGCGACCTCCGTAGTCATCGTGAGAGAGCAGAATGGTGCGCTCCGCGGAACTCACGACCTTGGAACGTGATCTGGTGATGGGGTGTCACTTGTGTCATACGTCTGTACGCGAGATTTCCGCACTCCTAAACATCCCTAGGTCCACTGTTCCCGTGGAAACGTGAAGGGACACGTACAGCAGGAAAGCGTACAGGCCGACCTTGTCTGTTGATTGACAGAGACCGCCGACAATTCAAGAGTGCCGTAATGTGTAATAGGCAGACACATATCCAGACCATCACACGAGAATTCCAAACTGCATCGGGATCCACTGCAAGTACTACGACACTTAGGCAGGAGCTGAGAAAACTGGGATTTCATGGTCGAGCGGCTGCTCGTAAGCCACACATTACGCCGACAAATGCCAAACGACGCCTCGTTTGGTGTAAGGAGCGTAAACATCGGACGACTGAACAGTGGAAAACGTTGTGTGGTGTGATGAATCACGGTACACAGTGTGCCGATCCGATGGCAGGGTGTGGGCATGGCGAATGCCCGGTGAACGTCGCCTGCTATCATATGTAGTGCAGGCCTACATTGATGTTTTAAACACCTTTTTGCTTCCCACTCTTCAAGAGCAATTCAGGGATGGCGATTGTGTTGTGAACTGTCAAGAGCAGCCAGTCCACAATAAGGTAGCCGATAGGGCACGCGTAACTCACGCCGTCTTGCGTTAAATCTGAAACAGGATATGTGGTAAAAGCTATAAAGAAAAGAACTGAGCTTCTCATATACTTAACTTTAATTTGTTCTTGTACATCGCTATGGTGAATACAATTGAGACTCTCTCCAGATATGGATAACTGCGCCTTGCTAGGTCGTCCGTACAACTGGGGCTGAGTTCACGTCAGTCTCTCGAGACCTGCCATGTGGTGGCGCTCGGTCTGCGATAACAGTGGCGACACGCGGGTCCGACTTGTACTACAGGACCGCGGCCGATTTAAGCTACCACCTAGCAAGTGTGGTGTCTGGCTGTGACACCACATTCCTCCCCCGCAAATCGGCGAACGGTCGTGAGATAAGGCTTCCGCCCGCCGTGGGGAGGACCCCATGTTGACGTATGCGATGAGGTGGGGAGCCTAAGAACAGGCGAGCCTGTGCCACCCGCACCCGGCCAGTCGGTCCGAGGGGAGCTAGGAAACGCCTGAAAACCTAGTCCAGGGTGCCCGTCAACATGCGGTGTATGCGCCCGTAAAGAGACAGGAGGGGCCGAAGGGTCGACCTCCATGGCGTCGGGGAATCCGACGCGCGATGACGACATCTGGTCCGGAGCGGGCAAGAGTTCCATGGCGGAGGACGGCCGGTCACGGGAAGCGAGCGGCGGCGCGTGACCCAGGGAGGCGCGTGGCGGCTGCAGCGACGCGTCCACCGCGGGCGGCGCCGGCGGGAGAACAGGCGGCGGCGGCGGCGGCGGCGGCGGCGGCGACGGCTCGTCGCCACGAGGCAAAATTGAAGGCAGCGTCGGTAACACCTGGGGATGAGGCGAGCCAGTAGATGGGTCCCCAGGGCGCTGACCTGACGGCTCCGTCGCTGAAAGCAGACGGGGAGCGGCAGAACCCAGGCGACGACAGAGGCGCAGCTGATTGAGATGCCGACGCACCTCACCAGAGGCCCCCAAAACCAAATACATCGCGCGGCCGAGGCAGCGAAGAATGCGCCCTGCGAGCCAACGCCGTGAACCGCGATAGTTGCGATAGAAGACAACGTCGCCAGGAGCAAAAGCAGGAGTCTGCCGCTGCACTGGAACCTGATGCGGCGGATGCAGCAAAGACATCAAGGTTCGATGAGAACGACCATGGAGCAACTCAGCCGGCGAGCGACCATCGCGGGGCTGAGAGCGATACGAGGACAAAAAGAGCAATAACGCGTCCTCCCGAGAATGCGACTCTTTCAACTTCAACATCTGTGACTTGAAAGTCCGGACCAATCGTTCAGCGGCACCGTTTGACTGAGGCGAAAACGGCGCGGATGTCAGATGTCGAATACCATTGGCCTTGCAGAATGACTGAAATTCTGCGGACATGAATTGTGGGCCATTGTCGGAAACAATAGTCTGCGGAAGACCTTCAATGCAAAAGATAGCAGACAATGCGTGGATTGTGGCAGAAGACGTCGTGGAAGACATCCGGACAACAAAAGGAAAATTACTGAAAGCATCGACCACAACCAACCATCGAGCATTCCAGAATGGACCAGCAAAATCGATGTGCAGGCGTTGCCAAGGGGAAGTGGCTTTCGGCCATGCAAAAATTTTCCGCGGCGGTGCGGATTGCTGTGCGGCACACGCCATGCAAGAAGAGCACATACTCGTAATCGCAGCATCGATCCCGAACCAAGTACAGTGCTGACGAGCAAGTTGTTTCGTACGCACTATACCCCAATGTCCTTGGTGAAGAAGCCGTAAGACAGAGGACTGTAACGAACGTGGGACCACGACTCTGGATTGATCATTATCCGAACGCAACAACAAAACACCACGTCGTACAAAAAGTCTCCCCTTGTGAGCAAAAAATCGGCGAACCAATGGATCCTCGATCCGTGACTTTGACAAGGGCCATTGCATAGCAACAAAACGCAAAACAGTAGCAAGGACAGGGTCAACAGCTGTGGCCGATGCTACACGACGAAAATCAATCGGAAACGATTCGACCACGTCATCGGTTTCCGCATCAATGAACATGCAAGCAAGTTCGGAAGAATCGAATGCTTTATCCTCGGCAACAGGCAAACGGGACAACGCATCAGCGTTTCCGTGCTTAGCAGTGGACCGATACAAGATAGTGTAGCGGTACTGCGAGAGGAAAAGAGACCAGCGAATGAATTTCTGCGCTGTACGTGGAGGTACAGGCTTGTTCGGATGAAAAAGCGATGTCAAAGGTTTGTGGTCTGTGATGATGGTAAAGGGACGACCATACAAGAAATCATGGAACTTAGTAACACCAAACACGAGAGCTAACGCTTCTTTCTCAATCTGTGAATAATTGCGTTGCGCAGACGAGAGCAATTTGGACGCAAAGGCAATAGGACGATCATGCGATCCATCTTTGTGCGCAAGCACAGCACCGATCCCGAAATCCGATGCATCGACCATCAACAAAAGGGGTTTTCGGGGATCGAATGGCGTAAGGCAAGTATTTGAAAGTAACGCCGATTTCAACTGGCGAAAGGCGCGTTCGCATTCCGGCGTCCAGACGAACGGAACACCTTTACGGCGTAAGCGATGAAGCGGAGCTGAAATGGAAGAAGCATTGCGCAGAAATTTATGATAATAATTGATTTTACCCAGCACACACTGTAGTTGCTTCAAGTTGTGCGGTGACGGTAAATCCTGTATGGCACGGAGGTGCTCTGGACTCGGATGTATCCCTTGGGCATTGAGTACATGGCCCAGGTAGGGCAAGTCCCGAGCAAAAGACACACATTTGTCCTTCCTCAAGCGAAGACCATTTTGTCGCAAGACCTGAAATAATGTTCGAAGATTTTGCAAATGTTCGGCTTCTGTCTTTCCGGAGATCACAATATCGTCCAGATAGTTCGCAGCAGTAGGGACCGACGCACAAACAGTTTGTAAATAGTGCTGAAACAATGCAGGTGCAGATGCACACCCGAATGGCAGTCTTTTGAAGCGATACAAACCAAGATGCGTGTTTACCACCAAGACGCGCTGGGATTCTTCGTCCACCGGTATTTGCAAGTACGCATCTGCTAGGTCCAATTTCGAAAAATATTTTCCCGGGCACAGTTTGTCAAAAAGATCTTCCGGGCGGGTCAAAGGAAGAGTCGCAGTCACAAGTTGTGGAGTCACAGTTGCCTTGAAGTCCACGCAAAGTCTCAATTTTCCGGAAGGTTTCGGCAAAATGACTAAGGCTGAGGCCCAGAGAGAAGCCTGCACACGTTCAATTACACCTTGCGATTCTAAATCGTGTAACGTTCGTGCGACCTCATCATGCAATGCGTGGGGAACATTGCGCGCTCTGAAAAACTTCGGTTGCGCGTTTGCTTTCAGTTCCAAATGTGCTGCATAATTCTTAGCGCAACCAAGGCCCGGTGCAAAAATGTCTGCAAATTCTTCACATAGACTAGAAACACTGGCGGAAGGCACAGTCTGATTCACGGAGAGGACCTGATTTACGATAGACAAGTTAAACAACTGAAATAAATCCAAACCAAACAAGTTCACTGCCGTAGAAGAACGAAGAACGTAAAACGATACAAGTTTTGTTTGTCCCTTGTATGTTGCAAGAAGGCTGCACTGTCCTAACACAGGTATCTGTTGTCCTAAATAACTATGGAGCTGAACATTTGCGGCACGCAACGGAGGTTTGCCCAGTTGTTTGTACGTGGCGTGATTGAGCAATGAAACTGCAGCTCCGGTATCGAGCTGGAATGGGATCACTTTGCCTTCAAAGTCTAAGTCTACAAAAAGTTTATTGTCCTGCTGACGACAAGAGCGACTGTCACGTGCAATTTGAACTGATACAGGTACAGAAGCACTTGCGATGTTACGGGATTTCCGGCGACGTCGACGCACACTTTTTGTGGGACGAACACAGTCACTGTTAGATAAAGTGGCACTGGACGGGGTGGAAGTAACTACATGAATGTCCATGGGCGAAGGTCCACGAGCCTGATTGTCCCTGGTTCGATTCCGGCGCGAAGCAAAAGGCCTGGAAGTATTGGGATTGTCTGATCTTAGCCTTTGCTGGCAAACACTTTGAACATGTCCTTTCTTGTGACAATAAAAGCAAATAGCTTGGCGTGACGGGCAATTTTCACGCGAATGTCTAGTTGCACACCGCGGGCATGATTTCACTGCATTGGCTTGCCTACGCGGCGCACGTGGTTGCGAGCTAGGCGGCCGCTGCGCAGACGGGTGTGAGGGCCGCTTAGCGTCCCGTGCAGAGGGCCCGGCGGGCCGGTTAAGGAGACACACTGCTGGCGAAGTTTCAAATGATTCCTGAGCAAAGTCAAGTGTGTCTTGCCTGTCCAATATGTCTATCACTTGTTGAAGGGAGGGATTAACTAGTTTCACAATCTATTCCCGTATGCGAACATCAGAAACGTTCTGTGCAATTGCATCATGCACCATAGTATCTGAATAAGGGAGGCCACATTCACATTCAAACGCACACTCCCTAGTAAGTCCTTGCAATGTCGCAACCCACTCCCTATTAGTCTGACCGGCCGTACGTTTTGTACGAAAGAACGTATACCGTTTTGCAACAACATTTACTGTTTCTTTGAAATAGGCATCTAACGCCGACAAAATTTCTTCGTAGGACAGAGTTGCTACGTCGCGCCGGGGAAACAACTTCACTATCACACGGTAGGTGCACACACCGACACAAGAAAGCAAAAACGGCTGCCGCTCATGACCTTGAATTCTGTAGGCGGCTAGATGAAAGCTGAACTGGCGGGACCATTCCGGCCAGGACTCCATGGATGAGTCAAAATTACGGAAGGGCGGTGCAACGGCGTGTTGTGGCTGCGGTAGCGATGAAGCGGCGGCTGCCGCATCGTGTTGCAGCACACGTTGACCCTGGACGAGCTGTCCCAGGGCATCCAATAACGCCTGCGACTGCTGATTCTGCAAGCGAAAAAATTCGGACAGTACATCCGGAGATTGTGGCGAAGCCATGACACAAGCAATTCAGAGCAAAACAAGGGGAAAGAAAAAGAGAACAAAATCCGGTAATCCGCGTCGCCAAATGTTGTGAACTGTCAAGAGCAGCCAGTCCACAATAAGGTAGCCGATAGGGCACGCGTAACTCACGCCGTCTTGCGTTAAATCTGAAACAGGATATGTGGTAAAAGCTATAAAGAAAAGAACTGAGCTTCTCATATACTTAACTTTAATTTGTTCTTGTACATCGCTATGGTGAATACAATTGAGACTCTCTCCAGATATGGATAACTGCGCCTTGCTAGGTCGTCCGTACAACTGGGGCTGAGTTCACGTCAGTCTCTCGAGACCTGCCATGTGGTGGCGCTCGGTCTGCGATAACAGTGGCGACACGCGGGTCCGACTTGTACTACAGGACCGCGGCCGATTTAAGCTACCACCTAGCAAGTGTGGTGTCTGGCTGTGACACCACAGATTGCATCTTTCAACACGATCGATCACCTGTTCATAATTCACGGCCTGTGGCGGAGTGATTACACGGCAATAAAATCCCTATAGTGGACTGGCCTGCACAGAGTCCTGACCTGAATCCTACAAAACACCTATGGGATGTTTTGGACCGCCGTGCCATGCCTCACCGACCGACATCGATACCTCTCCTCAGTGCAGCACTCCGTGAAGAATGGGCTGCCATTCCCCAAGAAACGTTTCAGCACCTTATTGAACGTGTGCCTGCGAAAGTGGAAGCTGTCATCAAGGCTAAGGATGGGCCAACACCAGATTGAATTCCAGCATAACAGATGGAGGGCGCCACGAACTTGTGAGTCATTTTCAGCCAGGTGTCCGGATACTTTTGATCACATAGTGTATCAGTGTCACTTTGAAGTGTAGTGTAATATTCAGTGAAACTCACTTGGCTTGACAGTATCACACGTAACATTATTTTTGAACTATCTTTATACAATGTCATTTCTTTCCTTATGTCTAAACACATGCCCCATCATACCATACATTCTTCTTCTCAGTTTTTCCCACATACTACTCGTTTCCTCATTTCCTATTTTATTAACTCACCTAATTTTCATTATCCTTCTATAACGCAACATCTCGCACACTGATTCTATTCTTCTTCGGGTTTTTCACAGTCCATGTGAAACAGATGTATACGAGTTATTATTATTGCTATTATTATTATTGTAATTATAATCATTATTACATCTTAATAGGTATTACAGAAGAGGCACCTACGGTGGAACGCTCGATAGAGAAGGGATAATTTAAAGAAGATTGTACTCGTATAGCGTAATACAGAATAAATGAGGGTACCATATACAGATATAGGATTTGATCGCATTTTTCACGAGCGTTCACACCCAGTTGGGTGTGGCACCACACAAAACTGGCGCTAATAGCATAGGTACATAGGGAACACACACGACACAGATTTGTAAGTCCACGGTATTGGTGATAGGTTGAGAAAACCGTCCCGAAACACATGTGCTACAAAACGCCACTGTGTACTGCGCATGTGCCCCGACATCAATATGGGATATGATCACCATGCACACGTAGGCCGCACAACGGGTTGGCATACTCTAGATCAGGTGGTCGAGCAGCTGCTGGGGTATAGCCCCTCAGGAAGACCACTCCATTCGCCTGACATATTCTGTTTCAAGGCACTCCTCCACGATGGCAGTTCGATGGGACCATGCGTTATTATCCATCACGAGGAAGGTGGGACCCACTACACCACTGAAAAGGCGGACATACTGGTGCAACATGACGTCCCGATACACATGACGTGTTACAGTTCCTCTGTCAAAGACATGCAGGGGTGTACGTGCACTAATCATAATCCACACCATCAAACCACGACCTCCATACAACTCCCTTTCAAGGACAATCAGGGGTTGGTATCTGGTTCCTGGTTCACGATAAAAACCCGGCGGGAATCACTGTTTAGACTATACGTGGACTCGTCCGTGAACGTGACCTGGGACCACTGTCTCCAATGACCATGTACTGTGTTCTTGACACTAGGCTCTCCTGTGACCAGGGGTCAGTGGAATGCACCTTTCATGCCTCCGGGCGAATAAACCAAGTCTGTTCAGTCGTCTGTAGACTGTGTGTCTGGAGTCAACTGTTCTAGTGGCTGCAGTAAGGTCCCGAGCAAAGATACCTGCATTACTCCCTGGCCGTCTGCCGGCACTCATAATGAGATATCGATCTTCTAGTGATATTGTATTCTGTGGACGTCCTGTACTGTAGCCCCTGGACACGTTTCCTGTCTGCTGGAATCGTCATAATCTTGAGATCACACTTTGTGGCACACGTAGGGCCCCTGCTACGACATGCTGTGTTTGACCAGCCTCCAGTCGCCCTAGTATTCTACCCTCATAACGTCATCAATATATTGTTTTCTTTGAGCCATTTTCAACATACAGTCACCGTTAGCACGTCTGAAAACGTCTGAACACTTACTCGTTACACCGTACTCTGACATGCACCAACACATCTCTGCGTATGTGGACTGCTGCCAGCGCCACCGTGCGACGACCGCAGGTCAAATGCACCGCATGGTCACATCCCGAGGTGATTTAAACCCGCAAACCGCCAACCAGAGCGTTGTTTCACCATGTATCAGCATTATCCTTAATTTATGAGCATGAGTGTCCAACAGAAAACTTTTAAAGTTAGCGCGCAGGCATGTAGTTACTAACGCACTGGCATAATACACGTTGCAAAAAATGGACTTGAATCCCTTTCTAAAACTTAAGACGTAAGGGAAGATTAAACAGGATGGATTAATTCGTAGTATCGATAACAGATGAGCACAGTAATTATAAAGAAAGGGGATGTAGTTATACATAAAACACGATGGCAATGCAAGTTTTCGATATGCAAAGACGCAAACGTCTTCAGCGCATAAACACACTGTTAACAAGAGTACTAATGTAATCTTTATCAAATGGACTATTAATGCATTTAGAGGGAGGACAATTATGGGTGTAGGATTCTGTTACAGAAATAGTTAGCCTCAGCTAAGTGGCGAGCTCGCGGGATTAGCCGAGCGGTCTCATGTGCTGCAGTCATGGACTGTGCGGCTAATCCCGGCGGAGGTTCGAGTCCTCCCTGAGGCATGGGTGTGCGTGTTTGTCTTTAGGATAATTTAGATTAAGTAATGTGTAAGCTTAGGGACCGATGACCTTAGCAGTGAAGTTCCATAAGATTTCACACACATTTGAACATTTGAAGTGGCGGGAGATTGGGCCTCTGAGCAGGCAAGGACTATAGGAGTATTTTGCACAGACTCTCAGAAATAGTCATGTTAGGAATCGATGTGTGCCAAACTTTCGTAGTAAAACCCAGGGAAGGATAAACGGGGAAAACTCAGGAATGTTACAAGGCAGATACCGTAGTGGCGAAAACTACATTAAAGTCTACAAATACAAAATGATAAACAATTATTTAAGCCTGTTGAAACTCTTCTGCACATAATTTCATGTACTATAGTATGGAACATAGTATTACCCACAAGACGCAAAATAATGGACACGTGGTACAGTCTTCTGACCACGACCTTGAATTTCTTTTGACTCATCAGTCTTCTGACTGGTTTGATGCAGCCCGGCACAAATTTCCTGTCCTGTGTCAAACTCTTCATCTCAGGGTAGCTCTTGCAAGCGGCATCGTCAATTATTTGCTGGATGTATTTCAATCTCTGTCTTCCCTCTAGTTTTTACCTTCTACAGCTCCCTCAAGTACATGGAAGTTATCTTCTGACGCCTTAACAGGTGTCCTGTCTTCCTGTCCCTTCCTGTTTTCAAACTTCCCATACATTCCTTCCCTCTCTGATTCTGAGCACAACCTCGTTATGCCTTACCTTATCAGACCACCTAATATTCGACGTTATCCTGGAGCACGACATCTCACAAGCTTTCTTCTTTTCCGGTTTCCCCACAGTCCATGTTTCACTATCATAAAATGCTATGCTCCAATCGTACTTTCCCATAATCTTCCTCCCCAGATTAAAGTTAATGTTTGATACTTGTAGACTTCTCTTGGCCCATAACGCCATTTTGACAGTGCTAGTCCGCTTTTTACTCCCTCCCTGCTCCGATCGTAATGGGTTATTTTGCTGCCTAGGTAGCAGGATTTCTGAACATTTACTTCGTGCTCACCAATGCTGACGATAAAATTTTCGGTGTTCTCATTTCTGTTACTTCTCATTACTTTCATCTTCCTTCGATTTACTCTCAAACGACATTCTGCTCATTAGAACGTTATCTCCATTCAGCAGATATTGTAATTCTTCTTCACTTTTATTGAGTATAGCAATGTGGCCAGTGAATTTTATCATTGATATAATTTCATCCAGTATTTTAATTCCACTTTTGAACGTTTTTTTCATTTCCGTCATACTTGAACAGTAGGGGCGAAAGACTACTTTCCTGTATTACACCATTTTTTCTGAGCACTTTGTCCTTGGTCTTCCACTTTTATTATTCCCTCACGATTTTTGTACATATTACATATTACCAGTCTTTCCTAATTTTCTCGGAATTCTGAACATCTTGCACTATTTTACATTGTCGAACTATTTTTCCAGGCAGACAGATACTATGAACGTCTTCTGATTTTTCTTTAGTCTTAGTTCCATTATCAAACACAAAGTCAGAATAGCGTCTCTGGTGTCTTTCGTTTTCCTAAAGCCGAACAGATCGTCATCCAACACATACTCAATTTTCCATTCTTCTGTGAATTGTTTTGGTGTCAGTGACAAGTATTTCAGTCTTCGGAGTTGTGTGGATGATTTCCTGAAAGTCAGATGGTATATCGGCAGACTCATACATTCCACGCTCATATGAATAATCGTTTTGTTGGAAATTCTGATGGAATGTTATCCATCCCTTCCGCCTTATTCGATTCTAAGCCTTCCAAAGTTGTTTTAAAGTCTGGTTCTAATACTGGATCCCGTATCTCGTTCATATCGACTCTGCTTCTTCTCCTGTCACGTCATCAGATGTCCTCCCCCTCATCAAGGCCTTCCTTTTCTATCCTCTCTGCTCTCTGCATTTAACAGCGAAATTCCCTCACGCCCTTGCTTTTTATTTCACCTAAGATTGTTTTGACTTTTCCATGTCCTGAGTCAGTCCTTCGGACTATGATTTCTTTTTAAATTTCTTCACATATTTTATGCAGCCATTTCGTCTTACCTTCGTGTTTATTTCATTCCTAAGCCGGCCGAAGGGGCCGTGTGGTTCTAGGCGCTGCAGACTGGAACAGTGAGACCGCTACGGTCGCAAGTTCGAATCCTGCCTCGGGCATGGATGTGTGTGATGTCCTTCGGTTAGTTAGATTTAACTAGTTCTAAGTTCTAGGGGACTAATGACCTCAGAAGTTGTGTCCCATAGTGCTCAGAGCCATTTGAACCAGCCATTTAATTCCTAAGCGACTTGTATTTCAATATTTCTGAATTTTCTTCAGCTTTTTGTACTTGCTCCTATCAGCGATCAACTTAAGTACTTCTTCTGTTACCCATAGTTTCTTTGCAGTTATCTCTATTGTACTTACGTTTTTCTTTCCAACTTCTGTGATGACCATTTTTAGAGTTGTTCATTCCCCTTCAACCGAACTGCCTACTGAGCTATTCCTTATCGCTGCATCAGAGAACTTCAAGCGTATCTCTTCTTTCCCTAGTACTTCCGCGTCCTACTTCTTTGCACATTGATTCTCCTGGACTAGTCTCTTATACTTCAGCCTAATCTTCATCACTAATAAATGATGATCTGAGTCTATATCTGCTCCTGGGAACACCTTACAATGCAGTATCTGATTTCGAAATCTCTCCCTGTCCGTGAATTACTCTAATTGAAATCTTCCCGAACATCCTTCTCTTGTGGTTCTTAAACAGAATATACACTATTATTAGCTGGAATTTATTGCAGAACTCAACTAGCCTTTCTCTTCCCTCAATTCTAGCACCAAGCATATAATTTTCTGTATCCCTTTTTCTATGCCTTCCCCAACAACCGATTTCAGACCCCCATGACTATTAGATTTTCATCTCCCTATACGTACTGAACTACTCGATCAGTTACCTCATATACTTTCTCTATCTTTTCCTCTTCGGCTTGCGAGCTCGGCATGTATGCCTGAACCAGTGCTGTCGGTGTTAGTTTGCTGTCTATTCTGGCGATAACAACCCTATCACTGAACTGTTCACAGTATCTCATTCTCTGCCCTGACTCCCTATTCATAAAGAATCATACCCCCGTTACACCATTTCCTACTGCTATCGATTACCCTATACTCATCTGACCAGAAATCCTTGTTTCTTCCACCCCACTAGCATTTTCCTTTCCACATTTCTAACTTCCCTACCACGTTCAACTTATGATGCTCCACACCCAGACTCGTATAGCGTTTTTCTTTCATTGGTTATTCAGCCTTTTTTCTCATGTTTACCTCCCCCTTGGCACTTCCCTCCTGGGGATTCGAATGAGGAGTTATTCCGATATCTTTTGCGAATAACGTATTCAACATGACACTTGTTTTTCAATTACAGGGCACATGTCCTGTGGATACATTGCTCTCTGTTTCATCACACCATAGATCATTGCTATTCTTTGGTCTTCAGCGACAGTTTCTCACTTAAAGTGCAAGAGAGTGCCCTGAACCTCTATTCTGTCCTCCACCCTCTCCGACGAAGCCGTTGGCTGAATGAGGGTGACTTCTTTTGCCGGAAGTCTTTGGTAGCCATTTCTGACGAGTTTCACTCAAAATTTAGGCGGTGGCGAGGTTTTCACCCGTGACCGAGAGTTGAGTGTTGAGTTGTTGAGTGGTCTGTTCTGGGCAGGGGGAGACAAGGCGGCGGGCAGAAGTCGAAACCCAAGGCCTTGCCGCGATGCCTCCCCCCTCCCACCCCTGAATCACTCCCTCAAGAAGCTATTTTTTACCGGGAACAGGGTAAATAAACAAAATAACTTTGTTGGTAGAAGCTTATATACTGCAGAAATGCCATCCTTCTGGCGGAAATAGCGCAAGACATTACACTCGAACAAGGGGAGCCAAGTTTTTATTAACAACGTGTCGGAAAAAACTGACGTAAGCTAAGAGGTGTGAAGCAATAGACAGTAGAGTTGGGCGAATATCCAACGTGTTCTGCTATAGTGCATAAAAAAAAGGAGGCGCGTGTCCATGCGCCTACTCCACTGTGGGTTACGATATAAAAAGTAGCGCGGAGAGTCTCAGATGTCTTCGGGGGGGGGGGGGGGGGGCGTATGTTGTGGCACCATCCAGGTGAGTGGGGGGTGGCGTAAAGATCGTGTAGGTAACTAACTGATGAAGAAGACGCGGTAACGCGGTCGGTGCTCGACTTCACTGTAAGCAGTTTGTAAATACTGCCAGAAGTCAAGGCGCGATTTGTCGGCATCATTATACATGTAGGTGATCGTCCACCCCTTGACCCATACAATCGCATGATTTTTAGTGGCGGAGAAATAAGTATCCTCAGGATGGATAAAAGTCCATGGGTCAATCGAGTCCGGCGGAACGCGGAGGTAACAGGCAACGAACTGTCGACCCACTTTCCAGACGTCACTGGTGGCAGCACAAGTCAGTTGGTGGACATCGTCATCCATGGGGCGGCAAATGGAACAAAGTGGAGGGTCCGTTAGTCCGATGGCGTGAAGACGTTGATTTGTGGCGAATTTTCCACTTGCGACGTGGTACAATGTTGCACGGACGTTGGAGGGAAGGAAAGGCTGATGGATATGACGTCAAACCGTGGGCCATCGATTGCATGGATCTCTGAGTTAGATGTTGTTGCTGGATATGTAACGAAGCAGTGGGGTGTAGAAATCCTTAGGTCGAGGAGAACCCATGCTTGGCAAGAGTGTGTGAGCATAACTGAGGTCGGTGATGAAATCAGAAATGTGCGTCAGATGGTGCTTGATGTGTCCGACTGGTACTGGTGGCGTTATGGTCGTGAGCATAAGAATTTCCAGCAAGCTGCGTGTAAGCGAGGTGCATGGTGCACGGTGGACATGTACAAGGACGCCGCTCGGAGTCGTACATCGACAAGCCCGAGGCTTCCCGCTCACGGGGGAGGGTGAGCGTTTCGTAGCGGACCATAAAGAGCGTACCGGCCGTATCCGAAAGCAGCCTGGAGGCTGCGTCCAATAGTTGATGACAGCAGGAGTACTTGTGCGATGTGGACCATTCTGGACGCCAAATGTTGATTGAGGTATTGGACACGTTGTAAGGAATCGGGTCGGCGGAGGAAATTTTCTCGCACCGTGTAACCTCCCCACAAAAATTTGAAAGACAATATTCAATAGAAATGGAGCCAAGTGTAAGCTCCCCAGAGAAATTTAAGATAATATTTTAAATGTGAATAGACATAGAGCTATATGTAACCTCCCAGCAATTAAATTTAATGACAATAACAATTAAATAAAAATTAGCAATCTGACCCTAATATAAGCTGCCCACAAAAAATGTAAGACAATTCAATGATAATGAAATCTCAGTGACAATGAAAACACAAATAGACCGAAATGTCGATCTTTAGGCCCTGATTAAACTCAAATTCTTACCTCAGTAAAATTGGATCTGCTCTTATTTTTCGCCATAGCTCGAAGGGAATGCATTGCAAAAATTTTGAATTTAAGGGAAACTTTTCTTTAAGGAATACCAAGGGAAATATTTCTTTCAATAAAATTTCTTTTGTTAAAATGCTTGGTTTGAAAACAAATTATTATTGGGGCGATTCTTGAACAAATTAGTTACAGTTAATTTACATTACATTATCAAATGTGCGCAATGCTGCTTCATTACCTTATTTAAAAATCTACCTCGTTCAGAATCTAGACCAGTGTGCCATGTCGACGCCCGCCGACTCCTCACACACAACTGCGACTATCTCTCGCGCGCTACTACCACAGACTACGTCATCTCGCATGCGCTACTACTCTCGAACTCTAACTCGCAACTGAACTCTCGCGCGGTCAAGCGCAGACTAGGAAAGACAAATAGCTCCCTGGTCAGAGACTCTGCAATGCCTCGCCATCACCGCCACCGAATTTGGCAGCGATGGTGAGTCATTTGGACTTGCCAAGCGCGGCAAAATCTTTTTCTTTAATTAATCATCTTTTACAATTTACAGAATATTCAGATGTAGTACATGAATTGAATGTGGTGCACATGCACCATGTACAAAACATTTCAGACAAAGACAAAATATAAGTACAAAACATATCAGGAAAATGTATATATAAATTATTTGATAGATAACAAAGTGCACACGCACTGAAAAATTCTTTAGCATTTTCAGAACAGAATGGCAAAAAATCATGTTGACAAGTGACATGAGTGCACATGCACTGCAGTTCAGAACATATCAGCAAATGATGAAATGCATACATAATGAGTAACAAATGACATAAGTGCATACGCACTGAAGTATTGAACATATCATAAAAGGTATACAGAATGAGTACAAATCATATTGAAAAATGAGAAAGTGCACAGGCACTGAAGTTCAGTAGAAAACATATTAACACATAACATAAGTGCACATGAACTGAAAAACTCTTTAGCATTTTCATAACAAATAAACGCAAAGGTAAAAAATCATTTTGACAAGTGACATAAGTGTACATGCAGTGCAGTTGAGAATATATCAGCAAATCAGAAAATATATTAATAAACGGCAAAAATACACGCGCACTGTAGTACAGAACATATCACAAAACCACAAAATATATACGTAATGAGTACAAATGGCATAAAGTGCACACACACTGAAAAACTCTCTAATAATTTTACGACAAATAAACCTAATGAGTACAAATCATATTGAGCAATGACAAAAATGCACACGGACTGTAGTACTCTCTAGTATTTTTCTACAACAAACAAACAAATCAAGGAGTGTAATAAAGTGCACATGCACTATAGAAGTCTTTAGTAATTTCAGGATAACTGATCTTATTAACAAAAGAAAGGAAGTGCACACGCACTGTATATGACTTTTTCATTTTACAAGAATTAGGGAAGGAACAGGAAGGATTGCATCATGGTTGTAGCACTTAGGTTGCTCGCAGCTGCACTGAAAGTCCATATCTTTCCACAGAAGTACAACACCAAGTGAGACAATTTGCAGTTCTTTTCCCAGAAGTATTTATCAGTGTATCCAAGACACTGAAATGTCGTAGTAATATTCCCTGTTATCATTTTGGCAGTACATCAGGTACACCAAACAGTGGGACCATAATAACGTCTTCATCGCTCACGGTGGTGGACAGCATGTCGTCTCAAAACCACGCTCTTACAAGACACACCAACGTAGAATTAATGCAAAAACCAAATATAGTGCTCCATGATCATGAGGATGGACAGGACAAATGGATATTACAGTAATTCCAGGTAGTTAGGTCAGAAGGTGAAGGACATTAAGTCACATAGTAGTCTTCATTGAGAATTACATTAGTAGTTTGCGGCATTCATAGCCCAGTTATTGAACATTTCTGTACCATGTATTTAGTATTACAGAATAATGTTCATAAAATTAAATTATTGGCATCATGAGTAATCGTATTACAATAAACAGTGGCAGTCCTTGGCCAGTCACTAAGCATATTGAGTATGACAGAATAATGTTCATCAAAAGTCATCATTGAAAAGGAGAGTCAATTATTGGCATAGCATTAACATAATTCATTGAGTTATACAAATTATTGGCACTCATTGGCCAGTTACCAAAACATGAAAAGTCATAATTGAAAACAGGAGCTAATTAATGGCATAATTAATAACGTAATTCATTTAGTTACATTAATTATCAGCACTTAATGGCCAGCAAGTATTGAATAGTATAAAACATTGTTCATCATTCAGTATTATTCAGAATTCTCTTAAATGAGTAGCATTATTTGAAACTGGTGATACACATCATTAAGAAGTCATTATTAAAAATCAGTTAATTACAGTCATAGCATTAATAATCATGGGCATTATAAGTAGTCTCATTACAATAAACAGTGACAGTTATTTGCCAGTTACAAAGCATTATTTTATAATTTTTTTTGTATCATTCAGAAGTCATTACTGAAGTGACATACTATTCAGAGCTGATCAGTATTACTCAGAATTCTCTTAAACTAGTAGCATTATTTGGGACTGGTAATACATTTTTTTTGTTTCTGTGCTAGTTAGTTAGCAATGCATTGCTTTGGGTAATTATAAGGAAAAGCAAGAAGAGAAAAAGAAAAAAAATTGCTTCTGGGTTGTTCCTGTAAATGAAAAATGTGTAACGTCATTCGTCATGAGTCAGCTGTAGCAAGGTTGTGACACAAGTGGGTAAAATAAAAAAAAATGCAAGTACTAGTATAGGCTTAATAAGTAACAAGTTTAGTAACTATCATGAAAGGCTTCTCCTGGAAAAGATACAAAATGGATTATTGAGCTGAAAGAAGAAATGCATACTATGCTGAAAAGTAGTGAACTTCGAATTAACAGGTAGTGAAATGTGTATAAAAATGTGTTCCATAGCTGTCCTTTCTAAAACCTTCAGTCATCATATTATACGATATAAAACATACTGTCAAAACAAACTGCAACAAATACTTAAATAACTACATAGCATAAATACATAAACTTCAACATCATCCTCATCTGTAAAGAAAAACTTCATTATCCATATTATCTTAACTTCATTATTATCATCACCTGTAAAGAAAAACTTCATTATTCACAGTAGCATATTCTTCATCATTATTCATCAGCATTCATTATCATCTGCAAAAAAAAATCACCTCATTACTCATTACACAACTATTCCTTATCTCTAGCATATTTCATCACTAAAACTAAGATGACAGCCTGCATCAATCGCCTTGTATTCTGAAAGAAAAAATTAGTTAAGACTGCTTCTACGATGTGCATAGTATATTCTTGTTAATGCTTGTTAATTCTGATCCATTTACTCTTCCTCATAAGGTTTTTGCATCTTCTTTCGTTTATTCCGTATGTGAAATTCCCATTTTTGTTTCATTTATGTCCTTTACGTATCATTTCTTTCTGAAATTGATGAACAAAGATTAATGTCTTGCATTTAAATCATATACCCTCTAAATAATGACTGGTTTGTGGTGACATAATTAATCATACAGCATAACATGACATAAAACGTAATATGTCAAAGGCATAGACAGTGTTCAAAGGCAAAAATGTACAGAGAATATCACAATGCAGCAGAAAAAAAAGAAAAATGTAAAACAATCACGATGTTGAGATATCATAGGGCAAAAAAATGTCAAAATCAACTGGTGTGTTATACCTTAACTATTTCACGGTGCATATAAACAAAACATGAAAACAATCGTACATAAAAAAGACAACATGTGACGTTCGTTGTGTTCAGCTTGTATGTAGTGTAGTTAATTGAGGCGAGAATTAAAGACTTTAATGGAGAGAGTTTTGATAAAATTAATACGTCATTACATAGAATTGCATAATTATTCATAAAATGCGTAAGTTCATCTGGAAAATATGCACGGTCTGATGTGTAACGACAAGAAGAGCGACCTGCTAACCTTACCTTGCCGGGCACTTGCCAAGGAAAAATACGATAGTCATCAATAATTAGTCACGTGAATATAATTGCAGAAATGATCATAAAAATTAGTAAATAGCATTACAGTGTGATAAATCGTAAAGTATGTTGACTCAATAAAGGGTTTTATGTTGGATAAGTGGTGGCTTCCTTTCGATTTTCTGGTTCTCAGAGTTTCGACGTGTACAACATTGGGGTGAGGAATGCTGCGAATCCGATATGGACCTGCGTATAGAAGTTCAAATTTACTGCACTTACCTTTTATTTTATTGGATAAATAGTGTGTTCGTACTAATATCTTCTGTCCAATGTGAAAGTCTCGGCGCGTACAAACCTGTTTTTGTTGTCTTCTCCGGCGTTCTGCGGCACGTTTGATGTTGTTCAGCGCAATGTCAATTATTTCGTGGTGTCGTAATCGACGAGATGTAGGAAAGTGTACTAATTCTTTAATTTTGTTTGGTGGTTCAACGTTTTTCAGTATAACAGACGGAGATAGCATAGTGGATTCATTTGGAATGGAATTAATTACATCTTGGAATGAGAATATGTGTGTGTCCCAATCAATATGTCTTTTGTGGCAGTATATTCTACACAGTTTACCAATTTCTTTCATTAATCGTTCACAGGGGTTCGAAGAAGCATGGTACTTGGATATATAGATCGGAGAAATGTTTATAGCTCGTAACATGCGTGTCCATATAGCAGAACGAAATTGTGATCCATTATCAGAAATTACTCTCATCACATGCCCTACATGAAATAGAAAATGTTTTACAAATGCTTTCGAAACAGTTTTAGCAGTAGCTTTGCGTAACGGAGTGAAAGTAACAAATTTTGAAGTGAGTTCAACAGCGACAAAGATGTAGCAAAAACCTCTGTTAGTTCTCGGAATTGTACCAAAAATGTCTACTGCGGCCATATGTCTTAATTTAACAGGTATAATGGGATGTAATGGAAGAATATGTGAAGTGGTGTCTGACTTAGCTTTCTGGCAAATTTTACATGACGCTAAAACTCGTCGTATACGTTTCTCCATGTTGGCAAAATAACAGTTCTGTCTCAGTATAAGAAAACATTTTCTGGCTCCGTAATGTGCGTAACTTAAATGAGTATACCATATTAATTTGTTAACTAGTTCATCAGGAATGCATAAGAACCAATTGTTGCTGTCAGGATGAGAGCGGCGAAACAGAATGTCATTGCGTACAGTGTAGTGGTTCCTAATCGTAACATTATTCTTATCTTGCCAAAGGTATGTAATTTCTTTCCACACATTGTCTTTACTTTGCTCTTGTGCTATGTCCTGTAATGACGACGAAATAAAATTTTCAAATGCAACTTCCTGAATGTACATGAAACTGAAATTTGCTTTGCAGAAGTTGGTTGCGACGTCTTGCTGATTGTTGCTGAGAGAACGAGATAATGCATCTGCTACAACATTTTGTGTGCCGGGAATGTGAACAATCGTAAAATTAAATTCCTGTAAATAAAGTTTCTATCTGCTTAATCTGTCATGAGTGAATTTAGCTGAAAGCAAAAATTGTATCGTTCTCTGATCTGTGTAAACGGTGGTATGTCTGCCATAAAGAAAGTGCCGAAATCTCGTAAAAGCCCATACAACACATAATGTTTCCAATTCTGTAACGGAATAATTTCGTTCAGCAGGTGACAAAATGCGGCTTGCAAATGCGATGTTTCTAATTACTGTTGAGCCATCTTCTTCTATCTCCTGAAAAATATGTACGCCTAAAGCGGTGTTAGAACTGTCGGTGGCAATGGAAAAATTTCTGGTAAGATCTGGGCGCGATAAAAGTGGTGCATTTAACAAAGCATGTTTCAAATAACATTCACGTGAACAAAATTCTGCGTGTCAAAAGTATTGTTTGGCGTTACTGGAATATGCAATCTGTGCTGTATCTGGTTAAATTCTATCGTACGTGTTATTATTTTCGGGAAGATGCTGTGGCATTTCGATTATTTGAACAGTTCTGTTATTTCTTCCTGACGTGTTACGCTATAGATGACACCTATTGTCTGGTTCATTCATGATAATATGTTGTTGCTGCTGAAAAGATCGACTGTTATTAAATGTACGCTGAAAATTGTGCTCATTAATTTTACGTCTGTCATGATAGTCGCTTCTATACGGCGCATTTGCGATAGGAATTGAAATACTGTGTTTCCTGTTCGTAGTTATTTCCTTGCTGCCGTGCATTACTATTTGTTGGATCTGGGACTATACGTGCACGCGGCGAAACATTAAAGTGTGGTTGACCTTGTAGACTGCATTGTTGGCTACGTATGCTAAGCGGCTGACTTTCATGCTATTGTGGTGAAAAACATCTATTGTTACAAAAATGTGGTTGCGACTGCTCAAAATTTTGTACATACTGATGATTACGATTTTATCTGTAATTAAAGTTCTCGTGATTCTGGAGTGCCTAACGAAAATTGTCACTTTCGGGAAAAATATGTCATATCGGGTTTTCATTATACATTCAAAATACTATGTAGAGCAATAGTTAAAGAGCTGTTTTGATAGATATACAGGATAGTAGAAGAGAAGGCAGCAGTGCAGAAGACTAAAGATGAAACAGCACTACTACAGCTCGGGGCCCTATGCACGCTACGGCACATATTCATTAAAGCGTAATGAATCCCCTGAGGTCTATTACGCGCTGCAAATAAATTTCAGCTTTTGCGTTACAGGCAATCCCGATGAAAATTCAAAAATAAATTGCTGTATCCATGTTAATTGTTGTTTCTTCATTACAGGCAATGCTGATGAAAATACAATGGCAAATTGTCGTTTCAGGTTCAAAGCTAGTTTCTGCATTACGGGTAATAGCGGTGAAAGTACAAAAATACATTGTCGTATACAGCTCAAAGCGTGTACCTGTGTTCTGTCATTATTAAATTCATTAGATTTTCCTACAAATGCAAATTGCTTATAATCAACGTTCTCGTCACTGAATTTGAGAACACGTTCAGTTTTGTGTGAGAATCTGTTTGTCTGTGTCATTTCAGATTTTAAGTTGCGTAGCTTTTCAGATTTTAAGTCGTGTAGCTTTTCGGATTTTAAGTCACGTAGTCTCTGTAGATTACTCAAATTATACGCGCTGCGTGAATCTGACAAATGTTCGAAAAGTGGCGTCTGCTGTGACGTGTTAAACCCAGAAACATTTTTTATCTCTTTTACCTCTTGCTGTAAACTTGACAATTTTCTACGCAACGTGTTATTAGACGAATCGATCTCATTAATTGTCCGCTGTAAATTTTGAAATTCAGGTGTTTGGTTAAATGAAACCTGTGCAGTATCGTCTGATTTATTGTAATTAGTACTTTCAATAACATCAATACGACTGGCCAATTCATCACATTTTTCAGTCAGTATTTTTACCTGATCATCGATTTTAGAATCAGAGGCATTAATCTGTTTTTGCAATTTACGTGTAGTTTCATTCAGTTTTTTAACGTCAGCTTGAATTACATCGGAATCCTGTGTTAGTTCTAATTGTTCGAATCTGTCTGTCACTATCTGAATATCTGCTGTGTGTGTGTATCTGTTTTTGATTTAAGGTCAGAAATCTCATCACGTAATTCCGCGTTCAACTGTTCGATGGTATTAATTTTGTCCGATACCGTAGCAACATTGTTGTCTACATATGTTTTTGCCTTCGCAAACATTTTACGTTTGTCTTCTTGTCTCTGAGCAGTGATTGTTTCCATGACTTGACGTTTGACTTTATTTTGATCCTGAATAAATTTGCGGAAACGCGTATCACTGTTTTGTATGTGAAGACTAAGACGTTCGTTAATTTGAGAGTTCTGTTGGTCGAATTTCGCGTCAATCTTTTCATCCATTGTGCGCGAAAGTTCTGCTGTCATTGCTTTAAACTCGTCGCGTAATTGTGTAGCCTTTTCAGAGCATTGTTTAGCGACTCCGCTAATTTCCTCTCTAAGTGTTTCTGTTTTAGCTATTTGCATTTCCCTTAATTCTTGCGCAACAGATCTAATTTCTTCGCTACTTTTTCTTGAACACGCCTCAATTTCCTCGCGTAACTGTTCCTTAGTATCTTGACACTGCGCGGCAACGGCTGTAATCTGCTCGCTAAGCTGTCTAGAATGGTTGTCTAATTTTTCATTAAAATTGTCTTGTTTTTCATTAAGTTGTTTGAAATTTGCATAATTATTGTCTAGTTTTTTATTCTGTTGCTTGACCTGTTCACTAAGTTGTTTGTTATCCTCACTAAGGTTGTCTTGTTTTTCAATAATTTGGTCAACTCGTTGCAGCAATAGTGCCATAATTTGATCCAAGCCAAAATTAGCATTTCTATTCTCAGTGCTGCTTAGTGGTGTACCTGCAATTGTCGCGCTTTGAGTGACCGTTTGGTCATTCTGCAATTTACAAAAAGGATTATCAGTCGGATGTACACTGTCAGACACTATTTCGGAATTAAATAAATCCGTCGTACTTTGTGTATCCTGTTCATTTTCATTAGACAAATTTGTGTGTTCATCACGTGAATTTAGTAAACCGGTTGTGTTAGGCTGGGCAGCGCTCATTACAATAGAGCGTCTCGCGTCATCGATTGTCGTCAAATCAACAGAGGACATAACCGAGTTCGTTTGTTCATCATTAAGACAATAATCATCATTAGTGGTTGGAACGCACTAATTGTCGGTGAATGCAGGATTGTCATCATTACACTGCGTGTCACAATTACTATCGGTCAAGTTGTTTAAGTCGGTAATTGCATTCATTATACTTCGCGATACACTATTCACAGTTTTTCGCGGCATTTTTGCTAAAGTCACAATTATTCACAAAAGAAATAAGCACAAATGCAAAAAGCAACAAACACAAATACAACAGAACAAAGAATTGCCGATGATCTGAGGAAAGAAATTCACAAATTAGTAAAAGCGTTGCGCCAAATCCTAATTATATTTAAGCAAATAAGAGCAGATATCTGGCTACGTTTCAGAAGATTCTCAACGAAATACGATCCTGGACCGGATTTCGCCAAGTCTAACCTCCCCCCAAAAATTTGAAAGACAATATTCAATAGAAATGGAGCCAAGTGTAAGCTCCCCAGAGAAATTTAAGATAATATTTTAAATGTGAATAGACATAGAGCTATATGTAACCTTCCAGCAATTAAATTTAATGACAATAACAATTAAATAAAAATTAGCAATCTGACCCTAATGTAAGCTGCCCACAAAAAATGTAAGACAATTCAATGATAATGAAATCTCAGTGACAATGAAAACACAAATAGACCGAAATGTCGATCTTTAGGCCCTGATTAAACTCAAATTCTTACCTCAGTAAAACTGCATCTGCTCTTATTTTTCGCCATAGCTCGAAGGAAATGCATTGCAAAAATTTTGAATTTAAGGGAAACTTTTCTTTAAGGAATACCAAGGGAAATATTTCTTTCAATAAAATGTTTCTTTTGTTAAAATGCTTGGTTTGAAAACAAAATATTAATGGGGCGATTCTTGAACAAATTTGTTACAGTTAATTTACATTACATTATCAAATGTGCGCAATGCTGCTTCATTACCTTATTGAAAAATCTACCTCGTCCTGAATCTTGACCAGTGTGCCATGTCGACGCCCGCCGACTCCTCACACACAACTGCGACCATCTCTCGCGCGTTACAACCACAGACTACGTCATCTCGCATGCGCTACTACTCTCGAACTCTAACTCGCAACTGAACTCTCGCGCGGTCAAGCGCAGACTAGGAAAGACAAATAGCTCTCTGGTCAGAGACTCTGCAATGCCTCGCCATCGCCGCCACACAACATACGCGTTTCAACCGCCGTGCGGATAATTTAGAGTACACGCCGAAAGTTGATGGCAGCGGAGCGGCGTACGGTGACGGTACCTACGGAAGAGGCTCTAAGTCGTCGTGTGAGAGGCCGCGTCCAATGGACATCGCCATGGATTTAGCCACATTCATGTTACTGCCTGCTGCAGTTCAGTACGTTGTTATCAAATCAAGCACCGTTTGTGTGTTTCATTCCGTGAGCGGACCAAGAGTGGGAGGTATGGCAAGAAAAAAGGAATAAAAGTGAGATAGTGTTAATACTTTCACCCTTCTTTACCTCCTCTGCATTACTGCAGATGACGTGTCACTGAGCACATTTGTACTGTGCATGCAGTACACGTGAGGTGCCTAGTTGTTTCCACTGCCCTGTGTGGAATACGTAAATTCTTTTTCACTTCACTAACTGCTGTCTTCATGATGATGATGTCCCCAGCGTAGAAAACAGCACGCAAGTCGTGGATTCTATTTCTTGAGGCTGAAATTAACTTCGCAAGGAACTGCTGCTACGAATAAACTATAACTCATTTGGGATGCCACTCGCGTTTTTATTGATATAGACACGAGAAACTATTCTTGATCACAACGTATTGAACATATCTTTCCACAGTCATTATATCTGGCTAAAATAACAGGAAATACATCCTGCCACAGACAACATGCCTGTCTACTGGAACCATCAGAACTGGAGACTCAAATTACATGAATCAAATACTACTATTACAGACAACATGTCTGTACCTAGCGACGGTCGGAACTGTAGTAAATAAAATTGCATGAAACAAATACTGCTTTAACAGACAACATGTCTGTCTACTGGAACGGTCAGAACTGGAGAGCCGGACTGCCCGAGACACATCGCGCGCCAAGCCAGCAAGGCGTGACCAGAACACCACCGAAGTGCATCGGCAGTAATATCGTCAGTCTTTTGTTTTAGTGATTCTTTGATTTTCATAATTTTGAAGTGACTGATTGATAGCTTGCTGTTGAGAGATGTTTATTTAAAAAAATGTATTTGGATTACAGGTTTAATTAATAATAGCAATTAAAGTTTAACGTTTCGGCGCCCTACCGCCGAACACAGCAGCCAATCACAGAGCAGCAGCATCATGCAGGCGGTCTTTCTCACGGGAATGGTACCGAATCTAACATCTGTCACCGGTACCTCATCCCACATTGCCTCATCTCTATGCTTCTTGCATCTCCACTGCCATGGGAATAGCTTCCTGGAGCCTAATATGATGGCTGAATACGCCAGAAATATTACAGAGGTCGTCCGCATACGCACGACACCGAAACCTGTGCTGTGGCGAAGTGAGACCAGAAAGATGACTCGTCAGACTCACGATGAGTGGCTCCACGTTTATGGCATAGAGTAGGGTCGAAAGTGGACAACCTTGGCTTACGGAACGCTGCATCGCCACTGGTCCCGCCACACGGCCATTCACCTGATTCAGCGATTTGGCAGTGCCGTACAGGCGCCGGATGACATCGATAAAGCCGGGTGTAAAACCCACTCAGCTCATCACTGAGAACAGAAAACGGTGCCACACCTTGCCGAATGCGCTGTCAAAATCAATGGCAACCATTGCGGCGCGGAGTCTACAAGCTGCTGCCAGTGCTACTTATTCATGACATTCTCCTTGGGCTGTTTGTAGATTAACTGTGCCACCCGGAGTTGTCTGTTCCGTGGATCGAATTCTAGGTAGGATATTGCGACACGACATCGCCAGGAGTCGTGTAAAAATTTTATAATCTGAGTTAAGCAGATTCATGGGACGGTAATGTGCTGTCGTCATTCCCTGCGTCTGATTGTGCATGCGTATAATAATTCCCGTGATAAAGGATGGCGGTACGGCGTTCCCCATCGTCATCAGTTCATGAAACATCGTCGTCCACCGTGATGCCATTAGTGCGAGGAAAGCGTGATAAAATTCTATCGGCAATCCTCGACACCAGGTGACTTATTCAGAGCTCCTTTGTTGATTGCATCGTGGACTTCGTCACGCGTAGCTGGTTCCATCAGCTCGTCCGCTCCGTCGCTGCCAAAGGTTCGAGTTACGTGTGGTATCACTGACTCCTCAGCATGGTTGTTGGTAGTCTCCTCCTGGTACATTGTGCCGTAGTGGTCTAAAAAGGAAGTGAAGATTTCGGCCTGGCAAACGACTAGCTGGGCGCGACAGATGTAGAACTCAGTGATGAGTCGTTGTCGTCGGTGTTTCCTGTTGGAGGTGATGTGATGCATGGTGGGATGTTCTTGTTCCGCCGAACCCTGCAGTCCACAGCGTGTCAGCGTTACAATTTGTGCCTTAATCCTGCTGCGTTCCCTCTGGGTGTCAGGGGTGGGCTGCTGGGCGTCCAGGTCCCGGAGAACGGCGTAGAAATAGTCGGTAGTGTGTCGGCGCCACGCAGTTACTTCCTTGTTGCACTGAATCAAGGTACGTCGAGTGGCAGGTTTGGCACATTCCATCCACCAAGTCAAAGTCGTGCAGTACTTAGGTAAGCGACGTTCACAGGTGGCCCATGTATCGGTAACACGCAGAAGACATTCGGGATGATGAGAGGTATCTACCTTCCACGGTGCACGACTGCACCAGACCACTTGCTGGGGGAGGAGAATGTCGCAGATGCAGGCACAGCGATCCGAAATGGCAAAGGGCCAAAGTTCTGCACCTTGGACAGCAGCTGTGAGTTCCCGAGAGGCGTAAATCCTATCAAAGCGGCTCGAATAGTGACTCGTCTGGTAAGTACGTCTAGGCGCATCGTCGTGCAGAGCTTCCCTAGTGTCCCGGCGCAACAGATCAAGGATGACAAGATGCAGTTCTTGACAAATGTGGTAGTGGGGCATTTGATCCTTAGGATGCAGGACATAATTAAAATCACACCCAAGCAAGTAATGGTCACAGCGTCCAATAAACAAAGGGGTGATTTCTTATGAATAGAAGAGTGCCCTGTCGCGTCTGCGGGTGGACCTGACGGAGCGTAAATGTTGACAATACTCATCCCCATGTCGGTGACGCCATACCCTGGCGGATAGAAGGTCTGTGATATCGGCCACTGGAATGCCTTCTCGGGCGTAGATGGCGTCCCAGGTGGTCACCAGGAGAAGGATAAGTGTTATATCCCGCGACGCCTGGAAGTGTGGCCAAGTGTACTACCTGCGAAGTCGACGTCTGATTCTCATATCATCTCTCGCAGCAGTTGAAGTTTCACGGGAGAGCTAATGGTGTTAGTGTTGATCGTCACTACTCGGTAGGTTTGGAGCCGTACCCCGCCGAGGAGGGGAACTCCATCAGCGGAGGATGACGAGGGGCGAGGCCACGGCGAGTCATGCCGTACGCCACCAGACGGCGTTATCGGAGGCGTACGGTGCCACTTCTTGCGCATTTTAGGTGAACGTTGTTTGCGTGTGTCTCCCTCTGTGTCGGAAGGCAAAAGGGAGTTGCGACGCTCTGGGAGGAAGGCCGTCGCGGGATCGATAAGTGAAGGGGCGTCCATATCATCAGGAGGGTGGGAATAGGAAGTCGTCGCTTTTGGTAGGGGCCCCGGAGTAGCGTCACGTTGTGAGGGTGACGCGTCGACCCCGGCGGTATCCGTAGCAGAAAGGAGGGGTCACCTTTACATGATCCGACGGGCGGCGGCCGGTGGTTGGAGAAGAGACAGCCGATGCGTAGGTAATTGACAAAAATCGTCGTCGGAGGCGCCACGGTAGCTGCTGGCAATTGGGTGATTCGTCGCTGAAGACACTCAGACCTTAGGTGATATTCTTTGCCGCACCAGGAATAGGTCTTGGGTTGGCCGTCGTATATGACCGCACGGCACCCTCTTATTTGCAGGTAAAAGGGCACGTGACGATGGAGATCGATGGTGATCTGTCGTACACCGTTAATAACGGCAGTGTGGCCATATACAGTGCCATAGGGCCTATGCTTACATTCCTCAGAAGCCCGTTGTCTCACCGTTAGCGAATTG
Organism: Schistocerca nitens; assembly: GCF_023898315.1. NCBI lineage: Eukaryota > Metazoa > Arthropoda > Insecta > Orthoptera > Acrididae > Schistocerca > Schistocerca nitens. The sequence continues at coordinate 99,453,528 of NC_064617.1, forward strand.
TGGCCGTGCACTTCCACCCGGAAGAGCAAAGGAGCACACAGTACTACACTGAAAAGCCAAAGAAACTGGTTCACCTCAATAATATCGTGTATTTCCCCCGCGAGCACGCAGAAGGGCCGCAGCACGACATAACATGGACTCCACTAATGTCTGAAGTAGTCCTGGAGGGAATTGACACCATGAATCCTGCAGGGCTGTCCAAAAATACACGAGAGTTGGGTGGGGGGGGGGGGGATATGCTCAATAATATTCGTGTCTGGGGAGTTTGGTAGCCAGCAAATGTTCAAATGGCTCTGAGCACTAAGGGAGTAACTGCTGAGCTCATGAATCCTCTAGAACTTAGAACTAATTAAACCTAACTAACCTAAGGACATCACACACATCCGTGCCCGAGGCAGGATTCGAACCTGCGACCGTAGTGGTCGAGCGGTTCCAGACTGTAGCTCCTAGAACCGCTCGGCGGCTCCGGCCGGCCCAGCGAAAGTGTTTAAACTCAGAAGAACGTTCCTTGAGCGACTTTGTAGCAATTCTGGACGTGTGGGCTGTCGCATTTATTGCTGGAATTCCCCTATTCCGTCGTAATGCACAATGGACATGAATGGATGCAGGTGATCAGATAGGATGGTTACTTACGTTTCACCAGTCACAGTTGTATCTAGATATATCAGAGGTCCAATATCACTCCAACTGAACGCGCTCCACACCATTACAGAGCCTCCACCAGCTTGAATAGTCCCCTGCTGACATGCAGCGTCCATGGATTGATGATGTCTCCATACCCGTACATGTCTATCTGCTCGATACAATTTGAAACGAGACTCGTCCGACCAGACAACATGTTTCCAGTCATCAACAACGCAATGTCGGTGTTGACGGACCCAGGCGAGGCTTAAAGCTTTGCAGACATCAAGGCTGTAGGAATGGGAAATACGGTCCCTAAGCCTATATCGATAATGATTCGTTGAGTAGTTCGCACGCTGACACTTGTTGATAGCCCTGTGTTGAAATCTGCGGAAATTGGAGAAGGGGGTTGCACTTCCGTCACGTTGAACGATTCTGTTCAGTCGTCGATGATCCGTTTCTTGCAGGATTTTTTTTTTTCCGGAAGCAGCGATGTCAGAGATTTGATATTTACCTGATTTCTAATATTCACGGTACACTCGTGAAATGGCGTACGCGAAAATCCCCACTTCATCGCTCCTTCGGAGATGCTGTGTCCATCGCTCATGCGACACCACGTTCAGACTCGTTTAAATCTTGATAAGCTGCCATTGTAGCAGCAGTGACCGATCTAACAACTGCGTCAGACACTTGTTGTCTTATTTGGCCTTGCCGAACACAGCGCCGTATTCTGCCTGTTTACACGTCTCTGTATTTGATTACTCATGCATGTACCAGTTTCTTTCGCCCTTCAGTGTATTCTACAGTATAAATCACCGCTCACAGGTGCTTAAAGGTATATGGTGTATCTCTGGTTCGCTCATTGTTTACTGCTGTCACCAACATCAGAATATAGTAACGTTTGTAAAGCTCCGACATACAGTGATTATCTTTCTGGTTCACGGTGGTAGTGTAAAAATAGATTCACCTATTCGTTCAATCTCTCAGAATAGTAGACAGGTTAGCTAACATGGATCAGATAGTTATCATTACATAGCAAATGAATATGTTTTCCTTTGTATCTTTTCTCCAGAGTCCTGTCACTATTGTAAAAGAATGAGATTCAATGTCACTCACGCGTTAATAATATACTCGGACAAGTCATGGAATATGGGACTGACAGCCCTGTTCCAAATGGTTCACTCCTATACACTGGTGCCCTCTAAACGTACTTTCCCAGATTGTTTTTTTTTTCGAAAATGAGTTTTTCTTGGCACTTCTTTTGAACAGAAACCGCCTATTTGACAGTGCTACACCCTTTTATAGGTCCTTCTTGCTTCTACCGTCATACGCTATTTTGCTTCCAAGGTAGCAAAATACATTTACATCGTCTACTTTGTATCTCCAGTCTTGACGTAAAGTTTATCAGTAATAGCAGTTCTGCTACTTTTGAATACTTTGTGAATGAAATTGTGCCGTCACGAGACGTAACAACTCGCCACAATTTGAATTCGAGCTAAGGCGACGCGAGCGTGACGGAAGGAAAGTGTTGCGCTGGGTTTCGGCGAGCGTTGGCGCTCATAGAGATCCTCCAGAAAAGTGTGCTCTGGGAAACAGAGCTTTTTGGATGCGTACCGGGCTCTTGGATGGATAATCAGCTGCGCCATTCGGAAGAGATGATTTGGAGGATGTAAGCAATGGACTGTAGGACGGTAAGCTCGTGGGTCCTTGGATTACTGTTTTGTTTGACTGCGTTTGTGGTCGGTATTTCGCATAAAGGGCCGAGAAACTATTGGTAATCGGTAGCTTCCTGTACGTAATTACTGAACTGGATTCTCACCTTTAGCAGGATGATGTAGCAAGATCTTAACCTGAGCATTCAATGATATTTTAATTGGTGGTTTAAAACTGTGGCTGGCGGAGCATAAGTGGGGTTACGGGTATGTGCTGGGGCGGTTATACAGGGTGGTTATAATTAAAGTGCAGCTATTCACAGAGGTGTAAGGTGGGCTGTAATTATCGTATGTTGGGGAAACTTGGAAGATACGCTAATGCGTTAGTTTGGAACGGATTTACCCTGGAAAAAATAAGTTCCCACTATGACGACCAGGTGCAAATCTGGCGCTGTGAATGCAACAAACACGATAGAAATGTTTCCTTATGTAATGGATTAGGAACGGAACTTGGGCAGCGAAGGTCAAACAGGTGACAAAGGCATCAAGCTGATTTTGCTATTAAAGCTGTGAGGAAGGGGCGTCAGTCGTGCTTGGATAGCTCAGTTGGTAGAGCACTTTCCCGCGAAAGGCAAAGGTCCCGAGTTCGAGTCTCGGTCCGGCATTCAGTTTTAATCTGCCAGCGATCTGCCGGCGATTCGGTATATCAGCGCACACTCCGCATATCAGCGCATTCTCCGCTGCAGAGTGAAAATCTCATTCTGTTGGTGAGATGCTGCAACCATAAAGTGGCATGATGGACAGTTGCTCCCAGAAGTTCCGGTGGAATCCGAGCAAAGTCTTTCTATGTACTGGCCTTCAGATCGGGTAGAGCCAAATGTCGCACAGACTCAGATCAGGAGATCTTGCAGGCCATGCCTCTGGAAAATCTCTGGAGATAACACGTTCGTGGAAAGTTGCGTAAAGCAGATCATTCAGGACAACAAACACACACATCCATGCCCGAGGGAGAACTCGAACCTCGGACGGGGGGAGCGGCGCGAACCGTGACAAGACGCCTGAGACAGCATAGCTACCCCGCACGGCTGGAAACAGTGTTACACTCTTCCGAAGCAGGAATCACATGCTGTAGAAGATGGTCTCGGTGCAGACTTCGTATTACACCCGACAATCGCTTTCGGTGTATTCTCTTCAACGAAGGCCGAGAACGAAGGTGCTGGTGAAGCGAAAGCAGAGTCACCTGCAACGAGTGGGCGGCCGCTGTGGCCGAGCGGTTCTAGGCGCTTCAGTTCGCAACCGTGCTTCTGCTACGGTCGCAGGTTCGAATCCTGCCTCGGGCATGGATGTGTGTGATGTCCTTAGGTTAGTTAGGTTTGAGTAGTTCTAAGTGTAGGGGACTGATGACCTCAGAGGTTAAGTCCCATAGTGCTATGAGCCATTTGAACCTTTTTTTTTTTTGTACAAAACGCGGTTTAACAGTACCCTAAATTCGACAGTTATGTACAGTCACTGCAACATGCAGAGTAAAATGTGCCTCCTCAGTCCATACTTCCCGGTTACCTGTCATCAACATCGATCCGTACCAGAAACCGAAGAGCAAATTCAGAACATTGCTGCAGATCATGACATTTCAGTTCCTGCAGCATCTGGATCTTGTACGGGTACCAGTATAACAAAGACAACAAATTTTCCATACTGTTGACCATGGATCGGTCAATGCTCGTGATACAACACGGGCACTAGCACTACTGCCCGCTGTATATGCTAAACAGCAACCTCTTGCACCGGCTTAGAACGCCACATCAAACACAGCCGTATTTTTGAACTTCTTTACCACCTTCTTAAAGTATTTAATGACGGCGGGCCTCTGCTCAGACCTTCCAGTCGTCGGTGAAACTCTCTCAGTGTAGCACTTTAATTGATGCCGTTCACATAAAACCGTTTCAGTAAAAGCGAAAGGTCTCTCTTTTCAATAGCGAAACCGTTCACTCGTATTATAGCTCGTCAAAAGACAGCGGGAGTGTCATACGAAGACTACACAACGCAAGATTTACATCTGGTGGCCACAAGTGAAACTAATTTTTTTCCATCGTAAACAGGTCCCGCATTACTTCATTAGCGTATCTACCAAGTTTCCTATCCATACGGTAATTACAGCCCACGCTGGACCTCCGTGCGTAGCTGTACTTTAATTATAACTACCTGGCATCAGCCGTCTTAAACTATCTTGCCCGAAGACTGCGCTGTAGGCTTGCAATCATGTAAAGTTGCGTAGACAGCTGAGAGGGCAACCACCTTCCGGACAAGTGGGATTTTCAGCGCGTCGATAAAAATTTATGTATGTTACACAAAGCACACCGTACGTTATGGCGCGCCGCTGCTGATAAAACGACCAGCGAACCACGTAACTGGCCAGTAGCGGCTTGCCGCCGACAGTCGCCAACGTTCCTGTCTCTTTGGATTCTGCATCATTCTGTTTTGGCTCCAGTTCTGTTTACTATACACACGAACGATCAACCTATAGCCCCAAAACCAGGAGCTTTTTATATGCTGTCGACCTCGCTCTAGCCACCCAGAGAACAGATTTTTAATCAGTGGAGAACAACCTCACGAATGCTCTTCAAGATCTATCCAAATACTACAACACAAACCAGCTTAAACCAAACCCTTCGCCGGCCAGTGGCCGAGCGGTTCTAGGCACTACAGTCTGGAACCGCGCGACCGCTACGGTCGCAGGTTCGAATCCTGCCTCGGTCATGGATGTGTGTCATGTCCTTAGGTCCTTACGTTAGTTAGGTTTAAGTAGTTCTAAGTCCCACAGTGCTCAGAGCCATTTGTACCATTTGAACCAAACCTTTCAAAGAGCCAAGGGTGTTCTTTTCATTTGAGAAACAAGGAAGCCACTAGCAAGTCGAAAATAGTATGGTCGAAAGTCGAACTGGAACACTACTAGTCTCCAACATATCAAGAAGTGACAGTTGGCAGATCTTTCACTTTCAAAGAGCACTGCAAGTCCACCAGGAACAATCTCCTATGGAAACCGGCCGGATCACAGTGGGGTAGTCAACCTGAAACAATCCGAACATCTGCAATGGCCCGATGTTATTGTGCAACAGAGTATGCCTGTCCTGTTTGGTATAATACAACTCATCTAATGTCAAAAAGGTAGATGTAGCTCTCAACGAAACCTGCAGAATTAAAACAGGTTGCTTTAATCCGACTCCAGTCAAACTGCTTTACCACCTCGCAGGAACAGCACCACCACCAGCCCGAAGAATAATAGCTGCGGGCAAGGAAAGAAAGGCAGTGGTACAGAAAATTAGCCATCCTCTGCATGGGCATAAACTGCATCCGCAACGACTGAAGTCAAGGAAGAGTTTCCTTAGGACACCAAAGGAACTGCTTGAAAAGTTAGGTTACAACTATGGACAGCAACGACCTACCTTCCCCCTGATTGGAAGCTGAAGCTTTACCTCCAGGCCATGACGGGGAATGAACAACCTGGAAGTCCCTGAACAGGCTGAGATCCGGATTTGGATGATCAAAGGTTAACTTGGCACGATGGGAATACACTGATCCAAATGATATTCTGTGTAAATGAAGAGAAGAACAGACAGTTCGGCACATGCCCCGGTGTCGATTGTACCCAGCCTCCTGTACAGAAGATGATCTTCAACAAGCGACAGAAAATGCACTGGAAGTGGCCAACTTTCGGTCAAAACTAATTTAATCATAACTGTGTAAAATGTATGTACATGTACCTGTACGTTTCTGACACGAGAATAATAACCACTCTCCCCCAGCTGTCGGCTGCACGCTGCTATGGGCCAGTTACTCGGGCACCGGTCGTTTTATCAGCAGCGGGTGGCGCTCCATTACTTACACTGTGCTTTCTACAACATACATCAGTTTCTAATAACACATGGAAAATCCCTTTTGTTCGAAAAGAGGTTGCGATCTCAGCCGTTTGCATAACTTCACATTATTTGACTACACCACGAGATCTTCGGGTAAGGTCATTTAATACGGCAGATATAAGGGATCCGTTACAAGTAACAATCTTAATGATTACATTATTGCGCAGTTTTAAATAGTTTTAGATCGCTGTTAAGTGTAAGTTTGTTCTCAGTGACTGGCCAAATTAATATACAGTTAGTCTAATTTTACAACGAAATGAATACCACTAGCTGCATACAGGCGTTGATATAAGTCAACGGAGACAGTTTAAATTGTGCGCACCAACCGGGACTCGAATCCGGGGCTTCTTGCTTACATGGTGGACGCTCTATCCATCTGAGCCACTGAGGGTACAAAAGATAGTGTGACTGCAGGGACTTATCTCTGAGACGCCTCCTGTGAGCCCCACATTCGCAACTTAACTTCCCGCACTATATTCATAACAACAGATAACATGTTCCTATATATTTGGTCCATTTTGTTCATTATATCTCAGATAATTAACGTTTAGTGCGTTTCACTTACAAGGGGAGGCCGCCAATTGTGAAATTCAGATTCGATTCATACTGCGCATAATAAAAGCTCATGGCCAGAGGTGTAATGTGGCAAAGCACCAAGATGCACTTCTCAGCCGTTGTCGAGAAAATCGAGTTAAAAGAAACCGTTGCGGTGAAATACTCTCTACGAGTAATGATTTTTCTACAGCGTCGTGGCGCAGCGGTAAGCGCTTGGGTTCGTAATCCGAAGGTCGCCGGATCGAATCTCGCGCAATGCAACTTTTTTTTAGTATTTATTTTTTATAATTCTAATATATATATATATATATATATATATATATATATATAATTAATTCCCGGCAATCAGTTGCACAATTATGCATATAATAAGTTGTTGAAAGTCGTTTGTCGTGGAAAAACTGGTGACTTCGAACATCATTGTGTTTTCCGCAAAGAAAGTTGTATTTCACAAATATTATTAATTGTCTTCATAATGTTAACCACGTATAGTTAACGGAAGACGTAGAAACGATATTCCGAAACGAATACGTATAGCGTAAGTCAAACGTTCGAATTAGAATGGAGACCCCACGAACACAAATTTGCTGTGGCAGGTATGAAATATAAACTCCGTTACTCGCTCGTTACACTTGAAGGACAGATGTTGAATGGGCCGAAACGAGCCGCCGCATAACAGCGTAGTTACCTGCTAACTTCGAAAGAAGGTAGATGCGGTCCCTAGCGCAACTTATAACATCGTCGAAAATCAGTGCGGACGGGAGAGCTTTGGTACAGCCGGCCGCTGGTGGCCGAGCGGTTCTGGCGCTACAGTCTGGAACCGCGCGACCGCTACGGTCGCAGGTTCGAATCCTGCCTCGGGCATGGATGTGTGTGTTGTCCTTAGGTTAGTTAGGTTTAAGTAGTTCTAAGTTCTAGGGGACTTATGACCTCAGCAGTTGAGTCCCATAGTGCTCAGAGCCATTTGAGCCAGCTTTGGTACACCCTGTTAAACAAACGGAAAAATGGAGGCGGTACAATTGGAGAGCGATCCGCCTTCACCAACATGCATAAGCAATTCATTAATACTTTATATATATATATATATATATATATATATATATATATATATATATATATATATATATATATATATTTGAATAACAAAAAACTAATAATAAAAAAATTGCATGGCGCGACATTCGATCCGGCGATCTTCGGATTACGAACCCGAGCGCTTACCGCTGCGCCACGACGCTGTAGAAAATCATTAATCGTAGAGAGTATTTCACCGCAACGGTTTCTTTTAACTCTATTTTCTCGACAACGGCTGAGAAGTGCATCGTGGTGTTTTGCCACATTACACCTTTGGCCATGAGCTTTTATTATGCGCAGTATGAATCGAATCTGAATTTCACAATTGGCGGCCTCCCCTTGTTAGTGTTACGCACGTGCACCTTGAATTAATTTACCTTCAAATAACTTGACACACGAAGATTGAGCACTCAACCATGAAATCATTACTGTTCCTTCCTTTGATCCTGGATATTTTTGTGTGGAATAATTATGAATGTTTATGAATAACAATCAATCAGAGCTCAGCGCACCCCTTACACTTCCTTGCTCAGTTACAGAAGTGGTAAACAGTTCCATCTGAATAGTATTTCTCTTGTGCTTTCATGACAATGGATTCCCCGTCACAGTGTGATGGAAGAGGAGTGGCTGACCGTGGCAGTGGGAAACTGAGGCAAGAAAGTAACGAGCAGCGACATCTGATGGCAGCCAAACGTCCGCGTATGTCCAAAGGAACCCCGCCCCTACTTCAGCCCTCCCTCCCTACTATATCGGCTTTCCTCCAAACGGAGGAGGCATTTGGAATTCAAAAGCCGGCGCTCATCCATCAGGGCCGATGCAGTATTGCCGCTTCCTCTTTATGAGACTTTTATCCTTTGTTCGACTTCGCGGGGTCCTTTCTCACAACGCTCGCGCGCGCTCACACACACCTACACACACGGGGATGCTATGGCTCTTGTCTCCGCCGCAGGGACGTGATTCTCCGAGACTAACGTAGCACAGGGTGACTACAGAGGTAGGGTAGGGGTGTACAAGGAGCGACGATGGCTTCCCCCTCCCACTAACCTCAGCCCCTCGCAGATAAATTAGCTCATAAATATTAGACCGGTTGCTTCGGTAATGCGACATCCCAGCATGCTCCACGTGGCGTCCCCCAGTACGGAGAGCGCTCGCCTAGAAATAGGCGCGGCAGGCTTGCTTCAGAAACGAGACTACCTGGCGCTTACCATTATACAACTGATGAAGTGCGTGGTTTACGAGGTGTGGCTAGAAAAAAACCGGACTAGTACTGGTGAAACAATAAAACGAATGCAATAAGGCTGAAAGTCGCGTGGCCTGCCACGTGACTCTCGCTCCGCCTACTGCTCGAGTTCCATCTGCCTCCTGCACTCAGTCTGCCCGTGGCGTCTGTTTTAAGTAGTTGACGTTTTGTCTGTGCGTCGGAAAATGTTGAGTGTACAGAAAGAACAGCGTGTTAACATCAAATTTTGTTTCAAACTAGGAAAATCTGCAAGTGAAACGTTTGTAATGTTACAACAAGTGTACGGCGATGATTGTTTATCGCGAACACAAGTGTTTGAGTGGTTTAAACGATTTAAAGATGGCTGCGAAGTCACCAGTGATGACACTCGCACTGGCAGACCATTGCCAGCAAAAACTGATGCAAACATTGAAAAAATCGGTAAACTTGTTCGACAAGATCGCCGTTTAACAATCAGAGCAGTGTCTGAGTTAACAGGAGTTGACAAGGAAAGTGTCGAACAAGTTTACCGATTTTTTCAATGTTTGCATCAGTTTTTGCTGACAATGGTCTGCCAGTGCGAGTGTCATCACTGGTGTCTCCGCGGGCATCTTTAAATCGTTTAAACCACTCAAACACTTGTGTTCGCGATAAACAATCATCGCCGTACACTTGTTGTAACATTACAAACGTTTCTCTTGCAGATTTTCCTAGTTTGAAACAAAATTTGATGTTAACACGCTGTTCTTTCTGTACACTCAACATTTTCCGACGCACAGACAAAACGTCAACTACTTAAAACAGACGCCACGGGCACACTGAGTGCAGGAGGCAGATGAAACTCGAGCAGTAGGCGGAGCGAGAGTCACGTGACAGGCCACGCGACTTTCAGCCTTATTGCATTCATTTTATTGTTTCACCAGTACTAGTCCGGTTTTTTTCTAACCACACCTCGTATAGCAGCTACATCGTCTTTCAAATAGTCCACCGATTTCATCCTCCTGAAACCGGAAATGGAAGCGTAGATAGACTGATGGACACCCATATGAAACCATAATGAAATAAACTTATTTTTCGTAAATACTGAAAACTTTCTACGGGGATCAGTTATTAAGTATATAACAGTTGATGAGACACCTTTTCTCCCCCACTATATAAGAGGGTGTACATTTACTTTCAGTTCACAGACTAGTAATAGTATAAGAGTAAATCAAGACGAGTACAACAACAGAATAATTTTAAAACATTTAGCAACGAGTAACAGCTACAAAACGGATGTCATTAACATTCATAAGAAATTAATTAAGAAGATGATGAGAAGTGAGCTGATAAACGGAGAAGAAAGCTGAATTCGTCGTATTGCTCTACAGAGGAAAAGGATAAAATGAGTGCAGTCTTCCATACTGACGATCAACTTTGGCACTACACGTGCGACAAAGAAAGCGTACTTCTTGGTTAATACTCAAAGACCCTCTTATATAGTGGGGGAGAAAAGGTGTCTCATCAACTGTTATATAATTAATAACTGATCCCCGTAGAAAGTTTTCAGTATTTACGAAAAATAAGTTTATTTCATTTGTATGATGAAATAGGCGCATGTGTGAAATTTTACATAAGCCATATGAGTATACCTCTTGATCTTCGCTTTATAGAGTATTATACCATAGGTAGTAACAAAACAACTTTCGCTTATTATTTTCAAAAACGCGAGGATAAATTACGACTCAAAGATCAATATCTTAAAGTTGTCATTATGTTCGTAAAGAATATCATATGGATTTGACTAAAAACCGCGAAATCTTTACCAGTTGGAAACATTACCTTCAACTATTGCTTAAAGTGCAAGGTGATTTCTGTAACAAAGCCTTTATGTGGTAGTGTATGATTTATCTTCTGTCTGCTCTTGCTGTCTTTTTTGTTGGTCTTACTCTTTCCTCGTTATCTGGCAGTAGCTTGATTTAACAGCTGTTTAGTACTGTTACCACTCGCACATCATGTCACTAGCAGGATATCATTTAACCAGCTTCTGAAGTATATCTGTCTCACCTGCACCTGTGATTAAATAACCTATTGCCAATTTTCACTTTGGGATAGTATAGCTCACAATCAATAGAATATTGTGAATATTTATTTCTATTTCCCACTTTCACATGAGTAGCACTAAATTTCTACGGACACTGGGCAGCTTGTTTCGCATAGCAGTAATTTATTTGTGGGGCACTGTGCGGAGGTATCATTAACATTCAGTGAACAATATAAATGAATATCATTTCTTGTACGTAACTGATACGTTTTAAACGGTGCATACTAGGAAAGTTCTTACAAGGCATGAATGTTATCTACACACATGAAAAAAGTTTTGCGTCATCTCGGTTCCGAGAATTTCGGAACCTGTACAGAAAATTGGAATAGAGATCAACATAAACATCATTTCCGCCCTTTTTATTCCGCATAAAAACCATACATTGCATGTTGTACCACCATACAGTGAGACCTTCAGAGGTGGTGGTACAGATTGCTGTACACGCCGGTACCTCTAATACCCAGTAACACGTCCTCTTGAATTGATGCATGCCTGTATACGTCGTGGCATACTATCCACAAGTTCATCAAGGCACCGTTGGGCCACATTGTACCACTCCTCAACGGCGATTCGGCGTAGATCCCTGACTGGCTGGTGGGTCATGTCGTCCATAAAAGGCCCTTTTCAATCTATCCCAGGCTTGTTCGATAGGGTTTATGTCTGGAAAACATGCTGGCCACTCTAGTCGAGCGATGTCTTTATCCTGAAGAAAGTCATTCACAAGATGTGCACGATTGGGGCGCGAATTGTCGTCCAAGAAGACGAATGCCTCGCCAAGATGCTGCCGATATGGTTGCACTAACGGTCGGAGGATGGCATTCAAGTATCGTACAGCCGTCACAGCGCCATCCATGATCACCAGCGGCGTACGTCGACCACACATAACGCCGCCCCAAAACAGCAGGGAACCTGCACCTTGCTGCAATCGCTGGACAGTGTGTCTAAGGCGGTCAGCCTGACCGGGTTACCTCCAAACACGGTTGCCTGATTGAAAGCATATGGGACACTCATCGTTGAAGAGAACTTAATGCTGCCAATCCTGACCTTTCCATTCGGCATGTTGTCGAGCCCATCTGTACTGGTTGCAAATATGGACCTCGCCATGGACGTATGGTGTGAAGTTGCGCATCATGCAGCCTATTAGGCACAGTTTGAGTCTTAACACGACGTCCTGCGGCTGCACGAAAAGCATTACTCAATATGGTGGCATTGATGTCAGGGTTCCTCAGAGCCATAATCCGTAGGTAGTGGTCATCCACTGCAGTAGTAGCCATCGGGCGGCCTCAGCTCCTCTCTGTCTGTATCTCCTCCATGTCCGAAAAACATCACTTTGGTTCACTCCGAAACGCCTTGACACTTCCCTTGTTGAGACCCCTTCCTGGGGGTTGGGTTGGGGTTCTTTCGGGGAAGAGACCAAACTGCGAGGTCATCGGTCTCATCAGATTAGGGACGGATGGGGAAGGAAGTCGGCCGTGCCCTTTCAAAGGAACCATCCCGGCATCTGCCTGGAGCGATTTAGGGAAATCACGGAAAACCTAAATCAGGATGGCCGGACGCGGGATTAAACCGTCATCCTCCCGAATGCGAGTCCAGTGTGCTAACGTCTAAGCATGGCTGAAATACAGATGACACAAGCCGTGTACCTCCTTCCTGGTGGAATGACTGATCGGCTGTCGGACCCAGTTCGTCTAATAGGCGCTACTCATGCATGGTTGTTTACAACTTTGGGCGGGTTTAGTGACATCTCTGAACAGCCAAAGGGACTGTGTCTGTGATACAATGTCCACAGTCAACGTCTATCTTCAAGAGTTCTGGGAACCGGAGTGATGCATAATCTTATTCTGATGCGTGTATTATTGGCGTTTTGATTGACCATCCCGTGTGCGTTGCGCCAGCCTTACGGCTGCCCCGACCTTTAGATGCTGGCGGGTGGCATTATGCCTGTATCATCTGTGGCTGACCACTAGACGTCAATCGTATCTTTTTCACAGTGCGAGATTTTAATTCATCACAGATGAAACCAATTTCCACTAAATATTTACGAGATATATACGCAAGCCATCCTTGCGGATCAGTCCATCTAGTAATGAAACAGTACTCAGATACCAACACTAGTTCTTGAAATTAGGCCAAATATACGGGCAGGAACTGCAGTAGGGGGGACTTCACTTTCGTGTGTGTGGAATAGATAGAGGGAAGCAGAAATACGATTTAAGAGTGATCAATTATAAACAAAAAAATGGCTCTGAGCACTATGGGACTCAACTGCTGTGGTCATTAGTCCCCTAGAACTTAGAACTACTTAAACCTAACTAACCTAAGGACATCACACACACCCATGCCGAGGCAGGATTCGAACCTGCGACCGTAGCAGCACCGCAATTATACACAGTTACGTATCTAATTGCAGCCTTCAGTTCCAATCAACGGAATGCAGAAATGTTTATACTGTGAGGTCAGCTTTCTGTCTGTAAAATAGTGCGTGTTAAAGTGCAGCTCGTGGGTACAAGAGTCAGTATGGATTTGTGGTTTAGTTTTCTAATACTTTAATACATCTATTTACATAGTTCACTGCTTCTTAAACAGATCGTCTGACAATAATTTGCTAAGGCGGTTTTTGTATAAGACAATGTGCTTAGTCAGTGCTATTATTCCTTGTATCGAAACATCTAGAGCCACACCCTCATAGATTTGGTGTTGTAGCCTCCCCGCAGAAAATGAAAAGATATTACTGAAATGCAAATGGACCTAGAGCTAAGTGTAAGCACGCCAGAAATATATTAATAGAAATGGCAATAAATCTGAACTAGCAATCTGACCCAAATATAACTTGCACACAAAAAAATGTAACAATTCAGTGATAATAAAATCTCAGTGACAATGAAAACAAATAGACGGAAATATCAGTCTTTGGCCCTGTGCGAAATCAGAATTAATTTCTTACCTCAGTATAACTGCATGTCAAAGTTCTGCTCTTATTGTTGGCCGCAGCTTGGAGGAAATGCATTGCAAGTACTTTTTTTTTTTTTTTTAATTCTAACTGAAACTTTTCTTTAAAGGAAATGTAAGGAATTTGTTTGTTCAATTAAATGGTTCTTTATCAGAATGCATTGAAAACAAAATTATTATTAGGGTGATTCTTGCACAAATTAGTTACAGTTAATTTACATCATTAGCTGAGCGCAATGCTGCTTAATAATATACCTTGTCCTGAATCTCGACCATTGCGGTGCCGACGCCCGCCGACTGCTCTGGGCTACCACTACTGACAGACTCCTGTTCGCTACTGCTACCGACAGACTCCTGTTCGCTACTGTACTGCTACAGCGCTATCGCGCTACTGCACGCAACAGAGCTGAACATGCTCTCTGGTCAGAGATTTTTACCATGCCTCACCATCGCTGCCATCGAGTACATACGCCTTTCAGTGTGAACATAAAAAACTAATATGTCTTGTTAAAAGTTCGGGACTGTTTGATTGGTCTAAGCACAAGACATTCAAAATCAATGGCGGTACAGCTGCAATCACCAGTTCCCATGGAAAGTAAGATCTACATATTCCACACGACTTTATTTCCAGAATTGAACTTCCACTCTGCAACGGAATGTGCGGTGTTACGTAACTTCCTGGTACCGGATCGAGACTCGAACTCGGGAAATTTGTCTTTTGCGCGCAGGTGCTCAACCAACTTGCTACCCAAGCTGAGTCGTGACCCGTCCTCACACTTCTACTTTCACCATTACCTCATCTTCTACATCCTGAGTTCGAGTCTCGGTCCAGCACACAGTTTCAATCTGGTAGTAAGTTTCAGTACTTTATTTACGAGGATCTTGGAGTATCATCATCTTTTTCAGATGGTATACAGCCAACGTTATTGTTATAGACTTGAATGACACTGTTTCCTGCATTTGACTTCTTTTATTACCTTACTCAATTTCTGACTGAGTGGTCACTACACTAGTACTGTCTCTGAACACCTTATTCACGGCTTCATAATTCTGCCTACAGTTAGTTAAATATTCTGAAGTAGCTGACGTCTTCTGCTTACAGATGACTTTAGGACTATTGTACTGGACGAAAAATACCCGGTGTTTCTGTGGTGGGTTCGTAGATTTTCTTCTGTAGGAGGTCAAGATGATAAGACGATACTATAACATATACGAGATAATACAGAGCAGGCAAATAGAAGTGGTCCAGATGAGTGGATAGGACTGGACGTGAATGTATGCATATAACCATAACCCGCGACGTGCACACCAAGTATACCGCGTCCAAGTCATTCACGCCGTTTCCTTGGAGCATATTCACGTAATCTTTACGCTTGACGTAGTTGTTTGCAGAGATCAGTCCAGTCGAGGCCCTACCTGGCCATTCAGGTCACCTGATCTGTCAGTATGCGATTACTGTGTGTGGGGTGCCCTCAAGTCTAAGGTGTATCGCAACAACCCACATAGTCTTCAAGAACTTCAGCAGAACTTTCCGGATGAGGCTGCAGCAGTTCCAACATTGAAGTTTCGATCCGCCTTGAGCAGCTTGCTGACCAGGGCTCAAAAGTGCCAAGAGATTAATGGTGGTCCCTTTCTACATCCGCTATAGTCAGGTCAGTACTGTATTTCCTTTCCTCTGCTGCGTTCCCGTGTACACTATACTCTACGGGCTGCTTTTATTTGGCCCACCCTGTATAATATCAGCTCACTTTATTACAACTCGAACAAGACGAAATACTTAACTTTGTACAATACATGTGAATATAAATGTCACTTTCTTTAATATTGTCACTGAACCGTAATGTGTCACTTGATATAGCACTAGAAGCTAGCATCTTTCCACAAAATATACACTACTGGTCATTAAAATTTCTACACCAAGAAGAAATACAGATGATAAACCGGTATTCACTGGACAGATATATTATACTAGAACTGACATGTGATTACATTTTCATGCAATTTGGGTGCACAGATCCTGAGAAATCAGTACACAGAACAACCAGCTCTGGCCGTAATAACGGCCTTGATACGCCTGGGCATTGAGTCAAACAGAGCTTGGATGGCGTGTACAGGTACAGCTGCCCTTGCAGCCTCGGCACCATACCACAGTTCATCAATAGTAGTGACAGGCGTATTGTGACGAGCCAGTAGCTCGGCCACCATTGACTAGACGTTTTCAAGTGGTGAGAGATCTGGAGAATGTGCTGGTCAGGGTAGCAGTCGAACATTTTCTGTATCCAGAAAGGCCCATACAGGACCTGCAACATGTGGTCGTGCATTATCCTGCCGAAATGTAGGGTTTCGCAAGGATCGAATGAAGGGTAGAGCCACGGGTCGTAACACATCTGAAATGTAACGTCCACTGTTCAAAGTGCCGCCAATGAGAACAAGAGGTGACCGAGACTTGTAACCAATGGCACCCCGTACCATCATACCGGGTGATACGCCAGTATGGCGATGACGAATACACATTTCCAATGTGCGTTCACGAAGATGTCGCCAAACACGGATGCGACCATCATGATTCTGTAAACAGTACCTGGATTCATCCGCAAAAATGACGTTTTGCCATTCGTTCACCCAGGTTCGTCGTTGAGCTGTGATGGAGCGTCAAGGGTAACCGCAGCCATGGTATCCGAGCTGATAGTCCAGACAGCTTCTAATTTCGTCGAACTGTTCGTGCAGATGGTTGTTGTCTTGCAAACGTCCCCATCTGTTGACTCAGGGATCGAGACGTGGCTGCACGATCCGTTAGAGCAATGCGGATAAGATGCCTGTAATGACGGCTGCTCGTGATACGAGGCCGTTGGGGTCCAGCACGGAGTTCCGTATTACCCTCCTGAAACCATCGATTCCATATTCCGCTAACAGTCATTGGATCTCGACCAACGCGAGCAGCAATGTCGCGATATGATAAACCGCAATCGCGATAGGCTACAATCCGACCTTTATCAAAGTCGGAAACGTGATGCTACGTATTTCTCCTCCTTAAATGAGGCATCACAACAACGTTTCACCAGGCAATTCCGGTCAACTCCTGTTTGTGTATGAGAAATCGGTTGGAAACTTTCCTAATGTTAGCACTTTGTAGGTGTTGCCACTGGTGCCAACCTTGTGTGAATGCTCTGAAAAGCTAATCATTTGCATATCACAGCATCTTCTTCCTGTCAGTTAGCAATTTTAATGGCCAGTAGTGTAGTTGACTGTAACTTTTATGCAGAGTTCTGTCTAATGCAACTCTCACACTGCTGGCTCGGTAGCGAGAGACGATGCTGTCGTCTTCTGCGATGACTGTTAGCAGGACTGTGTGACATTACGTTAGTAAGTGAGCAGGTGCGGTGGCGTATGGAAAATTTCTCAGCGTTTCCACGCCACCATCTCTCATTCTTCGTTGCTTCCATTGCAAGGTAACAACCTTGCATTGGCACCTCGATCTTGGGACGACACTACATTGCTCTCCCTTCCTCTTCCCCCCGCCCGACCGAAACTCTCGTCATCGCCATGTAATGCTATGTCACGTGACGATGGTGGTGAGGAGGGGGGCGGAAGGAAGGCATGAATGCATACGTACATGGGGAGACAGGGAGTCACGGAGTGGAGCGACAGCCGATGGCAGCTCCCTTTCCGCACCCGGCTATGCAGGGTGTCTGAAAAGTCTTTCCCTGATTACATAAACTGATAACTCAGGCTAGAAGTAAGATACAAATATGAAACTGGTGTCTAATTTTTTACAATCTATCAACGTTTTCTTTCAGATATCAGTAAACTTCCCCATGAGCACCCTTGGTAGCACGTAGCACATCTAGGCGATATTCAATTTCCGTCCACACATTAGCCAACATCACTGGAGGGATCGATTCAACGACTGTGGTTATGCGTTGCCGCAGGGCTTCAAGATCTGGTACACGTGTTCCGTAGACCTCGTCCTTGACATAACCACATAAAAATAAGTCAAATGCTGTTATGTCAGGAGAGCGTGGAGGCCAAACCGTTGGCCCATCACGACCAGGAAAGGTCATACCGAGATAGGCATGGACGTCCAAACCCCAATGGGGCTGTGCATCGCCTTGCTGAAACAGGACATCGGGGTGATACTGAAGCAGCTGAGGAACAGCATACAGTTGCAACATGTCCAGATACACTACAGATGTGATGGTAGCCTCAGCAAAGAACAATGGCCCGATAATTCGATCGTGCAATAGCGCGCACCAAACTGCCTCTGGTGCACTCCATGACCCCGCCAGAGGGTTGTGAACCCCAAATGCGCACATTATGGCGATTCACTACTCCACTGACAAAAAAGGTCGCTTCGTCGGAAAAGGCAATTCGTCTGAAATAACCATCATCGTCCTCAATACGTGATAGCATTTCGACTGCAAAGTCAAATCGACGTGCACTGCCATTGGGCAACAAGGCCTGAACGATTTGCACTTTGTATGCACGAAACAATAAACGTTTGTGTAAAATATCATGGAGAGAGGTTTTTGGCATCTGTAATTCACGTGAGGCCCTGCGCACCGATTTGTTCGGAATTCGCAGAAAAGACTGTCTTACAGCTTCCACCCTGTCTGCTGAGGTTCCTGGTCGACCAGACCTCGGAAGGTCGGCAACCGATCCTGTGTTCTTGAACTTATCATACCAGGCTTTAATGCTCTTGACATCAGGTGGATTCCTTCCAAATGTTGTCTGGAAGTGTCTCTGCACTGTGGTTGGTGATTGTGTCTCATGTTACCACAGGACACACTGTGCCTTCTCCTGATTTGATAACATGGCTTCTTGGACACTGCACCTCATCCACTACTTACGTACTGCGAACCTAAGACAGAAAAAAAAGCTTTGATAGTTGTAAACAATTCGGCACAAGTTTCATATTTGTATCTTACTTCTAGCCTGCGTTATCAATTTATGTAATCAGGGAAAGACTTTTGGGACACCCTGTATATCTAGCCAGTGACCGGGAACTCTGGCCGAAGAACTGGCCACTGGGTGAACGCCTGCATTCGGTGACGCAGTTGCTGTCGTCGGATAGATACTAAGGGGACCTTTTGGAATGGTGTGATGGCTGTCTGGGGATGCCACATCCATGGACACTGGCGCAGATTTTAGGACCTGCTACTGTGGCAGATGTAGCGGCGCAGCGTTTATCTCGTTGGGCAGTATTCTGGACGGTGGCAGCTTCAAGTGGCGGAGAGGCAGAGACGACTGCTGCAGTGACAGCCTCCATTGTCACCACCGTGGATCTTGCCGGCGCTGGCTGGCGGAGACGACTGCTGTAGCAAACCCGAGCGACGTGTTGATTCTGTGGGCAAAAATTCTGTATCAGAAACACTGAGAGATTGTAAGAGTTCCACAGCTGGTTATGATGACGCCGATGAAGCTCGGAGGAACCTTCAGCGGCGTATGAATAACGTCTTAAGCCTCTTGTTATAACACCATGCTCCAAACGTTGTTTCTTCCCAAAAACCTTGACGAAGACTTTATCTGTGCTGAAACTTTGTCTCACTTAGCAGAACGCATTGTTAATGCAGTTACTGCAGAATATGCGACACGGTACGCCTGCGATGACCATTTAATAAGTTTGCCAACATGTTCCTGAACATGTCTAGACACAGTAGGGAGGAATGAAGATACTACACGTTCTCCTTCACCGTTAGGTTGAAATGTTGCATTAGACGACAGGTGTGAGAATTATCGCACACACAGCTTAACGGCTCACGCATCCAAGTTGCTGCCAAGAATAATATACGCAAGACCGGAAAAGGAAATTGGGGATATGTCAGATGACGATCAATTTGGCTTTAGGAAAGATAAGGGCACCAGAGTGGCAATTCAGACGTTGTGGTCGATAATGGAAGCAAGACTACAGAAAAATCAAGAATCATAGAATCTGTCGACCTGGAAAAAATGTTCGACAATGTGGAATAGTGTAAGATGTTTGAAATTGTGAGAAAAGTTAGGTTTAAGCTGTAGGGAAAGATGCACAAATATACATTATCTGCAAGGACCAAGAAGGAATAATAGGAGTGGAAGGCCAAGTTCGAAAATTCCGATTGAAAAGGGTGAAAGAAAGTGATGTATTATTTTACCCCTCCTGTTCAATATATACATAGAAGATACTGTTAAGGTAAGGAGTGAGGAGGTTCCGCGCTGAATCGGAGATGAAAGGAGAGAGATCAGGATGATAGGACATCTATTAAGGCATTAGGGAACAACTTCCATGGTTCTAGAGGGAGTTGGAGAAGGTAAAAAGTGTAGAGGAGGACAGAGATTGGAACACATCCAGCGGATAATTGAGGACGTACAATGCAAGTGCTACTCTGAGATGAAGAGGTTGGTGCAGGAGATGAATTCGTGACAGGTCACATCAAACCAGGTAGAAGACTGATGACTCAAAAAAAAAAAAAAAGGTTACTTGATGGATGCCTCTGGCAGCACAAAACATGAAAATCGGCTGACGTGAACTGCGGTCCATTGTCTGAGACAAGGCCTTCAGGAAGACCTTTGAGAAAAAAAAACAGAAGAGAAAGCCAACACTGTATCTGGAAATTTGCTGTGTACATCTACCACCAACAACCATTGCGTGGACATAAGGGACCTGAGAAATCAATATGGGTGTTTGAATGGCCGAGGTACGTGGCTACTCAAACAAGCATGGTAGCGGAGCTCATTGATGTTGCACACAAACATTGCAGTCAGAGGTCATTTCCTTTAACTGGCTCTCGATGCCAAGACAAGTTCAACGATGGCAGGCGAGCTGCTTTGTGTGAAATAACCACATTGATCTTGTCGTAAAAAAAAAAAAAGAAAATTTCCTACCGGAGGCAGTGAGGAATCACAACATGTACATCATCATTCTCTCTTTTATGCAACAGCAGAAAATCTGACCGTGGGGATATTACATGCGATATGAAAAATAGCGACGCGACAGTGGGTGTGGATTTTCTTTCAAGCTGCGTGGTCACCCATGGTGCACGTATTGGTAAACAACCTGCAGAGCTGGGTTAGAAGTAGTTAGTGCGGCAATACGCCGAAAATCGAGAGGTAAATTGTGAAGACTTTCAACATCATGAGTAACGGTTTGATGACATAGCTCCTATGACTAGCCAAACACTGAGTCGATATTGACAGGTAACCGAGACAACACGGCAGTGTTTGAATATTGAGCAGTACAACAACTCATACTGATAATTAGACAATATCAGAGACCAACGTTGCAATTTATGAGCCACCATTTGTAGGACAGGCGGTGGAATGAGTGAACATAGCTTTGAAAGGCTGACAGTTTATAAGCAAACAGAACTTCCTACGATACTAGTATTGGTGTGGCTTGGTTACACCATGTACCATGGCGAGCGTCTCCTTTTCAAGCTCACTGGAAACACGCTGCGCTTTGTTGAGAATTTTTTAGGCAAAAGCCATAGACTTAAAAGCAAAAAAAAAATTCTATGGGAGAGAACATTCCAGTCTCATAAGATGATGCGTTCTCAACTAACACAACAGGTTTAGTGGAATCAAACGATGCGTCCTTCCATTGTTGAAACGTCCTGACATTCTTGGGACAACATAAAGGAAATACCTTCCTGGCAGAGTTGTTTCAGTGGAGAGGCAATTAGTGAGGCGTTTGCGTCTACACCTACATCTGCATGGTTATTCTGCAATTCACACTTAAGTGCCTGGCAGAGGGTACATCGAACCATTTTTATACTACTTCTGTACCATTCCACTCTCGAAAGGCGCTTGGGAAAAACGAACACCCAAATCTTTCCGTTAGAGCTCTGATTTCTCTTATTTTATTATGATAATCATTTCTCCCTACGTAGGTGGGTGTCAACAAAATATTTACGCATTCGGCAGAGAAATTTGGTGATTGAAATTTCGTAAATAGATCTCGCCGCAAAGAAAACCGTCTTTGTTTCAGTGACTGCCACCCTAACTCGCGTATCGTATCAGTGACACTCTCACCCCTATGGCGCGATAACACGAAACGAGCTGCACTTCTTTGCACTTTTTCGATGTCCTCTGTCAATCCTACCTGGTAAGGATCCCATACTGCGCAGCAGTATTCCAGCAGAGGAGGGACAAGTGTAATGTAGGCTGTCAATTTAGTGGGTTTGTCGCATCTTCTAAGTGTTCTGCGAACAAAGCGCAGTATTTGTTTCGCCTTCAGCGCAATATTATCTATGTGGTATTTCCAATTTAATTTGCTCGTAATTGTAATTCCTAGGTATTTAGTCGAATTGACAGCCCTTAGATTTGTGCGATTTATCGTATACCCAAAATTTATCGGATTTCTTTTAGTAACCATGTGAATGACCTCGCCCTTTCCTTTGTTTAGTGCTAATTGACACTTTTCGCACCATACAGAAATTTCCATGTTTAGTGATAATTGCCACTTTTCGCACCATACAGAAATTCTCTCTTGATCATTTTGTAATTGGAATTGATCGTCTGATGATTTTACTAGATGGTTAAATACTGCGTCATCTGCGAACAGTATAAGGGACCTGCTCATATTATCACCTAGGTCATTTATATAAATCAGGAACAGCAGAGGGCCTATGACACCACCTTGCGTAACGCCAGATACCACTTCTGTTCTACTCGATGATTTACCGTCTATCACTACGAACTGTGACCTCTCTGAGAGGAAATCGGGAATCCAGTCACACAACTGAGACGATACTCCATATGCACGCAATTTGATTAATAGTCGCTTGTGAGGAACAATATCAAAAGCCTTCTGGAAATCTAGGAGTATGGAATCGATCTGAGATCCCTCGTCGACAGCACTCATTACTTCATGGGAATAAAGAGCTAGCTGCGTTGCAGAAGAACGACATTTTCTGAGTCCGTAATGGTTACGTATCAATAAGTCATTTTCCTCAAGGTGATTCATAATGTTCGAGTACAGTATATGCTCCAAAATCCTACTGCAAATGCAGGTCAGTGATATGGATCTGTACTTCAGTGAGTTATTCCTATTTCCTTTCTTGAATATTGGCGTGACCTGTGCTACTTTCCAGTCATTAGGAATAGACCTTTCGTGAAATGAGCGGTTGTATACGATTGCTAAGAAAGGCGCTATTGTGTCTGCAAACTCTGAAAGGAACCTGATTGGTATACCATCTGGACCGAAAGACTTGCCCTTCTTAAGTGATTTGAGTTGTTTCGCAACACCTAAGATATCTACTTTTTTGTCACTCCTGCTAATAGCGGTTCTGGTTTCGAATTCTGGAATATTTACTTTGTCTTCTTTCGTGAAGGAATTACGGAAAACTGTATTTAGTAACTCCACTTTAGTGGCACCATCATCGGTAACATTTCCATCGCTATCGCGTAGTGACGGTATTGACTCTTTTTGCCACTGGTGTACTTAACATACGACCAGAATCTCTTTGGGTTTTCTACCATACCGTATTTTGAGACAATATTCCATTGTGGAGACTATTAAAAGCATCTCGCATTGACGTCCACACTAAATTTCGGGCTGAAACTTAGCCAGACTTGGGGATTTTGCGTTCTTCTGAATTTCGCATGCTTTTTTTCATTGCTTCTGCAACAGTGTTCAGATGTGTTTTGTGTACCATGGTGGATCTGTCTATTGCTGTCGATACTGTATCTTTGAATTTGAGACATATCTGGTCTACACTTCCATAATTAGCTAGGAAGGAGACTCTCTCTTTGGAATGCATCAAGCGAATTTTTATCTGCTGTTTTAAATAGATATATTTTGCGTTAATTTTTAGTGGTTTTGGTTGATATGGTTTTGAGACTCGCTACGCCCTGTGTCCGTCATGACGCTCTCTATTAGATCAAGATTATTTGTGGCTAAGAGGTCAAGTGTGTTGTCGCCACCATTTACAATTCGTGTGGGCTCATGAACTAATTGCAATGAATTTAATACAATAAGTACGCTTCCCCTTGACAGTTTTAAGTTCTTTTAGATTATGAAGTGCCGCCAGATCATTAATCGTAGAAAAATGTGGATGAATACTCTGAGCATTTATAACATGTCCTAAATGTTCAGAACGAAGGAACGTTTTTTCTTGTTGTACTTTAAGCCAGCTGCAGAAAGAGCTTAAAGCAAGCAGTCTAAATTTGCCAAATTTACAGCAAGTATACAATTCATGACAACAATATCGTCCAAATAGTTTGTACAAGAAGTGACTTTTGCTATTAATGTTTCAGGGGCCATTGAGAAATAGCAGAAACCAAAACTCTTCCAAACGGTAGTCTTTAAAACCGCAACAACCCAGCTGAGCGCTGAAAGAAAAAATCTTTGAATGCTCGTCCAGCGGCAATGGTAAGCTTCCCTCACGTAAGTCAATTTCGGAAAAATATCTGCCCTGTTCCAGACTGTCCGTTAACACATGCGATCGTGGGTGATGAACGGAATCAATAATAGTTCGTGAGTACTGTTGCTGTACACAGATTTAAACCTGCTAACGGATTTTTGAGAATGACCAAGGGAGGTGCCCATTGCCTTGTAGAAACGGAATGGATAACCCAGAGGCCTTGTGTGAAAACATCGCGGCTGTGCATTGTCTTCAACAGTAGCGCATAATGTGCACTTCAAAATCTTTGCCGACTCTAAATCTGGTTCAGACACTTCACTGTACTTACTACACAAGTGGGAAACATTAGTGTGAGGCAGTGAGATGATGATTTGTAACGCATTCTCTTGTATGACACAATTTAACAGATCAAACAAGTCTAAACCAAAAGTATTTGCACTATTCCTAGAACTGAGTACATGAAATGAAGCCTTCGTTTTCCCGCCCGGTTGGCTGTACAGTCCAACGCACGGCTTTCCGGGCGGGAAGAAGCAACTGGTCCCCGACACGAATCCGACCGGCGGATTTGTGTCGAGGTCCGGTGAACCGGCCAGTCTGTGGATGGTTTTTAGGCGGTTTTCCATCTGACTCGGCGAATGCGGGCTGGTTCCCCTTATTCCGCCTCAGTTACACTATGTCGACGATTGCTGCGCAAACAAGGTCTTCACGTACGCGTACACCACCATTACTCTACCACGCAAACATAGGGGCTACACTCGCCTGGTGTGAGACGTTCCCTGGGGGGGGGGGGGGTTCCACCGGGGGCCGAAGCGCACAATAACCCACGGGGTCGATGAGGGGAGGCGGAGGGGTGAAGTGGACTGCGGTTGTCGTCGTGGGGTTGCGGACCACTGCGGCTGCGGCGTGGATGGAGCCTCTACGTCGTTTCTAGGTCCCCAGTTAACATACCATACAATACATGAAATGAAACACATTTCGTAACGCGCGTAGGCTACTTCTTGAGACGGAAAAATTTAAATCTTGCTGCACCCACCTGCACCTAGGAAATCTTCGTTGAGCAGCCTAACAAGTTCGTGATAATTAATAGTTTCTAGACGAGGACCGCGCTGCATTTCGAAACATAGACGCTATACTTCGGCTATGACTGTCGAAAGAACAAAGGCATTGGGCTCCATACCTATAATGCTGTAAGCGGCGAAATGGACCTCAGTCTGCGCCGGATATTCTGAAGAATCCTGATCGTTACCACCGAACGAGCGAAACTCTGGTCCATCAACGGGTGGCGGTACTGCTTTCTGCGGAAGTAACTATGATTGGTGGACACTGAGCAGCGGACGTTCAATCTGCTGCGCCTGAAACTGAACAACATTGTTTAGAGACGATTCCTATGGCTAAAATTGATAGCCAAACTTTTAGTTCTTATTTATTTTGCACAATGCGCAATTAGTTTCGGTCAATGACCATTATCAAGTTTCTCTGGCATAAACGTCAGGGAAGTTGTACAATAATTTGTGCCCATCATAGTATTTAAAAAAATTCTCACAATAATAACCGTGTACGATAATTGTGGTCAAGAAGCAAGTCGACGTACTACGCTGGGCTTAAACCATGCCTAACAATCATATACAACCGTTCGCTCTACGAAAGATCCGTACCCAAAGACTGGAAAACTTCCACAGGTCACACCAGTATTCAAGAAATGTAGTAGGAGTAATCACCTAAAATACAGACCCATATCATTAACGTCGAGGTGCAATAGGATTTTGGAACATGTGCTGCATTCGAACATTATGAATTACCTGGAGGAAAGCGGTCTATTGAGACACGGTCAACACGGATTTAGAAAACATCGTTCTTGTGAAACACAACTAGCTCTTTATTTGCATGAAGTGTTGAGTGCTATTGACAAGGGATTTCAGAACGATTCCGTATCTCTGGATTTGCAGAAGGCTTTTGACACTGTACCACACAAGCGGCGTACAGTGAAATTGCGTACTTACGGGATATCGTCTCACTTATGTGACTGGATTTGACTTCCTTTCAGACAGGTCACAGTTCGTAATAACTGACGGAAAGTCATCGAGTAAAACGGAAGTAGTTTCTGGCATTCACCAAGGTAGTGTTACAGGCCTTCTGCTGTTCCTTATCTATATAAACGATTTGGGAGACAATCTGAGCAGCCGTCTTCGGTTGTTTGCAGATGACGCTGTCGTTTATCGACTAATAAAGTCATCAGAAGATCAAAACAATCTTCAAAACGACTTTTTAAAAAAATTTCTAAATTGTGCGGAAAGTGGCAGTAGACCCTAATGACGAAAAGTGTGTGATCATGCACATGAGTGCTAAAAGGAAGTCGTTAAACTTCGAAAATGGTTCAAATGGCTCTGAGCACTATGGGACTTAACAGCTATGGTCATCAGTCTCCTAGAACTTAGAACTACTTAAACATAACTAACCTAAGGACAGCACACAACACCCAGTCATCACGAGGTAGACAAAATCCTTGACTCCGCCGGGAATCGAACCCAGCAACCCGGGCGTGGGAAGCGAGAACGCTACCGCACCACCACGAGCCGCGGACCGTTAAACTTCGTTTGCACGAAAAATGAATCTAATCTAAAAGCTGTAAATTCAACTAAATACCTAGGTGTTACAATTACGAACAACTTAAATTGGAAGGAACACATGTTGTGGGGAAGGGTAACAAAAGACCGCGTATTATTGGCAGGACACTTAGGAAATGTAATAGATCTAATAAGAAGACTGCCTAACTATTCTTGTACGTCCTCTTTTAGAATACTGCTGCGTGGTGTGGAGTCTTTACCAAATAGGATTGATAAAGTACATCGAAAAAGTTCAAAGAAGGGCAGAACGTTTTATATTATCGCGAAATAGCGGAGTGAGTGTCACTTAAATGATACAGGATTTGGGATGGACAAGATTAAAACAAAGGCGTTTTTCGTTGCGGAGGAACCTTCTCACGAAATTACAATCACCAATTTTCTCCTCCGAATGCGAAAATATTTTGTTGACACCGACCTACATAGGGAGAAACGGTCACCATGATAAAATAAGGGGAACCAGTGTTCGTACGAGAAGATACAGGTGTTCGTTCTTCCCGCGTGCTATACGAAGTTGGTATAGTGTAGAATTCTGAAGGTCGTTCGATGAACCCTTTGCCAGACACTTAAATGTGATTTGCAAAGTATCCATGTAGATGTAGGTGTAGAATATGTAAATGTAGAGAGAACAGAGACAGAGATGTAGAGGAAGGAAGAAAGAGGTAGGGATGGAGGAAGTGTGTGTGTGTGAGAGAGAGAGAGATTGAGAGAGAGAGAGAGAGAGAGAGAGATAGAGAGAGAGAGATTGAGAGAGAGAGAGAGAGAGAATATTAATTTCGTTTTCGCCTTTTGAGGATACTGATAATGTTAAATCGGAGCTCTGAGAACAATGGATAACGTGAATTACTGCTTACAGCAAGATTCTTGTCGACATCTCGTGAGTTCTTAATCGCCTTCGCTACCGTCTCGGGCGGCTATTGTTAACGGAACGGAAGGAGTCGGTCAGCGCGTAGTCGAGCAGGAAGAGAGCAGTCTGCGCTTTGAGCGCTGTAAATCAGGCGCGCCCGTCCGCCGTAATTACTATACCGTATTTCCAGCCGGGCTTATCAGCTGGCCGAGCACCGGTCGCACCCTGCCTAAGAATGAAACGAGCCCGGCCGGGCCTTACCGGCGCAGTGAAAGCGCACGCAACGCGTCTGGTGCTGACGTCATCACGCACAAAGGAGGCCTCGGGCGCGGCCGGGGCCCCTCCCAAGCGTGAATACGGCCTCCCGTCCGTGTCGGCGTCTGAGCCCGCCGGCCTGCCTGTCTGTCTGTGTCGGTGTGTCGCTGGCGATACGCACGCGCGTCGACCGCGGCGCGCGGCATCTGTTTTTGATGTGGGCGGCGGGGCGGCGGTCCTCCGTCTCTCTCGCGCAGCCCGCGTGCTACTCGCTCGCGGTCGAGTGAACTAGTGCCGCTACGAAATTACGGTACGGCTTCTCGCATTTCGCGCTAATGGAATAGCTCATCCCCCACCGCCGCCCCTGCCGTGCTGTGGCACGTGTGTGCGTCCGGCCAGTGCGGAAATCTGCTCCGGCAGAAGCTGCCTCAGAAAGCATGTGTGTGTGTCTGTGTGTGTGTGTGTGTGTGTGTGTGTATCTGCCTCTGGCGGTGGGAGGACACTGCCGTCCCGGGCTTAAAGCGCTCTGGCTGTAGTGCTGGAAATACCGCAGGGCCGTGTCCTGTAATCGGTCGGAGCTCGTGCTGGAGATACTGTCGATGATGTACTTACCATCAGAGCAAAGACTCTAAGCTCTCACTGGTGCTTCAATCTAGATTTCCACGTTGGAACACTGTATGGCATTAGTCGATTACCCGGCTACGT
This sequence comes from Schistocerca nitens, assembly GCF_023898315.1. Lineage (NCBI taxonomy): Eukaryota > Metazoa > Arthropoda > Insecta > Orthoptera > Acrididae > Schistocerca > Schistocerca nitens. The sequence continues at coordinate 99,482,363 of NC_064617.1, forward strand.
ACACTCCTGGAAATGGAAAAAAGAACACATTGACACCGGTGTGTCAGACCCACCATACTAGCTCCGGACACTGCGAGAGGGCTGTACAAGCAATGATCACACGCACGGCACAGCGGACACACCAGGACCCGCGGTGTTGGCCGTCGAATGGCGCTAGCTGCGCAGCATTTGTGCACCGCCGCCGTCAGTGTCAGCCATTTTGCCGTGGCATACGGAGCTCCATCGCAGTCTTTAACACTGGTAGCATGCCGCGACAGCGTGGACGTGAACCGTATGTGCAGTTGACGGACTTTGAGCGAGGGCGTATAGTGGGCATGCGGGAGGCCGGGTGGACGTACCGCCGAATTGCTCAACACGTGGGGCGTGAGGTCTCCACAGTACATCGATGTTGTCGCCAGTGGTCGGCGGAAGGTGCGCGTGCCCGTCGACCTGGGACCGGACCGCAGCGACGCACGGATGCACGCCAAGACCGTAGGATCCTACGCAGTGCCGTAGGGGACCGCACCGCCACTTCCCAGCAAATTAGGGACACTGTTGCTCCTGGGGTATCGGCGAGGACCATTCGCAACCGTCTCCATGAAGCTGGGCTACGGTCCCGCACACCGTTAGGCCGTCTTCCGCTCACGCCCCAACATCGTGCAGCCCGCCTCCAGTGGTGTCGCGACAGGCGTGAATGGAGGGACGAATGGAGACGTGTCGTCTTCAGCGATGAGAGTCGCTTCTGCCTTGGTGCCAATGATGGTCGTATGCGTGTTTGGCGCCGTGCAGGTGAGCGCCACAATCAGGACTGCATACGACCGAGGCACACAGGGCCAACACCCGGCATCATGGTGTGGGGAGCGATCTCCTACACTGGCCGTACACCACTGGTGATCGTCGAGGGGACACTGAATAGTGCACGGTACATCCAAACCGTCATCGAACCCATCGTTCTACCATTCCTAGACCGGCAAGGGAACTTGCTGTTCCAACAGGACAATGCACGTCCGCATGTATCCCGTGCCACCCAACGTGCTCTAGAAGGTGTAAGTCAACTACCCTGGCCAGCAAGATCTCCGGATCTGTCCCCCATTGAGCATGTTTGGGACTGGATGAAGCGTCGTCTCACGCGGTCTGCACGTCCAGCACGAATGCTGGTCCAACTGAGGCGCCAGGTGGAAATGGCATGGCAAGCCGTTCCACAGGACTACATCCAGCATCTCTACGATCCTCTCCATGGGAGAATAGCAGCCTGCATTGCTGCGAAAGGTGGATATACACTGTACTAGTGCCGACATTGTGCATGCTCTGTTGCCTGTGTCTATGTGCCTGCGGTTCTGTCAGTGTGATCATGTGATGTATCTGACCCCAGGAATGTGTCAATAAAGTTTCCCCTTCCTGGGACAATCAATTCACGGTGTTCTTATTTCAATTTCCAGGAGTGTATTTAGCTCAATCTTAGAATCGAACTATCCCCTAATAACAGAGGGACACTGAAAATTGTGCTCTACGGTCACTTCTATCCCTGTTCACACTCTAAGAAAATGACATTTCTTCTCTTTTCTAGAGACCAAATGTACAAAATGTAAACTCAGTCTTGAAACCAAAACAGTAATTACTAGAAATAGACCGAGCGAGGTTGCGCAGTGTTTAGCACACTCGACTCGTATTCAGGAGGATGACGGTTCAAACCTGCGTCATACATCCTGATTTAGGTTTTCCGTTACTTCCCTGAATCGCTTTAGGCGTTGAAAGGGTACGGCCGACCCTCCCCCATCCTTCCCTAATCCGATCGGACCGATGATCTCGCTCTTTGGTCCCCTCCCCCTCTCCCCTCCCCCCAGTCAATCAACCAACTAAAAATACGTAGTTGTGGAGCTCGTTGTAAGGGACTTTGAAAACGCAGGCGTTTTTAAATACACCTTGTAAGTGCATATACCAATCTGTCGTGCATAGCCGGCCGAGTGGTTCTAGGCGCTACAGTCTGGAACCGCGTGACAGCTACGGTCGCAGGTTCGAATCCTGCCTCGGGCATGGATGCGTGTGATGTCCTTAGGTTGGTTAGGTTTAACTAGTTCTAAGTACTAAGGGGACTGATGACCTCAGAAGTTACGTCCCATAGTGCTCAGAGCCATTTGTTGTGCATACCAAAAATAACAATGGGAACTGATGCAGAAACAGCTGACACAAGTCCTACACTCATCTTACATTTATCAAGAAATGACAAACATAAAACTCAAAACAGAATTTTCTACCGAGTAATAAAACTGTAGAGTAAACTACCGTAGGAGATTAAACAAGATCACTCAAATGAGCTCATTCAAAGAATCCAGTTAACAAGTAGCTGTTAAACACTATGTTCTAAGGAATGAAGGATTACTTAGATGAAACAGAGCAGGGGTCTGGTAAAAAATGTGACACAAATAAATATGAACGATAATAATAAAAATTCTATGCTTTTTCCCTTCTTTCTTCCTTTTCCTTTTCTTGAGTTTTACTTTCCTTGAAAACCTTAATGTAAATATATAGGATGATTCTAATTGATGTTTAAAACCTCCGAATTTATTAAGACAGACAGAGTCGCAACTGTCTTTAAATACCCAAAAAGTGGATGAGAAATGTTGAAAAATGGTGGAAATGGCTCTTAGCACTATGGGTCGTAACTACTGAGTTCATCAGTCCCTTAGAACGTAGAACTACTTAAACCTAACTAATCTAAGGACATCACACACATCCATGCCCGAGGCAGGATTCGAACCTGCGACCGTAGCGGTCGCTCGGTTCCAGACTGTAGCACCTAGAACCGCACGGCCACTCCAGCAGGCTTAAACTTCTTTAAATGGAACAATTTATCCTAATTTCTCAATATGAATAAACTTCTTTAAATGGAACAATCATTGATATTGAGAAATTAAACTTAGGGTAAAATAGAACGTCTGTGGCGTTTGTTGCAGGGCGAGTCGTTTACGGGATATGGTACTTTGAATAGTTACCACACCGACGCTTGTACAACACTTAATGTAGCACACACTAAAGAATAGCACAAGTGTATATACAAGTTACGTCGATTCTGAACAATAACGAGACAGTTGAAAACTACAATTGTGTTCAAAACGATCACCCGCAGCGGCAATACACACTTCCTTTCTTGTATGGAATCTGGCATGGAACGAGTGCTAGCGTTTCAGAAGTTATGTCAGTACAGGTTGCAAATAATACGCCGTTGCATAATGTATCTAGAGTTGTCAAATCTGGTGAATGGGCCGGCCAAGGTCCTCTGCGTCCAATACAACGATTGGGAATGAATTCGTGAAGACATGCTGCAGTAGTTGGTGCACTGTGGGCTGGATAACCATGATGTTGGTACCACAGGTCCCTCCTAGTCTACAGAGAAACGTCTTCTAGCATCCGACTCTGCGATACTTGTGTACGTTCATTGTTCTGTCTACGTGGAACGGGCCACACGTTTACACTCCCTGGACACCAACTTTCCACCTGTAGAAGCCAAAGGGAATTGTCAACAGACCAATAGTGCATCTTTCGCCGGTCTACCTGGCGTTGATTGGTAAATGTAGTTTCATACTAAACAAGACATATGATACATCCGCAGGATCCTGTCTTAATGCGCATGTATAGAAATTAGCACGATGATCGTAATAGTATTCACGCAGATTTTCATGTAGAGAGATGTGATAGGGATGGAATCTGTTTCGATGGAAAACGCGAAGGACACTTGTCTGACTGCCTGCCGGAGTGGCCGTGCGGTTCTAGGCGCTACAGTCTGGAACCGCGAGACCGCTACGGTCGCAGGTTCGAATCCTCCCTCGGGCATGGATGTGTGTGGTGTCCTTAGGTTAGTTAGGTTTAAGTAGTTCTGAGTTCTAGGGGACTGATGACCTCAGACGTTGAGTCCCATAGTCCTCAGAGCCATTTGAACTTGTCTGACTAATGTCACGTCCTCGTGCAATTTCGTGCGAACTAACTGCTGTGTTGGCAGAAGAGCCAACACCGTATTGCTAGAGGAGGTCGAAATGCACGCGTTTAATTACACGCAGACTGGCGTGAGGTCTGGAACAGGTCAGAGACATGAGAACTTAGAAAAACGGACGCAGTTGCTGTAATACTTAACTTTAATCCATAATTGGAGTACATCGCTCTTGACGGCACATTAATATGCTCAATATAAACTGGTAATGGCGCCTTGCTAGGTCGTAGCAAATAACGTAGCTGAAGGCTATGCTAAATATCGTCTCGGCAAATGAGAGCGTATTTGTTAGTGTAGCATCGCTAGCAAAGTCGGCTGTACAACTGGGGCGTGTGCTAGGAAGTCTCTCTAGACCTGCCGTGTGGCGGCGCTCGGTCAGCAATCACTGACAGTGGCGACACGCGGGTCCGACGTATACTAACGGACCGCGGCCGATTTAAAGGCTACCACCTAGCAAGTGTGGTGTCTGGCGGTGACACCACACTAACGTACGGATCAACTGCAACCGCGGCAAAAAACATCAAATTCCCCCTTTTCTGTCGTCACTTGTTTACTTTTGTTACGCTGCCTGGGTGTTACACTATCACATTCACGTAATTAGTTGAAGATGTTGATAATTAATTGCCGAGACGGTTGACGTCTATTGGTAAATCTTGCATTCTTCCTACACTCTCCATACACCACGAGCATGTCGGCTATTTCTGCATTGTTAAATCCCATCGGCCACTCACGACCTACTGCTTGGACTATCACACACTAACTGACTAGCCAGTTGCAATGCACTCAAGAAAAACACAAGCACAGTAATTGAACATAACAAGATCACACCTAGCAACTACGTGGGCTGAATGGCAGAAATAAATGTCAGTGTGGAATATTTTGAAAATGCGATACACCATAAACGACCCCCACTAGAATCCTGCAACTAACACCACTGACATTCTAATTTACCCTACTTTTAGTCTGCCAACGTTTGCACAAGAAATACACTTTATAAATATTTTTAAAGTATGTTCACTGGCCAACAATACTACCCCCCTTATTCCCCATCTATTCTGTGAAAACCATATGTGAATAGTACTTTCCATTTTCACAATAGTTGTGCAAGATTTAGCTGATTCATACTCAAAGAGTGTGCCAAAATGTTAGGTCGGACTTCGAAATGCTGTAGAGGGTGTCTAGAGGAACAAATCGAATATAGGGACCAGTGTTTTGAAACGTCATCCAAAGACGTTAAAGAGCATCGAAGCAATAGGCAATGGCGCCTGCGCTAGGCCACCTTTTCGGTAGCAGATGTGACTTTGTGCGCTGATGGACTGAAGGTGTAGCATCTCGCTACGTTGTTTGTTCTTCATTGATCACGACTGTTTGCCACACTCGTCGGTGGAGAAGATGGAGCTACCTGGTGGGTAGAAACTCCTTGTCTCCTATGAATGCAGTGGGTTTCCTTGGTGGGTGACGGTTTCAGACACGGGTTTCCATCTGCAGTTTATTTTTCTCCCGGATAGCTCTAATATCTCGAATGTTTTTCGGTATACCTGAGAAATATAAACTGAATATTTAAACTGATGTCTGAAACGGTCATCCAGCATGACAGCAGAGCATCGCATTCGCAGGATACAAGGCCTATGTGTCCAGCAGCTAGATTCTCTTCTCCACTGGCGACCACGAGAATCAGTTACGATCACTGAAGGACAAACAACATTACCAGGCGTTCTACCTACGATCCGACAGTGTAAAAAGTAACGTTTGGTGTCGAAGAGGTAGGCTATCGGCAGGTACTATTTCCAATCTGTGGTGTCACCGCCAGACACCACACTTGCTAGGTGGTAGCTTTAAATCGGCCGCGGTCCATTAGTACATGTCGGACCCGCGTGTCGCCACTGTCAGTGATCGCAGACCGAGCGCCACCACACGGCAGGTCTCGAGAGATTTACTAGCACTCGCCCCAGTTGTACGGACGACTTTGCTAGCGACTACACTGACGAAGCCGCGCTCCTTTGCCGAGCAGATAGAATAGCCTTCAGCTAAGTCCATGGCTACGACCTAGCAAGGCGCCATTAGCCTTACATACCAATTGATACTTATCGTATAAAGCATGTCTCATCATGTATACAACAAGGATGGATTAAAGTTAAGTATTCCAGAAGCTACGTACTTTTCTTTATAGCATTCATTACGTATCCTGTTTCAGACCTCACGCCATCCTTCGTGTGTTTATAGCGTGCATAGCGGTCCCCTCAAATCACACTGTGTCGGCACTTCTGTCGACACATCACAATCAATAATCAGTCACGTTGGACCCGGGGACTCAGTCAGTTCCATGTAAACACTTCGTGCACCATTATGGAGCTACCACCAGCTTCCACAGTGCCTTTTAACAGCTTGGGTTCATGGCTTTACACGCGAACGCTAGCATCACCTCTTATCAACTGAAATCGGCTACGGTTTTTCAGACGTCTAGGGTCCAACCGATATCTTGACGAGTTAAGGACAAGCGCGGCAGGCGATGTCGTTCTGTTGGCATATGTACTCGCGTCGGTTTCCTGCTGCCGCAGCTCGTTAACGCCAAATTGCGCATCACTGTCCTGATCGCCTGACGCCCGACAGGGATTTCTGCGGTTATGTCACGCAATGTTGATTGTCTGTTGGCACTGACAACTTTACGCAAACATCGCTGCCCTCGCTTGTTAAGTGCAGGCCGTTGACCTCTTTGTTATCTGTGGTCAAAGGTAACGCCTCACATTTGACATTCTCGGCACACAGTTGACACTGTGGATCGCGGAATACGGATTTCTCTAACGTTTTCCGAAAATCAATGTCCCTTGCACCTTGCTCTAGAAAAAGATTCGATGTTCAAAATCTATTAATTCCCAGAGTGCAGCCATAATGGCGCCGGAAATCTTTTCACATGAATCACCTTATTACAAATTACAGCTCAGCCAACGCACTGCTCATTTATATTTAGTGTATGCGACACTACCGCCATTCATATACGAGGTGTGGCTAGAAAAAAACCGGACCAGTACTGGTGAAACAATAAAACGAATGCAATAAGGCTGAAAGTCGCGTGGCCTGTCACGTGACTCTCGCTCCGCCTACTGCTCGAGTTTCATCTGCCTCCTGCACTACTCAGTCTGCCCGTGGCGTCTGTTTTAAGTAGTTGACGTTTTGTCTGTGCGTCGGAAAATGTTGAGTGTACAGAAAGAACAGCGTGTTAACATCAAATTTTGTTTCAAACTAGGAAAATCTGCAAGTGAAACGTTTGTAATGTTACAACAAGTGTACGGCGATGATTGTTTATCGCGAACACAAGTGTTTGAGTGGTTTAAACGATTCAAAGATGGCCGCGAAGACACCAGTGATGACACTCGCACTGGCAGACCATTGTCAGCAAAAACTGATGCAAACATTGAAAAAATCGGTAAACTTGTTCGACAAGATCGCCGTTTAACAATCAGAGCAGTGTCTGAGTTAACAGGAGTTGACAAGGAAAGTGTTAGGCAGATTCTTCATGAAAGTGTGTTCAAAAATGGTTCCAAAGTGTCTCACAATTGAACAGAAGGAATGCCGAAGAATGATTTGTTCTGACATCCTGGAAAACATTGAAAGTGATCCCACCTTCTTACAAAATGTTATTACTTGCGATGAATCGTGGTTTTTTACTTACGATCCCGAAACTAAACGCCAATCGATGCATTGGAAAACTCCTGGCTCTCCACGACAAAATAAAGCACGAATGTCAAAATCGAAATTCAAGGCAATGATGATTGTTTTTTTTATATATCAAAGGGATTGTGCACATTGATTGGGTACCAGAGGGACAAACAGTGAATCAGCATTACTACATTAGCGTCCTGGCTACCCTACGTGAGCGAGTACGGAGAAAACGGAACGATTTGTGGAGAAAAAAGTCATGGATCCTTCACCAAGACAATGCCCCAGCTCACAGTGCGTTGTCAATGAAGACGTTTTTGGCAAAACACAACATTCCCATCTTAGATCATCCACCCTACTCACCTGATTTGGCCCCCTGTGACTTTTTTCTTTTCCCTAAAGTCAAGTCAGCTTTGAAAGGAACTAGATTTGAGACTGTTGAAGCAGTAAAAGAAAAAGCGACGGAAGTAATGTATGGACTTACCGAAAATGATCTGCAGCATTGCTGTGAACAGTGGAAAATTCGTATGGAGCGGTGTAGAGACCGAGGAGGAGAGTACATTGAAGGAGATAACATGAAATTGTAAATAATTGTAAATAAATGTTTTTTCCAGCATCAGTCCGGTTTTTTTCTAGCCGCACCTCGTACATGTGCATCGCTATCCGAAGACTTTTGTCAGCTTAGTGTACTATGGGTATATCACAGTGGTTGGTGCTAAATGGGACACGATCCACTACGTGTATGGAATATCAGGAGGGGGGTACTGAGATGGTACACCCAGTAATAGTGATCAGGAAGTTTAAAAACAGACATGGCTCTGGTTGCATGTCCTGTTGTGACGTTAGGAACAGGGTCGGCCTCACTGGCCTGTGATTTGACAGCCTAGAAGGGGGGTCTTCACAGTCCAGTAGCTGCAAGAGATTTGCGGCGTCATCAATAGATGGCGGCACCCTTTGAGTCTTGGTGATTGGCGGATACTCTGTGACAATTACCAAGAGCACGGATCACATGCTCCGGCCGCGGGAGAAAACCAACTGTTGGCGCAAAACGTGGCTCAGTTGAGTTTACAGAACAAATAAGAATACAAGAAAACCTCAACTCAACTACGAGGGTGAGTCAAATGAAAACCTTAAATTTGTAATAACAAATCGAAATTTCGCGCTTTTATCCCGTAAGTTGGTAAGCGTGCTACAAACAGCGTGCAGAATGGCCTGTAGGTGGCAACATAGTGCAGATGCACACATACCGTCACAGTATCAGTATAAAGATGGCCGCCCCACTTGCGACTTGCACCAGGGAAGAACAGCGTTCTGTTATTCAGGTTTTGCGTAGTGAAGATGTGAAACCTATTGAAATTCATCGACGAGTGAAGGTTCAGTACGGTTATGCATGTTTGGCACAGCAGCAAGTCTACAAGTTCGCAAATGGTGTGACTTCAGTGGAAGATGCCCTCGTCCAGGTCAGGCAGAACGAGTTGTGACTCCACAAAACATTGCAGCAGTTGAAGCCATAGTGAAGGAAAACCGCCGAGTGACGCTGAATGACACTGCAGCATGTTTACAGGTTAGTCATGGGTCAGCACACCACATTGTGAATGATGTGCTCCAGTTTCACAAAGTGTCTGCAAGATGTGTGCCACGGCAGCTGACTCCCGAAATGAGAGAACGACGTTTTGATGCTTGTGAAGAACTTCTTTGGCCCTTTGAATGAGAAGGTGGTGGTTTCCTTGCAAGAATCGTTACTGGGTACGAAACCTGGATTCACTTCCACCAACCGGAAACGAACAGAGCGAGCAAGGAATGGCGCCATTCCTCATCACCAAAACCAAAGAAGTTTCGAACACAACTATCAGCAGGCAAGGTCATGCTTATGGCGTCGCAACTAGTGCGCGATCGCCCATTTGTCTATTAAAAGCTTTACTTCAGAATGTATGTGGGCTGCAGTGTAAGCCGGTAGAGTATTATACGGTCAGTAACGGACGAGTTGTGTCCTGAAGACTGACGTCACGACCATCTGTTGCAGCTGCGCGTGTGAAAGCAGTGGAGTAGCGCTGGCAGGCCACTTACATTATATTAATAACTAATAAAGGAATAATCTGAGGAACGTCATATTTGATGTTCATACTTCTGTTGTGAAAACAAACAATATGTACAAAGTCTGAGATCAAAAATAGTTGTATTTTGAAAGTTAGTAAAATTCCATAAAAAAACGTAAAATTTTCGACAGTCAAGAATTTAAATAAATACAGTGATGTAATTGTTCACCTTCAGTGACTATGTACGATGATCTGAGAACACCTTCAGTGTTCATATATAAATTTGGAAAGTTTTTACTTTCAGAAAACCTCTGTGACTTTCCTATAATATTAATTTCAAGAATTCTAAGTAAATATGTGTATTGTGTGTTAGGGTGCGTCTGAATGAGAATGCGTGCGTGAGAGTATGTGGGACGTTCGGCATTATTAAAAATCATTCAAGTAATACTCTACAGGAACTGGCAAGTGTTCAACTCTGTACCGTGAACGAATCCACTAGTGGTTCCCCTACTAGTGAATGTCGGATGTCCAAGTATGTATGCTTATGTACAAGACAGCCAGAACATTCGCTATTACATTTTGTTTTGTTTATTTAATTAGAGATTTTTGTGTTATTTAATTTGATGACGTCAATGAGCCTAGGGAAGTGGTTGGTGCTTGCCAGATTTTGGCGCGAGCCGCGCCCTAGAAGTGAGGTCTCATTGGTCGTAAGTGCTGACAGCCAATGAGAAGTGAGACGGTTGGCCGCCTAGCAAGGATATATAGTTTTGAGTGTGGGAGAGTGAGAGGAGAGTCGCGAGCTAGCTTTGATTGGAGGCGGTTATAATGGATGTGACTTTTCGCATTATGTGTAAGATGAAGTCTTGGGATGACTTCCGCGTTATGGTCCAGTGTTAATGGTATCTGTTAGTGACCAGAAACTGTTTATGAAAACTTTAGAGTGTTGTGATAATTCGTTCGGACGAAAATCGCGAGTGAACTTTGAATTATATAGCGTGGCGGTACTGAGTATATTCTTACTGAGTATTTTATGGCGAGCATAAACTTTTACTAAAGACAACCACTGAATAGCGTATGCAGAAGTAATTGGCCGATCATTGACTGTGTTACAAGTAATTGGTTTCGGAATTTGGGAAGGTAAAAATTCTGGCTGTTTGAGGCATGGTGATAACTGTGAGCAGAAACATTAGTAATTTTCGTAAATGTGGGCTGATGATCTCGCTTAACGGCAATAAAGATCTATTGAAGGTTTAAATTTGAGCTTCATGTTTAAAGTACGAGAGACATCCCCTTTCAGAATCATTTCTTTAAAGTACATAGACAATTTTCAGCAAATTTTACTTACAGCGGCCTCCGGCGTGTAGCTATGAGGTTACAGTTTCCTCAACACTGCTTTTCTGTGATCTCGTAAGTAGCTGCAGTCAGGGGTTTACGTGCGAAGATCTACCGCTGTAAAGAGGTAGGTGAACAAAAATTATAAAAGAAATTGTATTGCAGCAGCAACGTATAATCCGTCGCAAATGGAGCATCGCACGCACGCACGTAAAAAGATCCGTCGCATGCTGACTCTCTTTTGGGACGAGAAAGGCGTCATTTTGGAGCATTACATGCCTAGAGGGGCCACTGTCCCCAGTGCATCATACACAGATCTCCTAAAAGATCATCTGCGACCTGCAATCAAATCAAAGCGACGTGGATTGCTGTCAGCAGGCGTCCTTATGCAACATGCAAATGCAAGGCCGCACACTGCCGTACAACAGTTGCAACAATCACAGACCTGCATTTTGAGTGTCTTCCTCATCCACTATACTCACCAGACCTTGCCCCAAGTGATTTCCATATGTTTGGACCACTCAAAGACGCAATGGCAGAAATGAGGTTCCGATCTGATGAAGATGTACGCCACGCGGTGCATGAGTGGTTGCGCGGACTACCAAAAGAATTTTTTTATAAAGGAGCTTATACATTTTGTAAACACTGGAGAATTTGCATTGAGCGTGAGGAGATGATATTGAAAAGTGATATAGCTTTGTACCACTTATGCACAATACATAATATCTTAAAAAAGTATTTAAGGTTTTCATTTGAATCACCCTCGTAGTTATGGAGAACGATTGTATGGGTGGAAACGCTCCCTCTTAACTAAGAGTGGTTTTTGACATGTTTCTTGTTAGATGTTTTATGTATAAAATGAATTTTAAAAATTGATGTCTCGACAACAGCTTAACCCACTTTCACGAACAAACTGTCTACGAGTACGTCTCATTGAGCACCATCGGTCAAAGTAGACTTTTCAAAAGCGCAACTTATTTTGAATTACAGGCCAGAATGTACCTCCTGCATTTTAAAACATTAATTTTTACTGCAATAATGAATAAAATATTAAACTTAGTGTCATCATTACAAAGCAGACACAGATAGTGTAGTATGAATGTACTTGATGCTAATTGTTTATATTTATAACTAACAGAACAATGTAAAATCATTATTTCCGAATTAATATTTAAACTAAGAACAGCAATATAATCCCGAAGAAATTTACGTACAGATCCATGTATGATGTATGTACGAGATATTAAATTTATAGTTTCGTAGTGTGTTTCAGGAGTCAGAAGGGGGTCGGTCTGGCACATCACGGTGAGGGCTTAAACAGTGGGAACCATCTAGGTGTGTTGCTTTACGCTTTGTATTCGATCTGCATTCCTATTTGAGATCTGGAACAGAAAGTAGATATGAGCAGCAGTAGGCGCTTCTAAAATGTGTCGAAATTGTTACAAGTCATGGACTTCTGGTACATGTGTCGCTAGCAGATACTTTAAAATATTTGCAACTTGGAAACTTGGAATATTTCTCATCAGGTGAACAACGCTTAAATGTAAAAACTTTTCTGCAGTTATTTTTGCGAGTGATGTGCACTCGGTATGTAGTTAGTTCCCTGTTATGGGACATTCGCTTTAAACATGCCCCAAAGATTGCTTGACTATTTTCCGGAAGTTTACGCGATGTAAGATACTGTTTGGTTTCGTTCAGGCTGTCGGTCAGGTACTGATTAAGTCAACCTTAAACGAGTATTTCCTTGTGATTAATGATACAGTATATTGAAAATAATCTCAGTTATGTTAAATTTTAAAACACTTTGAGTAGTAAACTTTAGATTTCGCTGCAACATTTCTGTCTGCATTTGTTGAAATTTAGGACGAGTTTTCTTAGGTTTAATGCTAGAAATGGGTCGGTAGGCCCCTAGACTGTAGGGTAGCCAACACCTAACACTCCAACCGAGTATTTGGAGGCCCTATAAACCACGACTTTCTCACTGGCAGTTTATTACTCGTAGTGATAGATATGGCGGCTCATGAATCATAGACCTTGGTGGGGAGGCTTGCGTGCCTCAGCGATACAGATAGCCGTACCGTAGGTGCTACCACAACGGAGGGGTATCTGTTGAGAGGCCAGACAAACGTGTGGTTCCTGAAGAGGGGCAGCAGACTTTCCAGTAGCTGCAAGAGCAACAGTCTGGATGATTGACTGTTCTCGCCTCGTAACAATAACCAAAACGGCCTTGCTTTGCTGGTACTGCGAACGGCTGAAAGCAAGGGGAAACTACGGCCGTAATTTTTCCCGAGGCCATGCAGCTTTTCTGTATGGTTAAATGATGATGGCGTCCTCTTGGGTAAAATATTCCGGAGGTAAAATAGTCCCCCATTCGGATCTCCGGGCGGGGACTACTCAAGAGGATGTCGTTATCAGGAGAAAGAAAACTGGCATTCTACGGATCGGAGCGTGGAATGTCAGATCCCTTAATTGGGCAGGTAGGTTAGAAAATTTAAAAAGATATAGTGGGAATTAGTAAAGTTCGGTGGCAGGAGGAACAAGACTTCTGGTCAGGTGACTACAGGGTTATAAACAAAAAATCAAATAGGGGTAATGCAGGAGTAGGTTCAATAATGAATAGGAAAATAGGAATGCGGGTAAGCTACTACAAACAGCGTAGTGAACGCATTATTGTGGCTAAGATAGATACGAAGCCCACGCCTACTACAGTAGTACAAGTTTATATGCGAACTATCTCCGCAGATGATGAAGAAATTGAAGAAATGTATGATGAAATAAAAGAAATTATTCAGATAGTGAAAGGTGACGAAAATTTAATGGTCATGAGTGACTGGAATTCGGTAGTAGGAAAAGGGAGAGAAGGAAACGTAGTAGGTGAATATGGATTGGGGGTAACAAATGAAAGAGGAAGCCGCCTGGTAGAATTTTGCACATAGCATAACTTAATCATAGCTAACACTTGGTTCAAGAATCATAAAAGAAGGTTGAATACATGGAAGAAGCCTGGAGATACTGACAGGTTTCAGATAGATTATCTAATGGTAAGACAGAGATTTAGAAACCAGGTTTTAAATTGTAAGACATTTCCAGGGGCAGATGTGGACTTTGACCACAATCTATTGGTTATGAACTGTAGATTAAAACCGAAGAAACTGCAAAAAGGTGGTAATTTAAGGAGATGGGACCTGGATAAACTGAAAGAACCAGAGGTTGTACAGAGTTTCAGAGAGAGAATAAGGGAACAATTGACAGGAATGGGGGAAATAAATACAGTAGAAGAAGAATGGATAGCTTTGAGGGACGTAGTAGTGAAGGCAGCAGACGATCAAGTAGGTAAAAAGACGAGGGCTAGTAGAAATCCTTGGGTGACAGAAGAAATATAGAATTTAACTGACGAAAGGGAAAAATATAAAAATGCAGTAAATGAAGCAGGCAAAAAGGAATACAAACGTCTCAAAAATGATATCGACAGGAAGTGCAAAATGTCTAAGCAGGGATGGCTAGAGGACAAATGTAAGGATGTAGAGGCATATCTCACTAGGGGTAAGATAGATACTGCCTACAGGAAAATTAAAGAGACCTTTGGAGATAAGAGAACCACTTGCATGAACATAAAGATCTCAGATGGAAACCCAGTTCTAAGCAAAGACGGGAAACCAGAAAGGTGGAAGGAGTATATAGAAGGTCTATACAAGGGCGATGTACTTGAGGACAATATTATGGAAATAGAAGAGAATGTAGATGAAGATGAAATGGGAGATATGATACTGCGTGAAGAGTTTGACAGAGCACTGAAAGACCTGAGTCGAAACAAGGCCTCGGGCGTAGACAACTTTCCATTGGAACTACTAACGGCCTTGGGAGAGCCAGTCCTGACAAAACTCTACCATCTGGTGAGCAAGATGTACGAGACAGGCGAAATACCCTCAGACTTCAAGATGAATATAATAATTCCAATCCCAAAGAAAGCCGGTGTTGACAGATGTGAAAATTGACGAACTATCAGTTTAATAAGACACAGCTGCAAAATACTAACGCGAATTCATTAGAGACGAATGGAGAAACTGAAAGAAGCTGACTTCGAGGAAGATCAGTTTGGATTCTGTAGATATGTTGGAACACGTGAAGCAATACTGACCCTAAGACTTAACTTAGAAGACAGATTAAGGAAAGGCAAACCTACGTTTCTAGCATTTGTAGACTTAGAGGAAGCTTTTGACTAAGTTGACTGCAATACTCTCTTTCAAATTCTCAAGGTGGCAGGGGTAAAATACAGGGAGCGAAAGGCTATTTACAATTTGTACAGAAACGAGATGGCAGTTATAAGAGTCGAGGGGCATGAAAGGGAAGCAGTGGTTGGGAAAGGACAGAGACAGGGTTGTAGCCTCTCCCCGATGTTATTCAATCTGTATATTGAGCAAGCAGTAAAGGAAACAAAAGAAAAATTCATAGTAGGTATTAAAATCCATGGAGAAGAAGTAAAAACTTTGAAATTCGCCGATGACATTGTAATTCTGTCATAGACAGCAAAGGACTTGGAAGAGCAATTGAACGGAATGGATAGTGTCTTGAAAGGAGGATATAAGATGAACATCAACAAATGCAAAACGAGGATAATGGAATGTAGTCGAATTAAGTCGGGTGATGATGAGGGAATTAGATTAGGAAACGAG
Organism: Schistocerca nitens; assembly: GCF_023898315.1. Lineage (NCBI taxonomy): Eukaryota > Metazoa > Arthropoda > Insecta > Orthoptera > Acrididae > Schistocerca > Schistocerca nitens. The sequence continues at coordinate 99,498,025 of NC_064617.1, forward strand.
ACACTTAAAGTAGTAAAAGAGTTTTGCTATTTGGGGAGCAAAATAACTGATGATGGTCGAAGTAGATAGGATATAAAATGTAGACTGGCAATGGCAAGGAAAGCGTTTCTGAAGAAGAGAAATTTGTTAACATGGAGTATAGATTTAAGTGTCAGGGAGTCATTTCTGAAAGTATTTGTATGGAGTGTAGCCATGTATGGAAGTGAAACATGGACGATAAATAGTTTGGACAAGAAGAGAATAGAAGCTTTCGAAATGTGGCACTACAGAAGAATGCTGAAGATTAGATGGGTAGATCAAATAACTAATGAGGAAGTATTGAATAGGATTGGGGAGAAGAGAAGTTTGTGGCGCAACTTGACTAGAAGAAGGGATCGGTTGGTAGGACATGTTCTGTGGCATCAAGGGATCACCAATTTAGTATTGGAGGGCAGCGTGGAGGATACAAATCGTAGAAGGAGGCCAAGAGATGAATACACTAAGCAGATTCAGAAGGATGTACGTTGCAGTAGGTTCTGGGAGATTAAGAGGCTTGTACAGGACAGAGTAGCATGGAGAGCGTCATCTCTCTCATAATTTACCCATCACATAGCATGTGTTGGTCCCTATTCGATTAACTTCACCTTTCCTTATCGTATCATTTCACACTCTTCAAAATTTTTGCTGCCGTTTATTGTCTTCCTCCCTTTGCTTTCGTTGACCAATTTTTTGTGAACTATGAGAAACAATTATTTCATATAAACAAGGCACTTGATGTTCTCGAAGTACAGAAACGTTCTGTATAGATAATACCTGTTGCCCAACCTCTAACTTCATCTAGGAAACTTGTGGTGTCACCGCCAGACACCACACTTGCTAGGTGGTAGCCTTTAAATCGGCCGCGGTCCATTAGTATACGTCGGACCCGCGTGTCGCCACTGTCAGTGATTGCAGACCGAGCGCCGGCATACGGCAGGTCTAGAGAGACTTACTAGCACTCGCCCCAGTTGTACAGCCGACTTTGCTAGGAATGGTTCACTGACAAATATGCTCTCATTTGCCGAGACGATAGTTAGCATAGCCTTCAGCTACGTCATTTGCTACGACCTAGCAAGGCGCCATTACCAGTTTATATTGAGATTGTTATTACAGTACCGTCAAGAGCGATGTACACCAATTATGGATCAAAGTTAAGTATTCCAAGAACTACGTTCTTTTCTTATTAGACTCAACTCCTTTAATTGTTCCAGACCTCACGCCAGTCTGCGTGAGCTTTGAACGCATGCATTTAGGCCTCATCTAGCAAAACGGTGTTGGCTCTTCTGCCAACACTACAAAACTGTTTGAAAAATTTGGTATTTTAACAACAGCCTCATAATGCATGAATGCATGAACGTAATGAGGGGCAAACAATAATAGCATACACAAACATAAAAGCAATAACGAAAATACACGCAGTTATTCACAACTTAAACCTTAATCTCCAACAGAAAGGACCTAACAATGCTATCACAAAACCATTTGATTAGTTCCCACGTGCATTAAAAGTGGTGGCAGAATTTGAAAGTCTGCAAAAATTGAAATCATTTCTACTAGACAACTCGTTGTACTCCATACATGAACATTTAACAGAGAGTATGTGTTTGGTTACATTAAAAGCTTATGAAGATGTCGGTATGTTAATGTTCTACGATGATAATCTCGTGGTAGAGCGCCCATAAGCTCTTTCCAAGAATGATCTAAATCTAGTCATGTTTACACGGAGAGAAGGTATCTTTTTTGTAAATGTGTTGAATGTTTCACATATGGCAAGCAGTTGTAAATATGTATCACAGAACACATAAAAAGCTGAAGTAATCAAACATACACTTGCGGATACATCTCCGTGACCAGAGCACAGGTAGAGAATACTCCCATCTGAAGTCCTGCGTAGCTGTTTAGGTAGAGTACGTCTTATCATACAGTCAATCCTTCCTCCTGGCGTAAGCCTTGGAAGCCGAATAGCTATTTCCATTCTACTGGCTACGATGTCCACACTATACCAGCGCCATGTACTAAACTAATTAGGAAGAATAAGTGCCACGTAAACAGGACCCGAACGGGCTACCATAGAAATAGGGCTACCCTATACAAACGAGGTGTCCTGAAATTGACTGCACCCTATCACTCAACATCACTCCAGGAGACAGCAGCCTGGAAAATTGAGTGAATTCCAGAAACTTTAAATCTGATGTAGTTTTCTGAATATTAAATGCAGTGTCAAAGTGATATACATGTCACTGGTGTGCAAAACTCAATGACGAAGGTAACTGTCACACGATGAGTCATTGTCAAGTAACAGACCACTGAAATTTGGAACATAAATGAAAAACAAAACTGCTGCAATATAATACAGAAAGGTACCGAACGAAATACGCAAAGAGTAACAGAAATTGCATTTTTATTCGAAGAACAATTACAATGAAGTTCCCGTGATTCATGAAAGTCACCTGGACATTACAAACGGCGGGACATGGTTCCTGATAGGGCGTGTCTTCACCGCGATGTTTTTGTGGTAGGACGTTATATTCCTCCTCCAGCAGTGCATGTGGGAGTACTGTATGAGGTGTCTCTAACAAATCCCACACGTGATCGATGGGATTTATCCCTGGTATGCATACTCTTGGTCCAACGGACCCGCAGAGAGCTTTGACTTTCAATTACTATATGAAAGACTTAAAATTGTTGCCCAGCTCGCAAGTTATGCTCTCTTGCGGTATTCTGTAACACATTAAAGATACCATTAGAAATCTGTATCATTAGCTTTAAGTGTCACTTACGTTTTCGTCTTTATACCACACGATTACAAAACCTGTATCCGATGGACCCCGTGGTTTATGTTGCAGTATTATCAGACTGCATTTTGTTGGAATTCAGAGAATGCATTATAGCTACACCTACACATTGTTGTCATTGCAGAAAATATGGTGTTACAACTCGCAACTCTGTTCAACTGTCAGATAGCGTACTCCAGTGTTGCGCAACAGAGCGAAATAGTAAAGATGTAGGAGTTCGCTGTACAACAGTGTTGTGTTTGACTTTCGATACGAACTCGGAAAAAAGGTAAGTGTCATTTGTAACACTAAACAATAAAATGAAAAGCAGTTACATCCCTACAGTCGACAGAAACAGAAAGTAATGAGGTTATTTCTTCACAATATTTTTTTCATATAGAATGTCAGAATCTGCATCAAAAAAAAAAAAAATGAGCAGGAAAGAAGACATTATACGCTTATCAAGCACAAATTTTGAATCAATTGTTTGTCAATGAGTAGCTGAAGATGATGATTTCCTTTCAGATATAAGTACTGCTTCAGATGAAACCCATGAAATTGTTCTTCAAGCAACGGGATGCAACTCTTTGAGTGAAGAACAAAATAGTAGTGATGGTGGTGGTGATGATGATGACGATGACGTAGGTAATAATGCCTCTGGACAAATAAACAGTGGAAATGCTAACATACATATTGCTCCAAATGGTATGCAATGGAGCAAGTGTCCCCAAGTGCAAAATAAAATAACTGCACACAATTTGGTGAATTTTATTCCAGGACCAGCAAGGGGCATAATCGCTTATACCCCGAAAGATGCTTGCGATTTATTTATTCCTGTAGCCATTGTGGATGAAATTGTGAGAAGCTAAACCTAGAAGCAAGAGGAGTTTGTGTATCAAGAAAAATAAACTGGAATGATTTAGCTAGAGACGAGATGTTCGCCTTCTGGGGAACTTTACTTCATATTGGAGCGGATAAGGGTTGAGATGTTCCCATCAGGGGACTTTTTGTGGGAAAGTTTTCCAATCCGTTATGCAGGGCTACAACGTCAGTGTGTCGGTTTGAGGCAACAAGAAGATTCGTTAGATCTGATGACAAAAGAACAACAGAGCCTAAGCTACAAACTGATGAGCTTGCTGCTGTATCCCATGTATGGAAAATGTTTACTGGACACTGCAAGAAAATAATGATACCTAAAAGTGGATGAACAGCTAGTTCCATTTAGGGGCCGCTGTGAGCTGCAGCAGTATACTCCAAAGAAGCCTGGAAAGTATGGGCTGAAGATATTCTGGATGTGTGAAGCTGAAACTGGTTATGCCATTGACAGGATGGTGTACATGGGACCAGAACCACGTGAACCATACCAAAAAAATTTGGACCTTACCACAGTGAAGAACCTTATAGGCAATATAGATGGTAAAACTAGAAATGTTACTGTAGATAATTATTTTACAAGTGTATCATTGGCAGAACATCTGTTGAGTAAAAACCTAACTGTTGTGGGAACAATGAGGATGAATAAAAGAGATATTTCAAAAGGCATGAAGCCAAAAAGGAGCAGAACAGTAAATTCAAGAAATAACGATGGTTAGTTTTTCGCCAAAGAAAATAAGTGTGTAATACTCCTAAGTACCATGAATCATGATAAATCAATAGATGAACGACGTCCAAATTGGAAGCAGACTGTGAAATTTTATAATCAAACGAAGGGTGGTGTGTATGTTATGGATCAACTAGTGAATAATTATATATGCAAAAGACAAATTAAACGTTGGACAATGGCTACCTGGTACAACATAATGGATGTATGCACTCTAAATGTTTTATTCTTTAGAAAATACGACATCCTTCTTACCACGAAGGGCTTTTGCACAAGAGGAGACTTTACATCAAGAACCTTCCAGTGGAGATGCTCTAACCGTTTATGGTCAGATCGTCTAATACCTTCTTACAGAAATCCATATACCTGGCTGTGGAAAAGTTCGTTACTATTCCTAACACAAAACAGCAGTAGTAACAACGACACCACAGTGAGTCTCCAGAAGAGAAGGTGTTCGTTGTGTCCTCATTCAAACGACAGAAAAACAAAAACAATGTGCTGTAAGTGCACAAAACATGTGCGCCAAGACCATAGCAGTGTGGTGTGTAACAACTGTAAAAATTAATGTCATCCTCGTTTGCTTAATGATTTGTTCTTTGTGAATACCGTAATCGCCTATCTGATAACAGTTTGTGATAATACTAGTGGCTTATGTTTCACTTTTTATAATGTAATATATTAAATGAAAATTATTCAGGATTAAAAATGTACTCCTTTTAATTTAATAAAAGGGTTAAAAATTATCACAGCTGTCTTATATTATGATGATGAATCTTGAAACAAAATGTTCGTGCAAATTAATATCCACAAAACACTTTTTCGTTGAAATTCTCGAATTAGACATAAGGGGTCCAACGGTTCCAGGGTATGTAAATGTGGAAAAAATATAGGTCATGCACAGAAGGGTTAAGTCGGTGGGACGGGCCGGCCGGCATAGTCGCCGAGTATGATGGCCTTCCGAGAGATACTCCGCTTGCGCAGTTCAATCTGGTCGCGAATTATCATCCACAAAAATGAAGTCAGTGCCGAATCCACCCCTGAATTGACGAACGTGAGGGAAAGGTACAGTGTCGTAACGAAGTTAAATGGTGAGTGCATCGCGTTCAAAGACCTTGAAGTCATTCCACTCATACGGCGTTATGCCTCCCCACACCGTAACACGCGAACCACCCAAACGATCATGTTGGACAGTGTTCCTGGCTGTATTACCTGTTCCCATTGTAACGGAACATATTAAAGGCTTTACTTTCCCGAAGTATGCGATACCCTCCAAATTCAACCAGTTTAATGAGTATTTATGATTATAGAAAAGTTATTGTGTATGTGAACAATGATTGCATAACATGTCTCCATAAATAGTCAACCCATTAAATTATACTGAATAACTGACCCACACAAAAGTTTATATCACCTGATCACTGATACAGCAAATGTCATCATGAAAAACACTAAGTTTATCTTAAATAATTAATATGAAGTACGAAAAATAGTGGCCAACTTAGGTATTTTGGATCTCCTTAAATAAAAATCACCCAGTGAAACCTATTTGTTCACTAGGAGCGTTTTCACTCAGTATTCACGTAATCAATCCTATTTTAGACGAAAACCAATGTAATTCTTCATAATTCATGTTACTTACTTATTTATGCAAATTAGAGAAGTCAATTGACAAACTTCTAAAAAATGGCCTTTTTGTAACAGAGAATTATTCTGTCAAGTCAACAAATCTGTCTGTCATTTTCATAACATGTTAAATTATGTCACTCGATGCAAATTAATAACTTTTCTGCACAAATTATGATAACAGATGTACATGTGACTCATAAACTATATCTCTTTTTAGTAGTTCTTTGACAATGTTATAAATACAAGCAGCGAGAAGGGTCGGGAGGCAGTCGGAGGCAGTCAGGGGCAGTCGCAATGTCACTTTGGTGAAGTGTGTTTCTGTGTTATTGTTTGGGATGGAAAATTAATGCAAAGAACATGTAAAGGAAGTACTACTTTGTGTTGTGTTATGGTCTTTGGTGGACAGTGGAATTAAGATGGCCACCAAAGTAATAAATATTTGATGTTTACATATGTGTTGGTTTCGCTCGTTCTTTATCATCAAAAGCACATGAAAAACATGGGACCTCATGTGTTTACCCTAGACAACCAGATTTAGAGCCAGCATCAGCAACGAGACACAGCAGCGATCCAGCAAGCAGCAGCGATTACTACAATACAATACATTGTAATGGCGCCAACCTAACATCAAGTGCTAACAAGCTCCGTAAATGGGAGTGAAATAGTGCGTTTACAGCAATTAGCAAGATATCAACGACTTAGGCGGACCATTACACCATCTCTCGCCACTTGGCAGTACTAGCGGAATATCAGATGAATAAAGTTTCTGCGGCTGCACACCAGCAATCGGATGGGTCTGTAAAGATACGTATTATAAAACCGATGTGTCTGTTTATGTATGTATCCGTGTTTCACATCTCCTCCTAAGTCACTGGGCCGATTTCAACCCTTGGTACGCATATCACTGACCGTCTGATAGGAATTGCTGTGGGGATAAGAACCAGCTACCTATCAAAGGAGTGGGACTGAAAAATCAGTGTAGCCCAAGACATGTCACCCTGTATTTGAGAATGGTAACACTTAGCAACTTGTTACAAACTTAACACATAATTTAAAACCCTTAGGAAACTTATTCTCGCTGACGATCTCCACAAAATCACGAAAGGAAAGATACTTATCATTTAATTCCATTTCATGTTCATGCAATAAAACTGAAGCAGGAAACATGACGTTTTAATTTATTAATTATTTACTGCTAACTCTATCCACAACACGGTGCGCAGATAGTAGCCACTTGTACCACTGGATGTACCTGAAAAATTGTATAACTGTGCAGCACACAATTCAGGAGATATGACATCACAAACACTGAGTTACATGATAATATTCTGAAGAGCGAAACTCGCTAGAGATACAGATGAAATATGTGTACAAATATATATGAATTATGTTAAATATTTCTGGAACATATTTGGCATGTGCATGTGCAGACAATGTGTTGGGCCAAAAAGCTCCTCATAAGCCCCTGAAACAATTTCAACCAAAATTGGTACACATTTATTTACTTTTTTTTTGGTCATCAGTTTACCGACTGGTTTGATGCGGGCCGCCACGAATTCCTTTCCTGTGCTAACCTCTTCATATCAGAGTAGCACTTCCAACCTACGTCCTCAATTATTTGCTTGACGTATTCCAATCTCTGTCTTCCTCTACAAGTTTTGCCCTCTACAGCTCCCTCTAGTACCATGGAAGTCATTCCCTCATGTCTTAGCAGATGTCCTATCATCCTGTTCCTTCTCCTTATCAGTGTTTTCCACATATTCCTTTCCTCTCCGATTCTGCGTAGAACCTCCTCATTCCTTACCTTATCAGTCCACCTAATTTTCAACATTCGCCTATACCACCACATCTCAAATGCTTCGATTCTCTTCTGTTCCGGTTTTCCCACAGTCCATGTTTCACTACCATACAATGCTGTACTCCAGACGTACATCCTCAGAAATTTCTTCCTCAAATTACGGCCGGTATTTGATATTAGTAGACTTCTGTTGGCCAGAAATGCCTTTTTTGCCATAGCGAGTCTGCTTTTGATGTCCTCCTTGCTCCGTCCGTCATTGGTTATTTTACTGTCTAGGTAGCAGAATTCCTTAACTTCATTGACTTCGTGACCATCAATCCTGATGTTAAGTTTCTCGCTGTTCTCATTTCTACAACTTCTCATTACCTTCGTCTTTCTCCGATTTACTCTCAAACCATACTGTGTACTCATTAGACTGTTCATTCCGTTCAGCAGATCATTTAATTCTTCTTCACTTTCACTCAGGATAGCAATGTCATCAGCGAATCGTATCATTGATATCCTTTCACCTTGTATTTTAATTCTACTCCTGAACCTTTCTTTTATTTCCATCATTGCTTCCTCGATGTACAGATTGAAGAGTAGGGGCGAAAGGCTACAGCCTTGTCTTACACACTTCTTAATACGAGCACTTCGTTCTTGATCGTCAACTCTTATTATTCCCTCTTGGTTGTTGAACATATTGTATATGACCCGTCTCTCCCTATAACTTAACCCTACTTTTTTCAGAATCTCGAACAGCTTGCACCATTTTATATTGTCGAACGCTATTTCCGGGTCGACAAATCCTATGAATGTGTCTTGATTTTTCTTTAGCCTTGCTTCCATTATTAGCCGTAACGTCAGAATTGCCTTTCTCATCCCTTTACTTTTCCTAAAGCCAAACTGATCGTCACCTAGCGCATTCTCAATTTTCTTTTCCATTCCTCTGTATCTTATTCTTGTAAGCAGCTTCGATGCATGAGCTGTTAAGCTGATTGTGCGATAATTCTCGCACTTGTCAGCTCTTGCCGTCTTCGGAATTGTGTGGATGATGCTTTTCCGAAAGTCAGATGGTATATCGCCAGACTCGTATATTCTACACACCAACGTGAATAGTCGTTTTGTTGGCACTTCCCCAATGATTTTAGAAATTCTGATGGAATGTTATCTATCCCTTCTGCGTTATTTGACCGTAAGTCCTCCAAAGCTCTTTTAAATTCCGATTCTAATACTGGATCCCCTATCTCTTCTAAATCGACTCCTCTTTCTGAAGTATTTTTCTGTTACCCATGGTTTCTTCGCAGCTACCTTCTTTGTACCTATGTTTTCCTTCCCAACTTCTGTGATGGCCCTTTTTAGAGATGTCCATTCCTCTTCAACTGTCCTGCCTACTGCGCTATTCCTTATTGATGTATCTATAGCGTTAGAGAACTTCAAACGTATCTCGTCATTCCTTAGTACTTCCGTATCCCATTTCTTTGCGTATTGATTCTTCCTGACTAATGTCTTGAACTTCAGCCTACTCTGCATCACTACTATATTGTGATCTGAGTCTATATCTGCTCCTGGGTACGCTTTACAATCCAATATCTGATTTCGGAATCTCTGTCTGACCATGATGTAATCTAATTGAAATCTTCCCGTATCTCCCGGCCTTTTCCAAGTATACCTCCTCCTCTTGTGATTCTTGAACAGGGTATTCGCTATTACTAGCTGAAACGTGTTACAGAACTCAATTAGTCTTTCTCCTCTTTCATTCCTTGTCCCAAGCCCATATTCTCCTGTAACCTTTTCTTCTACTCCATCCCCTACAACTGCATTCCAGTCGCCCATGACTATTAGATTTTCGTCCCCCTTTACATACTGCATTACCCTTTCAATATCCTCATACACTTTCTCTATCTGTTCATCTTCAGCTTGCGACGTCGGCATGTATACCTGAACTATCGTTGTCGGTGTTGGTCTGCTGTCGATTCTGATTAGAACAACCCGGTCACTGAACTGTTCACAGTAACACACCCTCTGCCCTACCTTCCTATTCATAACGAATCCTACACCTGTTATACCATTTTCTGCTGCTGTTGATATTACCCGATACTCGTCTGACCAGAAATCCTTGTCTTCCTTCCACTTCACTTCACTGACCCCTACTATATCTAGATTGAGCCTTTGCATTGCCCTTTTCAGATTTTCTAGTTTCCCTACCACGTTCAAGCTTCTGACATTCCACGCCCGGACTCGTAGAACGTTATCGTTTCGTTGATTATTCAATCTTTTTCTCATGGTAACCTCCCCCTTGGCAGTCCCCTCCTGGAGATCCGAATGGGGGACTATTCCGCAATCTTTTGCCAATGGAGAGATCATCATGACACTTCTTTAAATACAGGCCACATGTCCTGTGGATACACGTTACGTGTCTTAATGCAGTGGTTTCCATTGCTTTCTGCATCCTCATGTCGTTGATCATTGTTGATTCTTCCGCCTTTAGGGGTAATTTCCCACCCCTAGGACAAGAGAGTGCCCTGAACCTCTATCCGCTCCTCCGCCCTCTTTGACAAGACCGTTGGCAGAATGAGGCTGACTTCTTATGCCGGAAGTCTTCGGCCGCCAATGCTGATTATTTATCAAAATTTAGGCTGTGGCAGGGATCGAACCCGGGACCGAAGACGTTTTGATTATGAATCAAAGACGCTACCCCTACACCACGGGCTTTATTTACTAATCTGGAATGAAATACAGTACGGGTACGAACCACCAACCTCCTAATGGGATGAGCGTGATAATGAGGAGAGAGAAGGGGGAAGGTGGAGATGGACACAGATATGAGGAGGAGTAAATGGGGAGAGAGATGGGGTGAGGAAGTAGACAAAGAAAAGGAGAAGATCAGGAAACGAATGAGGAGGAGATGGAGAGACACAGGGGCTGGAAAGTTAGGCAGAGGAAAGGAGGCAGGAGGAGATGTAGAGAGGGAAAGAAGCGGGGAAGGAAATGGGCAGAGAAATGGAAGATGAGAAGATGATAAACAAGGGGGAAGGAAGAGATGGACAAAGAAAGAGAGAGAGTGGAAGGAGATGGACAGAGTGGGAAGAAGGCGATGGAATTAGGTAGAGAGGGAGGGAGCAGATGAACAGATGGGAGTGAGGGGAATAGTTGGACAGAGAGACGGGAAAGGATTAGTTAGCCTAACAAAAAAAATAAAAACTGAATACTCTGTACTGCAACCATCCAGATGGTACAGAGTGTCTTTGCATTTCGTATTGATTGCAGATACTACATGGACTTTTTCCATACTTAATGAAAGTAATTGACATAAACTATCTGCTTAAGCTGGACAGTACAATAAAGTCCTCGCCATATGAATAAGTTTCCCACAGTAGCCTAAAAATTTGCACACGTTACGTAAAATGATGACTTACGGCACGCCAACAAGCACCACCAACAAAACCTTCCGTTTGACATGCTATCTATACCTCAGAAACGAAATTCTCTTACATGACCTTTTTCAATAGATATCTCCAGCAGAAGAAATTTTAAATGTTGAAAGAGTTAACAGAAAAGTGCACCTGCGTCTGACTCAGAAATTTCCGAGAGAGAAAAAGAAATGTGACGTCAGTGACAACACATACTTGAAATCCTTGCCGTGAGGAATTCCAGAAAGAAATCCGGTGTCTCTTTTACGTATTTTGTGCGTTGACTGAGCGCCCGTTCGTACCTTGCTGCAGCACGTAATTTCACGTTACAGGCGGACAAAATTTTCCCCTTGACTTACCAGGAGCAGCCATGTGTAAAAGCTTCCGCCCTGTGCTAACACTGGTTACAGCAACTGCGCTTATTCTTCTCCTGCTGCAGTTCCACGTGAGGTAATTCTCATGGGTTCACCGCTGTCCACATGTTATCTGCGTAGTCAGTAAACTCCACTTTGACATTCTCCTTAAACATTCCATTTAAGCCGTTACAATACACGAGGCTCCGTTCCTCACTGATCTTTCTCGAGCAGCTGGCTTATTCGCCACACGTTTGCTTATAATACCCATGATGACGTTTATTACAAAAGAATCTTATTCAGTTATAGCTGCAAACAGAACTTCAGTATCCACCATCCAGCTGAATGCAACTGTCTGCAGTTGACAAACAGTTGTCTTTCCAACTTGGAGAATATAACTGTAGGCAGGATCTCAAACCACTACAAGAGCTGGTAATGGAGCTGACAGTGACTCAGCTGTCACTGCATTTACTGTAGTATCTGTCGATACAGTTAAAACAAGAATTACCCCGCACACTTTATAAATTTTGTTCACGCCACACAGAAGATCAAAATTATTAAAACGCATATGTTATGCTTTTAATATTAAGAATAATATCAGTTTTCCATATATTGGATCCAACTCGAAATTTGTTTATTTAATGTTATTTCCGTATGAACTCATCGATATTAAAAATTATTGATAACAAACTTTCAAAATAACTCCGCAAAATTATTAAAAAAGTAAGTCATTCGTCAAGGAAACTATTTTCTTTTATCTGTACACAATCATTGTCCTTATTGTGCGGTTTCACGTGCGGTTAGTTGAAACATAGGTAAGTGGGCTATGCACAGTTTTATTTAAAAAGAATTGTTCGACGAAATCAAAGGGTCGAAATGCACCCATCTGCTTTCATCCACATAGCTAAACTTCTGCAGATAATAATGCGTAACTTTGATCCTGCAGTCAAATAATCTATGAAGTGATAAAATAATCAGAAATATTAAATAAAAGATAGGTGAGAAGTTAGTGAAATGGTTCTATTAATAATGTCTGAAATTGATATAGACGACACTCGAGAATAAACAGAGAGCGGTGGTACAGTCACCAATTATAAAACACCCAGAGAGATTATCTTATTACAATGGAATAAACTTGCGTTAAGCGCGCTGCAAGAATGATTGCGCTAGCTAAAGAGTCGTCCAAGACGAACAAAGAACTAAGTCCATTTCAAGATAGCAAAACACGAAATGCTGGTCAGATCAGATTAATTCAGTAAAAAATAACGCTCTGTCTACTCTAATTCCGTAACGCAAGCAGAAAAGTAAAAGTTCTGCACTGATGCATATCCCGAATCCGTGAGACTTAAAGTCCCTTCAGATGTTAATGTTTCCTAACAGCTGTTCACCAACTAGAATTCAATAGTTAACATGCAGGTATGTATAATGATTAGCTGAAATTGTTAGCAATTGAATTTATTGAATCTGCGATACTGGTTACATATATACCCTAGTTGGAGTAATGCAGGAGTGGGTTTAATAACGAATAAAAAATAGGAGTATGGGTAAGCTACTACAAACTGCATAGTGAACGATTTATTGTGGCCAACATAGATACGAAGCCCACGCCTACCACAGTAGTTCAAGCCTATATGCCAATTAGCTCCGCAGATGACGAAGAGGTTGGTGAAATGTATGATGAGATAAAAGAAATTATTCAGATAGTGAAGGGAGACGGAAATTTAGTAGTCATGGGTGACTAGAATACGGCAGTAGGAAAAGAAAGATAAGGAAACGTAGTAGGTGAATATGGAATGCGGGTAAGAAATGAAAAAGAGCCTGGTAGAATTTTGCACAAAGCGTAACTTAATCATAGCTAACACTTGGGTTAAGAATCATAAAAGAATGTTGTATACATGGTAGAGGGTTGGAGATACTGGAAGGTTTCAGATAGATTATTTAATGGTAAGACAAAGATTAAGGAACCAAGTTTGAAATTGTAAGACATTTCCAGGGGCAGATGTGGACTCTGACCACAATCTATTGGTTATGAACTGTGGATTAAAACTGAAGATACTGCAAAAAAGTGGGAATTTGAGGAGATGGGACGTGGATAAACTGACAGAACCAGAGGTTGTAGCGAGTTTCAGGAAAGCATTTGGAAACGAGTAACAAGAATGGGGGAAAGAAATACAGTAGAAGAAGAATGGTTAGCTTTGACGGATGAAATAGTGAAGGTGGCAGAGGAAAAAGTACGTTAAAAGGCCAGAGCTACTAGAAATCCTTGGGTAAAAGAAGAAATATTGAATTTAATTGATGAAAGAAGACAATATAAAAATGCAGTAAATGAAGCAGGCAAAAAGGAATACAAACGTTTCAAAAATAAGATAGACATGAAGTGCAAAGTGGCTAAGCAGTGATGGCTAGAGGACAAATGTAAGGATGTGGAGGCATATATCACTAGGCGTAAGATAGATACTGCCTAGAAGGGAAGACCTTTGGGGAAAATAGAACCACTTGTATGAATATCAACCCAGTTCCAAGCAAAGAAGGGAAAGCAGAAAGTTGGAAGGAGTACATAGAGGGTCTATACAAGGAAGATGTACTTGAGGACAATATTATGGAAATGGAAGAGGATGTAGATGAAGATAAAATGGCGTATATAATACTGCGTGGAAAGTTTGACAAAGCACTGAAAGACCTGAGTCGAAACAAGGCTCCAGGAGTAGACAACATTCTATTGGAACTACTGATAGCCTTGGGAGAGACAGCCCTGACAAAACTCTACCATATGGTGAGCAAGATGTACGAGACAGGCGAAATATCCTCAGACTTCAAGATGAATATAATAATTCCAATCCCAAAGAAAGCCGGTGTTGACAGATGTGAAAATTGACGAACTATCAGTTTAATAAGACACGGCTGCAAAATACTAACGCGAATTCATTAGAGACGAATGGAGAAACTGAAAGAAGCTGACCTCGAGGAAGATTGGATTCTGTAGATATGTTGGAGCACGTGAAGCAATACTGACCCTAAGACTTACCTTAGAAGACAGATTAAGGAAAGGCAAACCTACGTTTCTAGCATTTGTAGACTTAGAGGAAGCATTTGACTATGTTGACTGGAATACTCGCTTTCAAATTCTGAAGGTGGCAGGGGTAAAATACAGGGAGCGAAAGGCTATTTACAATTTGTACAGAAACCAGATGGCAGTTATAAGAGTCGAGGGACATGAAAGGGAAGCAGTTGTTGGTAAGGGTGTAAGACAGGGTTGTAGCCTCTCCCCGATGTTATTCAATGTATATATTGAGCAAGCAGTAAAGGAAACGAAAGAAAAATTCGGAGTAGGTATTAAAATCCATGGAGTATTAATAAAAACTTTGAGGTTGGCCGATGACATTGTAATTCTCTCAGAGACAGCAAAGGACCTGGAAGAACAGTTGAACGGAATGGACAGTGTCTTGAAAGGAGGATTAAGATGAACATAAACAAAAGCAAATCGAGGGTAATGGAATGTAGTCGAATTAAGTTGGGTGATGCTGAGGGAATTAGATTTGGAAATGAGACACTTAAAGTAGTAAAGGAGTTTTGCTATTTGGGGAGCAAAATAACTGATGATGGTCGAAGTGGGAGGACATTAAATGTAGACTGGCAACGGCAAGGAAAGAATTTCTGAAGAAGAGGAATTTGTTAACATCGAGTATAGATTTAAGTGTCAGGAAGTCGTTTCTGAAAGTATTTGTATGAGTGTAGTCACGTATGGAAGTGAAACATGGACGATAAATAGTTCGGGCAGGAAGAGAATAGAAGCTTTCGAAATGTGGTGTTACAAAAGAATGCTGAAGATTGGATGTGTAGAACACATAACTAATGGGGATGTATTGAATAGAATTGGGGAGAAGAGAAATTTGTGGCACAACATGACTAGAAGAACGGATCGGTTGGTAGGACATGTTCTGAGTTATCAAGGGATCACCAATTTAGTATTGGAGGGCAGCATGGGGTGTAAAAATAGTAGAGGGAGAGAAGAGATTAATACACTAAGCAGATTCTGAAGGATGTAGGTTGCGGTAGGTACTGGGAGATGAGGAAGCTTACACAGGATAGAGTAGCATGGAGTGCTGCATGAAACCAGTCTCTGGACTTTAGACGACAACAACAACAAGAACATAGAGTCCCCTACTGGCCTAAGTTATTTGCATAAATACTGGATGCGTCCAGGTCGGTACCAGAACTTACTATATATCTAGGCATATATAGATTTTGATGTTGATACTTGCATCGTAATATTCTCATGGTCTGATATTAAGCATCGTTGGTAAATTTCTATTTTTGTTATGAGTCACAAGGCATGTTATAGACTTTGTTCTGCTAAATAAACTTATTTGGTAACTGCAGTAGCTTTCTATTTGCAGATCTGAAGACGGCAATGACCGACACTAATAATTGTGATTTGTACAGTTTATGTGATCCAGACAGATCTATACAAGTAAAGTGTTATAACATAATCGTAACTTAGTTTACATACCTTATGTCTTTAATTGGTAATTGTTTTACGCATCAATGGAGGGTCATTGCAAGGAGAATATAACTGTAAAGTAACAGAAGTTGATTTATCTGTTAAAACAGCTCACAACTGTTAAACGTAATTTTTGAAATTGTGACAGGAAATACTTCTGCAGCAGTTCATTCTTAACTGACTATAGTTTCTGGCGGGAAAGGCTGTACTTCTAGCTGAAAGCTGACGCTTTAATATATTTCTATCATAAAATCGATTAACAGGCAGAAAGCGCGGAGAATAATGTCGATTAGACACTAAAACGGTTCAGTATACGTTAAATTCTGTGACATGCTGTATACAAAACAAAATAATTTAGCTTTCCATGTCGCAGCAGAGTGTGGAAATGTAGGTATCATAGACAAAGTACACTGCATTCAAGTTAGAAATGTATAACACATAAGTGAGGGGTAATAATACACTGACTTCATTTGGAAATCACTAGTGATTCAAGCCAACCAGGAAATGCAAGTAAGAAAGTATTGAAGTATTTTCCTGGAGAAGTACGTTTTGCAATTGAGATAGGGCAATAGCTGGAGAGGACGTGAAGTATTTAAAAATTAGAAAAGCATACAAGCAAATTCAGAACTCCTTCATACCAGTCGAAAGAAAGAAAATGACTAAAGAATTACGCTTTTGTCAAAATCTGACTATCAAAATTTCATTTTGCTTTATTTTATAACGAAATTAGTTATTGAAATAGTATGTGCTATCTCTTACTCATACAGGATGTCCCGCAATAATGTATACACTATTGGAAACGAAATTTATTCTTCATAAAAACGAATACAAAATTTTTTTCTGGATAGTAGTTCCGAAGGCAGTCAAACAATTAGCAACGCTATCATTTGTTGCAAAATTTAAAAAAGAAGATGTTATCGATGGAATAATTCAAGTGGGTGTGAAAGAGGTACGGAGAACTAAGAATGTGTGTAGGGTTTGGTGAGTTTGAGAGATGAATTTGGAACACCATCACGATCACGATTAACAGCTACAAGAATCGGAGACATGTCCATGGAGCGGTACGTGATGTGAAGAAGGTACGAAGGGGAAGAAACAGACGTTAAACTGACAACGAAATTGTCGATGCTGTGATTTATGCGAACACACAATCACCCGAAAAGTTTGTGAAGCATTGCTCTCGTGGGACTGGGATCAACGAAACCAGCGTTCACCGAATTTTCCAGGCTAAAGATCCGGAAGCCTTACATTCCATTGCTTCTCAGTCTGCTCAGTTGACATATGCCCTTACTTTTTTAATGCGAATAGGCCATTTGATGACGTTCCAGTCTCAGTTCTTCGTTCTTTGTTCTTTTCTTTTCTTCCCGTATACTTTCATCTGTTTACTACGTTTCTTCTTGCTGCCTTCAGACCCTTTAGAACCAGTCTTTTTAGTTGTCCCGCTTCGGAATCCTTCTATTTTCAGTACTTCTACCCGGAAGGCATCTCTGTTGTTTATGCCTTCTGATTTTATATTGTTTCTTCCTGAATTCTTTTTTAACTTCGTTGACCCAGCTTGTTGTGGACTTCATACCCCACAAATATTGAAAATTTTATTAGTTAATCTACTGTCTTGCGTTCAAAATAAATGTCCAAGAAGTATGAGTCTTCTATTTCTCATTACGTTTAAGATATCTCTGTATTTTGGTGTATTTTAGCATTACTTAGTAATTTACAATCTTTTGCTGTTTTTTGTTCCTAATATTTTCCTTATAATTCGCCTTTCTAAAGCTTCTAATGTATCTAAATTTTAGTTGAATGTCAGCCATTCGCCCGCATATAGGCATTCCGGCTTCACAAATGTGCTATAATGGTTAATTTTTGCATTTTTGGATAAGTACTTTTTATTGGAGAGGTCTCTGGCGATACCATATTCTCTCCCCATTTTTTGCAACCTTTCTCCTATTTCAGACTTCTCCAAAGCATTTTCTAGGATTATCTCCTCTAGATATTTGAATTCTTCTCCACTCGGCAAACATCTGTTTACAGGTATTTTGGAGCCTCCTTAACATTTGTTACCATTTTTTTTTTCAGAGAAATTCTTAAGCCATTTCTGCTGGCTATTTCTTTCAGGAGATTTATTTGTGTTACAGCGGATGCCACATTTTCAGAAAGCATAGAAAAAATACCTGCAAAAGCAAGACAGTTGATTTCAAGCTTTTTGCTTCTTCCTCCTAACTTTGTAGGCGAGATGTTGAGTTCAGTAAGTATTTTGTTCTAAATTTTCACTGTTTTCCCTAACACACTATTAAAAAGAATTGAGGATAGGTCGTCACCTTGTTGTAATCCTGTATTTATTTAGAAAGGCTGCGAAATTTATTCCATTAATTTTAGATTACACAATATATCTGTCAGTATTTCAAGAATTAGGTTTGCCAGTTTAAGACTTTGCGCCATATTCTCGAATTATTTTACCTATAGTTTCTCTGTAAATAGAATCAAATGCCTTTTTGAAATTCACAAACATAACTACAATGTCCTTTGGACCAAATAATCTATGGTGAATTACTAACTTAAATATTTGTTCTGGGTATGATCTTCCATTTCTAAAACTATTTTGATATTCACCTAAATGGCTGCCTAGTTTTATTTCTATAATGCTTAATGAAATCTTGGAAAATGCTTTGTATGCCACTGGCGGTAAAGAGGTTCCTCTGTAGTTGTTCACATCCTGTTTATGACTTTTTCTTGTGGCGTGGATGTACCAAGGGTATATTTTCCATTCCCTTGGGATGCTTTCCAGATTTCTTCAAAGATTGACTTTAGCTCATTTGCTACTGGCAATAACCACTTTAAAAGTTCAACTGTTATAGAATCTTCTCCACTGGCTTTGGGCAATTTGACGGTTTTAATTACTTCTTCAATTTCTTTTATAGTTGGTGTTAAATTTTCTGCTAAATTTTCATTAATATCGAAGAATTCCAGTTTATGATTTTGTTCAGGACAGTTTAGAAGCTAATGAAAATATCATGCTAGTATTTCGTTATTTTCAGTATTGCTTAATGAAATTTCGCCGTGTTCATTTTTGAAACAGACATTTGGAGTTTGGTACTCCTTTGATTTGTTCTTAAAAGTCATGGGTGTTTTTTTTAGAAAGTTTTTGTCTATTTCCAAACGTTTCTCCTTTTCGTGATGTCGTTTGGTATTTCTGATTATCCTGGCTGTTTACTTTCTTTGTTGTTTACATTGATCATAATCAGTTTTCTTTGACCATTTCCATTTTGCCAATGTTTTAGCCTTTCTACTATGGCTTCTTCATATATTCCATTCCATCATACTTTCCTTTTATTTTTTATTAATCCAAATGTTTTCTGTGCAGCACTATTTCTTGCTTACCGTGTTCAGCCACTTTCGTTTCGTCTTGATAGTTTTTGATTCTTTTGCTATACTAAGTCCATCTATATTATATTTTACAAAATTGTTAACGCTTTCGTGGCCACTTGTTGACAAACTGCCTATTGGCTTCTGTCTCGTGTTCTTCGGCCGACGTTCATGTAATGATTTTTCTGACGTTTCTCCAGCACGAGTGGCTGGCATTGTCAAAGCTTCACCCTCCATTGCCGGTGGTGAACTGGAGCCGAGCTCGCGGCCGCAGACTATATGTACCTGGCGCGCCGACGTCCGAGGGCTTCTCCGCGGTCATTTTCGGTGCGGTTCTCCTCTTGCTACCTGCAACGGTCCTTCGCTGCAGTACGGGAAACCAGGATCCGTTTACGTTAAGGCTTTCCTCTTTCTTGTTGAAACTGTTCGATTGTTTTAGTATTTCTACAGCTTGTCTGAACAAGCGCGTGTGAAAGTGCTTCTCTACAGCCAAAACTTCCGTGTCGGCGAATTTTATTTCGTGGTCGGTCTCACTCAGTGCGTGCTCTGCCACGGCCGATTTCTCCAGCTGCCCCAACCTGCAATGTCGCTTATGCTCTTTGATCCTGGTGTTAATTGATCGTCCAGTCATTCCGCCATAAACTTTTCCGCATGTGCATGGTATACGGTATATTCCTGACATTGCAAGTGTGACTCTTTTCTCCTTCGCCGATCTAAGGCACTCTTTGATCTTCCTTGTCGGTTTGAAAATCGTCTTTACGCCATGTTTGCTCAATATACGGCCGATTCTGTCCGTCACTCTGGGAATGTATGGCAGAAAGTCCGTACCCGAGATTTCTTTTTCTGGTTCCTTACTTCGCCGAGTGTTTGGCTCTGTTACGCTTCTAATATAATTTGAGGTCTTTCTTTGTTCTTTATTCGGTAAAAGTTAGATTTTAGTTTTAGAGAGGTAATGATCAGAATGAAATTCATCATTCATTACTACTTTCACATTCATAACTTCCATCGCACTTTTTTTGTGAAATAGCCACATGACATAACTGAAAATCTCATATTTGATTGAGAAACATCCACGTTTTAGCTTTTCTTGGGAATTTCCTAAAGAGGGTTAACATTAGTTTCAGGTGACAGCTTTGACACAAACTGATTAGCCTCATCTGTTTGCATCGGTTCTTCTAGGAGCTGGTTATTGTCCTACTACATTTCTAAATTTCTTATCTCTGTCTAGTTGTGCATTAAAGTCGCCTAATAGTAATATGGTGTTCATCTTAGGAAGTTTGGATATTTTAGTTTCTAAAAGATGCCAGAAATCGAGTTTTTTGTGGATTATTCTGCTGTCTTCTTTTATTGGTGCATAGTAATTAAGAAGTGTGTATATAATGTTTTTAGATTTAACTGATTGGAAATATATTCTCTCTGAGGTGGATATAAAGTCTGTTAGATTTAGTATTATACTTTTATGAACATAGAAAGCTGTACCCATTAATTACATCTGATTCATAATTTTGATTGCTGATTATTCTTTGACGATTCTTCTACTACATTTTCATCTACGAACCTTGTCTCTTGAACTGCAAAAAACCTGAATTTTGTTTTTCTCCAACAATATGTCTGTTTTCTTTTGTTCAGTCTTGATTAGATAATTTACATTAAAAGTGGCTTCATTTTGAAATTTATTTTAGAAGTATTCCAAGGTTTCTCCGATTCAACCTTTTTATTGCAGTTGTTGGGACTTTCCAGAACCTGTGGTCCCAGTGCTTTGCATGACGCAATGGTGGATTTCTCCCTCGAGGTACCACGTGGAGTAGTACATTCATTCTGAGGACTTTGTATACTGCAATTGAAATTGTATTACATACAAAGTAAGGAACTGGATTCCACGATAACATCGGATTGTCAGTCTTAAATTTGATTTTTTGTTCGTGGTTCACTCCATTATGCTCTTCCATTCTCTCGACTGTTGGGAAATCTGACTTTCTGTTCTACTTCCAAGACCGTTGCCTGGGTTTCACCCGTAATCCTAGGCAGGCCCTCGCAGGGTACTGCCATCCGGAACCAGATCGGCCCAGGCTTTTTAACGAGGTTTTTACGCCTTCCCGTCTTACTATCCTGTAATTTGCTAGATGGAGCTCTAGTTTTGGGGCCAGTAATAGCGAAGTTCATAAGCCGATTATTATAACGGATTTTCGTAGTAAATTTCTTTTGAATACAGTTACAGTACTTCATTTTTAAAACAGGATTATTAAATTTAAGAGGCCGACATTGAGTGGGAAAGACAACAGGATTCTTTGCAACTGAACGACAAGCTTCAGATGCTTGTCACAGGCTTTTAATCCGAAAATTCCACTAAAATCCTATTTTTGTTAGTGAACTGTAAGAATATCTTCCGTGACTGCACCAGCAACAAAAAAAAAAAAAAAAAAATGGTTCAAATGGCTCTGAGCACTATGGGACTTAACATCTATGGTCATCAGTCCCCTAGAACTTAGAACTACTTAAACCTAACTAACCTAAGGACATCACACAACACCCAGCCATCACGAGGCAGAGAAAATCCCTGACCCCGCCGGGAATCGACCCCAGGAACCCGGGCGTGGGAAGCGAGAACGCTACCGCACGACCACGAGATGCGGGCCCAGCAACACAGTTTCTGCCTATAGGTTGTCATAGTGTTTTCTTTTCTGAACTAGTGTTTTCTTTCACGTTTGCCATCTACATTACATGACACATGTAAACTAATATGCATATATACGCACTGAGGTGACAAAAGTAATGGGATAGCGAATGCACATATACAGACGGCGGTAGTATTGTTTACACAACGTATAAAAGGGCATCCCATTGTCGGAGCTATCATTTTTAATCAGGTGATTAAGTTTCCGACGTGATTAAGGCCGTACGACGTGAATTAATAGACTTTGAACGCGGAATGGTAGTTGGAATTAGGAGCAAGGGACATTATATTTCATAAATCGTTAGGGAATTCAACATTTCGAGATCCATAGTGACAAGAATATTCTGGGAATACCAAATTTCGGGCATTACTTGTCACCACAGACAACGCAATGGCCGACTGCCTTGACTTAACCACCTTGAGCATCAGCGTATTAGTAGAGTTGTCGTTGCTAACAGACAGGCAACACTGCGTAAAATAATCGCAGATATCAATGTGGGACACACAATGCATATCTGCGAAAGGACTGTGCGGCGAAATTTGGCGTCAATGGGCAGTGGTGGCAGACGATCGGCGCGAGGGCCTTTGCTCACAGCATGAAATCGCCTGCAGCGCCTCTCCTCGTGACCACATCGGTTGGAAGATAGACGAGTGTAAAACCGTGTCATAGTCAGATGAGTTCCAATTTCAGTAGGCAAGAGCTGATGGTGGGATCTGTGTGTGGCACAGACCCCACGAAACATGGACCCAAGTCTTCAACAAGGCACTGTGCAAGCTGTTGCTGGATCCATAGTAATGTGGGCTATGTTTACATGCAATGGAGTGGGTCCCCTGGCTGTTCGGGTACTTGAAAACCATTTGCAGCCATTCACGGGCGTTACGTTCCCAAAATGGTTCAAATGGCTCTGAGCACTATGGGACTTAACTTCTGAGATCATCAGTCCCCAGAACGTAGAGCTACCTAAACCTAACTAACCTAAGGACATAACACATATCCATGCCCGAGGCAGGATTCGAACCTGCGACCGTAGAGGACGCGCGGTTTCACACTGTAGTGCCTATAACCGCTCGGCCACGCCGGCCGGCTTTACTTTCTCAATCAACGACGGAATTTTTATTGGTGACAGTTCGTCATATCGCTGGGACGCGACTGATCGAAACTGGTTTGAAGAACAGTCTGAACATTTCGAGACAATTGTTTGGTCGCTCAGATCGCTCGATATAGACTCCGTCGAACACTTATGGGACATAATCTAGAGGTCAATTCATGCACAAAATCCTGCACCGTCAACACTTTCGAAATGATGTACTGCTATAGAGGCAGCGGCTCAAGATTTCTACAGTTGATTTCAAACGACTTCTTGAGTCCATGGCATGTCGAGTTGCTGTAGTACTCAGGATAAAAGAATGTTCGACACGATATTAAGGGGGCATTCCATGGCTTGTTGTCACCACCGTTTGTAATACTCTACATGTGCAGTTTCTCTTGAATAAAGAAAGTGTCAAAAGAAATTAAAATGAGTGTAAAATGAGATGAACAGTAAATGGAGTCAGTTGAAGGACAGGAAGTAGATAACATAAATGGGTGGTCTGGTTCGACGCACGATGTGCGAGAGGCGAAAAAACTACAGTGAAAGAAATTGATCATCAATTACTACACTGAAAAGCCAGAGAATCTGGGCCTACCTAATATCGTGTACGACCCCCTGAGCACTCAGAAGTGCTGCAGCACGACGTGGCATAGACTCGACCAATGGGTCAAGTAGTGCTGGAGGGAACTGATCCCGTGAATCCTGCACGGCTATCCATAAATCCGTAAGAGTAGGAGGGGGTGGGGATCTGTTCTGAACAGCACGTTACAAGGCATCCCAGAAACGCATAATACTGTTCATGTCTGTGGAGTTTGGTGGCCAGCGAAACTCAAAAGAGTGTTCCTGGAACCACTCTGTAGAAATTCTGAACCTAAGAGTGTCGCACTGTTCTGCTGTATTTGCCAAAGTCCGTCGGAAAGCACAATGGACATGAATGGATGCAGATGATCAGACAGAATGATTACATACGCATCACCTGTCAGAATCGTATCTAGACGTACCAGGGGTCCCTTATCACTCCAACTGCACACGCCCCACACCATTACATGGAGTCCACTAGCTTGAACAGTCTCCTGATGACATGCAGGGACAAGGGATTCATGATTCATCTCCAAATCCGTACACTTCCATCGGCTAGATACAATTTGAAAAGAGACTCCTCCGACCGGGCAACATGTTTTCAGTCATCAGCAGTTCAACGTCGGTGTTGACGGGTCCAAGCGAAGCTTAAAGCTTTGTCTCATGCAGTTATCAAGTGTACATAAGTGGGCCTTCAGCTCCGAAAGCCCATATCGATGATGTTTCGTTGAATGTTTCGCACGTTGACACTTGTTGATGGCCCAACATTGAAATCTGCAGCATGCTGAAATGGAATGTTTAAAAAACCGCTACAGTTATTGAGAAAAAGAATGTTACGGTTTGGAGGGAGCATTGTATAAATAGTGCTTAGATGACGGACTGATAACAATCTGTCGGCCGTGGTGGCCGAGCGGTTCTAGGCGCTACAGTCTGGAACCGCGCGACCGCTACGGTAGCAGGTTCGAATTATGCCTCGGGCATGGATTTGTGTGATGTCCTTAGGTTAGTTAGGTTTAAGTAGTTGTAAGTTCTAGAGGACTGATGACATAGTGCTGAGAGCCATTTGAACCATTTGTTAACAATCTCAGAAAAATGGATGGTTTATTGCGGAGAAATAGGTTCAAAATTGAGAAAGTGAATAAGGCATTTCCTCCTCTGGCCCTTAAGCAAGCAGTTACTGGGCTTGGCATCGATTGATAGAGTTGTCGGATGTCCTCCTGAGAGACCCTGCGCCAAATTCTGCCTAAGTGGGGAAAAAAGACCATCAAAATCCCAAGCTGGTAGGAAGGCCCTTCCCATAATGCTCCAAAAGTTCTCTGTTAGGGTTATAATTGGCAACATTGCTGCCCAAGGTAGGGGTTGGCATGCATGAAGACAAGCAGCAAAAACTCACTGTGTGCAGGCGGGCGTTCTCTTACTGAATTGTGAGACCAGGATGGCTTGCCATGAGCAGCAACAAAACGAAGCATGGAATCTCGTCAACGTACACCTTTGCTGCCGAGGATAACAACCAAAGTGGTCCTGCTATGAAGTGAAAGGGCATCCCAGATTGTCGGGCCATAGGGCGGGTGCCAGTCAGGGCGTGTTCGCTGGTCACAGGGGCTCATTTCTAACGATAACTGATCGCTGAAGACAATTCTGCTCGTCCAATGAGATTTCAGGCCGAATGTAACCGACACCACTGAGAGTGAGCTTATTGGTGGACAGAGCTCAATGGAAGTCAGCGCAAGAGGCGCTGTGAGATCAATCCACTTTCTGTGAGCCACCTATTGTAATAGTTCTCGTGGTCACCGAGGCACCAGTTGCACGTCGGATCGATGGATCCGTGGCTTCGAATGCCTCCCTGAAGATTGTTCGGTCTCCACGTTCTGTCGTCACTCAAGGTCGACCGCTCCATTTTTGACACTGTTCATTCACGTTTCAACCATTCCTGCCAACATCGTCACACGCTGGCATCGCTCCTGTTCAAATGTCGAGCGATTCGTGAATTTCTCCGACCGGTTTCCTTGAGCCCAGCCACACGTCTTCTCTCAAACGCTGACTTCTGTCTATATTATCCACACTGTAGAGCGTAATAACTGTAGAAGAAGTCGGAGATTGGAATTCAGCCAGCGTATAACAAAGTTAGTAGGTTGCTATGATAACTAAAAATAAGGAGTAAAGATAAATATAAATAAAAAGGATGGCTTTGGAGGAATCGTCAAAGATTTATGTACAGCGTTTAGTATTTCGTATGTATGTATAGGTTCTTCCAAAATTGCCGAGAAACATCTAGGGGTGATGGAGAACATCTTTTACGAGGCCTGTTCAGAAAGTAAGCTCCGATTGATTGCCAAATTGAAACCACAGTGAACATCAGAAATGTTTTACTTGTAACAATTAGCTACACCTTTCAGCTACTTCTCTACGTAGTCGCCGTTCTGGCTTAGACTTTTGTCATAGCGTTGTACCAACTTTTCAATAGCCTCATCATAGAAGGCAGCCGCCAGTGCTTTCCGCCAATTCTCCACGCTGGCCTACACCTCGTTGTCTGTGTCAAAATGTTGTCTTCAAAGACAGCGGTTCATGTGACCAGAGATGAAACTCAGGGGGAGACAATTGCGAACTGTATTGTGGGTAATCTCACATTTCCATTTGAAAACGATGCAGGAGCATCTTCATTGCCCCTGCAGAATGCGGCTGAGAATTGTCTTGAAGAAGAAACAGCACGACAGTTATGTAATGTTAGCTGCATAGCTTCAGGCGAAATTTCTCACCAGGCCCTCGTACTTGGCGGCAGACACTATTTTCTAGACATCTTTACGCACTCACTGCGAGCTCAGAAATGAGAAGAGCGACGTGATGCTAACTGGGGTTATACTAGAGACACTACCCAACACATCTGTGCAAAGCTTTATCGGATTTTCATAGTCGTTTCCATTTCGCGACCGATCGGAGCTTACTTTCTGAACGCCCCTCGTATTAAACGAAAGTGTTCGCTGACGCTTTCCAAAGGCGCTAGGCAGCCTTTATATTCGCTGGCCCTGCGATGACGAGATTTCAGCGAGCTAACAAGGTCTACTGACCAGGTACGCCCCATACTTTCAACCCCGGTGAATTGATACAGTGATTTTGAGCAAGAAACGTTGGGGATGTGCGTTTCTAACAGGAGAAAGGGATTTTAGATGTTATTTTCCGCCGCGCGGGATTAGCCGAGCGGTCTCAGACGCCGCAGTCATGGACTCTGCGGCTGGTCCTGACGGAGGTTCGAGTCCTCCCTCGGACATGGGTGTGTGTGTTTGTCCTTAGGATCCCATTCCGTGATCCGAGGCACAGAATTCCTGAGGATTGGAAGAAAGGAATTATAGTCCCGATCTTCAAGAAAGGGGATAAAAGGGGATGTGAGAACTACAGAGGAATCACCCGGCTATGCCACTGTGGAAAAATCTATGAAAAGATCCTGGAGAAGAGAATAAGAAGCAGTATTGAAAGTAGACTGCAAGAGGAGCAGTACGGTTTCAGACCGGGAAGATCAACAACGGACCTCATATTTGCGGTAAGGCAACTGCAGGAAAGGCACTATGAGTACGGGAAGGACTTAATCATGGCCTTTTTAGATATTGAGAAGGCGTATGAATCTGTAGGGACAAGCTCTGGGATGTGCTGAACGCAAAAGGGATAGATGAAGAGATAACACGAAAAGTCAGAAAAATGTATGAGGGAAGTGAGAGTTGTGTGAAAGTGGGGAGGGAACGTACTGCATGGTTCAAGCTGGAAAATGGGCTGCGACAGGGAAGTGCACTTTCGCCTTTATTGTTTATTATTGTTATGGATGAAATCCTACAGCAAGTATCAGATGCAATTGGAGATCATAAAATGAAAGCAGTGCTTTTTGCCGATGACCTGATGTTATGGGGAAATTGCGAGAAGGAGGTGCAAGAGCAGTTAGATGTATGGGAGGCAACGGCAGCACAATATGGAATGCATTTCTCTGCAAAGAAAAGTGAAATAATTGTCACAACAAGGAAGAAGAATAGGCCAAATGTGAATATAACTTGTGGAGGGGAAAAACTACAAGTGGTAGAGAACTTCAAGTACCTGGGAAGCATGATTGAAAGTAAGGGGGGAAACGCAATGGAAATAAATGAAAGGCGCAGAAAAGCAGGGCAGTTCTACAAATGCATTAAGGGGCTTATTTGGAGCAAGGAGGTGCCACAGAAATCCAAGGGAATTATATACCGAACCTACTTTGTCCCCATATTGGCATACGGAAGTGAGACATGGGTAATGCACAAAAGCGACAAAAGTAGAATACAGGCTAGTGAAATGAAGTTCCAGAGGAGCAGGTTGAGTGTAACAAGACGAGACAGATTGCGAAATGTGTAGGTGAGGGAAAGACTAAAGGATGAACCAGTACAGGACAGGATAGAAAAATCAAGACTGCAGTGGTATGGACACATGAAGAGAATGGATGAGGGAAGAATTCCAAAGAGGATGTTTGATCTGCAAATGGAGGGGAAGAGGCCCAGAGGAAGACCAAGAGATAGATGGGTGAAGGGAGTGAAGGAATGTGTGACGAGAAGAGGAGAGAGCTGGACAAAGGTGGAAGAAGGGGAATGGTGGAAAGACAGAACACGATGGAGAGGCTTGTGTTCCCGACAGACCCAGCCAGTGGCTGGAAACTGTCCAAGATGATGATGATGTTATTTCCCAGCTGAGTACACAGAACGTATCGAGGTGTTCTCCCTGTTTACTGTCCTCGCCAGCTGCGTGATGATACTGCACTGTAGTGTCACACATTCATCCTTTGGCCCCCAAAGTCCACAGTTTTGCATTTTCCGGCAGTATCTGTAAGAATATCAGTTTGTGATCAATTTCCGAAATCATTCGCGGCGTGATTTCAATATGAATACATATTGAGGCTAATCTCTTACGGGCAATAAATAAACGATAGCCAGCTGCTTGGATCCAAACTGAATGTGCATGTTGTATGTGTGGGGAGATCAGCGCTAGCGACACCACTGACCAGAGAGTTTCCTTGGCGGTGTGCAGTATCCGTGAGCAGCACGATCACTGTTGTTCAGTTTAGAACTTGGTGCAATGTCGTTGTGATGAAATGTTGTTCTCTGTATCAATGAAGAGGTATTGCTCTATATTAGGTCCGCTACATGAATGGCACATCTCCTAATACCAATCAGGAAAATCTACCACATTGATGAATCGCGACTGCCACGTCAGCCGCCCCTACTGCGTCAACCACAGTGACATAAGTTTTCCCTCCGTTCCGAGATCACGACCGCTGTTTGAGAATGCGACAACCTTGTAAAATGCAAGGCACTAGTCTCTGAACTACCCAGACACCATTATGGGCCCTAAAACCGCTCTGTAAGTGTTTCATTACATTTCCTATATGTTACCATATTGCTGTCCGCCCGATAGCTGAATGGTCAGTGCGACGGACTGCCGTCCTAAGGAGTCCGGGTTCGATTCCCGGCTGGGATTTTCTCCGCTCGGGGTGTTGTGTTGTCTTCATCATCATTTCATCCCCAATGTGGCGTCGAATGTAATAAGACCTGCACCAAGGCAGCCGGATCTGTCCCGTTAGGGGCCTCCCGACCAATGACGCCAAACACTCATTTCCATACCGTATTGATACCCAAGCTTCCACCATAACGACCGGAACAATCGACCCTGTGGTTTGAGATGTGTATTTTCATCACCGTGTCACAAGACCAGGAGTGGGACAGAGTGATTCAAGGTACACAGTGGCGAATTCCAATTGATGTGTCATCCACAACTCTTCAGATCTGAACTTGATTGAACACATCTGGGATGTGATTGAACGTGGCGTCAGAGCTCATCTTCTCCCTCCCCGCAGTTTACGGGAATTAGGTGTCTTGTGTGTGTGCAGATGTGGTGCCAACTCCCTCCAGCGAGCCACAAAAGCCTCATTGCTGCCATGCCACGATACGTCGCAGCGTTAGCCGTGCCAAATGTGACATATTAACTATTAGGTAGGCGGTCGTAATGTTCTGGGTGATCAGTGGATTTCCACCGACAAGAATTTAGAACAACAAGTTTGTGACACTTATCTGTCACTGGCCGAGAACGCTGAAATCATCATACTCATGTCCCCCGCTCGCAGTAAATATGCAACAGTCAAATTCACAGAACGAAACAATCGGTCCTATAGTTTCAGATGTGTACAATCATCGGCCAGAACATTATGACGACATACCTACTATCGCTATAATCTTGTCTAGGTGATAGCTGCGTCACCTGGTGAGGAGCGACTGCACATTGAATGAAGAATCAATGTGTGTGCTATCAGTGTGCAGAATGTGCAAGGTGCACGATATACACTCCTGGAAATGGAAAAAAGAACACATTGACACCGGTGTGTCAGACCCACCATACTTGCTCCGGACACTGTGAGAGGGCTGTACAAGCAATGATCACACGCACGGCACTGCGGACACACCAGGAACCGCGGTGTTGGCCGTCGAATGGCGCTAGCTGCGCAGCATTTGTGCACCGCCGCCGTCAGTGTCAGCCAGTTTGCCGTGGCATACGGAGCTCCATCGCAGTCTTTAACACTGGTAGCATGCCGCGACAGCGTGGACGTGAACCGTATGTGCAGTTGACGGACTTTGAGCGAGGGCGTATAGTGGGCATGCGGGAGGCCGGGTGGACGTACCGCCGAATTGCTCAACACGTGGGGCGTCAGGTCTCCACAGTACATCGATGTTGTCGCCAGTGGTCGGCGGAAGGTGCACGTGCCCGTCGACCTGGGACCGGACCGCAGCGACGCACGGATGCACGCCAAGACCATAGGATCCTACGCAGTGCCGTAGGGGACCGCACCGCCACTTCCCAGCAAATTATGGACACTGTTGCTCCTGGGGTATCGGCGAGGACCATTCGCAACCGTCTCCATGAAGCTGGGCTACGGTCCCGCACACCGTTAGGCCGTCTTCCGCTCACGCCCCAACATCGTGCAGCCCGCCTCCAGTGGTGTCGCGACAGGCGTGAATGGAGGGACAAATGGAGACGTGTCGTCTTCAGCGATGAGAGTCGCTTCTGCCTTGGTGCCAGTGATGGTCGTATGTGTGTTTGGCGCCGTGCAGGTGAGCGCCACAATCAGGAGTGCATACGACCGAGGCACACAGGGCCAACACCCGGCATCATGGTGTGGGGAGCGATCTCCTACACTGGCCGTACACCACTGGTGATCGTCGAGGGGACACTGAATAGTGCACGGTACGTCCAAACCGTCATCGAACCCATCGTTCTACCATTCCTAGACCGGCAAGGGAACTTGCTGTTCCAACAGGACAATGCACGTCCGCATGTATCCCGTGCCACCCAACGTGCTCTAGAAGGTGTAAGTCAACTACCCTGGCCAGCAAAATCTCCGGTTCTGTCCCCCATTGAGCATGTTTGGGACTGGATGAAGCGTCGTCTCACGCGGTCTGCACGTCCAGCACGAACGCTGGTCCAACTGAGGCGCCAGGTGGAAATGGCAAGCCGTTCCACAGGACTACATCCAGCGTCTCTACGATCGTCTCCATGGGAGAATAGCAGCCTGCATTGCTGCGAAAGGTGGATATACACTGTACTAGTGCCGACATTGTGCATGCTCTGTTGCCTGTGTCTATGTGCCTGTGGTTCTGTCATTGTGATCATGTGATGTATCTGACCCCAGGAATGTGTCAATAAAGTTTCCCCTTCCTGGGACAATGAATTCACGGTGTTCTTATTTCAATTTCCAGGAGTGTAGTACACTGCTTGCAGACCACGTGCACCCCATCATGACGATCATGTTTCCCAATGGCAGTAGCAATTTTCAATAAGATAATGCGCCATATCACTAGATCAGCAGTGTGATGGAGTGGCCAGTTCAAATTGATGTGCTGTTCCCAACTCTCCAGATCTGGACTTGATCGAACACATCTAGGATGTGATTGAACGTAGTGTCAGAGCTCATCTTCCCCCTCCCCGGAATTTACGGGACTTAGCTGACTTCTGTGTGCAGATGTGGTGCCAACTCCCTCCAACAACCGACAAAAGCCTCATTGCCTCAACGTCACGATGCGTCGCTGCTATTATCCGTGCCAAAGGTGACATACCGGCTATTAGGTAGGCGGTCATAATGTTCTGGCTGATCAGTGTCTTTTCATTGCTAGGAATTTTGGACAATAACTCCAAGTTTGTGACGCTGGTATACCACCTGGACAACCAAGCTGAAATGATCAGTGACATCATACTTGCGCCCCCGCTCGCGAGAAATATGTAACAGTCAAATCCACTTTCCTTCAGAACGTATCTCGCACCCTGGAGCAACAACTTCAACTAGCAATCTACGACAAACAACTCGCTGATACGACAGTGTCTGACCTGTGCCGCTAGCTTTGAATATTAATGGCCACGAATCTGATGCTGCACACCACTTTATGGATGGGCGCTTTGGACTCAAACTTGTGCCTCAGCTACACATTCCTAGGTGTCCACAGAAAGCAGAAGTGCCTGGCAAGAAGATCAGCCTCTCGGACAGGCTGTTCACTGTACTGAAACATAGGCTGCGGATTAATTGCAAGGACACCGCGTCCTTGCGGAACGTCAGATCTCTACCGCCCGCCACACATGCTGAACCTTACTTACTCGAGCTGACGACAGCCGATGGTAACGTCTTCACCTCCAACCCAGATGCTGTCCCTCAGGTTGCTCAAAAGACCACTCCGTCAGTTGGAAACACCGCACCGGTAGGCACTGTCCCCTCAAGGTCACAGTTTTGCTCACCTGACAGCCAGCCAGTGACACTGCATGTAACTGCCAGTCTTTCCAGACTTCAAATTCTAGCCACCATAGGTGCACCGGCGTGCTCTGATATGTCAAGTAGCCTTCGCCCATGCTGCAAGGGATCATTATTTTCCTTGCAGCCCAACCTCATGAATGGAAGACTTTATAGTTTTGACCACACTGCACACATGTATATCCTCTTCAGTACAGGGTCGAACGTCAGCCCAGTACCGAAGGTCATGTCTGTGCTGCTCTCTGTCAGAACTGGGTTACAAAACCATGCTCCTATCAGTTCCTCAATCTCTAATCACGGAATAGTACATCAAGTGTTACAACTTAGTAGAGATGTGTAGTGCCGGTGGACCATCACTGTCACTGACATCAGTAAACCTGTGGTGGGGATTGACTTCCTCTGATATTTTTATGTCCAATTAGATTTGGTTCGCACAGCACTTCTGCACCACGAATCCCATCGTCTCATCCTGGGGCTTTTTCTCTGATACCGCATCATCCCGTGCACAGCACTTAGGACTCCTCCATACTTCCTAACTATGATGCGCACCCTGTCAACTTGAAATGTTATGTTATGACCATTTATTCTAACATGTCGATTCACCAACTATACGTGGAACCACATAAGGATTGGAGATGCTCCACACTGAAACTGCAAGCCTATTCCAACATATTCACAGCTTACCCACTACACTCATGCATGGACACGAGCTGTATGAGAGTCTCTCACTCATAACTAACGTTGCCTCTACGCCCATCACCCCTAACCATGTCAGGTAACTACACCACAAGCAATTCTGACCACACTGCATCACACGCAGGTTAGTGCCATGCTCACTAAATTGGTAACAAGGGCATTGCCCGTGGGTCCCATCCTCTCCACTGTGAGCGAATATTCATCACTTCCCTGGCCGACCAGTCAGCCACAGAGCACCGTCTGTCCCTCATCTCCTCTACAGGCAGTTGACGAATTGCTACAGTAAGGTATAGTTTGTGCCTTAGGCAGCTCTTAGGCCTCGCGCATCAAACTAGTACGAAAAAAGGATGTGGCAGTTACACTAACCCAAACATCCAAAATTTTACCCATTCTCTCACATGTGCAACTGTCTTTAGTGTCGTTGAGTGTAGAAAGAGCTAACACGAAATACCTATTCATCTGAATGATGTCTCTGGGACTCCTAGCATTGCATATTTCAGCCTCTTCCAGGCTATTTTAATGCCCTATAATTGACAAACACATTTCAAACGTGGCAGCAGTTCATAAGCGGTGTTCTCTTCAAATTGAATTATTGCTACCCGTATCTTGAAGATTTCCCAATCTTTTCTGGCAACCACCAGGATCATGACAGGCATCTCGAGCTAGCTCTCGAAGCTCTGTTAGATGCAGGTATTGTCACTGATGAAGATAAGCGTCCGTTATGAGAACCGAAGCGACCTTTCTGGGCACATCCTCAATGGTGATGGCATCAAACCCACGCGTCAACGAACAGAGGTTATCCAGCATTTACGGCCTCTACAGATTTACCATGATCTATGACGTTCTCGAGGCATCTTCAGCTTTTAGACATCACCTGTCGTACTTGACAGTGACCAGACTCCCCTCACTGACGCCCTCGTTGGGCTGAATAGGCAGGACAAAAGGAAACTTGCGTGGAATCCTAATATGCTAGCGGCATTCGACCGCCAAAGACTGCCCTGGCACACCCAGTACCAGACAGAACTCACTGTCACTGCGAGGGCTAGCAGTTTGGCCGTCGGGGCGCTCCTGCAACAAGTTGTAAGAGGCGAAACAAAACCCCTTTGCTTTTTCTCTAGAAAACTCCCGCCTTCATAATCAAAATGATCCACGTTCTATCGTGAGTTACTTGCTGTGTACGAAGAAGTATTTTATGGGGAGAACATCGAAGACAGACGTGTCGTGATCTAGACAGATTACAAGCCAGTGGCTGATTCAGTACGTCGCCAGTGGGAGGATGTCAGCCCTCGACGAATTAGACATCGTAATCTCATCGCACAATACACAGCTGACGTCCGTCATTTACATGGAGCCTACAACATCACTGCCAGCTACCTTTTGCACATCCATATTACAGTGTGGCACTCAGAAAACCGGCCATGAGTAAAGACTGGTAGCCAGTTCTGAATTGATTGTTGCTTACCACAAGCAGATACAAAAACCAATAGATGAACATGTTGTACTGATATGATGGACATCTTGGACAGTTTCCAGTACTGATATGATAATTTGATATTAAGAAATAGCAAATAAGCTAATGCAAAGGTAGGAAGTTACTGAACTGATGACAACAGGTGGGCGACAATGAACAGTCTAGCACTCGGCTCCAGTTTTTCGTGCGCCACTCTGCATTTCACTCCATCTCAACTATACCACGCTGTTGGACGAACAAGACCACGATCCATCGACCACGTACTTACTGAAGTATAATCGTTATACCGAATGGCGAGTGACGCCTTCATCCTCTTTAATGTCTTCCAGAACATTATCCTACCTCTCATCCCCATGTCGATGTGCCACTTGATCTTCGACCAGCTTCTCAACCTGGTTCACCTAGGAGTTTGGCCAAGAGCACAGCTCGTAACTGAGTGGTTCGTTTGGCCAAACGTCAAACGTTACTGCCGTACCCGATCACAGGCTTGTTTGACAAGAGAACGTAGGAACGTTGGCCGGTATACACAGCCTCCTTTCAGTCACTTCAGTGTATCATGTGTATTTCGGCACGTACACTTTGACCTCGTCGGCCCCCTCCTGTCAATAACTGATCGAATCTCACGCTGGGTTGAAGCCTTTCGTACCTCTGAAAGATAGTACAGCAGAATTCACTGCTCGAACGTTCATCGATAAGTGGATACCTCGCTTCGGTTCCAGTTAGTTTAGGGCAATCAATGGTATGAAAAAAGGCATTGGATCCAAAGTCTGCTAAGGGCCTGGAGAAAAAGATTACAAAATCTGAAAAGAGAGGTTCTTTTGAAGTGCAATGTGGCAGTGGGAGAAAATCAGTGGATCAGAATTGCAGGAAGGGTCAAACGGTGGTGTGCAAGCATGAAGTGCCCAGGGAATAGCCCAAACGTTGCACATGCCTGCGAGCACTCTGCACAAAATCCTACTGTACATCCTTCATTGCTATCCATACTAAATAACCCCTGTTCCGAAGTTGTCTTCCGCTTACCAGCTGCCCGCGGGGTAGCCGAGCTGTCTAAGGCAGCTTGTCACAGTCCGCGCGGCTTCCCCCAGTCGGAGGTTCGAGGACACGGGTGTGTGTATGTTGTCCTTAGCATAAGTTAATTTAAGATAGATTAAGTAGTATGTAAGCTTAGGGACCGATGACCTCAGCAGTTTGGTCCCATAAGACCTTACCACAAATTTTCAATTTCCTGCTTACGAGCCAGCAGGAAAAAGGTTCGCGTTAGAATTTCTTACTCGCATGGAAGTGGTCAATTAGTGACCATGAGACATTGTTTGGACAGACAAAGTCCATTTCCTTCTCCAAGGATATGTCAATACGCAGACTTGAAAAATATGGCCAACGGAAATCCACACATAGACATCAATCGGTACCAATTCACTCTGCATCGATTGTCGTAGAGACGTATTTTTTCGAGAAGGTAAGTCCTGCGGGCCCTCTTACCTGTACCGTCACTGGTAAACGCTTTGAGAGTCTTTTGCACACCAACGCCATTCCAACCGTTCAACAGCTTGGATGTGTGGGCAGGGTCATTTTTATGCAAGATGGCCCTCCTTCGCACATTCCACAGCCAGAGAAGCAGCTGCTGCAGAGGCATTTTGGAAATGCTGGAATTGTCAGTCGTCATTTCCCTGCAGTCTGGGAGTCCAAATTACCTGATCTTAATCTCGCGTAAACTCCGACTGTGGAGCTATCTGAAAAATGTTGTCTTCAGTGATCCAATTACCAACTCAGCTGAACTGAAGGCACGTATTGCGTAACGCATTCTCAACGTGATTACCGAGACACTCCCATCTGTTGTGTTTCTCGATTTCAGCTTGTGGCAGAAAACGAAGGACAGCATATCGAACAAGTCTTTCATCGGTCTTACGGCAATTACAATCCGGTGTCAATTTATGGTGTTTCTGGCACCAGTACAATAAGAAAACCTATGTCATTTTGCTTTATATGCGAAGTTTGGCCTCAGAACGGTTAAAAACCGAACATTCCCATCCAATGTGGTACGACCTTGCCGTGGTTCATGATCCTACCTACCTACCTACCTATCAGTGCCACAACTGTTGACTGCCGAACTAGTGTAGTCGTGGACAGTGAACTATACGGATGCTGTGATGTGCAACTCAAAGCATAGTCGCCGTATTGCAATTCATCTGTCAATTGTAGCCGACCACATTTACGTTAAGAAGATTACAGTATCGTCTATTGGTAAAAGTTTCGTTCCATGTCGTTTCCGTTTGCGTCAATAACACACTCTTCGAATTTGATGACATTCTGAGCAGTGGTTCTCTTTCTACAGCGTTTTGAAAGTGTAACTTCAATTATGGACACCCTGTACATTGATTCCTTTCTACCGACACCATCGATACCCTTATACCGATTAGAGAAACGTGGTCTGTGTCAGTGACCATTTAATCTCCTTCCAGCTGAACATTTCATTATAACTCATCTAAATACACCGGAGTTCCAGAAATTGCTATATTATAGGAATACAAAAGTCATTTGGCTTCATCAGAAATTTTTGTGACGAACTACGAAGGCCTAATATTCAAGAAAGACGAGTTACCCTACTCTATCCAGCTCGCGTCGTTATAAAAGATAACCACAACCCACTAGTATACATATTTGACAACACAAAACATAAACAACAGAAGCGAACCGAATTCAGGTAGTCCAGTACTCGAGCTCACCGTCCGAAATCGAACTGCATCCCATGTTCATTCAAAGACTTTTCTCACACATTTTATGAAGTAAATCATCTTAGAAGTTTGTAGAAGACTAAAGGCGTTGAAAAGTTGCTGTATTTACTTAGTGTTTGAGTACTGCAAATCTTCAAACCCAGGCAGCCCCATTCTTGACAAATCTGCTTACACCATTAAAGGTGGCAGCATGTTAATGATAAATATTTTGTAGCAGTTGGTAAACTCATTTACGACGAATATCGTAACGACTCTGCTGAGAGCAACTGTATCAAAGTTATGAAAATTCCACAGGATTCGTTAACATGTAAACGAGGGTTGGAACTTAAATAGTGGCAACTATTTATTCACAACCGATACAAAACAGTTACATGTTTGCACCTGTTACTGCAGAGTAATCACCAGCGTTGTGCAGAACCCGTTGGCAGCGATGTTGAAGGCGTAGTATACCGTTAGCAGAAAAAGTTCTCTTGATGATACGTATGGAACTGTAAAAGTTATGGTGATCCTAGTGTACGACTGTGATGGTGTTATCCTAACGCATTACGTTCCTCCACGGCAGACCGTCAATGCGCAATATTACTATTCGTTTTGGGAGCATCACCTCCGACCAGCTTTGCGAAAGAAGCGGCGACACTTTCCACTCGGCCACACCGGCCGGCGCGCAAGCTGTGGCTGCCCTGTTCGGTCGATGGGACTTGGAAGTACTGTGCCATCCACCATACTTCCCGGACTTGAGTCCTTGTGACTTTGATTTGATCCTAAGATGAAAGAACCACTTCATGGCATTCGCTTCAGAACTGTTCCAGAGATTCGACAGGCAGTAGACCGCTCCATTCGCACCATCAACGAAACAAGCCCTGCTAACGGTATACCAAGCCTTCCACATCGCTGGCTACGGGTTCTACACAACGCTGGTGACAACTCTGAAGGACAGTAACAGGTGCAAGCATGTAACTCTTTTGTATCGGTTGTGAATAAATAGTTGCCACTATTTAAGTCCCAACCCTCGTACATACCAGTGCGTTATCTGTGCGCTGTGACGGCAATTTTGGCACTGAAGTAAAGACACATAGTGGAAGAACATTAGCAAAGACGTAAAATTAAATAAACAATACAAATACACTGAGGCGCCAAAGAAACTGGTATAGGCATGCGTATTCAAATACAGAGATATATAAATAGGAAGAATACGCCGATGCGGTGGGCAACGCCTATAAAAGAAAGCAATTGTCTGGCGCAGTTGTTAGATAGTTTACTGCTGCTACAATGGCACGTTATCAAGATTTAAGTGAGTTTGAAAGTGGTGAACGGCATAGGAGCAATGAGACACAACATCTCCGAGGTAGCAACTATGGGACTTAACATCTTAGGTCATCAGTCCCCTAGAACATAGAACTACTTAAACCTAACTAACCTAAGGACGTCACACACATCCATACCCGAAGCAGGATTCGAACCTGCGACCGTAGCGGTCGCGCGGTTCCAGACTGAAGCGCCTATAACCGCTAGGCCACTTCGGCCGGCTGGTAGCAATGAACTGGCGGTTTCCCCGTAAGACCACTTCACGAGCGTGCCGTGAATATCAGTAATCGGGTAAAACATCAAATCTGCGACATCGCTGCGGCCGGAAAAGATCCTACAAGAACGGGACCAACGACGACTGAAGAGAATCGTTCAACGTGACATAAGTGCAACACTTCCGCAAATTGCTGCAAATTTCGGTACTGAGTCATCAGCAAGTGTCAGCGTGCGAAGCATTCAAGGAAACATCACCGGTATGGGCTTTCGTAGCCGAGGGTCCACTCGTGTACCGTTGATGATTTGACGACACAACAGGCGTCGTGTGGGCCGTCAACACCAACATTGAACTGTAGGTGAGTGGAAACATGTTGCCTGGTCGGACGAGTTTCGTTTCAAATTGTATCGATAGGATGGACGTATACGGGTTTAGACGCTGCATATCAGCAGGGGACTGTTCAACCTGGTGGAGACCCTGTAATGGTGTGACGCGTGTGCAGTTGGAGTGATACGGGACCCTTGATACTTCCAGATACGACTCTTACAGCTGACACATACGAAAGCATCCTGTCTGGTCAACTGCATCCATTCATGTCCATTGTGCTTCCCGACGGACTTGGGCAATTCCTTGGACAATGCAACACCCCACACGTCCAGAATTGCTACAGGGTGGGTCCAGGAACACTCTTCTGAGTTTAAAAACTACCGCTGGCCACTAAATTCCCCAGACACTAATATTATTGAGCCTATCTGGGATGCGTTGCAACGTGCTTTTCAGAAGAGATCTCCACCCCCTCGTTTCTTATGGATTTATGGACTGCCCTGCAGTATTCATAGTCCGGAACCGAGCTGCTGCCACGGTCGCAGGTTCGAATGCTGCCTCGGGCGTGGATATGTGTGATGTCCTTAGATTAGTTAGGTTTAAGTAGTTCTAAGTCTAGGGGACTGATGACCTCAGATGTTAAGTCCCAAAGTGCTTAGAGCCAATTTTTTTTTCAGTATTCATGTTATTAGTTCGATTCCCTGCAGCACTACTTCAGACATTAGCCGAGTCCATGCCACGTTGTGTTGCGGCACTTCCGTGTGCTCGAGGGGGCCGTACACGATATAGGCCGGTGTACCAGTTCCTGAGGCTCTTCACTGTATTTTGTAGCAATTAGTAAACTCATTTATGACGAGTGTCGTAATAACTCAACTCAGAGGAAGTGTTTGAAAATATGAAAATTCTACAGGATCCATTAACATACCGGGTGATCAAACAGTCAGTATACATTTGAAAACTTTATAAACCACGGAATAATGTAGATAGAGAGGTAAAAATTGACATATATGCTTGGAATGACATGGGGTTTTATTAGAACAAAAAAAAAAAAAAACGAAGTTCATAAAGTGTCCGACAGACGGCGCGTCGTTTGGTGATGATCGTGTGCTCAGCCGCCACTTTCGTCATGCTTGGCCCCCAGGTCCTCAGACCTAAGTCCGTGCGATTATTGGCTTTGGGGTTACCTGAAATCGCAAGTGTATCGTGATCGACCGACATCTCTAGGGATGCTGAAAGACAACATCCGACGCCAATGCCTCACTATAACTCCGGACATGTTTTACAGTGCTGTTCACAACATTATTCCTCGAGTACAGCTATTGTTGAGGAATGATGGTGGACATATTGAGCATTCCCTGTAAAGAACATCATCTTTTCTTTGTGTTGCGTTGTTAAGCTAGTTATTGCTATTCTGATCAGATGAAGCACCATCTGTCGGACATTTTTTGAAATTTTGTATTTTTTTTTTTTCTAATAAAACCCCATGTCATTCCAAGCATATGTGTGAATTTGTACCTCTCTTTCAACATTATTCTGTGATTTATTCAGTTTTCAAATATACTGACATTTTGATCACCCGGTATATATGCAAGTGCATTACACGTGCGCTGTAAATGCAATTTTGCCACCGAAGTAAAGACACGTGGCGGAAGAACATTAGTAAGGAGGTAAAATTAAATAAACAATACAAATACAATTATAGATCCCTTTGATCCGACATATGGTCATGAGGATATCAGTAATTGTGCATTACCAGCTTCCTTGCCCATTGATTTCACAGCAGAATGCGCGTCTGCTGTTCAATGAACTTGTGCCTAACCTCTACCCGTCTTTAATCCGCTGGAGAGAAATAGATGCCGGCAACAGCTGGAGTTCGGAAAATGGTGTCATTGCGGCCTGAATAATTGTGTCACGGGGTGACAATCGCCCACGCATCGGCAGCCTTTTGTCGGCAGCAGCGTTCGCGGAACTGGCGCCATTTCCTGGCGCAGAGTTTTCGCAGAAGAGTGGCGCCATAATGGGAGCGGACAGCCGCGGCGGCTGCACACGCGACAGCCAGCGGTTCGCGGCCCACACAGGCCGCACAGTGCTGGGAACGGCCGCCCGTCTCGCCACCCACCGAGTAAGCAGTAATCCTCTAGTCTCTGCCACTCGCGGTCGGCCTGTTGATTATCTGCCCCGCCGGTTGCTCTGGGGAACGAGTGCGACGATCCCTTCTGCGCACCACAACAAAACCAAGTTTTCTTCGTCACAGGCTATTTAGCAAAGAATATGCAAATTGCGTTACTACTACGGTCAAGCACGTCAGCACCTCTGCTCGTGTACAACTCCTTACGCCAGGTAACGTCGTGAAACCAGAGGTGATCACATTCCGTTTTAACCTGCCCGTGTTTGCCTATTATCCACGCAAGTAAGCTGCCGCACGTTATCAGCAACACGGGCAGGCTGCTTTGTTTCCATCCGAGCCAAGATGGGCCCAACCCAAATGGTTCAAATGGTTCTCAGCACTATGGGACTTAGCTTGTGAGGTCATCAGTCCCCTAGAACTTAGAACTACTTAAACCTAACTAGCCTAAGAACATCACACACATCCATGCCCGAGGCAGGATTCGAACCTGCGACGGTAGCGGTCGCGCGGTTCCAGACTGTAGCGCCTTGAACCGCTCGGCTACCTTGGCCGGCGCCCAACCTAAGCAGGCGAAAGGAATCCTGCTTGCCTGCCTGTCACTGATCCCTCTGTTCTACGCTCCGTAAAAGTTTATTCTGTACGCTCTCAATGCAGTATTGCGAGTAGGATTCGTAAGTTAATGAAAAGTCGTTTTTTATCCGAATATCACAAGGCGGGGATTATTGATATATATATTCGTTTTGTGTCACAAAAGGCCAGAAAATAGTGGATTTTACTTGTCTTCATTTTTTTTCCTTTTAGATGTATTTATTTGTCTCTGTACGAACGATTTTCCCTGCAACTTCAGCCTCTTTTCGACTAGTTCTGGCTGTTCTCAATTCGAACCATCATCAAGTCACCATTAGTACATGTTTTATCTAGTAAGTAGTATCGTCACCTAAAGACCTGAAGATGTCTGGTATACAGCAATGCTAACTAAACTGTGTATTAGAAGTCTAGTTTCTGTAACAGTGCGTTTCAGCCCACTCAATTACATTTTCCAGGCTGTGGATTGCGGGTCCGCTGAATTCATTCTAACATAAGTGGCCGAAACAGTTCCTTCTAAATTCCTCGAATACATTTTAGTAAATTCCAAGATGGTTTTTCATATTACGTTAATCTAAAATGTACATCTATGAAAGAATAAGCTTTTCTTTCATACTGAGCTTTCTTCGCATCACGTTGTGTACCATCAGAACATCCACGAGCCATGTTTTTTTCCTGATTCAGTCAATTTTTGCCCTAAAAAAATGGTTCAAATGGCTCTGAGCACTATGGGACTTAACATCTGAGGTCATCAGTCCCCTAGAACTTAGAACTACTTAAACCTAACTAACATAAGGATATCACACACATCCATGCCCCAGGCAGAATTCGAACCTGCGACCGTAGGGGTCACGCGGTTCCACACTGAAGCGCCGGCCGGTGTTTGCCCTAAATTTAGAAAGTTTATTACTGCTAAATGGACTCACATGTCCATACCAATAGGTCTTTGTCCTTTATCAAAATATTTATGGAGTGAGGAAACTGCTGGTCAAATTTACAACCATGCCACAACATACCCGGCGTTCCCGAATGAGTGTTTAGCAACTCTTTACACAATTTGCATCGCGAAACACCAGCCAACCAATTAAAAGCTGCCCCATAAAGTCACACGCCAGCCGGTGTGGCCGAGCGGTTTAGGCACTTCAGTCTGGAACCGCGCGACCGCTACGGTCGCAGGTTCGAATCCTGCCTCGGGCATGGATGTGTGTGATGTCGTTAGGTTAGTTACGTTTAAGTGGTTCTAGGGGACTGATGACCTCAGATGTTAAGTCCCATAGTGCTCAGAGCCACTTGAACCATAAAGTCACGCAAAGTTTTCCCCTCTGGACTTCGACACTGTTTTGTGGCTGGTATATATTTCCCAGTTCTTAATTTCTTCGCACTCGCCTTTAAGTTTGGTTCGTTTATTTTGCTCCTCGAAACGCTAAGATAAATGATCTGCTGAGAAAGTATCTAGCCGGACGCTGTTGCCGAGGGGTTCTAAGCTGTTCAGTCTGGAACCGCGCTGCTACAACGGTCACAGGTTCGAATCCTGCCGCGGGCATGGATGTGTGTGGTGTCTTTAGGTTACTTAGGTTTAAGTAGTTATAAGTCTAGGGGACTGATGACCTCATAGTGCTCAGAGCCATCTGAACCGTTTGAAACTACCTACATAAACATATAACTGGCTGTTACATAGTTACGTTGCATTAACAGCGCTCCATGTTGTCGGCTGCACTAGGCTGGCCACTTAAGCTTGCCAGGTTTGCGGACACCGAAGTAGGCCTGCTTTAACCGCTGTAC
Source organism: Schistocerca nitens (assembly GCF_023898315.1). Taxonomy (NCBI): domain Eukaryota; kingdom Metazoa; phylum Arthropoda; class Insecta; order Orthoptera; family Acrididae; genus Schistocerca; species Schistocerca nitens. The sequence goes on from NC_064617.1 coordinate 99,541,819, forward strand.
TTCAGTACACATGTACTCTAGCGTCTTCATTGCGGCAGGCAGTGCTGCTTCAATGATTGCGGCAGAGATAGGGGCAGGCAGGCGTGAAGGAGAATTTTTACGCCTCTCCCTGAAACAGCACTTGCAGACACATGATAACTCACCCATACGGAGCAAGCTCCCTATTGATCGTTTACATATAGGGCGTCTAACCGCAGAAACCATCTTTCACTACACGATATCTGGTACGGAAACTGTGCGTTCGGAAAGCAGCTGGACAATGGACTATGGAGGAAGATTATTGGAAGTTCGGTAGAAAATTAACAGCAGGTCTTAACCTAGGCCGGAACGGGCCAGAACGGCATTCTGGCACCGCCAAGGATTTTCTTTTTGTTTTAACTCACTGGAATAAGCCGTCACCTGAGATACCAAATTGTACTCATGTATTATATCGCAACATAACTATGATTTACAGCTGTGCCGGTACCACTAAACGTGATGCGATGAGCAGGGTCCTTGCTACCCGTCGCCGTGCGGCTGCAGATTGTCCCACACGGAAGTAGAGGAAGCCTGTGTGGACAAAGGTGTGAATGGAATCACTCGCACGTACATGTTGTGGAAGAGGCATGTACCTATACGGTAGCATCTACTTGCTTGTGGGATAAACTACAGCAACACGCCGACTAGCCGCAAGGCACAAAGGTGTAGACGCACCTCGAATGAGTTGTGTGTGTGTGTGTGTGTGTGTGTGTGTGTGTGTGTGTGTGCTTGTTTGTGTGTCTGTGTGTGTACAGTGACACAGCTACGGAGACAGATGGTAGCTCTCGTTGTTTATGTTAAATCTTGTGATTTTATTGTTTGGTTATAAGGACCTGTGTTTTAGAAACCTGAATTTATGAAAAATATTTTCTTACAATGATTTCTCTTTGTAAATTTCACCGGAAGTTTTTAAAAATCCAGACTTGTGACTTTTATTGTTCGGATAGGGGGGGGGGGGGATTGGGAGGGGGAGTTTTTGTTATAGATACGACATTTTTTGTTTTGTTTTTTGAGAGACAGGCCCAGTGATACATGTCGAACGAACAGGAAGACACCTAATGTAAACGAATAAAAGTAGTTATACATTTATGACTCTGTAAAGCAGAGCCAAGGTGGTGTGGTCCTACTCAAGTCTGGATTTCTCGTTAAGTAGGAATGGGAGTGGGAAGGCTAGACCAAGTTCCTGGGGACCGGGCAATGCAAGCTCCGACAGAGACAACGAGTGGCGCGCCTCAGAATAGGCAACTCCCTCAACCCAAATACGCGCCGAAGGTACGGGGAACAAGATCACGGTTGGGTGTGGAACATCGGAAACCAATGTCGGCCTACAATCATCATAAATACCGACGTTTCTTGTCTTCCCAAACCTTAAGTCCTAAGAATGTACATAAAAAGATATACCAAAATTATGGTCACAACGCAATCAAACCAACAACCGGGGCACAATTCTCGATAATGATATGTTAATACTCAGACCAGTTGCGACCAAACATATGTAAGATTGAAACAGTACATATGTATATAAAACTAGAAAAATGTAATCAACCAAGCAACAAGCCCAGAATACTTCCGCTGATGGCCGGAAGCTACCAGGGAAATCTGCTGCGGGTAAAACTATTAAATGCCCAAAATTATTGTATTAACAGACATAGACAAAGGACTACAACAATATAATCGTTGAAGCAACAAGTAGCAGGTATTACTAACAACAGTAATACTTAGTTGCCGCCGGCCGGAGTGGCCGTGCGGTTCTAGGCGCTACAGTGTGGAACCGAGCGACCGCTACGGTCGCAGGTTCGAATCCTGCCTCGGGCATCGATGTGTGTGGTGTCCTTAGGTTAGATAGGTTTAATTAGCTCTAAGTTCTAGGCTACTGATGACCTCAGAAGTTAAGTCGCATAGTGCTCAGAGCCATTTGAACTTAGTCGCCAGACCTTCAGCGAACCAGCATATACATACATTAAAAATAAGGGAGTCTAAACAGGATATAGAACTATGTTATCTTACTGACAACGCTAATAATCAGTCGTCAGACCTGCTGCGACCCAACATATACATACATAAAAGGGGCTTAAACCATAAAACTAAAACTATGTAATCAACCAAGTCACAAGCACACAGTACAACTGCTAGAGGCTGTAAAACACTTGGTAATAACAATATTTTCAACTGTACGCTGATTGATCACTCAACGGCGCTCTGTCGAAAGGCTCTTCTTGTTGCTTCCCGATAAACAAACTGTCGTTCAGAAGTGTATTTTAGCAACAACAGGAATATCAACAGCGCTCTGACGAAATGTAGTAAATCAACATTGGCCGTATTTTGTTGTTTTATATGTTTTATGTGATCGCTCTAAGCTTGTGGTTATAGCTTGATACCAATGCCTACCAATTTTAATTGTATATTACAGCACTGAGGATGGTCACTATATGACCTAAAATCGATTTTGCTGACAATAAAACAACAAAATATGGCCAATACTTATTTTCCTTCCAATTATATCCACTATTTGGTCGTGGTGCACACAAAAAGCCATGGGGTCGCCAATCAAGAAAGGTAGTAATCTTGCCAACAGCATTTAATAATCACAGAGCAACGACGTATTTGCTTATAGCAGTAATTTTAACTGTACGCTCATTGAACACTCAACGTCGCTCCGTCGGAAGGCTCCTCTTGTTGCTTGGCGTTGGACAAATTGTCATTCAACAGTACACGTTAGCAACAACGGGAAAATCAGGGAACACTACAAGAAAGCCACGACACGAATCCGCAAGATGCGAATTTGCAGATCAAGTTGACAATATACCATCTAAGGGTGAAAACACACAAGCGACCAAAGGCAAACTGTCAAACGGTGAGCGTCGCTCATCGCCTCACCGCCCTTTTGAATGAGTCGAAATCGAAAACCGCGACGAGGTGTGGCTTCCCAGCTCAAAACAGCTCACCGTACGATACAGTCTACGCGGGCCAGCTGCCACCAACTGCCCGTACGCTAGTATGTCCTCTCTCTCAGGAAGCCGCCACCGATCACACGCTAAGCACCGTGACCCCTCTGGCGATGCGCCAGAGGAAGAAGAGCACGGTTCACAAGAAAAATCGTAATTTGGGTTACAACCACGCTTGAGGCGGTTAGGCAAACACTGAAATTGTTCTCGAGCAATGTGACAGTAGCGCAAGAACTGAAAGACACACATCACGAAAAATACACTCCTGGAAATTGAAGTAAGAACACCGTGAATTCATTGTCCCAGGAAGGGGAAACTTTATTGACACATTCCTGGGGTCAGATACATCACATGATCACACTGACAGAACCACAGGCACATAGACACAGCCAACAGAGCATGCACAATGGCGGCACTAGTACAGTGTATATCCACCTTTCGCAGCAATGCAGGCTGCTATTCTCCCATGGAGACGATCGTAGAGATGCTGGATGTAGTCCTGTGGAACGGCTTGCCATGCCATTTACACCTGGCGCCTCAGTTGGACCAGCGTTCGTGCTGGACGTGCAGACCGCGTGAGACGACGCTTCATCCAGTCCCAAACATGCTCAATGGGGGACAGATCCGGAGATCTTGCTGGCCAGGGTAGTTGACTTACACCTTCTAGAGCACGTTGGGTCGCACGGGATACATGCGGACGTGCATTGTCCTGTTGGAACAGCAAGTTCCCTTGCCGGTCTAGGAATGGTAGAACGATGGGTTCGATGACGGTTTGGATGTACCGTGCACTATTCAGTGTCCCCTCGACGATCACCAGTGGTGTACGGCCAGTGTAGGAGATCGCTCCCCACACCATGATGCCGGGTGTTGGCCCTGTGTGCCTCGGTCGTATGCAGTCCTGATTGTGGCGCTGACCTGCACGGCGCCAAACACGCCTACGACCATCATTGGCACCAAGGCAGAAGCGACTCTCATCGCTGAAGACGACACGTCTCCATTCGTCCCTCCATTCACGCCTGTCGCGACACCACTGGAGGCGGGCTGCACGATGTTGGGGCGTGAGCGGAAGACGGCCTAACGGTGTGCGGGACCGTAGCCCAGCTTCATGGAGACGGTTGCGAATGGTCCTCGCCGATACCCCAGGAGCAACAGTGTCCCTAATTTGCTGGGAAGTGGCGGTGCGGTCCCCTACGGCACTGCGCAGAATCCTACGGTCTTGGCGTGCATCCGTGCGTCGCTGCGGTCCGGTCCCAGGTCGACGGGCACGTGCACCTTCCGCCGACCACTGGCGACAACATCGATGTACTGTGGAGACCTCACGCCCCACGTGTTGAGCAATTCGGCGGTACGTCCACCCGGCCTCCCGCATGCCCACTATACGCCCTCGCTCAAAGTCCGTCAACTGCACATACGGTTCACGTCCACGCTGTCGCGGCATGCTACCAGTGTTAAAGACTGCGATGGAGCTCCGTATGCCACGGCAAACTGGCTGACACTGACGGCGGCGGTGCACAAATGCTGCGCAGCTAGCGCCATTCGACGTCCAACACCGCGGTTCCTGGTGTGTCCGCTGTGCCGTGCGTGTGATCATTGCTTGTACAGCCCTCTCGCAGTGTCCGGAGCAAGTATGGTGGGTCTGACACACCGGTGTCAATGTGTTCTTATTTCCATTTCCAGGAGTGTATGACAAACAGATTTGCAGAAAATGTTTTCCAATTAAATTAAGTGGTTTCAACTTGGATTGCCGCCCTTGTACGACATTTCCGAACAATTTTATAACTGCACAGCAATTTCCGGAACACCCTGTGTTTTCGGCCATTTCATCAGTGAGTCTTTACCATTGGGGGTGCATCTATGGGAACAAGGAAAAGGATTCTGTAAGCTTGTGTGTGACCCAACAAGTTGCAACAGAGACAAGCGTTTCTGAGGGTGAAGTACAAGAGAGAAAGTTGCTATTACTCCTTCCCTGAGATTCGCTGAGCTGACAAACTTACTGTTTTATCAACCGTTTTGCACGGGACAGGAACAGAGCGAGAGACAAATTGGTGGTAGTTACAGTTATTGAAGCGAGAGGAAAAAACACACTGGTCAACCTAAAACAGGAGAGTGTAACGTAGTTAGCTCGCGACAGACGTGGCAGACTCGAACCATTTTGCAGAAGTTCAGAAAGAATACAGCACACAGAGCTGTGACTACTAACAAGCTCTGATCGCAACTAGCCAGCAGTACGCCAGTAAGCTGTTCCATTGCGTCTCACTGCCATTGCCTCGTGATACAGCTGCTCAGCGCGTTCCCTCCGGCCAAAAACATCTTCAACGCGTCCAGACTGCAGCTCGTCCCAACTCCTGATCATTCGCTCTACAACTTTCGCGATAAGACATACTTTTTTGCGCACATGCCTGCCTATCACAGGTCTAGGTTATGAGTGTAACTCAACGGTCCAGCAGGCTCGCATTAAAAGCGCACCCTACGGATTCGTTCTTCACCCGCTTTAACTACCATTTTCAAGAAAGATTTCGAGGATTCTACCACGAACTACCAGCAATCAATGGAAACACTCGCCCACCAATTCAGTGGGAACGCTAGTTCCATCTATTCGCTCCGTGTCACGTACGCCAAGGTATAGAGTGCTGGGGTCCTCTGAAACCATTTCTCTCCTTGTTATTTGATCCTCTGCTACTGTCCTCTGCATTCCAACGACTCAGCTCTCTGTTTTCATGCTCGGAGAGAGCAAAATTCGACTTATCTCACAGCCAGACTAAAAGATTGGATTTCGTGCAAGGCAGATAGTGTCCATGAAATAGAGGCTGCTGATCATAAATGGAAAGTTAGGGTAAAATGCAAAACATACCCCACATATTACTTCCTAAAGGCATTGGTACCAGTAGATACGGAAAAGATGGCATATTGTTGTTGTTGTGGTCTTCAGTCCTGAGTCTGGTTTGATGCAGCTGTCCATGCTACTCTATCCCGTGCAAGCTTCTTCATCTCCCAGTACCTACTGCAACCTACATCCTTCTAAATCTGCTTAGTGTATTCATCTCTCGGTCTCCCTCTACGAGTTTTACCCTCTACGCTGCCCCCCAATACTAAACTGGTGATCCCTTGATGCCTCAGAACATGTCCTACCAATCGATCCCTTCTTCTACTCAAGTTGTGCCACAAAATTCTCTTCTCCCCAATCCCAATCAATACCTCCTCATTAGTTATGTGATCTACCCATCTAATCTTCAGCATTCTTCTGTAGCACAACATTTGGAAAGCTTCTATTCTCTTCTTGTCCAAACTATTTATCGTCCATGTTTCACTTCCATACATGGCTACACTCCATACAAATAGCCTCAGAAACGACTTCCTGACACTTAAATCTATACTCGAACAAATTTCTCTTCTTCAGAAACGCTTTCCTTGCCATTGCCAGTCTACATTTTATATCCTCTCTACTTCGACCATAAACAGTTATTTTGCTCCTCAAATAGCAAAACTCCTTTACTACTTTAAGTGCCTCATTTCCTAATCTAATACCCTCAGCATCTCCGGACTTAATTCGACTACATTCCATTATCCTCGTTTTGCTTTTGTTGATGTTCATCTTATATCCCCCTTTCAAGACGCTATCCATTCCGTTCAACTGCTCTTCCAAGTCCTTTGCTGTCTCTGACGGAATTACAATGGCATCGGCGAACCTCAAGGTTTTTATTTCTTCTCCGTGGATTTTAATACCTACTCCGAATTTTTCTTTTGGTTCCTTCACTGCTTGCTCAATATACAAATTGAATAACATCGGGGAGAGGGTACAACCCTGTCTCACTCCCTTCCCAACCACTGCTTCCCTTTGATGCCCCTCAACTCTTATAACTGCCATTTGATTTTTGTACAAATTGTAAACGGCCTTTCTTTCCCTGTATTTTACCCCTGCCACCTTCAGAATCTGAAAGAGTGTATTCCAGTCAACATTGTCAAAAGCTTTCTCTAACTCTACAAATGCTAGAAACGTAGGTTTGCCTTTCTTTAATATAGCTTCCAAGATAAGTCGTAGGGTCAGTATTGCCTCACGTGTTCCAATATTTCTACGGAATCCAAACTGATCTTCCCTGAGGTCAGCTTCTACTAGCTTTTCCATTCGTCTATAAAGAATTCGCGTTATTATTTTGCAGCCGTGACTTATTAAACTGATAGTTCGGTAATTTTCACATCTGTCAACACCTGCTTTCTTTGGGATTGGAATTATTATATTCTTCTTGAAGTCTGAGGCTATTTCGCCTGTCTCATACATCTTGCTCACCAGATGGTAGAGTTTTGTCAGGAGTGGCTCTCCCAAAGCTGTCAGCAGTTCTAATGGAATGTTATCTACTCCCGGGGCCTTGTTTCGACTCAGGTCTTTCAGTGCTCTGTCAAACTCTTCACGCAGTATCATATCTCTCATTTCATCTTCATCTACATCCTCTTCCATTTCCATAATATTGTCCTCAAATACATCGCCCTTGCATAGACCCTCTATATACTCCTTCCACCTTTCTGCTTACCCTTCTTTGCTTAGAACTGGGTTTCCATCTGAGCTCTTGATATTCATGCAAGTGGTTCTCCAAAGGTCTCTTTAATTTTCCTGTAGGCAGTATCTGTTTTACCCCTCGTGAGATAAGCCTGTACATCCTTACATTTGTCCTCTAGCCATCCCTACTTAGGCATTTTGCACTTCCTGTCGATCTCATTTTTGAGTCGTTTGTACTCCTTTTTGGCTGCTTCACATACTGCATTTTTATATTTTCTCCTTTCATCAATTAAATCCAGTATCTCTTCTGTTACCCAAGGATTTCTACTAGCCCTCGTCTTTTTACCTATTTGATGCTCTGCTGCCTTCACTATTTCATTCCTCAAAGCTAACCATTCTTCTTCTACTGTATTTCTTTCCCCCATTCCTGTCAATTGTTCCCTTGTGCTCTCCCTGAAACTCTGTACAACCTCCGGTTTAATCAGTTTATCCAGGTCCCATCTCCTTAAATTCCCACCTTTTTGCAGTTTCTTCAGTTTTAATCTACAGTTCATAACCAATAGATTGTGGTCAGAGTCCACTTCTGGCCCTGGAAATGTCTTACAATTCAAAACCTGGTTCCTAAATCTCTGTCTTACCATCATATGATCTATTCTGAAACCTGTCAGTATCTCCCGGCTTCTTCCATGTATACAACCTTCTTTCATGATTCTTGAACCAAGTGTTAGCTATGATTAAGTTGTGCTCTGTGCAAAATTCTACCAGGCGGCTTCCTCTTTCCTTTGTTACCCCCAATCCATATTCACCTACTACGTTTCCTTCTCTCCCTTTTCCTACTACCGAATTCCAGTCACCCATGACTATTAAATTTTCGTCTCCCTTCTCTACCTGAATAATTTCTTTTATCTCATCATACATTTCATCAATTTCTTCGTCATCTGCAGAGCTAGTTGTACTACTGTGGTAGGCATGGGCTTTGTGTCTATCTTGGCCACAATAATGCGTTCACCATGCTGTTTGGAGTAGCTTACCCGCACTCCTATTTTTTTATTCATTATTAAACCTACTACTGCATTACCCCTATTTGACTTTGTATTTGTAGCCCTGTATTCGCCTGACCAAAAGTCTTGTTCCTCCTGCCACCGAACTTCACTAATTCTCACTATATCTAACCTTAACCTATCCATTTGCCTTTTTAAATTTTCTAACCTACCTGCCCGATTAAGGGATTTGACATTCCACGCTCCGATCCGTAGAACGCCAGTTTTCTTTCTCCTGATAATGACGTCCTCTTGAGTAGTCCCCGCCCGGAGATCCGAATGGGGGACTATTTTACCTCCGGAATATTTTACCCAAGAGGACGCCATCATCATCAACCACACAGTAGAGCTGCATGCCCTCGGGAAAAATTACGGCTGTAGTTTCCCCTTGCTTTCAACCGTTCGCAGTACCAGCACAGCAAGGCCGTTTTGGTTAGTGTTACAAGACCAGATCAGTCAATCATCCAGACTGTTGCCCCTGCAACTACTGAAAAGGCTGCTGCCCCTCTTCAGCAACCACACGTTTGTCTGGCCTCTCAACAGATACCCCTCTGTTGTGGTTGCATCTAGGGTACGACTATCTGTATCGCTGAGGCACGCAAGCCTCCCCACCAACGGCAAGGTCCATGGTTCATGAGGGGGAGATGGCATATAAAAACGATAAAATATCGTACCTAGTTAACATGGTTAAATCTAGCGAAAGATATATTCAAATAAACGTACTTGTTTGACGGTCCTTCAGTGAATTATTGTGTTTATTGTATTGCAAGTCATTTAGTTCACTAATTCCACAAGAGCATGATACAAAATATCAGTTTCGCTGGAAGCATTCAGTTTTTAGTTATAGCATTCAGTTTCTAGTTTAAATATTACACAGTTTTCTGACGATTCATCAACAGATTGAGAAGGACTTATTTTTTATGACTTTCGCTCAGGCTAGTACGGATGCCGAAACAGCTTCAAGATAAGAAGCACAATACATTAGGAAACGATGATAAGAGAAAATTCCTGAAGTGAGTTAGATATTAACGTTCTGTCATCTCAAATTCTTCGTCATTTATCGCAACAGACAGGAACGAAGTGTTACATCCTTTCATGCGAGTTTCCGTACAACCAAAGGCTGTGCAAGATTTCACCATTGCAATAGAGAAATATTTACTGAAAATACTAGAACAAAGGAAAACTGAACAGTTTTCCAAAAGTCATGTGCAAATGTACTTCGCCGCTATTGCGCTTAGCGAGATGTTGGTTTCAGAATAATGACATCATGTGGAGTCTTTATTATGTGTGATCTACGGCCAAAAGCTACAGCAGCATTTTCTTTGTCCTTTAAAAGCGCTGGCCGCACTAGTGCGCTTGTTGCCACAGATAAATATGCGTCACAGACGTTATTCAGCGGCAAACAACTGTTGCTTCCACGACTCCGAAGGGACGATGAACTGCTTTCCTCTAGTCAGCAGTACGGCGACGTAGAAGAGGCATCAGTCATTAATCGAAAGTCCAGACATTGTGAAGCAGGAAGGGGTATTCAGACTGCAAGAGTACTCATTCAGGACGCTGAGTGGAAGACAGCAAGCAGAGCCTCTGAAACACAAAGACCAGAGTAAAAGAAGCCATCGCCGCTCCAATATTCTGTGAATTCCGGGCTGGAAAGACTGCCGTTGGAGGAATACTAACCAGCTATCTCACATACACTCCTGGAAATTGAAATAAGAACACCGTGAATTCATTGTCCCAGGAAGGGGAAACTTTATTGACACATTCCTGGGGTCAGATACATCACATGATCACACTGACAGAACCACAGGCACATAGACACAGCCAACAGAGCATGCACAATGTGGCACTAATACAGTGTATATCCACCTTTCGCAGCAATGCAGGCTGCTATTCTCCCATGGAGACGATCGTAGAGATGCTGGATGTAGTCCTGTGGAACGGCTTGCCATGCCATTTACACCTGGCGCCTCAGTTGGACCAGCGTTCGTGCTGGACGTGCAGACCGCGTGAGACGACGCTTCATCCAGTCCCAAACATGCTCAATGGGGCACAGATCCGGAGATCTTGCTGGCCAGGGTAGTTGACTTACACCTTCTAGAGCACGTTGGGTGGCACGGGATACATGCGGACGTGCATTGTCCTGTTGGAACAGCAAGTTCCCTTGCCGGTCTAGGAATGGTAGAACGATGGGTTCGATGACGGTTTGGATGTACCGTGCACTATTCAGTGTCCCCTCGACGATCACCAGTGGTGTACGGCCAGTGTAGGAGATCGCTCCCCACACCATGATGCCGGGTGTTGGCCCTGTGTGCCTCGGTCGTATGCAGTCCTGATTGTGGCGCTCACCTGCACGGCGCCAAACACGCATACGACCATCATTGGCACCAAGGCAGAAGCGACTCTCATCGCTGAAGACGACACGTCTCCATTCGTCCCTCCATTCACGCCTGTCGCGACACCACTGGAGGCGGGCTGCACGATGTTGGGGCGTGAGCGGAAGACGGCCTAACGGTGTGCGGGACCGTAGCCCAGCTTCATGGAGACGGTTGCGAATGGTCCTCGCCGATACCCCAGGAGCAACAGTGTCCCTAATTTGCTGGGAAGTGGCGGTGCGGTCCCCTACGGCACTGCGCAGAATCCTACGGTCTTGGCGTGCATCCGTGCGTCGCTGCGGTCCGGTCCCAGGTCGACGGGCACGTGCACCTTCCGCCGACCACTGGCGACAACATCGATGTACTGTGGAGACCTCACGCCCCACGTGTTGAGCAATTCGGCGGTACGTCCACCCGGCCTCCCGCATGCCCACTATACGCCCTCGCTCAAAGTCCGTCAACTGCACATACGGTTCACGTCCACGCTGTCGCGGCATGCTACCAGTGTTAAAGACTGCGATGGAGCTCCGTATGCCACGGCAAACTGGCTGACACTGACGGCGGCGGTGCACAAATGCTGCGCAGCTAGCGCCATTCGACGGCCAACACCGCGGTTCCTGGTGTGTCCGCTGTGCCGTGCGTGTGATCATTGCTTGTACAGCCCTCTCGCAGTGTCCGGAGCAAGTATGGTGGGTCTGACACACCGGTGTCAATGTGTTCTTTTTTCCATTTCCAGGAGTGTATATACTTCCCAAACTTTGACCCTCACTCTCAGATGTTCCCAGGTGTTTGCCGACGTTCTTTGAACACGACAGTGTCCGAATGTGTGAGTGATAGAATTCGCCACAGTATATGCTCGCCGTTGATATTGAGACGAAGACCAGTGCTGTGCCAGAGGAAGAAACCAGCCACGTTCCACGGAATTTCACTCCAGTAGCTATAAGCCTTCGCCTGAGTTCGTATGCGGACAACTTGGTGCCCTCGCACTGATGGGTCACCTGCAACGTGCCTTCCTTCTGATGGTGACCACATCCCTGATATGCTGCGTGTTTGCGTCCAAGCTGGGGGTTGCCTGGCTACAGTGCTGCTTTTCACTGATCCCTGTGAGCTATCATTGCTGATTATCACTGCGCAGTGGGGCCATATGCCATCAACATCGGACACGCTGGCTATTAGTGTTTAAAAACGCCGAGTTAAAGGTGGCGATCATGTGATAGCCAGTCTGCGCCAACCATATATCGCAGGCGGCGACCACCCGCCATCAGTCCTTCATAGCCTCACTGATGTCAAACCTTACTACGGGTAGTAAATTCTGCTCCCTGGCAGGGCCTAACTGACATCAGCATGCCACACGTCCGCGGCCACTACACCATCAAGGGCAAAAACCATCTAATTAGCAGCGATCCCGTCTCTGTGCCTAAGGTGAATACACTGAGGTGAGAAAAGTCATGAGATACCTCCTGATATCACGTCGAACTTCCTTTTTTCCGGTATAGTGCAGTAGCTCGACGTGGCATGGATTCAACAAGCCGTTAGAAGTCCCCTGCAGAAATATCGAGCCATGCTCTCTCTATACTGTCCATAAATGGAGAAGTGTCGCCGGTGCCGATGTTGTGCAAGAATTTACCTCTCGATTATGTCCAACGAATGTTCGTTATGATCCACGTCGGTGAATCTGTTTGGCCAGTTGATAAGAATGTTCTTCAAACCAATCGGGAAGAAATGGAGCCCAATGGCACGGTGCATAGCCATCCACAAAAATCCCATCTTTGTTTGGGGACATGAAGTCTCCAATTAATGGGATACGACAATTTCCAGTCAATTATCAGTTCAGTTGGACCAGAAGACTCAGCCCACTTCAGAATGGAGCCACCATCAGCTTCCAGAGTGCCTTGATGACGAATAGGGTCCATGAGGTTTGCGTCTCACTCGAATAATACCATCAGTTCTTACCAACTGAAATCTGGACTCATCTGACCAGGCCCGGCTTTTCCGTGTTCTAACCGTCACAGGAATTGTCGTGGGGTTGCCTCTAACGGAAACGCGGTGGGATCAACGGAAGCGGCCCACGAACAAACAAGACCGACTAACGGGATTGGAAGGACGAACATGACGACAGACAACCGAGCAAGACACCACGATTAACAACAAAGTATTAAGCAACAGGGTCAAAAGAGACAACCACACGAAATCAAAACAACCCCCACTCGTAAACGGGAAGCAAGCGCACGCAGCGTAAACATGATGTCTGTAAGCGAGATGTCAACTGAACCAACGCCAATATCAGACTGCCTCGCTGAGTGAGATGCAGCCGCCTAAATACACGACACGGTATGTCGCTATTGGCCGCTGGGACCACGTGCTCCACAGTGGCGCCCCCACGTTAGACTCGGGTCCAGGAGCGCTCACAGTCACGGCTTACAGCACGACTGCTGCAGCGAGTTCCATGCCGTCAGGCGCGCATACGAAGCCCGCGGCGCACGGTACCAGATTCCGGTCGCCTAGGGTCCAACCAATATGGTCACGAGCCCAGGAGCAGCGCTTCAGGAGATGGCACACTGTTGGGAAAAAGGTTGTCTGCTGCCGTAACCCATTAAAGCCAAATTTCGATGCACTTTCCTAATGGATAAGTTCGTCGTACGTCCCACATTGATTTCTGCGACTATTGAACGCAGTGTTGCTTGTGTGTTAGCACTAAAAATCTACGCAATGCTTCGACTGCATTGTTCGTAGTTAGAGGTAATGCTTGAAATTTGGTATTTCCGGCACGCTCTCCACACTGTGGATTTGGAAAATTGAATTCCGTAACGATTGCCGAAACTGAATATCCGATGCGCCCAAATTCAACTACCATTCCGCGTGCAAAGTCTTTAAATTCCCGCCTACGGCCACAATCTCGTCAGAAACCTTTTCACTTGCACCAACTGAGTACAAACACCACCGCCACTGCACTCCCCTTTTGTACCTCATGTACGCGATTCTGCCGTCATTTGTATATTTGCTTATCGATATTCCATGACCTTCGTCACCTCAGTGTAAAGGAATATTATATTCAGAGCTGTTTTACTAACGGTCCACCATATGATTCCAGTCAACACGATCTCCTCATGCCACTTCCAGGCGAATGACCGATTCCTACCCGGCTCTTGGGGTGACTTTCCAGCGTTAAGAGAGCAATGCATAAATTCAATCTTTGGCTACATGGTTGATCCATGCTGTGATGTCGACGTATCATTACCAGCTACACTGAATTAACAAACACTCATATTCAGAAGAAACAGAACACCTTGAAGAACTAGAAATAGGACGTTCATATTCACAAGGCATGCACATTAGCACAAGGTGTACAATTTTGCTTCCGCCGTTTGCCGATTGGAGGCGACAACGGTAAGTAGCGGTCAAAAGAAACAGACCGCAGACGTCAGGCAGTTAGCTTGGATCTCGGTCAAATGGTTCAAATGGCTCTGAGCACTATGGGACGTAACTTCTGAAGTCAGCAGTCCCCTAGAACTTAGAACTACTTAAACCTAAGTAACCTAAGGACATCACACACATCCATGCCCGATGCATGATTCGAACCTGCGACCGTAGCGGTCGCGCGGTTCCAGACTGAAGTGCCTAGAACCGCTCGGCGACCACGACCGGCTCGCTCAACATAACCTCATTCAGACATCAGTGGATTCGTGTCTGCATCATCAAGTAGTTCTTGATTGAAAATGTCAGTTTACGGCCTTGATTCTCGTCATTTGCGGGAGGTGTTACTGTTTAGTTTCATTATGAACAACAGCTGAGTCTCATCGAATGCTCTCAAGTACGTATGCTAAGGAGGCTATTAGTGAAAGAACACGTTGTCAGAGGTTTCAACGCTTCAAAAACGATGATTTTAACGTCGTAGACCGGCAGAGTGGTGGTAGAGAGAATGTTTTCGAAGATGCAAAATTGGAGATACTGCTGAGTGAAGACTCGCGTCAAACTTAAGAAGAATTCGCACGATTAGTGGGAGTGACACAGCAATCCATTTCAAAACGTCTCAAGCCTATGGGCCGGTCGTTGTGGCCGAGCGGTTCTAGGCGCTGCAGGCCGGAACCGCGCTGCTGCTACGTTGGCCGTTCGAATCCTGCCTCGGGCATGGATGTGTGTGATGTCCTTAGGTTAGTTAGGTTTAAGGGGACTGATGACTTCAGATGTTAAGTCCCATAGTGCATAGAGGCATTTGAACAATTTCAAGGCTGTGGGCATGATTCGGAAAGAAGGAACTTGGGTCCCGTGTGAGCTGAAACCAAGAGACGTTGAACGGCGTTTGTGTGTTTGTGAACAGTTGTTTCAGAGGCAAAAACGGAAGGGATTTCTGCATCGCATTGTGACTGGGAACGAAAAATGGGTTCATTACGATAACACCTAAACGCAAAAAATCATGGGGATATCCCGGCCATGCTTCCACGTCGACGGCCATACCGAATATTCCCGACTCCAAGATCATGCTCTGCATTTGTGAGACCAGCTCGGCGTCGTGCATTATGAGATGTTAAAACCAGACGGCCGCTGGTGGCCGAGCGGTTCTTGCCACTTCAGTCTGGAACTGCGCGACCGCTACGGTCGCAGATTCAAATCCTGCCTCGGGCATGGATGTCTGTGATGTTCGCAGGTTAGTTAGGTTTAAGTAGTTCTACGTTCTAGGGGACTGATGACCTGAGATGTTAAGTCCCATAGTGCTCAGAGCCATTTGAACCATTTTTTGTTAAAACAAA
The DNA here is from genome assembly GCF_023898315.1 of Schistocerca nitens. Lineage (NCBI taxonomy): Eukaryota > Metazoa > Arthropoda > Insecta > Orthoptera > Acrididae > Schistocerca > Schistocerca nitens. The sequence goes on from NC_064617.1 coordinate 99,557,434, forward strand.
GTGAAACAATCACAGGAGCTCGTTATCGAACGCAATTAATGTGTTGGAGCGGAGTATTAAAAGACAAACGGCCGCAATCCTGCGAGAGGAACGATAAAGTTATTTTTCAGCATGACAACGCTCGACCCCACGTTGCAAAAGAGGTCAAAACGTACTTGCAAACGTTAAAATGGGAAGTCCTACCGCATCCGCCGAATTCTCCAGACATTGCTCCCTCTGACTGTCACTTTTATAGATCAATGGCGTATGGCCTGGCTGACCAACACTTCCGATCTCATGAAGAAGTCACAAATGGGTCGATTCGTGGATCGCTTCACTAGATTAACAATTTTTTCGACGCAGGATTCGTAAACTGCCCCAAAGATGGGAGAAAGTAGTGGCCAGCGATGGAAAATACTTTGAATGATACATGTGTAACCAACTTGTTTCATTAAAGCCGCAAATGTTTGGAAAAATTGGTAGAAGCAAATTTGTATGTTCTGGCGAAATGTTTAGCGTCTGAAGAAGGTCACCATCGATGTCGCGGTGCAACACGACCTACCAGTAAAATGTGCTTGTGGCTCTTCTTGTTGCTATAAACCGTAGGTAATGGATCAATGTGACTTGCGGGATGCCTAGCAGACATAAGCGTGAACCGTACCGACAAAAAAATGGCTCTGAGCACTAAGGGACTCAACTTCTGAGGTCATTAGTCCCGTAGAACTTAGAACTAGTTAAACCTAACTAACCTAAGGACATCACACACATCCATGCCCGAGGCAGGATTCGAACCTGCGACCGTAGCGGTCTCGCGGTTCCCGACTGCAGCGGCTAGAACCGCACGGCCACTTCGGCCGGCCCCGTACCGACAAATCAATGAGTTTGAAAGGAGGCGCACTATTGGCGTGAGACATATGACGCATCCATCCGGGAAATTGCTTCTCGTGTGGAACGAAGGGTTTGGCTGCGCATCGGGTGTGAACAGAATGAATGGTTCAATGAAGGTCGTAGAACACGAAGAAATGCGTCAGGTCGCACCACCAGACCACACCACCTCCACCCCCCACCCGAGAAGATCGACACTTACGAGTGGCCATTGCAGGAGGGATCTGCATGCTTCTAGGCTCTGGTGCAACAATGGAACAGTGGAACACATTGTACACAATCAGGGGTGACAGTCCGTCTCTGTTCATTACTGCAAGGGCTACGTGCGCGTCGTCCACTTCTCCACCTACCTTTGACGAACGTGCAGAAACTTGCTAGACGGCAGTGGTCTATGGGACGACGTCACTGAGGACAGGAATGGCATGATATAGTGTTTTAGGACGAACCCATGTTCAATTTGGTTCAAATGGCTCTGAGCACTATGGGACTCAACTGCTGAGGTCATTAGTCCCCTAGAACTTAGAACTAGTTAAACCTAACTAACCTAAGGACATCACAAACATCCATGCCCGAGGCAGGATTCGAACCTGCGACCGTAGCGGTCTTGCGGTTCCAGACTGCAGCGCCTTTAACCACACGGCCACATGTTCAATTTGTTTTAAAATAATAGCGGCATTTTGGTTCGCCATAGACAGGGGGGCCAACAACACACTGGCTGCATTCGATCATATAGCACCAACTCAAGGCCTTATGGTGTGGGTTGCTACTGGGTACAGCAACAAATCACTGTTGGTGTGTGAGCTGTGGTAAAAATTGCTGTTTTCAAGAGCGCGCCGCAGAGCGTAGTGTGAAGCAGTCGCCCTCCGTTTCTGGCGGTTGCGCCACTCTGGCAAACGCAGCTTTGGTGTCTCCCTCTGGTGGGAAAGGGGAAACGTTGCCTGTTCACGTGCATTTAAGGGGCGCTATGGGCTCGCAAGTCGGAGAGTCTGAGTCAGTCTGAGTCAGTCTCTCGTCGCCAGCTTTCTAGACTGTCTCTCGTCCGAATTTGTGATGCAGCTAGTTCTGCCTGGACGACAGTATGTCTTTCGTTCGTATCAACATTTAAGGCCGGCAAAATGAGAGTCTTTCCACTCAGCCAGTAAGAGAACTCAACGAGTGGTCGCTCAGTCGGGGCTTAGTTCCTGCATTTGACTCTGCGCCTTAGGCCTCCAGTCTGCTCGATTTTGCTCAGGCAATGGTCAAGGCGGTTGGATCGATCGATCGGTCGGTCGGTCGCACACTGACGAGGGGAGGCCGCCAATTGTGAAATTCAGATTCGATTCATACTGCGCATAATAAAAGCTCATGGCCAGAGGTGTAATGTGGCAAAGCACCAAGATGCACTTCTCAGCCGTTGTCGAGAAAATCGACAGTTAATAGAAACCGTTGCGGTGAAATACTCTCTACGATGTATAACTTCCTATAGCGTCGTGGCGCAGCGGTAAGTGCTTAGGTTCGTAAGTCGAAGGTCGCCGGATCCAATCTCGCGCCATGCAAATTTTTTTTTTAGTATTTGTTTTTTGTAATTCAAATATATATATATATATATATATATATATATATATATATATATATATATATATATCATGGGGTCTCTAATTCGAACGTTTGACTTACACTATACGTATTCGTTTCGGAATATCGTTTCTACGTCTTCCGTTAACTACACGTGTAAACATTATGAAGACAATTAATAACATTTGTGAAATACAACTTTGTTTGCAGAAAACATAATCATGTTCGAAGTCGCCAGTTTTTCCACGACAAACGACTTTCAACAACTTATTATATGCATAATTGTTGCAACTGATTGCTGTTAATTTTATATATATATATATATATATATATATATATATATATATATATATTACAAATACTAAAAAAAAAGTTGCATGGTGCGAGATTCGATCCGGTGACCTTCGGATTACGATCCCGAGCGCTTACCGCTGCGCCACGACACTGTAGGAAGTTACAAATCGTAGAGAGTACTTCACCTCAACGGTTTCTTTTAACTGTCGATTTTCTCGACAACGGCTGAGAAGTGCATCTTGGTGCTTTGCCACATGACACCTCTGGCTATGAGCTTTTATTATGAGCAGTATGAATCGAATCTGAATTTCACAATTGGCGGCCTCCCCTTGTGAGACACAAGATGACGTGTCCGACTGGGGAATCGGCGCATGTGAGGTCGCCACGTGAGTCCAGTGCGCCGCGCCGTATAGCGAGGTGGTAGTAGTTTCGCGGTCGACACGAGAGCAACAGGAGTCAACCCACGACATCGGTCTGGCCGGTGCGAGCTGCGACGCCGTGAGACGGGAGATCGGCGCGCCTTCCTGCGTCCGTTGAAGCGGCTGGCAGCGGATGGTTCGGGAGAGCGATTTGTGGGTGCTGTGACAGATCTTCTCCAGAAATCGCAGTTTATTACAGGTTAAGTGATTGATGATATGTTGTTTCATTTACCTGTTAAATTCTACTTGTTTTCTTGGTGAGGTCACCAGCCGTTTTGTTTCGCGGTCTTCCCACCATTCTTCTCCGTTTGCCCACCCGCGGAAGGGTGGTTATTTATGAATTGGGTCGTCCGTTTTTCCTTTGTGGTGTAGGGACGGGTTAGAGCAACCTGCGGCTTGGGTTGTTCGGTAATCTCCCTATCAGTATACCGTACGTTAGTAGCTGCCTCTGTCATGTTTGCCGGATTTGGTGTTAACGAATTTATTGCTTGAAGTATAACGGCCTGATTTCTGAAGTCTGTTTTGATCTTGCCTATCATCTTGAGAGGCGGTATCTGTGTACTGTAGAGCATGTTAACTTGTCGGGCCAGCCTTGCATAATTTTATATAAGATTGCATTTCATGGGCTTTTATTTAAATGGTCATTTTAGTATATAAAGTTGTCACATTTTCACCGTAAGACTTTTCCTAGAAGTTAAAATCAAGTTGCACCTTCGGTAGCAAAGTTAATATTTTTAGTGTTTTGTACCATTTCCATCCCACCTATGGGGTACAGTTTGTGTGAATTGTTAAAACTTTTAGTTTAAAGTAATCTGGTGTGTTTCAGATTTGCACCAGTGTAGTCTTTCAGACGTTGTTGTGAGCGGTCGTAACTACGGCCGTATCAAAAGGGAGCGGAAATGTTCTCAGCCCGAAAGGTCATAGAGCCAAAAATTGTTTCTTTCTGCCTCCGAATAAATTGTAACTTGATATTTAGAGCGTGCTTTCTGATTATAAGGCCGGCCGTAGTGGCCGTGCGGTTCTAGGCGCTACAGTCTGGAGCCGAGCGACCGCTACGGTCGCAGGTTCGAATCCTGCCTCGGGCATGAATGTGTGTAATGTCCTTAGGTTAGTTAGGTTTAATTAGTTCTAAGTTCTAGGCGACTGATGACCTTAGAAGTTAAGTCGCATAGTGCTCAGAGCCATTTTTTGATTATAATTTTAAATCTGTTACTTAAAAAAAAGCTTTAGGCACCATTAAAGTGAATAAACTACCATTTGTTAAAAACGAATTTGCTTATGATTTCATCAGTTACTCCCTGGTAACTACTTCCATTCTTACATAGGGTAATTAAATGTGTTATTGTTCTTGATGAATCGATAGTAAATAAAATAAATTCTTACCAATATTTTTTGAAAATAAACCACGGTTCAGTGTGCATCACCAGTACTGTGAGCACTGTGATCTACGTGAATGACATCCTGCGTCACGTAGCCACACCCTTTCTGCACAACACCGCATACCCCATTTTTCAGAAAGATAATGCACGATCACATTTTTCTGCTTGAACACGTACCTTCTAAGTGTCCTGGCCTGCCAGACCAGCAGACTTGTTGCCAGTCTGAAATGTGTAGGATATGGTGAAACAACAGGTGCGAGCGCTGTGACGCAATGTGAACCACCACAGATAAATCTTGGAACCAGGTGAATGCAGCATGGATGGCTATACCACACGACACCAGTCGCGCCTTATAAGCGTCGATCCCATCACGCATGGAACAAGTTATCAGTGGTCACGGCGGACCCTGTACCGAGTAGGCAACTCATGCTGAACCGAGGTGACTGAAATGATAATAATTTCTGCAGAAATTAATGTATATGTCCTGTGAATATCTCTTATATAATCGTTCAAGGCGCTCTGCTTTTGTGAACATGAGTGTATTTGCGGGTTTGTAAAAACAAAAACAAAAAAAGAAATTGGAATCATTGCTTTTCCAGGCTAAGATCGCTATCTGTACTATTTAAATTTTTCCTGCAGTTTCCTTCACCACCGACTTCCTAATCAGCGAAATTAACTCTACAACTTCGACGTTGTCATATAGTATAGAGGGACAGGTGCAAAAGGAGTGTTCTGTCAGAGACGATTTACTGTAGAGCTAGAACCCGACCTTGGGCTCGGTGAAAGACGGTTTGATGCTCCGCAATTCTGTGTTTTATAAGATATCCTGCGAGTGTAGCCTTTCACACATCGGTATGACAACGTTACAGCATGAAAGACACACAGAACGCTGAATGTACACCCCGCTCTCACAGCCCAGTGTATCCGCTGTGGCAGAGGTTTGCATCAGCATCCGTTACTTTTCGCAGTATGAAACGTACAAATTCTACCGTCGGCTTCATCTTTTCTGGACTCGGAGGTGAAGAAAGCAATGGAAGCCGTCTGGCGAAGACTTTTTATTACTCACTCATAGCGCTTTTAGTATGGACAAAAAAAAATGGATCCCGTGCAAAACCGACGGCTCAGTGAAACTGGTAAGTATACATCGATAGCCCAGCATGGATCAACGTTGTAGCAGAGATTCAATTTGTGCCCAGTTATTTCACAGACTTACTTTTCTAGACTGGAAATATCCGCACACAGTACCACTGGTGTCACGCAACGCAGCAGTTAAGAATCGCAATATGGCCACGAGCGCAAATGACGTGTAAACAGGTGTTTGCTTACTGATAAAACAGCCGTAAGAAATGGGGATCGACTGATGCAGCTACGTTATCTCTAGGTTTTCGACATAATGGTTAATACATGCGTCATATTTGGCTGTAATTTCTAGTACAGCAGACGAAAGATACAGAGAAAGGATCATGTGAAATGCAAACAGAACTGTAAAAATCTTAGATATTTTTTCTTTTGTACTGCAGGTAAACCTAAATAATTAAATTACAGTTTGTCTTATCTGAAAAACCGACTGTGTTTAAATAGTTCACGTATATTTTGCAGAGGTTTAATCAGTGTTGTTGTAACAGACGTAGATTAATGATGTGCTTTTAACCAGTTCTGATCGACTTCGGCTTTTCTACAAATAGATATTCGTTATGAAAATGCTCCTATAATAGAACGCACTATTTATCGTTGAGAGCAATTCTCTTTATTTATTTAAGTGTTGTAACGGAAACCCCAGTCTGTTTTAGACCTATGTGTACGTAACATGGTGTTCTCATAACACGATTCCGCAAAGTATGTGTTAAACTCAACTAGTATTCAAATATTTAATCAACTGCAGAACTTGTTTAGACCACCTCGCGAAGTTTAAAAAGTCATTTAGTTTCAGAAAATGGTTGTACTACCATTCACAAACTTCATGAACCGCCATCTTACCTCAACAAACATCAAGCTCCAGTAAAACATGCGTCTTTGTCAGTCTAATAATGCTGTCTGCGTTATTTGTCGCTCAACAACATCTCTGGCGCTTGTGTATCTGTGGCCGCGGTCAGAGGGTTAAAAAGACAGATTGGGCCCTGCAGCTTAAGTCTATCGGCTCACTCAAATATAGCCGAAAGGTATACCGCCGAAATAGTGTCCTGTAACCTGCAGCCAGTTAAATTCACACCCAGTGAAATTTGCACCCAGAAAAAGTCGAGGGAGGGTCTACTAGTCCCCCCGGCCACACTCGAAGATAGACGAGTAGAGACGCTCCCCCCACCCCCCTCCCGGCCTGCCCTTTGGTATCCTCCCGGCCTGCCCTTTGGTATGCTGATGAGAGGACTGGAGATGCTCGAACACAAACTGTAACGACTAAAGTTTTACAATCGGAATTGATTATAATATTACTTACCACCAACCCTTCAGAAAATACAACGAGGAACATTAAAACCGATTTACAAAAGTGAGTATTAAAAATCATATCTCTTCCACTCGACTTCAAAATAAAATATGTTCTATACGCTCGGATCACTACATGGTACATGTAATATACATAAGAAGTGTTGTCGTTCTAACAAAAAGGCCGTTATGTACACTGCTGGCCACCGTAAAAGCAACACCCTGAAGGAAGCATCCGAATAAAGTGAAATTTACACCATAGGTTTGCAGCGATGAGATATGCAACTGATTAGAATTTCAGCGCAGACGCACATCACGCGCGCCTGTGGCGCCACCTCATAGCGCCATTTAAGGCTTGGCGATTTCGACGAGTGTACGTTCGGCACGTGTGTTTACCTTGTGGTTGTTTCCCAAGACGATCAGTTATGCCTCGTAGACAACAGCGAACATCGTTTGATCAAGTATCCGAGTTCGACAGAGGAAGGATAGTGGCTTACCGCGATTGTGGATTATCATACAGAGAAATCGCTAGTCGTGTTGGACGAAACCAAACAACTGTAATGCGGATATGTGACCGTTGGATGCAGGAGGGTACGACGGACCGACGTGGTCGATCGCATTCACCTCGGTGCACCACTGCACGTGCTGATAGGCAAATTGTGCGCATGGCAGTGACGGATCGCTCACTGACATCCCGAACCATAGCACAGCACATTGCGTCTGTAACGCATCATCCAGTGTCTGCGCGTACCATTCGACGCCGTTTACAGCAGAGTGGTCTGTCCGCAAGACGTCCATTGCTTCGTCTACCATTGACGCAGAACCACAGACGTCTCCGTCGCCAATGATGTGATGACAGACGGATGTGGACGGCAGAATGGAATGACGTTGTCTTTACTGACGAGGCACGCTTCTGTCTGCAGCACCACGATGGTCGGATTCGAGTGTGGAGACACCGTGGAGAGAGGATGCTGGACAGCTGCAATATGCACCGCCACACTGGTCTTGCACCGGGTATTATGGTATGGGGCGGTATTGAATATTACTCTCGCACGCCTCTAGTACGCATTGCCGGTACTTTAAATAGCCGGCGCTACATATCCGAGGTGCTGGAACCAGTTGTCCTTCCTTACCTTCAGGGCTCGGCCACAGTCATATTTCAACAGGATAATGCGCGACCACACGTGGCACGCATTGTCCAAAGGTTCTTCGTCAATAACCAGATTGAACTGCTTCCCTGGCAGGCTCGCTCTCCGGATCTTTCGCCGATAGAAAACATGTGGTCCACGGTTGCTCAACGAGTGACTCAGATTATATCCCCAGCTGCCACACCAGATGATCTTGGCAACGTGTGGAAGCTGCTTGGGCTGCTGTACCCCAGGAACACATCCAACGTCTCTTTGACTCAATGCCGAGACGTGTGGCAGCGGTGATCTCCAACAATGGCGGCTACTCTGGCTACTGATTCTGGCAGGAACCACATGTCACAGACGTCTGTAAACGTAATCATTTGATACTTGGTCAACATGTTAACTACAAAATAAATTTTGTTGTGCTACCTCTTGTCTTTCTTGGCGTTGCATTTACGGTGGCCAGCAGTGAAACACCGACAGCATTTAGGATGTTGTCCGGGTATCTTTTCCGAGTTTGGTGTAAGCGATTCCCGGTCTCTGGAGCTCGTAAGAGAGTAATTACCTTTCATTTTTTCACGGCAGTGAAAATGTCGATGGTGTGCGCTGTATGTGTTGTTTGGAATAAAATCTTGTTCCGTCCACTCGCGGTACTTGCTAATGGCAACAGTGAGGCCTACTTTGCTGTTTATGCTCACTGAGTACTGCTCGGACCGGTCTGTGGTGGTTTGTTCGTCAGTGTTAGTTGTACGTTAACAGAGCTGCACATACACGATACGATTCTGCAGTGCCTGTGTTATTCAGAATTACGATTACCATTTCCTTTCGACATGCAAAAGGAACAGGCACTGCAGCGACTACAGCCGTTATGAAATATATTAAATGTATTGGCAATTGTGAATATGGTCAACCAACAGCTGCAGTATGGAGTGACGACAGTGAAAATATGTGCCGGCCGGGAATCGAACCCGGGATTCCCGCCTATAGCGGGGTCGCCTTACCACTTCTTTATCTCATTATGTTCGTGACTGTTCGTTCTATTTGTTCGGGGCGGACGTCCCGTGAGGCTTGTTGAAATCCTCTGATCGAACACGCTGAGCTACCGTGCAGGCATACTATTCGGCTAATCGAGCACATCTAACCGCCAGACCCAAACTTTCGTATGTCGTCAACCATGTGCGTACAGGCCTTACTCATACATCCATTATGTATATTACCATACAGGGAAGACATTTTTGTTGAATGTCGCTCGCCCTGTGTCGGCGGATAAACACGGTACTTGTATGTATCCACGTCCAAAGGAACTTTGCATCGTAATTCGGAATAATACAGGCAGAGCATTTGTAGAACTGCCCTGCTTTTCTGCACCTTTCATTTATTTCCGTTGCGTTTCCCCCCTTACTTTCAATCATGCTTCCCAGGTACTTGAAGTTCTCTACCACTTGTAGTTTTTCCCCTCCACAAGTTATATCCACATTTGGCCTATTCTTCTTCCTTGTTGTGACAATTATTTCACTTTTCTTTCCAGAGAAATGCATTCCATATTGTGCTGCCGTTGCCTCCCATACATCTAACTGCTCTTGCACCTCCTTCTCGCAATTTCCCCATAACATCAGGTCATCGGCAAAAAGCACTGCTTTCATTTTATGATCTCCAATTGCATCTGATACTTGCTGCAGGATTTCATCCATAACAATAATAAACAATAAAGGCGAAAGTGCACTTCCCTGTCGCAGCCCATTTTCCAGCTTGAACCATGCAGTACGTTCCCTCCCCACTTTCACACAACTCTCACTTCCCTCATACATTTTTCTGACTTTTCGTGTTATCTCTTCATCTATCCCTTTTGCGTTCAGCACATCCCAGAGCTTGTCCCTACAGATTCATACGCCTTCTCAATATCTAAAAAGGCCATGATTAAGTCCTTCCCGTACTCATAGTGCCTTTCCTGCAGTTGCCTTACCGCAAATATGAGGTCCGTTGTTGATCTTCCCGGTCAGATGCATTAGGGGGCTTATTTGGAGCAAGGAGGTGCCACAGAAATCCAAGGGAATTATATACCGAACCTACTTTGTCCCCATATTTTCATACGGAAGTGAGACATGGGTAATGCACAAAAGCGACAAAAGTAGAATACAGGCTAGTGAAATGAAGTTCCAGAGGAGCAGGTTGAGTGTAACAAGACGAGACAGATTGCGAAATGTGTATGTGAGGGAAAGACTAAAGGAGGAACCAGTACAGGACAGGATAGAAAAATCAAGACTGCAGTGGTATGGACACATGAAGAGAATGGATGAGGGAAGAATTCCAAAGAGGATGGTTGATCTGCAAATGGAGGGGAAGAGGCCCAGAGGAAGACCAAGAGATAGATGGGTGAAGGGAGTGAAGGAATGTGTGACGAGAAGAGGAGAGAACTGGACGAAGGTGGAAGAGGGGGAATGGTGGAAAGACAGAACACGATGGAGAGGCTTGTGTTCCCGACAGACCCAGCCAGTGGCTGGAAACTGTCCAAGATGATGATGATGATGACAGGCAGAGCAGTATCGTATTTATCCACCGACCGGGCAATGTCTCCCATCTGCGGGAGTATAGGCCTACGTAATGGATGTAGACGCAAGGTTTACGGCATATGGAAGTTTGGGTCGTGCACATTCACAATTCCGAATACTTTTAATGTACAGTCTGATGAAGAATCAGCCGATATACATCTCGTGGTTGGATTCACTGGATGTAATGGAAAAACGGCACGACGACGATATGGTCACCTGTTCCAGCACCGTCGGCCACCACTTAACAACAGTTTTGCAACTGTACATAGACGCCCACGAAAAACTCGAACCTTCTGTCTTATTACGTTTTGATGATTCGATATTACAGGTTTTTCACTGTTGTAAAAGTATTTTCACGGAAAAAAAGTATTTCTGATTATCACCCGCCCGGTTGGCCTGGTCCCCGGCTCGAATCCACCCGGCAGATTGGCGTCGAGGTCCGGTGAACGGGCCAGTCTGTGTATGGTTTTTAGGCGGTTTTCCATCTGCCTCGGAGAATGCGGGCTGGTTCCCCTTATTCCGCCTCAGTTACACTATGTCGGCGAATGTTGCGCGCCGGCAAGAGTGGCCGAGCGGTTGTAGGCGCTACAATCTGGAACCGCGCGACCGCTACGGTCGCAGGTTCAAGTCCTGCCTCGGGCATTGATGTGTGTGATGTCCTTAGGTTAGTTAGGTTTAAGTAGTTCTGAGTTCTAGGGGACTGAAGACCTCAGTAGTTAAGTCACATATTGCGCAGAGCCATTTGAACCATTTGATTGCTGCGCAAACAAGTTCTCCACGTACGCGTACACCACCATTACTCTACGACGCAAACATAGGGGCTACACTCGTCTGGTGTGAGACGTTCCCTGTGGGGTCCACCCGGGGCGGAACCGCACAATAACCCTGGGTTCGGTGTGGGGCGGCGAAGAGGTGAAGTGGACTGCGGTAGTCGTCATGGTGTTGTGGACCACTGCGGCTGCGGCGGGGACGGAGCCTCTCCGTCGTTTCTAGGTCCCTGGTTAACATACAATACAATACAAAATTGTGATTACAAACCCAAATAAGCAGTAATTATACTATTTCTTTGCTACGAATCACCGGAGACCATGGGCCGCCTACATCAAAATACTCAAAAAACCTTCCTGAAAATGCTCAGAAGTTTTCAGAATGAGAATTTCACTCTGCAGCGGAGTGTGCGCTGATATGAAACTTCCTGGCAGATTAAAACTGTGTACCCGACCGAGACTCGAGTCTCGGTCGGACACACAGTTTTAATTTGCCAGGAAGTTTCTCTGAAGTTTTGTCTGTGGAGTTCTGGTTCGTCCTGTATGGGTGGCTTGAGATGTACGTAGCTGCTTCTCGCACTTCTAGCACTAGGTATGCGCTTGTAGATATGTGACTTAAAACATGAAAACAATTTCCTTTATACGAGTATTCTACATCTACGTCCATACTGTGAGAACCATTGTAAGGTGCATGGCAAAAGGTACATCTCATTATGCCAATTATAATTGCCGGCCGCGGTGGTCTCGCGGTTCTAGGCGCTCAGTCCGGAACCGCGCGACTGCTACGGTCGCAGGTTCGAATCCTGCCTCGGGCATGGATGTGTTTGAAGTCCTTAGGTTAGTTAGGTTTAAGTAGTTCTAAGTTCTAGGGGACTGATGATCACAGATGTTAAGTCCCATAGTGCTCAGAGCCATTTGAACCATGCCAATTATTAACGTATCTTAACGTTCCATTCAAGAATGGAGAACGGGAAGAATGATGGCTTAAACGCCTCAGAGGACGCTGTAAACTGTCTAAACTTGTCCCCTTGACCTCTAAGGGACCGGTACGTGGGTGGTGTATTTTAATCCTAGATTTTTCATTGAAACTTGCTAAGTAGGCTTCCTCGAGATAGTGTGCCTCGATCTTCAGACGTCTGCCATATCAGATTCGTCAGCATCTCGGCGACGTTCTCTCACTGGTCACACAAACGAGTGACCACTCGTGCTGCCTTTCAAGTTTTCGTCGAATATGTTAGTTCTTTTGGTATGGGTCCTTTGAGCAATATTCTAGCACAGGTTGCACGAGACTTTTGTGTGCAGTTTCTCCTGCAGAATGACTGATTCTACCCAGCACTCTACCAAAGTATCTGCCCCCCTGCTTTACCTACGACTGAGCCTATGCCGCCGTTCCATTTCATATCTTTACAAATTGTTACGCCCAGTAATTTTTATGAATTGGCCGATTCCAATTGTGACTCGTTGATATTGTAGGATACCACATCGTTTTCGTTTTGTGAAGTGTACAATTTTACATTTCTGAACATTTAAGGCAGGTTGCCCATCTTTGCAGTGCTCTGAAATCTTATCAAGATCTAAGTGAAAAACTGTGCAGTTTTTTTCTCAAATACTAGGTGTAGAAGTATGGAACGGGAATTTCCCTATAGATGGTGCTATCCGTCAGTGCAGGACCCGTGAGACCGCATCTGCAGCGCCATCTGCTTCCTGTAACGGCTTGCGACGAATGTCAACACACAGTAACCCGAGTTCCATACATCGTATCTGTTTCAAACCCGTAAACGTGTCGAATTTTGTGCCGATGAGCTACGATTTGCGGACATCGTTGGTTTTCTGTTATCATTTGAAGAAAACTGCTGCAGAATCGCATCGAATGCTTGTCGAAATTTTCGGCGAAGATGCTCTTGGGAAAAGACAGTGTTTCGAGTGGTTCAAGAAATTCAAAAGTGGTGGCTTTGACGTCATAAACGACAAGAGCGGGAAACCAACGAAAAAGTTCGAAGGCAACGAATCGCAGGCCATACTGAATGAAGATCAAACTCAACAGGAACTTTTGGACAGTTGGATGTGACGCAGAAAGCCGCTTCTCTTTGGTTGAAAGCTATAGGAGAGGTGCAGAAATTGCGAAAATGGATTCCGCATGAGCTGAGTGAAAGAGAGAAAGCAGCTCGAAATGCTGCTCGTCAGATACAAAAGAAAGTCGTTTCTCGATATAATAGAGACAGGTGATGAAAAACGGATCCTGAGCGTCGTAAATCAAAAAATGGTTCAAATGGCTCTGAGCACTATGGGACTTAACATCTAGGGTCATCAGTCCCCTAGAACTTAGAACTACTTAAACCTAACTAACCTAAGGACAGCACACAACACCCAGTCATCACGAGGCAGAGAAAATCCCTGACCCGCCGGGAATCGAACCCGGAACCCCGGGCGTGGGAAGCGAGAACGCTACCGCACGACCACGAGCTGCGTCGTAAATCTTCGGTGAATCCAGGCAAACCATCGACATCCACTGCAAGACCAAATCGCTTGGGAAATAACGCAATCCTCTGTGTTTGGTGGGATCAAGAGGGTGTCCTCTATTATAAGCTGATAAAACCTGGTGAAACCGTTAGTACTGATCGCTACCAACAGCAAATCATAGATTTAGATCGAGTATTACGTGAAAAGCGACCGGAATATGAAAAAAATTTGCATCGCTGGGACACGTTCTCGCTGAACAGCGCTTCAATTCGTGTGAAAATGTACAAAAACGGTTTGCTGACTGGACTGGTTCGCTTCAAAAGAAGAACTGTTTTTTTTTTTCTTTCGTGGCATTCAGTTCATAGACTTCCGGAGAAGTGCGAGAAATGTATAATACCAATAGAGATAATTTTTAATAAAATATTGTTTATCAGTTTCAAACAACAGGAGTGTAATTATTGCAAGCAAATTCCGGTTTCATACTTCTACACCTAGTAGTAATTCATTATAAATAGCTACATCACCTGCGAAAAGTCTGAGATTACTGAAATATTATCTCCAAAGTCATTACTATACATCATCAACAACACACCTACCTTGGGAACACTCGAAGTTAATTTTACATCTTTTCATGATAACTTGCTGCGTTCACCCTAAATAAAATAAAATTAAAAAAAAGTGCGCAGTTCAGTCACAAATTTTGATTAATATCCCACATGATCGTACTTTTGATAATAAGCGTAGATGTGATACTGTGTCAAATGCTTTACGGACATCGGAAAAGACTGCATGTACCGCACTGCCTTGATCTATGGCTTTCAGGAAATCATGTGAGAAAAACTGCCGATGTTTTCTGAACTCACACTGTTTGCCATGGAGGCGATACCTCGTTACGTTCTGGGCGCTACGGTCGCGGGTCGCGGGTCGCGGGTCGCGGGTCGCGGCTTCGAATCCTGCCTCGGGCATGGATGTGTGTGATGTCCTTAGGTTAGTTAGGTTTAAGCAGTTCTAAGTTCTAGGGTACTGATGACCTCAGATGTTAAGTCCCATAGCGCTCAGAGCGATTTGAACCAACCTCGTTACGTTCGAGCACAGAATATGTTCTATGTACAACGAATAGATCTCAAGGCTACGGGTGTTTTCGTCCAACAACTGAGCACCGTTCTTTGTTCGACGGATCTGTGAAAGACTGTGATCAGGAGATAACGTAACTGCTCCCTCTGCAACCATGGAAGTTATCCACTGATATCTTAGCAGATGTCCTACCATCCAGTCCCTTCTTATTCTTAGTGTTTTCCACATATTCCTCACGGATTCGCGGAGTACCTCCTCATTCTTTACTTTATCAGACGACCTAATTTTCAACATTCTTCTGCAGCGTCTCATCTCAGATACTTCGAATCTCTTCTGTTTCATTTTCCCCATGGTCCAAGTTTCACCGCCATACAATGTTGTACTCCAAACGTACTGTCTCAGAAACGTCTTCGTACTTAAGGCATGTGTCTAACGCTAGTAGACTCCGCTTGGCCAGGAATCCACTTTTTACGAGTGCTTGTGCGCTTTTTGTGTCTACCAATCCCGTCCATCAATCCTGATGTTAAGCTTCTCGCTGTTCTCATTTCTGCTACTTCTCGTCTTTCTTTTACTCTCAATCTATATTCTGTACTCATTAGACTGTTTATTCCATCCAACAGATCACATAACTTTTCTTCATTTCCACTCAGGTTAGCAATGACGTCAGCGAATCGTATCATTGACATCATTTCACCTTGAGTTTTAATTCCACTCCTAAACCTTTCTTTCATTTCCATCATTGCTTCCTAGATGTACCGATTCAACAGTAGGGCGAAAGACTACATGCCTTACACTCTTTTTAATCCGAGCACTTCGTTGCTCGTCATCCACTCTCGCTATCCACTCCTGGTTCTTATACATATTGTATATTACCCGTCTCTCCTTATAGCTTACCCCTATTTCTCTCGGAATTTCGAAAATCTTGCGCCATTTTACATTGTTGAATGCTTTTTCCAGGTCGACAAATTCTATGAATGTGTCTTGATTTTTTTCAATCGTACTTCCATTATCAACCACAACGTCAGAATTCTCTTTCTGGAGCCTTTACCTTTCCTAAAGCCAAACTGATCGTCATCTAACACACCCTCATTTTTTTTCCATTCTCCCGTATATTACTCTTGTCAAGAGCTTGGATGCATGAGCTGTTCAGCTGTTTGTGCCACAATTCTCGTAGTTATCAACTTTTGCAGTCTCTGGAACTGTGATGATATTTTTTTTTTTTTTACGACAGTCAGGCGGTATATCGCCAGACCCATACGTTGTACACACCAATGCGAATAGTCGTTTTTCTGCCATTTCTCCCAATGATTTTTGAAATTCTCGTGGAATGTTGTCTGTCCCTTCTGCCTTATTTAGTCTTAAGTCTTCCAGAGCTCTTTTAAATTCTAATATTGGATCCACTATCTCTTCTATATGGCCAACGGCCTCGTTGCGGTGGTAACACCGTCAGATCACCGAAGTTAAGCGCTGTCGTCGTGAGCTAGCAACTGGATGGGTGACCATCCAGTGTGCCGAGCTCTGTTGCCAAGCGTGGTGCACTCAGCCCTTGTGAGGCAAAGTGAGGAGCTACTTGACTGAGACGTAGCGGCTCCGGTCTCGTAAACTGATACACGGTCGGGAGAGCGGTTTGCTGACGACATGCCCTCCATATCCGCATACGGTAACGCCCAGAGGCTGAGCATGACAAGGCGGTCTGTCGGTACGTTTGGGCCTTCATGGCATGGTCGGGCGGAGTTTAGAGTTTTACATCTCTTCTATATTTCCGGCCGGTGTGGCTGAGTGGTTCTAGGCGCTTCAGTCTGGAACCGCGCGACCGCTACGGTCGCAGGTTCGAATCCTGCCTCGGGCATGGATATGTGGGATGTCCTTACGTTAGTTAGGTTTAAGTACTTCTGAGTTCTAGGGGACTGATGACCTCAGATGTCATCAAGTCCCACAGTGCTCAGAGCCATCTCTTCCCTATCGACATCTGTTTCTTCTTTCATCTCGTTAAACAAGTCTTCCCTCTCGCAGAGGCCTTCGGTGTTATTTTACCACCTATCCGCTCTGTCCTCTGCAATTAACAGTGGAATTCCCATTGCACTCCTAATGTTACCACCCTTGATTTTAATTAGTCACATTACGTCACTTTATTGCTCATGAAGAAGATACACCAAGCGGTATAGAAGGTGGTCAATTTTTATGCTGGCAGTTTAGATTTACACATGATTTGTTGAAAGTTTATTTTCGGTTGCTGCTGTCAGCTATGTTTAAAATTGTACTTTTGATCAGTTTATGTAAGCAGTCTGGCTGATATATGCACAGCAGTAGTAGTTGTTGTTGTGGTCTTCACTTCTGAGACTGGTTTGATGCAGCTCTCTATGCCACTCTATCTTGTGCAAGCTTCTTCATCTCCCAGTACCAACTGCAGCCTACATCCTTCTGAATCTGCTTAGTGTACTCATCCCTTCGTCTCCCTCTACGATTTTTACCCTCCACGCTGCCCTCCAATGCGCAGTTTGTGATCCCTTGATGCCTCAGAACATGTCCTACCAACCGGTCCCTTCTTCTAGTCAAGATGAGCCATGATCTCGTCTTCTCCCCAGTTCTATTCAATTCCTCCTCGTTAGTTATGTAATCCACCCATCTAATCTTCAGCATTCTTCTGTAGCACTACATTTCGAAAGCTTCTATTCTCTTCTTGTCTAAACTGTTCATCGTCCATGTTTAGCTTCCATACATGGCTACACTCCTTACAAATACTTTCAGAAAGGACTTCCTGACACTTAAATCTATACTCGATGTTAACTAAATTTCTCTTCTTCAGAAACGCTTTCTTTGCCATTGCCAGTCTACACTTTATATCCTCTCTACTTCGGTCATCATCAGTTATTTTGCTCCCCAAATAGCAAAACTGCTTTACTACTTTAAGTGTCTCGTTTCCTAATCTAATTCCCTCAGCATCACCCGACTTAATTCGACTACATTCCATTATCCTCGTTTTGCTTTTATTGATGTTCATCTTATACCCTCCTTTCAAGACACTGTCCATTCCGTTCAATTGCTCTTCCAAGTCCTTTGCCGTCTCTGACAGAATTACAATGTCATCGGCGAGCCTCAAATTTTTTCTTTCTTCTCCATGGATTTTAATAGCTACTCCGAACTTTTCTTTTGTTTCCTTTAATGTTTGGTCAATAGACAGATTGAATAGCATCGGGGGGAGGCTACAACCCCGTCTCACTCTCTTCCCAACCACTGCTTCCCTTTCATGTCGCTCGACTCTTACTTGGCATGTGGTTTCTGTACAAATTGTAAATAGCCTTTCGCCCCTGTATTTTACCCCTGCCGCCTTCTGAATTTGAAAGAGAGTATTCCAGTCAACATTGTCAAAAACTTTCTCCAAGTCTACAAATGCTAGAAACGTAGTTTTGCCTTTTCTTAATCTAGCTTCTAAGATAAGTCGTAGGGTCATTATTGCCTCACGTGTTCCCACATTTCTACGAAATCCAAACTAATCTTCCCCGAGGTCGGCTTCTACCAGTTTTTCCATTCGTCTGTAAACAATTCACGGTAGTATTTTGCAGCCGTGACTTATTAAACTGATAGTTCGGTAATTTTCACATCTGTCAACGCCTGCTTTCTTTGGGATTGGAATTATTATATTCTTCTTGAAGTCTGAGGGTATTTCGCTTGTCTCATACATTTTGCTCACCAGATGGTAGAGTTTTTTTTTAGGACTGGCTCTCCCTAGGCTGTCAGTAGTTGTAATGGAATGTTGTCTACTCCTGGGGACTTGTTTCGTCTTACGTCTTTCAGTGCTCTATCAAATTCTTCACGCAGTATCATATCTCCCATTTCATCTTCATCTACATCCTCTTCCCTTTCTATAACATTGCCCTCAAGGGCGGACATATAGACACAGTAATAGTACAACTGTGTAATATGGGTGTGACACCCGTAGATTTACTTAAGCTTATGGAGAGATGCCTCGTCATCCACGAGTATGACATGCTGCACAAGTTTCATTATGTCTGTGTGACGTAACCCGTCCACGACACTCTGGCGCGTACTGACGTTCCGTCAGTGCCGGTGTCTGTGGCGCTGCCCCTGGCGTGACGAGTCCATCAGATTGCATTCAGATCGGCGGCGCAGGTCGCGCTAACGACCCCCTGAATAATGTAACGCGCGTGGGCGGCGAACCGGGTGCAAAAAGGGCGCGCGTGCGTACGAGCCAGCCCAACTCCATCCCCCGACCACCACTACCACCACCACCACCACCACCACTTCCCTTTTTAACACACGCGTACATGCCCCAACCACCCCCTTCCACCCGGTCGCCAACATCTGCACTAATTGGCGCGAGGCAAGTTTTTCTCTCTTTGTACATCTTAATTAGTCAGCCCGGCTGGCGTACGCTAAGTGCGGGATTATGGTGCAACCTTTGAAGCTGCTGCTGTGCGTTCCTGAAAAGAAGGGCGGACGGCAGGAGACGTATTTTGATAAACAGCGGACACGTCACGAAGGGAAACGTTTCTTCACACGAACGCACGGTAATTTGGGTACAGTCGTGAACAGTTTTGAAACGCATTAGAGTTGGTGAATACCTTTGGAAACTGCTTATTATGTTACTGGGAATTAGTGGCTGCAAAGATTAAACTGGTATTTATTTACAAGTCATTTCAGTATTTTCCTCTATCATAAATACCCTTAGTCCTCTGTTTTTTATTATTTTTTTATTTGTAGATACAGTCCTGTTGTGACAAAATGAACACACTGACGAAAAAAAAAAAAAACAATTTGAAAGTGAACAGTACCGCCCGACATTGAAAATAGGTACAACATTCTTCGTTATTCTTGTCAGAACATCATATTTTTTCTAATAATAACTCAATTTCAATTAATACAGCGAAGCTGGATACCAGTGTGGGAAAGAATGACGATTTATTTATTTAATTGATCGCATGTGCACTCACACAAAATAAATCCCTACATCCAGTTTGATGAGAACTGTGAAATGAATGAATGTATGGTCGTCTGCTAACCGCAGATAGTGAATGTGAATATATGATCATCTTTGAGACGGTACTTGGGTCACCTTTGGTGGGACCAAAGAGATGAAATTTACCTGAGCTTTGAGCGCCTGAAATGTGGCTGACCAATACGGTAGCAAGGTGCTCCCCCACTTCGGCAGAGGTGCGAGAGGACCTGAAGAACGGACATGTTTCAGCACTCTGCCGCTGGATCTAGTGTTGGTAAGACCTGTCTTAGGGGTGCTCCGTAAGGACAAAAGAGTGGAGACATGGTATGCATGTGAAATACTTAAGAGTAGTTTAGAATAATAATTTCTCTATTTCAGGAACTTTTGTGGGGAGAATTAAATGTCAGGCAGGTAATATTAATGGGATCGTAGTAATCTTCGGAAGTGAGCAACGGTCACAATGAAACCACGTGTAGCAATAAGTTGAAATACTTCCGAGTGCTTAAGTTAAGCTGAATTACTAGCGTGTGTACTATAAGTTGGAAATATTTAAGAAATGGCGTGTGCAGGACTTGAAATTAGAGACGAGTACTTCCACGTGGTGAGCACTGTGTGAGTCTCAATCAGTGTATGAGACAAAGGATAAAGAGAAGTACTCGTCCATGGTATCAGTTGAGGACTCGCGTGTATGATGAATATGTTCTTAATATTACTTTGCGTGTTATGCTTCCGTGTGACGCTTGATTCAAACTATAATACTCTGAGAGAGAAGCAAGGTGAGTCAGCCGTCTATCCAGCAACGCCACTTGGCTTGCATTGCACAGGAAGACGTGCATATATCGTCCAGAGTTCGTAGTAGGAAAGAAAAGTTACGAAGTGGGGCAGTGTCGTGTGAAACTGGGATGAATTTTAATTGAAGTGGGAAAGCTGAAGATGATGGGATTATAACGTTGCCGGTGTGATGTATTTCATGAAATTTAAGTATGTGTGGTTTGCATGGGAGAGTAGCAAGGTAGTTTCAGAGGTAGTGGGTTATGCATGTTCCTTTTGTAGCGCTCGGTCTTGAGGAAAGTTTCGTGATGATGGTTGTGAGAGTTGAAGTGTGAGATATAGCAAAAGATCCACCATCCTATCCAGAAAGTGCACTGTAGCGTTAAATAATTACGAGACCATAAGATAGAGAATCACCAATGTAAAGCCATGCCCACTGGGCGGAATTTCTCATGTGTTATTGTTGTAGGTTATAGAATTTGTGTGTTTAGGTTATAGAATTTATCGGAATAAATAAGATAGTGAAAAGAAAAAGATTGGTGGACTTTTCCTTCGAATAGTATGTTGTCATGATACCCAGAATTTATAATGTGTGCGCCATTCATATTCAGTGCGATGGCCACGTGTTGTTCAAAGCCGTTGAATGAGAAAGAGAATGTGGTATTGCCAGTGCGTAGTGAACAGTCAGAGTTGTGTAAATTACTAATAGTCAGATGTGCGTTTTCGTTGCGTAATATTAAAACAGGAGAATAACTTGTAACTTAATTGTGAGTACTAGAGTTCATGTTACTCGATAGATAAGAATGAATCCACTCGCTGGGCAGACCACTCATCTTGCAGGCCTGACTGCTTGATGCCACAGTATGAGCAAGGCATGTGGGTGCCTCTCAAATTAATGTAGAGTAATGAAATTTCGGGAATTTAATTGTCTAGGTAAGATATTAAGTGATTAACACCACGAGATAACCGGTTAATGTAACAGCGAAATGCTGGTATATTAATAACGGGAGACTCATATGCTCCAGATGTGCATGTGAGACCCTGCGTAACGTTCACGCGGTTCAGATGTGCCGGAATGGGCCTTGGCCCGTCAGAAAGTGAACAATACCATGGCCTGTATCTGCGTACTTCAACTTCGATCCTTCCAGTACATTGGGGAAGCCCTCAGCTGGTCGTCTCCCACTCCTATTGCCTTGTGTTAAGGCGCCAGTTGTACAGTTGACGCAGTATTCCCCTGCCTTTTCACGCCGCTGCTCTGTGGCGAACTGTGACTGCAGTCTCCAGAACCAGACACACAAGGCATATGCTGACGTGCTGCCGAAGACACCATTCCAAGCAGAATGCTCCCCAAGCTCCTCGCCTTATGGTGTCTCTAAAGATCACTAGACACAGGCGGTGCTCCCAGGCACTTGCCGCAAAGCATATTATGGCGTCGAAGAGAGCTGTAACATACGCTATTAGCGTCCTCAAAGGTAGTCCGCATTGTGTAATGTATAGCCCTGGGCATTAGTTGCGTCGCTTTGTCAATTGTCAGCCTGGTGTGGACACTGAAAGTACGTCGTTCGTTAACATGTATCCTTACTTATCGTGTTACTCGTTTCCTCCTAACGTTTATGTTATCCAGATTAGTAACGGGATTCCGATTCAGTGGAAATGAGTGTATGGTATCGTTGGCAGGGAGGTCCCATGCGGGGAAGTTCGGCCGCCAAGTGCAAGTCTTATTTCACATGCCGGTGATGAGGATGAAATGATGACGAGAACAACACAACGCCCAATCCCCAAGTAGAGAAAATTTCCATCCCGGCCGGGAATCGAACCGAGGCCTGCTTGCACGGAAGGTGAGCGTACTACCACCCAGCTAAGCAAGGCCCCATAGGTAATAGCTGTACTTGTTTGTTTTCTACTATTTTGAGGTTGTTTTGGCTACAGTATTTACTAACACCACGACGGTGTAGGATTGGCCCAGAGAGTAGCCTGTGTAATTGTAGTTGATCACAAACGGGCCCCTTCTGTACCTTAGCCAATGTGTTTAGGAGGCTGATTGGTCTTTACGTTCTGTGGTCAGTAATGTCCCTATTCTCTGACTTCTTAATAACGATCACGTTGGTTATTTTGCAAAGAGCGGGGATTATTCCCTGTTGTAGGACGTCGTTTAGCAACTCCGCTACAAAGGGATAGTATTGTTAAGAATTTCCTTATTAAGTCCAACCAGGCCAGGCGATGTTCTATTTTAATGTCTACGTATCGCTAGAGCTACTTCTCTACAGACCAAAGCAAAAGGAACAGTAATACCTCCATTTGCATAAATACCGTTCTTTTGGTCACTTAAGAGCTTACGTCACTGGTCGTGTAATGTCACTTGGGAGGAGAAGGCTCGAAGAACTTTCATCCCGAGGCTCCTCCTCACAAAATTGCATATTGTTTAAAGTATACTTTACAAAGACAGTAACGCATTTTTCGTCTTATTACTTGTAGACAGAAGTATATTCTCTTCTTTACATAAAGGTACAATGTATTTCCTATACAAATTTATTTTCTGGATAAACTATGTATCAAACGAAAAATGTAGTGTATTAAGTTATTTAAGGAATACTGTACTCAAGCAGCAATGAACTACATTCTGTTCCTACTAACAAATTTACGACCATAAGTGTATTATTCATGTAAGGCTACAATTCATATATTCCAAGTATCAGATCCTGAGTAAGTCTGTATGATACCATACAATATAATACACGTATCTAAGGTATCGCACGTAATATACCACAACTACCAACAATCAGACAAACAAACAACTACTCAATATCATGTAGTGCCCTGACATGCAATACTCCAAGTAGTTTATCAACACACGAAAGTATAACAAACGTACACAAGCGCAAACCATTTCAGATGAGGATAGTTCGAAGTTCTACGAGATCTCCTCACGTGAAATAGGCAGAATTAGGCTGTTATCAATCAACAAGCTACTTAGACTATATTAAACATCCAAATATACTATATCAATTCCCTCTACATATTGCAGCTTATTTTCACCACAGTTATTGCATTAATTTTTTTTGACATTTGAATTATATAAATTATTTTCTCCTCAGCTAGGCACAAACAAATTATATAAAACCACATAAACAATTGTTAAGGATTCCATTCTCTGTAAGCTTAGAGAAATGTTTATATATTATGTTCTGTATATTATTTAAAATAGCATTAACAACTGCGTACCAACAATACTGTAATAAGAAGTCTTTGGTGTTAGATTTAGAAGTATCCGACCCACCTTACATTTCAAGGCGGTGGGCTACTCCGCACTGTTAATAAGATGAATTAATGAATTGATCGTGTGTTAGTTCGTCATCAGCGAGGAGTTTGTTCAGCAGATATTCTGCCGAGCACCTCTAGCCCTTTGTACTCTACTATCTACTCCTTTTAATGATGATGTCTTAGTGTTAGGGTCTTCATTCGTTTCACACTGTACATTATGTACAGGGACAGTGTTTATTGTCTGTGGACGCTGAAAGAATTGATTTCTGTCCCTAAAGAGGGGGAAGCTGCACTGACCACTGTTAATAGGCTT
Organism: Schistocerca nitens; assembly: GCF_023898315.1. Lineage (NCBI taxonomy): Eukaryota > Metazoa > Arthropoda > Insecta > Orthoptera > Acrididae > Schistocerca > Schistocerca nitens. The sequence goes on from NC_064617.1 coordinate 99,581,647, forward strand.
CTGGCTACTGTTCAAAGTTGCAGCAACATCAGAGAACCGGACACGAGACATGCGAAACCTTTAGAGCCGTTGAAATCCCCTGGTGACCAGACTGACGCCGCTACTTCCGATATGCCGCATCTGACCCTTCTGCCTTCACTTGAGAGTGAGTGGCGGACGGTGGTGACTTCACGTGTCTCTTGGTGGAAGGCGAACTGGCCACATGGCGGACTCCTTACGCTGTAGCTGCAGGTACGTGATGCTTCCCAGTGTTGATAACACTTCTGAGCCATTACGGGACGGCTATGCTGTTGGCCCAGTGGCTGACTTTTCTACCCTCTCCGAAGAAATGTAGACGTCAGGTGTCATTGGGAGCTCTAACATTAGGGGCTAATGGAACCCTCACGGAAATAGAAGGCAGGTCGGGATAGAATGGCAATATGCACTTAGTATAGTTGTCAGGGGAATCGTCCGAGATATGGAGGAGGCCCTGCTGGAGGCTATCGAGTGCACTAGGCGCAACCCGCTGCAAATAGTGGCACATGTCGGCACAAATGATGCCTACCACTTGGGTTCCAAGGTCATCCCCAGTTCCTACAGACAGATGGCTTATTCGGTGAAGACAGCTAGCTTCACGCATGGGGTGCAGGCTAAGCCCAAATCATACCTAAGGTTGACTGCAATCCGACGATTTGGAGTAGAGTGGTAGGCCGAAACCTGAGGCTCAGGCGAACCTGTGACCGTATTGGATACGAATTTCTCAACCTCCGCAATCGGGTGAAGAGTTAAAGTGTTCCCTGTTCCCCTCAACAGGTCATGGCAGCGCTACACGCAGTTGTGTCGTGTTCATGATGTGTTTTTGAGGTTAGAGGAAACTCCCCCATCCCGTGGGATCAGAGATGAATTGCAAGCCCATATCGAAGAAAGATCAGCCAATTTGTTCTCAGAGAATGCTCGTCCCCGTGGACGGAAAATAAAAAAAAATTATATTGTTGGTGCTAGTAAACTGCAGGAAAAACGTGGTAAGCTCTCAGAAGTAGTATCGCTTATTGAATCTTATAGTGGTGTTATAGTATTGCGAACAGGAAGTTGGTTGAAACCTTAAGGGGCTCCGGAACGCCCTATACTTGCAATGTTAAAATAACGCTTATAAATTACATCTTTCCTCACAAAGTATTTGAGGTAGGAAGTTGAACTTTTTACAGATTATTTATTGGAATATGGGCTACAACTTAACACAGGGATTTTACAAAATTTTAGTTCAGTTATTAAAGATGATTTTTTTTCAATTGTAATGAAAATTCACAATATTTTTTTGCAATTTTTTATTTATATATTCAAAAATATACAGTTTTTTGGAAAAAGGCTGTGTTAAATTATGCAGAAGGTACTGTGTAACATTTACTGAAAGTTTGAAACAAATATGTTTGGAAGATGCTTAGAAAACATGTATTTAGTATGAGAAAATAAAAGTTTTGGGAATGGAGCGACAAAGATTGGATTAACTTTTTAGTGCATTCCAGGTCCATAGGATGGATTATCTTCATCCTCTGCAAACTCCTCCTCCAGCTTCCTCTTGTTCCTCCTCCTGTTTACTCTTGCTTGTATTTCTAGACTCTTAACAGCCCTGTCTGCAGCCCGAAGGCGTTCCTTGTCTAAAGCAAGCATCGCTCGTACCATGTTAGAACCTATCTTCATTCCCATATTTCTAAATACCTTGCACCTTACAATGTTGCCATCATTGAAAGTCGCAATAGCATCATACACAGCAAAGTGAAGTGTTTCTATTCCAACAAATACAGTCTTGGGAATTCTCGATCATATAACACTATTTACACTTTCATTGGGGTTTTGAGTTTTTCCGTGAATACACTTTTTCAACAGTTCAGGTGCTGCTAAGTCTCTGAAAATAGGTTTTATCACCTCCATTATTCCATGAGGCAGACTATGCTTATGAGTGTACACTTCACCAGTTAGCAATCCTTTGTTATACTTACACCAACTGTCTTCTTCTTTGGGACACAAGCTATGTTGGGGATTTTCATCGTCTTTATTGTTTACAGTAATAACACATACCTTTGGCTTTCCAACATTTCTCCTTTTCTTAAAAGCCTTCAGAGGATTTCTAATAACTTTACTTTTACTCATTATTATACTTCAACAAAACAGAGACTCAAGAAACAGAATTAATTACGAATACTTTCGAGATAACGACAGAGTAAATAAACATGAAACAATCGACAATCACACCAGCGATATATATTGAACCATCACAGGTTAGCCACAACACATACTTTATCTCACATCGCTAAAATGTACCTGATGAACAAGGACGTTAATAATAACACCATTTGACAGCACTTTAACAGCGCCACAGTGGGTCACGCCCATGTAGAACACATTTCAAAAAAAATTTAAAAATAGTTGTAGTCTTCGGAATTGAACAAATTATATATCTATTAAAAGGTAATAGTCTGCAGATTCAGAAAACGCAAAAAAGTAAAAATTGAACTTTTCATGATTTTGAGCCTTTCCGGAGCCCCTTAAGTGAATAGCTACGAATTTTTAAACTCAGATTTGTCGTATTTATTGCAGCAAAGAATTCGATAATATCTATCGCGGTAATCATAGATTCCGAATGTGAATTAATGTGGGTGATCTTAAGCATGAAATATGGTGAAAACGGTAATCGAATGCTTTTATAGACATCCAGCGACAGGCGCAGTTTTCGTAGAGCGCTTGAGGGGAAACTTGATGAAATTCATGAATAAGCCGAAACAGTCTGTCCAGTCTGTAGTAAATAAAGATTAACTATAGTAAACACCCGTTTGGTGTATGTACTCAAGCAATCATGTCGTAATAAGTTTCTTGATTGTGGAATAGTTACAGGGGGTGACTTCAGCTTGCCTGGTATAGATCGGGAGAGTCATGCCATCAAAACTGGTGCCAGAGATAGAGGTTTATGTGAAATTATTCTGAATGTCTTGTCCGAAAATTGATTCGAGCGCTTAGTTAGGGAACCAACTCGTTAAGGGAACGTCTTAGAACACCTAGCACAAACAGACCTGAACTTGATCGTAGAATGAAAGCTTTCACGGCAGGTGTTGTCATCATTTAGTGAGGCGACCGTCATAGCAAAGACGTCGCATTATTATGCGCGAATGTACAGAGAGGCTATTGAGACTGCCAAACACTGCAATAATCTTAATAGAAAAGATGAAGGCATTAAGCTGGAAAAGATATGGATGTCAACATTGCAGCAACACCGTGACAATGGAGAAAGATGGCAATATCAGAGATCAAAGCACATTCGACGCCACGTGATTGACAGCGGCGCCCTCTGGACGGCTTATATATACGGCGCTCACTCGCACTCTCGTTGCAGTTCGCCGCTTGTCCTCGGAGGATGCCTTCCGCAGTCGAAGGCGAAACGTCAGGGGAGAGTTTTATGTATGGACCACGGCATCTCGCCCGGAAGTGTTAAGTGAAGGCCTGAACTTCTCTAATCAATTATCCTAGAGGAGCGTATCAGTCATCATAAAGCTGTGATAGCGCCTATGACTATGGATATTTCAAGGAATGCAAAGAAAGGTGCGAAAATACTTCTGCTTAACATGAGTGACAGGATATAAATTGCAGACTATCTGAGTAGTCAACATCAAATATTCAGTGCTGGATACGAAGAAACAGAACTCAAATGGGAAATATTCAAAGGCGTGGTTCAGTATGCCCTGGACAAGGTATATTCCGAGCAACGTCTTGAAGTGTGGGAAAGACCCGCCGTCGTTTAATATTCGTTTTAGAAAATTGCAACATAAACAAAGATGAGAAAAGCGCTCAGTGGCTCTGAGAATAAAATTTTGCCAACCGATCTGGCTAAAAACCCAAAGAGATTTCGGTGTTACGTAACATCAGTACCAGGTTCGAAACCATTCCGTGCAGTGTCTCAGTGACCATAATGGCAAATGCAATATAGGACGTCGAGATATTGAATTCGGTCTCCAAAATTGTTTCACCGCAGGAAACGGTAACACAGTCTCTCCTTTCAATGTTCGCACTAACGTCCAAATGGCAGATATTGAGGTAAGGGATTGCGGAACAGGAAAGGAACTACAGTCGCTTAGCAGGGAAAGGGTTCAGGACCAGGTGAGATACCTACAAGGTTCTTGTTCTCATCCCATCAGCATTTTATTGTAGATCGCTAGAGCAACGAGGGGTGCCTAGCCACTGCAAAAAATCGTGGGTCAGTTCTGTTTCCAATAAAGATCGTAGGGGAGATGCGCATAATTAAAGGCTTAGATTGTTGACACCTATTTATTGCAGAATTATGAAACTTGTTTTATGCTCATGTATTATGACGTTTTTGGGGAACGAGAACCACCTCTATCGACAAGGATTCCGCAAACAGAGATCTTGCGAAACTCAGCTGGCTCCATTCCTCCATGAGATCCACAGCGTTATAGACATCAGCGGCCTGACTAGTGCCGTTTTTCTCGATTTCAGGAAGGCATTTAACTCCTTCCCACACTGCCGTTTAGTGAAAAAAATAGGAGCTTACCGCGTATTGGACCACACTTGTGAACTGGATTCAATACTTCTTTGCAGACAAAACTCAACACGTCGCTCTTAACGGAGCAAAATCGACATATGTAAAGATAAGTTCGGGAGTAGCCCAGGGAAGTGTGATAGGACCTTTACTGTTTGCAATGTACGTAAATGATCTAGCAGATTGCATCGGAAGCTCTTTACGCCGGTATTACACTATTATACACTCCTGGAAATGGAAAAAAGAACACATTGACACCGGTGTGTCAGACCCACCATACTTGCTCCGGACACTGCGAGAGGGCTGTACAAGCAATGATCACACGCACGGCACAGCGGACACACCAGGAACCGCGGTGTTGGCCGTCGAATGGCGCTAGCTGCGCAGCATTTGTGCACCGCCGCCGCCAGTGTCAGCCAGTTTGCCGTGGCATACGGAGCTCCATCGCAGTCTTTAACACTGGTAGCATGCCGCGACAGCGTGGACGTGAACCGTATGTGCAGTTGACGGACTTTGAGCGAGGGCGTATAGTGGGCATGCGGGAGGCCGGGTGGACGTACCGCCGAATTGCTCAACACGTGGGGCGTGAGGTCTCCACAGTACATCGATGTTGTCGCCAGTGGTCGGCGGAAGGTGCACGTGCCCGTCGACCTGGGACCGGACCGCAGCGACGCACGGATGCACGCCAAGACCGTAGGATCCTACGCAGTGCCGTAGGGGACCGCACCGCCACTTCCCAGCAAATTAGGGACACTGTTGCTCCTGGGGTATCGGCGAGGACCATTCGCAACCGTCTCCATGAAGCTGGGCTACGGTCCCGCACACCGTTAGGCCGTCTTCCGCTCACGCCCCAACATCGTGCAGCCCGCCTCCAGTGGTGTCGCGACAGGCGTGAATGGAGGGACGAATGGAGACGTGTCGTCTTCAGCGATGAGAGTCGCTTCTGCCTTGGTGCCAATGATGGTCGTATGCGTGTTTGGCGCCGTGCAGGTGAGCGCCACAATCAGGACTGCATACGACCGAGGCACACAGGGCCAACACCCGGCATCATGGTGTGGGGAGCGATCTCCTACACTGGCCGTACACCACTGGTGATCGTCGAGGGGACACTGAATAGTGCACGGTACATCCAAACCGTCATCGAACCCATCGTTCTACCATTCCTAGACCGGCAAGGGAACTTGCTGTTCCAACAGGACAATGCACGTCCGCATGTATCCCGTGCCACCCAATGTGCTCTAGAAGGTGTAAGTCAACTACCCTGGCCAGCAAGATCTCCGGATCTGTCCCCCATTGAGCATGTTTGGGACTGGATGAAGCGTCGTCTTACGCGGTCTGCACGTCCAGCACGAACGCTGGTCCAACTGAGGCGCCAGGTGTAAATGGCATGGCAAGCCGTTCCACAGGACTACATCCAGCATCTCTACGATCGTCTCCATGGGAGAATAGCAGCCTGCATTGCTGCGAAAGGTGGATATACACTGTACTAGTGCCGACATTGTGCATGCTCTGTTGCCTGTGTCTATGTGTCTGTGGTTCTGTCAGTGTGATCATGTGATGTATCTGACCCCAGGAATGTGTCAATAAAGTTTCCCCTTCCTGGGACAATGAATTCACGGTGTTCTTATTTCAATTTCCAGGTGTGTATTTCTTTGACTGAGAAATATGATCAACTATTCGTCAAATTTATTTGGAAAGATTTTTGATGTGAGGCTTAAAAGCGATGTTACACTGTCGTCAAATTTCGAGACGACGAACAATAGCTTGTTTCTATGCGTTGCAGTTGCTAGTACCACAGTGACATTGTATGTGCATTCGGAAGAAAAGCGGCGGAAAAAAAGGAAACATACTTGGATGAAGCCGTGGGGTTTACGTCGAGATAGTAAAATCATTCAGCAAAATGTGTTACCAGAGCTGCAAGGGGAGGACATGAAGTCTTATAATCACATCATCTACTCCGGCTTGCTGAAAAGCTGGATGGATGTTTCCAGATGTAGAAGTGGATGGTTGTAGCGGTGCTTGTGGACACGAAGTTTCCTGCAGCATATTCTACCTGCCCATCAACATACAATTAATAACATGCTCGCGCCCCTTCGGTTACATTTCACATTGCAGTGAACAGAAGACGAACGACTTTTATGATCAAATTTTTTCGGCGTGGCTCTAGATTTGATCAGATTTATCTGACGATAGGCGAAATCTGAAAAAATTGAGCCATCAAATTTCTTTCACATAAATATTTGACATATGAATTTTGACAAAGAAACATAATAGTACAATACCGCCCGTAAGGGTGTTCCCAGGTGATGTGGTTGTCTGTAAGAAAGTAGCTGCGCGAAAAGATAGTAATGATTTCCAGGACGACCTACAGAGGACTGATGAGTTGTGCAGGCTGAATAAATGTAATTTAAAGCACATACATAGGTAAAGAATTCGACTCATGCACTATTGATGACAAACTACTGGAAACAGTGAAAGGTGGCTACACTGAGCCACAGCGCCAGAGATTGCACTAGAGAGTATTGTTCCGCCGCCTCCACTGGCAGTGATTATTGAGAACTCGTAGTGGGCAGTGCTTGGGGAGAGCTCGTGGTAGTCAGTGCTTGTTAAGAACTCGTAGCAGAGAGTGTTTGTTGAGATGTGCTAGTAGGGAGTGCTTACTGAGATGTGATACTGAAAGGTTCTTGTTGAGATGTGGTAATAGCGAGTCGGTGTGGAGATATATTGTAATGATTAGAGTGATTTTGGTCAATATATGAAGGTAACGAAACTTGATTTATTTTTCATTATTTAATGTCGTAAATAATGCTTCATTACAGGTTCAGTCAACAAAGCATCTGGCTTGTGTTCTGGGATTAGAGTGTAATTCTGGTTCTCTTGAGTAATTATGGTATTTTTATTTCCTTTAATTAATTCAGTATAAATGATACTTAAAATTTCTTGTGTTGTTGAAGAAGAACCGTGCCAGATGCGTACGTTGAGTCATACTTCCACACACAGAACAGTTATACTTGTGCTTTGGTTTCGTAGGTTTTATAGTTGCTGGGGACTTAATTAATTAATTGTGTTAATGAAAATTTCCATTTCATTCTTTGTTATTGTTCTATGCAGTCAGATAGCGTAATAATAATAGTTAGGGCCAACCGTTTACGAGACTTCGTAATCGGACAGACAGCTACTAAAGCAAAAAAAAAAAATTTAAAATTATTTGCATTAATATTTTTATTAAGCTCCCACGCACGTGGCGTCCACTGCTTCGGATCGTCCCTTGGAATTCTTCTGATTGTAGAAATAGTAGACAGTAGGATTGTTGTAGTAATTTGTAGTTAGTAATTGTAGTCTATATTGCATGTGTAGATTTGGTAATTAGCATTCTTCTAATGGTATTTTTCAAAATTTAATTTTTATTGCCTTGTATACGCGTTTGACAATTTAATGCAATTATTTCAATTGTTCGTTAATCGTGTTTGAGGGAAGCATTTCGTGTGAAGGGTATTGTTGGAGATAAAGAGTCATTGTGTGTAATTTTCATATAGTGACGAGTTTTGTATATTTTGTAAATGATTACGCGATCAATGAAATGATGAATAGTGAGAATGACGAAATTGTTGACATGGCGAACTCGCCAACACAGGAGAACAGTATGTTGAATAATGAAGTGGAAATCAATTTAATAAGTCGGGAAAGTAGTCCGGAACCATTTCAAAATTTTTCTCAATCAGAAAATTCACAGAATACGAGATTAACGATAGAAAATTCTGGAATAGCATCAAACACAGATAGCTTTACAGCTATGACGAATGAAACTGGTTTTGCGGGAAATGTTAGGGGCGAAAGGAATTGCGAACAAGCTAATATGGAGCAGTTGATGGGTGCAATATTAAATTTGGGATCACAAATAGGAACAATTAAAACACAGATGGGAACAATGGAAACACGGTTAGACTCACTGGGATCACAGTTACGATCTGAATTAAAAACAGATAGGGGAACAATGGAAACACGGTTAGACTCACTGGGATCACAGTTGGGATCACAAATAGGCACAATTAAAACAGAGATGGAAACAATGGAAACACGGTTAGATTCACGAATAGGGACATGTTTCAAAAATATGAAAGATGAATTAAAGAAAGAAATCAGAGAAGAAGTACAACCGATTTTGAATGCTCACAATAATAGATTAATTGCAGTAGAGATTAGACAAAGGGAACAGGATAGAGAACAGGAGGAGAGAGATCGCGTGATAGTACAGAAATTTTCAGAGTTAAATTTACAACGTGCACACGATAAGGAAGAAATATTTGAGAGAATCGAGGAATCCGTACCAAATGACAGAATAAATAAACTAACACAACAATATGAACAGTTAACTACCAAATGTGTTAATACTGAAACCCGAGTCGCGACACTTACGGAAGACGTAAATAGACAGAAAGAACAAATAGGTGATTTATCGGAAAGAGTTGAGGAGATTTCAGATAAATTGACAAGTCTTAGTTTAAATGGGGATAGAGATTCAGATGATACAGCTCCATTACCATTTGCAGAAACCGAAGAGTACCAGAACATAAATAAGCATGTTGAAAATCAGGGAAAATTTAATGAACGCGTTAAAAGGGAAGTTGAGGCATTACGAAAGCAAGTCAAACAAATTGAAGGCGAAATCGTAGGAAAAGACAGCAGAAGAAATTTAGAATCACAGATAGCAGAGGGGTTTGAAGAAAGTAATTTATTTCATTTACGGGACACAACAAGAGAGCGCCAGGCGCGCGAACTTGACAATAATCGACATTCAAACTGGGACAGACGCGGTAGGTCTTTGTCGCCACGAGGCGAAAACTTTGACTATAAACACTTTTTGACTGTTCGGAAATTTAAGATCTTCCGCAATTCTAAAAATGACATACATCCATGTGCATGGTTAGATCAATTTATGTATGCACTCCCACCAAATTGGCCACTAAGTCACAAACTGGAATTTATGTGTGGATATTTAGAAAACGAACCGGCGACGCGGATGCGTGCACTCATTAGAGATTGTAATAATCTGAATGATTTTTATCATGCATTTCTATCGGCATATTGGTCCGAAAACACGCAAGACAGAGTCAAACACAGTCTTATTATGCAGCGTAATTTCAAACAGTCTGAATTCCGCACGCCAGCAGAATATTTTGAAGACATGATTCGAAAGAATCAGTTCCTTTCCAACCCTTACAGTCCGACTGAATTAATTCGCATTTGTTTAACTAAGCTGCCACAATCCATAAGACAAATTGCTTTAGCCGGAAGATGTAAAGACGACATTGAGACTTTTAAGACTTTGCTACAAGAACTTGAGTATGACAACGACGACGGGACTTCTTGTAATTTTTGCAGTAGCAGTAATTACAATACATTTTCAGAGAAAAGGGATAGTGATCGGAACGGACGTTATTTGGGTAACTTTGAGAATGACAGACGTAACAGACAGGACAATAGATACCAGCCTTATGACAATAACAGACGTTCTAACAGAAATTACACAGACAATTATAATAACGGTAATTCCTACCGGAATGATCAACCATACGGAAACAGTAATCGGTATCATCAAGATAGAAATTATTCATACAGTAACAGAAATTCTTACTACAGAAATAACCAGGGTAGTAGATACAACAATAATTTCAGAAGTGACAGTCGAAATTGCACAAGAAGTAGTTATGCAGACAGACAGGAAAACAGAAATTTTAATAACAGACACAACCAAGAATTTGCATCTAACAGACAGGAAGGACCTAATTGGCATCCTCCACGTGACAGAACTTCAGAGAGACAAGTGCAATTAGTAGAAATTGATCCGCGAAATGACGCGAATAATCAAAGACGTGACGCAAACAATCGACAATGACTAGCAGCTTCGGCTTCTGGCAGCAATATAGACGGTTCAGAAAGTAATGACACTTCGACTTTACACTACGTACGACTGGAAGACATGAGAGACATTTTGTTAGACGAAAAGGAAACTAATGTAGACGCATTTTTACATCCTGTTATTGAAGTATGTGTGGGTAAGAATAAGTTCACTGCAGTTTTAGATTCTGGGAGCCCATTGAACGTCATTAGTGAATCAGTTTTTCGTATATGTGAAAGAACTATTGCCTGTCCCGTGTTACCTATTTCTAAAACTACAATTCGAGGAGCGATTTCTGGAAAAGGTGTGGAAGTTAAACAACAGACCAACCTAAATTTCATTTGTCAAGGATACGAATTTTCTGCTAATTTTATTATTGTTCCATTACTCAGTACACAGATTATTTTAGGTATGGAGTTTCTTAACGCACATAAGGCAATTTTGAACTTTAAAGAAGGAAGTGTGAATTTGACTGTTGCCAGAATGCTGAAATGTTTGAAATTTTTCGAGTGTTTAGCAAGATCTGAATCAGATACAAAATGTTTAAGGTTTCTTACTTCTGATGCTTTTGTTGAGCATTATGACGACAGTGTGTTTATTCATGACAATGACAATAGATACAGGGACGCGATGGATGATGTAATTAATAGCGAAGAATTAATTAATGAAAAGGTTAAGAAAGCTGAAGTGCCAGATGACGTTGCAAGAGAAGAGCTGCACCATATTTTGACTTCACATGCTACAGTGTTTAGTCATCACACAGGAACTATACAAGGCTTACAATATTTATTTAAAGTAAAGGAACACACACCATTTCGCGGAAAAACGTACGCTATTCCTTTGGCTTACAGAGACAAGGTTAAGAATGAACTTCAATACATGTTAGATCAGGGCATTGTTGAGCCAGCAGTCAGTCCTTATACCAGCCCATTACACGTTGTTCTTAAAAAGGATGGGTCAATTCGTTTGGTTCTGGATTCCAGACAGATAAATAATATTATTATTCCTGAAACTGACCGTCCACAAAATTTAGATGAACTTCTTCAACATTTCCATGGAATTAAAGTTTTATCCACGATTGATATGCGCGCAAGTTTTTGGCAAATAGAACTCCACCCTGATTGTAGAAAATATACTGCTTTTTTAGCCTTTGGTAACTGTTACCAGTTTCGGAAATTACCGTTTGGACTTACTGTATCTTCAGCAGCATTCATTCGTAGCTTAAATGAAATTTTACCTGTTTATCTTCGTGACAATATTACTTCTTATGTTGACGACATTCTTATTGCTAAACGTTCTTGGAGTGAGCATAACAAAATTTTGGATTCATTATTACGTATTTTTGCACGAGTTAGCATGACAGTGAACTTGGAAAAATCTGAATTTGGTCGTTCTCAGGTGAAATTTCTCGGTCACATTATTTCTACAGAAGGTATTCTTCCTGATCCAGAGAAACTAGATGCTATTCGTAATTATGCTGTTCTTACCACAAAACGTGATGTTCGTAGTTTCCTTGGTGTCTGTAATTTTCTTAGACGCTTTGTTAGATTGGATGATTTGGCCACATCTCGTTTACACATTTCAGTTATGCGCACTTTGGTCCCAGAAAATGCTTTCATAAATTACGAGAAAATTGCTACTTCATTAATATGGAAAAACGCATTCGATTTGTTCTTGCCAAATGCAAATTATGTTAAAAGGCTAAGCCGCCAATTATTTCTCACAGAGCACCGTTGTTTCCTATCATTCCAGCGAAATTAAAGGACATGGCTGCAGTCGATTTGTTCGGTCCAGTGGTTCGTTCTACTAATGGTTTTGCGTACATTTTCGTAGCAGTGGAATTGACATCAAAATATGTGTGTTTTACACCTTTACGCAAAGCAACAGCTCGTTCAGTATCTAACGCTTTCATCAAACATTTTCTTAAAGAAGTTGGTCATGTTGATAAGGTTATATCAGATAATGGATCACAGTTTCGCTCTAAAATTTGGCTTCGTACTCTACGGCGTCGTAAAATTAAACCAATTTTCATTTCACTTTTTCACCCTCAATCTAATGCTTCAGAGAGATGGATGAAGGAAATCAATAAATTGTGCCGTCTTTATTGTCATCAGAATCACAGAACATGGGATCAGTATCTTCATATTTTTCAAAACATTCTGAATGAACTTCCTAATGACTCAACTTCTTTACCGCCTCTATTGATATTAAAAATAAAGTACCAACAAATCGCATTTCTGAAATCGTTCCTTTTCCGCCTTCACGGAAACTGCGGCATTCTGAAGTTGTCAACCTGGCTCTACAAAATATTGCATCTGCGGCTGCTAGAAGAGAGAAATCAGCTAAGCGTCCTGGTCGTTTAAAAATCTTGTCAGTTGGCCAGAAGGTGTTAATTAAGTCCCACCGTTTGTCTCATAAAGGAAAAGGCTTGTGTCGCAAATTTTTTCTGCTTTATAACGGTCCATATAGAGTTCGCAAAATTATACATGATAACACTGTTGAAGTAGAAACTCTTAAATCTCGACGCTCTAAGGGAATACATCACATATCTAACGTAAAAATTTTTGTGGAATGACATACTTGTGAGAAACCAACAGTTTACGTAAACATGGAGAGAGTACAAGGATACCGCGCTGTGTTTGGCGGCGGCACATACTCAAAGCAACAGTCAGTCTGCGCGCCGCACAAGGCAGTCGTTGACCGCAAACAATTACCTTCCTACGTCACGCGCCTACAGCTGATCGAGCGCTCAGTGCGAATGCACTGACAGACGTAAACAAATACACAGTCTAATTTCTCCGACTAAATTCTGTATAAAGCTATAAGGACTTCATAAATTATGTTATTAACGTTCAGTATTTTTCAGGATACGGTTGTATAAAGTATTTAAGACCTTCAGGTAAATTCTGTGCGTGTCCGACGTTAAGACGACTTGCTTTGGAGAAAATTTTCAGGAAGAAGGTCATTTCGAAGATGAAACTAATAAACTAAAAAGGGTAACTATTAATTGAGTTTATTTTTCAGGTAACATAATTTCACTTAGGTACGTACTTTAGACGTAATTTGCTGCTCGCGATTACGTGACTCATACTTTGTGCTAAATTTTATGTTCTATGAAATTACTTGTGAAGCGACGTGCTTGTGTACATTTACTGATTTTGACAATTATTGATTAATGAACAGTGTTATTACTTGCGTATATTATGCATCGCTTGGCTGCTATGCTTTTTCACTGACGTCATATTTTTTTTATTATGTGCCTGCTGTGCTTAGTTATTTAAATTATAATTGTCACCTGATTAATTGTGCTGATGTGGTTAGATATGTAAGTTATACTTTGTGATTTATCTGCTTGCGCCTTCATGTTTACTTATTAAGATTACATATGAAGATTTATTTGCTTATGGCGATGTGATTCTAATGACCTGTTTATTGTGTAAGGCATGTTTGCTGCTGTGCGTATGGATTGCATATTTACACATTTCTGTTTTGTTGTCATAACTACTCTTCAATATAGTATATAGAAATGCTGATATACTGTGTACAAATATAGAGTTTAGGTTACACTGTGGTATTAATTATAGATGGTTCACTTGGCAGAGCCTCGTTGTAGGGATTGTGCTGCATCCACTTGTTGACATTCTGTTCTCTACTGGTATATTTACTCGCTATTGCATGTTTTGCTTACGCTCAGTGCCTTATATTTTTAAGATAAGAAAATGAACTGCTATAATTCGACGAACGACATTAGTAAAAGAAAGTCATAGAAGTCACATGAGCTGAGGTTTTATGGAAGCTGTATAAATTTATGCTAATAGGAAGGAAGCTAACGACATGACAGACCAAAACTAGGTTTAGACCATTGACAGTATTACACTGCATTTTTCGTGAGCAATTGAAATAGGAAGTGACACTTGACACAAGGAATACTCCACATGATTGCTTCTGCCATGATTCTTGAAGTGGTGTACACACTGTGAAATATTATGATTATTCACACTCCGTAATCGTACTTAATTACTGAGAGTTATTCGAACTAAGTCTGTTAGAGGTCATGTATGCATTTCTTTTATTTAATGATGGACAAGGAACCAAAATGTATCTTATAATTTATAATGAGTAGAAAATTTGGGTCAGATGGAATACACAGAGGTTGTGTGTGGACAATGTGTCTTCGGATTGTATAGGATGCTGAATTGAAGTTGCACTAGGATTTTATCTGTACTTGTTCGAGGAGACTGACTAGAGGAAAGAGTTGTTATGGAAGTGAAATGATATTGGTGCTGAGGTTTATATGTATCGACGTATTATTGAAGTATTAAGATTAAGTGATGATTATTGGAGTTTGGTGGATAAGAGGTAAAGTAAGTGAGGAGCATATTTTTTTTTTTTGTTGGTCCATATGGAACAAGGAGGATGAAGATGGCAGACTAGAACACTCAAGTAGAAAGAAGATTGCCTACACACACACTTTGTTAAATCAATAAGCAGTATACATTTTTTTTGAAGAGAGGAAGTATTTGCATATTTTGGCTCACTGACAGTTGTTCAGCAACAGTACAATTTGATCTGGCTTGGCAAACATTGGTCTTGACATGATGACTATGACGTCGACTAACTATTATTGACTGTTATACATTGCTGCCACTACTACTTGGTACACATGATGAACATCAAATCTTGGACAGAGTTACATTTACACAGTTAACACTATTCAATTACACAGTAGCACTTAATGAGGATGAAAGATGAGTGGATGTGTTTTGTGTGTTTTCCTTTCCTAATCCTACCCACCTATCTCCTAAATATTATTTTATTTGTTGGTAGTGGCTTGCACTGACACCCATAAATATTATAGGTTAACTGTTATTGTGTACTGTAATAGTTAATGTGACAATTAACTGATATCATTTGTGTGTTTATTATGATTTGTATGTTTAGTGTAAGAGCATTGATTATATTTTGTTAAAGAAATTGTATGTGCATTCAAACTATTGTTCATGACTGAACTGTCTCAGTAGTTATGGTGAATAGTATGGACTGTTACTTGCACTTTTTCTACATGATTGGTGCCACAAGGACATGTTTAATTTCTGCTGATGAACTGTGTGATCAGTGATTGTAAAAAAAAATTATGGACTGTTACTTGTACCTTTTCTACAATATTGGTGCCACTAGGACATGTTTAATTTCTGCTTATAAACTCTGATGAACAGTGTGATCAGTGACAGTGTATTTTATTGAACTGCTTCTACTGAAATGGTGTTACTTGTTGATGTCTGCACCTGCTCAACATTGCGGGGTACCACTGATGGACTGCTTCTACTGAAATGAAGTCACCTGTTGCTGTGTGCACCTGATCAACATTGCTGGGTGCCACTAATGGACTGCTTCTACTGAAATGGTGTTACTTGTTGGTGTCTGCACCTGCTCAACATTGCTGGGTGCCACTGATGGACTGCTTCTACTGAAAAGATGTCACCTGTTGATGTCTGCACCTGCTCAACATTGCTGGGTGCCACTGATGGATTGCTTCTACTGAAATGAAGTCACCTGTTGCTGTGTGCACCTGCTCAACATTGCTGGGTGCCACTGATGGACTGTTTCTACTGAAATGAAGTCACCTGTCGCTGTGTGCACCTGATCAACATTGCTGGTGCCACTAATGGACTGCTTCTACTGAAATGGTGTTACTTGTTGATGTCTGCACCTGCTCAACATTGCTGGGTGCCACTGATGGACTGCTTCTACTGAAAAGATGTCACCTGTTGCTGTGTGCACCTGCTCAACATTGCTGGTGCCACTAATGGAACTGCTTATACTGAAATGGTGCTACTTGTTGGTGTCTGCACCTATTTAACATTGCTGGGTGCCACTGATGGACTGCTTCTACTGAAAAGATGTCACCTGTTGATATCTGCACCTATTCAACATTGCTGGTGCCACTGATGGAACTGCTTATACTGAAATGGTGTTACTTGTTGGTGTCTGCACCTGCTCAACATTGCTGGTGCCACTAATGGAACTGCTTATACTGAAATGGTGTTACTTGTTGGTGTCTGCACCTATTCAACATTACTGGGTGCCACTGATGGACTGTTTCTACTGAAAAAATGTCACTTGTTGGTTTTTGCACCTGTTGACCATTGCGGGGTGCTACTGCTGGAACTGTCAACTACTTGTTTCTTGGGCTATGGAAAGCGTTTATGTGAATATTTGTATAAACTGATTTTTTGTGTGTTACTGTTTGTGAAAAGTTGCACATATTCGTCATTGCTGACGCTATTGATTGAACTGTTTAACCACATAATACTTGTGTAAACTATTATGTAAAGTCACATGTATGAAAGAATTTGTATTGCTTACTGTATTTTATATATTAGGTTATTGAAAGGTCAGTGCAAAGCCAAAATTTTATCTAGTATGTGATATTTACGTATTAATATTATCTTTTATTTTTGCCTGTATTATTTTGACGAATTTGGTGGTATTTTCACCACCAATGCTGGCAAAAATACCATCAAATTCTAGCCCGTGGAGGAAGGGCATATGAAAGGTGGCTACACTGAGCCACAGCGCCAGAGATTGCACTAGAGAGTATTGTTCCGCCGCCTCCACTGGCAGTGATTATTGAGAACTCGTAGTGGGCAGTGCTTGGGGAGAGCTCGTGGTAGTCAGTGCTTGTTAAGAACTCGTAGCAGAGAGTGTTTGTTGAGATGTGCTAGTAGGGAGTGCTTACTGAGATGTGATACTGAAAGGTTCTTGTTGAGATGTGGTAATAGCGAGTCGGTGTGGAGATATATTGTAATGATTAGAGTGATTTTGGTCAATATATGAAGGTAACGAAACTTGATTTATTTTTCATTATTTAATGTCGTAAATAATGCTTCATTACAGGTTCAGTCAACAAAGCATCTGGCTTGTGTTCTGGGATTAGAGTGTAATTCTGGTTCTCTTGAGTAATTATGGTATTTTTATTTCCTTTAATTAATTCAGTATAAATGATACTTAAAATTTCTTGTGTTGTTGAAGAAGAACCGTGCCAGATGCGTACGTTGAGTCATACTTCCACACACAGAACAGTTATACTTGTGCTTTGGTTTCGTAGGTTTTATAGTTGCTGGGGACTTAATTAATTAATTGTGTTAATGAAAATTTCCATTTCATTCTTTGTTATTGTTCTATGCAGTCAGATAGCGTAATAATACTAGGCAGGGCCAACCGTCACGAGACTTCGTAACCGAACAGACAGCTACTGAATCAAAAAATTAAAATTTGCATTCTATTTTAATTAAGCCCCCATGCAACAGTTACCACTGTAAAATATCTAGGATTATGTGGCTGGAGCGACCTTAGTATTGGAACAACAGGGGCATCATTCGAAAGTACCGTTATCCAAGATGGCGGCCTTGACGTCACAGACACACCCCCAGTGACGTCAATCAAGATGGCGGATTTTGGCGCAAGTTTGAATTTTGGCGCGAAGAAGATCAATTTGGCTACCCCTACTAACCTAACCCCCCTCCCCCAGAAAAATGGCGCGAACTCCAAATTCAAAAATGATAATGCGTCATACCTAGGAAAATGGCGGGAAAAATGGACTTGTCTTTATTATTTAACCAATTTCAAGCATGTGTGTTCGCCACTGGGTCTGGACTCCAACTGACAGTTCATATCGTCGCCACCAGAGAGCGTCACTGTGACGTCAGATCATGACGGAAGTACCGTTATTCAAGATGGCTGCAGCCAGTGTATCCACCACGTGGCTTGGTACACGGGGGACGCTGTCATGACGTCAGATTATGACGCGAGTACCGTTATTCAAGATTGCTCTGACATCCCGAACACGCCACGCCGTCTGACATTTCGCGAGCACGTTGGGGCTATTGACAGCTGCCACGTCGTCTGACAGTTAACGAGCACGTGGGACTGCCCGGTCGCCGCAGCCGACGCATGGGCCCGCGCTAATAGCGCGTCGTGGTCCAGCCTGCTGCGGCACCGTAACTGTACATTACCATTTGACTCCACAGCCTCAACCCCGCA
Source organism: Schistocerca nitens (assembly GCF_023898315.1). Taxonomy (NCBI): domain Eukaryota; kingdom Metazoa; phylum Arthropoda; class Insecta; order Orthoptera; family Acrididae; genus Schistocerca; species Schistocerca nitens. The sequence continues at coordinate 99,600,114 of NC_064617.1, forward strand.
CCTTTATACTGCCGCCATACATAGTCTTCTGTAAAAATGGTAACTAAAGCAGCACCCACACCGCGCATCCAACCTATCAATTACCTAAGGACTTAATTCCATTCCAATTTTAATCATATTCAATAATTCAATTTACAATTTCAATATTCAATGATCAAATGTGAAGTTCCATATATTCCCACTATCAGCGCGGTGTTCATTCATGACCTATCACCCCTACCCCCCATCCCTAGAATGCTGCACTCCTATTGGCCACGTGATTCGACTTCATATAGGTATGAAAAGGTGTTCACTATACTTTCAACTACACAGTTTCAAATACTTTTCAAGGTCCAGACCGCCACCTCTTCCTAGGAACCGCCACCGAGTTTGAATTCTGTCAGTAAAGAAAGATCACTTGGGCTTTCATCACCAACCTAAGAAAATTGTTACAAACGAAGCTCACCGCCACTAACCTAAGCCTCGAGGGCGCAGCCTCTTCGTAGGGGTTGCTGGTAAAAGGACTCAGCCCGCACTAGGCTGATGGAGAGAGGAAGGAGTGTACTTTATTTATTTGAGAGCAATTTATTTAGGGATGGAGTACATGAATCACAGAACACACGCTCAGACATGCCCCACATGATACAGACCTGCAAACTACTCCTACATATCTCATCTATAACGCTCTACACACACGCTTGCTAATTGTAAACCATCAAAAATAACACATTGCACCACCTACAGACATGCGAACCACTCGTAAATAATGGGCAACATTTACGTCCAGACAGCCAGACAACTCCTAAATTGTCAAAATAATAATCCATCTAAAAGAATCTGCTTGCTAATCGTCAAGTGTCGAAATCATACACCAGATTTACTTAAATTGAGTCCACAGCCCAACTGACTTAGTTCATGGTTCAAATGGTCTGAGCACTATGGACTTAACATCTGTGATCATCAGTCCCCTAGAACTTAGAACTACTTAAACCTAACTAACCTAAGAACATCACACACATCCATGTCCGAGGCAGGACTCGAGAATGCGACCGTAGCGGTTACGCGATTCCAGACTGACGCACCTAAACCCGCACGACCACACCGACTTAGTTCATATCCATGCCACTAGAGGACGCTGTAGTGACGTCAGGTGATGCCGCAAGTACCGTAATCTAAGATGGCGCCACCTAGTGGGTTCACTACGAGCTCCAGACCACAACTGTCTTAGTACATTTCGTCGACGCCAGAGGACGCCAAAGGACGCCTCAGTGACACCAGCTGATGACGCAAGTACAGTTATCCATGATGGCTGCAAACCGTGTGTTCTCCACGAGGTCTAATAGTATCACTAACAGAGGACGTAAACCAAGATGGTGAGGGAAAAATGGCTGGGGAGAGTAAGGATGAAGCACACTATTTATTTTTAAACAACTTATTTAACGATAGAGTATATATGTCCCCCTGATACAAAAGATCTACCCTGATATGTCTGGGGCCATGTTGCACGGAAGAAGAATTAGGTCGCCCCAAAGATAGGGCAGCAGAACTACATATCGATATGCACCGTTGCTGCCACTAGTGGACAGGCAACGCTTACGAAACCGAGTGGTACCAGTAATCACGATAGAAGACGAACAACGCAAGCATGCCAACTAAACGATTCGGTCTGACAGAAACCTACACACGGCTCCAACCCGAGCCGCAGCACGGCTGAGATCTGTGTGCAGGTGTTACTTTTGTTACTTACGCTTCGTTTATCTTGACAAAGCGTGTACGCGGCATCTGCAGTATACTGTTGCTTGCCCATCGTTTCAACTAAGGTAAATGAACCGTGCTATCGGTATGTCGCGCAACACTCTCTAATTGAACATCTTTGCCTTAGGTGGCCGAGGTTCGAGCTGGGACCGGACGCCAGTGGGAAGTGAGTGTGAGACCGGGAAGGTGAAAAGACTTCGTTCGGGGAGAGGCGGCCGAATTGGATCCTGGCGGCGAGGCGAGTAGCGTGCCGACAGTTAAGTCACCGGCTTTGAGAGTAAGGGCGATACCAGGAAGAGACACTGAGGCGGGTTCCTGGATTGCCAACCACTGTTGCCTCGGTTACGCCCGGCTGCAAGCCTATGGACGTGTGGGGTGCGTAACGAGGAGAGGAGCGTGTTGTGTGCTTCAGCAACGGCCCAGACCTGGGGGTGGACGGCGGACCGCCGCTGTGTTAAAGTTGCGTGTCGACTGCGAGCTGTCATTCCCCGACCGTTCAACGGGTATGTCTGGTGAGCTTCCGATTTGGTTTATCGGATGCGAGTGAGCCGAGCATCGGCAATTAGCACAGCTATAACTGACATTTCCAGTAATAGTACTGTGCCTGTTTACACTACTGGCCATTACAATTGCTACACCACCAGGATGACGTGCTACAGACGCGAAATTTAACCGACAGCAACAACATTCTATGATATGCAAATGATCAGCTTTTCAGAGCATTCACACAAGGTTGGCGCCGGTGGCGACACCTACAACGTGCTGACATGAGGAAAGTTTCCAACCTATTTCTCATACACAAACAGCAGATGACCGGCATTGCCTGGTGAAACGATCCTGTGATGCCTCGTGTAAGGAAGCGAAATGCGTACCATCACGTTTCCGACTTTGATAAAGGTCGGATTGCAGCCGATCGCGATTGCGGTTTATCTTATCGCGACATTGCTGTTCGCGTTGGTCGAGATCCAATGACTGTTAGTAGGCTATGGAATCGGTGGGTTCAGGAGGGTAATACGGAACGCCGTTCTAGATCCCAACGGCCTCGTATCACTAGCACTCGAGATCACAGGCATCTTATCCGCATGGCTGTAATGGACCTTCCAGCCACGTCTCGATCCCCGAGTCAACAGATGGGGACGTTTGCAAGACAACAACAATCTGCACGAACAGTTCGACGACGTTTGCAGCAGTATAGACTATCAGCACGGTGACCATGGCTGCGGTTACCCTTAACGCTGCATCACAGACAGGAGCGCGTGCGATGGTGTACTCAACGACGAACGTGGGTGCACGAATGGCAAAACGTCATTTTTTCGGATGAATCCAGGTTCTGTATACAGCATCATGATGGTCGCATCCGTGTTTGGCGACATAGCGGTGAACGCACATTGAACGCGTGCATTCGTCATCCCCATACTGGCGTATCACCCGGCGTGATGGCATGGAGTGCCATTGGTTACACGTCTCGGTCACCTCTTGTTCGCACTTTGAACAGTGGACGCTACATTTCACATGTGTTACGACCCGTGGCTCTACCCTTCATTCGATCCCTGCGAAACCCTACGTTTCAGCAGGATAATGCACGACCGCATGTTGCAAGTCCTGTACGGGCCTTTCTGGATACAGAAAATGTTCGACTACTGCCGTGGCCAGAACATTCTTCAGATCTCTCACCAATTGAAAACGTCTGGTCAATGGTGGCCGAGCAACTGGCTCGTCACAATACGCCAGTCATTACTCTTGATGAACTGTGGTATCGTGTTGAAGCTGCATGGGCAGCTGTACCAGTACACGCCATCCAAGCTCTGTTTGACTCAATGCCCAGGCCTATCAAGGCCGTTATTACGGCCAGAAGTGGTTGTTCTGGGTACTGATTTCTCAGGATCTATGCACCCAAATTGCATGAAAATGTAATCACATGTCAGTTCTAGTATAATATATTTGTCCAATGAATTCTCGTTTATCATCTGCATTTCATCTTGGTGCAGTAATTTTAATGGCCAGTAATGTAGTTTGTGCCCTGGCTCGGTTCGCGCCGCCCCCCCGTCGGAGGTTCGAGACCTCCCTCGGGCTAGGGTGCGTACGTTAGATGAAGTTGTGTGTAAGCCTAGGGACGGATCATGTCAGTAGTTTGGTACCACTAAGAACATACAAAAAAAAAAAAAAAGAAAGAAAGAGAGAGAACACGTTCAGTTCGGTAGTTTTCTGGTTGTTTCCTCGAACTCCATATCACATTTCTGGTTATTATGTCGCCTCTCTCTTTCTAGGCAGGGAAGTTGCGTGTGGGTTCCTATAAAACTTCTGAATTTGTTTCTTTATTTAATGCATCAGTCTTATTTGCCAAGTACGGTCTCAACTTCTTAGTTGCTTCCTGTAAGGTGTCGGATTTGTGGCGCCGCTCGCTTATACAGGGTGGTCCATTGACCGTGACCGGGCCAAATATCTCACGAAATAAGCGTCAAACGAAAAAAACTACAATGCCGGAAACTTGTGTAGCTTGAAGGGGGAAACCAGATGGCTCTACGGTTGGCCCGCTAGATGGCGCTGCCATAGGTCAAACGGATATCAACTGCGTTTTTTTTAAATAGGAACCCCCATTTTTATTACACATTCTTGTAGCCCGTAAATAAATGTGAATGTTTTAGTTGGAGCTCTTTTTGCGCTTCCTCCCATAATGCCGCACCATACATTAACCCGCCAAGGTCGCTGATGTTCCACTTGTCGCATCCATCGTGGATTTTTCGTTGCCCAATAGTGCATATTATGCCGGTTTACGTTACCGCTGTTGGTGAATGACGCTTCGTCGCTAAATAGAATGCGTGCAAAAAATTTGTCATTATCCCGTAATTTCTCTTGTGCTCAGTGGCAGAACTGTACACGACGTTCAAAGTCGTCGCCATGCAATTCCTCTTACATAGAAATATAGTACGGGTGCATTCGATGTTGATGTAGCATTCTCAGCACCGACGTTTTTGAGATTCCCGTTTCTCGCGCAATTTGTCTGCTACTGATGTCGGATTAGCCGCGACAGCAGGTAAAACACCTACTTGGGCATCATCATTCGTTGCAGGTCGTGGTTGACGTTTCCCATGTGGCTGAACACTTCTTGTTTCCTTAAATAACGTAACTATCCGGACAGGATACCGAGCAGAATACATAGCACACTCCCTTTGGGCATTTTGATCACAATAGCCATACATCAACACGACATCGACCTTTTCCGCAATTGGTAAACGTTCCATTTTAACACGGTTAATGTATCACGAAGCAAATACCGTCCGCACTGGCGGAATGTTACATGATGCCACGTACTTCTACGTTTGTGACTATTACAGCGCCATCTATGACAAAGCGAAAAAAGTGGTCCAACTAAAACATTCATATTTCTTTACATACTACACGAATATGTAATAAAAATGGAGGTTCCTATTTAAAAAAAAAACGGAGTTGATATCCGTTTGACCTATGGCAGCGCCAACTAGCGGGCCAACCATAGCGCCATCGTTTTCCCCTTCAAGCCAGACGAGTTTCGTTCTTTGTAGTTTTTTAGTTATGCTTATTTCGTGAGATATTTGGCCCAGTCACTATCAGTGGACCACCCTGTATATTAAGTCTGTTCATTTCATGTATCACGCCCTTGCGTGTACTGTTATTGGAGTGCACAGTTTCATTTATTGTCTTACTAGGTGTCAATACTACCAGGTTTGACAGCTTCTTTTTATTGTATGTAAGGGTGTGGACTGTTTATCTTAATTATGAAGTCCCTCTCATAGTGGACTTTATTTTGCTTTTGTTACTACTATCTTATACGTAGCTGTAATGTTATTCAAAATATTATGTTCTTTGTGCTGTTAGTCAGAGGTTCATTACCCAACCGGACGCATTTGCATATGAAAAAATCTGGTGATTTCTCAGACTGGGGAACAATCAAGAATAGGGTGCCGCAAGGTTCGGTCTTGGGTCCTCTGCTGTTCATAATATATATATTAATGACTTGCCATTCTATATTCACGAAGATGCAAAGCTGGTACTTTTTGCCGATGATACAAATATAGCTATCACAGCCGACAGACAAGAATTAACTGTGAAATTGAAAACGATGTTTTTCAGAAAATTATTAAGTGGTTCTCTGCAAATTGGCTCTCATTAAACTTTGACAAAACGCAGTATATACAGTTCCACACAACAAATGGAATGACCCCATTAATAAATATATACTTTGATCAGAAATCGGTAGCTAAGGTAGAATATTCAAAATTTCTAGGTGTATGCATTGATGGGGGGTTGAACTGGAAGAAACACACTGAGGATGTGCTGAAACGTTTGAGTTCAGCTACTTACGCTATTAGGGTCTTGCAAATTTTGGCCATATACATCTGAGTAAATTAGCTTACCACGCCTGTTTTCATTCTCTGATTTCGTATGGCATCATATTCTGGGGTAACTCATCATTGAGTAAAAGAGTGTTCATTGCACAAAAGCGTGTAATCAGAATAATTGCTGGAGCTCATCCAAGATCATCTTGCAGACAATTATTTAAAGAGCTACAAATTTTCACTGTAGCCTCACTATATATATATATATATATATATACACTCCTGGAAATTGAAATAAGAACACCGTGAATTCATTGTCCCAGGAAGGGGAAACTTTATTGACACATTCCTGGGGTCAGATACATCACATGATCACACTGACAGAACCACAGGCACATAGACACAGGCAACAGAGCATGCACAATGTCGGCACTAGTACAGTGTACATCCACCTTTCGCAGCAATGCAGGCTGCTATTCTCCCAAGGAGACTATCGTAGAGATGCTGGATGTAGTCCTGTGGAACGGCTTGCCATGCCATTTCCACCTGGCGCCTCAGTTGGACCAGCGTTCGTGCTGGACGTGCAGACCGCGTGAGACGACGCTTCATCCAGTCCCAAACATGCTCAATGGGGGACAGATCCGGAGATCTTGCTGGCCAGGGTAGTTGACTTACACCTTCTAGAGCACGTTGGGTGGCACGGGATACATGCGGACGTGCATTGTCCTGTTGGAACAGCAAGTTCCCCTGCCGGTCTAGGAATGGTAGAACGATGGGTTCGATGACGGTTTGGATGTACCGTGCACTATTCAGTGTCCCCTCGACGATCACCAGTGGTGTACGGCCAGTGTAGGAGATCGCTCCCCACACCATGATGCCGGCTGTTGGCCCTGTGTGCCTCGGTCGTATGCAGTCCTGATTGTGGCGCTCACCTGCACGGCGACAAACACGCATACGACCATCATTGGCACCAAGGCAGAAGCGACTCTCATCGCTGAAGACGACACGTCTCCATTCGTCCCTCCATTCACGCCCTTCGCGACACCACTGGAGGCAGGCTGCACGAGCGGAAGACGGCCTAACGGTGTGCGGGACCGTAGCCCAGCTTCATGGAGACGGTTGCGAATGGTCCTCGCCGATACCCCAGGAGCAACAGTGTCCCTAATTTGCTGGGAAGTGGCGGTGCGGTCCCCTACGGCACTGCGTAGGATCCTACGGTCTTGGCGTGCATCCGTGCGTCGCTGCGGTCCGGTCCCAGGTCGGCGGGCACGTGCACCTTCCGCCGACCACTGGCGACAACATCGATGTACTGTGGAGACCTCACGCCCCACGTGTTGAGCAATTCGGCGGTACGTCCACCCGGCCTCCCGCATGCCCACTATACGCCCTCGCTCAAAGTCCGTCAACTGCACATACGGTTCACGTCCACGCTGTCGCGGCATGCTACCAGTGTTAAAGACTGCGATGGAGCTCCGTATGCCACGGCAAACTGGCTGACATTGACGGCGGCGGTGCACAAATGCTGCGCAGCTAGCGCCATTCGACGGCCAACACCGCGTGTATATACACTCCTGGAAATGGAAAAAAGAACACATTGACACCGGTGTGTCAGACCCACCATACTTGCTCCGGACACTGCGAGAGGGCTGTACAAGCAATGATCACACGCACGGCACAGCGGACACACCAGGAACCGCGGTGTTGGCCGTCGAATGGCGCTAGCTGCGCAGCATTTGTGCACCGCCGCCGTCAGTATCAGCCAGTTTGCCGTGGCATACGGAGCTCCATCGCAGTCTTTAACACTGGTAGCATGCCGCGACAGCGTGGACGTGAACCGTATGTGCAGTTGACGGACTTTGAGCGAGGGCGTATAGTGGGCATGCGGGAGGCCGGGTGGACGTACCGCCGAATTGCTCAACACGTGGGGCGTGAGGTCTCCACAGTACATCGATGTTGTCGCCAGTGGTCGGCGGAAGGTGCACGTGCCCGTCAACCTGGTACCGGACCGCAGCGACGCACGGATGCACGCTAAGACCGTAGGATTCTACGCAGTGCCGTAGGGGACCGCACCGCCACTTCCCAGCAAATTAGGGACACTGTTGCTCCTGGGGTATCGGCGAGGACCATTCGCAACCGTCTCCATGAAGCTGGGCTACGGTCCCGCACACCGTTAGGCCGTCTTCCGCTCACGCCCCAACATCGTGCAGCCTGCCTCCAGTGGTGTCGCGAAGGGCGTGAATGGAGGGACGAATGGAGACGTGTCGTCTTCAGCGATGAGAGTCGCTTCTGCCTTGGTGCCAATGATGGTCGTATGCGTGTTTGGCGCCGTGCAGGTGAGCGCCACAATCTGGACTGCATACGACCGAGGCACACAGGGCCAACACCCGGCATCATGGTGTTGGGAGAGATCTCCTACACTGGCCGTACACCACTGGTGATCGTCGAGGGGACACTGAATAGTGCACGGTACATCCAAACCGTCATCGAACCCATCGTTCTACCATTCCTAGACCGGCAAGGGAACTTGCTGTTCCAACAGGACAATGCACGTCCGCATGTATCCCGTGCCACCCAACGTGCTCTAGAAGGTGTAAGTCAACTACCCTGGCCAGCAAGATCTCCGGATCTGTCCCCCATTGAGCATGTTTGGGACTGGATGAAGCGTCGTCTCACGCGGTCTGCACGTCCAGCACGAACGCTGGTCCAACTGAGGCGCCAGGTGGAAATGGCATGGCAAGCCGTTCCACAGGACTACATCCAGCATCTCTACGATCGTCTCCATGGGAGAATAGCAGCCTGCATTGCTGCGAAAGGTGGATATACACTGTACTAGTGCCGACATTGTGCATGCTCTGTTGCCTGTGTCTATGTGCCTGTGGTTCTGTCAGTGTGATCATGTGATGTATCTGACCCCAGGAATGTGTCAATAAAGTTTCCCCTTCCTGGGACAATGAATTCACGGTGTTCTTATTTCAATTTCCAGCAGTGTATGTATATATATATATATATATATATATATATATATATATATATATATATATACATCCCGTTCCATTTCCATAATATTATCCTCAAGTACATCGCTCTTGTATAGACCCTCTATGTACTCCTTCCACCTTTCTGCTTTCCCTTCTTTGCTTAGAACTGGGTTTCCATCTGAGCTCTTGATGTTCATACAAGTGGTTCTCTTCTCTCCAAAGGTCTCTTTAATTTTCCTGTAGGCAGTATCTATCTTACCCCTAGTGAGATAAGCCTCTACATCCTTACATTTGTCCTCTAGCCATCCCTGCTTAGCCATTTTGCACTTCCTGTCGATCTCATTTTTGAGACGTTTGTATTCCTTTTTGCCTGCTTCATTTACTGCATTTTTATATTTTCTCCTTTCATCAGTTAAATTCAATATTTCTTCTGTTACCCAAGGATTTCTACTAGCCCTCGTCTTTTTACCTACTTGATCCTCTGCTGCCTTCACTACTTCATCCCTCAAAGCTACCCATTCTTCTTCCACTGTATTTCTTTCCCCCATTCCTGTCAATTGTTCCCTTATGCTCTCCCTGAAACTCTGTACAACCTCTGGTTCTTTCAGTTTCTCCAGGTCCCATCTCCTTAAATTCCCACCTTTTTGCAGTTTCATCAGTTTTAATCTACAGGTCATAACCAATAGATTGTGGTCAGAGTCCACATCTGCCCCTGGAAATGTCTTACAATTTAAAACCTGGTTCCTAAATCTCTGTCTTACCATTATATAATCTATCTGATACCTTTTAGTATCTCCAGGGTTCTTCCATGTATACAACCTTCTATCATGATTCTTACACCAAGTGTTAGCTATGATTAAGTTGTGCTCTGTGCAAAATTCTACCAGGCGGATTCCTCTTTCATTTCTTAGCCCCAATCCATATTCACCTACTACGTTTCCTTCTCTCCCTTTTCCTACACTCGAATTCCAATCACCCATGACTATTAAATTTTCGTCTCCCTTCGCTATCTGAATAATTTCTTTTATTTCATCATAGATTTCTTCAATTTCTTCCTCATCTGCAGAGCTAGTTGGCATATAAACTTGTACTACTGTAGTAGGTGTGGGCTTCGTATCTATCTTGGCCACAATAATGCGTTCACTATGCTGTTTGTAGTAGCTTACCCGCATTCCTATTTTCCTATTCATTATTAAACCTACTCCTGCATTACCCCTATTTGACTTTGTGTTTATAACCCTGTAGTCACCTGACCAGAAGTCTTGTTCCTCCTGCCACCGAACTTCACTAATTCCCACTCTAACTTGAACCTATCCATTTCCCTTTTTAAATTTTCTAACCTACCTGCCCGATTAAGGGATCTGACATTCCATGCTCCGATCCGTAGAACGCCAGTTTTCTTTCTTCTGATAACGACATCCTCTTGAGTAGTCCCCGCCCGGAGATCCGAATGGGGGACTATTTTACCTCCGGAATATTTTACCCAAGAGGACGCCATCATCATTTAATCATACAGTAAAGCTGCATGCCCTCGGGAAAAATTACGGCCGTAGTTTCCCCTTGCTTTCAGCCGTTCGCAGTACCAGCACAGCAAGGCCATTTTGGTTATTGTTACAAGGCCAGATCAATCAATCATCCAGACTGTTGCCCTTGCAACTACTGAAAAGGCTGCTGCCCCTCTTCAGGAACCACACGTTTGTCTGGCCTCTCAACAGATACCCCTCCGTTGTGGTTGTACCTACGGTATGGCTATCTGTATCGCTGAGGCACGCAAGCCTCCCCACCAACGGCAAGGTCCATGGTTCGTGGGGATATATATATATATATATATATATATATATATATATATATATATATATATATATACACTTATGAAATTTGTTATTAACAATCCGAACGAATTCAAAAGTACTAGCAGTGTCCATGGCTACAACACTGGGAGAAAGTATGAACTTCACTACTCAAGGTTAAATGTAATGGCTCTGAAGGGGGTAAATTGTGCTGCCACAAAAGTCTTTGGTCACTTACCTAATAGCGTCTAAAGTCTGACAGATAGCCATATAGCATTTAAAAGGAAATTAAAGGAATTTATTAATGGCAACTCCTTCCACTTATTAGAGCAATTTTTGCATATAGTAAGTGGGTAATCTCCTAACCTCCAAAAAAAAAAAAAAAAAAAAAAAAGAATTAAAATATTGAATGTCATGTAATATTTTGTCTAATGTAATATCTTGTATAGGCACCTTTTATTAACCTGACACGTTCCACATCATTACGAGGTGTCGTATTCATGATCTATGGAACAAGTGCTAAAAGTAGTAATCCAATCTAATCTAATCTGCTTGGGGTTTAGTGGTCCGCACCGCGTGACGCTTACTTGTTTATCCCTCGCCACTCGCCCACGTGGGAAGAGTTTGGTACAGTTTGTGGTTGGCACTCGAACTTCCTGCTCTGTAACTGTATTTGGAAGCGTGTTTAGGCTTCGGCCGCCTGACAAGTTTAATTGATGTGTCTCCGTTAACTCAATGAAAATTTATATACCTGTTTTTCCCGTTCCTGTAATTTTGCGACGGCGTTCGGTATGCAGTAGACGCCTGACCCAAATTCCTTACCCGCGTTAATTACGCTACCATTTTGGTTCTTTTGGTGGGATTTGGGTAAGATCTGCCTGCCTGGCGAGCAGGCGCAGCGTCCGAAAGCGGAGCAAAGTCCGCGCTCGACCGAACGGCCAGCCGTTTGCCTTTCCGAGCCCATTACACCTTGCCAACACAGGATTGTATGGCACCACAATGTATTTATATGTTTCTTAATCACTGCACTCCATCTGCAGCTCTCCTTTTGATTCCTTTTTACTCCTAGCTTATGTAAATTGTTTAAGTGTTAACCGGCTAATTTTACAATTGAGTAATTACTAGTTTTATTTACTTAAATGTGTTTATGCAATTGAGGCTTGGCCAACTGGATGTTTATTAATCTTATTCCTTGTATGCACTGTTGACTTTTGAACTGGTCAAACACTGGGAAATTTAAATCTGTAAATTTCACAAAGGTTTCCACTAATTATTAGTACCATTCATAATGTAATATTTAACTTCAGTTTTATCTGCATATTTCTCCTGAGTGTTTTGCGCACCTCTGGTAACCGGCGGTATAGTAATTCTCTTATATGATTCTTATTTGCGGAATATACTTCTTTTTTGGATTGAAAACCTTAAAAGTTTCCCCCTAGAAGCAATTTTTTATCTCTTTCATTGTATTGTTACAGTTTTTATTAATGTATTTGATGAATTTGCTATTAATCAGTCTGGCTCAACTTTATAGTCGTAAATCTGTTTCTCAGCAGTCAGTACCACTGGAGGTGCTTTTCCAATAGATGTTTAATAAATCTAACTTAGTGTACATATGGTGTTCAATTTTCCTTTGGCCCTGTCCCTCCTATCACAGACGACGCGGGTGTTGCGTACGAGTTAATACTTTAATGGATGAAGGATACATGAACTTTTCAGCAAACTGATTCTATAGCACTAACGGATACCGCCTCAGGCTTTAATTACGAACACAATATACGAGGGCTATTCCGAAAGTAAGGTCCGATAGGTCGCGAAATGGAAACCACGGTAAAAATCAAAAATGTTTTATTTGCAACAGTTAGATACACCTTGCAGCTACTTATCTCCATAGTCGCCGACCCGACTTAGACGTGTATCGTAGCGTTGTACCAACTTTCCCATACCCTCGCTATACAAGGCAGCCGCCAGTGCTCTCCGCCAATTCTCTACGCTGGCCTACGGCTCGTTGTCTTGTGCCGAAATGTTGTCTTCATAACCAGCGGTTCATGTGACCTGAGCTGAAACTCAGAGGGAGACAATTACGGGCTGTATTGTGGGTAATCTCACATTTCCATTTGAAAACGATGCAGGAGCATCTTCATTGCCCCTGCAGAATGCGGCTGAGAATTGTCTTGAAGACGAAACAGCACGACAGTTATGTAATGTTAGCTGCATAGCTTCAGGGGAAATTTCTCACCAGGCCCCCGTACTTGGCGGCAGACACTATTTTCTAGACATCTTTACGCACTCACTGCGAGCTCAGAAATGAGAAGAGCGACGTGATGCTAACTGGGGTTATACTAGAGACACTACCCAACACATCTGTGCAAAGCTTTATCGGATTTTCATAGCCGTTTCCATTTCGTGACCGATCGGACCTTACTTTCGGAATAGCCCTCGTACATACATATCTGAGGTTCAGATGTCACTACTTGCCGTGTAAGTCATCGCCCCGATGGGGGGAATGCAGCTCTTTCTTTAAGCTTGAAATATGGGTTGCCAACGGCGTAAATCGCTGACGCTTCGTCCAAGACTACGTTGAACATCTTCGGAGGTGTTCCTGATTGTGCTGAGACTTGCCGACTGACGAGTCGGACGTCGAAGAGCGGAGAAAGACAATGCAATATCCTTCTTGGATGTCTTCGTCATGAGAGACTGATGGCTGCTTGAAACATAAAGTCTTTCGGAAGGTTACACATACCAGCAGATACTTGCATAAGGATTCAAATCATCATCCGCAATAGAAAAGGGGTGTCATTAAAAGTCCAGTGGGCAGAGCTAAAGGGTTTTTGTACGCTGGAACACGCTTTTGAGAATAGTGGGTACTCTCGTAAGGAAATACACTCCTGGAAATGGAAAAAAGAACACATTGACACCGGTGTGTCAGACCCACCATACTTGCTCCGGACACTGCGAGAGGGCTGTACAAGCAATGATCACACGCACGGCACAGCGGACACACCAGGAACCGCGGTGTTGGACGTCGAATGGCGCTAACTGCGCAGCATTTGTGCACCGCCGCCGTCACTGTCAGCCAGTTTGCCGTGGCATACGGAGCTCCATCGCAGTCTTTAACACTGGTAGCATGCCGCGACAGCGTGGACGTGAACCGTATGTGCAGTTGACGGACTTTGAGCGAGGGCGTATAGTGGGCATGCGGGAGGCCGGGTGGACGTACCGCCGAATTGCTCAACACGTGGGGCGTGAGGTCTCCACAGTACATCGATGTTGTCGCCAGTGGTCGGCGGAAGGTGCACGTGCCCGTCGACCTGGGACCGGACCGCAGCGACGCACGGATGCACGCCAAGACCGTAGGATCCTACGCAGTGTCGTAGGGGACCGCACCGCCACTTCCCAGCAAATTAGGGACACTGTTGCTCCTGGGGTATCGGCGAGGACCATTCGCAACCGTCTCCATGAAGCTGGGCTACGGTCCCGCACACCGTTAGGCCGTCTTCCGCTCACGCCCCAACATCGTGCAGCCCGCCTCCAGTGGTGTCGCGACAGGCGTGAATGGAGGGACGAATGGAGACGTGTCGTCTTCAGCGATGAGAGTCGCTTCTGCCTTGGTGCCAATGATGGTCGTATGCGTGTTTGGCGCCGTGCAGGTGAGCGCCACAATCAGGACTGCATACGACCGAGGCACACAGGGCCAACAGCCGGCATCATGGTGTGGGGAGCGATCTCCTACACTGGCCGTACACCACTGGTGATCGTCGAGGGGACACTGAATAGTACACGGTACATCCAAACCGTCATCGAACCCATCGTTCTACCATTCCTAGACCGGCAAGGGACCTTGCTGTTCCAACAGGACAATGCACGTCCGCATGTATCCCGTGCCACCCAACGTGCTCTAGAAGGTGTAAGTCAACTACCCTGGCCAGAAAGATCTCCGGATCTGTCCCCCATTGAGCATGTTTGGGACTGGATGAAGCGTCGTCTCACGCGGTCTGCACGTCCAGCATGAACGCTGGTCCAACTGAGGCGCCAGGTGGAAATGGCAGGGCACGCCGTTCCACAGGACTACATCCAGCATCTCTACGATCGTCTCCATGGGAGAATAGCAGCCTGCATTGCTGCGAAAGGTGGATATACACTGTACTAGTGCCGACATTGTGCATGCTCTGTTGCCTGTGTCTATGTGCCTGTGGTTCTGTCAGTGTGATCATGTGATGTATCTGACCCCAGGAATGTGTCAATAAAGTTTCCCCTTCCTGGGACAATGAATTCACGGTGTTCTTATTTCAATTTCCAGGAGTGTAGTTTAGCGACCGAATAACGGGAGGCCTAAGGACAACGTTAGGACACAACGATGGAAGCACACGGTTCTCCACCGTTCATCCAAAAGGTAACGGATCGAAGCGGCAAGATTCTGAGGAAACATGATGTTCGACCGATTTTCAGACCGACTAAGAAAATAGGCCAAGCACTTCGTTCCGTTAAGGATGAACGTCCCCCCCCCCCCCCTGTCTGCACGTGGTATATATAAGATTCCGTGTACGTGTGGCAAGGTCTACGTTGGAACTAAAAGGGTATGTGGGAATACACGGTTGAAGGAACTTAAAAGTCTTTGCCGACTAGGGAAAACAGACAAATCAGCCGTGGCGGAACATGCTCTGCAATCAGGTGATCACGTAGTGAAATTTTCTGAAACTGAAGTTTGATGTACTATGACGAGCTATTATCCACGGCTATATAGAGAAGCCATCGAAATATATAGACACGGGGATAATTTTAACAGAAAAGAAAAAGCCATGAATCTCAGTGATATATGGACTGTGGCGCTACAGAATGGATGAGAAGTATTTATCTTTGACGTGTTATAATCGATAGATAAAATAATTTTATCTTTGACAAGGTTTATCTCTGCTATCACGTGAAATCCAGACCACGCCCACTTCCCACGGTATTTAGGCCGCTCTTCGACGTCCGACTCGTCAGTCGACAAGACTCAGCAGAATCAGGAGCACCTCCGAAGATGTCCAACGTAGCCTTGGACGAAACGTCAGCAATTTACGCCACTGACAAACCTGATTTTAAGCATAAAGAAGGAGCTGCATTCCTCCCATCGGGGTGATGATTTACACGGCAAGTAGTGGCATCTGGACCTCAGATATGTATGTATATCGTGTTCAAATTAAAGCCTGAGGCGGTATCCGTTAGTTTGCTCAAAAGTTCATGTATTCTTCAGCCATTAAAGTATTTACTGGTACGCAACACCTGCGTCGTCTGTGATAGGAAGGACAGGGCCAAACGGAAATTGAACACCATATGTACACTAAGATTTATTAAACATCTGTTGGAAAAACACCTCCAGTGATACTGACTGCTAAGAAACAGAACAATTTACGACTATATAATTGAGCCCGACTGATTAATAGCAAACACATTAAATACATTAATAAAAATTGTAACAATACAATGAATGAGCTAAAAAATTGCTTTTAGGGGGAGAAGTTTTTATCTTTGATGTACTATAATCGATTGTTAAAATAATTTTATCTTTGACAAGGTTTATCTCTGCTATCACGTGAAATCCAGACCACGCCCACTTTCCACTGTATTTAGGCCGCTCTCCCACGTCCAACTCGTCAATCGACAAGACTCAGCACAATCAGGAGTACCTCCGAAGCTGTCCCAACGTAGCCTTGAGAGTTCCCTGGACCACGGTCATAAGACCCGGAAGAATTCTCTGCAGCTGAAACATCCGGTCGTGAAAGCATTCATTGTATGATTAGGCGTAAATCGTATTTCAAATTTCACCGATAACATCGAGAAGAGGATATAATGGGGTTCTGTGGGGAATTAACTATTATTTTCTTTTATCGATCGGATTGAACAAGACACATTACTGCATGAGGAGTCTACAATAGAATGTAAGAAGTCGTCTTGACTTGAGATTTTCTTTTGGGTATCATCGATATCAGAAAAAAGACCAAAACTTCGTTAATGCAAAAGATTACATGTAACTGAGCGTATCCCATGGTAATGGGGGAGCGGGGTCATGTAATCTTCTAAAATTCAACGTCACACACAAGGCAGATGTATGGAATTACTAAAGGATGTAATAATGAACATACTCGGGGCAAGACAGCCAAGCATCTGTGGGAGAGCAGATCTCATCTCCAGCATGTGAGTTGGTTATCACAACATACATCGGTTGAAGTACAAAGATATCGTAATCCTGGATGAATTTACCATATGTGTACGTAATCATATACTAGTACTTACTTTTCTGGTTACAATGGGGATGTTCAACAAAAATTCAACCACATGTAAATTCGCTCTTTGGGTGGAATGAGGAGGGGAGGGGTGGCTCAAGTTACATAATGGTGCAAGGGTTAATTAATTGAGAAAGGTCATGAATACAATCAATGAACTGAATACCGTTTGCTTAAATAGTATAGGCCAGCTGAGGGCAGGCAAATTCAATTGGTATAGTTACACTTCCTGAATACGTGGTGGCTGGTAGCTCTCTCTACAAGCAAGCACAGTGGATCGGATGATTCAAAAATGGATTGAAAAATACGGACGTATTTTACATGGTTCATTGCAGAATATAGAAGGCTACGTAATAGTCTCAGTTCTAATGAGGTGGAAGAGGGGGAAGAGGGGCGGTTGAGGGCCCTGAATAAACCAGAAATCGGGCATGATATGCAGATCTGCTACACACGAATCTATTTAGTTTCTGATAACCTACTGAATGAGCGTGGTTCTAATGAACAGGCGTGTACTTTAGTTACACGTGGTGGCATATGGCTCAAAGTTCAGTTAAATTTGGATCGTTCTACGAGGGTAATCCCAAAAGTAAGGTCTCCTATTTTTTATTAAGTACATAGACCTGTTTATTTCTACAATGGTTTACACCAGTTTATAGATCGAACATTTTTCGACATAATCACCATTTCCGTCGATGCATTTTTGTAGACGCTGTGGCAGTTTTTGTATGCCCATGTCATACCAGCTCGCAGCCATGCTGTTCAGAAAGTTGTGAACCTCTTCTTTCACCTCGTCGTCGGAGTTGAATCGCTGGGACCACAGTCAACGCTGACAGGTACTGTGAGACTCTGAAAAAACTCAAAGGGGCAATTCAGAACCGGAGAAGAGGAATGTTGAGCAAGGGCGTACACATTCCCCAAGACAACGCACGCCCACATATTACTCGGCAAACCATTGCTCTCCTGCAACACTTTCAGTGGAACATAATCACCCATCCACCCTATAGTCCTGACTTGACGCCCAATCACTATCACCTGTTCCCTAGGTTAAAAGAACATTTGGCCGGAAAGCGATTCAGCTCAGACGACGAGGTGAAAGAAGAGGTTCATAACTTTCTGAAAAGCGTGGCACTGAGCTGGTATAACATTGGCATACAAAACTGTCACAGTCTTTACAAATTGCATCGACAGAAATGGCGATTATGTCAAAAATAGCTAAATGTTTAAGCTGTAAACTGATGTAAACCATTCTCGAAATAAACAGGTCTATGTACTTATAAAAAAATAGGAGAGCTTACTTTTGGGATTATCCTCGTATAATTCATCTACGTCTACATCTACATGGATACTCTGCAAATCACATTTAAGTGCCTGGCAGAGGGTTAATCGAACCACCTGCACAATTCTCCATTATTCCAACCTCGTATAGCGCGTGGAAAGAATGAACACCTATATCTTTCCGTACGAGCTCTGATTTCCCTTATTTTATCTTGGTGATCGTTTCTCCGTATGTAGTTCAGTGTCAACAAAATATTTTCGCATTCGGAGAAGAAAGTTGAGATTGTAATTTCGTGAGAAGATTTCGTCGCAACGAAAAACGCCTTTCTTCCAATGATTTCCCAATCCTGTATCATTTCTGTGACACTCTCTCCCATATTTCTCGATAATACAAAACGTGCTGCCTTTCTTTGAACTTTTTTGATGTATTCCATCAGCACTATCTGGTAAGGATCCCACACCGCGCAGCAGTATTCTAAAAGATGACGACAAGCGTAGTGTAGGCAGTCTCCTTAGTAGGTCTGTTACATTTTCTAAGTGTCCTGCCAATAAAACGCAGTCTTTGGTTAGCCTTCCCCACAACATTATCTATGTGCTCCTTCCAATTTAAGTTGTTCGTAATTGTAATACAGAGATATATAGTTGAATTTACGGCTATTAGATTAGACTGCTATATCGTGTAACAGAAGTCTAACGAATTCCTTTTAGTACTCATGTGGATGACCTTACACTTTTCTTTATTTAGTGTCAACTGCCACTTTTCGCTCCATTCAGATATCTTTTCTAAATAGTTTTGCAGTTTGTTTTGATCTTCTGATGACTTTATTAGTCGATAAACGACAGCCTCATCTGCAAACTACCGAAGACGGCTGCTCAGATTTTCTCCCAAATCGTTTATATAGAAAAGGAACGGCAAAGGGCCTTTAACCCTACCTTGGGGAACGCCAGAAATCACTTTTGTTTTACTCGATGACTTTCCGTCAATTACTACGAACTGTGACCTCTCTGACAGGAAATCACAAACTCAGTCACATAACTGAGACGATATTCAACAAGCACGCAATTTCACTACGAGTCACTTGTGTGGTACAGTGTCAAAAGCCTTCCAGTAACCCAGAAATACGGAATCGATCTGAAAAATGATTCAAATGGCTCTGAGCACTATGGGACTTAACTTCTGAGGTCATTAGTCCCCTAGAACCTAGAACTACTTAAACCTAGCTAACCTAAGGACATCACACACATCCACGCCCGAGGCAGGATTCGAACCTGCGACCGTAGCAGTCGAGCGGGTCCGGACTGGAGCGCCTAGAACCGCTCGGCCACCGCGGCCGGCAGTCGATCTGAAATCCCTGGTCAATAGCACTCGACACTTCATGTGAATAGAGATAGTTGTGTTTCACAGAAATGATGTTTTCTAAACCCATGTTGACTGGGTGTCAATAGACCGTTTTCTACGAGGTAATTCATAATGTTCGAACACAATATATGTTCTAAAATCCTGCTGCATATCGATGTTAACGATATGGGCCTGTAATTTAGTGGATTACTCCTACTAGCTTTCTTGAATATTGGTGTGACCCGTGCAACTTTCCAGTCTTTGGGTGCGGGTCTTTCGACGAGCGAACTGTTGTATACGATTGTTAAGTATGGAGCTAATGCATCAGCATACTCCGAAAGGAACCTAACTGGTGTACGGTCTGGACCAGAAGACTTGCTTTTATTAAGTGATTTACGTTATTTCACTACTCTGAGGATATTTACTTCTACGTTACTCATGTTGGCAGCTGTTCTCGATTCAAATTCTGGAATATTTACTTCATCTTCTTTTGTGAAGTCTTTCCGGAAGGCTGTGTTTAGTGACTCTGCTTTGGACTAAAAATAAATAAAGGAACAAGTCTGCACTCTGTTCTACCCGCAGACGTCTGTGGCAGAAGAAACATTCCTGTGCAGGACTCTGTGCCGCTAATACCATTACGTCGAAACGGCGTTCATTTTAGAGGAGAGCGGATTTTATTGACCGCTTTCAGTGTTAACGCGGAAGCTGATCGTAAGTGATAATGCGATCGTACTGTACCATTTCTTCGACAGGTTGAAGTGTCCATGTATTGGCCAGAATGATAACACTAAAGCAAGGATATTGCAATGAGGAAACAATGGAAAAGCCTTAGTTAACTCAATGTCTTCATAAAAATGCTGATTTGTAGCTGGGTCGTTGATACAGTGACAATTGTCCATCTCAAACCGCAGGGAGTGTTGCCTACCGCTTCACATTTACTTGTGGACGAGTCATCAGATGATTTAAAATCATTCATTTGAATTGAAGTTGGCTTCGTGGTTCAGTGGTAAATTTCCATATTACAGGTGGTCGGTTTAGATCCTGGATCCGTCGTGGTATTATTGCCTGTCACCTATTATTACTTGCACTTTGGTTCAGAGACCACGTTAAATGTGGTTCCCCTTTAACTGGCTTGTTAAATCAGCTGGAAGGTCTGGCAGCTTCAACTTTAGGTGTAAATATGTGTAAACTATTACTTATGAAGTACGTCTTCATTTTTAACTATTCATTTCGACCATATTGCACTTTTCTTCAGATGCAGAATGCAGAAGGCTTACTTTATAACTGTTGATGATCTGAGTCCCAATAATATCAAAACCTTTTTAACTCTTCACAAAATTGTTCTTTATCATCATAGTTCAGCGACGAATATAAGAGCAAATTGGTAGAAAGTAGACAGTCACTTATTTTAAAGAGGTGTTTTGAATTTTGGATGTAATCTCAAATATTATCATGAAATTAACATTTGTTATCATAGTAAGCAATGGAAACAACAAGAATCTGGCAAAAAGTAAGCAATTAGTTGTTTTAAATTTGTTGTTTCATTTTTGGAGCCACCAGGACATACAGTTTTCAACCATCCATAATTTCATGCAATACATTCGAAAGGAATTCCGGTTTTTCCTAGACACGATCCCACATAGAGAAATTTCCATGAACTCATAGTGCCTACTAAAACCAACTATAGTCCCAAATAACAAGCAAAAATGGACCTAAAAATTAACAAATTAATTCAGAAGTGAATACTGCTCCTGCAGTTTCGAAGCCATTCACGGCTGCAGTAATAAGTAAAAACTGAAATTTGCAGATTAAATTACAGTACCCCTTATATAATGACTCTCACTGTCGACTACCTTCTCAAAATGCTAATTGTTGTTTTTAATGCTCTAAGTCAGTGCTTCCCAAACTGTGAGTCGCGATCCACTAGTGGGTCGCCGGACGATTTCTAAAATAGAAAAATATCTTACCGTCTGAAAGTAAGAAATCTTATTTAAAGAAGAAAGTTTTATAATCTGAACAGTTATATGCAAAATAATTCTGAGCAAGAATCTACTGTGGCTTAATAACAGCGCAGGCACAAGACTCATCGATAACTGTGATAATGCAACAGCACGTTCCTTCCCCTTGCGACAATGTGACTCATGACTGTGAGAGCGTGCTTTATTTGTTTTTCAGTATAGTGTGTGCATGCGCGTTTAGTGTGGCGGCTTGTTTCATTTTATTTCACTATGGACGCGTGGATTAAAACAAGATCGTGCCGTAAAAGACGGACTTCATGTAATTACGACGAACCTTTCACATCCGGTACCAGTGCATCATGTAATACACTAAAAGGTGACCGTGTTAGTGAAGTTAGTGAACTGAACTACCAGAAGAGGGCAAAATTTTGCTTTCGTAAATACAATGATGAGTATTTGAAATATGGGTTCGTTTTTTCTGGCACAGATCAAAATTCGCTTCCGCAGTGTGTTGTGTGCTTTGAAGCACTTTCTAACGTTAGTATGAAACCCTCAAAACTGAAAAGAAAGGTATCAAAGAAAGATCCAGTATACATAGGAGAGTCAATCGATTTTTTCCAAAACAAAAACGAGAATTTTTGAAGTCAAAATTGGTGATGACAAAATCGACTTTTGGGGAACAAAATAAGCAAGCTACAATCGCTTCATATCGACTGTCATTACTGATAGTCAAAAAGGGGGCAGTGCACACTAGAGGGTACTATTTTACCAGCGGTCAAAATAATATCTGTCGCCTTATTTAGCGAAAATCACACAAGACTAGTGGACGAAATACCCCTATCAAACAGAATCGTGAAGACTAGGATCGATGAAATGCCAGAGTTTGTAAAACATTCCAAGGTAACAGTTTTCAAACAAAGTGACTACTTTTTGCTTCAGCTTGATGAAAGCACAGATATAGTAGGCGAGGGTATTCTTTTACCTTTTGCTATGCTTCAATTTGATAGGAGTTTAGAAGAAGAAATTCTGTTTTGCAAATGTTTACCAATGACAACAACAGGGAAAGCAATTTTTAAATTTGTTGAAGCAGAGTGGACGAAATGTGTCGCACTGGCTACTGATGGCGCCTGTGATATGTCTGGCCTTTACTGAGGTTTGATTGCCTGCACCGAGAGGCTCTTGTATGTAAGGACCTGTCTGACAGTTTAAAGACAATCATTAATGAGGCAGTGATAATTTCATTAAATCTAGACCTAAGAATTCAGGTTTGTTTGCCATACTGGGCGATGAGGTGGGCAGTGAGCACAAAACACTTCTCCTGCAGTGTGAAGTACGCTTGTTGTCAAGAGGAAAAGCGATATCAAGATTATTTGAGCCTCGAGACGAGCTGAGGATCTTCCTGCTGGAGCACAAAAGTGATGTGAAATCTGTGAGAGTTCTTTGGATATGATACATGACGAAAACTGGCTAATCCGTCGTTCATATTTTCGTGACATATTCAGTGCTCTTAATAGCTTCAATTTATCGCTGCAAGGGTAGGATGTCCACAAGTTCTATGATCAAGATAAAATAGAAGCAACTATTAAGAAACTTGAAAGATCGTCCAGTGAAGTGAAAGACGGCTGTTTTGATGCTTTCCCACTCCTCAATGATTTCTTGGAAACGTAAGTAATCAAAGTTAACGAGGGAACAGCAGCTGCCGTGAAGGCACATCTCGAAGCACTGGCCTCTCGTTTCAGGTACTTATTCTGAAATAATTTTACTAGTAATCACTTACAATTAGATTTGAAGTACTCCTTATTAAATATTTTTATAATTTTCACGTTATTGTTTTTTAACCAGTACAGAAAAGTAACAATTAGGTTCAACAACCTTCAATTTCAAAATTATAGTTAGGATGTCACAAAGTAGCGAACTCAAAAGAATCTGACAGTTTCACGTTGATCCCACTGACAGTTGTTTCCCTATTCAAGAGTGTTAATTAATATTGATTTCTTGTTGTAGGTATTACTTTCCAAGAACTCCCGATGAACTGCTATGGATAAGAAATTCGTTTGAAGGGGACAGGTTTAAAAATTTAAAACTGTCGGCAACTGCGGAAGACTCGCTGATAGAACTATAGTGTGATTCTTCTTCGAAAACTTTATTTGAAGAATTACGCCTAATCTCATTTTGGATGAAATTAAAGATAAAATATCGAGTGCTTGGAAATATAGCTTTGAAGGAACTAATGGGATTCCCAACTTCCTTACTTATGTGAAACTGCTTCTTCTAGATTGTTTTTTTTTCTTTTGAGAAACAAATGTAGATACAAACGTTGCATGGAAAACGATTTACAACTAAAACAAGCTTCAATCCAAATATAGAGAATGTCATTAACACCAAGACTACACAGTACTACAAATCTCATTAAGTTCACCATTTTATTTGCGTGAAATAAAATTCTAATGGGCCAAAATATTGTTTCTTTGCTTTAATTATGTTCCCTTCACCATTTTCAAATTTATTACTCAGAAAAGCATTTTTCATACCATACTAAGTTCAGTTTCATGTTATATATAATTTTATATTACTAATAACTACTGCACAGTGACTGCAGTGGTAGAGTATTCATATGTATATACTGGGTCACGAAAATGTTTCCAGAAAAATAGTGGGTCGCATTACAAAAAATTTTGGGAACGACTGCTGTTAAGTGATTGCTACAATACGAGGTGTGACTAGAAAAAAACCGGACTAGTACTGGTGAAACAATAAAACGAATGCAATAAGGCTGAAAGTCGCGTGGCCTGTCACGTGACTCTCGCTCCGCCTACTGCTCGAGTTTCATCTGCCTCCTGCACTCAGTCTGCCCGTGGCGTCTGTTTTAAGTAGTTGACGTTTTGTCTGTGCGTCGGAAAATGTTGAGTGTACAGAAAGAACAGCGTGTTAACATCAAATTTTGTTTCAAACTAGGAAAATCTGCAAGTGAAACGTTTGTAATGTTACAACAAGTGTACGGCGATGATTGCTTATCGCGAACACAAGTGTTTGAGTGGTTTAAACGATTTAAAGATGGCCGCGAAGACACCAGTGATGACACTTGCACTGGCAGACCATTGTCAGCAAAAACTGATGCAAACATTGAAAAACTCGGTAAACTTGTTCGACACTTTCCTTGTCAACTCCTGTTAACTCAGACACTGCTCTGATTGTTAAACGGCGATCTTGTCGAACAAGTTTACCGATTTTTTCAATGTTTGCATCAGTTTTTGCTGACAATGGTCTGCCAGTGCGAGTGTCATCACTGGTGTCTTCGCGGCCATTTTTAAATCGTTTAAACCACTCAAACACTTGTGTTCGCGACAAACAATCATCGCCGTACACTTGTTGTAACATTACAAACGTTTCACTTGCAGATTTTCCTAGTTTGAAACAAAATTTGATGTTAACACGCTGTTCTTTCTGTACACTCAACATTTTCCGACGCACAGACAAAACGTCAACTACTTAAAACAGACGCCACGGGCAGACTGAGTGCAGGAGGCAGATGAAACTCGAGCAGTAGGCGGAGAGAGAATCACGTGACAGGCCACGCGACTTTCAGCCTTATTGCATTCGTTTTATTGTTTCACCAGTACTAGTCCGGTTTTTTCTAGCCACACCTCGTACACTACAATCGTTGAAGTACCTCAGTATACCACCGCAGGTGCCTGTCTCGCAGTATCCTTGATGGTTCCATGCTAGAGACACTGGTACTTTAGGAAATTAAATTAAATAAACAAGAAGCAAAAGTGATACAAAAGTTAAAAAAATGAAGAAATAATATGTATATGTGGTGTCCGTTCTTTCGGACACATCCGGAGAATCAAGGCACAAGGGAATTAATGATAACAGCTACCAGAGTGCACTGATTTATATCAATGGAACAAGTCGTAAAATTGTGCCGAACCGGAATTAGAGCTAGGTTGTCCTTCTTACTAGGCAGATGCGCTGTTAACAACGTCTTCAGGACACACTGGCCATCGCAGCTACACGGACTACCTTAGCACGCTTCCCTCTCAACTTATGCCACAGCTATTGACTAGTGCCCCTGCTCATTAGCCATTTTACTTGCGTCGTCTCGCCGGTCCCATTAAGAGTTCGAGCCTGATGTACATCTGTACTGAAGGGACAGCTGTCGCCTTGATTATATATGTGGTGTCTTTTCTTTCGGACTTACAATTAAGGCGAAGACGACCAGTGATCCCTTCAGTTCAGATTCACAGCTCTTACGGGAATCAGCAAAATGCTGCGGGTAATGAGGCCGATAAGCAACACATTACATCAGTAGTCTGTAGTAAAGTTCAGAATTTGGGGTCGACTGGAGGCGCGTTAGGGTAGTCCATGTTCTGTGGTCAGTGTATCTACCTAGTAAGCAGAAAACCCGGGTTCCATTCCCAGGCCGGCACAAATTTTCAACATGTCCCACTGATGTAATTCGATGTCGACTGGCAATTAATTTCTTTATTTCCTTTGTGTCTTGCTTCATAGTGGCTGTAGGATCAAATTGGTGTCTGCTGTATCAGACATGTCCAAAATAACACATACCATATATATAATGCTGCGACCACTGTGTTGGGATGGTGTAGTTGTCAGCGGATAAGCCAAGAAAGCGGGAGAGCTGGGTCGTAATCCAAACCGGTTCAAATTTTGAAATTGCCCCATATAAGTTAATGCTCACAGCCAGCTAATGTCTCCTGTTCCTTTGTATCTCGTACAATAAAATGCTGGTTTGAGACAGAAACCTCAGGTGCTCAAAGGGTTACAGCACCTATATGACTGCAGGTTGTTTCAGTGATTTGAGAAAAGGAGCACAGGCGGCTTCGTCGCCGATTACGACAATTTAATAAAAGTACTACAGATAGATGGCGAAGCCCAAAAATACCTGTGCCACACTAAAGCCGCCGTTGGCATCAATTCTAAAATCAAATGCTTGATTGCCAATGTAGAGTTACAGACACACACGTTGTCTTCAGCATCTGCTCAAAGTAAATTCTTGGGGTTCCCCATGGGTGGCTGGCGATTGGATCCACATTCCCGTTCACATTGCCATGTAGAACAACTTACAAGTCTCTGGCCCGAGGTAGGGCCGCTGCTCTCTCTACAAGCAATTACCGGCCGGACCGCCCGTCCAGCGGTTACTGGATCCGCAAGATCGGTTTTGGAGACGTGCTGTAACCACCCGTGTCCCGCTGCCTTCGCAGCGCGAGATTAGATTAGATTAGTACTTGTTCCATAGATCATGAATACGACACTTCGTAATGATGTGGAACGTGTCAGGTTAATAAAAGGTGTCTACACAAGATATTACATTACACAAAGTATTACATGACACTTAATACTTTTTTAATTTTTTTTGTGGGTGTTGGGAAAATTACCCACTTACAATATCCAAAAATTCATCTAATAAGTAGAAGGAGTTGCCATTAAGAAATTCCTTTAATTTCCTTTTAAATGCTCTATGGCTATCTGTCAGACTTTTGATGCTATTAGGTAAGTGACGACAGACTTTTGTGACAGCATCATTTACCCCTTCTGAGCCAAAGTTACATTTAACCTTGAGTAGTGAAGATTATCCTTACTCCTCGTGTTGTAGCCATGTACACTGCTATTACTTTTGAATTCGTTCGTATCGTTAATAACAAATTTCATAAGTGAATATATATATATATCTATTGTGAGGCTACAGTGAAGGTCCCTAGCTCTTTAAATAAGTGTCTGCAGGGTGATCTTGGATGAGCTCTAGCAGTTATTCTGATTACTCGCTTTCGTGCAATGAACACTCTTTTACTCAACGATGAGTTACCCCAGAATATGATGCCATACGAAAGCAGAGAATGAATATAGGCGTGGTAAGCTAATTTACTGAGCTGTATATCGCCAAAGTTTGCTATGATCCTAATAGTATAAGTAGCTGAACTCAAACGTTTCAGCAGATTCTCAGTGTGTTTTTTCCAGATCAACCCCTCATCAATGCATACACCTAGAAATTTTGAATATTCTACCTTAGCTACCGATTTCTGATCGAAATCTATATTTATTAATGGGGTCATTCCATTTACTGTTTGGAACTGTAGGTACTGTGTTTTGTCAAAGTTTAATGAGAGCCCATTTGCAGAGAACCACTTAATGATTTTCTGTAAAACATCGTTTTCAATTTCACAGTTAATTCTTGTCTGTCGGCTGTGATAGCTATATTTGTAACATCGGCAAAAAGTACCAGCTTTGCATCTTCGTGAATATAGAATGGCAAGTCATTAATATATATTAAGAACAGCAGAGGACCCAAGACCGAACCTTGCGGCACTCCATACTTGGTTGTTCCCCAGTTTGAGAAATCACCAGTTTTTTGCATATTATGTGAACTGCTTATTTCAGCTTTCTGCACTCTTCTAGTGAGATATGATTTAAACCATTTGAGCAGTGTCCCATTCATGCCACAGTACTTCAGATTATCTAGAAGAATTTCATGATTTACACAATCAAAGCCTTTGAGAGATCACAAGAAATCCCAACAGGTGACTTCCGGTTACTCAGAGCGTTTAATATTTCATTAGTGAAGGTATATATAGCATTTTCCGTTGAAAAACTCTTCTGGAAACCAAACTGACATTTTGTTAAAACTTTATTTTTAGAAAGGCGTGAAGCTACTCTACAATACATTACTTTTTCAAGAATTTTGGATAAGACAGTCAGAAGAGAGATTGGGCGGTAGTTGTTGACATGAGACGTATCCGCTTTTTTATTCAGTGGTTTAACAATGGCATACTTCAGTCTATCTGGGAAAATACCCTCCTTCAGAGAGCTATTACATATGTGGCTAAGAATCCCACTTATTTCATGGGAACAAGCTTTTATTATCCTGCGGGAAATGCCATCAATTCCATGTGAACTTTTATTCTTGAGTGAGTTTATTATCTTCCTAATTTCAGGAGAGGTGGGTGGAATTTCAATTGTACCAAATGGTGTGGGTAAGGCCTCTTCCATTGTCTGCCTTGCTTCTTCTAATGAACATTTAGATCCCATTTTCTCTAGAACATTTAAAAAAATTATTATTCAAAATGTTTTCGACTTCCGGCTTGTTGTTTGTCAAGTTTCCATTCGCTTTGATGGTAATGCCGTGGAGGGCCGTACAGTGGAGCAAATCGACGCGTCATGGACTCAAAAAGTCGTTGGAAGTCCTCGCATAATATTACTGATATTTATAAAAAAAATAAAGCAGTTTTATAAAACATTTTAATCACTTCTTTTGGTAGCAAAGCTCCTGAAATGGTAAAGTGGTGCATAGAAAATTTCCACGTGTTTAATATTTTGCATTTCGCCATCCAGCACCAGATTCCTATCACACCGCCGACAGCGTTGACCAACCGTACTGTTTAAAGCCAGTGACCGAACTCAAAATTAAGCGGTTTGCGTAATTACCTTGCCCGGATACTGATAGGAAAGATCGGTAAAAGAGATGTGAGGGACGCTGTAATAAAAGTTTGATAAAGAAAATGACGATTGAAAACTAGTAGCGTAGAGCTGTGGCCACCAAACAATTCGTCGGCAAGTCTCCTTCGCTGCAGGCTGAAAAAAGTTCTAAAATGCAACTTAATAAACTGAAGTGTGGCGTTATGGTAAGGGAAAGTTGGTTCTTAATTCAAACACGGCTTTTATAATAAAAATAACGTAATTCTTTAACCAAACGTTACATATACGAGAGCGAGACTTATATTTTATGAAATAGACATCGAAAACACACGAGAAAAGAGAGAGAGAGAGAGAGAGAGAGAGAGAGAGAGCGAGGTCACAGCTCCTGCTTTTATTTAGTCCAAAATTACGGCGACTGACTTCAACTTGTTTTACAGAGCAATATATCAACATTATTGTGGAAAATTCTTTATCGGAACAGCACAAAAATACATTCATTACATTAAATAATAACCTTTTTTCCTTACTTTATAGATCTATTTACACCGAGAAAATTTATTCTTAGTGTATTTTAGCCGTCAACAAACGTTTGGCCATATCCTACTAATTATTCGGAAAGCAACATTTTACCCTGCAGAAATATTGAGCCATGCTGCCTCTACAGCCGTCCATAGTTGCGAAAGTCTTGCCGAGGCAGGATTTTCTGTACAAACTGACCTCTCCATTATGTCCCATAAATGTTCGATGGCGCCGTCCGGGGTAACCGAGCGGTTCTAGGCGCTACAGTCTGGAAGCGCGCGACCTCTACGATCGCAGGTTCGACTTCTGCCTCGAGCATGGATGTGTGTGGTGTCCTTAGGTTAGTTAGGTTTAAGTAGTTCTAAGTTCTAGGGGACTGATGACCTCAGAAGTTAAGTCCCATAGTGCTCAGAGCCATTTCCACCATTTGGGAACTTGGTCCATGGCTTCAGGACGTCTGTGTCACACACAAGCCCTACCATCAGCTCTCAGCAACTGGAATCGGGGCTCATCTGACCAGGGCACGGTTACCAGTCGTCTACGGTCCACCTGATATGGTCACGGCAAGGAGACGCGCTGTTGAAGACGTCAAGCTGGTTAGCAAAGGCGCTCGCGTCGATCGTCTGCTCCCATAGACCATTAACGCCAAATTTCGCCTCACTGTCCTAACGGATGCGCTCGTCTTACGTTCCATTTTGATTTCACACGTTGTTGCTTCTCCATTAGCGCTGATAACGCTACGCAAATGCCGTTGCTCTCAATCGTTAGATGAAGGTCGTCAGCCACTGCACTGACCATGCTGAGAGGTAATGCCTGAAATGTAGTATTCTCCACACACTGGAATACTGAATTCTCTAACGATTTCCGGAATGGAATGTTCATGCAGCTAGAACCAACAACCATTCGGTGTTCAAATATGTTAGTTCCCATGGTGGGTACATAATCACGTCGGAAACCGTTTAACATGAATCACCGGCCTACATTTGGCAGCTCCGCTAATACTCTGACCTTTCATACTTTGCGTACGCGATACTACCGCAATCTTTATATCTGCACATCGCTATCTCAGATTTCTGATCGAAATCTATATTTATTAATGGGGTCATTCCATTTACTGTGTGGAACTGTAGATAATGTGTTTTGTCAAAGTTTAATGAGAGCCCATTTGCGGAGAACCACTTAATGATTTTCTGTAAAACATCGTTTACAATTTCACCAGTTAATTCTTGTCTGTTGTGTGTGATACCTATTCTTGTATCATCGGCAAAAAGTACCAGCTTTGCATCTTCGTGAATATAGATTGGCAAGTCATTAATATATATTACGAACAGCAGAGGACCCAAGACCGAACCTTGCGGCACTCCATACTTGATTGTTCCCCAGTTCGAGAAATCACCAGTTTTTTGCATATTATGTAAACTGCTTATTTCAGCTTTCTGCACTCTTCTAGTGAGATATGATTTAAACCATTTGAGCACTGTCCCATTCATACCACAGTAATTGAGCTTATCTAGAAGAATTTCATGATTTACCCAATCAAAGCCTTTGTGAGATCACAAGAAATCCCAACAGGTGACTTCCGGTTACTCAGAGCGTTTAATATTTCATTAGTGAAGGTATATATAGCATTTTCCGTTGAAAAACTCTTCTGGAAACCAAACTGACATTTTGTTAAAACTTTATTTTTAGAAAGGTGTGAAGCTACTCTACAATACATTACTTTTTCAAGAATTTTGGATAAGACAGTCAGAAGAGAGATTGGGCGGCAGTTGTTGACATCAGATGTATCCCCTTTTTTATTCAGTGGTTTAACAATGGCATACTTCAGTCTATCTGGGAAAATACCCTCCTTCAGAGAGCTATTACATATGTGGCTAAGAATCCCACTTATTTCATGGGAACAAGCTTTTATTATCCTGCGGGAAATGCCATCAATTCCATGTGAACTTTTATTCTTGAGTGAGTTTATTATCTTCCTAATTTCAGGAGAGGTGGGTGGAATTTCAATTGTACCAAATGGTGTGGGTAAGGCCTCTTCCATTGCCTGCCTTGCTTCTTCTAATGAACATTTAGATCCTATTTTCTCTACAACATTTAAAAAAATGATTATTCAAAATGTTTTCGACTTCCAGCTTGTTGTTGATCAAGTTTCCATTCGCTTTGATGGTAATGCCGTGGAGGGCCGTACAGTGGAGCAAATCGACGCGTCATCGACTCAAAAAGTCTTTGGAAGTCCTCGTATAATATTACTGATATTTAAAAAAAATAAAGCAGTTTTATAAAATATTTTAATCACTTCTTTTGGTGGCAGTGTCCACCTAGACACAGCTACCTACCAGAGTCTGGTACCATGGCCTCACGTGTACACGTAAATTTTCAGTTACTACAGAGTGGTGGAAATTCAACCACTGCCGCTGTGCACAGCAGTTACTCCGCATTAGCATAGCAGCATCTCCACTTAAAGACCATAATGATGTGGAAGACACTTATTCCTTGCTGAGACCTCACATCTCTATTGCTAAGGAACATTGTCCTTGGGAAATAACAGTTACTAACATCCGAGCGAGAGACTTAATATGGTATGAATAACTTCACTTCATTATGGAACCGTAACGAGAAATACGTACTAACTTATGAAATTTACTTTGTGCATTCTCAGTATGGTGTTTCAAGTTGTTTTCCCTACTGTTCTAGTCATCATCATTAGCTTTTGTATTTTGAAAATGGTTTTCTCGTCTATACCAGCACAGCACATTCTTCTTGTTCTAAGTAAGAACCGTTATGGACTATGGTTATTTCAACTGTTTCTCCTTTCCGTTCTTCCACATGCCTCCCATCATTTCTCAATGTTTCTCTCTGCTTTCTTCTGTCCAAGCGGTTCCAGTCATTCTCTTCGGTTTTTCATGGAAACTTTTGCAGTTACGTAATTTATTTCTGAGTGGCAGTCCTTCCTCAATATCTGCTGGAGTAAATCGGAGTTCGTCCATGTCCCTTCAAACTTCTTTGTAACATTTGTTAATTATATTTTCTTTACAAAAGCAGGTGAACAGTCTCCGTGTCTGTCTGTTGGGATTCATCCTTTAGGTGTGGCCGTAGAAAATTATTATTCATTTTCTAATCACGTCTGTAATTTTTTCAATATTTGTATGAAGTTCACTATAATGACGTCTTCTCTATCGTATTTGCTATCTAACTGGTCCCAAAATTTTCCTTAGTATTTTTCTTTCTGTGATTTCAAATGCTTCCAACATCGCCTTTTTGTTCAGAGTTAAACATATTGCTGCATAAAATGTTTCCAGGTGAGTTTCTGTGTGTATCAGTTTAGCGTTGATGGATATTGAGTTCTTATGGTATATGTCGTTGGTGAGATGGTATGCTGTTTTCATCGGATTAATTCTTGCTTCAATAACTTCTTGTTCGGTCATTTCTCTTAGATATTTAAAGTTAGTTCTCTCATTTTTTTCGATATTTAGATTTCATTATGTCTGGGACTTCCTTAATGTATCTCACAAATTTGATTTCCTCAAAGGAGATTTCTAAGCCTGCTTTCTAATCTTGTTCTTTAAGAATTCTGTTTGTCTAGTGCATGATTTCAAAGAGTCTGAAAAAGAAGCTAGATCATTCACGAACGCCAAACTGTGTATCTTTAAGTTGTACCTTTTATAACCTTACCTAACTCACTCATTAATTTGGCTCTCTACTAACGAAATCTTTCCTTTCTTTGTGACTTCTTCTAGTACACAAAGAGCATGCGACGAATAACCACATGCCTGCTTCACTTCAACTTTGATCTAAAAACTTGCAGAAATTTCACCTCTAAATTTCACTGTGGAACTTATGTTTGTTAGCGTTTGTTTAATAACAACTGTGATTTTACTATCTAAGTCGAGTTCATTGCGTATTTCAAACACTGACTTCGTATCAACTGAGTCATAGGCTTTCCTGAAGTCAACAAAAGTGATTAAAATTATTTTTTATTTTCTTCCCACATACATTATTATTGACGGTGAAAGGTCTCTTTTGGATTCCTTTCATTTTAATTTCTTAAATCTGTTGTCATTTACAGCATACATTCCACTTCTAAATTTACTGTGGTGTTTCTGATTTTATCTGGGAGGAGACTGAGCAGTGGAACGTGTTACTTTTACGCATAAACAAGAACTATCTGTCACACTACTACACTTTAAAACACAGTGTACATGTTATTCATGTCACACAGTCTCATATGGAACCTACATCCGCTTTCTTTTATATAGTGTATATGATAAGATACTGTCATCCCCCTTCCCTTCTGTGTGAAAGGGTGAATGATCAAATGTATTTCTAGTTGCATGCTTGATGGTAGCGGACAAGCAACGCCGGAACAGGTAGCTATGTTTTCTAAAACCAAAGAGGTTTCTATTCTTGGTATGGTCCTGTCTGTCCCTTGTCATGTTGGTATAGGAATCTGCCTCTCTGGTCTCTTCCGATTGTATCTTGGATGCACCCTTGGTATGGGCCCATGCCAGTCAGTCTGCAGCAAGCGTCTGAAGTGGTAAGATCTTCGGCTAAGCATGACTCTGCTAAGTCCATAGGACAATGGATTTCTTAAGTTCAGCCTAACTGAAAATTTAATCACCTTTGTTTCAGGTTTAGATCTAAAATATGTTATCTTAAAGTGCAATGCAGTGTAATTCGAGTGTGAAGTTCAGAATATCTTCCAGTAGTTGCTTTGTCACTACCTTGTGAGCAAAGTGGACCCACGTGTTGATGACCTGTAACTCTAACTAAGATCATCAATCTTAAATGCGAATGTGCATGAGATTATAACGTCTCGTGTTGACAATATTTTTCTATATAGCAACTTTTCTTTATGTTCAACCGATGTGGGGTGTACTTTGTGACACCAGTACCACGTGCTTATATAACAGTTTGAACCTTCAGGTTAATAGAATGATGATAGTAACCAGTTAGAAGTTATTCTTTTGCAAATTGCGTTTCGATGTAATTTATTTTAATTATCAAAATTATTGTGGAGTTACACTCTTTGTGTCAACCAAGTTGACCACGTGAAGCATGTGGTGTAATCATCATAGTAGCCCTTAGATATTCTTTTCGAGAAGATTTCACAGACCATTAGTATGAATTTAGTATACCGGTGCGTGGTAATTTCATGACGGACAGGATTGCGCTACGACCATAACTTCTTTGGTAGAAAATTGAGTCGGTTGGTTGTCGTTAATTTCCTCTTGCATATGTTTCAGCGTTCTTCGTGTGTGAGTTTATGAATGCAGTGTTGTATGCAGTCTCCCAATCTTGGATCCATATTTGATGTGTTCCATAAGATTAGAATCACACATTTCCACAATGCTAAATAAGGCAAGAGTTTAGTTGTGAATCAAGTTTAATATGCTGAAATTTTAACGGAACACTGATCTATGTTAAAATAAATGTTCATATATAAAGTGATTTATTTCTTTTTATTTAAATTCTCTCTCTCTCTCTCTCTCTCTCTCTCTCTCTCTCTCTATATATATATATATATATATATATATATATATATATATATATATATATATATATATACAAAGTCATCCGAGAATGGGAAAAAGAACTGAAGAATCAAAATTACTGGAAGCCTATACAACTAGGAAGATCTAAAGATGGTATTAAAATATCATGCTTGGCATTTGCAGATGACGTGGCCATTCTAGCAGAAAACGAGACCATAGCAATTAAACAGATAGACATTCTCAAAGAATGCGCCGAAAAAGTTGGGCTACAAATTTCCTTCCAAAAAAACCAAATTCATCTGCTCAAAATCTGAAACTCAAAAACTGACTACAAAATATGGACAAATTGAGATAGTTCCATTCTTTAAATACTTAGGCGAGGTCCTAGAACCCACAGGGGGAGAGAAAACTGCACAAAAAGTTCGACTGCAAAAACTGAAAAGAGCATACTGGAAAACCCACAACATCTACAATAAAAAGTGTCTCTCCATTCACTCAAAAATACGACACTACAATACAGTAATCAAGCCCGAAGCACTATATGCCAGCGAAACACACACACTCCATAGAAAAGGCGACCTGGAAGGCATCCTGAAAGAGGAACGCAAAATTATCAGAAAGATTCTTGGCCCAAAAAGAAATGAAGATGGATACAGGTTACAGTCTCGGAAAACTACAGAAAAATTATCTAACCTCGCCGCAGACATCCGGAAAAGAAGACTAAAATTTTACGGTCATATCCACAGATTCCCAACACCCAGACTCTCCCACAAAATTTTAATATACATTGAAAAATTGAAAACCATACCCTGGATACAAGAAACCAAAACAGATCTAGCAAATGCACAAATAAATTCTTCAGAAGTTATAAACAGAAATGTATACAGGCAAAAAATCAATAGTTGGAAAGTACAACCCGAGAATGAAGTTTGCAAGAGACAGGGGACAAAATGGACAGAGGAAAGAAAGAGAATTCATGGGGAAAGAATGAGAGAAGTTTGGAGAATTAAAAAAATTGAATCAGAAAAGCTTTGCGTGATCCGTATGCGTCCAATCGCACATAAACTAGACCTGATACCTGGTGAAACATTTGCTCAGTAATGCAAGGATAACTTCCCCATATAGCTCAAAGTTTTTGACACGCTTTTATATCTCG
Organism: Schistocerca nitens; assembly: GCF_023898315.1. Lineage (NCBI taxonomy): Eukaryota > Metazoa > Arthropoda > Insecta > Orthoptera > Acrididae > Schistocerca > Schistocerca nitens. The sequence continues at coordinate 99,636,368 of NC_064617.1, forward strand.
AATATCAGCACCGCTTTCAGAACAACTTGATGCATCAACTTTACAACGTTGAGAATTTATTATTATTTATAAGTTGACAATTTATAATTTTTGAAACCGCATCAACACTCACCAATTTGAGAGTCGAGTTGTAGCTCCGCCCTAGCTGATGCTGCTATCGATAACACTTTGTAGCCAACGCAGGAGAGTAGTCGTCGCCACGAGTTTCATCACAAGTTTTGTGCAGTGTGGATGGAGTCTTCAGGAATCTCTTCTCCTAATCAATTATTTTGAACAATTACAGTTAGTTTGTGGAAAAATTTGTTATTTGAATGGTTCCAAATTCCTTGCAGTTATGAAATCCTCCCCAGGTGCTATATTGTATTTGAGAAATTTGATGAGTATACCACTTCTATGTAATTTCGATTTATTTACGAGGGCCGTTCAGAAAGTAACCTCCGGTTGATTTAAAAAAATACACCAAGTTAAATAAAAATATTTTATTATATACATCTTACAACTACATCTTTGCACTATTTTTCTACATAGTCTCCATAGCGATTGAGGCACTTATCGTATCTCTTCACAAGCTTTGAAATTCCTTCTGCATAAAAATCACCCGCTTGTGCCTGGAACCAGCCTGTGACCGCAACTTTGAGCTCTTCGTCGTCATCAAACCGCTGTGACCCGAGCCATTTCTTCAAATGCATGAAGAGGTGATAATCACTTGGCGCCAGGTCTGGGCTGTAAGGTGGATGGTTGATAACGTCCCACTTGAAGGACTCAAGAAGGGCCGTTGTTCTGCGAGCAGAGTGAGGACGGGCGTTATCGTGCAAAGAAACGATACCGGAAGTCAGCATACCACGGCGTTTGTTCTGTATAGCCCGTCGTAACTTTTTTATTGTTTCACAGTACACGTCTTGATTAATGGTCGTACCACGTTCCATGAATTCAACCAACAACACCCCTTTGGCATCCCAAAACACCGTTGCCATCAGTTTTCTGGCAGAAAAATCTTGCGAGGCTTTTCTTGGTTTGGTAGGCGAATTTGAATGTGCCCACATCTTTGATTGTTCTTTTGTCTCAGGGTTCACGTACTTAATCCAGGTTTCGTCACCGGTCACGATTCTGTTTAACAATGGTTCTCCTTCGTCCTCATAACGTGACAGAAAGTCTAATGCAGAGGCCATTCTGTGAGTTTTGTGGTGGTCGGTAAGAATTTTGGGCACCCATCGTGCACAGAACTTACGGTAACCCAATCTTGCTGTCACTATCTCGTACAAGAGAGTCTTAGAAATCTGTGGAAAACCAGTAGACAACTCCGACATTGAGAAACGTCGATTTTCACGAACTTTTGCATCAACTGTCTGAACGAGTTCGTCAGTCACCAATGATGGTCTACCACTCCTCTCTTCATCATGAACGTTTTCTCGTCCACTTTTAAATAAACGTACCCATTCACGGACAACTCCTTCACTCATAACTCTTGGTCCGTACACGGCACAAAGCTCACGATGAATAGCTGCTGCAGAATATCCTTTGGCTGTAAAAAACCTTATGACAGCACGCACTTCACATTTGGCGGGGTTTTCTATTGCAGCACACATTTCAAACTGACACAAAAACTAAACTAGCGCAGGTACGACGTTCACTCGACCACGGCTTGATGCCGACTGACCTGTTGAGTGCGTGAACGCACAGATGGCGTCGCTACTCCCCCCACAACCCGCACTGTGACCAATCGGAGGTTACTTTCTGAACCGCCCTCGTACAATGGCTGATGGTATGTACTCAACTAAACTAATCTTAACTCTGTCCAAACAGGTCTCGGAAGACCCTAACGGTACTGACAGACCGCCGTATCATCCTCAGCCCTTAAGCGTCACTGGATATGGATATGGAGGGGTATCCACCCGTTCTCAGTTTTCGTGACTGGAGCTGCTACTTCTCGGTCTAGCAGCTCCTCAGTTTGCCTCACAAGAGCTGACTGCACCCCGCTTGCCGACAGCGCTCGGCAGACCAGACCTTCACTCATCTAACTCCTTACCAAGACCGACAGCGCTTAATTCTAGTGATCTGAAGGGAATCGGTGTTACCACTGCGGAAAGGCCGTTGACATGTGCGTAAAGGTCAGTAAAAAAGTTAAGAGAAAAAACTTAACAAGTTGCTGTCTTCAGTCATCTCGCCTGACCGCGTACAGCACGCCTCCGTCTGGTGGCTGCTATGACTGAGCTCTGGGTAAACAACACGCGGGACCTGGGGCGGTGACCAAAGCACCGCTGCTTTCGCAACCACTGGTGCAGAGCGAATGCGCTGACTGGGTAGCACACATACTGAATGCGAATACGCTGACTGGGTTGCACACATACTGAATGTCATACATGTGATAACAGAGTTGCCAAATTCCCTTTCTTTGACGTTCATTTTCTATTGAAAATCTACACTTTAAGCAATTTTGTGCTGTTAATATACTGTGGCTTCCAAGAGCGTTAATCGTGGTTCACCCTGCATACACTAATTTACATTTTCCTGATATGTGCAACAGCATATACTACGTTCAACGTTGTTTCTTGTCCTCACAATGTGGTCGATATGTGACATGCCTTCACTGCACCGGATGTGTGTGAAACCCACTTTATGCAAACCAAGATTATCTTTTAGATATCCTCTTGTGTTCATCTTACTGAGTCATCAGTCCTCTCTGGTGTTAACTTCTTCATCTCAGAGGGGCACTTGCAGCATATGTCCTCAATTATTTGCTGGATATATACCAACCTCTTCCTTTATCTACAGTTTTTACCTTCTACGCCTCCTTCTAGTACCATGAGAGCTATTCCCTGATGTCATAACACATTTCCTGTCAGCCTGTTCCTTCTTCATGTCTGTTTTTCGCCTATGTTCCTTTCTCACCGGTTTTGGGGAGAACCTGCTCATTTTTATCGTATCAGTCTACAGAATTTTAAACATATTTCTGTAGCACATCTCCAAAGCATGGATTCTCCTCGTTTATGGTTTCCCCACAGTCCACGATTCGTTCTGATAAAATGCTGTGCTCCCATCGTAGGATCTCAGAAATTTCTTCCTCAGATTAAGATCTATATTTTATGCTAAGCAGCCCTTATTGACCAGAAATGTCCTCTTTGTCTGTGCTAATCTGCTTTTCATGTCCTCATTGCTTCGTCTGTCTTGCATTATGTTGCAGCCCAGGTAGTAAATTCATTGTGATTCCAATTTGGACCAATTCCAATTTCGACAACCATGTGAACCAACAATGGACACATATAAAACAGTTGGTTTTTCACTTTGCTGGGAGTATTTCTTCAGAAGTTTCAACAATCCTCAGAAAATGTGATATTGAAAATGTCCCTTTATCTTCGCCCAAAACTAGAGCGTTCTTGGATCTGTTGAAAATAATATGGGACTGAGGAAGTCTGGAGTATATAAAATAAGGAAAGGCTTATATTGGACAAGCTATTCGTATGGTTCGCGGCGGACGTGTGGAACATCAACGTCACACACGTTTGCTCCAGCCTGAAAAAAATACTGTCGCTAAACATTGTCTCAATACAGCGCATCATATGTCGTTTAAAGAGACCCAAATTATTTCTCCGGCTTCCCATTACTGGGATTGTGTTATTAAGGAACAGTATTTTCATTAGTGCTTTTTATCGTTGATATCCTTTCATTGTGATTCCAATTTGGACAAGTTCCAATTTCGACTACCAAGAGAACAAACAATGGACACTTGTGAAACAGTTGGTTTTTCCCTTTGCAGGGAGTATTTCTTCGAAAGTTTCAAGAATGCTTTCATCAGGTATTAAAATCCATGGAGAAGAAATAAAAACTTTGAGGTTCGCCGATGACATTTTAATTCTATCTGAGACAGCAGTTGAACGGAATGGATAGTGTCTTGAAAGGAGGATATAAGATGAACATCAACAAAAGCAAAACGAGGATAATGGAATGTAGTCGAATTAAGTTGGGTGATGCTGAGGCAGTTAGATTAGGAAATGAGACACTTAAAGTAGTAAAGGAGTTTTGCTATATGGGGGGCAAAATAACTGATGATCGTCGAAGCGTTTCTGAAGAAGAGAAATTTGTTAAGATCAAGTATAGATTTAAGTGTCAGGAAGTCGTTTCTGAAAGTATTTGTATGGAGTGTAGCCATGTATGGAAGTGAAACATGGACGATAAATAGTTTGGACAAGAAGAGAATAGAAGCTTTCGAAATGTGGTGCTACAGAAGAATGCTGAAAGATTAGATGGGTAGATCTCATAACTAATGAGTAGGTATTGAATAGAATTGGGGAGAAGATGAGTTTGTGGCACAACTTGACAAGAAGAAGGGACCGGTTGGTAGGACATGTTCTGAGGCATCAAGGGATCACAAATTTATCGTTGGAGGGCAGCGTAGAGGGTAAAAATCGTAATTTATCGTTGGAGGGCAGCGTAGTGGGTAAAAATCGTAGAGGGAGACCAAGAGATGAATACACTAAGCAGATTCAGAAGGATGTAGGTTGCAGTAAGTACTGGGAGATGAAGAAGCTTGCTCAGGATAGAGTAGCATGGAGAGCTCCATCAAACCAGTCTCAGCACCGAAGACCACAACAACAACAACAACAACATCCTTTCATCCTGAATTTTAATCTCATCCTATGAATACCAATATCGGTGTCTGCTTAGTGTTCTGTCAGCTTAGAAGGAGTCACAGTTCTTTCTTACCCAGCCAATAAGAAGGCATGAAAAATGCACGCTTTCTTATAAAATAATGGGGTGTGTTTGTATGTGTGTGCAGACTCTATTTTTGACTACCAGTGGTATAGAAGGAAAAATGTTGTTATAATACAATATCACATGAATCGCCGAAATGCCAGCTCGTGCCTGTATTTCACCTTTCTTTTTCTGTAATCTACTGTCCACAGTACTGCATCTTAAAAATGCTTACTTCTGAAACAGCTTGACTGCTGTAATTAACGCGTAGGGGTAGTTACACATAAACGTTGCAGCACAAAATTGTTGAATGCGTCATGGAACAAAATTGAAGTAGAATACTAATTACTAATGCAATTAGCCGTCAGAGGAACACTTAGGTATCGAAGGATGTTGGATGGGGCAATTAAGTACTTGGATGGGTTAGTAGAGCTACTAAGAGAAACAACTTACGGCTGTGTGTGTAGATGGCATTGAAAACGAGAGGAGGCAACAACGATGTTTGTAACTGAAGGCAGTAATTCGTGGAGAACTGTGAGGTGGACGTCAAACAAATTATTATGATGTTGGTTATGACCCATATTACCAGATTTGGAATGGAACCTCGCATGTGGGTATCAACAGTTGTTGACATATTAAATGTTCGTGATATGTTGTGCAGAAGCTTTGGCCAAAGTAAATCCTGCTCATACACCCATTACTCGAAAAGCTAAATTTTAGAAAAATATAATAACAGTGCGACCTGAAGATGGGTTATTTATTACGGACTGAGAATTGATAATATGGAAAGTAAACTGTAGACAGTAGTCAAATTGTCAGAATATTTATTTATGCGCTAGTCGAATGTATTCCCTCCAAACTGTTTCGACAATTGACATACTCGAATTCCATAGAAGCTGCGAAGGAATCCTGCATGCCCGACGTGACGATTCCACCTGGAAATTACGTGCAGGAAAATGAAATCGTTACATCGACTCGACACCTTGGAAGTAATCAGCCATCATGAAGGCCAACGTATAAACATCAGAAGTCACACAATTATCTGTAGTATCTTGTCTCAGACTCTCAGGTGGCCAAATCAGTGCATCCGATTTCCAGCAAATGTGACACTGCAATTAACGCAATATTCTGTAGACGTATGTCTCCTGATATCTGAACGAACTGTGGCTTGCCTGGACGTATACGGTACAAAAAGACAGCATGATCTGAGCAAGCATATAACGTAGCGAATGTTATTATTCCGAGGCTGTCCACAGTGCAGTGAAGTACGATTTTGAAGCCTTGTCATGTATCCGCCTATATATATATATATATATATATATATATATATATATATATATATATATATATATATATATTGCCGTGGCAGCTGGAGTTGGACTCTGGTTCAAAATGGTTCAAATGGCTCTGAGCACTATGGGACTTAACATCTCAGGTCATCAGTCCCCTAGAACTTAGAACTACTTAAACCTATCTAACCAAAGGACATCACACACATCCATGCCCGAGGCAGGATTCGAACCTGCGACCGTAGCGGTCGCGCGGTTCCAGACTGAAGCGCCTAGAACCGCTCGGCCACTCCGGCCGTCAGTTTGCAATTCATTGCTGTGGATAATTCGTATTTTGTATCGTTTAAATTAAATTTGATTTCGTAAATTCATAATTTCTTTTATAAAGCCTGCCTGCTTAGCTGGCTGTTAACGTGCTCTCCTCCCGTGGAAGTGGGCCTGGGTTCTATTCCCTGCCGGGTTCGAGATTTTCTCCGCTCGGGGACTGGGTGTTGTGTCGTCATCATCATCATTTCATCCTCACCACCAGCACGCATGTCGCCCAGTGCGGCGTCATTTGAAATAAGACTTGCACTTGGGGGCCGAAATTCCCCAAATGGGGCCTCCCGACCAAAGATGCTTCACGCTCTTTTTTTTTCTTTTATAAAGGGTTTTCTGTGATTCTGTTGGATGACTTAGGGATTACCACGAGTATTTGAGGGCTGGAGCTATTGTGACTGGCTGCCTAAATCATCAACCAATAGGAATTAAGCATCTCCCGCGCTTAAAATAGTGCTTTGTGCTACAGTTCCGTGTCTCTTGGAATGGCTCTGGATTCGTATTACGGTCTACATCATTGTTTAACAATGCTACACAAATTTGTGCGAAGATGAAGGAATCTTGGTTTTTGTCGCTTCTCGGTTAACAGTTGTAAAGTAATTACAGTAGTGAACATTTTGGTGAAAGTCTGGACGTATCAAGTGGTTTTGTTTGGAAGCTATTTGCGTGTGAACTTCCTTGTCGTACTTAAACTCTGCGTGTCGTGTTTCGTGAAAATCACAAGAATTTAAGGTTACCAGTTCTTTTTAAGAAGTCCACTGAACGTTTTGATGTAGTAACTTGTGAACAGCAGTGGTTCAGTAACTGAATTGAGCGTTAAAATCATTTGAGTAGGACGGGCGAACCCGTTGTTTTTGTGAGTAGAACTTGCGGTAAAACTGTCATTAACTTGCACCAATAATAGTTCGACAGCAAATACGAACTTGATAGTTATTTAAAACATATTCTCAAGGCAATAAAGCCAAATTAATTGAACTTTAAAAAGTTTTCAAGTAAGTTCTTTAGAATCCCGACCGCCCGAAATTTTACGGTCTTACAGATGCTGCCTCCAAACTCGATTAATGTGGCCATTGTTTGGTAGGTGCAAAGTCGGTTTTTCCTCGGTGCTGTTTGTCATCGGCTGAGTTAGTATCTACCAGCACAGAGTGAAGGGAGCAGACATCAAGTAGCTTACTGAGGTACGTGACAAGATATAATGACAAGATGTAATGCCCCCCGCCGGAAGCAGTTGAATATAATTTCGAGCTGTCCGCTGTGGCCGAGCGACTCTAGGCGCTTCAGTCCGGAACCACGTGGTTGCTCCTGTCGCAGGTGCGAATCCTGCTTCAGGCATGGATGTGTGATGTCCTTAGGTTAGTTAGGTTTACTTAGCTCTGAGTCTAGGGGACTGATGACCTCAGATGTTAAGTCCCATAGTGCTAAGAGATATTTGAACCGTAATTTCGAATACATTTTACACTCATACTTTCACGTGGTTTAATTAATCATAGAAGGTCACTAGTCGACCATAGAACATCTACAGCGTATAATAATGGATGCCAGGCCCTATTATAAAATTACGGCAACTAAGAGAGTGAGTAGCTATAAATGTGCTTTTGTTTCCGTGTGGTAGTATTCAGTACAACAACACCCGTCTTATCTGACGGTAGTTGCAGATGGATAAGCTTTCTGATTATTACAAGCTTTAATCTGAATAATATGAATGTTTCAATTTGACACGTGAAGTAGGTTCGCCGAGGAACGAAATAAAAATTACTCTGAATAGCAGCTCTCAAATTCTAACCTTCCAGATAAGATCACGGAGCTTGCAGTTAAATTTTGAACAAACCACGGCTGAATAACTATCAGCATTTCTTAAGTACCAGGCGTGTTTTTTAAGTAAGTACCGTTTTGAATTTTAAAAAAGACGTGCTAAGATATCCCAATAAATTTATTTTTACGTGAAAGCCTGTACTTTAATCTACTTTTCTACATAATTTCCGTCAATATCGAGGCACTTGTCATAACGTTGTACCAGTTTTGGGTACCCTCCTCATAGACGTCTCCCGCCTGACTTGTTAACCACTGCATCACCATTGTTTTGACTTCGTCATCGTCTTGAAGACGCTGACCGCACAGGTGTTTCTTCAAGTGCAGGAACAGATGGTACTCACTGGGCGCAAGATCTGGGCTGTACGGAGGATACTCTAGAGTTTCCCATCGAAAAGATGTGATGAGATCTTTTGTCTGATTCGCCACATGCGGACGGGCGTTGTCTTGCAGCAAAACGATGCCCTTGCTCAACTTCCATGGACTGTTGCTTTGATTCTGGTGTGACGTAGGCCACCCATGTTTCATCGCCCTTAACAATTTGGCTTAAGAAATCACCACCGTCGTTGTGGTACCGCTCAAGGAAAGTTAATGTATTGTCTAAACGTTAAGTTTTGTGCACATCCGTAAACATTTTCGGTACCCAACATGCGCACAATTTTCTGTAATTCAAGTGCTCGGTCACAACGCCATACAAAACACTACGAAAAACAATAGGAAAGTCATCCCGCAAGGAGGAAATCGTAAAGCGTCTGTTATCTCTCACCTTATTGTCCACTTCCTGCACCAAACTTTCATTAACTGCAGAAGGACGCCCTCTCCGTTGTTCATCATGCACAATTGTGCGTCCATCTTTAAATGCTCTCACCCACTTCCTTACCATTCCATCACTCATAATGTTTTCTCCGATCCCACGATGAATATCGATCGCATTTAGGCCTTTAGCACTAAGAAACCTTATAACATCCTGTACTTCACAGTCGGCGGGCCTTACAACTATCGGAGGCATCTTAAACAAACAGTACACCACGTAAACAAGGCAGGATCAGACTGTAATGGCGTCAGTGCGTAGATTGAGGCTTTCATGTAAAAATAAAATTATTGAGCCTCGTGAAACTTCCTGGCAGATTAAAACTGTGTGCCCGACCGAGACTCGAACTCGGGACCTTTGCCTTTCGCGGGCAAGTGCTCTACCAACTGAGCTACCGAAGCGCGACTCTCGCCCGGTACTCACAGCTTTACTTCTGCCAGTACCTCGTCTCCTACCTTCCAAACTTTACAGAAGCTCTCCTGCGAAACTTGCAGAACTAGTACTCCTGAAAGAAAGGATATTGCGGAGACATGGCTTAGCCACAGCCTGGGGGATGTTTCCAGAATGAGATTTTCACTCTGCAGCGGAGTGTGCGCTGATATGAAACTTCCTGGCAGATTAAAACTGTGTGCCCGACCGAGACTCGAACTCGGGACCTTTGCCTTTCGCGGGCAAGTGCTCTACCAACTGAGCTACCGAAGCACGACTCTCGCCCGGTACTCACAGCTTTACTTCTGCCAGTACCTCGTCTCCTACCTTCCAAACTTTACAGAAGCTCTCCTGCGAAACTTGCAGAACTAGCACTCCTGAAAGAAAGGATATTGCGGAGACATGGCTTAGCCACAGCCTGGGGGATGTTTCCAGAATGAGATTTTCACTCTGCAGCGGAGTGTGCGCTGATATGAAACTTCCTGGCAGATTAAAACTGTGTGCCCGACCGAGACTCGAACTCTGGAGCTTTGAGCCTCGTACTTCAGTAATAAGTATCGGTAAATAATACATAGTTATAAATAAACTCACACCATGGATTCCTTTATTGATTTCAGAGTTACATTACCTTAGAATGTATTCCGCGTAATTACCCTCACAATGAGACGTTGAATCTTCAGCATGACATAAGTCATGAGATTTATTCTAATTAGACGACTCAGTAAGCGCCAATGCTGTAGTGAAACCTAAGCGAGATCTGAGGCAGAAGAGTGATACGTCGTACTTGCTGGAATAAAGAAAAACGTGGAAGGGAAGACTCACTAATATAGCTTGCTTTTCACACAACCTGTTTATTTAACAATATATAAACTGTGTTTTACAGGTAATCGAAGCATTTAACCATAAAATTTACTTTAACAGAACAAATTTGTCAAATTCTTTGACCTTAAACTGTAGGCTGAATAAGCTTTTGATCTTTCCAAAATAAATCGTAAGTGCTGTATTGCAAAACAGCAAACATTATGACAATGATTACAAGACGGTCGGACCTGTAGCCTGCCCATTATCGGATGAAACAGCGGTGTTTACTACCGCGCTGGACATTGTCTTATTACTCGTAAATTCCCTTCTGCAACACATGAAAAATATATTAGCACCATTGTTGACAAGAGTGAACCAATTACTCAAAACACATGACTTAACTTTTAATTTGAAAGCTGTATGTCGAAAAGTTCGGGGTTAAGATGCGCACCTGTGTTTAAAGGTTAAACAGATTAGCAAAACAAAATGACAGTGATAAGGCTTACATGAGGGCCACCAACCTCGTAAATTCAGTCGGCAACTTAGGTGCGACTAGATCCCAACCCGTCCCTTCTGACAATTTATTTTGACCAACGCCCTGGTGACTGTTGGCTGTTAATATTTTCAAAGTTAAACTGATTGCCAGTTACTAAGACCGCTCTGAAAGAAGGTCTTAAAACATTAGTTGTGAAAACTTATTACAAGAGAGCTCACTCGGCGAAACCATAAGATCCAGCTAAAATACACCAGTAATGACTCGGTCTTTCAAACACAGAAACGAACATCTTAATACAATAGGTTGTACAGATTATAACTATTGACTGAGAAATGAAATTACAATCAAAGAATTGAATCGATTAACAGCTAAATCTAACCACTCTCTTTTGATTAAAGACAACCTATGCCTTAGTGCAAGTGTTCCGACTGTATTTACGACCAACAGCTGATTAGTTAGAGCATTAATGATCGGGTACAAACCAGAAAGGAAAGAGAATATAATAGGGGGAAAAGTTTTCAGACAACTACTAGTGTCTAGGTGCAATACTACTGTAAGTAGGCTGTTTGTGTTTTCTTGGCAACGTTACGTAGCGCTCTGTATGAAAATCACTGGCTGTGCTGTGTGCAGTCTGTGGCTAGTTTGCATTGTTGTCTGCCATTGTTGTGTTGGGCAGCTGGATGTGAACAGCGCGTAGCGTTGCGCAGTTGGAGGTGAGCCGCCAGCAGTGGTGGATGTGGGGAGAGAGATGGCGGAGTTTTGAAATTTCTAAGACTGGATGTCATGAACTGCTATATATATATAATGACTATTAAGGTAAATACATTGTTTGTTCTCTATCAAAATCTTTCATTTGCTAATTATGCCTATCAGTAGTTAGTGCCTTCAGTAGTTTGAATCTTTTATTTAGCTGGCAGTAGTGGCGCTCGCTGTATTGCAGTAGTGCGAGTAACGAAGATTTTTGGTGAGGTAAGTGATTTGTGAAAGGTATAGGTTAATGTTAGTCAGGGCCATTCTTTTGTAGAGATTTTTGAAAGTCAGATTACGTTGCGCTAAAAAATATTGTGTCAGTTTAAGCACAGTCATGTATAATTTTTCTAAGGGGACGTTTCACTACTACCTATATTTACGACCAAAGAGCCGACCGAGTAAACCTCTGAGGGTCGGGTACAAACCAGAAAATACTAAGGAGGGCAAGTAGACAATGAAACAAATCACCACGTGGATTACAGAATGTTAGAACACTTTATCAGCAAGCAGTTCCATGGATCTACGGTGCGTCGCAGCGGTTACTGAGTGGTGCCAATGAAAGCCATGTAGACGGGGTAGCCAGGACACGAGGGGTCGTCGGACACGATTGTTGCCAACCAACCTACGGGATGCCGTCCTGCTGCTTGTAGTCGACACTGACCCCAGTGAAGTCCGCCCCCGCTAGCTGAGTGGTCAGCGCGACAGAATGTCAATCCTAAGGGCCCGGGTTCGATTCCCGGCTGGGTCGGAGATTTTCTCCGCTCAGGGTCTGGGTGTTGTGTTGTCCTAATCATCATCATTTCATCCCCATCGACGCGCAATCGCAGAAGTGGCGTCAAATCGAAACACTTGCACCTGGCGAACGGTCTACCCGACGGGGGGGCCCTAGTCACACACACACCGCGGTGAAGTCCTGCGGTATCTTCGGTCTGCACAGCCCTTCCTTATGCAGCTCGGACCTCGTGACCACGTCTTGTCGCGACGCTACCACCAATCCCCAAACTTTCTCGGGCTTTTTTTTTTTTTGCTTTATTGTATTTCTTTACAACTTTTTCGCCATGTACCAGTTTTAGACATTCACCGTTTTACCACCTCTTTTATTGTTGTGCTGATTAAAAACACTTAGAAAATGCATAGGCACAAATAAAAAACACGACAGTCTGGTTTCTGTTTGCAACACTTTAAAACGGGGACGCACAACACAGTCTACTAATTCAATGGCGCCACGGCTCAAACAGGGCTACTGCAGGTGTGGGGTTCCCGTAGTCACCGTTGTGTTTTCTATATTTTTCTGTAATTTCTAATAGTGAGCAGTAAAACGAAAGTGACTACACCGATGTTTGAACTACCCCCGCAAATGTCTCTGGAATCTTAACTCGATCGACAATCGGAGATATGTAACACGCAAAAAAAAAAAAAAAAAGAAAGAAAAAAACAAAGACTCTAAATAAAATGATATGTTATAAGCAGATGCGGTTTTTGTATGTAGTACTCCCTGTATTACTAACCGGCACTAATGTTTTTTTTCCAACCTACTCCATCTGTTCGAGATCCGATACGCTGGAGAACCCATTTCTTTTTCAGCCATTTCAGTGATATCGGAATGGTGCAGAGGAATTTGCAGTTGGAAATATCATGGAGGAGGTTATTGGTTCCGAGTGTTGTGTTACAGTAAACGGGCACTTCCAGAATACCCTCCAGGTGACTGGAACTGTTTGTAAATTTCATTCTTGCGAGATCCTGCAAATGCATCATTCTGTGAGATGAATTAAAAATTGGTAACCAAATTGCAAATTAAGGACGAAGAAAAAAGTTGGCCACATGCTAACAGGATTCGCAACCCGAGGGTTCCATGCAAACATGTTCCATGTATATATTTAGTTTTTCCATCCTATGAATCTAGAATCTCAACGACTTTTGCGTGTTATTGAGATCTATACTGGCAAAATATCGGTCCTGGGAATTCCATTACTATATCAAAATGTCTACAGTAATTCCTCACATTAGACCACACATACAAAAAGAAGCGAATGGGGACTACACTTTGTGTATGTCAAGAGAGAAGATGTATTAAAACATTTTTACTTGCATACAAAAACATGACCACAAGTTACATTTTATGTTTCCATACAGTAATATTCGTCTATTATGCTTCTGACGAATTATGAATGCAATGTATGTTCAAGTCCCAAAAGATCTTTATGCGCTATAATCACAGTTTGTAAGATGGCAAGAACCATGCCCTTTACATGAAGTCATTAAAGATAACCTTACTCACGTTGAGCAAACAGTAGGGCTGAACAAAAATGACTGACAAGGCACAATGCATCTTGTAGATGGTATAGTATTGACGTATTGGAATAATTAATGTCAGGTGATGGTTTTAAAGTAATTCACACGACATGAAAACTTTGTGGAAAAGCGTCAATTTACTGGAGGCTAGTTTATCCCAGGGAAGTATTCGAGTTGACCATGGCCGGGTAGCAGTGCGCGGCTGGGGAGCAGCAAAGGGAAGTGACAATAGGCTGCTTACGGCGACTCAAGCTCTGAGAAAGCAGTAACGGGACGCGGCCTCCAGCTGCCTTAAGATGAGTGACAGTGACTGGGTGGTTGACCCCATCCTGGTGTATCGGGAAGCAGACGGAGAACTTGTACGCCTGTTCATAAATGTCCGTCATCCCAATTTCAGTGAAACATGCGAGTAAGCCATGCAAAGCTACAGTGGCGCGGACAACAGAGGCCAAAGGATGCGTGTTTCTAGCAACTTCATGCTGAATTCACGGTCTGCAGAGTCTGAAGTAAATCATGTGAAGAGCGACAGAATGAAATACGCCGGCATCCGATGGGAACATAGGACCAAGGAATTTGAAGTACTCTCCTGGGAGTCAGAATTCCGGAAAAATTGGTGTTTTATGCAGACACTAACCTTGATGGGTGGCCTGGGAGGAGCTAAAAAGCAGAAGTTGAGAGGAAGGGAAATTTTGTGGGAATTTGTTCACTTCCCAGAACAGGCATTGGTTGGCGCTGGGAAGCGACACATAATTAACGCGACTTGCGCTGCAATTGGCGTAAGTGATTTTGCTGGAGGGGAAATCGAGGTGAAGAGCGGACTGGGAGAAGTCTCCGTAGCGGTCTTCCGTTCCCAGCTTGCCTAGAGTGCGGACGTGGCGTTCTTTACGCAGCTTGCCTGAGAAAGAGTGACAATCTCTGCAGTTTAGGACTTACCAAATGGAACGATTGAGCTTGGAGATAGAATGTTATGGTCAGCTATGTGCTGAGCAAGGTAGCTAGGAGTGAAAAGACGAGCGCAGCCTTGCAGCACCATGAGGTCAGCCGATGTCTGCACAACGACGACGCTCAACCATGCTGTATTCGGTGATATTGCGCCGCTCTGCCCACTGATTGATTTGTTGGATCACGTCAGCAAAGTTTCCTCGAAGGTTTCATGGGCCGTGCATTGTAGAATTCTTCTCGCACTTCACATTATGCCTGGGTCAGTCGATAGGAATTACTTTTAAGTTATCGCGCATTACTATACACAAACGCAATTTATTACCACTGCCTGATAGGAGAGTCTTGTAATGTGATGATTGAAGGTCGGGAGTTGAAATAAATTTGTGCTAATCGACTGCATCTGTTTTCAATCAAGTAGTTGAAATCCCAAGTCACTTGCTTAATTAATTTTATGTTCACTATTTGCATCTGGTGTGCAATAGCTGAATATAACATCATTTTGCACCCCTTTTTAATTAAAAGTGATCAATTCTGAATCAATTAATGTCAACACTGCCACCGCAGTTCAATCAGGAGTCACAGGGCCTTATTACTTTTTTTGCGTTATCCGATATTGCTGCAGTTTTGCACTCTCTGTTGATCTGTTTGTCAATTAGCTTGGGCGAACACAGGCCTAAACCAGATAAGTGACGGGTGGGGTGTTAGATATGGCGACCCTGACAGGATACGATACTTCTCGATTTGCTAGGAAGTAGTCTTGAAAAGGGAAATATTTCCACATAATCCATTGCTTAGCCACTTTTAATTGAAAAACGGGTAGCATTAGTTACAATAAGTTACATTGTCTTCTTCATGTACTGTCCTATCAAATTGACATTTATAGGTGCCTGTGCATTGTATTTGTGATTTGTTGGAGTACTTACGATGTGCAGTGCCGTAATGAGCCGATGCTGAGCACACAAAACACAATCATTGGTACTAGCCTTTTTGGGGGAATGCTTCATGAACTGTTTGACGGGTCACTGCTCACACCCAGTGTATCAATTTGTGTCCTGATATATGTTTTGCGTTATCTAATTTTTTAGTGTAAGGGGTACCTGGGTTTTGAGTTTTCAGTAACATAAAAGTACAAATGATAACGAGGGGAAAAGCCAAGACAACGGCAGAATATAATCAGACTGTTACTCGGGAGAACATGGGTAATAGTAGGGGAAGCTCTACCAATGAGTGTGACGAACGCGAGCTGCAACTTTCTGAAACTGGGTCTCACAACTGGTTTAGTCCGCTGAATAGCAAGGACGTTGATTCAGGCAGTAATACTGAGGGCTCGGGGAACGCAGGGAGTACAGGATTAACCCATAAGTATGGAAGATCCAGCCTAAGAAGCCAGAGTCTGTTGGAACAAAACGGTGTCTGACCATTATCAAACGATTCATTCACAAGTGATCCGATGGGGGCACGGAGATGGTACTTGTCTAGATATCGAAGGGTTCCTCAGAACAGAGGAGAAGAGTCGCATTTTCAATCACAAAAGAACGAGGATCAAGATGCGGCTACTCTCAAAAGTATTACGGACCTGTTGCAACAGATGGAAACGGTGAACGTAGAGCAGAGCACCAACCTTAACGCCGAAATTAAGAAGGTGAATTCGGAGTTGAAAGAGCAGAGCGCCAACCTTAATGCTGAAATTAAAAAGACGAATTCGGTGTTAAAAGAGCAAGTAAAAGAGGAGGTAAAGAATCTCGGCGTCAAAATAGAGAAAGAGACTGCCATCATCAAACGAACGGCAATTGAAGCCAAATTAATTGTGAAAGGTGCAAGGAAAATAGCGAGAGAACCTCGGCACTCCACGCAAACCACGGCAAAAGTAGGAAGGGTCATGTTATCAAGGCTACAAAGCCGGATAAAACGTGTCGAAGAAAAGTAACAAGAGCAACCGTACATAGGTTGGTTCAAATGCCTCTGAGCACTATGGGACTCAACTGCTGAGGTCATTAGTCCCCTAGAACTTAGAACTAGTTAAACCTAACTAACCTAAGGACATCACAAACATCCATGCCCGAGGCAGGATTCGAACCTGCGACCGTAGCGTTCTTGCGGTTCCAGACTGCAGCGCCGTACATAGGGCCTAACGAGATGTTGAAAGAGGAGGTGGCGATATTAAAAAGAAATTTAGAGGACGAGGTGAAACTCTCATTACAGAGACATCAGGAAAGGAGGAGGGTGTAATTACTACGTCGACTGAACCGTCACTTGCCGGAACACAATAACCACTTCACGGTGTGACAAAGTTGACACTATAAGCAACGGGAGCCACGCCTACATTCACAGCTCTCAGGCAACGACCGAGGTAAACACGGAGAGCGTGCAGCAGTCCAGTGAGCACAATTGCTGTTGGCTTATTAGATGTACCGAACAACTGTCGAACATACAGAGGGGGAGAGATGACGATAGCGTGTCGGAACGAATTAGTCTACGTCCCGAAGTTCATACGAATCGTAAGAACGGGCGAAATGATAACTGGAATGGTGACCGGTTTGACTGCAAGCATTTTGTATCAGTCCGAAAGTTCCATCACTACAAGGACGAAGGTAATAGGTTGCATCCAAAAACTTTTATGGGACAATTCGAGTTATCTTTGCCCCCACACTGGCCATTGATGTACCAGCTGGATTTTGTGTGCTCCCATATGGAGGGTGCGACCGCTGAGTACATGAGAAATGTAGCGAAGACGAGCGTCTCGTTCGAAGAATTCAAAAATGCCTTCTTGGGCAAGAATTGGTCTAAAGAAACCCACGAAAGGATCAAACAAGAAATTATGATGTCCAGCGATATGGAAGGGGCAGGGTACGGGAGTCTGGGCAAATTTTTTGGAAATATGACAAAAAGGAACCAGTACCTAGACAACCTATGTAGCGGTGCGGAAATCATCAGATTATGCTACGTGAAACTTCCCATCTGGTATCAACAATCACTTGCTGGTCGTTGTGGTAGCGATACTGAGGTATTTAAGTGCATTTTGCGCGAACTGGAATTCGCATTTCAAGAGGAACCGGCGCGGGAGAAACGCCGACAGCGTGAACAAAATAACAACCGTCGCAATAATGGACCCCAGTGGGATAGTAGGCCAGCACCGAACTACAACGGCCACAATCAAAATAAGAGTAATGACAACTCGAAAAGAAGGTACACGGAAGAAGAGCGACACTCTCCGGTGTAACATAGTAAATCACAAAGGACCTTGGGCGGTAATCAGCAATCGGGAAGGAACAAGAATAATGGTTACCAAAATAACAACCAGGAAGAGGTCGAAGTCCGCCCTCCAAAGCCTGGTCCATCCCACCTTAATGCGCAGGATTAGAAATGACTTGACCAGATCGCGAACGTAGTAAAGATAGGCTTAGAATAAGGATTTTTGCTAAAGTGTCTTGTTTGCTTGTGTAAGTACTGGTCTTTGTGGTAGAATGTGTCGTTTATATGTGCCAATTTTTTGTGTTTTTATTATTAATAATGATATCTCGCCTCTCGATGTTGTGAAAGTGAAGTGCACTAGATTATTTTGTAAAAACACGTGATTAAAGAATGGAATACAAGTATTTCTGGGCGTACCCCTAGAAAAAGATAGATTAGGAACTCTGTAAATTACAGAAAAGTTCCCCGCAATTGTATCTCCGCCATTGGAGAACATATTTAAGGTGACCAGTCCCGTAGGTCTTTACGAGGACGCACCGACGCATCTCGTATGCCCCTGAATGCGTAAGAGGTGGACATCTATGCGCAGTTGCGTGAATTAGCTCACCCACTGCATGTTAAAATGAACCGGATGTAATCATCTACAGAGCGAACAGCAGCATTAATACGCCAGAGATACTTGTTGATACCAGGATAGCGTAATAACTGCGAGTGTGAGCAGTAAGCTATAATTGTGTTGTGCCATTGTGACATTGCTAATCCGAAACATGTTTACAGGCCTTATAAAACCATTCGTGACAAAAGGAGAAAACGGGAAGAAGATAGAGGAGAGAAGAAGTGTCGCAATAGAACACTACAAAGGACGCTATCCAAACTTCCAACAAAAATCTTGGTAAGACTGACACGTCTAAGTTTGTTGTGTTTTATACATGTTCGCAGGCACAATAAGAGGGACGTCTGCCGCATAGGGAATTCAGAAGAAAAACAAGATTAGAGATAAAAAGTAGTAAATAGTAGATATGTAGTCGGGTTGGCCAACACCGTGTTAGTCGTAAGAATTGGTAGTTAGAAATGGTGATGGGATCCTGTCCAGATAATCTTGTGTGAATGACTGTGAAGCAAGTTGTCTTGTACATTTTTATGTTTATGTATAAAAAAGTTCTGTTATATTTCTATTTTAATTGATGCTGAAGTTGATTTACAAACAAGTAAAATGATTCCTTTTGTAATGAAACAAGTTCATTGTTTTCAAAATAATATATGGTACTGATGGTTAAACATGAGCACTTTCCATGTACTAAAATTAGTTACCTTAGCGTGTTGAGGTGGCGTAACTTAGCAAGAGGGAGCTGAAGCTACGACACCTGGCACACCACACACGAGCTGACAAGGAACGAGGACGACAGCAATGAGGGGAGCACACAGCTGACGTTGGTGATGGCATGCAGACCACGCCCTGAGCCGACGGGGACTGTGGTCAACTCAGCAGCCAAGGAGAGGTGACATCCAGCACCTCTGTGTACGACAAAGAGGTCGGTCCTGGTCTCTGTACACGGTACGGATCGGGGGCAGCAATGAAGAGGTCCAAGAAGGATTCTATGTTTGTTGCTCGCCACGTCAGGTGGAGCGACAGCCTGTCGGACGAGATGTCAACAATGAGCTCTTAGGTCAGAGCCATCCTGCCTCAAGAAGATGCGGGTGCCTGTGGCGCCATCTCGGTAATCGACGTTGCTCTCTTCTCAGCCGTTAGCCATCCCTCAACTTGCTAGTCAGAACCAATGTCACTTCCGTTCCTGCAAGAAACTTGTGCTGTGTGTGTGTGTGTGTCCCAGTGGATTCAGATGAATAACATGCACCTCAACGAACGTAAAGTACTTATTTGTTCTGTTTATGAATATGTTATAAGAAGGTTATGATTTTATAAATGTGCCATTTGTTAAAATGTCATATATTTGTCATGCCACGTCTCTTTGTGTTAGAATAAGATTTCATACTTATACCTTGTTACAAATACACAACAGTGTTTGCTCAGTACGCAATGATTCTTGTCATTTTGGTTGTGATATATATATATATATATATATATATATATATATATATATATATATATATATATATATATATAAAGGTACATGTGTGTACACAATCCAAACACTGGGCTGCCCCGGACCTTGTTGAATAGTGTAAAGATGACACTTACACCATGCACAATATAAACGTCCAGAGACAGTGAGACACCAAAAAAAGAAACCTTTATTTATAAAATGTCAAACGGTCGTTCACATATAATTCGATGAGAGCATCCACTATCAACTTCACAAAATGTTACACGAATATTGTTCATACATGTTTTTAGTAATTTAAGTCGAGTAGGGATGGATAACTGAGAGTGAATGGACCTGAAGTTATATGTGCGGGTCTTGCCATTCAAATGATAAGCACAGAGGTGCTTAAACATGTGTATTTGCCCTTTGCGACGTGTGTCCTTGTAATATAATTGTAGTTTTCTTTTGAGTACTCTGACCAATAATTGTCTCAGGAATCGGCAGAGATTAAAGTAAAATTAAGACTAAATAATGACCACATCTTTACCAGTAAATCCAGTAATTGGAGGCAGGTACCCTAGGAATGATGGGAGTTTGCATCAGAGAGGAGGCAGTGGTAATCAATCGCCCGTAACTAATCACATGAACGAATTAAAAATACCAGTTATGGAGATATTAATTTTGTACCACAGGTGGTAACACCCTAGGTGTCATCACCTGTACTACAAAATTGATTTGAAGAGAGGGGCTATGTAAGATGACAAGAAATATGCCCCTTACATGAAGTCATTAAAGATCACTTAACTCACGTTGAGCGAACAGTAGGGCTGAACAAAAATGGCTGACAAGGCACAATGCATCTTGTAGAGCATATAGTATAGACGTATTGGAATAATTAATGTCGGGTGATGGTTTTAAAGTAATTCACACGACATGAAAACTTTGTGGAAACGCATCAATTTACTGGAGGCTAGTTTATCCCAGGGAAGTATTCGAGTTGACCGCGGCCGGGTAGCGGCGCGCGGCTGGGGAGCGGCGAAGGGAAGCGACAATAGGCAGCTTGGGGCGGCTCAAGCTCTGAGAAAGCGGTAACGGGGCGCGGCGTCCAGCTGCCTTAAGATGAGTGACAGTGAGTGGGTGGTTGACCCCATGCTGGTGTACCGGGAAGCAGACGGAGAACTTGTACGCCTGTTGATAAATGTCCGTCATCCCAATTTCACTGAAACATGCGAGTAAGCCATGCAAAGCTACAGTGACGCGGACAACAGAGGCCAAAGGATGCGTGTTCGTGACTATAGCAACTTCATGCTGAATTCGCGGTCCGCAGAGTCTGAAGTACATCAGGTGAAGAGCGACAGAATGAAATACGCCGGCCTCTGATGGGAACATAGGACCAAGGATTTTGAAGTACTCTCCTGGGAATCACAATTACGGAAAAATTGGTGTTTTATGCAGACGCTAACCTTGATGGGTGGCCTGGGAGGAGCTAAATAGCAGAAGTTGAGAGGAAGGGAGATTTTGAGGGAATTTGTTCACTCCCCAGAGCAGGCATTGGCTCTGAGCACTATGGGACTTAACAAAATGGTTCAAATGGCTCTGAGCACTATGGGACTCAACATCTTAGGTCATAAGTCCCCTAGAGCTTAGAACTACTTAAACCTAACTAACCTAAGGACATCACACACACCCATGCCCGAGGCAGGACTCGAACCCGCGACCGTAGCAGTCCCGCGGTTCCGGACTGCAGCGCCAGAACCGCACGGCCACCGCGGCCGGCTGGGGACTTAACACCTGAGGTAATCAGTCCCCTAGAACTTAGAACTACTTAAACCTAACTAACCTATGGACATCACACACATCCATGCCCGAGGCAGGATTCGAACCTGCGACTGTAGCGGTCGCGCGGTTCCAGACTGAAGCGCCTAGAACCGCTCGGCCACATCGGCCGGCTGAGCAGGCATTGGTCGGCGCTGGGAAGCGACACATAATTAACGCGACTTGCGCTGCAATTGGCGTAAGTGATTTGGCTGGAGGGGAAACCGAGGCGAAGAGCGGACTGGGAGAAATCTCCGTAGCGGTCTTCCATTCCCAGCTTGCCTAGAGTGCGGACGTGGCGTTCTTTACACAGCTTGCCTGAGAAAGAGTGACAATCTCTGCAGTTTAGGACTTAGCAAATGGAACGATTGAGCTTGAAGATAGAAAGTTATAGTTCAGCTATGTGCTAAGCAAGATAGCTAGGAGTGAATAGACGAGCGCAGCCTTGCAGCACTACGAGGTCGGCCGACGTCTGCACAACGACGCCGCTCCGCCAAGCTGTATTCGGTGATATTGCGCCCGCTCCAGCCACTCATTAATTTGTTGGATCACGTCGGCAAAGTTTCCTCGAAGACTTCATGGGCCGTGCATTGTAGAATTCTTATCGCACTTCGCATTATGCCTGGGTCAGTCGATAGGAATTACTTTTGTGTTATCGCGCTTCACGCAAACGCAATTTATTACCACTGCCTGATAGGAGAATCTTGTAATGTGATGATTGAAGGTCTGGAGTTAAAATAAATTTGTGCTAATCGACTGCATCTGTTTTCAATCAAGTAGTTGAAATCCCAAGTCACCATTTGCATCTGTTGTGCAATAGCTGAATATAACATCATTTTGCACCCCTTTTTAATTAAAAGTGATCAATTCTGAATCAATTAATGTCAACACGGCCACCGCAGTTCAATCAGGAGTCACAGGGCCTTATTACTTTTTTTTGCGTTATCCGATATTGCTGCAGTTTTGCTCTCTCTGTTGATCTGTTTGTCAATTAGCTGGGGCGAACACACGCCAAAACCAGATAAGTGACGGGTTGGGTGTTACAAGTTTAACAAGCTTCAGATTTTCGTACTTTACTTGTACTGTGAAACCTTCCTTCCTGCCGAATTACATGATTCTAGATGCAGGGCAAGTACCCTATAGATTTTGATAAGTGAGTTTTCTAGTATCCAAATGTGTGACATGAATCACGAAGTCTGTTGACAGCATTGACTTAAAGCTTAATTTTTTTTACACTAACAAGGGATCATACATTTAAGTATGTGTCATACATTTGAACTTGATACGCCCACCTGTTCCAAAGAACGCCCACCACCTAGCCCGGTGGTTGTTGGTTCCTAGCACACCACGGCCCTGCAGTCTGCACACTGCGAACGCCCACGACAGGTGAGCCGTCGCGCCTCTAATTACGAGGCGGTCTTACAGACCGACAGACAGAGAGACGGAAAAAAATTACAAAATGAGATTTTACCGTGTAATACAAATTAATAACGTTCCGATCTTTTCCTTTACGTGTATTGTGAAACTTTTATTGCCAAATTTCGTGATTCTAAGTCAGTATGAACCACCCTATAGGTTCTGATGTGTGAGTTTTCGAGCATCAGAATATGTGATACAAATGGCTGTATCTTTTGATTGCGTTGACTTACAAGATTAAAATTTTTACACAGACAAGGGACCATTGACCTTAGAATGTGTCATAAATTTGATCCTGATGCCCCAGACTGCTTTTCGTGTCATATAATTATAAGTTAACAATTTCCGGATTCTTCCTTTCCTTGCTTTGTTTTCTCCAAGAATTCTTGTAATAGATATGTATAACGTGGACAGGAACCAGCTTTCAGAAAAATGCTAGCTGTTCCGTAATTAGCATGAGAACTCGGCACTGCCGAAAGAACTACTGGATGACATATTAACTGTCGTTTTCCCCTGTAAATACAGCTTGATAGATATACGCAATGAAACAATATTTTCATATTTGCATTATTTCTAAAAAAAAAAGTAAGAGTTCAGGATTCTAGCAAGTTGCTGTATGGAAAAGCCCATTTTCTCAACCATGTGCACATTTTATCTAAGCTTGTAGCAGAAAAAAGTGAACTCAATCAGGTTTGGGGAAACCGCATTCAGTTTAATACTGAGAGAGGTAAGAAAATCCCAGTGAGTGTTCAGAGAAAGTACGGACTTCGCGTTAGTTTGTTCTTTCCCTTATCGCGGTGCAGTGCCGCAGAAAGGAACTGCGAATGCACACTTCTCCCTGGCGATGCCGTAATGCACGCCGACATCGCGTGCTGAACGGAAGAGAGCCAGACAGTTCATTCCGTAATTAATGCTATTTCGCATCGCGCCAGCAGCGGCGCCTTGTAACGCCCGGCTAACAGGATGCTGCCCAGGAAACGTTTTAGCCAATTACATAGACGGTACAGACTTTTGACACCTCTTAATTAATTAGCCGTTTAATTAATTAACGCCAGTCGCCGCGCGTGTCCTTTGATAGCCGCCGCCCACCACCTAGCCCGGTGGTTGTTGGTTCCTAGCACACCACGGCCCTGCAGTCTGCACACTGCGAACGCCCACGGCAGGTGAGCCGTCGCGCCTCTAATTACGAGGCGGGCGCACAGCGTGCCACTCTTTAGATTATGACCCGGGAGTGACGGCGGGAACCTGCTATGGCCTTTACACAATTGGTGAAGCGCTGGAGCACTTTGACGCGCTAGAAATACCATGCAAGGATCGCAGGCGAGCTGACTAACTCGAGACATAATAGTGTCGCACGTGAAACTAGTGTACGGTTCCGACAGTCAACCTCTGACGCACGGTTCACTCAGTCTCAACACGGGATTACCGACGCCGTCAACCTTCTACAACTGCAGCTACATGATTACTTTGCAGTTCACACTTCGTTGTTTTTCAGAACTACTTATAGACTATTTAGCGACCGGACCACTCTCGAATAATGCATGGGAAAAATGAGCACCTAAAAATTTATCCGTGCGAGCTCCGATTTCATTACGATGGTCATGTCTCTCTTGATGTATGTGGGAGTCAACTAATCTTATTTGGTATTCCGAAGAGAAAATTTATGACAAATTTGGTGAATAGATCTCACCACAATTAAAACCGCCTTTACGTTAATCGCTGAGACCCCCAACTCACTTATCAATCTGTGATACTTTCTCCATTATTTCTCCCCAAACTCTTTTGATTTCCTTCATCAATCCTCTCTGGTAAGAATCCCATACCACTCTCCTTAGTATACCGGTTACACCTTTTAAGTTTTCTGCCAGTAAAACATACTGGATACACCTGCCAGTAAAACGCAGTCTTTGGTCCCCTTCCGAAAAACATTTGATATGATACAACAAATTCAAGTTCCTCGTAATTTTAATCCATAAGTATTTAAACTACTGGCCATTAAGAAAGCTACACCAAGAAATGCAGATGATAACGGGTATTCATTGGACAAATATATTATACTAGAACTGACATGTGATTACATTTTCACGCAATTTGGGTGTACAGATCCTGGGAAATCAGTACCCAGAACAACAACCTCTGGCCGTAATAACGGCCTTGATACGCCTGGGCATTGAGCCAAACAGAGCTTGGTTGGCGTGTACAGGTACAGCTGCCCATGCAGCTTCAACACGATACCACAGTTCGTCAAGAGTAGTGACTGGCGTATTGTGACGAGCCAGTTTCTCGGCCACCATTGACCAGACGTTTTCAATTGGTGAGAGATCTGGAGAATGTGCTGACCAGGGCAGCAGTCGAACAATTTCTGTATCCAGAAAGGCCCGTACAGGACCTGCAACATGCGGTCGTGCATTATCCTGCTGAAATGTAGAGTTTTGCAGGGATCGAATGAAGGTTAGAGCCACGGGTCGTAACACATCTGAAATGTAACGTCCACTGTTCAAAGTGCCGTCAAGGCGAACAAGAGGTGACCGAGACGTGTAACCAATGGGGCATCCCATACCATCACGCCGGGTGATATGCCAGTATGGCGATGACTAATACACGCTTCCAATGTGCATTCACCGCGAAGCTGCCAAACACGGATGCGACCATCATGATTCTGTAAATAGAGCCTGGATTCATCTGAAAAAATGACGTTTTGCCATTTATGCACCCCGGTTCGTCGTTGAGCACACCATCGCAGGCGATCCGGTCTGTGTAATCCAGCGTCAAGGGTAACGGCAGAAATGGTCTCCTAGCTGATAGTCCATGCTGTTGCAATCGTCGTCGAACTGTTCGTGCAGATGATTGTTGTCTTGCAAACGTCCCCATCTGTTGACTCAATGATCGAGACGTGGCTGCACGACCCGTTACAGCCACGCGCGTAAGATGCCTGTCATCAAGACTGCTAGTTATACGAGACCGTTGGGATCCAGCACGGTATTCCGTATTACCCTCCTGAACCCACCGATTCCATATTCTGCTAACAGTCATTGGATCTCGACCAACGCGAGCAGCAGTGTCGCGATACGATAAACCGCAATCGCGATAGGCTACAATCCGACCTTTATCAAAGTCGTGGACGTGATGGTACGCATTTCTCCTCCTTACACGAGACATCACAACAACGTTTCACCAGGCGACGCCGGTCAACTGCTGTTTGTGTATGAGAAATCCGTTGGAAACTTTCCTCATGTCAGCACGTTGTAGGCGTCGCCACCGGCGCCAACCTAGTGTGAATGCTCTGAAAAGCTAATCATTTGCATATCACAGCATCTTCTTCCTGTCGGTTAAATTTCGCGTCTGTAGCACGTCATCTTCGTGGTGTAGCAATTTTAATGGCCAGTAGTGTAAGTCCCTTATTTCGTGATGATACCAAATGAGCTGCCCCTCTCTAAACTCTTTGATTTCGTCCATCAATTCTCTCTGGTAAGGATCCCGTACCACTCAGGAATAGTCTATGGTCCCCTTCCGATCAACATTTGATATGATGCATCAAACTCAAGTTCCTCGTAATCGTAATCCCTAAGTATTTAGTTGAATCGGCAGCCTTTAAATTTTTGCGATTTCTCGTGTAACCAAAATTTAACGGAAATTTTGTTTTAGCACTAATGTGGAGGACCTCAAACTTCTGTTTATCGTCAGATGCCACTTTTTCTACAATGCAGACATTTCATCTGTGTCATTTTTGAAATCGTTTTGATCTTCTGACGAATTAACTGGACGGTGAATGACATTATCGTACACAAACATTCTAAGAGAGCTGCTTCGATTGTCTTCTTAATCGCTTCTATAGATTAAGACAAGCAAAGGACGCACAACGTATATTTCACTAAATGATTCCCCGTCAATGACTACAAACTGTGATTTTTCTGGTATGTTGTTGTGGTCTTCAGTCCTGAGACTGGTTTGATGCAGCTCTCCATGCTACTCTATCCTGTGCAAGCTTCTTCATCTCCCAGTACCTACTGCAACCTACATCCTTCTGAATCTGCTTAGTGTATGCATCTCTTGGTCTCCCCCTACGATTTTTACCCTCCACGCTGCCCTCCAA
The DNA here is from genome assembly GCF_023898315.1 of Schistocerca nitens. Lineage (NCBI taxonomy): Eukaryota > Metazoa > Arthropoda > Insecta > Orthoptera > Acrididae > Schistocerca > Schistocerca nitens. The sequence goes on from NC_064617.1 coordinate 99,663,555, forward strand.
TACTAAATTGGTGATCCCTTGATGCCTCAGAACATGTCCTACCAACCGATCCCTTCTTCTGGTCAAGTTGTGCCACAAACTCCTCTTCTCCCCAATCCTATTCAGTACCTCCTCATTAGTTATGTGATCTACCCACCTAATCTTCAGCATTCTTCTGTAGCACCACATTTCGAAAGCTTCTATTCTCTTCTTGTCCAAACTATTTATCGTCCATGTTTCACTTCCATACATGGCTACACTCCATACAAATACTTTCAGAAAAGACTTCCTGACACTTAAATCTATACTCGATGTTAACAAATTTCTCTTCTTCAGAAACGCTTTCCTTGCCATTGCCAGTCTACATTTTATATCCTCTCTACTTCGACCATCATCAGTTATTTTGCTCCCCAAATAGCAAAACTCCTTTACTACTTTAAGTGTCTCATTTCCTAATCTAATACCCTCAACATCACCCGACTCAATTCGACTACATTCCATTATCCTCGTTTTGCTTTTGTTGATGTTCATCTTATATCCTCCCTTCAAGACACCATCCATTCCATTCAACTGCTCTTCCAAGTCCTTTGCTGTCTCTGACAGAATTACAATGTCATCGGCGAACCTCAAAGTTTTTATTTCTTCTCCATGGATTTTAATACCTACTCCGAATTTTTCTTTTGTTTCCTTTACTGCTTGCTCAATATACAGATTGAATAACATCGGGGAGAGGCTACAACCCTGTCTTACTCCCATCCCAACCACTGCTTCCCTTTCATGTCCCTCGACTCTTATAACTGCCATCTGGTTTCTGTACAAATTGTAAATAGCCTTTCGCTCCCTGTATTTTACCCCTGCCACCTTTAGAATTTGAAAGAGAGTATTCCAGTCAACATTGTCAAAAGCTTTCTCTAAGTCTACAAATGCTAGAAACGTAGGTTTGCCTTTCCTTAATCTTTCTTCTAAGATAAGTCGTAAGGTCAGTATTGCCTCACGTGTCCCAATATTTCTACGGAATCCTAACTGATCTTCCCCGAGGTCGGCTTCTACTAGTTTTTCCATTCGTCTGTAAAGAATTCGTGTTAGTATTTTGCAGCTGTGGCTTATTAAACTGATTGTTCGGTAATTTTCACATCTGTCAACACCTGCTTTCTTTGGGATTGGAATTATTATATTCTTCTTGAAGTCTGAGGGTATTTCGCCTGTTTCATACATCTTGCTCACCAGATGGTAGAGTTTTGTCAGGACTGGCTCTCCCAAGGCCGTCAGTAGTTCCAATGGAATGTTGTCTACTCCGGGGGCCTTGTTTCGACTCAGGTCTTTCAGTGCTCTGTCAAACTCTTCACGCAGTATCGTATCTCCCATTTCATCTTCATCTACATCCTCTTCCATTTCCATAATATTGTCCTCAAGTACATCGCCCTTGTATAGACCCTCTATATACTCCTTCCACCTTTCTGCTTTCCCTTCTTTGCTTAGAACTGGGTTTCCATCTGAGCTCTTGATGTTCATACAAGTGGTTCTCTTCTCTCCAAAGGTCTCTTTAATTTTCCTGTAGGCAGTATCTATCTTACCCCTAGTGAGATAAGCCTCTACATACTTACATTTGTCCTCTAGCCATCCCTGCTTAGCCATTTTGCACTTCCTGTCGATCTCATTTTTGAGACGTTTGTATTCCTTTTTGCCTGCTTCATTTACTGCATTTTTATATTTTCTCCTTTCATCAATTAAATTCAATATTTCTTCTGTTACCCAAGGATTTCTACTAGCCCTCGTCTTTTTACCTACTTGATACTCTGCTGCCTTCACTACTTCATCCCTCAAAGCTACCCATTCTTCTTCTACTGTATTTCTTTCCCCCATTCCTGTCAATTGTTCCCTTATGCTCTCCCTGAAACTCTGTACAACCTCTGGTTCTTTCAGTTTATCCAGGTCCCATCTCCTTAAATTCCCACCTTTTTGCAGTTTCTTCAGTTTTAATCTACAGGTCATAACCAATAGATTGTGGTCAGAGTCCACATCTGCCCCTGGAAATGTCTTACAATTTAAAACCTGGTTCCTAAATCTCTGTCTTACCATTATATAATCAATCTGATACCTTTTAGTATCTCCAGGGTTCTTCCATGTATACAACCTTCTATCATGATTCTTAAACCAAGTGTTAGCTATGATTAAATTGTGCTCTGTGCAAAATTCTACCAGGCGGCTTCCTCTTTCATTTCTTAGCCCCAATCCATATTCACCTACTACGTTTCCTTCTCTCCCTTTTCCTACACTGGAATTCCAGTCACCCATAACTATTAAATTTTCATCTCCCTTCACAATCTGAATAATTTCTTTTATTTCATCATACATTTCTTCAATTTCTTCGTCATCTGCAGAGGTAGTTGGCATATAAACTTGTACTACTGTAGTAGGTGTGGGCTTCGTATCTATCTTGGCCACAATAATGCGTTCACTAAGCTGTTTGTAGTAGCTTACCCGCGTTCCTATTTTCCTATTCATTATTAAACCTACTCCTGCATTACCCCTATTTGACTTTGTGTTTATAACCCTGTAGTCACCTGACCAGAAGTCTTGTTCCTCCTGCCACCGAACTTCACTAATTCCCACTATATCTAACTTTAACCTATCCATTTCCCTTTTCAAATTTTCCAACCTACCTGCCCGATTAAGGGACCTGACATTCCACGCTCCGATCCGTAGAACGCCAGTTTTCTGGTTTTCAGTTTTCTGGTTTCCAGTTTTTCTGGTAGTGAATCACGAATCCAGTCGCACAACTGGTACGATATTCCGTAGACGCTCAATCTGATTAGATAATATTTTGTACTTATGAAACTTCCAGGGAGACTGAAACTCTCTGCCGGACCGAGACTCGAACTTAGTATCTATGTCTCGGTACCTTTGTCTTTCGCGGGAGACTGCTCTACCGACTGTTCTAACCAAGCCCGCCTCACGACGCATCCTTGCAGCTTTATTTCCCACAATATCTCACCTCCTACGTTCCAAACTTCACAGAAGTTCTTCTGTGAAACTAGCAGGAGTAGCACTCTTGGAAGAAAGGGTACTGAGGGTAGATGGCTTATCCACAGCCTGGCGTATGTTTCCAGAATGAAATTTTCACTCTGTAGCAGAGTGTGCGCTAATATGAAACTCCATGTCATATTAAAACTGTACCGGATCGAGGCTCGATCTCGGGACCTTTGCCTTCCCCAACTTCAAATTGTGTTACCACAAATGTTTGGTAAGCAACCTTCCAAACTTGTAGTCAGTGAACGTAATGCATTTGTCGTTAACAGTCATAAGTTGCGACCAGAACTGATGCTTCAGGGATTTTTATTGATAAACCTATGTGTAGAATGAAACAATAACTTTACTGTTAACAGTCGCCGTGTATTTATCTCCATGAGGCGTTTCGACGTTTTAAACACCTACAGTATCTAGTGGATTTACATTGGTTAGTATGACATATTTGAGTTGTCTTACGATTCTTTGGAGGAACTTGTGGCACAGTCTAGTGGATACACAAAACACTATTTCTGGACACTCTTTTTGACTAAAATCTAAAAGTGTATCTAACGGTAAAAATTGAAATCCAATATCTGCAGTGATCACAGGTTCCTTTAACTGCCGTAACACATAACATGTATGTAAGGAACCTATGACCACTGGAAGTATTCTGTCTCACTTATTTTGTTATACTTGAAAAAAGAGACAGCATTGGTCGTATATTTTTTTTTGTTTACTATTGCAAAATCGATTTTCTGTCACTGAGTGACCATCTTCAGTGCTATATTGTATAACTTAAATTGGGATGCACTGTTGTCACTAAGCTTACGGCAATCACATAGACCAATCACATTTCCATTGCCAACTTTAGCCCAGATAAACAGGTATTCATCTGCATTCAATTTCTTCTTCCTTCTAGTACTCAACACAAATGGCATACTTGGAACAAGTGTACCATACGGCTGTTTAGCCAAAAGTCCTGTTGTCTCTGCTATACTCCACGTCTTCCATGTAAGAATATTTGCATCTGGAAATGCTTCAAGGCCACCATAATCACAATGATTGCCCCATACTACTGCAAGTGTAAGCTATGTACTACCTCCAAACACAGCTTGTACATCACATGTAAAGTTCAAGCGGAGTCCTCGAAATACATTTGGACCTACAATTAGTTGTTTTAAACTGTCCAGCAAGATCAATGTCTATCGCCTTCAAAGAACGATAAACAGGAACGCTGCGCCGCCAGCGACGACGGTAACCACGTCGCCCAGGCATTGCTGTGGCACGTTAATACACAAACCACAACTTGGCCAGCAATCACATAGTCTATGTGATTGCCGTAAGCTTAGTGACAACAGTGCATCCCAATTTAAGTTATACAATATAGCACTGAAGATGCTCACTCAGTGACAGAAAATCGATTTTGCAATAGTAAAAAATATACGACCAATGCTGTCTCTTTTTTCAAGTATACCTGTTATCTGGTCGTAGTGCACAAGACAACATGGAGTCGCCAATCAATAAAACTTATTTTGTTATTACCGTTAGATATCCGCTTAGCTTTAAGTAAAAAAAAGACCTGAAACAGTATTTTCTTTCTCCAGTAGACACTGCCACAAGTTCCTCGAAAAATCGTTAACACAAGACAGATTTGTCATACTAACCAATGTAAATCCTCCTGATGATGAAGATTTAAACCTTCGAAATGCATCGTGGAGATAAATAAACAGTGACTGGTAACAATAAAGTTGTTGTTTTATTCGATGTCAGTAGAAGTCACAGTGGTATGACTCTATATAATAGTAAATGTAGTAGACAGCAGTGGGTTCTAACCTAACTACTGCACGCCGTACGGCCCTACAACTAGGAGTGATGGTCTTTTCATGCCAGGACCCCTTCGGTTGTAATCCGCTGCATCTTTACAGCACAGCGGTACGTCGACGATATTCAACGCCACGTTTTGTTGCCCTTTACGAAAAGCCCTCCTGAGATTACATTTCACACGGAAAGAGTGTTTACTGCTTCTCTTCGTGCTTGCCAAACCACAACTTGGCCAGCAAGATCGACGGACATGTCCCCAATTGACAACGTTCAGAACGTTATAGGCAGGGCTCACAAATCATCTCGGGATTTTGACAAACTGTCTCCCCAGCTGGACAACATTTGTAAAGATATACCTCACGCAGACATCCGAAAACTCTGTCAATCAATGCGAAGATGAACAACTGCTTGCATAAGGACCAAAGCTAGTCTAACGCGATATTGACTCGCTCAATTTAGGAAGCTCTTTTTCATGAATAAATAATCCACTTTTGCTTAAAGTGTAATAATCATATGTTTGTCTGTACATATACATGACACTTAAAGATTTGCGTCGTATTTGGATAATTCCTTAATTTTTTTATGAATTACGTCCGAACTTCTGTTGGAAACAAGGCGAGCTGCCAGCAGGAAGGGAATTAACAGGAACGCAACTTCTTTACGACAGGACTTGAGTTTGGCTCGTGTGGGAAGCAGCCATGGTGGCCGAACGGTTCTAGGCGCTTCAGTCCGGAACCGCGCAACTGCTACGGTCGCAGGTTCGAGTCCTGCCTCCGGAATTGATGTTTGTGATGTCCTTAGGTTAGTTAGATTTAAGTGGTTCTACGTTCTAGGGGACTGATGACCTCATATGTTAAGTCCCATAGTGCTCAGAGGCATTTGAACCATTTTTGAAGCGTGCGAGGAGAGCCGAGGTGGTCAAGGCGATTGCTCCAATTAAGCGGGAAATTCTGGTTCGAGTCCCAGTTCGGCACAAATTTTCATCTGTCATCTTTGTAACTGTTTCAAAGTCCGAATGCAGCTGATGTTGGTTTCTGTTAATTCAAAGCGGAATTGATTGACACATGATATAAATTTTAGTGTCGAAAAGTCTTTTCTGAAAACATTTGCGTAGAATGCAGCCTTATACAGGGGTGTAATGCGGACGGTAAGCAGTTCAGCCAAGAAGAGAATAAAGGTTTCGAATTGCGGTGTCACTGAACAATGATGAAATTACATCGACTAACTAATGATGTGGTACTGAGCTGAAATAGGGAAAAATAAAGCAGTGGAACAACTAGACTATAAAAAAAGGAATTGGTGGATGGGAGACATGCTGATTCATCAAGGAATGGGGAATTTGGTAATACAGGGATATGAAGAAGGGGGAGGAGAGGGTGAAAATTGTAGAGAACTGTTGACGAATACAATAAGCAGGTTCAAATGCATGTAGGTTGCAGTAGCCAGCCAGTGTGGCCGAGCGGTTCTAGGCGCTTCAGTCTGGAACAGCGCGACCGCTACGGTCGCAGGTTCGAATCCTTCCTCGGGCATGGATGTGTGTGATATCCTTAGGTTACTTAGATTTACTTAGTTCTACGTTCCAGGGGACTGATGACCTCAGATACTAAGTCCCATAGTGCTCAGAGCCATTTGAATCATTTTTGAAGGTTGCAGTAGTTATTCAGATGTGAGAAGGATGGCGCACGACAGACTTGTGAGGAGTGTTGGATGAAGCAAGCCTTCGGACTGAAAACGACAACAACAAGTAAACACGTTCCATTTCCAGGCGATATTGTCTTGACTGTTGCGGATCTAGAACGACTTCAACAACCGATGAAGGTACTGAAGACAACTAGCGCGAAATTAGGTCAAAATCAATGTACAACCGGTATGCCAATAGAACATAAGCAAACATTAATGACGACGATATGGAAACCGTTGACCAGTTTGTAAATTTAGGCAAGTCGAGAAGTAATATGCCTCGGAGCTGATTTGGAAAACGGAGTGCTGTACTCAACAGTAAACTTGCAATATGCCTTAAACAGAACGTCTACATTCAGTGCTAACTGTTCTATGTGACTGAATTGAAACTTCGACCTCAAATCTACATTTACATCTGTTTATATATTTAGCAAGGCACCATATGGTGCTTGATGGGTAGTGCTATGTATGACTGCTAGTCCTTTTCTTTCCTGCTACACATGCAAATCGACCAGTAGAAAAACGATTATCTATATGCTTCCGCACCAGCCCTGGTTTCTCCTATCTTGTCCTCGCGGTCCTTGCATGATATACAGGGTGGTCCATTGATGGTGACCGGGATCAACATCTCACGAAATAAGCATCAAACGAAAAAACTACAAAGAACGAAACTCGTTTAGCTTGAAGGGGGAAACCAGATGGAGCTATGGTTGGTCCGCTAGATGGCGCTGCCGTAGGTCAAACGGATATCAACAGCGTTTTTTTTAAAAAATAGGATCTCCCATTTTTATTACATATTCGTGTAGTACGTAAAGTAATATGAATGTTTCAGTTGGACCACTTTTTTCGCTTTGTGATAGATGGCGATGTAATAGTCAAAATGGTCCAAAGGCTCTGAGCACTATGCGACTTAACTTCTGAGGTCATCAGTCGCCTGGAACTTAGAACTAATTAAACCTAACTAACCTAAGGACATCACACACATCCATGCCCGAGGCAGGATTCGAACCTGCGACCGTAGCGGTAGCTCGGCTCCAGACTGTAGCGCTTAGAACCGCACGGCCACTCCGGCCGGCTGTAATAGCCAAAAACGTATAAGTACGTGGTATCACGTAACATTCGGCCAGTGTGGACGGTATTTGCTTCGTGATACATTACCCGTGTTAAAATGGACCGTTTACCAATTGCGGAAAAGGTCGATATCTTGTATGGCTACTGTGCTCAAAATGCCCAACGGGCGTGTGCTATGCATGCTGCTCGGTATCCTGTACGACATCATCCAAGTGTCCGGACCGTTCGCCGGATAGTTACGTTATTTAAGGAAACAGGAAGTGCTCAGCCACATGTGAAACGTCATCCACGACCTGCAACAAATCATGATGCCTAAGTAGGTGTTTTAGCTGCTGTCGCGGCTAATCCGCGAATCAGTAGCAGACAAATTGCTCGAGAATCGGGAATCTCAAAAACTTCGGTGTTGAGAATGCTACATCAACATCGATTGCACCCGTACCATATTTCTATGCACCAGGAATTGCATGGCGAATACTTTGAACGTCGTGTACAGTTCTGCCACTGGGCACAAAAGAAGTTACGGGACGATGACAGATTTTTTGCACGCATTCTATTGAGCAACGAAGCGTCATTCACCAACAGCGGTAACGTAAACTGGCATAATATGCACTATTTGGCAACGGAAAATCCACCATGGCGGTGACAAGTGTAACATCAGCCACCTTGGCAGGTTAATGTATGGTGCGCCATTATGGGAGGAAGGATAATTGGCCCCCATTTTAACGATGGCAATCTGAATGGTGCAATGTATGCTGATTTCCTACGAAATGTTCTACCGATGTTACTACAAGATGTTTCACTGCATGGCAGAATGGCGATGTGCTTCCAATATGATGGATGTCCGACACATAGTTCGCGTGCGGTTAAAGCGGTATTGAATAGCATATTTCATGGCAGGTGGATTGGTCGTCGAAGTACCATACCATGGCTCGCACTTACACCGGATCTGACGTCCCCGGATTTCTTTCTGTGAGGAAAGTTCAACGATATTTGCTATCGTGATCCACCGACAACGCCTGACGACATGCGTCAGCGCATTGTCAATGCATGTGCGAACATTACGGAAGGCGAACTACTCGCTATTGAGAGGAATGTCGTTACACGTATTGCCAAATGCACTGAGGTTGACGGACATCATTTTGAGCATTTATTGCATTAATATAGTATTTACAGGTAATCACGCTGTAACAGCATGCGTTCTTAGAAATGATAAGTTCGCAAAGATACATGTATCACATTGGAACAACCGAATTAGAATGTTCGAACGTACCTACGTTCTGTATTTTAATTTAAAAAACCTACCTGTTACCAGCTGTCCGTCCAAAATTGTGAGCCATATGTTTGTGACTATTACAGCGACATCTATCACAAAGCGAAAAAGTGGTCCAACTAAAACATTCATATTTCTTTACGTACTACACGAATATGTAATAAAAGTGGGGGTTCCTATTAAAAAAAAAAACGCAGTTGATATCCGTTTGACCTTTGGCAGTGCCATCTACCGGGCCAACCATAGCGCCATCTGGTTTGCCCCTTCAAACCTGACGAGTTTCGTTCTTTGTAGTTTTTTCGTTTGACGCTTATTTCGTGAGATATTTGGCCCGGTCACGATCAGTGGACCACCCTGTATATACACTCCTGGAAATGGAAAAAAGAACACATTGACACCGGTGTGTTAGACCCACCATACTTGCTCCGGACACTGCGAGAGGTCTGTACAAGCAATGATCACACGCACGGCACAGCGGACACACCAGGAACCGCGGTGTTGGCCGTCGAATGGAGCTAGCTGCGCAGCATTTGTGCACCGCCGTCGTCAGTGTCAGCCAGTTTGCCGTGGCATACGGAGCTCCATCGCAGTCTTTAACACTGGTAGCATGCCGCGACAGCGTGGACGTGAACCGTATGTGCAGTTGACGGACTTTGAGCGAGGGCGTATAGTGGGCATGCGGGAGGCCGGGTGGACGTACCGCCGAATTGCTCAACACGTGGGGCGTGAGGTCTCCACAGTACATCGATGTTGTCGCCAGTGGTCGGCGGAAGGTGCACGTGCCCGTCGACCTGGGACCGGACAGTAGCGACGCACGGATGCACGCCAAGACCGTAGGATCCTACGCAGTGCCGTAGGGGACCGCACCGCCACTTCCCAGCAAATTAGGGACACTGTTGCTCCTGGGGTATCGGCGAGGACCATTCGCAACCGTCTCCATGAAGCCGGGCTACGGTCCCGCACACCGTTAGGCCGTCTTCCGCTCACGCCCCAACATCGTGCAGCCCGCCTCCAGTGGTGTCGCGACAGGCGTGAATGGAGGGACGAATGGAGACGTGTCGTCTTCAGCGATGAGAGTCGCTTCTGCCTTGGTGCCAGTGATGGTCGTATGCGTGTTTGGCGCCGTGCAGGTGAGCGCCACAATCAGGACTGCATACGACCGAGGCCCACAGGGCCAACACCCGGCATCATGGTGTGGGGAGCGATCTCCTACACTGGCCGTACACCACTGGTGATCGTCGAGGGGACACTGAATAGTGCACGGTACATCCAAACCGTCATCGAACCCATCGTTCTACCATTCCTAGACCGGCAAGGGAACTTGCTGTTCCAACAGGACAATGCACGTCCGCATGTATCCCGTGCCACCCAACGTGCTCTAGAAGGTGTAAGTCAACTACCCTGGCCAGCAAGATCTCCGAATCTGTCCCCCATTGAGCATGTTTGGGACTGGATGAAGCGTCGTCTCACGCGGTCTGCACGTCCAGCACGAACGCTGGTCCAACTGAGGCGCCAGGTGGAAATGGCATGGCAAGCCATTCCACAGGACTACATCCAGCATCTCTACGATCGTCTCCATGGGAGAATAGCAGCCTGCATTGCTGCGAAAGGTGGATATACACTGTACTAGTGCCGACATTGTGCATGCTCTGTTGCCTGTGTCTATGTGCCTGTGGTTCTGTCAGTGTGATCATGTGATGTATCTGACCCCAGGAATGTGTCAATAAAGTTTCCCCTTCCTGGGACAATGAATTCACGGTGTTCTTATTTCAATTTCCAGGAGTGTATTATATTGGTGACAGTAAGATAGTTCCACAGCGTGTCGTGAGCGCCTCAACAGTGTTCCCTGAAAAGAACTTCGTCCCTCCAGGGATCCCCATTTGAATTCCCTGAGTATTTCTGTCGATCGGACCTACCGACAACAAATCCCGTAGCCCAGTCTCTGATTTGTCTCGATGTCCTTCTTTAATCTGACCTAGTAGGGATCCAAGTCGAGCTGTACAGAAGAATGTGTAGACACAAATATTATGTACGCTGTCTCCTTTATAGACGAGCTCCACTCTTCGGGAATTCCCTCAATAAACTGGAGTCGACCAGTCGCCTTCTCCACAACTGACGTAAGACCGTCGTTCCATCGCATATCGCAATGCAGCGTTATGCCTGGATACTTACTAGACGTGACTGAGTGAAGGAGCACACCACTAGTACTGCATCCGTACGTTACAGGACTGTTCTTCCTGCCCATTTGCATTAATGTACATTTTTCACATTTAGAACAAGCTACCATTCATAAAATCAAATAGAAGTTATATCGAAAACATGATGTAGCCTCGCACAGTCGCTCAACGATGACACTTTCCGGTACACTGTAGCGTCACTCGTAACTGTGGGCATAACTGCACGCATGGTTAAATTTAAGTGGTAGAGTCGTCCTACCTCCAAAAGAATATATGGAAACGATAGCAGTAAATCCGAGGAAATGGCTGGATATCAAAACTGGACCTTAGCCATGCGAAGAGCTGCAACAATAGAAAGACGAAACATTGGCGATCTGTTCATTACATTATTCCTAATACAATGCCCGACAAGAATGTTGCTCATAAAGAAGGGGAGAAGCAGACGAAAAGAAACTTTATGGGCTCGGAAGGCATGTGCAGTGATTAGAAAATAGAGATAAATTGCAGGCAACATGGCAGCATGACACCACTCATCAGTGTGACGCTGCAGTCCATTTGTCCTGGATGTATGGACTGATTCGACTGACAAAGATGTCTTGAAGACGTTGTGTCCTCTCCTGCAACTCTTGGAGCACAACTGCTGTATCTTATCCTTGATATCCTACAGACTAACACTGGGATGCTGTTGATGTACGAGCTGTTCCGCACATGTTCTGTCGGGAAGAGATCTAGGGATCTCGCTGGCCACATGAGTACCTCCAAGTCACGCAGACAATTCACAGCGAAACTTGTCCATGTGCTGAGGATTTTTGTCCTGTTGACAAATGGCACTTCGGTACTGTACCGCATGTGGACTCAGGACGTCTATGACGTACCACAGTGCCGTCAGTCTAAGCATGGGACGATAATTACCTAGTCTCACTGCTGCTAGTTTCCGACAAAAGATGCCGGCGAACACAAAACGTTGCAGGCAGTACGTTAGTTGCTCTTGGATGCCAGGCTCAGATATGAAGGGAACTGATGCAGAGTACAAGGATCCAACCTTCTGGTGGTTAGACGTGTTCGACCGGAACCTTGACGATGAGTATGCTTGACCTCGTGTTCCCATGCAGTCCTACATCGAGGCACCACCACATCTGAACACTCCACAAATCTGGACATCGCATGATTCGAACATCCGGTGCGATTGAGTCCCACAATGAAACTCCTTTCAAACTCTACCACGTGGGGTTGACATTGACTCTCATGAGTACGCAGCACCTCCGTGTCCTTCGTAGTAATCAGTCAACATTTAACTCTTTTTCGAGGTCTTACTAGACATAATAACAACACGAAGAACGCTGATGCACACCTGTCAAAGAGGACTGCAACTTTAATCATTTACGAGGGTTGGAACTTTGATAGCGGCAACTATTTATTTACAGCTCATAGAAAATAGATACGCGTTTCAAAGTTCTAATAACCTTCAAAGTAGTCACCAGCATTATGTATAACCCGTTGTCAGCGATGTGGAAGTCGGCGCGGTGTATTGCCCGACGAATTTGTACCAGTTCTGAAGCGAACGCCGTGAAGTGTTTTCTTCAGTTTAGAAATCGAGTTGAACTCACGAGGGCTTAAGTCAGGAGAGTGTAGTAGGTCGTATAGCACTTAGCAGCCCGATCAGTCAAACAAATCAGTAACAGCTTGCACTGTACGCGCTTGAGCATTGTCCTGCAAAATAATGGTCAGGTCCTGCAGAAAGTGTCATCACTTCTGTCTCTAAGCTGGTCCTAGGCTGTGTTCCAAAAATGAACAGCTTAGAGACAGAAGTGATGACACTTTCTGCAGGACCTGACCATCATTTTGCAGGACAATTCTCAAGCACGTACATTTGTTTGACTGATGGGGCTGCTAAGAGCTATACCATCTTCTGCACTCACTTGACTTGATACCACGTGAGTTCAACTCGATTTTTAAACTGAAGGAAACAATTAACGGCATTTGCTTCAGAACTGCTCAAATTCGTCACGCAATAGACCGCGGCGCTCGAACTGTCAACACAACTGGCACTGCTAAGAGTATTCTACGACTTCCACGTCGCTGACAACGGGTTATACATAATGCCGGTGACTACTTTGAAGGTTAATAAATGAGACACTTATCTATTTTGTACAAGCTGCATATAAATTAAATAAATAGTTGCCACTATTAAAGTTTCAACCCTCGTACATACGCTCCGATGGCCAGTATGTCTTTGTATACATAGTTACAATTACATCCGACAATGTATTCTGGCTGCTTCACTTTTTCTGTCTGGTAGCGTACATGCAGATAACTTCCTCGCCAATCAGTCCGCAAAATAAAACTGTACCAAAATCCCACCGCATATACCCAGCTTATGTTTTAAACCTCTCTACTTTGCCCATCATCAGTTATCTTCCTGCACAGAGAACGAAACTAATCCACTACTATTAATGTCTCACTTCCTAATGCCATTCCCTCAGCATCACCGAAGTTAATTTCACAAAATTATTTTTGTTGAACATCTTATAAACTCCTCTCAAGACACTACCCATCCCATTCAACAGTTCTTTCAACTCCTTTGGTGTCTCTGACAGAATTACAGTGCCATCGAATAACTCCAGAGTGTTATTTCTTCTCCCAGAACTTTAAGTCGCTTTCCAAAGTTTCCCTGGTTTACTTTACTGATTGCTCAATGTACAGATTGAATAACACTTGGCTTATGCTACAACCCTCTCTCAGTCTCTTCTCAACCACTTTTCCCCTTTAATGTCCTCCGAAGCTTATAACTGCAGTCCGGTTTCTGTACGAGTTGCAAAGAACCTTCACCCCTCTTACCTTCAGAGGTTCAAAGAGTTTGTTGCAGTCACATTATCAAATACTTTCTCTAAATTTAAAAGTTCTGTAAGAACTTCTAAGATAAGTCGTAAGATCAGCATTGCCTCGCGAGTTTGTACATTTCTTCGGAACTGAAACTGATCTTCCATGAGGCTGGATTCCAACACCTTTCCTACTGTAAATAATTGGTGTCAGTATTTTGCAACCATGACATACTAAACTGATGGTTCTGTAGGATTCCCATCTCTCAGTAAATGCCTAATTTGGAACTGGAATTACTATATTCATTCTTAAATCGGAGGACGTGCCCGTCCCATACTGTCTCGTACACAAGGTGGACTAGCTTTGTCATGACTAGTTCTCCCAAGGATATAAATAATTCTGATAGAATGTTGTCTGTTCCAGGGGATTTGTTTCCGTTTCCAGAGCTGTCAGATTATTGTCTAAGCATCATATCTCCCACCTTAACTTCATTCGCTTGCTCTTTTCTCTAAATATTTCTTTGCTTCTCCTATACCCTGCATCTATCTTTTCCATAGTCAAGCACGCTTTTGCAGCCTTTATTTCTCGCCTAGCCATTTAAGCTTCGCTAGCTTGCACCTCCTGTCAGTGTAATTTTTTACGGCTGTGTTCTTCTCGTCTGCTTCATTTGCTGTATTTTTGTATTTTCTCCTTTTGTCAATTAAAATGATATAGTTCTCAGAAGAAGCAGACCTCGTTTTAATGTGAAGTAATGAGCAATCCCACGTCTACAAATGAAGTATTAAATTTTTCTATGATTTCGACACTATCCTGAACGTCCAGGTGACTTGGACCATTCCTGTTGTCTCTGTACTTCCACCCCAACCAAACGGCCATTATCATACGTGTTACGAATGCTATTTCTTTCTGTTCCGCCGACTTAATGCGGATCAACTAACAAACTAATAAAAGGAGAATCTCAATGACCGAACACATATTACATAAACGAACTGTACCAGAAAAGAATGGTTGAAAATGGAAGAGGGGCTGCTAAATTTTGGCATGCCTAGAAAAAACAGAGGTGGACGGTAGTACTGTGTTAACGGATTTTTCCGTCACTTCTTCATAGTACAACGTAATTGTAAATGAAAAGCACAATTTTTTGTTTTATATGATTTATTTATTTATTTAATCAGTGGTAGTCTCACAGTACCATTATTAGACTATAAATGATTGTCAACGTGAGAGAAGTTTCATCACTGGAAAAGATGATACACATCTAGACTCAGGCAGGAACACACAGAAAATTTACTATGTTCGTGCCTCATTAAACATTAACATTCAAAATTTCGTTGCTGGGGGCAAAATACCAGGTAAGTAAAATTTTCAGAGGAAATAAGCAGGAAAGTCATGATTGATTCATGTGGCCACGAGAGAGCAGAGGAAACAAAATACTAATGAAAAGAATGTGGCTGACTGCAAAGAGTTTGCAAAACATGCATTCCTGCCAAATATAGCAGCTAATGAGGCTAGCTTTAAGCTTCCACTTTTGATGTATCTGTTCAGTACCTATGTTGTTGCAACAGGCGAATCCTTTTTTTACGTTTGATCTCAAGGCTTTGTTAAAAAGGTTGTAAATGAAGTAAGATCATCACTTTTTCATTTTATTAGTCATGTCTTTGGTGAGGACACTGTGTAGCGCTATACGGAGTGGGCACGAGGAACGGTCAAGATTCAGGAGTATGACAGGAACGACCATTCTAAGCGAAAATGTCTGGTACACGTGGGGAGTAAAATGCTTACCTTAAGAGTTATGAGCAGAGAGAGATGTGTTTCACATAACAATGACGATCAAGTGGTCATAGCTCCTAAGGGGTGCTCTTTAGAGTCTATGTTCGGTGGACATACACTCCTGGAAATGGAAAAAAGAACACATTGACACCGGTGTGTCAGACCCACCATACTTGCTCCGGACACTGCGAGAGGGCTGTACAAGCAATGATCACACGCACGGCACAGCGGACACACCAGGAACCGCGGTGTTGGCCGTCGAATGGCGCTAGCTGCGCAGCATTTGTGCACCGCCGCCGTCAGTGTCAGCCAGTTTGCCGTGGCATACGGAGCTCCATCGCAGTCTTTAACACTGGTAGCATGCCGCGACAGCGTGGACGTGAACCGTATGTGCAGTTGACGGACTTTGAGCGAGGGCGTATAGTGGGCATGCGGGAGGCCGGGTGGACGTACCGCCGAATTGCTCAACACGTGGGGCGTGAGGTCTCCACAGTACATCGATGTTGTCGCCAGTGGTCGGCGGAAGGTGCACGTGCCCGTCGACCTGGGACCGGACCGCAGCGACGCACGGATGCACGCCAAGACCGTAGGATCCTACGCAGTGCCGTAGGGGACCGCACCGCCACTTCCCAGCAAATTAGGGACACTGTTGCTCCTGGGGTATCGGCGAGGACCATTCGCAACCGTCTCCATGAAGCTGGGCTACGGTCCCGCACACCGTTAGGCCGTCTTCCGCTCACGCCCCAACATCGTGCAGCCCGCCTCCAGTGGTGTCGCGACAGGCGTGAATGGAGGGACGAATGGAGACGTGTCGTCTTCAGCGATGAGAGTCGCTTCTGCCTTGGTGCCAATGATGGTCGTATGCGTGTTTGGCGCCGTGCAGGTGAGCGCCACAATCAGGACTGCATACGACCGAGGCACACAGGGCCAACACCCGGCATCATGGTGTGGGGAGCGATCTCCTACACTGGCCGTACACCACTGGTGATCGTCGAGGGGACACTGAATAGTGCACGGTACATCCAAACCGTCATCGAACCCATCGTTCTACCATTCCTAGACCGGCAAGGGAACTTGCTGTTCCAACAGGACAATGCACGTCCGCATGTATCCCGTGCCACCCAACGTGCTCTAGAAGGTGTAAGTCAACTACCCTGGCCAGAAAGATCTCCGGATCTGTCCCCCATTGAGCATGTTTGGGACTGGATGAAGCGTCGTCTCACGCGGTCTGCACGTCCAGCACGAACGCTGGTCCAACTGAGGCGCCAGGTGGAAATGGCATGGCAAGCCGTTCCACAGGACTACATCCAGCATCTCTACGATCGTCTCCATGGGAGAATAGCAGCCTGCATTGCTGCGAAAGGTGGATATACACTGTACTAGTGCCGACATTGTGCATGCTCTGTTGCCTGTGTCTATGTGCCTGTGGTTCTGTCAGTGTGATCATGTGATGTATGTGACCCCAGGAATGTGTCAATAAAGTTTCCCCTTCCTGGGACAATGAATTCACGGTGTTCTTATTTCAATTTCCAGGAGTGTATTTTTCTTGTTCTGGTCCATACTACCAAATATGGAAAGCAAAAAGCTTGCAAATAGAAGAGCTTTGTTTCACAATGTGGATGATGAAGTGCTCATATCTCTTAAGGTACGCATTTTGAGCCCATGTTTACTGTACACTTTTGCTTCGAATGACCCTGCGTGTCTTACCGTCGAACCTTAACCGCTCCCCTGGAACATCCTGTGTACTCACATTTTGTGATTCTGCTAGTCGTCAAAATAAAAACTTCACTGTTTCCCCCTTTATTCTTTCTGTAAGTCCCAAATTAGTGGTTTGAAGAAAAGATTTACATTCCTTGTGCGTGGCCATTCGTAATTACAGTGCGATAAAATTGTTGGATTATGGAACTCAAAGACACTGGCGGAAAGACCTGAAGACTTCAGGGAAATGATCGAAGCATCCAGATTTAAGCCACCCCTTTTGACTGTGATCAGTGCTGACCAAGAGATGGAAAACAGTGTTGCATTCAAAGAACACTGCAAAATGCCCTCACCAAACTCAGCCTACTGAGATGATATCATCTGACTGCAACCACTGCAATATGATCGAGTATCAAACGACTTATCGCGAGCAGTGCAGACTGGCATCATAGGGACAACGTGACAATGTCAGCCAGTGGATGGGCTGTTTGGACTGCCGATATCTGCTTACGATGGTGTGTTTAACTTCAGTATTCCTTGCTTGTCTAGTGCACAATAGTTTTCCAGTCATCTTGCATTCGCTGTAATGTAACTTGAACAATTACATTCGTTAGTCTAGATCTCCTTCCAATCTCAAAGCTAAAATACATGATACGAGTACTGTCGCTATATTGTCACAACTAAAAATTCATTTATTCGTAATTAGTATGGAATTTTTCCTTCAGTTTCGCTTGACTCACCTGTTTCTTTCCGCTGTGACTACAGTTCAAACATTAAAATTGCTTTTTCTGTAGTTTTCGAAAAATTAACATATCGGTTCTTTCTCCTGATCATTTGTTAAATAATAACTGGCTGATGTAATAGATATAAGAGAATATCAAACGTCATTTAATAATACACTACTGGCCATTAACATTGCTACACCAAGAAGAAATGCCGATGATAAACGGCTATTCATTGGACAAATATATTATACTACAACTGAAATGTCATTACATTTTCACGCACTTTGGGTGCACAGATCCTTAGAAATCAGTACCTATAACAACCACCTCTGACCGTAATAACGGCCATGATACGCCTGAGCATTGAGTCAAACAAAGCTTGGATGGCGTGTACATATACAGCTGCCCATGCAGCTTCAACACGATACCACAGTTCATCAAGAGTAGTGACTGGCGTATTGTGACGAGCCAGTTGCTCGGCCACCATTGACCAGACGTTTTCAGCTGGTGAGAGATCTCGAGAATGTGCTAGCCAGGGCAGCAGTCGAACATTTTCTGTATCCAGAAATGTCCGTACAGGACCTGCAACATGTGGTCGTGCATTATCCTGCTGAAATGTAGGGTATCGCAGGGATCTAATGAAGGGTAGAGCCACGGGTCGTAACACATCTGAAATGTCCACTGTTCAAAGTGCCGTCAATGCGAACAAGAGGTGACCGAGACGTGTAATCAGTGGCACCCCACACCATAACGCCGGGTGATACGCCAGTACGGCCATGACGAATACATGCTTCAAATGTGCGTTTACCGCGATGTCGCCAAACACGAGTGCGACCATCATGATGCTGTAAACAGAACCTAGATTCATCTGAAAAAATGACATTTTGCCATTCGTGCACCCAGGTTCGTCGTTGAGTACACCATCGCAGGCGCTCCTGTCTGTGATGCAGCGTCGAGGGTAAGCGTAACCGTGGTCTCCAAGCTGATAGTCCGTGCTGCTGCAAACGTCGTCGAACTGTTCGTGCAGATCGTTGTTGTCTTGCAAATGTCCCCATGTGTTGACTCAGGGAGCGAGACGTGGCTGCACGATCGGCTACAGCCATGGGGATAAAATGCCTGTCATCTCGACTGCTAGTGATACGAGGTCGTTGGGATCCAGCTCGGCGTACCGTATTACCCTCCTGAACCCACCGAGTTCATATTCTGCGAACAGTCATTTGATCTCGACCAACGCGAGCAGCAGTGTCGCGATACGATAAACCGCAATCGCGATAGGCTACAATCCTACCTTTGTCAGATCCGGAACCGTGATGGTACGCATTTCTTCTCTTTACACGAGGCATCACAAAAACGTTTCACCAGAGAACGCCGCTCAGCTGCTGTTTGCGTATGAGAAATCGGTTGGAAACTTTCTTCATGTCAGCACGTTGCAGGTGTCGCCACCGGCGCCAACCTTGCGTGAATGCTCTGAAAAACTAATCATCTGCATATCACAGCATCTTCTTCTTGTCGGTTAAATTTCGCGTCTGTAGCACGTCATCCTCGTAGTGTAGCAATTTTAATGGCCAGTAGTGTACATTGTATTAATGAATTGTATCAGTGCTGTTGAACTTCACAACGTAATACTTTCATGAGCCCTGTGTAGTAGTGCCACCTGGGAGTTTTCACCAAATGTTCGACGAGTAGAGTCAGTCAAATGGTTCAAATGGCTCTGAGCACTATGGGACTCAACTGCTGAGGTCATAAGTGTCCTAGAACTTAGAACTACTTAAACCTAGCTAACATAAGGACATCACACACATCCATGCCCGAGGCAGGATTCGAACCCGCGACCGTAGCGGTCGCGCTGTTCCGGACTGTAGCGCCTAGAACCGCTTGGCCATTCCGGCCGACAGAGTTAGTCAGTTTGCACTCAGATGTCATAACGCAATGTAGATCAAATACTTTGTATCCATGTTTGCCAAATTCAGTTAGGTTTTACATGTGAATGTGTTGTATGTATTGTAGTGAGTTCTACCTCTCTTTGATTTTTACGATATGCATTTCAGATAAATATACCAATGTTTTTCTCGGGTTACGTTTCACGTATTTCTCTTGTAGAGCCTTTGAGAATGGCGGAAGGCCGAAACGCGCAAGGCAGAATAAAATTAATGAATACAGTGGTCAAGACTAGCATCAATTTTTGAGTGCATTATAAATGGCCGTAACATCTCACAAAGCATACATGCATTTTGCTGCTTAGTTGAAATAAGCGGTAAGATTGAAGAAATATTCTGTTTTGTCACAGCGCACCGATTTATGTTCATTCACACATACATTTTTCTCAAATAAGTTGCAGTTAAAGAAAGAACAGTGGTTAATGTTAGTGTACTTGTACATTGAGCCTCGGAGAGAGTAATTGTGGTATCATCGTAATAACATCTGGATGTTACATGAGCTGATTAATTATCTACGCTACAGAAAACTAGTCGTCATAATTTATACATTTCGCAGACCGCAGTATGCGCCGACGTAAAGCAACTGCGCTTTCACTACTGAGAAGAACACCGCGAGATACCAGGACGCCGGATGATTACGTCACAGAGCGCGGGGCGCATGATTGCCTACTAACGCCTGCACGGTGAGTAATCTTGTCACGTGCTGTGTTAGAACGGCAGTGGATTAATTTGTGTGTTTAAAGCAGTAATGGCCCTTCCGCTGAATTGTTTATCGAAGACAAAAACTCACTCTTTTGACTCCTATATGACCTTGTATGTAAATAACAACTGCAAAAATGAACATCGGCACAGCCCCCTAACAATATGCTGCACAAATGTATATCAAATCAGCAGTGGGCAAACAGGCCTACTTCTTACGAAACCAAAAGCGATGTTTCTATTTTCTGGGACTGTAATTCTTTCCGATAGGATCTCTGTGGGTTTTCGCAATTCCCTAACGTAGGAGGCTAGTTGATCACGATTACGATGTTGTCGTAGCAACGGGGCGACAAGACTTATAAATAATAATCGGCAGTTGCACTCAAAATCCCTTTCGACCAAATATTGAAATATATTCCAGAATATCGCCATATCCTCTGGATATTTGCTCTCAACACAGATTTTATTTCTCAATAACTTATTATTTTTCAAGAAAGTTAATATCATTTCGGCAAAGGCTCGATAGCTGGAATGAGCATTTTAGTTTATTACCGACTATCCGTCCGTTCCGTCATTTACGCCACTGCCAAACGCACGTGCCTTAGAATATCTTTATACTAGGTACACACCAGGAAATAAAGTAAGTGGCAATTAGACAGGCATGCACAAAAAGTAAATCATGTTAATTTTGAAATGTCCCCTGTGTAAAATTGTGTATAACTGTGCTGGTAAACCTCTTACGTTATTTGTTTTTCTAACAGCTGAGAAATACTGAACGTACTCAGACATTTCTCTCTTTACTTATTCTGATCAACACTAAACTGACACACAATATTTTTTGCGCAACGCAATCTAACTTTCAATAATCCCCACAAAAGAATGGCCCTGACTAAAAATAACATATACCTTTCATGAATCACTTACCTCACAAAAATCTTGGTTACTCGAACTACTGCAACACAGCTAGAGCCAAAACTGCCAGCTATATAACAGATTTTAACTACTGAAGGCACTAACTACTGATAGGCATGGTTAGAAAATGAAAGATTTTGATAGAGAGCAAACAATGTATTTACCTTAATAGTGTTCAAAAGTCATCATATATATATATATATATATATATATATATATATATATATATATATATATATATATATCAATTCATGACATCCATCTTTACACATTTCCTTTTTCTGGTGGACACACGTCCAGATCGTCCGTTCTCAAAATTCTGGCATCTCTCTCTCCACATCCACCACTACTGGCGGCTCACCTCCAACAGTCCAACGCTACGTGCTGTTCCCATCCTACTGCCCAACACTACACAAGCGAATATTCCAACAGTGAGTCCATCCAGCCACAGACTGCCCACAGCACAGTCAGCGATTTTCATACAGAGCACTACGTGGCGTTACCAACATAAAAACCTAAACATCCTACTTAAAATTTGTTATTTTTGTCCTGGTTAAAAAAAAAAAAGAAAGAAAAGACACAGTCGTACTGCATCGTTGGATGCGAATCCGCGAAGGGGAAACTATGAATAATGTACGAGGTGTGGCTAGAAAAAAACCGGACTAGTACTGGTGAAACAATAAAACGAATGCAATAAGGCTGAAAGTCGCGTGGCCTGTCACGTGACTCTCGCTCCGCCTACTGCTCGAGTTTCATCTGCCTCCTGCACTCAGTCTGCCCGTGGCGTCTGTTTTAAGTAGTTGACGTTTTGTCTGTGCGTCGAAAAATGTTGAGTGTACAGAAAGAACAGCGTGTTAACAACAAATTTTGTTTCAAACTAGGAAAATCTGCAAGTGAAACGTTTGTAATGTTACAACAAGTGTACGGCGATGATTGTTTATCGCGAACACAAGTGTTTGAGTGGTTTAAACGATTTAAAGATGGCCGCGAAGACACCAGTGATGACACTCGCACTGGCAGACCATTGTCAGCAAAAACTGATGCAAACATTGAAAAAATCGGTAAACTTGTTCGACAATTTCCTTGTCAGCTCCTGTTAACTCAGACACTGCTCTGATTATTAAACGGCGATCTTGTCGAACAAGTTTACCGATTTTTTCAATGTTTGCATCAGTTTTTGCTGACAATGGTCTGCCAGTGCGAGTGTCATCACTGGTGTCTTCGCGGCCATCTTTAAATCGTTTAAACCACTCAAACACTTGTGTTCGCGATAAACAATCATCGCCGTACACTTGTTGTAACATTACAAACGTTTCACTTGCAGATTTTCCTAGTTTGAAACAAAATTTGATGTTAACACGCTGTTCTTTCTGTACACTCAACATTTTCCGACGCACAGACAAAACGTCAACTACTTAAAACAGACGCCACGGGCAGACTGAGTGCAGGAGGCAGATGAAACTCGAGCAGTAGGCGGAGCGAGAGTCACGTGACAGGCCACGCGACTTTCAGCCTTATTGCCTTCGTTTTATTGTTTCACCAGTACTAGTCCGGTTTTTTTCTAGCCACACCTCGTAAGTTAGGCAGATGCGTAGCAAAACAATCCTGTAATGTTTGAATACAGTGTTAGTGGTGCGCTGTCTGACGCAGTCAAGTCGACTAAATATCTAGGCGCAACGTTGTGGAGCGAAATTAGAGAGGGATCGAGCGGATGACGCCTCTGCACGATGTCAGGAACCGTATGGAAGCTCTCGTGGCGCTAAGAAAACACGATTATTCAGTAAATCGTTTATTTCGACAACTCTTACAGAGGGTGGTGTACTGTTGGCCGTAGCTGCCTCCTGCCCTGGCCACGGACAGACTTCCGGTGTTGGACGCTGCGCCAGTCCTTGTGCCTGCTTCCTTGCGAGACGTCGTTCCTCTAGCGTCGACACGGATGCTTGGCCTAGCCTGGTACAGCATGGAGAGCTACTACCGGCTGAGGGAGTGCGCTCGATCCCACTCCGTGCCTCTTTTTCCCTGGACCACGCCATCTGCGGTGTGGTGTAGGCGGCAGGAGTTGAACCCAGTACTGCCGGTCTAGTAGGCCCCGCTTAGGCGTACCGGACGGTGATGCGCCAGGAACCCTCGTCGTCATCTTCCGTCCCACACTCGGAGAGTACAGCATCTGGTACTGCACTGTTGTTGGTGGTTCGTCAGCTCTCCCACAGCTGTGGTTCGTGTGAGACTTGTTTGTCAGTGGAGTTCAGCTCTGCGGCACCCCACGCCTGGCTGGTACTGCGCTGGCTCAGCTAAGACTTACTAAAACATATGGTCATAGTACGGAATGTTTTCGACAAGGACTCCGTCGTTCCCATTGACCTGAACTGTTCTTCTCTACTTGGAGCTGGGTCTCCGGTATTTAAAAAGTGTAAGTAGGCTGTTTAGGTTTTTTTTATTGGTAATGCCACCTCTGTATAAAAATCACTGGCTGTGCTGTGTGCAGTCTGTGGCTGCTTTGCATTGCTGTAATACTCGCCATTGTAGTGTTAGGCAGCTGGCTGTGAACAGCGCGTAGCGTTGCGCAGTTGGAGGTGAGCCGCCAGCAGTGGTGGATGTGGGGAGAGAGATGGCGGAGTTTTAAAATTTGTCATGAACTGCTATATATATTATGACTATTGAGGTAAATACATTGTTTGTTCTCTATCAAAATCTTTCATTTGCTAACTATGCCTATCAGTAGTTAGTGCCTTCAGTAGTTTGAATCTTTTATTTAGCTGGCAGTAGTGGCGCTCGCTGTATTGCAGTAGCTTGAGTAGCGAAGATTTTTGTGAGGTAAGTGATTTGTGAAAGGTATAGTTTAATGTTAGTCAGGGCCCATTCTTTTGTAGGGATTATTGAAAGTCAGATTGCGTTGCGCTAACAAAATATTGTGTGTCAGTTTAAGCACAGTCATGTATAATTGTTATAAGGGGACGTTTCAAAAGCTCTTCGCAATTCTGTGATGCGCGGTTTACTAGCGATGACCGCATGTGTCCTCGGTATTCTGTTATCCTTGCTGTAACTCTCTCTTAGCAGCTAGTTAAATTGGTCTGTGAGTGTTTCCCCAGCCGCGTCTAATGCTTCTTACGGCATCTCGCCGCGGGAACGAGCGTGCGTCTTATTTTGCTTAGGCGCTGTCCTTTTCTGTTTTCCCGCTGCGTGTGCTCTCTCCCTCAATCAGCTACTGCAGAGTTGCAGACTGTGCTTCCCGTCTGTCTTGCATCACCGTTCTTCCTGGTCCACCGCTAATCATGGCGTAACCACCCTATCTTACGTCAAGGACCGGCCGCTGTGGCCGAGTCGTTCTAGGCGCTTCAGTCCGGAACCACGCGGTTGCTACAGTGGCAGGTTCGGATCCTGCCTCGGCCATGGATGTGAGTGATCTCCTTAGGTTAGTTAGGTTTAAGATGACCTCAGATGTTTAATTCCATAGTGTTTAGAGCCATTTGATCCATTTCTTCTTTTTATACGCCACCGTGATTGAACTCCTTTACAAATTTTATAACTTTGAACCCGTATTACTCTGTGTCACAACAATATGAAATGGAGTATAAGCGTGAGGTAGACTGTAGGGAATCCGAATGGTCGACTTCGGTGTACTGGGAGAATTTTAGGGAAGTACGCCTCACGTATAAAGGAGACCGCGTATATAACATATTCTTGAATATTGACGGAGTGTTTGAGATCCCCACGTGGTCATATTAAAGGAAGTCATCGAATCAAACTCGTGGTGCGTGATTTACTACCGGTAGGTTCGATCAACAGGCAAGTGTTGCGGAGATGCGTCTAGGACTCAACTGGGAATCCATAGACGGAAGACCATGTTCTTTCCGCTAAACACTACTGAGGGAGACTTAGAGAACCAGCTGACAGTAGAACGTACTATTGCTGCCAACGAACATTTTGCGTAACGGCCGCAAAGACATTAGGACTCTTACGGAGGCGTACAGAAAATCTTTTTTTATCCTCATTCAATTTGCGAGTGGAATAGGAAAGGAAATAGCTCGCAATCGTGTAAGGTACCTTCCGCAATACACCGTACGATGCCTTCAGACGTATGTGTATAGAGGTAAAGTACATTGACGAAAATATGGTAACACTAAAACACATCACATTATATGCCTAATACGCTGTAGGAAAGAAGTTGGCATTCAAACAGCTTCGAATCGTATTAAAATGGAAAAATAAACGTCCTGTGCAGTTCTCAAAGGGATCTTATACGAAACTAATTAGCTGGATGAGCTGTTTTAGGTAGAGATCTACTATCCAATAGTGATGTAAAGATTTTAGCCGGACCGGGAATCGAAACTGGATTTCCTGCTAACCTCGAGCGTTCTCCTTAACCACTTACACTATCCGTGCACGACGGAATCTTCCATATATCACACTATCTACATCCTTATCCCGTAGACTACTGAATTCACCACGTTCTGCTCGCAATATTACTTGCAAAACCACGACAGGTAGAACGAGATGGTGAAGAATGGAGACCAATGTCATCGTGCGCCCATCTACACAACTGGCCATTAAAATTACTACACCACGAAGATGACGTGCTACAGACGCGAAATTTTATCGACAGGGAGAAGATGCTGTGATATGCAAACGATTAGCTTTTCAGAGCATTCACACAGGTTGGGGCCGGTGGCGACACCTACAACGTGCTGACATGAGGACAGTTTCCAACCGATTTCCGTACACAAAAAGCAGCTGACCGGCGTTGCCTGGTGAAACGATGTTCTGATGCCATGCCTCGCTCGTGTAAGGAAGAGAAATGCGTACCGTTTCCGAAATTGATAAAGGTCGGATTGTAGCCTATCGCGACTGCGGTTTATCGTATACGACATTACCGGTCGCGTTGGTAGAGATCCAATGACTGTTAGCAGAATATGGAATCGGAGGGTTCAGGAGGGCAATACGCAACGACTTGCTGGATCCCAACGGCCTCGCGTCACTAGCAGTCGAAATGACAGACATCTTATCCGCATGGGTGTAACAATCGTGCAGCCACGTTTCGATCCCTGAGTCAACAGATGGGGACGTTTGCAAGACAATAACCATCTGCACGAACAGTTCGAGGACGTTTGCAGCAGCATGGACTATCAGCTCGGAGACCATGGCTGCGGTTCCCCGTGACGCTGCATCACAGGCAGGAGTGCCTGCGATGGTGTATTCAACGACGAACCTCGGTGCACGAATGGCAAAACGTCATTTTTTTCGGGTGAATCTGTTTACAGCATCATGATGGTCGCATCCGTGTTTGGCGACATCGCGGTGAACGCACATTGGAAGCGTGTATCCGTCATCGCCATACTTGCGTATCACCCGGCGTGATGGTATGGGGTGTCATTGGTTACACGTGTCAGTCACCTCTTGTTCACATTGACGGCGCTTTGAACAGTGGACGTTATATTTCAGATGTGTTACGACCCGTGGCTCTACCCTTAATTCGATCCCTGCGAAACCCTACATTTCAGCATGATAATGCACTATCGCATGTTGCAGGTCCTGTACTGGCGTTTCTGGATACAGAAAATGTTCGACTGCTGCCCTGGCCAGTACATTCTCTAGATGTCTCACCAATTGAAAACGTCTGGTCAATGGTGGCCGAGCAATTGGCTCGTCACAATACACCAGTCACCACTGTTGATGAACTGTGGTATCGTGTTGAAGTTGCCTGGCAGCTATACCTGTACACGCCATCCAAGCTCTGTTTGACTCAATCAATGCCCAGGCGTGTCAAGGCCCTTATTACGGCCAGAGGTGGTTGTTCTGGGTACTGATTTCTCAGGATCTATAAAGCCAAATTGCGAGAAAATGTAATCACATGCCAGTTCTAGTATAATGTATTTGTCCAATGAATACCCGTTTATCATCTGCATTTCGTCTTTGTGTAGCAATTTTAATGGCCAGTAGTGTATATCTGTACGTTATACAGCTCACGTCTATTCGCAGTCAGAGAGTTCCGAATTATTTTATACAGCTGTGGTTCGTCAACGGTGTCTGTTCTTTCAGATATGTATTTAAGGAATCTTATACCAATCTCCCTGCAAAATAGTGGGAACTTCAGGTAAGGAAGATGGAGGTGCACAGCGATCACGCACCTTTCTCTGTGACGTAGACCACACAGACTCAATATTACTGAGGTATGATGACTGTGGTGGTCATGGGAGATGTGACAGTTCATCCTCAAACTCAGGAAGCCTGTGTGAACAGGGGCTCTTTCATCTCCGGACGAAGCATCATCATTAGGGAACACACATTGTATATTGTGCTGGACCTAACCATCCAAAATGGCCGCATAACACTTGGCAGTAATGTGACCTTGCAGATCATCCGTGGAGTCAGTGAAATACCTCAGTATCGCTGCCCAAAAATATCAGCGAACCCCCGAAATGTTTCTCTCTGTTGGACATAAACTCGGCCATAAGTTGGAAATAGTGCGCAACAAGTTTCATCAGACCGAATGCTTCCTTTCATTGCTATGTAGTCGAGGTTTTATTGCTTCGGTACTGCGTTTCCCTGTTGCGGCTATTTGCATCACTGATGTGCGATTGTGGAATTTCGCCTCATCCGTGCTGCGATTCCCAGCTTACGGATTACTTTTCGTGTTGCTTTGGTGCTGACGGCGTTTGGGAGTGCCGCATTGAGTGACTTTTGCAGATGTAATTCTCTTATTTTTCGTCACAGTCCTCTTCAGTGACCCTTCACTCAACACTCACTTCCCGTAGCGTTGTGTTTTAGCGGATGATGTTTTACGCTTTCAACGCCTGTGGTATAAATCTTCGATAAGGTGCCTCCTGAAACACTAAACACTTCGGTTACTTTGGTTACGGAGGTACCCGCTATACAAGCGCTTACAATTTATCCACGTTCGAATTCAACACGGATCACTGTTCTGGCCACGACGGACACTTGTAAGATGTTGATGACATTGCACAGATGCCGTGGTCAAATACAACAGCGCAACTTACTGACCTGCCTAGCATTTACATTTATGTGCAAACATGAACTTATTGCCGTGTCTTTGCATCTTTGTCTAACCCCTGTAGATGTTGATGTAGACGTTGCACTTTCAGCTGCCTAATAGGAAAGGGTTGCTTCGTTCGTGCATTGGCATCTTTCTTTGCTATGTATGACAGCAAGTACCTGTTGAAGGTTGACCATAGCTTTGGATGTGTTTATAGCTTGGTGTCGTATTTCTCTTCTGTGACGAGGAAAGAAAAGGGTGAAACTATGTGCCGATACGTAGCCTGCTCCTCTCGAATAGCACCAAAAGGTTGTGTAGTCAAAAGTAACTGGAAGGAGCTTCAGTGGCCAATTCACAGCATGTTAACCTTACTCTGCCATCACAAATCGTCTGTAATATGGTTCAGAACTAATGAATATCAACAAAAAAATAAGTAAATAAAAGAATAAAATTAAAAATGAAAAAATTAAAGAATAAATTAAAGTATAATCAAAATAAACTAGTATACATTATTTTTCATTATTGTCTTTTTTGTGACATTATAAACCAGAAAAAGAAATGTTTTATGAAAAGACCTGTATATATAAAACAGACTGGCTGCACATTAGAACCATAACCATAATTTATAGTTACCACAGTTAGTTACTGCTTGTACAGGGTGATTAAAAAAGAATACCACAACTTTAAAAATGTGTATTTAATGAAAGAAACATAATATAACCTTCTGTTGTACATCATTACAAAGAGTATTTAAAAAGGTTTTTTT
The DNA here is from genome assembly GCF_023898315.1 of Schistocerca nitens. Classification (NCBI taxonomy): domain Eukaryota; kingdom Metazoa; phylum Arthropoda; class Insecta; order Orthoptera; family Acrididae; genus Schistocerca; species Schistocerca nitens. The sequence goes on from NC_064617.1 coordinate 99,692,880, forward strand.
TTCACTCAAAAACAAGTTCAGAGATGTTCAATATGGCCCCCTCCAGTCACACGAGCAATATCAACCCGATACTCCAACTCGTTCCACACTCTCTGTAGCATATCAGGCGTAACAGTTTGGATAGCTGCTGTTATTTCTCGTTTCAAATCATGGTGGCTGGGAGAGGTGGCCGAAACACCATATCCTTAACATACCCCCATAAGAAAAAATCGCAGGGGATAAGATCAGGGCTTCTTGGAGGCCAGTGATGAAGTGCTCTGTCACGGGCTGCCTGGCGGCCGATCCATCGCCTCGGGTAGTTGACGTTCAGGTTTCATAACTAACCTTTTTCGTAGGACTCTCCATACAGTTGACTGTGGAATTTGCAGCTCTCTGCTAGCTCTGCGAGTCGATTTTCCTGGGCTGCGAACAAATGCTTGCTGGATGCGTGCTACATTTTCATCACTCGTTCTCGGCCGTCCAGAACTTTTCCCTTTGCACAAACACCCATTCTCTGTAAACTGTTTATACCAACGTTTAATACACCACCTATCAGGAGGTTTAACACCATACTTCGTTCGAAATGCACGCTGAACAACTGTCGTCGATTCACTTCTGCCGTACTCAATAACACAAAAAGCTTTCTGTTGAGCGGTCGCCATCTTAGCATCAACTGACGCTAACGCCTAGTCAACAGCGCCTCAAGCGAACTAATGTACAACTAAATGAAACTTTATAGCTCCCTTAATTCGTCGACAGCTAGTGCTTAGCTCTGCCTTCTGTCGTTGCAGAGTTTTAAATTCCTAAAGTTGTGGTATTCTTTTTGAATCACCCTGTATAACTACTGTAAGAAATGGCTCTGAGCAGTGTGGGACTTAACTTCTGAGATCATCAGGCCCCTAGAACGTAGAACTACTTAAACCTAACTAACCTAAGGACATCACACGCATCCACGCCCGGGGCAGGATTCGAACCTGCGACCGTAGCGGTCGCGCACTTCCAGTGTGTAGCGCCTAGAACCGCTCGGCCACTCCGGCCGGCTAAGTACTGTACTGTTATTGTCTGCATTAGTGTGAGCTTCTCAATTGTGGGAGTGTAAATAGATTACAGGATTCCGCCGAATTCGTAACAAAAGTGATGATTTATTTACCACAGACTTGGTACCCTTTGTCGGAATAGTACCACTAGTGAATCTGAGTGACGCCTTTCTGCCAAGTTAAATTTTTCTTCTTTTGCCAAAAGACAGCACAGTTTACACAACTTCATCGTCATGCAGCAACATTAAGACGGCAAAGTGGGCATGTAAACCCCTATTTGCTTCTAACAACTGCAGACGGTAAGAGCGTATTTATAGCGTCTCCTTAAAGTCTAAACACAGACGTCACAGGGACCGTCAGTTCCTCTCTAGGCATCCAAACTGATTCCCGGGGGCTGCGTGTGGAAGACTGTCATTGCTCCAATACGTTCTCCACTCACAATTATCGTTCCATATTATTCCCTTTCCGCACAGGTGTACAAAAGGTATACAAAAAAACCCTGTTTCAGTTACTCTTTCACTTGATGTACTATTTGTAACGTATGCGGGAGATGTAGAGGGTGGTAACTGTAGAAGAAAACAAAGAACAGACTATATCCTTGAAAAATGAGTGAAAAATATATCTACACTCCTGGAAATTGAAATAAGAACACCGTGAATTCATTGTCCCAGGAAGGGGAAACTTTATTGACACATTCCTTGGGTCAGATACATCACATGATCACACTGACAGAACCACAGGCACATAGACACAGGCAACAGAGCATGCACAATGTCGGCACTAGTACAGTGTATATCCACCTTTCGCAGCAATGCAGGCTGCTATTCTCCCATGGAGACGATCGTAGAGATGCTGGATGTAGTCCTGTGGAACGGCTTGCCATGCCATTTCCACCTGGCGCCTCAGTTGGACCAGCGTTCATGCTGGACGTGCAGACCGCGTGAGACGACGCTTCATCCAGTCCCAAACATGCTCAATGGGGGACAGATCCCGAGATCTTGCTGGCCAGGGTAGTTGACTTACACCTTCTAGAGCACGTTGGGTGGCACGGGATACATGCGGACGTGCATTGTCCTGTTGGAACAGCAAGTTCCCTTGCCGGTCTAGGAATGGTAGAACGATGGGTTCGATGACGGTTTGGATGTACCGTGCACTATTCAGTGTCCCCTCGACGATCACCAGTGGTGTACGGCCAGTGTAGGAGATCGCTCCCCACACCATGATGCCGGGTGTTGGCCCTGTGTGCCTCGGTCGTATGCAGTCCTGATTGTGGCGCTCACCTGCACGGCGCCAAACACGCATACGACCGTCATTGGCACCAAGGCAGAAGCGACTCTCATCGCTGAAGACGACACGTCTCCATTCGTCCCTCCATTCACGCCTGTCACGACACCACTGGAGGCGGGCTGCACGATGTTGGGGCGTGAGCGGAAGACGGCCTAACGGTGTGCGGGACCGTAGCCCAGCTTCATGGAGACGGTTGCGAATGGTCCTCGCCGATACCCCAGGAGCAACAGTGTCCCTAATGTGCTGGGAAATGGCGGTGCGGTCCCCTACGGCACTGCGTAGGATCCTACGGTCTTGGCGTGCATCCATGCGTCGCTGCGGTCCGGTCCCAGGTCGACGGGCACGTGCACCTTCCGCCGACCACTGGCGACAACATCGATGTACTGTGGAGACCTCACGCCCCACGTGTTGAGCAATTCGGCGGTACGTCCACCCGGCCTCCCGCATGCCCACTATACGCCCTCGCTCAAAGTCCGTCAACTGCACATACGGTTCACGTCCACGCTGTCGCGGCATGCTACCAGTGTTAAAGACTGGGATGGAGCTCCGTATGCCACGGCAAACTGGCTGACACTGACGGCGGCGGTGCACAAATGCTGCGCAGCTAGCGCCATTCGACGGCCAACACCGCGGTTCCTGGTGTGTCCGCTGTGCCGTGCGTGTGATCATTGCTTGTACAGCCCTCTCGCAGTGTCCGGAGCAAGTATGGTGGGTCTGACACACCGGTGTCAATGTGTTCTTTTTTCCATTTCCAGGAGTGTATTCAAAAAAGCTGATAAAAATTCACTTGACGCCTTCCTGAGAGACAATCTCCACTCATTCCAAATTAATAATATAAGTGTAGACCAGATGTAGCTTCAATTCAAAGAAATAGTATCGGCAGCAATTGAGAGATTTATACCAAATAAATTAACAAACGCTGTGCGGGATTAGCCGAGCGGTCTAAGGCGCTGCAGTCTTGGACTGTGCGGCTGGTCCCGGCGGAGGTTCGAGTCCTCCCTCGGGCATGGGTGTGTGTGCTTGTCCTTAGGATAATTTAGGTTAAGTAGTGTGTAAGCTTAGGGACTGATGACCTCAGCAGTTAAGTCACGTAAGATTTCACACACATTTGAATTAAACGACGGAGTGGATCCTCCTTGGTACACAAACCGGGTTAGAACACTGTTGCAGAAACAACGAAACAAACATGCCAAATTATAACAGACGCAAAATCCCCAACATTGGTGATATTTTACAGAAGCTTGAAATTTAGCGCGGACTTCAATGCGAGATGTCTATAAAAGTTTCCACAACGGAACTTTGTCTCGAAGCCTGGCAGAAACTCTAAAGATATTCTTGTAGTATGTGAAGTATGTTAGCTTCAAGAAACAATCAATGACTTCTCTGCGCGATAGCAATGAAGATACTATCGAAGGCAGTGCTGCCAAAGCAGAGTTACTAAACACAGCCTTCCGAAATGCCTTCACAAAAGAAGACGAAGTAAATATTCCAGAACTGGAATCGAGAATAGTTGCCAACTTGAGTAACGGCGAAGTAAATATACTCGTAGTAGTGAAGCAACTTAAATCACTTAATAAAAGCAAGTCTTCTGATCCAGACTTTAAACCAATTAGGTTCCTTTCGGAGTATGCTGATGCATTATCTTCATACTTAACAGTCATATACAACCGTTCGCTCGACGAAAGATCCGTACCCAAAGACTGGAATGTTGCACAGGTCACACCAATATTCAAGAAAGGCAGTAGGAGTAATCCACTAAATTACAGGCCCATATCGTTAACGTCGTTCGAACATTATGAATTACCTCGAAGAAATCGGTCTATTGACACACAGTCAACATGGGTTTAGACAACATCGTTCCTTTGAAACACAACTAGCTCTTTATTCACATGGAGTGTTGAGTGCTATTGACAAGGGATTTCACATCTATTCCGTATTTCTGGATTTCCAGAAGGTTTTTGACAGCGTAACACACAAGCTGCACAGTAAAACTGCGTGCTTATCGAACGAATATCGTCTCAGTTATGTGACTGGATTTGTGATTTCCTGTCAGAGAGGTCACAGTTCGTAGTAACTGACGGAAAGTCTTCGAGTAAAACAGAAGTGATTTCAGGCTTTTCCGAAGGTAGTATTATAGGCCCTTTGCTGTTCCTTATCTATATAAACGATTTGGGAGACAATCTGAGAAGCCGTCTTCGATTGTTTGCGGATGACGCTGTCGTTTATCGACTAATAAAGTCATCAGAAGATCAAAACAAACTGCAAAACGATTTTGAAGAAATATCGGAATGGTGCGAAAAGTGGCAGTTGACTCATAACGAAAAATGGCTTGGTTCAAATGGCTCTGAGCAATATGGGACTTAACTTCTGAGGTCATCAATCCCCTAGAACTTACAACTACGTAAAACTAACTAATCTAAGGACATCACACACACACATGCCCGAGGCAGCATAGCGTAGCGTAGCGGTCGCTCGGTTCCAGACTGTAGCGCCTAGAACCACTCGGCCACCCCGGCCGGCCATAACGAAAAGTTTGAGGTCATCCACATTGTTGCTAAAAGGAACTCGTTAAACTTCTGCTACACGATAAATCAGTCTAATCCAAAATCCGTAAATTCATCTAAATAAATTGGTATTAGAATTACGAACAACTTATTTTGGAAGGAACACATGGAAAATGTTGTGGGGAAGGCTAACCAAAGACTGCGTTTTATTGGCAGGACACTTAGAAAATGTAACAGACCCGCCAAGGAGACTGCCTACAATACGCTTGCCCGTCCGCTTTTAGAATACTGCTGCTCAGTGTGGTACCCTTACCAGGTAGGACTGACGGAGTACATCGAAAAAGTTCAAAGAAATGCAGCACGTTTTGCATTATCGCGAAATATGGGAGAGACTGTCACAGGAATGATACAGGATTTGGGCTGGAAATCATTAAAAGAAATGCGATTTTCGTTGCGACGGAATCTTCTCACGAAATTCCAATCACCAACTCTCTCCTCCGAATGTGAAAATATTTTTTTGACACCGACCTACATAGTGAGAATGAATACCACGATAAAATAAGGGAAATCAGATCTCGTACGGAAAGATATAGGTGTTTGTTATTTCCGCGCGCTGTACGAGATTGGAATAATAGAGAATTGTGATGGTGGTTCGATGAACCATCTGCCACACACTTAAATGTGATTTCTAGAGTATCCATGTAGATGTAGAACAAATAGTTGAGGGCTCTGGTGCAAGTACTATTAGGAGGAGAGGAGTTTAGCGTAGGAGAGGAATTCAGGCGAGGGGGGGGGGGGGGTTGATGAATTACTAAAAAAAGAAAAATAGGGAACGGGAAGGTCACCAGCTTTTATGTGGAGTGTGACAGTGGGACACAGACCTACGTTTATCAATCGAAATTACTATCATTTAGTTCACCGCAAAATGCCGATTTCTTGTGCAGAATTAATGTGCCCATTTAGTTGTGGGACATAAGTCCTTTCGTCTTTAGTGGTAGCTCCACATGATGGTTTGGAACTGTCTATGTTAAATTTATCTAAGATATACTAAACTTTTATTGTACACAAGAAATTCATAACCTTCGCTCAGAAATATATCGTAATCACCAGTTATGCAACTGCTTTGTTGTCCTATATTACTGTATTCATGTCTCAGCTATGCTGTCAGCAAAGTTGTGAATTTTCTAACGTTTATGGACGTTATCTGTCTTTAACGGTTCGAATGGCTCTGAGCACATCTGAGGTTATCAGTCCCCTAGAACTTAGAACTACTTAAATCTAACTAACCTAAGGACATCACACACATCCATGCTCGAGGCAGGTTTCGAACCTGCGACCGTAGCAGTCACGCGGTTCCGGACTGAAGCGCGTAGAGCCGCTCGGCCACCGCGGCCGGCTGTGTTTAATGTTGTTTGAGTCTTGAAGGAACCAAACTATCAGTCAGTCTCTTCGCGACCTTTTGATTGACATGTCACTGGTTATGTAACTGTATGAGTCCATATACATCTAATGAGTGACCTATTGTGTTTCATTCTTGCTGGAGATCGCCAGACCCCACCACGACGTGTAGACAACGGCAGCGTCTGTCACTAGCGACTGCTGTTGACCACCATCCATCCTTCTCCGAGGGTCAGCCTTTCCGTCTGCCCTGCATTACATTCCAAACCTCTACACAGTGTCTTAACAAGTGAAGGCATGTTGATGGTGATCCATCCATCGGATGGGGACTTTAAGTCCGGTGACCATCTTGGGGTTATTCGAGAGGAGCAAGCTATGTGCCGGCACCAGGTTTTATCGTCTCTTTTCTCTTCATCCATGAGAACATAAACCCAACACAACAGGGTGCAAACGCTCTTCACAGTCATGCACTCTATACAGATACACAACACTCCGTAGGAAGGCAACGGCAAACGAACACTAGGATTTGGCCTAGAATGGCGATGCGGAATTCCTGTCTCATCTCCCCTATTTTCAGTGCCGGTTGTTTTAGAGAATAAGAAAGGAGGAAAAATCTTAAAATGCAGCAGTTGCTAAAGAGACAAACGTATACACACATGAGCTGGTTCAAGGGACCGAAGGTGGCTCCAGACGTCTGGCAAAACCTTACAATAGACGAAATTACATGTTTACAACAGCTACCAATGTAAGTACCATTAACTGAGAGAATAACATATGGTGATGAGAGGTGCAATCTCACTGAACGACTTACAGCAGCACTGAGGTTGATTAGTACAGGAAGACATTTGGATGTTCTGAAGTTTTCTACTATCGATCAGCTCAGGAATATGGGTAAATTATACGTGATACAAGTGACACATTTTACAGATCCCTATGTAGGGATAATTTGCAGGCAAGGAAATGCGTACTAGATTTTGTTTGTTTGTTTGGTCGATATAATTAGAGAAGAAGAAAAACAGAAAAGGAAAAGTCATTGTATGCTGCCACAAAGGTACAAAGTGCATTAATGTTCGGTTAAATTTATGGTAAGAGGATGATAACAGCACTGATGGTGTCAAGTGAGGTCATTGCCGTGCAGTGGATTGTCAAGTATCGAGTTGGGAGAAGCATAACGGTTTTTTCTGTAAAACTGTGAGGGAAGCATACAAAATTTGGGGCAAGAGTGGTAATCAGGAGGCACTTGGTGAACCGCAGGAAGATCACCAACTCAGTAACAAACTCGCAGTGAAAGTGCGCAGCCTCGGTCTACACAGGGACCGACGTGTCTCCACACTCTTCCTCTGATTGACGAATGAGTTTTCCTTCCTCCCCTCATCGCTAAATCAGTTGGGCTGTACAGGCCAGCCGGACGCCACAGACGTATTCGCTGGTCTACCGGCGGACTTTCTGGACCTGCTGGACGGTGCCTTTACGCGTAGACCCGAGAGCTGTCATCTTACACGAATATGTGCTAGCATTTTCTTTTGTGCTCATTCCACTTAATTTCACAAACAAAGATAATACCTAAATATTCTGTTTGTTTGTCAATCAAACTATGTGGTTATCACAGGCTTACACAGGGTATTCGGAAATTCCCATCACAAACTTCTAGGTATTGTAGATGAGAGTGACTACATAATATTCTGAATAGGAGCTAATGTCCGGAAATGTACCATTTCTGTGCTACAGCTGTTGGAAAATATGTTTGATAGGTAGGTATACAACAGGGTAGTCATGATGTGGGGTGGTTACGTCGGATTGGCTGATGTCACTTGACGTCTATCTTACCACTTTGAACAGGTTATAGCCTCATTCGTGTGTCTGTGAATGTTAGAGCAACATGGTTTAGTACAAGTTCACAGAATTCACCGACGTGATCTTTCTGAAAGTCTCATGGTAATGGCACACCTGCTCGTCGCATATATCAACATTGTTGCTCACAACTTCCGACTCCATCGCATGCCCTTTTTGCCACAACTACACAACGGATTCGAGAGAGAGTACCTTTCCCGTCAGCAGGCGTAATTGCGTTGCTCCGACATGCTACACGTTGGAAAGAATCCGTCGACAAGTACACGAGCAATTTCTTTCGCTGTTAATGAGTGAAACAGTAAAAACAGTGACGTACTGGGTAACGCCTGATTAATTACTTGTAAAACAGGAAATGAGTTGTAACGCAGAATATTATGTGCTCACTCCCCTCTACAAGTCCTCGAAGTCTGTAACGGGAATTTCCGAACACCCTGTCATTGTCCCTATTAATTATCTTTACTTTCAGATAAGAATAAATATAAGAGTTATTTATTTTTAAGTACTTGATAACTGAAATAGCAACTGAGAAAGAAATGTCTACGTTGTTGTTGTTGGGTCCTCAGTCCTGAGACTGGTTTGATGCAGCTCTCCATACTTCTCTATCCCGTGCAAGCTGCTTCATCTTCCAGTACGGACTGCAGCCTACATCCTTCTGAATCTGCTTAGTTTATTCATCTCTTGCTCTCCCTCTACGATTTTTACCCTCCCCACTGCTCTCCAGTACTAAATTGGTGATCCCTTGATGCCTCAGAACATGTCCTACCAACCGATCCCTTCTTCTATTCAAGTTGTGCCACAAACTCCTCTTCTCCCCAATTGTATTCAATAACTCCCCATTAGTTATGTGATCTACCCATCTAATATTCAGCATTCTTCTGTAGCACCACATTTCGAAAGCTTCTATTCTCTTCTTGTCGGAACTATTTATCGTCCATGTTTCACTTCCATACATGGCCACACTCCATACGAATACTTTCAGAAACGACTTCTGACTCTTAAATATATGCTCGATGTTAACAAATTTCTCTTCTTCAGAAACGCTTTCCTTGCCATGCCAGTCTACAATTTATATCCTCTCCACTTCGATCATAATCAGTTACTTTGCTCCCTAAATAGCAAAACTCCTTTACTACTTCAAGTGTCTCATTCCCTAATCTAATTCCCTCGGCATTACCCGAGTTAAATCGACTACATTCCTGTTTGAGTTGAAATTTATGCTGTTAGTTTTCGTTAAATTGAAAGTCACTTCATTGCACACGAATGACTTGTATACATCCCTGGGGGACTCACCCACTTTTTCCTTGTTGTGGTGTTTTATCTGCGGTTGCAGAGTGGCTAACATCAGCAAAAATAACTTTTCCTTCGTTTCTAGCATTAAAGTGCAGCGTGTTTAAAGGCGCAAACACACTGATGAGCCAAAACATTATGGCTGCCTACTTAAAAGCGTGTTGACCCACTTCTGGAACGCAGTTCAGCAGTGATTCTGTGTACCATAGATTCGACAAATACTTTGAAAGGTTTCCAGAGTTTTATGGCACCAGATGCCTACGCAAGGATCACGCACCTTCCGTGATTTACAAGAGGTTGGTTTATGGGCACGGAGTTGGTGCCCGATAGCTGAGCGTCCCGGATGTGTTTCGTTGGATTCAGATAAGCCGAATTTGATGGCCGTGACATCAACGTGAGTTCTCTATCGCGCTCCTCAAACCATTGCAGCACTATTCTGGCCTTGTGACACGGACAGTTTTCCTGCTGGAAGATGGCGTAGGTGTTGAGGACGCATCAAGCATAAGGGGCTACAAGTGACACCTAACAATGTTCACAGCTGTCGTGGTGCCTTTTTAATTAATACCGCAGATCCCATAGAAACCCAGACGAATGTCCCCCATAACGTAACACTGTTCCCATTGGCCTAGGTGGGCGCGCTCGCTGCATGTTTCAAGAAGGCGTGCGCCTAGCTGACGGCAGATCTGGACACTAACGTTGACCTGGTTTATCAATTAACGGGATTAGAATTATGAATTAATACCTTCAGTTGCTGACGGGCGTTGATATATATCAAAGGGGACCGGTGAAAATTTGTGCCCCGATCGGGACTCGAACCCAGGATCTCCTGCTTACATGGCAGACGCTCTATCCATCTGAGCCACCGAAGACACAGAGGATAGTGCGACTGCAGGGACTATCTCGCGCACGCCTCCCGGGAGACGCACATTCTCACCTTCTATGTCCACACTCTACATTCGTAGTCTCCCTACCCAACACACTCTTTACTCGTGGAAGACATTATTAACAAGTCCCGTAAGAGTTGGGGTAGTATGTGTGCATCCGCACAGAAGAAGAAGGTCAAGGCCGGTATTGACAGAACTATATACTAATATGGATATGGTGTCTGTTCTTTCGGACACCATATCCATACAAGTGTCTGTTCTTTCGGACACCATATCCATAAAAGTATATAGTTCTGTCAATACCGTTCATGACCTCCTTCTTCTTTGCGGATGGACACATATTATCCGAACTCTTACGGGACTTGTTAAGAATGTCTTCCACGAGTAAAGAGTGTGTAGGGTAGGGACACATACAAATGTAGTGTGTGGACATATAAGGTGAGAATGTGCGTCTCGCGGGAGGCGAGCGCGAGATAGTCCCCGCAGTCGCCCAATCCTCTGTGCCTTCGGTAGCTCGGACGGATAGAGCGTCTGTCATGTAAGTAGGAGATCCCGGGCTCGAATCCCGGTCGGGGCACACATTTTCACCTGTCCACGTCGATATAGATCAACGCCCATCAGCAGCTGAAGGTATTAATATATAATTCTAATTTCGTTCTAGATGGCTGCAGGTCTTCTATGGCGTCTGTTCTTTCGGATAGACACCATATCCATATAAGTATATAAACGGGATTCATCCGACCAGGCGACTCCATTCCACCGATCCACGGTGCAATCTCGATTATCCTGTGACCAATGTAATGATAACTGGCGGTGTTGTAGGGTTGACACGGGGACTCGTGGGGACCTCTGTTGGTGAACGGTGTGCTCCAAAACACTTGTGCCTGCCCCAGCAGAGTATTCTATCGTCAAATCTGCCACAGATCGCTGCCTATACTGCATAAAAAAGCGGGAAAGCTCTCGATCCCTATGGACGTCCAACTTCTTGTTGCCTCCTTGTGGTTTCAGTATTCTTCAACCACTTTCCGCAGATGCTCGCGACAGCAGGACGCGGACATCTAATCAGCTTCGCCGTTTCCGAGATACTTGCTCCCAGGCAATGGGCCATAAAAATCTGGCTTTTGTCAAAGTGTCTTAAGTCGGCGGATTTCCGCATTTGCACCACTTATCATCGGCAGAATCATTCCCCATTCGTCTCTGCTCCGCTTGCGTACTTTTGTTACCGCTTAACGTGCACTCGGCGCTACCAGGCAGCACACAGCCTCGCCGTGGGCAGTAACCAATGTCTTTGGGTTTCCAGAATGAGATTTTCACTCTGCAGCGGAGTGTGCGCTGATATGAAACTTCTTGGCAGATTAAAACTGTGTTCCGGACCGAGACTCGAAATCGGGACCTTTGGCTTTCGCGGGAAAGTGCTCTATCAACTGAGCTACCCCAGCACGACTCACGGCCCGTCCTCACAGCTTTACTTCTGTCAGTACCTCGTCTCCTACCTTCCAAACTTTAAAGAAGCTCTTTGGGTTCATCAGTGTAAAATACCTGACAAAAGTGCTGAAGCACACGGAAAGGGATGAGAAAACAGAAATGAAACTTGAAGGTGTTGATAGGGTACGTGATGTTATTCAGTTGCCACAAAATCGAATCAGATTTATAAATAACTTGGCGGTGTGCGTCCAACTAGCAGTATGACGTTGCACCTTCTCTGACCCGACTGCATGCAGGGATTAGGTTGGGAAGGGCGTCATAAAGTAATTTTATCTCCTCCTAAGGCAAGCTGGCCCACAACTGTTGCTCCTGGTCCTTGACATCTTGCATACCAGCACCAGGTTGACCGACATTTCATCATGGATTTAAGGGAGACTACCATAGTGTGACTATGATTTTAAGAATAGCTTAAGGGAAATTCAGTCGCGATAAATTTCAAGTGCATATCTACATCGCATTTGCATGGAATGGGTGGCAATGGGAATATAAACATAAAGAAAATCGGTATACTTTGCTTACTTTTAGGTGAAGACACACTTAAACGCTGTACAGTACGATAGATGCGATTACGGAAAGAAGTCTGCACAAAGTGGAATGTCTGCCCTCCGATTTTTACAGCTACCAACTTAAGTGATATATCAGTGGTGACACTTTAGAAGCGTTGCGAAATATTGTTGTGTTGCGTGAGTCAACTGAGAAATTCATAACGTAACAAACTTCTCTATAATCCGCTTTCGGGAGTCCTTGGTACTTCTGTGTATTATTCATATCAGCTACTGATCGGTGAAATGCGAGGCATACGTGAGTTGCCAGTACTGATCGAGACAGAAGTAAACATTCCCCCTCTTGCGATCCGAGTAGACGCCTATCCTGTGTCATTTTTTCTCCGCTCCTTGCATTCCCTTGAGCCAAACCACTTTCTATCCGTAAAGGCGCGAGAAGGAAAAACCAGTCGACAATTATATCCTTTATTACACGTAAACTTCTATCGTTCAGAGCATTTGAAACATCGATAGACCTTTTCGGGATTAATATTTATAACACTGATCACTGAGGAAATATGCGGGAGAAACAGGCGGTCAGTAATCGAGCCGGTAGGATTAAAAAAATTGCTTTAATAACACAGACACCACGAATTAGCTGGCTACCGTAACTGGCATGGAGACGGAGTTGGTGTGCCACCGTGTCCCATGTATATTCCATCGGGGCTGACCTGGAGTCTCGCAGAGAGCGGGAACACCTCACGATTACACAGACAGTTCAGAGACACGTATGTGTGGAGGAACAATGTCCTATTGAAAAATGGCATCACGTTGCTGTTAAAAGAGAGGTAACAAATTTCTTCCATTTGACTGATGGAGTCATCTATACAAATGGCCATTAAAATTTCTACACCGAGAAGAAATGCAGATGATAAACGGGTATTCATTGGAAAAATATATTATACTATAACTGAAGTGTGATTACATTTTCACGCAATTTGGGAGCATAGATCCTGAGAAATCAGTACCCAGAACAACCACCTCTGGCTGTAATAACGGCCTTGATACGCCTGGACATTGAGTCAAACAGAGCATGGATGGCATATACAGGTACAGCTGCTCTTGCAGCTTCAACACGATACTACAGGTCATCAAGAGTAGTGACTGGCGTGTTGTGACGAGCCAGTTGCTCGGCCACCATTGACCCAACGTTTTCAATCGGTGAGAGATCTGGAGAATGTGCTGGTCAGGGCAGCAGTCGAACATTTCCTGTATCCAGAAAGGCCCGTGCAGGACCTGCAACATGCGGTCGTGCATTATCCTGCTGAAATGTAGGGTTTCGCAGGGATCGAATGAAGGGTAGAGCCACGGGTCGTAACACATTCGAAATGTAACGTCCACTGTTCAAAGTGCCGTCAATGCGAACAAGAGGTGGCCGAGACGTGTAACCAATGGCACCCCATACCATCACACCGGATTATACGCCAGTATGGCGACGACGAATACACGCTTCTAATGTGCGTTCACCGCGATGTCGCAAAACACGGATGAGACCATCATGATGCTGTAAACAGAACCCGGATTCGTCCGAAAAAATGACTTTTTGCCATTCGTGCACCGAGTTTCGTCGTTGAGTACACCATCGCAGGCGCTCCTCTCTGTGATGCAGCGCATACACCATCGCATGGTGTACTCAACGGCGAACCTGGGTGCACGAATGGCAAAACGTCATTTTTTCGGATGAATCCAGGTTCTGTTTACAGCATCATGATGGTCGCATCCGTCTTTGGCGACATCGCGGTGAACGCACATTGGAAGAGTGTATTCGTCATCGCTATACTGGCGTATCACCCAGCGTGATGGTATGGGGTGCCATTGGTTACACGTGTCGGCCAAATCTTGTTCGTATTGACGGCACTTTGGACGTTCCAGTTCAGACGTGTTACAACCCGTGGCTCTAACCTTCATTCGATCCCTGCGAAACCCTACATTTCAGCAGGATAATGCACGACCGCATGTCGCAGTTCCTGTACGGCCTTTCTGGATACAGAAGACGTTCGACTGGTGCCCTTGCCAGCACATTCTCCAGATCTCCCACCAATTGAAAACGTCTGGTCAATTTTGGCCGAGCAGGTGGCTCGTCACAATACGCCAGTCACTACTCTTGATGAACTGTGGTATCGTGTTGAAGCTGCATGGGCAGCTGTACCCGTTGACGCCATCCAAACTCTGTTTGACTCAATGCCCAGGCGCATCAAGGCCGTTATTATGTCCAGAGGTGGTTGTTATGGGTACTGATTTCTCTGGTTATTTGCACCCAAACTGCGTGAAAATGTAATCAGATGTCAGTTCTAGTATAATATATTTGTCCAATGAATACCCGTTTATCATCTTAATTTCTTCTTGGTGTAGCAATTTTAACTTGCAGTAGTGTAAAATTCAATGAAAATAATATTTCCTCCCTCTTCCTTCTTCATTCCCCTTTGTCCCTTCATGCTGTGCTTCCATTCAGTTCCTCGGTTCTCCTCTCCCCCTGCTAAGCCTTGCCTATTTTCCTACAAACCATCCCCTGTACCTCCCTAACAGTTAATGCAGCATCTTTCCCAACTGTCCCCTATCCTGCTCTTCTATTGCTCCTCACAGCCCTCCTCCCTGTTCCTATCTATCTCCAGTTCACCATAACACAGACAGAAAATTTACCATTTTGTGATAAAGTTTTCCTTTCTGACGTGACCATTCTGTGGCCTTTATAGGTTGATGTTTGTTTGCTTTGTTTGGAAAATAGTAATTAAAAATTGTAATTTCTTTCTTTTTTCCTTTATGGTTATTTCATCCCCCACAGCCCACATGGGTAGGGGTGGGCAATCAGCGGTACAATACTCTACTCTTCAGCCAAAAGCATTTGTTGTTGTTGTTGTTGTTGTGGTCCTCAGTCCTGAGACTGGTTTGATGCAGCTCTCCATGCTACTCTATCCTGTGTAAGCTTCTTCATCTCCCAGTACCTACTGCAACCTACATCCTTCTGAATCTGCTTAGTGTATTGATCTCTTGGTCTCCCTCTACGATTTTTACCCTCCACGCTGCCCTCCAATGCTAAATTTGTGATCCCTTGATGCCTCAAAACATGTCCTACCAACCGATCCCTTCTTCTAGTCAAGTTGTGCCACAAACTTCTCTTCTCCCCAATCCTATTCAATACCTCCTCATTAGTTACGTGATCTACCCACCTTATCTTCAGCATTCTTCTGTAGCACCACATTTCGAAAGCTTCTATTCTCTTCTTGTCCAAACTGGTTATCGTCCATGTTTCACTTCCATATATGGCTACACTCCATACAAATACTTTCAGAAACGACTTCCTGACACTTAAATCTATACTCGATGTTAACAAATTTCTCTTCTTCAGAAAAGATTTCCTTGCCATTGCCAGTCTACATTTTATATCCTCTCTACTTCGACCATCATCAGTTATTTTACTCCCTAAATAGCAAAACTCCTTTATTACTTTAAGTGTCTCATTTCCTAATCTAATCCCCTCAGCATCACCCGATTTAATTTGACTACATTCCATTATCCTCGTTTTGCTTTTGTTGATGTTCATCTTATATCCTCCTTTCAAGACACTGTCCATTCCGTTCAACTGCTCTTCCAAGTCCTTTGCTGTCTCTGACAGAATTACAATGTCATCGGCGAACCTCAAAGTTTTTACTTCTTCTCCATGAATTTTAATACCTACTCCGAATTTTTCTTTTGTTTCCTTTACTGCTTGCTCAATATACAGATTGAATAACATCGGGGAGAGGCTACAACCCTGTCTCACTCCTTTCCCAACCACTGCTTCCCTTTCATGCCCCTCGACTCTTATAACTGCCATCTGGTTTCTGTACAAATTGTAAATAGCCTTTCGCTCCTTGTATTTTACCCCTGCCACCTTCAGAATTTGAAAGAGAGTATTCCAGTTAACGTTGTCAAAAGCTTTCTCTAAGTCTACAAATGCTAGAAACGTAGGTTTGCCTTTTCTTAATCTTTCTTCTAAGATAAGTCGTAAGGTTGGTATTGCCTCACGTGTTCCAACATTTCTACGGAATCCAAACTGATCTTCCCCGAGGTCCGCTTCTGCCAGTTTTTCCATTCGTCTGTAAAGAATTCGCGTTAGTATTTTGCAGCTGTGACTTATTAAACTGATAGTTCGGTAATTTTCACATCTGTCAACACCTGCTTTCTTTGGGATTGGAATTATTATATTCTTCTTGAAGTCTGTGGGTATTTCGCCTGTCTCATACATCTTGCTCACCAGATGGTAGAGTTTTGTCATGAATGGCTCTCCCAAGGCCATCAAAAGCATTTACAAAGAGATAACAAAGAGAACAGAAAAATATATATATGTAGACTGTTTACGCTTTAAGTTAAAAAGTTTAATGTTGGACAGCTAAAAGAATGAAAACTATATATAATATAAAACCACAGTTGCAATGAGGTGATATTGTTCTATGAAAAACACAGGAACACTGCACTTTCACTAACATCTGAAGGACCTGCACTGGGTAACAAAGTATTCTGGGAGGAGACAGTGTGTTCTATAGAAGTTGGGGGTTATGGGTAAAGAGATAAGGTGGGGAGTTGAAGGAGGTTGTGGGAATACAGACAGTGGCAAGGACAGAGGGTGAGGAGGGGAAGGTAGTGGTATAAGGAGAAAGGGATATGAGTGGGTGTAGAGGGAAAAGGAGAGAGGAGTCATAATATGGATTGGGAGAGGTGGGGACGGTTTGAAGTTCGTAGAAGGGATCTCATTGTCTGGAAAAGGGAATTCGTTGAAGTTGCGTTGAGATATGATGTGGAATGTGTGTAGGTGTAGGAATGGAGGGATGTGTTTGTGATGGGGCGGCAGCATACCACGTTTGGTGATCAGAAGAGATACTGGAATTTAGTTTACAGATAGTGTATGAGATGCGGAGTTTCTCGATTTGGGTAAAGACGGGCGAGACTTTGATAACATGGTATAGGATCAATGTGGAGAAAGAAAAATGGATGTGGAAAATGAGATGGAATGCATTGCTTTTGAGAATCTGGAGGGACCTACAGAACATTGTTGAGATGAATATCCAGGCAAATTTGCCATAGCAAAAGGGAGAATGGAATGCCATACAGGGTGGAAGGTTCCTTCTGTTTAGTTATGCATCGTTACCTTTTTGTATCTCCCTTCCTCTGTTTCCTTCTATCTATGCTAGAGCGTGCCGGACGTTTGTGTGGCCAAGCCGCCTCATTGAGAGGTGCTTGCCCGCTTGATACATTGCACGGAAGGACTGAATTTAAGGGGCCGGCCCGACGTTTAGTTAAATGATCTGATTAATATTATGTTGATATTGCGTAACGAATAACGCGGGGGAGGGCTCAAACAACCAAGTAGGCAAGTCAGTAAAGGCCACGCTGTATTCCCCAAAACTTCACAAATTTAATAATTGCAGCAAACAAAGTCAAGTCAAATATCTTGTAGTCTTGTCTCGCACTGAAGATGCTAAAACGAACAGGCATCTCGTTTCTACTTAAGCACCGGGAAAGAGGATGGGACTACGTTGCTGCCCTTGTGGTCCGTCTGCTTGGACAGTGATCGAAATTCGGACACAAGATTACTACTGGGACCGAATAGCAAAAATTCTCTTTGGCGGAAAAACGGGGGAACAAAGCAGACACAAACATCTCCCATATTCACAAGAGAAAGAAAATTCTTAAAAAATAAAACATACTGTGAAATACGGCACACGCAAATAATCAATTAACAGTACACGTAAGCATCCTCACCTTAACTAATTTCCAAGAACGAACTGGAAGCTCGCTGGTAGTGCTATACGGCACCACGTGGGTGACCGATACCAACAGCTAATTTCTTTGTACTCACCCCTCTGTTCGTACTTGCTTTCCATACTATACAATCATTCACACGCTCAACCTATTTTTTTTTTATCAAAGTAGTTAGGACGTGCTGCTTGCAAATGGGGGTTAAAAAGGAACCGTGAACAAAATTTATGAGATGATCTATAAAAAAATTACGTCACACGCTTAGAACCTTAAGTATGTCACACACACATCTCCTACCAGGTTTCACACGGAATCGTCATCCAAATTACTCATAAGCCGTTACGACCACGTGTTAACTAGGCGGGGTGAGCCCCAGGTTAATTTAACATTGCAAAAAAAAATGCTGCTTCTAAAAGTGAAACAATAGAATATTTTTAGAGCTGTTGCTGCTCTCGTGTGCTGAAGGCACCAAGTGATTCCAGCACTATAAATGAATAATGCGCGCCACCATGCTCGCCTCTGAAAAAGAAAACCCTAACTGAAAACTTTATTGTAAAGGCAAAATTTCTCGAAAAATAAATGAATGGCCGTAACGACACGCTAACTATTTCAATCCTGAAAAAGAGCGGATTAGCAACAGTGTAAAACATAATACCTCATCCCACAGTGAAATTGGCGGCAAGGACGGAGATCGCCTTGATTCCGTCCGATCAGTTCAGCCGCTACCCCAAGAGTGACTATCATGGCGGCTCTCAACGGCCGTTCCCCTTACATGGAGGGGAGGGGGACCTGTTACCAACCCCGGAGTACAGCCCTGGCAAACAGGTGCATCATCTCTGTCTTTACTCCAAGTTTAGGTTGGCACTAACCGGCCTACAGGGGGACCACATCTCTGCCTTGGCACTACCAGCAGACGAACTTTTAACACAAACCCCAAACTTAATCAACCCAAGGCAACGTAGTGGGATTAGGGAAAGGAAGTGCTATTATGTAATTATGAATTGAGTTAATTAAACAGGTAGTCCACTTCTTCACTCGAGATATCACACTATTAAAAAAAATGTTGAACGTATATTCAATATAATGCAACAAAAAACTAATTGTAATGAGATGGAACAAACTGTTCCCTTTCAAGGGTCGTAGGTTTCTTCTAGGTTGAGGGACAGAAAAATAGCAGACTTACAGGAGTTGAGTTGGTGGGACAGGAGATGGGTGAGGTGCAGAGGGAGATTGGGTTTAACATCCAGTCGACATTGAGGTCATCGGAGCATAAGTTCGGATTGTGTCAACGATGGGGAAGGAAAGTGGCTGTGCACTTTCAAAGGAAACTTCCTGTGATTTGCCCGGATCGATTTATAGAAATCGTGGGAAACCTAAATCTGGATGGTCTGACGCGGGTTTCAATCGTCATCCTTCCGAATGCGAGTCCAGTGTGCTAACCACTGCGCCACCTCGCTCGATGGGTGAGGTGCAGAAGCAGGTCATCAGATGCTAAAATAGGAACAGAAGCCACACTGATAAAATGGAAAAAGGTGGTGTTGGTTCGGGTGTTGATGGATGCGTTGGGAGAGGATGGATTCGGATACATTGCTGACAACTGAGGTGGGGCAGATGGATGATAGGAGGAGGCATCGGTAGGTGGTTGTGCAGTCGGAGGGAAAGTGTAGTTTTGGAAGTTTTCCAAAGCTCAGGATAGTAGCCTGCGGAGACAATGGTATTAAGAGCATTCTTTGAGAGTGTGGCCGTGATCGGGCAATTTGTAGCGTTTTCTGTGAAGTGCGTGTTTTATGTTATGTGCTGCGATTGGTATATTTAATTGTGTGTGTGGCGTGTTCCCCAAGAACTAGGAGCTGGTAACCAGGGCGCCACAGCAGTGTTAGTACGTTCAACAAGCTGCGACATCGTCGCGAAAAAACAGTGACTCGTATATGTAATAAGTTTCCTTTAATTTACGTCTTTGGTCACAAACTGTTTGATAACAGATTGCCGGTTTCGGTCTAATGACCATCATCAGATCTGATGATGGTCGTTAAAGACCGCAACCGGTAATCTGTTATCAAACAGTTCGTGACCAAAGACGTAAATTAAAGGAAACTTGTTAGAACGTTTGTGGACTGCAGGGAAAAGGCCGAGATCAAAATGTGTGTCATCAGGGATAAAGAAGTCAGAGAGGTAGGATGGAAACTGGTCAGTTTTGCTCAGATTGGCAGGTACGTGTTTTCCTTTGTAATGATGGCATTTACATTGCTATCTGTCTCTCTCTCTCCCTCTCTCTCTCTCGATGGAATATTTGGACATTGTGTCTAATATGTTGTAAGATCTTTGCTTATGCCCCACGAGAATTTTTTACTCATAACGTATTCTATGTTTTATTTTTCACTGACGATATGACGCTTGTTCTAAAAACAGATGTAATGCGGTAAGCAATATTTACGATTTGTATCTTGTAAAAGCTATATCCTGATATGTTTCGATCCTTGAGATTAACGCCATTTGGCACCAAGTTGAAATAATACGGTCCTCACCTTCAGTGTGGCATCCGACGTCTCCAAATAACATTTTGCTAGTACGTCTGACTACAATTATACATGTGATTACACATTTTCCTGTATTGCTCACTTTTATGAGTTTCCCTAAGCATATTGCATGTACTTCTACTCAGTATGTACTTTCTTTCCTGGTTTTACATTGGCTTTTAATATTTATACATAAGCTTTTCCACATTATCTTTTGGGCAAATTTTCCCACAGTTATGGTGGCTACTAGAAATATTTAGAGATCATGACGTTTCCACGGAATGAATACGTGCCAAGAGGCAACCCATGACGCAACGTGTCCCTGAACTCGCTGTTTGCTGTCGGAACTCAGCCGATACCAGCCATAAACTGAACTCTCACCTGATGGCTCCCCACACCAAGCCGCCAGGAGTAGCACCGCTGCGTCTCTTTAAAACATTGGAAAATTGTGGCGTCCATCCACATAGCCGCCATATTCGCTGACAGTGGTAATTCGTTGCTGAACGCAATGCGACGCATGCTTCCCAGGCAAGGCGCCACTCTAAATGCATTCGTTTGTGTTATGATGCTAACGGCAACCTACACATGGGGCGGCTATTCCCTAGACATGCTGCTGCGCAGGATGACACAGAATGTTGTTAGGAAACCATCACCTGTTCTCAGATGGCAGGTGCAGACGTAAGGTTACGACGTGTATTGCGCACAATGCCCCATGCAGTCCAAGAACACTAACAAGGGGAGGTCGCCAATTGTGAAATTCAGATTCGATTCATACTGCGCATAATAAAAACTCATGGCCAGAGGTGTAATGTGGCAAAGCACCAAGATGCACTTCTCAGCCGTTGTCGAGAAAATCGACAGTTAAAAGAAACCGTTGCGGTGAAATACTCTCTACGATGTGTAACTTCTCAACAGCGTCGTGGCGCAGCGGTAAGCGCTCGGGTTCGTAATCCGAAAGATGCACTTCTCAGCCGTTGTCGAGAAAATCGACAGTTAAAAGAAACCGTTGCGGTGAAATACTCTCTACGATGTGTAACTTCTCAACAGCGTCGTGGCGCAGCGGTAAGCGCTCGGGTTCGTAATCCGAAAGTCGCCGGATCGAATCTCGCGCTATGCAACCTTTTTATTTTATTAGTTTTTGTAATTCATATATATATATATATATATATATATATATATATATATACTATTAATGAATTGCTTACGCATGTTGGTGAAGGCGGATCGCTCTCCAATTGTACCGCCTCCATTTTTCCGTTTTTTTAGCAGGGTGTACCAAAGCTCTCCCGTCCGCACTGATTTTCGACGATGTTATAAGTTGCGATAGGGACCGCATCTACCTTCTTTCGAAGTTAGCAGGCAACTACGCTGTTATGCGGCGGCTCGTTTCGGCCCATTCAACATCTGTCCCTCAAGTGTAACGAGCGAGTAACGGAGTTTATATTTCATACCTGCCGCAGCAAATTTGTGTTCGTGGGGTCACTAATTCGAACGTTTGACTTACGCTATACGTATTCGTTTCGGAATACCGTTTCTACGTATTCCGTTAACTATACGTGGTTAACATTATGAAGACAATAACATTTGTGAAATACAACTTTGTTTGCGGAAAACATAATGATGTTCGAAGTCGCCAGTTTTTCCACGACAAACGACTTTCAACAACTTATTATATGCATAATTGTTGCAACTGATTGCCGGGAAATATATATATATATATATATATATATATATATATATATATATATATATATATTTGAATTACAAAAAACAAATACTTAAAAAAAAGGTTGCATGGCGCGAGAATCGATCCGGCGACCTTCGGATTACGAACCCGAGCGCTTACCGCTGCGCCACGACGTTATAGAAAATTATAAATCGTTGAGAGTATTTCACGGCAACGGTTTCTTTTAACTGTCGATTTTCTCGACAACGACTGAAAAGTGCATCTTGGTGCGTTGCCACATTACACCTCTTGCCATGAGCTTTTATTATGCGCAGTATGAATCGAATCTGAATTTCACAATTGGCGGTCTCCCCTTGTAAGTCACTGTCACATCCAACGATTCGGACTGCTGGCGAAATGGAGACTCAGAATGAGGCCCGATTCAAACTTGGTCAGATGTCGATAATGCTGTGTCAGATGAGTACGTGGCATTTCAATGTCTCTCACACAGTCCACTTATCATCTGACGTATACAAGCCCCTTATACAGTCATTAGCCAGAACATTACGACCACCGATCTGCTATCGACGTAAACCCGCCTAGGCGATAGCAGCCTGGCGAACAATGACTGCTAGTTAGACACACTCACGGTGAATGTAATACCAGTGAGCGTGCTGTGTGTGTGTGTGTGTGTGTGTGTGTGTGTGTAGACTGGGGAAGCCGCGCGATCTTTCTGAATTTGACCGAGGGCAGAGTGTGACGGCCCGGGCACTCGACACGAGGATTTTGGAAACTGCACGATTTCTGGAGGAGTGCTGTGGTGAGTGCCTTCAACGCGTGGCAAACGAAGGTGAAACCAGGTCCAGACGTCGTGGGGTTGAGAAGCCACACCTCAGTACATATGTCGGACGTCGTAGGCTTTGCAGACTGACAAACCACTTCAGACCGAGGACTGTGACGGAGCTAACGTCAGACTTTGATGATGTGGGAACAGTGCACCTAACACTCCTAACAATGGGCCTCTTTAGCCGAGGAGCCATACATGTTCTAATGGTAACACCACGACGCCGGCAACTACGATTGAAATGGGCACGTGACCTCCAGCAATGGAGATTGGCTCAGTGGTAGAGCATGGCATGGTGTGATGAATCCCGATACCTTCTTCACCAGGCCGATGGGAGGAGCGAATCCGTCGTCTTCGAAAGGAACAGTTCCTTGACACCTATACTGCAGGGTGAAGACACGCTGACAGTGGCTTCATCATGCTCTGGTGCTCTGGGAAACATTCACGTGGGCATCCATGGGTACAATGAAGCTAGTTCAAGGCACCATGACGGCCAAGGAGTATCGTACACCGGTTGTAGACCTCGTACACTTTTTCACGCTGATCATGTCTCCCGAAGGTAGTGACATTTTTCAACATGATAATACGCCAAGTCACGAGGCCTGGACGGTGATGAAGTCTTTCGAGGAACACAGTGGCGATTTCCAATTGATGTGCTGCTCCCCTCCAACTCGCCAGACCTGAACCCGATCGAGAACATCTGGGATGTGAGTTAATGTCGTGTCAGAGCTCTTCCGCCCCCTCTCCGGAATTCATCGGAATTAGGAGACATATATGTGTGTAGATGTGCTGAAACTCCCTCGAGCGACCTACCAAGGCCGACGAGCCATACATGTTCTAATGGTAACACCACGACGCCGGCAACTACGATTGAAATGGGCACGTGACCTCCAGCAATGGAGATTGGCTCAGTGGTAGAGCATGGCATGGTGTGATGAATCCCGATATTCACCAGGCCGATGGGAGGAGCGAATCCGTCGTCTTCGGAAGGAACAGTTCTTTGACACCTATACTGCAGGGTGAAGACACGCTGACAGTGGCTTCATCATGCTCTGGTGCTCTGGGAAACATTCACGTGGGCATCCATGGGTACAATGGAGCTAGTTCAAGGCACCATGACGGCCAAGGAGTATCGTACACTGGTTCTAGACCTCGTACACTTCTTCACGATGATCATGTCTCCCGAAGGTAGTGACATTTTTCAACATGATAATACGCCAAGTCACGAGGCCTGGATGGTGATGAAGTCTTTCGAGGAACACAGTGGCGATTTCCAGTTGATGTGCTGCTCCCCTCCAACTCGCCAGACCTGAACCCGATCGAACACATCTGGGATGTGAGTTAATGTCGCGTCAGAGCTCTTCCGCCCCCTCTCCGGAATTCATCTGAATTAGGAGACATATATGTGTGTAGATGTGCTGAAACTCCCTCGAGCGACCTACCAAGGCCTCATTGCTTCCATGCCACGACGGATCGGCGCTGTTATCCATCCCAAAAGAGGACATACCGTCATAACGTTCTGGCTGAACAGCGTATACCCTACTAGCCCTGGTAACAACGTTAAACACCGTCCTTTTTGTCACATACTTGGTGATGGTGTACACGTGTTCAAAGTTACCTTGAAATGTGGCGAATATTCCGGGTGCTCCGTCTTTTTTGTCAGGAAGCGTAGTATTATAACTCGTTTCATACGTCCGTCACCTGATATCGAACCTCTTGGAGTCTTTTTTTATTTCAAGTCTCAAATTTTTTTCTTGCAGCTTTAGCTCGTCTTTGCTTCTCTCGTCCTGTAATTCACTGCTTTTGAGGCGTCAATACACCTCCGACTAAACTCATCAGGATTCTGACAAGCATTTCCCGTAGATACCACTTTCGCTGTTAAGTCTGATACATTATGTGTTTCATGTTTCCACATCCTGCCGACACACCTGCGACGTACTGACGCCCTTGTACGTGAATACAAAAGCATCATAGGAAATCGAAGCCTGCCAATCCACCAGAACATTGAGGCTGGAAACACTAATAGGCTTCGATCTAGGAAACCTCCAACAAGAACAGCAAGGACCTGTGTACGAGAAGGTTTCAGTATCACAAACGCATGGGCTGAAAATTGGAACGCATGGCAAAATCATGACATGCCTTGCACCACACAGAAGCCACCTGGTTTTGACCAACCACGCAAAACGTGGTCCACTCTAAATAGGATTCGAACTCGTCATGGCAGATGTGCTTAATCCCTGTATAAATGGGGTAAAATACCATCACCTCAGTGTGACTGCGGAGAAAATCAGACCATCAGCCTCACTGTTGTAGAGTGTTCCAGAAGAGCCTATAATGGGAACCCCCACGACTTCCTGCTCACAACTCCAGAGTCTATTAATATAGACTTGATGTTTGTTTGTAATCCTTAAACATCGTTATGTTAGTGATGTTTGTTTGCAATTATTAACGTTTGTTAGTGATTTGTCTGTTCCTTCCTTATGTGTCTGTATTGCCAAACGATAAGTAAATAAATAATATCAAAGCTGAGCTCCGTCACATTCCGTACATTCAGTTTCGACTTCCATAATGAGCTAATGCATCCCTTTCATTTCCTTATAACGCTATGTTTCAGATTTTCAGTTTGTGAAACATTTCGCCTCATTTGAAGTCCATTTTTGATACAAACAGATTTATTTCGTTTAAGAACGCTTTCTTCGACGGAGACAATCTGCTACGAAACACCTCACCTGTTGCATGAACAAATTACGAATAGGGACAGTTTATATCACTATATGCCCATAGAAACACACACAACAATGCTAGGAACACAACTAAAATTAATTTCCGTGTGAGAGAATTCTCTTTAAAAGTAATCTAATGAATTCTTTGGCATCAGGTAATGAATTTAACTTTGGTTTGGAGTTAATTTGAAATTTAAAACAACTACAGAATCACGTAATGGAATCAATTAATTTGAATAGAACTGCAATCCATTTGAAAGATCAAAAGAGCACGTGTGGCTTTTTCTGTGTTTCACATTAATCGTATTGCTGTAACCGCAAACTAATACCGCTAAATAGAGCTTCATATGTAGTGCTGTTGCTAGGGCCGGGTATATTTATCAGCTCGCTTATAAAAGATTTTTTGGCTACAGTTTTTTGTTTTGCGTCAAGGATTATTCGCGTCAATACGGCATTACTTGCCCTTCAAAAGTTTTCCAGATGGATGGTGCTTTTTGATGTTGTTAACGAAATTATTTTATGTGATTCGTATGCTACACATAATGTCATTTCCCCTTGCTCCCATATTCGTTTTGTGAGAATGATTATTATGACGTTAGTGAGGAATTTGTGATCTCCATAATCATAAGGCAAATGTTTTCTATATGTAGTCAATCGTAGCACCATCTGACTGCAGTACTTATTGATGTTCCATTCTCATATTTCTTGTGGATAATGGACGTACACCTCTTGTACATTATTTGTCAATAACTGAATTCTGTAGCAAATAATCTTCACGGTTCTTAGGCATCAGACAGGTGCAAAGACTACAACAAATCACTGCAGACAATGTTTCATTTTCATTGGAGTGAGGGTAGGCAACTAGGCGTAGTGGAATACCTGTAAGCACGAACTCTACATCTACATCTGCATCTACATTTATACTCCGCAAGCCACCCAACGGTGTGTGGCGGAGGGCACTTTACGTGCCACTGTCATTACCTCCCTTTCCTGTTCCAGTCGCGTATGGTTCGCGGGAAGAACGACTGTCTGAAAGCCTCCGTGCGCGCTCTAATCTCTCTAATTTTACATTCGTGATCTCCTCGGGAGGTATAAGTAGAGGGAAGCAATATATTCGATACCTCATCCAGAAACGCACCCTCTCGAAACCTGGCGAGCAAGCTACACCGCGATGCAGAGCGCCTCTCTTGCAGAGACTGCTACTTGAGTTTGTTAAACATCTCCGTAACACTATCACGGTTACCAAATGACCCTGTGACGAAACGCGCCGCTCTTCTTTGGATCTTCTCTATCTCCTCCGTCAACCCGATCTGGTACGGATCCCACACTGATGAGCAATACTCAAGTATAGGTCGAACGAGTGTTTTGTAAGCCACCTCCTTTGTTGATGGACTACATTTTCTAAGGACTCTCCCAATGAATCTCAACCTGGTACCCGCCTTACCAACAATTAATTTTATATGATCATTCCACTTCAAATCGTTCCGCACGCATACTCCCAGATATTTTACAGAAGTAACTGCTACCGGTGTTTGTTCCGCTATCATATAATCAGACAATAAAGGATCCTTGTTTTCCTGCATTTCGCTACAATTATCTAATGCTACAACTTCTCTGTATACTACAGCATCATCCGCGAAAAGCCGCATGGAACTTTCGACACTATCTACTAGATCATTTATATATATTGTGAAAATCAATGGTCCCATAACACTTCCCTGTGGCACGCCAGAGGTTACTTTGACGTCTCTCCATTGATAACAACATGCTGTGTTCTGTTTGCTAAAAACTCTTCAATCCAGCCACACAGCTGGTCTGATATTCCGTAGGCTCTTACTTTATCAGGCGACAGTGCGTAACCGTACCGAACGCCTTCCGGAAGTCAATAAAAATAGCATCTACCTGGGAGCCTGTATCTAACATTTTCTGGGTCTCATGAACAAATAAAGCGAGTTGGGTCTCATACGATCGCTGTTTCCGGAATCCATGTTGATTCCTACATAGTAGATTCTGGGTTTCCAAAAACGACATGATACTCGAGCAAAAAACATGTTCAAAAATTCTACAACAGATCGACGTCAGAGATGTAGGTCTATAATTTTGCGCATCTGCTCGACGACCCTTCCTGAAGACTGGGACTACCTGTGCTCTTTTCCAATCATTTGGAACCTTCCGTTCCTCTAGAGACTTGCGGTACACGGCTGTTAGAAGGGGGGCAAGTTCTTTCGAGTACTCTGTGTAGAATCGAATTGGTATCCCGTCGTCAGGTCCAGTGGACTTTCCTCTGTTGAGTGATTCCAGTTGCTTTTCTATTCCTTGGACACTTATTTCGATGTCAGCCATTTTTTCGTTTGTGCGAGGATTTAGAGAAGGAACTGCAGTGCGGTCTTCCTCTGTGAAACAGCTTTGGAAAAAGGTGTTTAGTATTTCAGCTTTACGCGTGTCATCCTCTCTTTCAGTGCCATCATCATCCCGGAGTGTCTGGATATGCTGTTTCGAGCCACTTACTGATTTAACCCTATGAAGTCGGTACATAGAATTTTACTTTCGAATTCACTGAACGCTTCACGCATAGCCCTCCTTACGCCAACTTTGACATTCTTTAGCTTCTGTTTGTCTGAGAGGTTTTGGCTGCGTTTAAACTTGGAGTGAAGCTCTCTTTGCTTTCGCAGTAGTTTCCTAACTTTGTTGTTGTACCACGGTGGGTTTTTCCCGTCCCTCACAGTTTTACTCGGCACGTACCCGTCTAAAACGCATTTTACG
Organism: Schistocerca nitens; assembly: GCF_023898315.1. Lineage (NCBI taxonomy): Eukaryota > Metazoa > Arthropoda > Insecta > Orthoptera > Acrididae > Schistocerca > Schistocerca nitens. The sequence continues at coordinate 99,721,382 of NC_064617.1, forward strand.
ATTGCCTTGAACTTTTTCCATAAACACCCAACATTGTCAGTGTCGGAACAGAAATTTTCGTTTTGATCTGTTAGGTAGTCTGAAATCTGCCTTCTATTACTCTTGCTAAACAGATAAACCTTCCTCCCTTTTTTTATATTCCTATTAACTTCCATACTCAGGGATGCTGCAACGGCCTTATGATCACTGATTCCCTGTTCTGCACATACAGAGTCGAAAAGTTCGGGTCTGTTTGTTATCAGTAGGTCCAAGATGTTATCTCCACGAGTCGGTTCTCTGTTTAATTGCTCGAGGTAATTTTCGGATAGTGCACTCAGTATAATGTCACTCGATGCTCTGTCCTTACCACCCGACCTAAGCATCTGAGTGTCCCAATCTATATCTGGTAAATTGAAATCTCCACCTAAGACTATAACATGCTGAGGAAATTTATGTGAAATGTATTCCAAATTTTCTCTCAGTTGTTCTGCCACTAATTCTGCTGAGTCGGGAGGTCGGTAAAAGGAGCCAATTATTAACCTAGCTCGGTTGTTGAGTGTAACCTCCACCCATAATAATTCACAGGAACTAACCACCTCTACTTCACTACAGGATAAACTACTACTAACAGCGACGAACACTCCACCACCGGTTGCATGCAATCTATCCTTTCTCAACACCGTCTGTACCTTTGTAAAAATTTCGGCAGAATTTATCTCTGGCTTCAGCCAGCTTTCTGTACCTATAACAATTTCAGCTTCGGTGCTTTCTATCAGCGCTTGAAGTTCCAGTACTTTACCAACGCAGCTTCGACAGTTTACAATTACAATACCGATTGCTGCTTAGTCCGCGCATGACCTGACTTTGCCCCGCACCCATTGAGGCTGTACTTGCCCAAGGCCATCTAACCTAAAAAACCGCCCAGCCCACGCCACACAACCCCTGCTACCCGTGTAGCCGCTTGTTGCATGTAGTGGACTCCTGACCTATCCAGCGGAACCCGAAACCCCACCACCCTATGGCGCAAGTCGAGGAATCTGCAGCCCACACGGTCGCAGAACCGTCTCAGCCTCTGATTCAGACCCTCCAATCGGCTCTGTACCAAAGGTCTGCTGTCAGTCCTGTCGACGATGCTGCAGATGGTGAGCTCGGCTTTCATCCCGCTAGCGAGACTGGCAGTCTTCACCAAATCAGATAGCCGCCGGAAGCCAGAGAGGATTTCCTCCGATCCATAGCGACACACATCATTGGTGCCGACATGAGCGACCACCTGCAGATGGGTGCACCCTGTACCCTTCATGGCATCCGGAAGGACCCTTTCCACATCTCGAATGACTCCCCCCGGTATGCACACGGAGTGAACATTGGTTTTACTCCCCTCTCTTGCTGCCATATCCCTAAGGGGCCCCAATACGCGCCTGACGTTGGAGCTCCCAACTACCAGTAAGCCCGCCCTCTGCGACCGCCCGGATCTTGCAGACTGAGGGGAAACCTCTGGAACAGCACAAGCAGCCATGTCAGGCCGAAGATCAGTATCAGCCTGAGACAGAAAGTGACCGCTGCTACTTCTACGATTCCATTATTGCTCACAGTTAGTACCTTCATAACCCATGTAATGTATGTTGTGCTTCTGTTCCTTTTTTACTGTCTAGTAGGATGAAGTTGAAGAGAAATTATGTTTTTAGTTCAGCGAAGAACCCTGTAGGTTGTGGAGACGAGTGCCTGTGTTGTGGAGACGAGTGCCTATCGTGGATCATGATAGTCTCCGACTACATATTTGTTAGGCACACATTCCGTAATTAATCTGCACAGTTTTATCGAAATAATGTGAGAACAATGTGTTATTTGGTAATTTGTACACGATTAAGTAAGAATGAGCATATAATCTTTAATAATAGTCATGTAATAGGTGGTGCTCTTAAATTTAGATCTTTTGCCTAATAAATTACAAGACTTAATTGCAAATTATTTTTTTGGAAGAGAAGGAGTCGCCAAAATGAAATTATTGAATTTCAGATTTTAAGTTAACCTTGCTATCCCTCAGTCATTCTATACTGAAGCGCCAAAGAAACTGGTATAGGCATGCGTATTCAAATTCAGAGATATTTAAACAGGCAGATTACGGAGATGCTGTCGGCAACGCCTACATAAGACAATAAGAGTCAGGAGCAGTTGTTAGATCCGTTACTGCTGCTGCAATGGCCGGTTATCAAGGTTTAAGTGAGTTTCAACGTGGTGTTATAATCGGCCCACGACTGACTGGACACAGCATCTCCGACGTAGCTATGAACGTGCAGTTTTCCAGATAATTTCACGATTGTACCGTGAATATCACGAATCCGGTAAAACATCATCGACATCGATGCTGCCGGAAAAAAGATCCTGCAAGAATAGGGCCAACCACGACTGAAGAGAATCGTTCAACGCTACAGAAGTGAAAGCCTTCCGCAAATTGCTGCAGATTTCAGTGCTGGGCCATCAGCAACTGTCAGTGTGGGAGCCATTCAACGAAACATCATCGATACGGCCTTTCGGAGCCGAAGGCCCACACGTGTACCCTTGATGGCTGCACGACACAAAGCTTCACGCGTCCCCTGGGCCTGACAACACCGACGTTGGACTGTTGATGACTGGAAACACGTTGGCTGGTCGGACGAGTCTCGTTTCAAATTGTATCTAGCGGATGGACGTGAACGGGTATGGAGACAACCTCAATGGATCCATAGACCCTGCATGTCAGGAGGGGACTGTTCAAGCTGGTGGAGGCTCTGTAATAGTGTGGGCCGTGTGCAGTTGGAGTGATATGGGACCCTTGATGGTCTAGATACGACTCTGACAGGTGACACGTACATAAGCAACTTATCTGACAACCTACATCCATTCATCTCCACTATCTATTCCGTTGGGCAATTCTACACTCCTGGAAATTGAAATAAGAACACCGTGAATTCATTGTCCCAGGAAGGGGAAACTTTATTGACACATTCCTGGGGTCAGATACATCACATGATCACACTGACAGAACCACAGGCACATAGACACAGGCAACAGAGCATGCACAATGTCGGCACTAGTACTGTGTATATCCACCTTTCGCAGCAATGCAGGCTGCTATTCTCCCATGGAGACGATCGTAGAGATGCTGGATGTAGTCCTGTGGAACGGCTTGCCATGCCATTTCCACCTGGCGCCTCAGTTGGACCAGCGTTCGTGCTGGACGTGCAGACCGCGTGAGACGACGCTTCATCCAGTCCCAAACATGCTCAATGGGGGACAGATCCGGAGATCTTGCTGGCCAGGGTAGTTGACTTACACCTTCTAGAGCACGTTGGGTGGCACGGGATACATGCGGACGTGCATTGTCCTGTTGGAACAGCAAGTTCCCTTGCCGGTCTAGGAATGGTAGAACGATGGGTTCGATGACGGTTTGGATGTACCGTGCACTATTCAGTGTCCCCTCGACGATCACCAGTGGTGTACGGCCAGTGTAGGAGATCGCTCCCCACACCCTGATGCCGGGTGTTGGCCCTGTGTGCCTCGGTCGTATGCAGTCCTGATTGTGGCGCTCACCTGCACGGCGCCAAACACGCATACGACCATCATTGGCACCAAGGCAGAAGCGACTCTCACCGCTGAAGACGACACGTCTCCATTCGTCCCTCCATTCACGCCTGTCGCGACACCACTGGAGGCGGGCTGCACGATGTTGGGACGTGAGCGGAAGACGGCCTAACGGTGTGCGCGACCGTAGCCCAGCTTCATGGAGACGGTTGCGAATGGTCCTCGCCGATACCCCAGGAGCAACAGTATCCCTAATTTGCTGGGAAGTGGCGGTGCGGTCCCCTACGGCACTGCTTAGGATCCTACGGTCTTGGCGTGCATCCGTGCGTCGCTGCGGTCCGGTCCCAGGTCGACGGGCAGGTGCACCTTCCGCCGACCACTGGCGACAACATCGATGTACTGTGGAGACCTCACGCCCCACGTGTTGAGCAATTCGGCGGTACGTCCACCCGGCCTCCCGCATGCCCACTATACGCCCTCGCTCAAAGTCCGTCAACTGCACATACGGTTCACGTCCACGCTGTCGCGGCATGCTACCAGTGTTAAAGACTGCGATGGAGCTCCGTATGCCACGGCAAACTGGCTGACACTGACGGCGGCGGTGCACAAATGCTGCGCAGCTAGCGCCATTCGACGGCCTACACCGCGGTTCCTGGTGTGTCCGCTGTGCCGTGCGTGTGATCATTGCTTGTACAGCCCTCTCGCAGTGTCCGGAGCAAGTATGGTGGGTCTGACACACCGGTGTCAATGTGTTCTTTTTTCCATTTTGAGGAGTGTAGCAGACATTGGTCGAGTCCATGTCATGTCGTATTGTAGTACTTCTACGTGCTAGCGGGGGCCTTCGTGATATTAGTCAGGTATACCAGTTTCTTTGGCTCTTTAGTGTATGTTGCTGTGTAAATCGAACATTTCTCATTGACTGTTGACCTGCATTCAGAATCACTGACAGCTTTGGTTATAAAGTTTTTCATTTAGTGCAGCAGTTGTCGACATCACTGACATCACTAATCCTGTCAAATTGTGTTGGATTGTTTATGGCGGATTTTACACACGCACGCAGACACACACACACACACACACACACACACACACACACACACACACACACACATGTGTATGTATTGGGAGGCACCCACATGCCTTGCTCATACTGTGGCATCAAGCAGTCAGGCCTGCATGATGAGTGGTCTGCCAAGCGAATGGATTAATTCTTAATTGTCGAGTAACATGAACTCTAGTACTCACAATTAAGTTACAAATTATTCTTCTGTATGAATATTACGCAACGGAAACGCACATCTGACTATCAGTAATTTACAGAACTCTGGCTGTTCACTACGCACTGGCAATACCACATTTTCTTTCTTATTTAACGGCTTTGATCAACACGTGGCCATCGCACTGAATATGAATGGCGCACACATTATAAAATCTGGATATCATGACAACATACAATTCGAAGTAAAAGGCCACCAATCTTTTTCTTTTCACTATCTTATTTATTCCGATAAATTCTATAACCTAAACACACAAATTCTATAACCTACAACAATAACACATTAGAAATTCCGCCCAGTGGGCATGGCTTTACATTGGTGATTCTCTATCTTATGGTCTCGTAATTATTTAATGCTACAGTGCACTTTCTGGATAGGATGGTGGAATCTTTTCTTTTTATATATCTCACACTTCGACTCTCACAACCATCATCACGAAACTTTCCTCCAGACCGAGCAGTACAAAAGGAACATGCATAACCCACTACCTCTGAAACTGCCTTGCTACTCTCCCATTCAAACCACACATACTTAAATTACAAGACATACACCAGACTGCAACATGGAATACAACACAAGGAATAGTCACAACATTATAATCGCATCACTTTCAGCTTTCCCACTTCAATTAGTATTCATCCCAGTTTCACACGACACTGCCCCACTTCGTAACTTTTCTTTCCTTCTACGAACTCTGGACGATATATGCACGCCTTCCTGTGCAATGCAAGCCAAGAGGCGTTGCTGGATAAACGGCTGACTCACCTTGCTTCTCTCTCAGAGTATTATAGTTTGAATCAAGCGTCGCCCAAAAACATAACACGCAAAGTAATATTAAGAACATATTCATCACACACGCGAGTCCTCAACTGATACCATGGACGAGTACTTCTCTTTATCCTTTGTCTCATACACAGATTGAGACTCACACAGTACTCACCACGTGGAAGTACTCGTCTCTAATTTCCAGTCCTGCACACGCCATTTCTTAAATATTTCCAACTTATAGTACACACGCTAGTAATTCAGCTTAACTTAAGCACTCGGAAGTATTTCAACTTATTGCTACAAGTGGTTTCATTGTGACCGTTGGTCACTTCCGAAGATTACTACGATCCCATTAATATTACCTGCCTGACATTTAATTCTCCCCACAAAAGTTCCTGAAATAGAGAAATTATTATTCTAAACTACTCTTCAGTATTTCACATGCATACCATGTCTCCACTCTTTTGTCCTTACGGAGCACACCTAAGACAGGTCTTACCAACACTAGATCCAGCGGCAGAGTGCTGAAACATGGCCGTTCTTCAGGTTCTCTCGCACCTCTGCCGAAGTGGGGGAGCACCTTGCTACCGTATTGGTCAGCCACATTTCAGGCGCTCAAAGCTCAGGTAAATTTCATCTCTTTGGTTCTACCAAAGGTGACCAAAGTACCGTCTCAAAGATGATCATATATTCACATTCACTATCTGCGGTTAGCAGACGACCATACATTCATTCATTTCACAGATCTCACCAAACTGGATGTAGGGATTTATTTTGTGGGAGTGCACATGTGATCAATTAAATAAATAAATTGTCATTCTTTCCCACACTGGTATCCGGCTTCGCTGTATTAATTGAAATTGAGTTATTATTAGAAAAAATATGTTGTTCTGACAAGAATAACGAAAAATGTTGTACCTGTTTTCAATGTCAGGCGGTACTGTACCCTTTCAGTATGAGTGGTTAAGGTACCTAACCCTTGCAGATGTGTCTACTCGACTCGATAGCTGTACAATACACACAAGTCACTGTTCGTGCAACTAATACAATCAATAATTCTTTGTAGGTTATGAACTACACCTGAAATTTCTGACACAAATGTTCAATGTGTGCAAATATGTAAAATATGTTAAGAAGTTGATTTGCTCATTTCTCAAACAACTAACTGTACCTATAGCAAAATTTGGTGATCTTGGTCGTTCCAGCAGTTTGTTAATAGGTTTCTCATACTTAGAAGTTTATATCAGTTTTTTCTTGTTCTCGCTTGCAGTCCTACGACAGATTTGATGCAGCTCACTGCCCTACTCAATGCTGTTCTTAATCTCCTAAAAAACACAGCAACCGACATGCATTTGCTTATTGTATTCATCTGTTTGTCTCCTTCTATAATTTTCACCCCACCCCTCCCCCACTTCCCTCCAGTACTACTGATGATTCCTTGATGTTTCAGAATATGTCTAATTATGCATCCCTTCTCTTATTCAAGTTGTGCCACAAATTTCTTTTCTCTCCAGTCTGACATATTACCTCCTCATTAATTACTCTACATATCAGATCTTCAGCATCTTCTGTAGCACCACACTTCGAAAGCTTCTGTTCTGTTCTTGTCGGAACTGCCTATCGTCCGCGTTTCACTTTCATACAGCCCACATTCAAGTACCTTGAAAGAGGTTTCCTAAGACTTTGATTAATGTCCGATGAAAACTAATTTATCTTCTTCAGAAACGGCTTTCTTGCCTTTGCAAATCTACACGTTATACCCGCCTTACTTCGGTCATCATCAGTTACTTTACTGCCGAAATAGCAAAATACATCTACGACTTTTACTATTTTATTTCGTAACCTAATTCCCTCACCATCGCCTAACTTAATTTGACTACACTCCATTACCCTTGTTTGTTTTTGTTTACGATCATCTTAAAATGCCTTTTCAAAACGCTATCCATTCCATTCAACTGCTCTTCCAAGTCCTTTGCTGTCTCTGACAGAATTATTGCGTCGTTGGCAATCCTCAAAGCGTTTATTTCTTCTTCCATAACTTTAATTTCTCCTTCAAATTTCGCTTTGGTTTACTTTACTGTTTGCTCAGTATGCAGACTGAATAACGTAGGATATAAACTGCTGCAACCCCATCTCAGTTCCTACTCAAGCAGTGATGTCTTGCCCTTCGACTCAAAACTGCCGTCTGGTTTCTGTATGTTGCAAATAACCTTTCACTTACCGTATTTTTCCCCTACTTCCTTCAGCATTTCAAAGAATGCATTCCAGTGAACATCGTCGAAAGCATTCTCTAAGTCTACAATGGCTATAAGCTTAGGTATGCCTTTTCTTAACATATCTCCTAAAAGAGGTCGTAGAGTTAGTATTCCCTCAGGTGTTCCTACATTTCTCTGGAACCTAAACTGACATTCGCCATGGTCAGCTTCTAGCAGTTTTTCCATTACTTTGTAAACAAAATGTGTCAGTATTTTACAACCATGACTAACCAAACTATTAGTTTTGCAATTTTCACATTTTTGAGCACCTGATTTCCTTGGAATCGGAATTAATACACTCTCCTTGACGTCTGAGAATATTTCGCTGTCGCATACGTCTTAAACACCAGTTGGAATAGCTTTGGCATAGATTTCTCTCCCCAGGATATTTATGAGGAATTGTAGTCGACTCCAGAGGCCTTATTTTGACTTAGGTCACTCAGTGCTCTGTCAAATTAACCTCCAAGTATCGTATCTTCCATTTTATCTTCGTATGTTTCCTCTTCCCTTTCCATAATACTGGCATCAAGTTTATTTGTCTTGTATAGCTTCTCTATATGCCCTTTCCACCATTCTGCGTTGTGTTCTGTGTCCGCAACTGCCATACAACGGGTCCAGGTCGGATTCCAGCTGCGGTCGAAGATTTACTCTGTTCAAGGACGGTGTTGTGTTGGTCTCATCATTTCATCCTCGTCACGCAAGTCACTCAATGTGGCGTCACCAGAAAAGACTAGAAACGTGGCGCCCAATCTACCCCAGGTGGGGGTCTACAGGCCGTCGGTGCCATCCGATTATTTCATTTCATCCTCTTCTGCTTTTAGGACTGGTTTTCCATCTTAGCACTTGACATTCATACAGTGGCTTGTTCTTCGTCCAGAGGCATCAAATTTTTCCATAGGCGGCATTTATTTTTCCCCGGCTTATTCATACTTCTAAAACATTGCATTTCTCTTCTAGCCATTCCGACTGAACCATTTTGCATTTTCTGTTAGTATCATATTTTAGACAACTATAGTACTTTGTGTCAGCCTCATTTGCAGCATTTTTGTATTTTCTCCTTTCACCAATTAAATTTAAAATCTGCCAAGAATATCTACTAAATCTTGTCTTTTTACGTACTTCATCTTCTGCATCTTCACTATTTCATCTCTCAAAGCTACCCATTTCTCATCGAATTCCTCTCCTCTGTTTCAGGGGATCGTTACCTAACGCTCCCTGTGAAATTTTTAACAATCTCTCGTTCTTTCAACTTATCCAGGTCCCAGTTCCTTAATTTTATGCTTTTGTCGTTTCTTCCAGCGTTAATCTACGGTTCAACTAACAAATTGTCGTTAACCCACGTCTGTTCTAGAAATGCCTTACAGCTTAAAATCTGGTTGAAAAACCTCCGTACTACCCTTATACAATCCATCTGAAACATTCCGTTGTCTCCAGGTCTCTTACAAGCATTCAGCTTTCTTTAATGATTGTTATACGAAGCATCAACGAAGAGCAAATCATTATCTGTGCAAAAGCCTGCCAGGCGGATTCCTCTATATTCCTTTCCTCCATATTCACCTACATTCTCTTGCTTTTCCTGTTACGGAGCTCCAGTCCCTCATCACAAATAAATTTTCCTCTCCCTTAAGAATCTAAATAATTTCCTTTACGGCATAGCATAGTCTTTTAGTGTCTTCGGAATCTAATTGGTGCATAAAATTGTACTACAGTGGTGTATGTTGACTTTTTATCTATCTTTGCTACCATAACGCGTTCACTATACTCTCCATAGATACATAGCCACATTTCTTTCCCCTCATTCATTATTAGACCTACTCCTTCATTATCCCTCCATGAATTAGTATTTATAAGCCTGTACTTACTGACCAGAGATCCTGTTCCTTCCGATATCAAACTGTAGTAATAACTAACTTCAACATATTTCCCTTTTTGTTGTCGACTAAGGAATCTAACATTCCACGTTCCAACCAGTAGATAACAAGGTTTGTTTTTCCTTATAGCCATATCCTCGTTTACAATCCCTGGCTGGAGAACCGGATGGTGATAATTTTACCTCCGGAATACTTATGCTGATTGATGTGGCATGTCCAGATCAGTCAGTCTTGCAGGTTATCATACCTGCAACTACTGAAAAGGCTGCTGCCCAGCTTCAGAAGCCACATGTTTGTCTGGCCTCTTTGTTATGGTTTCACTAACAGTATAGCTATCTGTATCATCGAGGGACACAAGCCGTCCCAGATTTGCAAGACCCGTGGTTCACGTTCAGATTGTATACACAGAAAGTTAGGAACATTCTACCTTATTTATTGACTCCAGTTCACGTGTTGCATTAATTGCTGCCATAATTCCATTTATTGTACAGAACTGAAAATACCAGTTTTCTCCAAAGAAACATGGTGATTGGGGGGAGGCTCAATGGAAAAATCCATTATGAGAGAACCACTTTTATCTTAAAAAAGAACTGTTAATAATTTACACTGATATTTCAAACCAAGCTACATTTATGTGATTAAGTGAGCTATGTTTAACGAGGAGCCGGCCGCGGTGGCCGAGCGGTTCTGCGCGCTACAGTCTGGAACCGCGCGACAGCTACGGTCGCAGGTTCGAATTCTGCCTCGGGCATGGATGTGTGTGATCTCCTTAGGTTAGTTAGGTTGAAGTAGCTCTAAGTTCTAGGGGACTGATGACCTCAGAATTTAAGTCCCATAGTGCTCAGAGCCATTTGAACCATTTCTAACGAGGAATGACTGCATCCATCCCTTGAACACAAAACTGTAATTAATGTAATTCACTGATTCACATGGAATACTATACAGTTTTTTATCATACCAGCGTAGGGTGCACAAATGAATTGGATTCTACACACGTGATAACTAACATGATTATTGCTTGTGTAAAATTTAGGAATTGAAACATATTTACAATAAAAAGGAACACTTATGTTTGCTTTCTCTGTGAATCATAGCGTAGTCCGCAGCTCGTGGTCGTACGGTAGCGTTCTCGCTTCCCACGCCCGGGTTCCCGGGTTCGATTCCCGGCGGGGTCAGGGATTTTCTCTGCCTCGTGGTGACTGGGTGTTGTGTGCTGTCCTTAGGTTAGTTAGGTTTAAGTTGTCCTAAGTTCTAGGGGACTCATGACCATAGATGTTAAGTCCCATAGTGCTCAGAGCCATTTGAACCATTTGATCATAGCGTAGGTACTTGTATGTAGATTGACAGAAGCAGTCTGACACTTATGAGGAAATAGACTGACGTTGGTAATACGACTCGAAGCCCTGTTCTGTAGAAACTCTTTCTCGTTGTTCTGTTCATTCATTGTACACTCTAACTCGCAGCTCTGTTCAAAGACAAAGGTTACAAACTTATGCAAGGACTTGCAGATTAACTTGTAGATTCTAACTGCCTGTCTCTGTTGTCACCAAACACAGTACTCCGGTCGCTGCTGGTTGTGGACTAGGCCTTGATTGGAACGTAGCCTGGCTACAACTGACCGCTGATCTGTTCAGTCTTTTCCAAGACAGGCCGCCGACGGTGGCGTGTAAAGCTTCTGTGGTCGTGTCTTTCTACTTCTGTCTCATTGGTGTGGCCAGTGATGCCCCAAATGCAAGGAGCATCTTTGTCGTGTCAGTAGCAGGCGCCAGCATTATATCTGTCGACTACACCACAATTAGAAATTGTAAAATGCCATAAAATCTTATATGTTTATTATTTTCTTACTATTATTTCCGTTTCATTTCCAGTCTAGCGTTACACAATTCAGTATTTTATTATTATGCCTTAATTTCCTGGATTACTTTCTATAAATCCTTAAATATAGTATTCTGAGGGATGTGTGACCTATATAGATGTCAAATCCAATGTATTAAACGGGGGATCCAGAAACGACGGAAAGGTTTCGTCCCGGCGTAACCCTCAGTGCTTCACAACCCCACAACAGGCCACAGCAGTCCACCCACCCAAGGGTATTGTGCTGTTCTGTCCCCAGTGGATCCCCCCAGGAACCTCTCATACCAAACGAGTGTAACCCCAAATCTTTGCGTGGTAGAATAATTATGGTGTACGCGTAAGTGGAGATGATGTTTGTGCAGCAATCGTCGACACAGTGTAACTGAGGCGGAATAAGGGGAACCAGTCCGCATCCGCTGAGGTAGATGGAAAACGGCCTTACAAACCATCCACAGGCTGGCCGGCACACCAGACCTCGACACTAACCAAAAAAATGGTTCAAATGGCTCTGAGCACTATGGGACTCAACATCTTAGGTCATAAGTCCCCTAGAACTTAGAACTACTTAAACCTAACTAACCTAAGCACATCACACACACCCACGCCCGAGGCAGGATTCGAACCTGCGACCGTAGCAGCCCCGCGCGACACTAACCCGCCGGCAGGATTCGTGCAGGGCACCGGCACGCCTTCCCACTCGGGAAGCAGCGCAATAGACCGCGCGGCTAGCCGGGCAGGCTATAACACTTACTTAGTAAGTATATAAAAGGTTACGAATCAGAGTGTATCACTTCATAAACGGTCATGCAAAGCCCACGGTGAGGATCTAGTTCAAAGACTTAATGCTGCAGTTTTCACTATTCGAACAGTGAAGTAAGTGATCGTTCGATACGAAAATTAGTCTACATTGCTTATTTTCATCCTCTTATGTAGTATGGGATTAAATTTTGGGGTAACGTTTCCCATTCTAAAAGGATATCTTTGGCTCCGGAACGGGCAATTCGGGCAGTAAGTGGTGTAATTTCGCGAACCTCTTCCAGACCCCTGTTCACTAGTCAAGGTATTATGACATTGGCCTCTCAATGTACGAGGGCGGTTCAGAAAGTAACCTCCGATTGGTCACAGTGCGGGTTGTGGGGGGAGTAGCGACGCCATCTGTGCGTTCACGCACTCAACAGGTCAGTCGGCATCAAGCCGTGGTCGAGTGAACGTCGTACCTGCGCTAGTTTAGTTTTTGTGGCAGTTTGAAATGTGTGCTGCAATAGAAAACCCCGCCAAATGTGAAGTGCGTGCTGTCATAAGGTTTTTTACAGCCAAAGGATATTCTGCAGCAGCTATTCATCGTGAGCTTTGTGCCGTGTACGGACCAAGAGTTATGAGTGAAGGAGTTGTCCGTGAATGGGTACGTTTATTTAAAAGTGGACGAGAAAACGTTCATGATGAAGAGAGGAGTGGTAGACCATCATTGGTGACTGACGAACTCGTTCAGACAGTTGATGCAAAAGTTCGTGAAAATCGACGTTTCTCAATGTCGGAGTTGTCTACTGGTTTTCCACAGATTTCTGACTCTCTTGTACGAGATAGTGACAGCAAGATTGGGTTACCGTAAGTTCTGTGCACGATGGGTGCCCAAAATTCTTACCGACCACCACAAAACTCAAAGAATGGCCTCTGCATTAGACTTTCTGTCACGTTATGAGGACGAAGGAGAACCATTGTTAAACAGAATCGTGACCGGTGACGAAACCTGGATTAAGTACGTGAACCCTGAGACAAAAGAACAATCAAAGATGTGGGCACATTCAAATTCGCCTACCAAACCAAGAAAAGCCTCGCAAGATTTTTCTGCCAGAAAACTGATGGCAACGGTGTTTTGGGATGCCAAAGGGGTGTTGTTGGTTGAATTCATGGAACGTGGTACGACCATTAATCAAGATGTGTACTGTGAAACAATAAAAAAGTTACGACGGGCTATACAGAACAAACGCCGTGGTATGCTGACTTCCGGTATCGTTTTTTTTGCACGATAACGCCCGTCCTCACTCTGCTCGCAGAACAACGGCCCTTCTTGAGTCCTTCAAGTGGGACGTTATCAACCATCCACCTTACAGCCCAGACCTGGCGCCAAGTGATTATCACCTCTTCATGCATTTGAAGAAATGGCTCGGGTCACAGCGGTTTGATGACGACGAAGAGCTCAAAGATGCGGTCACAGGCTGGCTCCAGGCACAAGCGGGTGATTTTTATGCACAAGGAATTTCAAAGCTTGTGAAGAGATACGATAAGTGACTCAATCGCTATGGAAACTGTGAAGAAAAATAGTGCAAAGATGTAGTTGTAAGATGTATATATTAAAATATTTTTATTTAACGTGGTGTATTTTTTTAAATCAACCGGAGGTTACTTTCTGAATGGCCCTCGTATATATTCTTCACTGTCGTTTCTCGTTAACAATATCAGCTTATTCTCAAGAATTAGCAGCTTCCGCTCAGTTAATACTAGGAAGAAGTCCAATCTGCAGCCGCGCGGGATTAGCCGAGCGGTCCAGGGCGCTGCAGTAATGGACTGCGCGGCTAGTCCCGGCGGAGGTTCGAGTCCTCCCTGGGGCGTGGGTGTGTGTGTTTGTCCTTAGGATAATTTAGGTTAAGTAGTGTGTAAGCTTAGGGACTGATGCCCTTAGCAGTTAAGTCCCATAAGATTTCCCACACAATTGAACATTTTTCCCAATCTGCATATGGGTCACACTTCCTTAATTCTTGTGCAGAAAGGTGTGCAGTACACTGGTGCATCCATTTTCAATAAGCTACCACAGGAATTTAAAAAATCTAAGCAGTAATCCAAACGCTATCAAATTGAAACAGAAGAGTTTCCTCATGGGTCGCTCCTTCTATTCTGTTGAGGAATCCCTTGAAAAATTACGCTGATTCTTATGTTGCATTGTTGATTGCGTTTGCTTAAACTGAAGGCTTGACTTTTTTTGGTTTGTAAACATTTTATTTTATCTGTTATTACTTTTATGTTGTAATTTCCTGTACTGGCACGTTCCACGACCTTGGAGATTTGCTCCCCAGTTTGGTCGTGCGGAACGATAACTGTAAATAAATAAATACATGACAACATATTCTGGAAAGGTCCTTGAGTGGACCGACAAGACAAGGGTGTTAAAATTAGAAGCAGGTGTTTGGAGAAACATTTCGACAATCGGGGCGAATCCTCTCGAACACTTTTTAGAATTTTCTCCTACGGACTTAAGGATACCGTGAGTGTGGGTACTCGAATCATAATATAGAGCAGCAATGCATAAACTTGTGAAACAGAGAGAATGGGTGACAACTGGTATTTGTGAAAAGATGAAAACGTGGAGTACTTAACAAGACGTGTCCACGGCTGGTTCGTACCGTTCCAGGACAGAAATCGACAACCATGGACCACACTCGGGTTGACTATAAGCAATCATAATGACAGATATTGTGAAGATAGTGTAACAGTCCACGTTACAGGGTTTTCCCATAAGAGTAGTCAGGCGCATTTTCTCTGGAGTTTGGGCAGATTTCTGCAATTTCGTTTTTGCATTGTGTAGCTGAAATCATCCCAGACAAATAGCGCTCATCAACTTCAGATAAATTTCGGGTGTGCAGCCGGATCCCGTCGACATACTGCCTCGATATTTCGGCCCAGAGACGTCCGGTCATTTTCAGGCGAGTAGACAACTACTGAAGAGCCGAGGTGCTTTCACGGTATTTATGCCGAATCTAGCGCATGCGAAATGTGCTGATGTCTTTCGACGGATGCGTCAGGTGATGACATGCGCGGGGCAGCCGGTTTGTGTGTGCTGCCCTCGGTGGTGGAAGTAATAGATGGTCTAATCACTGAGTATCGAATGACCCAGTCGATGCCGCTGTGACTGGGTAATTTTAGTTACAGGATAAGACACTCAAGGGAACCTAATAAACAGTTTAGCTCCAGTTTCCTCTTTTTGGGGTTCAGCTGTCAGAGAATGCGTGCAAATACGTCTTTCCGATAATCCTGACAATGGCCTTCAACTGGATGAAAATTGTAATACTACGATTAATAGTGGCAACGCAGTGGATACACCGGTTCCCGTGAGATCACCGAAGTTAAGCGCTGTTGGGCGTGGCCGGCACTTGGATGGGTGACCATCCAGCCGCCATGCACTGTTGCCATTTTTCGGGGTGCACTCAGCCTCATGATGCCAATTGAGGAGCTACTCGACCGAATAGTAGTGGCTTCGGTCAAGAATACCATCATAATGACCAGGAGAGCGGTGTGCTGACCCCACGCCCCTCCTATCCGCATCCTCCACTGAGGATGACACGGCGGTCGAATGGTCCCGATGGGCCACTCGCGGCCTGAAGATGGAGTGTGTACAATTAATAGTACCCAGTCACAGCGGGATCAACGGGGTCATTCGACATTCAGTGATTAAATCATCTCTTACTTCCATCACCGAGGGCAGCACACACAACGCGGCTGTTCCGTGCATGTAATCACCTGACGCATGCGCCGAAAGATGCCAGCACATTTCGCATGCGCGTCATTTGATATGATTACCGTGAGTTCACATGGGCTCTTCAGTAGCTGTCCATTCACCTGAAGATGACCAGACGTCTCTAGGCCGAAATATCGTAGCAGATAGTTCATCGGAACCCGGCTGCGCACCCGAAAATTATTAGAAGAAGAACTACGCCGGGAAAATTTCAAAAGTTACGGTGCTCGTCAAGTCATCCCTGGGACGCTCGTTGCCGACGAAAAGCAGTGACTTGTCTCCCATTACAAACAAAATCACTTTTAAAGAGGAATTTTACGTGCCCATCAGGTAGAGCGGTCCCACGTTAATTAGTGCGATGTTCGTTTTAGCGATATACATTAACATACACTAAAACACGAAGAGTAGCCAGAATTCCAGCCGTGACTGCATCGCCCCGCACCACCTTGACTCTTATCGGCAAGCCTCCACCGCTACTGAGTCGCTGACAGATTTCTGTTTGTTCTTCGTGTTTCACAATTCCAGTTAATACATATCGACAAAACAAATGTCGAACTAGTCTAATTCAGGAGCGTTCTATCTGTAGGGAAGCAGCCTACTCACACCATATAGAATTCATATGCTTTCCATTGTGTGCCACCCTAGCACACTTCAACTAGACATGACGTCACGAATGTTTCGAAATACCTTAAAAGTAAAGTAAATAATCTGAAAAGTTAATAGCATTCCAGTAATGATGCTAAAATGGTAATGTGTTAAGTTTCACTTTAGTAACTTTAACAGTTTTCGCAATTTGGACATTTTACGTAAAAATCATTGGCGCAACAGGAAGGAGCTAGAAACTTCAAAATTTATATTCGGATTCCTTTTTCATTGTAATTTACTGAAAACACCATGCTGGATCTCACAAAGTAATATTTTGGTTGAAATTCAAGATTTTCTGTTTTTGTGTCCTAAAAGTACGGAAGCAACATACATAGAGTAAGTGATTAGATAATTTTACGATGTTTATATTTAGGTTGAATGGAGATAAGCTATAATAACAAAGATGTGAGAAGTTTCCAAGAAGTAGCTATAAAACTACAGCTGTAGCGTCTCTCCAAAGGACAAGTTCAGAGCTCATCTACTGCGTGTAGTGGAACTAAAATAATTCTGTCTACAAAAGTATTTAACCTAGCCACATCAGAATTTTATTACAGATACTTCCATGTGTGCTGATAGCGCAATTAAACTGAGAGCTTCATTGGCCTTCAGCGAATGAAGCAATTAATTATTTAGTAACTTGAAGTGGTGCTTTACTAGCCTGAGTGGCTAGTTCAGAAGGCAGGTTTTGTAGGCTGCGCCTTCGGTGGTCCGCACCGCGGCTATATAAATAAGAGTGCTGCGAGCTAGAGCCAAGGATACGGATCCTGTACACCTCCCGTAAACTCGATCCTCCTCACCCGCTCGTCTCCCCGATCCTCTCCCACCCCCGCCCGCTGCCGCGCCTGTATTCCCACATCCCACCCGGTCTCCATCTCTCCACCCTCCTTACCCTCTCCCAAGGTGGCTTCCGTCAGCTCCCCCTCCCTGATGATGTCCTCCTCCCCTCCATCTACCCCTCCTACCAACTTTGAACCTCCCTCCCTCTTCCTGTATCTGTTCATTTGGGCACCCTCCATCCCTCCTCCCCTTCTCCCCACTCCTCCCCCGCCCCCCCTCCTCTGTCCTTCTACTCCTCCTCCCATCTCCTCAGCCATTGACATCTCTGTTCTCCCCTCTCCACCCTCTCCACCCGCCCTCACCCTTCTTCCCCTCTTGACAGGTCCCCTGACTCGCACACCCTACGTGGACTTTCGCGCGCCGGAGATCATCGCCATCTGTGTCTCGTGTGTGTGATGTCGTTTTGTGTTTTTAGTGTCCGCCGTCACGCTTCTACGTTCACTTGTGCCATCGGATTCATCAGTGTTATGTGCGCCGTGTCAACGTGTTTTCGGTGTCTTTCTCGTCGAGTGTGAACGGCTCCGTGTTTTTTTTTTTTTTGTGTGTCTGTGACTACTATTTTTTGCTCGTCACTATGTTCATTTTAATTCTCCATTATTGTACTGTTATTGTCAACTCTATGGCTGAAGAGCGGCGTCGCATGCCGCTGCCAGTCTACCTGATTGTTCAGGTGTTAAAATAACAATAAAGTAAAAAAAAAAGCTAGAGCCAGGACCTAGTTCCCTTCTAGATTCGTATCAGCGCGCACGCCGTGTCGGAAGTACGTTGCGTCGGTGCAGGTGCAAGGAACACCCTTGGATGCCATATTAATTGACTCGGTATGCACGTAACAATGAGTTTGCATTGGGGTAAAGTGTTAATTGCGGAATGACTCCAGTGATTTATTCTCAGTTTGCGTATGTCGTGTTTTCATGTGTCGCCGCAGGACAGACCTATCATTAAAAGCGTGGCGTTTGATGAGTATTAACATAAAATTTTGGCGAGCATTCACTTCGAACATTTAAATTGATAACGATTATTGAACATTTTCGTTATCTAGGGATAATAGGATCCGAAAAATAGACTCTAAACAGATCTGATAGTACCATAGCTGATCGTAGCATTGCTTGGTTAAACATTTGTCTGGAACTTTACGCATTACCGTTTTCAGAATATAGTGAAAATTGTTATAGTAAACTGCATTTTCTGTGAATCCCAGACAACATCCTAAATCCTCAGCGTAATGAACTTCAGTGATCAATAACTTTATTTCTCCATCAGAGTGGGCACAGTGAACTTAAAATTACAGGCATCACGTTTTAGCTAATCACTTTCTGGTTGCCAACATTGTAGTTAGAGAACCTGCGTTGAGAATGGCAACAATACATTAGAAATAAAATTTTTCCACCCACCGCCCCACATATCGAAAAATTCCGATTTAAAATGTTTTGTTTGTAACAGGATATAAAACGACGCTTCCTGTTGCTACTTGGCGTCGGATTAAAGACGTGACGAGCAGTATTTATTTAGGCTAGCAGTGGCTACACATGGAAATAAAAAAAAAAAGAAAATAGAAAATACCTGCCGAAACACTAGACAAAACCCTCCTGGCGACTCTTAAGAAACACACTCAATTTATGAAATATGATACGAATTAGCAATGACTGCGTTATCGCCGTCATTCCCAAATATCTCAATAACCGAAATACACATTCAAGGTGTAGTGAAAAGCAGAAGAAAGTACTTATGGAAACCATTTCGGATTACATTCATATGTGTGACTTAAATCCAACGTTTTTGTAGCTCTTATTAGCAGGAAACAACACTTCCTCGTTAACCCACTGTCTAAAGATTACCAGTGGAATACTTCTTCGTTAACACAGTGTCGAAAGACGGCCAATGGATTGGTGTTCAATACGACACAAAACGAGTGGTTTCCAAAAGTCCATGGCCAGGAAAATGTTTACTACTTCTTTCGGTTGTACTGAGATAAAGCAAGGGATATTTCTGCATTAAAGTGAAACTGCCAATGACGGATTTTGCGGCGGAAGTTTGAACTGCAGCTATAAATGCTGTATAAAAAAAGACGGTATTTGAGTGTTAAATCCTGCCTATGTCATCAAATATGGGGTGTCTAGGAAACGTGCTTTCTCGGATCGCTAGACCACATTCAAACAAATCGTATTAACGAGTTTTATCACAAAATGAAAAAAATACAATACTTAACGTCGTACTACACATATGTATCGCTAGCAAAGGACGACAGATAAAATAGGAAATCTGTTCAGTATAACAATTCCCATGTCCGTGCTGCATAGGCATTACAAGCAAGTGATTAGAGTGGATGCTTTCATCCAACTTCGTAGTCTTCAAGCTGCTGTAGAAACGGACCGAGACCAGTCGGGCGCAGCGCTTATGTCCTCATCGTCTAGGCGCCGCTGCTGACGCGTTATGCCGGTCTTTGGTGGCCGAGCGGTTCTAGGCGCTTCAGTCTGGACCCGCGCGACCGCTACGGTCACAGGATCGAATCCAGCCTCGGGCATAGATGTGTGTGATGTCCTTAGGTTAGTTAGGTTTAAGTCGTTCTAAGTTCTAGGGGACTGATGACGTCAGATGTTAACTCCCATAGTGCTCAGAGCCATTTGAACCATTTTTTTGACGCGTTTGTCTTCCTGGAGAGGGATCGGTCAGCGTGCGATTTGCTGACCTCTTCTCACAGCCGTCTCTTCTCTTTCGTTCCCGACTGGCATGCCGGCGCTTCACTTTACGCCGTAACAGTGCGAAAACTGAATACTCTGATTTTGAAAACTTTCTCCTCGTGTAACATGGGGTTTAGACAACATATACCACTGTTGAGCAAAACTGGTTGGCCCTATGTTGCGCTTGTGAACAGTACCATGAAAGAAAACTTTCAACTCCACGAAATACTAAATTTGAAATCAGGAAAATAGATGTAATTAAACGCCACTAATTGTGTGCTCAATGAAAACTATATACACTACTGGACATTAAAATTGCTACACCAAGAAGAAATGCAGATGATAAACGGGTATTCATTCAACAAATATATTTTACTAGAACTGCCATGTGATTACATTTTCACGTAATTTCCGTGAAAAGATCCTGAGAAATCAGTACTCAGAACAACCACCTCTGGCCATAATAACGGCCTTGATACGCCTGGGCACTGAGTAAAACAGAGCTTGGATGGCGTGTACAGGTACAGCTGCCCATGCAACTTCAACACGATACCACAGTTAATCAAGAGTAGTGACTGGCGTATTGTGACGAGCCAGTTGCTCCGCCACAATTGACCAGACGTTTTCAATTGGTGACAGATCTGGAGAATGTGCTGGCCAGGGCAGCAGTCGAACACTTTCTGTATCCACAAAGGCCCGAACAGGACCTGCAACATGCGGTAGTGCATTATCCTGCTAAAATCTAGGGTTTCGCAGGCATCAAATGAAGGGTAGAGCCACGGGTCGTAACACACCTGAAATGTAACGCCCACTGTTCAAAGTGCCGTCAATGCGAACAAGAGGTGACAGAGATGTGTAACCAATGGCACCCCATCCCATCACGCCGGGTGATACGCCAGTATGGCGATGACGAATACACGCTTCCAATGTGCGTTCACCACGATGTCGCCAAACACGGATGCGACCATCATGATGCTGTAAACATAACCTTGATTCATCCGAAAAAATGACGTTTTGCCATTCGTGCATCCAGGTTCGTCGTTGAGTACACCATCGCAGGCGCTCCTGTCTGTGATGCAGCGTCAGGGTAACCGCAGCCATGGTCTCCGAGCTGATAGTCCATGCTGCTACAAACGTCGTCGAACTGTTCGTGCAGATGATTGTTGTCTTGCAAACGTCCCCATCTGTTGACACAGGGATCGAGACGTGGCTGCACGATCCGTTACATCCATGCGGATAAGTTGCCTGTCATCTCGACTGTTAGTGATAAGAGGCCGTTGGTATCCAGCACGGTGTTCCGTATTACCCTCCTGAACCCACCGATTCAATATTCTGCTAACGGTCATTGGATGTCGACCAACGCTAGCAACAATGTCGCGATACGATAAACCGCAATCGCGATAGGCTACAATCCGACCTCTATCAAAGTCGGAAACGTGATGGTACGCATTTCTCCTCCTTACACGAGGCGTCACAACAACGTTTCACCAGGCATCGCCGGTTAACTGCTGTTTGTGTATGAGAAATCAGTTGGAAACTTTCCGCATGTCAGCAAGTTGTAGGTGTCGCCACCGGCGCCAACCTTGTGTGGTGAATGCTCTGCAAAAAGCTAATCATTTCCATATCACAGCATCTTCTTCCTGTCGGTTAAATTTCGCGTCTGTAGCACGTCATCTTCGTGGTGTAGAAATTTTAATGGCCAGTAGTGTAACTAAAACTCAGTGTCGAAGCACGTTATAAACGATGCATGATATGAAGTTCGATGTTAGATTGCGAATATCCACAAAAATAAATTACTGCTCCACCCAGAGGGAAATAACCGTTTGGAATTAACACTGCTCACTGAAAATTAATATATCTGCCAACAGGACACCTGACGGTCCTGACTATACACTACTCTCTCAACAGCGCAAGATCAGATCTGCCCTGAGACAAAACTGATTTATCTCTTCCTCAGCATGTTGCTTTTCTGTATTTGGAGTACTGATGTTCGCGATAGCAAATACAAATCAGCAGATGCAGCAGCTTTAAAATATCTCCAAAATATTCTCCATCAACATAAAGAACTACAGAATTATGTATCAGTTTCCATCTCCATAATAAAATATTCTAGAGAGATTCTCCCACATTCACAGAGAACAGGTCGCATTCTGAGAAAAACTCGATGGCACGTTACTATGTCTCAAATAAGAATTCCCCAGTGCTGCACAAGCAACTCAACAACAGATAAACCTAAACGCAGAATCAGGGATCTTATTCATTCCTTCTACAGTGCGCTCATTAATCTTTGTTCCAATACAGTAAAGGTGAAATACCGACAATAGCAGAACATATATGAGAATCTTACAGATTCTGTTCCAAACATGACGTGTTCGCCTAGAACGAGTAACACTCTCATTAGCCCAACAGTATTTATTCTCCTGTCCTAATAACAGCTCCTTGTGTCACTCTTCTTTACAAAAATTCTGAGACCACGCTAATAAATATAAATGGATGGTTAATGAACTGAATAAGAAGTGTTAAAAGTCGGTTGGTGAATAGGGAATACAGTATCTACTTGTGTTGATTTTTTTGAACAACTAACTTCATTAAAAGTTACTTTTTTAAAAGCAGTGCAAATAAAATACTGTACTACACACCATAATTGAATGATTTCACCGACTTATATACGCTATGAAATGATTAATAGGTTTAATATAATTTCCACCATAGGGGAGAGAGCCGCGCGGGATTAGCCGAGCGGTGTGGGGCACTGCAGTCATGGACTGTGCGGCTGGTCCCGGTGGAGGTTCGAGTCCTCCCTCGGGCATGAGTGTGCGTGTTTGTCCATAGGATAATTTAGGTTAAGTAGTGGGTAAGCTTAGCGACTGATGACCTTAGCAGTTAAGTTCCATAAGATTTCACACACATTTGAACATAGGGGAGAGAGCGATCCTAACCATACACAAACAACATACCAACATCCATTCTCGATGTGTTCTCGCGCGCAACCAAAATTGTAAAGCCTAGTTTACACGACGACACTGGCTGGCACCACTCGTTACGTTACACACCTTACAACAAACCGTATCCGATCTCTAATGAAAAAAGCGGAGGAGTAGTGAGGCTGCAGGGATCGCAGTACAAAAAGCTTGATAACCAAGTAGGAGTTTCGATTATTGGCAGTACACTCTTTAAAATCTCGCACAAGAGCCGCCATCAGTACAGTGTAGTTACAATGGTCTGTTCATCGTTAAGCTGAACGTGGCTATTAACAACGCTATCCTTATTTCACTGAATATGTTACTGCCTGATTGGACTCACTTTCTCGGGTACGATCATAAAAGTTTACGCTGCAGCCTCGCTGGTGCCTCGTGCTCAACACATAGTGGCGACGATGGAATAAAGCAGATGATTATAGTGCGTCTAAAAGTAGTTGCGACTTTTGACAGTACAGCACGTAGCGGGTGGAGGGAAGCGGACTTGCCAGCGTGTGCTGGGCGCGTCAGCAGTTGACCACACACAGTATGGTATAATGCTAGGCTTGCTCGGCGAGGAGCCTTTCTTAAACTTGATAGTGAGGAACGTTGAAAAAGATATAGTTCTGAATGAAGGACTGTTAACCAAATTTTGCGTCACTTGCTCTACTACGTCATCAGATGCACGCAGTCGATATGAGATGTTTTTACTTATTACTGATCATCCAGTTTCAAGAAAATACGCTAGTTGTAAATAAGAGGCTTACCGTATCCGGCGATGTACTTGAGGACAATATTATGGAAATGGATGTAGATGAAGATGAAATGGGAGGTACGATACTGCGTGAAGAGTTCGACAGAGCACCGAAAGACCTGAATCGAAACAAGGCCCCGGGAGTAGACAAAATTCCATTGGAACTACTGACGGCCTTTGGAGAGCCAGTCCTGCCAAAACTCTACCATCTGGTGAGCAAGATGTATGTGACAGGTGAAATACACTCAGATTTCAAGAAGAATATAATAATTCCAATCCCAAAGAAAGCAGGTGTTGACAGATGAGAAAATTACCGAACAATCAGTTTAATAGGTCACAGCTGCAAAATACTAACGCGAATTCTTTACAGACGAATGGAAAAACTCGTAGAAGCCGACCTCGGCGAAGATCAGTTTGGATTCCGCAGAAATGTTCGAACACGTGAGGCAATACTGACACTACGACTTATCTTAGAAAATAGATTAAGGAAAGGCCAACCTACATTTCTAGCATTTGTAGACTTAGAGAAAGCTTGTGACAATGTTGATTGGAATACTCTCTTTCAAATTCTAAAGGTGGCAGGGGTGAAATACAGGGAGCGAAAGGCTATTCACAATTTGTACAGAAACCAGATGGCAGTTATAAGAGTCGAGGGGCATGAAAGGGAAGCAGCGGTTGGGAGGGGAGTGAGACAGGGTTGTAGCCTATCCCCGATGTTATTCAATCTGTATACTGAGCAAGCAGTAAAGGAAACAAAAGAAAAATTCGGAGTAGGTATTAAAATCCATGGAGAAGAATTAAACACGTTGAGGTTCGCCGATGATATTGTAAAGCTGTCAGACACAGCAACGGACTTGGAAGAGCAGTTGAACGGGATGGACAGTGTCTTGAAAGGAGGATATAAGATGAACATCAACAGAAGCAAAACGAGGATCATGGAATGTGGTCGAATTAAGTCGTGAGATGCTGAGGGAATTAGATTAGGAAATGAGACACTTAAAGTAGTAAAGGAGTTTTGCTATTTGGGGAGCAAAATAACTGATGATGGTCGAAGTAGAGAGGATATAAAATGTAGACTGGCAATGGCAAGGAAATCGTTTCTGAAGAAGAGAAATTTGTTAACATCGAGTATAAATTTAAGTGTTAGGAAGTCGTTTCTGAAAGCATTTGTATGGAATGTAGCCATGTATGGAAGTGAAACATGGACGATAAATAGTTTGGACAAGAAGAGAATAGAAGAAATGTGGTGCTACAGAAGAATGCTGAAGATTAGATGGGTAGATCACATAACTAATGAGGAGGTATTGAACAGAATTGGGGAGGAGTTTGTGGCTCAACTTGACAAGAAGAAGTGACCGGTTGGTAGGACATGTTGAGAGGCATCAAGGGATCACAAATTTAGTATTGGAGGGCAGCATGGAGGCTAAAAATCGTAGAGGGAGACTAAGAGATGAATAAACTAAGCAGATTCAGAAGTATGTAGGTTGCAATAAGTACTGGGAGATGAAGAAGCTTGCGCGGGATACAGAGGAATGGAGAGCTGCATCAAACCAGTCTCAGGACTGAAGACAACAACAACAACAACCGTATCCGGTACGAAAGTGCTATATGTAAAACACAAACGCAGCACAAGACGTTGCGCCAGTTCCTGCTCTACGGAAACAGCAAGGAACAGACTGCTGGACACCAAAGCAGCATCAGACGTCCCGTGTTTCCTCCCTTCGTGACCATACACTCGTGTTGTCTGCCGACAATGTGTCGACCGCTACCAGTGCGCCTCTTCAAGCCTGTCCTTTACGTCTGGTCCACAACATCGTGTATTGCAGTCACACCAGGCCATCGTAGTTTCCTCTAGACAGTGCTGGCGTTCCGCAGCTGCCGACTGCGGCGCCATCCCGTACAGAACGAGAGAACTGCAGGAGACTTGGCGCCAGTATATAGTTTCGCGGTTCTTTCAATTGCCACGGACGTGTGGCAGCACATCCTCCCCGTCACGAAACACAAGGAATGGTTGAAATCTCGCACAGGTCTATTAACAATCATGTAATTATACCGAACAGAAGACAAGAGTATATGAAATACCGGACAGCACAACTTTTCCAGCGGCCCTGTACTGGGTAAAAAAGACTCAACACATAAGAAGTGTGGGCTGCATGTCTCCTGAAATCAACAACCAAATAAAAACCATTCCTAGCGCTAATTAAGGGCTAATCCTACATGACGGAAAATATCTGTCGCCAAGATTGCTGGAGCCGACTGCCTTTGAGTGACCCTGAGCTTAAATGGCCATGTGAAATTGTGTATGCACAACAAAACCACTACACAACCTAAAAAGTGTTTTTCGCTTGAACTGACCATTTCATATGGTTCACCCCCACCAGATAATGTCAAAAATTTACAAATATCTTATGCAAGATATGAAAATCTTGACTGATTAATGTAAGAGAAATGCCGGAATCGAGCAGTGCCCGTATTGGTTTTCTATTAACACTAGCACATAATAAAAGAGTCTGAGAAGTGGGTGCTCCAAGGACACTAATCCACACAGGCACTCACTGTGCACTCATCTTCTCCACCGTCATTTGTTGCCGCCTTTACATTTATTCTGGCAGATTCTGGCTAAATGACCATTATGAGCGCATCTGAAGCATCTAATGCTATTCCAGTTGCGTTCCCTAGCCAAAGGATCTCTAGCATCCCACACTCGTGCTAAACTACTCTCTTCTTATCACTTCATATCAGATTCATGTATGACTTCAACTTAAAAAATCATTGAAATCGTTGATTAATAAGTGTGATTGTATGAAATCAGCAAAATTAATACAGTTTTAAAAAGTTATAATATGTATCAAGTTTAAAATCATGTATACCACAATGTATCACTATACTGTGAAAGAGAGTGCGTAAAAGTGTTCTGACATAAAACCTGAAACGTTTTGAGCCGTATAATGCATTCCTAACCACAGCATTCGACAGCAAAACGCCTGACGAGAGCCTAATAATGTTGCGTATGCAGATAAAGAGATCTCTCTGTAGAACAATATGGACAAAATGCAGCATAAGCGTACGGTGAAAGATACAAAGTAGTTGAAAAGAAAACATTTATAGTTAATGTTTCTTTATTCCCAATCTAAGGAGTCTGTTTCCATATATTACAGTTATAAACAATACTTGACGCCTGAAACCACACACCAAAAATGAAATTGGTTAGCTTATAGATTTTTAAATGATTTTTGTTTATGACCCTAAAGGCTACTTTTTATTCTACAAACCCAACGTAGAGTACTCTCAACAATCTGATCCTTCAGTAATTGTTTATGTAAAATATATATTCTGTTTTAAAGCATTTTTGTTGCAGATTTCAATGCTCAACTAATTACTGAGGATGCATCTGCTGGTAACGGGCAAAACAACACTCTGCTGGGGAGTGCTCCGCAAATGCTACATGTAGGAGTTACTATGTGTAAATTTTCGCACAGTTTCGTCCACGAATTCATACATCACACATTTTGCACATATCTTCCCCTCCAACCCCTCTCTTTCCGTCTCCTTCTTCTCCCACCTCTGTCTCAATTTCCTCCTTCTCTCTATCTCTTTCTTTCTCCCTCCTCTCCACATTTCCTTCTAACCCTCTCACTATCCACCTCCTTGACTTCCCTCTTCCCCATCACTCTGGCCACCTACACCCGTCAATTTCTTCCTCCCTCATTTCTCTGCTCCTCCTCCCACTTTCACTGCCCATTTCCTCTTCCTAACCATCTCGTCTTCTTCCTCTCTATCTCATCATCTCACTACCGCATGTCTCCTCCTCTCCCCTCTCAGTCTGTCCATTTCCCCCCTCTCTCTCTACCCCTCTCATACTGACATTATCCATCCTTCTCCTCCTACCTCTTTCCCCTGTACATCTCATCCTCCCCCCTCTCACTATCCTACTTTGTCCATCTCCTCATCCTCCCCCTGTTTGTGTCCATCTTCTCCTTTCCTGTCTGTCAGTTTATCTCCTTCTGGCAGCTTTCTCTATCCATCTCGTTCTAGTCCCTCTCCTAGGCCATTCCCACCTTAATGTACACCCCTTGGAGCCAGTTCCAATACTTCTTACACAACAAGGCAGTCTTATAGAGTAGCCTAGATGTCAGGTATTGCAACCCTCTGTCACATTTCCTCCTCTCCCCACTCCTTGTACAATCCTCCTATCCTTCTCTCTGTCCTTCTCTTCCTAACCTCTGTCTCTGTCTCTTCCTTCCCTCTCTCATTTCCTACCTCCCACCCATATCTCTGTCCAGCCCCCTATTTTTTCCATCCATCCCTTCCTTCACACCCTCTCTGTCCATCTCTCCGTTCTTTCGTCGGTTCTTCTCTTCCTCTACTCTGTCACTAATCTTCTCTTCCACTGTCTGCTCAGCTATGCCCATCGGGACAAATATGCCTTGGAAACTCATACAATACTCTCCCATACAATAAGCCAGTCATGCAGGGCAGCCTAGATGTTAATTATTTAGTCAGTCAGTTACATGTTCTATAGATCATTTGAACGATTCTTTTATCGAAATGATGTGGAACAAATCAGTTGAAGGGATATGTACATATGATTGGTGTTAATGTAAATGGACACATTACCTTTTTATTTCTAATCATGCAATCATACTTGAAAACATTTTTCATATTGACTGCTATATTTTATGCAGTTTTTTAGTGGAACATGAGTTGTCCAGAAGAAATGATTTTAAATTGGATTTAAAACTTGCTTTGCTACCTGTCAGACTTTTTATGTTGGGAAAATGATCAACACTTTTTATTGCTGTGTACTGAACTGATCTCTGAGCCACTAACAGCTTTATCAATGGGTAATAAAGATCATTTTACCCTCTATTGTTGTAGGTTGTAGATCAATGGTCTTCTCAAATTGTTATGGGTCATTTATGATGAATTTAATAATTGACAATATGTATTGTGATGGCGCAGTTACAATGCCTAGCTCCTTGAATAGGTCCAAACATGACACTGGCTGATAACACCACATATTATTCTTAGTGCTCGCTTTTGTGCAATCATTACTTTCTTTCCAAGTGATGAGTTACCCCAGATGAGTATTCTGCACAAGTGGAAATATGCAAAACATATCTTTTTCTGCTAGGTTAGCAATTATACAAACAGAAAAAGTAACTGAAGTTGATTATCTGTAATATATTTCTTCCAGGTCAAGTTTTCATTAATATGCACATCGAGAAATTTGAAGCATTGCACTGTACTTACTGACTCCTGCTCATGTGCTGCATCAGTTGTAGGTATAACTGAATCTGTTGTACAGAACTGATTGTATGTCTTTTTTACACAATTTAGGGAGAATCCATTTTCAGAGATCCACTTAATAATTCTTTGGAAAATATCATTTGATAATCCTTCTGTTGATTTCACTCTTGGACAGATCACAACAGATACCACCTGGCGATAATTTATTATTAAAGGGTTGTACTATTACATGAGTGAATGTGTAAATAGCATTCTTAGTCAAGCAAATCTTGTGGACTCCAAACCTTGATATACTAAGTAGATTGTTTCCACTTAAGTGTATGACTACTCCTAAATACATTACTTCTTCGAATATTTTGGAAAATATGACAGTAATGATACACACACACACACACACACACACACCAGCTTTTTCCCCACAGCTTTGCCTCTGTACGCATTTTACACATACACTGCACACATCTCCTCCGTGTCCACCTTTCCCTCAACTGTTTCTCTGTTCACCTCATATGCCGACCTACATCTGTCCTTTTCCACACTCTCCCTGTCTTGTCATCTTCTCTTTCTCTTTGTCCATCCGCCTGCCTACTCTGTGTGACTATATTTTCCTTCCTCTTCCCTCTGCCCATATCCTTCCCCCTTTCTCTGTCCATCTACTCCTCCCACTCTCTGCCCATTCTCTCTGCAAATGACTGTTCCCCTCTCTCTGTATTCATCCCCACCTTCCCTTTTCTCTGCGCATTACCTCTGCATTAATCCATCTCCTCCTTCTCACTTCCTCCATCCATGCCATACTTCGCCCTGTTCTCAATATGCCCCTTCTCTCCTTCTTCCCATTCAGTTACAATCATCCACTTAATGTAGCCCCTCATTACTACCCTCATAACACGCCATCTTCCTCCTCTCTCTGTTCATATCCTTCTCCTCTCTTTTGCTCAAATTCTTCCATCTCCTCTCTTTGTCCATCTCCTCCTGCCTCTTCTCTTCCTATCTATCCCCTTGGGTCCCTCCTCTAACAGGAACAACCTCTCCTTAACTGTATCCACCTGCATGTTAAGCCCTAGCAAAACAGGTCACAAAGTGGGTGAATACTACCCCCACGATGGGCGTGTCATGCAGGGGAGCTGATATACAGGTATTAGGAAACAATTTTCTCTGCCCCTGATGTACAGGGTGCTATGCAAATCAGGTCGATAAGGTAGTCGGATATTATGAATACTCCAACAGAGCACACCTGTCCTGCAGGACAGCCTACATGTTAAGAACTGTAGCTAATGCTGATACTCGCGAAGAGTATTGTTTGCATGGCAAAGTCGATCTAGGAACTTGGGATGACATACTGGACATAGACACACGTTTATATATAGAACCACAAAGACGAAAACAACCATGCCTGCGCAGTGCCTATGCTGTGGAGTCGGTAAGAGCCGATCAATGCCAGTCGGGCACTAGGAACTTGTCTATAGTTCCGCCTTGACCAGGAGGTCAATTCCGAAGTTTGACCGTATCCACATAGTTACGTTGTGTCAGGAAGAGCTGTCATTGACAGAAGTTTTCAGACGTCTCAGAGTGAACTAAAACGACATTGTTCGGACTTGGAAGAAGTAAAGAGATATAGCAATTGTTTATGACTTGCATCGGCCAGGCCGTCCAGAGGCTGCTACTCCAGCTAATGACCGATACTTACGGATTTCAGCTCTGTGGAATCTTGAGAGGAATGCCACCATGCTAAATAATGATTTCCGTGCAGCCACAGAATGTCGTGTTTCGACTTAAAGTATACGTAATAGGCAGCATGATGTGGAATTTCACTCCCAACATCCATGGCATGGTCTGGTTTTGACATCTTGCCACCATTAACATTAGGCTGGTCAGAAGTGGTATCAAGTTCTATTCACAAATGAAAATGGTTCAAATGGCTCTGAGCACTATGGGACTCAACATCTTAGGTCATAAGTCCCCTAGAACTTAGAACTACTTAAACCTAACTAACCTAAGGACATCACACACACCCATGCCCGAGGCAGGATTCGAACCTGCGACCGTAGCAGTCCTGCGGTTCCGGACTGCAGCGCCAGAACCGCACGGCCACCGCGGCCGGCCTATTCACAAATGACTCGTCGGAGACGTTTTTGGAGGTACTCTGCTCAGTCTGAACTTGTTATATACAGCGTCCAGCGAATGGAGCAGGGTGGTTGTTGCCTGATGTTTTGGTGTGGCATTATGTGGGATCATCGTACGCCAGTGGCGTTCATCGAAGGCAGTAAAACGGCTGGCTATACGATACAGGTATGACATCCCTTAAATCACGAGGTCCGGTCTCTCAGACTGCGGCAGAATTTTCCAAGTCGCTCTTGTAGGACTATTATGGTGGAACGTATTTATACACCACCTACCCTCTTTTAATCACCAACGCTGCAAATTATTATTGTCAGTTGCGTTATCGCCTTATTTGATTGTTGCTGACATGTGTTGTTGACATGCGAGGGTGTCTCCCGGACAGTGTCTCGTGAACTAAGCACCTGTATTCGTCAGTTCAGTACAAAATCTGTTAGCAAGACTGTGGCAATTTTATATGCTCTAAGTTTGATGAAATTTTTAGTCAGTGGATGGAGAATGATGTCAATGATGTACAACAAGAAGTAGACGAAGAGGACAACGATTTTTCAATATCCGGTGATCGCAGTTCTGCTACCCGAAAAGAGGACCATTCAGAGGAAGAACTTCAGGACTATGGTGATGAGGACCTTTCCGTTTCTCCAACAAAATACTTAATTAAAATTAAATGTGTTCTGAGTTGAAGTAAAGAAAGATGTAGATCTCAGTACTGAATATTAAATTTGCAGCCTTTCTGGCTATCGAGTTCAGTTTTATATGCAAGTTTAAACCCCAGACATTAGTTTTGTGCGAAAATTTGCTTTCTACAGAGATACCATAATTTTTGAGAACTTCAGTTCTCTAACAGTTCATTTTGTGTACTATTGAAAAAACTTCTCACAAGTATGTGATTTTTGCTTGATACAAAAATAAGATAATGTTGACTTTATTTAGTGCGATAAAATCAACAAGGAGTATTTAAACAACACTTATATAGTTGTAACCATAAATGTTATATAACATAAAATAAATTTTCAAATGATTTACTGCTTAAATCTTGGTTTAAATATAGGGGTCGCAGAGACCACACTTCGTAGTATACGTTACAGAAAAGCCACCTCTTGAGTTAAGGGTTATGTGGGGCCATCGTACGCCAGTGGTGTTGACTGAAGGCAATAAAGCAGCCATACGATACAGGGATAACATGATTCGAAGTATAATGCAACAATATCGGCTGCATTTGTCTTTTAGTATTCAAGACTATCATGCTTTTTTCAACATATTATTTATGATAACTCGGGTATGCCTTCTATATCGCGTACCGTCCCAGAGTGCTGCAAACGCCCTAGTCACGTGGTACACCGTTAAAGATTTGAAATTTTGCATGGACGATGACTGGCTATTCTTCTGTAGTTACGTTTCCCGTACTTTTATAATGCAGTGTGGTAATTACGGGCAGATTTCCAATAAAAATTCCTTCCACCGTACTCGTCAAAACGAATAGTAATGATCAGTTTCTACCGTTGTTTTTGCTTGCTAAATTTGATGTAAAAGAGATTCATAAAGGGAAATGTTTAGATTGAAAATCATTAAACCTAGTGTGATACTGTTTCCAGTGCCTCAGGTAACTCTGTTAGAGGTTCACGTCCCGGCGAGAGGAATGTTTCTGTTCCTCAAGAGGATGCTCTCGTGTATTATTCCTGTTTTCGTTGATCAACATTCTACCGCAACGCTGTTTTAATTGGTGCGTCTCTTCCTTACATCAGGCACTCTCTAATTATCTTTCCGCTACTCGTTTTTTGTGTCGTAAACTTCTTTCTAGTTCCGGTTTCCGGGAACGTTCTCTTCCTCTTCAAATTGAGTTTGCTGTTCCTCTTGATGGTGGAAGAATGCCTTGACTCCTAATGAATCCATGCTGTTACGTGGGAAGGTAACATAAACGGCAAGTAAAATCTGGACTACGTTTAAATAGCAAACCCGCGTTGTTTCACGTATTTTCTCATGTTCTAATTGCCACAGAATTCGTGTGATTAGATTAAATTGGAACTTTAACCATTTAATATGGTATGTGAAATCGTTTGGAAAAGACATTAGCCTCAAAGGTGATATGGTTAAATTACTACAAATCTATTTTATAATTGTGCGATGCAGAAAAGTTCACCTAGACATCTTTTAAGAAATACTATTTGGTTATACACTCTCATTTGTATTGAAATCTACGTTTAAGACACCAAAAATTCATAAATACTTACAACTTCATCTGTGTATTCTCATCACTGTTGAGTTATTTTATATGGTAAGGACCCAGAATTTTTGAATGTTTTTGAGCTACTTGCAGTACATATTTCATATTGGTTCCTAATTTTTTTTAAATCTTTCAAGGACCCTTAATGAGCGTAATATCAAATGATTTGGGCCTTTTTTTTTTTTTTTTGGTAATCAGTCTTTGATGCGGCCCACCACGAATGCCTCACCTGTGCCAATCTTTTCATATCAGAGTAACACTTGCAGCCTATATCCTCAATTATTTGTTGAATGTATTCCAGTCTCTGTCTTTCTCTACTGTTTTTACCCTCTACAGCTCCCTCTAGTACCATGGAAGTTACTGCCTGATGTCTTAACAGATGTCCTCTTATACTCTACCGTCTTCTTGTCATTGTTTTCCACATATTTCTTTCCTCTCCGATTCTGCACAGAACCTCCTCATTCCTTACCTTATCAGTCCACATAATTTTCAACATTCATCTGTAGCACTACATCTCAAATGCTTAGATTCTCTTCTGTTCCGGTTTTCCCATAGTCCATCTTTGATTACCATTCGATGCTGTGCACTAAACATACATTCTCAGAAATTTCTCCCTCAAATTAAGGCCAATTTTTGATACTCATTGACTTCTCTCGGACAGGAAAGCCCTTGTTCCCTGTGCCAGTTTGCTTTTGATGTCCCATGTTCTCCTTGCTCTGTCCGTCATTGGTTATGTTGCTGCTTCGATACTAGAATTCTGTAACGTCATATTCTTCGTGACTATCAATCCCGATGTTAAGTTTTTCGCTGTTCTCATTTCTGCTACTTCTCATTATTCGTTTTTCTTCGCTTTACTCTCAGTCCATACTCTGAATTCATGGAATTGTTCATTGTATTCAGCATATCATGTAAATATTTTTCAGTTATACTAAGGATAGCATTATCATCAGCGAATCATATCGCTGATATGTTTTTACCTTGAATTTTAATTTCACTCCAGAACATTTCTTTTATTTTCATCATTGCTTCTTCGATGTATAGATTCAACAGTAGGGGCGAAAGACTACATCCCTGGGTCACACACTTTTTAATCCGAACACTTAGGTCTTCGTCTCCCACTCTTATTGTTCCGTTTTGGCTCTTATAGATATTGTGTATTACCCGTCTCTCTCTGTAGCTTATCCCTATTTTAGAACATCTATACTATTTGACAAACTCGAACGCTTTTTTCCAGGTGGACAAATCCTATGAACGTGTCTTGATTTTTCTTCAGTATTGCTTCCATTATCAACTGTAACGTCTTAATTGTCTCTCTGGTGCCTTTACCTTTCCTAAAGCTGAACTAATGTAAGAGATCCTCAGTTTTCATTTACATTCTCCTGCATGTTATTCTTGTCAGCAAATTGGATGCATCAGATGTTAAGCTGATTGTGCTATAATTCTCGCACTTGTCAGGTCTTGCGTTCTTCCGAGTTGTGTGGATGATACTTTCTCGAAAGCCAGATGGTATATCGACAGACACGTACATTCTACACGTCAACGTGAATAGTGGTTTTGTTGACACTTCCCTAAATGATTTTAGAAATTCTGATAAAAAGCGATCTATTCGTTTTGCCTTGTTTGATCTTAAGTCTTTAAAAGCTCTTGATTCTAATACTGGAGCACATGTCTCTCCTAAATCTACTCGTGTTTCTTCTTCTGTCACATCAGAAAAATTTTCCCATCACAGGGCCTTCAATGTACGCTTTTCACCTATCCGCTGTCTCCTCTGCATATAGCAGTGGTATTTCCATGACGTTCTTAATGTTACCACTCTTGCTTTTAATTCCACCAAAGATTGTTTTGACTTTTGTGTATTACTAGTCAGTTCTTCCGACAGTTATTTGTTTTTTGACTTCTTCACATTTTGCATGCAGACATTTCGTCTTGCCTTCCCTATGCTTCCCATTTATTTCATTCCACAGCGAGTTGTATTTCTGTGTTCCTGAATTTCCCTGAACATTTTTTTACTTTCTTCTCTCATTGATAAACCGAAGCATTTTTTCTGTAACCCATGGTTTCTTCGCAGTTTTTCGCACCCATGTTTTTCTTTGCAGCTTATATGATGGCCCTTTTGAGAAATATCCGTTCCTATTCAACTCCACTGCCTACTGAGCTATTATTTATTGCAGTATCTATAGCGTTAGAAATCTTCAATTTTTCACGTTTCTTTGAGTAATGATTCATCCTAACTAATCTCTTAAGCTTCAGCTTACTCTTCATCACCAGCACATTTTGATCTGAGTATACCTGTGCTCCTGGGTTCACCTTAGTTTCCTTTTTCCTTTCTTGCTGTCTCTGCCTGACCGTGATGTAATGTAATAGAAATCTTCCTGTATCTGCCGGCCTTTCCCAGGTAAACCTCATCCTCTTGTAATT
Organism: Schistocerca nitens; assembly: GCF_023898315.1. Classification (NCBI taxonomy): domain Eukaryota; kingdom Metazoa; phylum Arthropoda; class Insecta; order Orthoptera; family Acrididae; genus Schistocerca; species Schistocerca nitens. The sequence goes on from NC_064617.1 coordinate 99,757,335, forward strand.
CTTGAACAGAGTATTTGTTATTACTAGCTGCAATTTATTACAGAGCTCATTTTCTCTTTCTCCTCTCTCATTCCTGTAACTCTTTCCTCTACTCCTTCCCGTACAACCTCATTCCAATCCCCCATGACTGTTAGACTTTCATCTCCCTATACGTACTGTATTACCCTTTCAATATCTTGCTCTATCTCCTCGTCTTCAGCTTGGGACGACAGCATTTGTGCCCGAACTATCGTGGTCGGTGTTAGTTTGCTGTCGTTTGTGATAAGAACAATCCTATCACTGAATTTTTCGGTAACTCACTCTCTGCCCTACCTTACTATTAATAACGTACTCCCGTTGTACCGTTTTCTGTTGCTGTTGATATTATCCTATACTCATTTGACCATAAATCGTTGTCTTCTTTCCATTTTACTTCACTGACCCCCGCTACAACTCGATTGAGCGTTTCCATTCCCCTCTTCAGATTTTCTGGTTTCCCTACCACGTCCAAGCTTCTTTGACTATGCAAATAAATTTTGATTCGTGATCACAAACTTGATTTGCCCTAAAATGTGCAACTCTAGCACAAGCAAAGTTTAATTCAATATTCGTATCTTTAATCCAAGTATCCAAAGTCTTTGAGGTGTCTTGAAAAAAGAGAATATTTTTGGGGAGATTGTGTTTATTTGGACCTCTCTTGATCAGGTTTAACATCACATCCCAAAAGCGATCTTATTGAGTTGCACATCACACAGTTGGTTAAAACGTAAGCAAGAATCTTTCAAAACTGTGAACAGTACATGTTTTGTTTCGGGGTGATAAACATTTAGGATTCATACAAGTGAGAGACGGTAAAAAATTGCAAAACAGTAGCTAAATTATTAATTTCAAGAACCGGAGTTTGTATTTTTTTCCGAAAAAGGAATATTGTAACAAAAAACTTTGGAAATTTTCAGTGTTCGGCCAAAAGTAAACATTAATATAGGGTGTGTTCACATTTCGCCTTTACGATTGCTTGTCGTCTGCTTAGGGCGCTTTCAAGGAGGTGTGTGATGTTTGAAGGAATGACAGCCCATTCTATACATTTAAAATGAAATTTCCTGACTGATTTACTGACTCATGATTACCCAGCCCAAAGCGCTAAGTACATACACATGAAATTTGGAGAGGATTTTGATCTTATAGTGTAGGCATCGTTTAAGAAGGGATTTTTCGAAATTGCACCCCTAGGGTGGGTGAAATAAGCGATGCAAAGTGTTTTGAAAATGTGTCGCTCTTAGGCATTTTTTGAAAAAATGTCGTTGTTAAGGCAATTTTGAAGCGAGAACTACGAAAAGTGGTTTTGGTTTCTCGGTCAGAAATAAAAAAATACCTGTTTCAGCATTTTTGGGACTTCCACTCCGAAAGAAATGAAATAGTGTCGTGAAAACATTTCTTTAAATAAATCGTAAATCATTATTGAATAACTACTAAAACATTTTTAAGGCAACGTCTACGAAAGCTGGTTTTTAACGTCTCGGTTATAAATTTAAAAAAAGAGTGTTTCAGTGCTTTTGGGAATCCAGCCCCTGATGGAGTGAAATAGGGGATGACAAATACGTTTGTCTGCGTGGCCACTCTCTTCAGGATTTATTTACAAAACAAAGAAAAGACGATGAAACGTTTTATGAAAATATTACATTGTGAAATCCCTGTCACCAACAAATCTATGAAACTTTGTATTTGGCTTCTGGGTTTGAGATAAAAAAGGAAGCGCTTGAATGATTTGGCAATTCAATCCTTAAGGCGGGGGGGGGGGGGGGGGGGGGGGGGAAATACGGGGTTAAAACTGTAATGAAAATATTTAATTATGAAATTAATTGTTGCTTTTTAATCAGAAGTACATTCGGAAACGGAAACGCTTCTATGGTCTCATTTAGATTGAAAAGTTTGGAAGGTGTCACAATCTGTGAAATAAATCAAAGAAAGCTACTTAACAGCAACGACCATATACCGGTTTTGTCTGTATTGCATAGAAAAAAAACGAATTTATAACACATTAATTTTTCAGTAGACCTAGTACATGTTTAAAAAATTATTTTTGTTGCAGTTACAGCGCAAACTAATTATTACTGATGAAAAAGAAGATACCCAGTATAAATGCCATCTAATGGATAGGAATATCCATTTTAAAAGAGAATTTGGTACCGGGTGTAAGACTGGCGCTAATAGCTAAGGAGACACCTTATCCGATATGTCTTTTTTTTTTCACCTCACTGTATGAAATTAAGTTAAACCGATAGGAACACTGCAACTGTGCAGAGACAGAAAGCCATGTAAAGGATTACTTACTAACTCCTTCATTGTGTCTGCATTTACACATGAGCAGTGGGCGTTACAGCACATAAATAGAAAGAGATCATCAGTCCTCTAGAACTTAGAACGGCTTAACTAACCTAAGGACATCACACACATCCATGCCCGAGGCAGGATTCGAACCTGCGACCGTAGCGGTCTTGGGGTTCCAGATTGTGGCGCTTAGAACCACTCAGCTACTGCGGCCGGCTAGGACGTGCTCAGTTGCCTCATAGGTGCAGCATTGTCATTCTGATAACGACCAAACATCGACTCCGAAGTGTTCCTCTACGGTCTGCAGTATGGAAAAACGTGTTCACATCCCTCAGCATTTAGCGTTTTCGTACGCGCAAGGATGGAACAACAACCTAACCACAAAAACATCTGTATATACACTCCTGGAAATGGAAAAAAGAACACATTGACACCGGTGTGTCAGACCCACCATACTTGCTCCGGACACTGCGAGAGGGCTGTACAAGCAATGATCACACGCACGGCACAGCGGACACACCAGGAACCGCGGTGTTGGACGTCGAATGGCGCTAGCTGCGCAGCATTTGTGCACCGCCGCCGTCAGTGTCAGCCAGTTTGCCGTGGCATACGGAGCTCCATCGCAGTCTTTAACACTGGTAGCATCCCGCGACAGCGTGGACGTGAACCGTATGTGCAGTTGACGGACTTTGAGCGAGGGCGTATAGTGGGCATGCGGGAGGCCGGGTGGACGTACAGCCGAATTGCTCAACACGTGGGGCGTGAGGTCTCCACAGTACATCGATGTTGTCGCCAGTGGTCGGCGGAAGGTGCACGTGCCCGTCGACCTGGGACCGGACCGCAGCGACGCACGGATGCACGCCAAGACCGTAGGATCCTACGCAGTGCCGTAGGGGACCGCACCGCCACTTCCCAGCAAATTAGGGACACTGTTGCTCCTGGGGTATCGGCGAGGACCATTCGCAACCGTCTCCATGAAGCTGGGCTACGGTCCCGCACACCGTTAGGCCGTCTTCCGCTCACGCCCCAACATCGTGCAGCCCGCCTCCAGTGGTGTCGTGACAGGCGTGAATGGAGGGACGAATGGAGACGTGTCGTCTTCAGCGATGAGAGTCGCTTCTGCCTTGGTGCCAATGATGGTCGTATGCGTGTTTGGCGCCGTGCAGGTGAGCGCCACAATCAGGACTGCGTACGACCGAGGCACACAGGGCCAACACCCGGCATCATGGTGTGGGGAGCGATCTCCTACACTGGCCGTACACCACTGGTGATCGTCGAGGGGACACTGAATAGTGCACGGTACATCCAAACCGTCATCGAACCCATCGTTCTACCATTCCTAGACCGGCAAGGGAACTTGCTGTTCCAACAGGACAATGCACGTCCGCATGCATCCCGTGCCACCCAACGTGCTCTAGAAGGTGTAAGTCAACTACCCTGGCCAGCAAGATCTCCGGATCTGTCCCCCATTGAGCATGTTTGGGACTGGATGAAGCGTCGTCTCACGCGGTCTGCACGTCCAGCACGAACGCTGGTCCAACTGAGGCGCCAGGTGGAAATGGCATGGCAAGCCGTTCCACAGGACTACATCCAGCATCTCTACGATCGTCTCCATGGGAGAATAGCAGCCTGCATTGCTGCGAAAGGTGGATATACACTGTACTAGTGCCGACATTGTGCATGCTCTGTTGCCTGTGTCTATGTGCCTGTGGTTCTGTCATTGTGATCATGTGATGTATCTGAGCCCAGGAATGTGTCAATAAAATTTCCCCTTCCTGGGACAATGAATTCACGGTGTTCTTATTTCAATTTCCAGGAGTGTAGTAGTATCACCTCCTCCGGAATTCTCTGTTGATGGCAGGCAGCGTTCCCCATACATTAGCCTAACCCAAACTCGCTGTCCTGTTGCGCCGCTCTTTACACCAACTCGAGCGTCGGTTAACGGTGGCTACAAACGAGCGTGGTGGCTCAGGGGTTAGCACATCGCATTCGGGAGGAGGACGGTTCAAAACCGCGTCCGCACATTCAGAATTAGGTTTTACATGATTTCCCTCAGTCGCTCCAGCCAAATGCAGCGATGGTTCCTTTGAAATGGCATGACTGATTTCCTTCCTCATTCTTGAATCAATTCGAGCTTCTGCTCTTTCTCTGACAACGTCAATTTCGACGGGACATTAGTCCAAATTCTCCTTCCTAACACTGACTACAGAAGTGGGTATTTTTGGGAAACAGCTATCTTGTAATCTATATAAAATCAGTGAAAAAACAGGCTAGATCTCAACGGATATTTTTTTAAAATGACCGCTTTCGGCCTAGTCTTAGACCATGTTCAGTCAGTTGACCCCAGTGGCTGAAACTGTCACCGTTAAGAAGTTACAGCGACTGAGGTCAACGCATCAGCAGATGGTGTTGACTGAAGATGGCCTAAGCATAGGGCGAAACCGGTCATTTTGCACTGAAGAGCCAAAGAAACTGGTACACCTGCTTAAATCTTGTAGGTCTCCCGCGAGCACGCAGAAGTGCCTCAAAACGACCTGACGTACAGTCGACTAATGTCTAATGTAGAGCTGGAGGGAACTAACACCATGAATACTGCAGAGCTGGCCTTAAATCCGTAAAAGTACGAGGGTGTGGCGATCTCTTCTGAACAGCACGTTGCAAGGTACCCCAGATATGCTCAAAAATGTTCATGTCTGGGGCATTTGTTGTCAAGCGGAAGAGCTCATACTCAGAGTGTTCCTGCAGCCACTGTGTAGCAATTTTGGACACGTGGGGTGTCACCTTTCCCTGCTGGAGTTGCCCAAGTCTGTCGCAATGCACAATGGGAATGAATGGATGCAGGCGATCAGACAGTATACTTACATACGTGCCATTTGTCAGAGTCGTATCTAGACGTATCACGAGTCCCGTATCACTCTAACTGCACATGCCCCACTCTATTACATAGGCTCCACTAGCTTGAGGAATCCCCTGCTAATGTGCAACGTCCATGGATTCCTGAGGTTGTCTCCATACCCGTACACGTCCATCCGCTCGATACAATCTGAAACGAGACTCGTCCGACCACGCGTCATGTTTCCAGTCATCAACAGTCGAATGTCGGTGTAGACGGACCCAGACGAGGCGTAAAGCTTTGTGTCGTGCAATCATCAAGGGTACACGAGTGGGCCTTCGGCTCCGAAAGCCCATGTCGATGATGGTTCGTTGAACGGTTCGCACGGTGACAATTGTTGATGGCCCAGCATGAAATATGAAGCAGTTTGCTGAAGGGTTGCACTTCTGTCACGTTAAACGATTCTCTTCAGTCGTCGGTGGTCCCCTTCTTGCAGGATCTTTCTTCGGCCGCAGTGATGTTGGAGATTTGATATTTCACAGGATTCCTGATATTCACGGTACACCCGTGAAATGGTCGTACGGAATAATCCAGCAACCTAGGAGATGCTGTGTCCCATCGCTCTTGCGCCGGCTATAACACAGTGTCCAAACTTACTTAAATCTTGATAACCTGCCATTGTAGCAGCAGTAACCGATCTAATAACTGCGCCAGACCCTTTTTCTCTTATATAGGCGTTGCTGACCGCAGCTCCGTATTCTGCCTGTTTGCATATCTCTGGATTCGAATGCACATTCCTATTCGAATTTCTTTGGCGCTTCAGTGTAATAAAATAACCATGCGATCTAGACGGTTTTTTCACTAATTTTATTCAGGGAAGTGTTTTCTCTGTGCACCGCATTCTTTTTATATTCCAACGCGCAGTCATTGTACTAGGTGGCCTGCTGATAGCGTTTTGGAACCCACGAGCAATAGCTTCCGCTTATTTCACGCGATTTTTTACAAGCATCCCACGCAATGGTAGCGGTACCAGACTGTCGGTACATTAGATCTGTGGTGAGTTGCTGTGGTTTATTCTTCCCGTTACCACTTCGCAAACAATGTAATCGAATTGAGAAGCTTTACAAAGGTTGACGGATTTGTTACTCAGGTGGCATCTAATGTCTGGCCCAAGTTCGAGAGCAGTGGGCTGTCCTGTCCAACCCATTCTACTGTTCCTGCTTTTCTACTGATAACACAATGCTCCCCATCTCCTTCCATCCTGGGGGGGGGGGGGGTCTGCCTATCGTGACATCAAGTAGTCAATGACCATTGCACACAAGTGTTCGGACACTTACGATCACATAGTACATGAGACTTACGTGTTACGTCAGATATGATTGAAGTGCTGCAACTAGCATTAGATGAAAGATCACTGCAACAAAAGGAAACGCTCATTTTCTACACCTCAGCTCCTCAGGTTTTTGTCAGACACTAACGCAACTTTAGATATTCGTCTAGTAGCACTCCGAAAGAAAATTATTACCTACAGTCTGAAAAGAGAACCTAACTTTGTGACGTCGTCACAAGACTCAACAAAACACAAACTTCATAAATCACTGATCTACACTCACCTATCACAGTAATCTGGGAAAATCCACGTTTATGAATTCATATTCCATTTCAAATGGAGATCTCGTTTGCCTTTACGATGTTTTATGGCTTGCTTGGATCCAGATGCTGAGTGACCCGTACTAGTTTCTCAGATACACTTCTTATCAAACAGTTAAACTCTACAGATGTCCGACGAATAGATAAAAATTCTACATCTACATCTACATCTACATTTATACTCCGCAAGCCACCCAACGGTGTGTGGCGGAGGGCACTTTACGTGCCACTGTCATTACCTCCCTTTCCTGTTCCAGTCGCGTATGGTTCGCGGGAAGAACGACTGTCTGAAAGCCTCCGTGCGCGCTCTAATCTCTCTAATTTTACATTCGTGATCTCCTCGGGAGGTATAAGTAGGGGGAAGAAATATATTCGATACCTCATCCAGAAACGCACCCTCTCGAAACCTGGCGAGCAAGCTACACCGCGATGCAGAGCGCCTCTCTTGCAGAGTCTGCCACTCGAGTTTATTAAACATCTCCGTAACGCTATCACGGTTACCAAATAACCCTGTGACGAAACGCGCCGCTCTTCTTTGGATCTTCTCTATCTCCTCCGTCAACCCGATCTGGTACGGATCCCACACTGATGAGCAATACTCAAGTATAGGTCGAACGAGTGTTTTGTAAGCCACCTCCTTTGTTGATGGACTACAAGCCAGTGATAGAAAATACCTTTCGTGACTTCTTTCTGTATAATGATATTTTTTCTTCTTTTCCTCTTCTCTAATGTATAAAAATTGAAGCGAAATTCATGTTTTTATTTTTATTTTTAGTTTCTTTACAAGCAGTAACATAACATCTATGCGTCTAATGATGCTACTTAACGCTTCGTCTTTGACGAATAAACTATATTTCATATTTACAAGTACCGTTACCAATTAAAAAACAATGCAGTAAGATTTTCACGCACGACAGCTGTATCTCCATTCATTCGAAGTGAATTTTTCAGCTACACAAAAGAAATGGTAGTGTATCTGCAATACTGCACCTTTGCTGAAATATCTCTTTTGCCTTTATCGCCAACTCCACGAGATAGTGACATAAACTGTCATGCATATTCACAAATAGTGATTTATATATAGCACTACCTCCTTCAACTTTTAAATATCGCATGTTTCGTTCATACTATACGGGAAAATGCAAAAGAATTATCCAGCTTAGCTGTCAACTGATGCGAACGCAAATGAGAGGACGGAAAACTATGACGTATTACTGCCTTGGGTAAGTCTACTTATGAATGGATTTGCCTTTAGTATCTCCAGCGTTTTACGAGGTGTTAAGTGTATGGGGTAGAATTACGCTTTTCTTCTTATGGATAAATACAAACGGAAGAGCTCCGCGGAGTGGCCGCGCAGTTTGAGGTGCCATGTCACGGATTGCGGAGGTTCGAGTCCTCCCTAATGCATGAGTGTGTGTGTGTGTTGTTTTTAGCGTAAGTTAGTTTAAAGTAGTTTAAGTAGTGTGTAAGTCAAAGGACCGACGACCTCAGCAGTTTGGTCCCTTAGGAATTCACACACATCTGAACATTTGACCAAAGGGAAGAGTCATGCCTGGAGTGAGCATTACTTGGATGACTTGTAATCAAACAAACCGGAATGGATACATAAAATCCCTGTAATAACCCTTGAGGGACGTGGCAACCATCGATTACTCGCGTTAGTCAAAATGGTTCAAATGGCTCTGAGCACTATGAGGCTTAACATCTGTGGTCATCAGTCCCCTAGAACTTAGAACTACTTAAACCTAACTAACCTAAGGACATCACACACAGCCATGCCCGAGGCAGGATTCGAACCTGCGACCGTAGCAGTCGTGCGGTTCCGGACTGAGCGCCTAGAACCGCTAGACCACCGCGGCCGGCACTCGCGTTAGACAAACCTTTTGGACTGGAGACATACCATAGGTCTTTCAGAACAGTGTTACCCACGCAGCCCCGGAGGTAGCAAATGCTGGTAAGTGCGAGAATTGTCTTACTATCAACTAAACAGGTCATCCATCCAAGTTATTGACTGGAAATATATTATGCAATAGATTGTAAGTCCAAGTTTCCTTTAGGAAAGATAAAAGCAACAGAAATGAAAGCAATACTAGAAGAAAAGAGGACTCATAAAGAAGCTATTTAGACGTAGAAACAGCTTCCGTAAGCTTTATTTGAAATCCTCATAGAATCGACATGGACTATACTGAAAGGTAATTTGTAATATTTAAGTGAACCAGGAGATCATAAAAAATGGAAGACCAAGATAAAAAAAAGAGATATGTGCTTCCTTCTCTATTGTACAACCTGCATTTCGAAACGAGCTAACAATTAAAACACAGGATCATAAGTTGGATTAATTTTGAAGGTTTCATCGATTAATTTCATTGATCATATTTTTATTCATGAAAGTGAACAGGAATTACAAGCGCGGGTTGAGATGTACAGCCTGTTGATCAAGGAATAATCTCTAATGGTAACCCAAAGAAATGCGAAATACTGAGGAGTAGCAGGGGGCCGAACCGAACCATAACCCTGGGTTCAGTGTGGGGCAGCGATGGAGCGAGTGGACTGCTGTAGCCTGTTGCGGGGTTGTGAACCACTGAGGGCTACAGTGGGGACAAAGCCTCTCCGTTGTTTCTAGGTCCCAGGTTCCATACAATACAATATAATAATGTCTGTGTTAAAGTAGCCAACGAGAAACAACTTTGGGAGAAAACTGATAGTTATCTGAATCCATTTTTAGTATTTAAATGTGGCTAAGTGCGCTCCGCACACTGAGTCGCATTTGCTTCTGGTATTTTCTGAGCTTTCTATAGTTTCAACTTAAGGAACCGAAATACAACTTTGTTGCATGCAGGTTGTATTAGAAAATTGTTTTAGCAATGTTGTTTGAATTTTTTGGGTATTGTCTTTGCATAAGCTTTTGTAAGTGAATGTTAGAAAAAAAAAAGATTTCAGTGTAAGATAAACTGATTAACTAACGATTGATAGATCTTAAATAAACGAAGTGACTAACATTTGCCTTTAACAAAGTGAACGATATGGTAGGGCACTGTGTTGACTATTCAGCCAATGCAGTTGCACTACTGAAAATTATTAAACATCAGTAATAAGGAGTGTTTGACTTTCAGTGTACAACCAGTCTGTTCCACATCCCCATTAAATACGTTCCTCTGCCATTCAACTTCCTCAATTGAAATGAACCCCTAATTAACAGGAGTAATACGTGTCTGAACATGTGATGAAGCAAGCTGGGATATTTTTACTTCCCCTCGCTTTGCCATCTGCCTCCATAAAATTCATTTCCTTCATTTTTGAACTAATTACCATTAACATACATGAGTATAATCTGTATTTTCATAAAAGAGAAAGGTTCGTCCTCACTCTTCAAGAATATACCACCAGATCTAATTTTGTTCTTAGTTTTATGTATGCAATTGATTTCCTAATTTATTGCCATTTTGTCATAGTCCGTGCTTCTGCATCTGCACAGTGAGTGTACTAATGTGTGCAAACTTAGCTTACCACTTAGCCCACAAATGGACAAAACATCTGAACTGTCTTCTCAAGCCCAGGGTGTTACACAGACATTCTAATTAAATATGAACTTGTCTCTGTAAGGCAGCTAATATCACGTTAAGATCATAACAAACTCATTAAAAATGCTGCTGTCACGTAACTAGAATGCATGAATTAATAAAGGTGAAAGTTTGGGGTCTATTCTAGAAAGACAAAAAAGCTATTCCCTTTTTTCATTCTACATATAATTTATTAACTGTGCTTTCAGGGGTCAAGTGATACACAACAGTCATGTTCAAATACTTTTGACACTCAGTAACAAAATATTTAACTCTTGGACATAATGAATTGATGATTATTGAAATCGTTATCTATACACATAAAAAATTTTGTATCAAAGGAAAGAATGATTAAAAATCTTCATCTCATTTACATCTACGTTGTCATAGCTGGCCAATGCACTGAGTTGGTGAAGAATAAGTTTACTTTCTGTACCAATGGAAAACTGTCATGTACTCAGTGTGACTATAGGTTAGTATTCTAGCGTTTGATATTCAATGGTCAAAGCATACGCAAGTTGGAGTGAGCAATTATAGACTCAACTTTTCCTGTGATCCTACTCTGACATTCACTGAATTCACTCAATGTCAACTATCCTGCGTTCCAAAGTCGAAACTCGCTGAGGGTTGGAGCATCGTGCGTAATTTCCTTGCACACAAAAATTTCTACAGGAGTAATTATCTCTATCTTTGCTGTCTGTCGCTATAATACGTGAAATGTATCGTCCTCACTTTGCAGAAAGCAAAGCTCTAAACACCCTTGCTTATTTCCACACACTTGCGCAGTCCACCGAGAGACAAGAGAAAGATCTACAAAATTTTAATTCTCAAAATGCTTTTATATAATGGGGACCTCCCCACCGTCGCATCTGCATCGCCCAGCGTGGCTTCAGTCACTATCTCGCTAGAGGTGAATTTTATTTTTCTTGCTGGGTCGCAGCCTAGCTCTGTTAATTCCAAGCAGCCACTTACCCTCAGCCCCGGTTGTATTTACATTAAAGGGAATAATATGTTGTTCTGGCCTTATCACTTTCTGCGCTGAGGCTCGCCATTCTCTTGTTAAATGGGGTTTTTCGATGCCATTAACTACCTGCTTGGTTCATCTCCAAAATGTGTTTCACTTTAACTTGTTTATTCATGCCCCTGTCCATATATTGGTTGATATTGTTTTGTTAGTTTGACATTAACTGCAATTGACTTGATATAATGTAATTATTATTTGCTGAGGGTCTCGTAATTTATTGTACTGTTGTTAAGGGTGAAGCTCATGTAAAGTCTGTAAAATCTGGATGCCTTACATCCTTATAATTCATTGTTTCCATTTCTGAACTAATTACCATTAACATCTGTGAGTATAATCTGTATTTTCATAAAAGAGAAAGGTTGGCCCTCAGTCTTCAAGAATACACCACCAGATCTAATTTAGTTCCTAGTTTTATGTACGTAATTGATTTTCTAATTTATTTCGACTATTTCGAGTTAATATCTTTTGTTATAGGGTGAAATTAGTAATTGTTCCATGATTTAGATTCTATTGTTGGCTTATAAACAAATATAAATTCTACACTAATTATAAACATTTATTTGGCTCTATTCGAAAACATGTTAGCAAAGCCTGCAGTTAATTAATTCCAAAATAAATACCAGATTTGTCAAAAGCATTGTTTGCATAACTATGTCTCTTATTTTAATTATTTTAACAAATAATTAAGCCTAACCCTTGTAGTAGAAGAAACTGTTAGAAAGAAGGTGTTTTTCAATGTACTTAGTTAATTTAATGAGTTATGTTTTAACTGAAATTTCTGTAACTTTAACGTTGAACAATGTATAATGTAGGTACCTATTATTTTGATGATATATAAAGGCCCAATTATTGGGCTCGAGTCAGTCAGTCCACAGCCGATTTTCAGACGATAAAGTCGTGCTGGTTAGGTCAATAACAACGCATCGACTTAACTGTGAAATAAGTGTAAGACAAATAGGTCATATGTTAAAACAATGACAGTGTCTGGTCAAAATGTATCGTATTGTTCTCAAAGAACTGTGGACTGTGTGATTAGGTTATTACTGATTGTAGATATTTAACAGTAAACTACTGTAGCAGTATGCTGATGTTTGCTTGCAACCTGTTGATGAGGCATATCAAAGTTAACCAGTAGTGTATTAGCCACATAACTGTGTATATTGGAGAGCTGTGAGCAGTGAAAGTAAAGAACTGTGAAACACAACTGTGCACCTGTCGGCTACAGCTTTTACAGTAAGCAGTTAGTACTGAAATTCCACTCCCTCAGTTTTCAGACAGTATCGTAACGCAGTATGTCGACACTGAGTACCATGAACAAAGAAATAAAAATATTCCTGGTGGAGATGCAAAACAGTGAAGAGATACGACTAAAATATTCACTGGTGGTGCACAAAAATAGAGTTGTTTATTGGGACAGGCGCCTAAAATTGTGGCCGTCTGTGGTGTCGTCCGAAGAGTGAGGTGCCAGTTTACAGTTGGTACCTCACAGCGCCACCGCCGCTTAAAGACAGCCTCTCAGTTGTTTTCACCGCCGCCGGAATATTGCGTATGTCAGAGTGCATCGCTGTTCGGCCCGCTCTGTACGCGTAATCATCCCCTACGGCGATAGCATTGTGTTAGCTCAGATTCGGCAGTGACATAACAGAACTGTTGCTTGGAACTGTGTTTCAAAGTTTATAATCAATTGGATATTGAGATGCGACCTGAACAATATACTGTATCGATTGATAAGAGGCATAGTAAAAGCGACAGTTCAAATGGTTCAAATGGCTCTGAGCACTATGGGACTTAACTTCTGAGGTCATCAGTCCCCTAGAACTTAGAACTACTTAAACCTAACTAACCTAAGGACAACACACACATCCATGCCCGAGGCAGGATTCGAACCTGCGACCGTAGCGGTAGCGCGGTTCCAGACTGTAGTGCCTAGAACCGCTCGGCCACCTCGGCCGGCAAAAGCGACAGTAACAAAGACATAGTGACGTGGATTTTTCCGAATCAAGTATTTTAGACTGTCCAAATTTTAATGAACCAGTCTAATATTTTGTATGTGTGTATCCGTTCGAGGTACAACAGAAGTCATTCTAGGTTGCTACGACACACTGCACCTTAGTAGTGCTGACCAACTCCCCACGACTATGTCAACTCACTGAAACGTGCCACCTCCCACCTACCTGCCCTCCCCCCCTACCCCCACCCCTCCCCCGCCTAGCACACTCATATACTCAGACATACAAGTGTTTCCATAAGAGAGTGCAAAAATGTAACGGGACACAGAGAACGCTCCAAAACAATCTGAGGTAGGGAACCTGGGGTAGGAGAAGCCAGCTTAAAGAGATATGGAAGTATACTTGTCTAGTGCTTTGTCTAGCATAACTGTTTTCCAGCTTAGTTACAACTAACATGCTCACAGGTTTACACGGTACTGTGCTGTTTATGTACACGCACTTTTAATATTTCCCCAAAAGAAACGAGGAGGACGAACCTGATCACTAGGAAGACACTTTACTTGTCCATAAGCTGTCTCTGTAGCACCGTATTTACGTTATACCATGACAGAATGTGTTGTGAATAAATGACAGACCAATAAATTACTCAGTGCTATTCAGAGACGTACGCTAAAAGACGAAGGGGCAGTAACGGTACAGTATTTCCTGGTCGCTGGATAGGAAGTCATATTCCATGGCCTGCTTGATTATTCTCTATGGGGATATCTAAAGTCGCTTTTGTGTGACACACAAGTGGATACGGGGATACCGTTAGAATTGTAGCTGCCCGTGATGTCATTCGAAATACACCAGGGATATTTGTCAGGGTGCGTCAGAACATGTTTACTTTGAGGTTCATAGCAGTCAGTTTCAGCACATTTTATAAGACACAGTAGAAATGGTACGTCCATTGTGTCTGTTATAGTATTTGCAGTTAACTGATGTAAATAAAACAGTACACTAATGTGATTTTATTTCTGTTATCCTCTTTTGATGGTTTCTCCGACCCCAGATTAACTACCTAGAATTGTCCAGTGGAGGATCCTCTATGTCCCGATAAGTTTTCGCACTCTGCTGCTGAGACAGCCTGTATGATACGTAGAGACATAAAATTATGGTCCAGGTACAGAGTGAAAAGAATCGAGCATAGCATGCGGTTGGATTAATAATACAATCATAAATATTACATTTGATGAAACTATTGCCTGATTAATTATAATCCCGTGCATAAATAACATCTGAATTGTTTTTGGGACTATATTTTCAAGTGAGAGACGTGTACATGAAGAGAGTAAAACAGCAAAGCAACTCACAGGGAGAAAAAAAATATCACAACACATAACAGTTCGTGACTTTTGGTAGATTTACTCATCTTCCAGCACAATTATGGTCTTGCCGATGACAGGCTATTTAGCAGACACCTATGAATGTGTTAGAGACAACGAAAAATATTTGGCTTAATTTTCCATAGCCATTGTAATTTTCAGATATTTGACAATACTTTACGAAGTTTGAGAGTGCTGGAAAATGTTTCGCAGCAGAAATTGAAAAATGCATTTTTGCAAAAACAAGTTGACTCGTTCTCATAATGAATTTATTATATACTGATGTAGTATCCGAACATTGAGATTTTGCCTTGAGAATACAGAAGAGTAACAAAAAAATCGAAATATGTATTTCTATTGGTGCACTAGGAGCAAAGAACAGCTCAGAAACATTAACACTTGATCAACCCAAAGAAGAAACATTTGAATAGTGCGGGGATTAGTCAATTTAACAGCAGAATTTACTGACAATTCAATTTTGACGGATTCTTGAAGGATATGCTGTTGGAAATCAAGCGTACATTTTGTAGCAGCTAGCTGTTCGTTGTGGAGTGTTAAGTGAAGCACATTTCGTGAACAACGTGTAGGCTTTTCTTCGCGTAAGAGCTTTGGACTGGAAATCTTTTGGCAAAACCACCAGCAAAACCTGCAACGGAAAATTTGGTTGTAAAATACCGCGGAACGGGCCCTGTAGAAACTAAAAAGCGTTGCTACCTGGAGTGTTTCGAACAAAAGGAGAGCCTGGAACAAAATCCGGAAAAAGTCAGCTTCATTCTTATATCGAAGCTGGAATTAAGGGGATCGTCGTATCGAATAACTATCTAGAAGGACCTGCATTGTATCCTCATAAATTTACCACTGTGTTTGCATTAAACTTTCGCGTGTTTCCTTCGTGGGTTCACAGTGGAATGAAACATGAGTTGTCCGGTGAGTACAGGACAGTCAGCAGAGGTAGTGCAATATCCTGGCCTCCTCAACTGATCGATCTCTCCCCAAGTAATGTTTATCTGCGAGGCATACTGAAAGGTCGTGTACACTCAAATAATCCCCACACACAGGAAGACCTACAGCAGAACATTGAAAACAGCTACTGCTATTATCGTTCAGGTAGACCAACTAAGCGCGTCTCTCAGTATTGAAAATCCCGCACAGCGTTTAATCAGTCTTAACAGCGGTCATTGTCAAGATTTTCTGTGACTTCCATTACCAAGGGACAGTCTTATTGTAAATTTTTTCCAGGCCAGTTTCATTTTGCCCACATCGCACAATTTCTCTTTCACTTTGAATGAACGACCTGATTTAGATGAATATGGTTCTTATCCTTAGTGGAACAACTACGACATATACTTGCAGGTTCATTTCTTTTCGATAAATATGCCTAACTGACGGACGATAAAGTAAACAAGTGGAAATTAGCATGGAAATATCCTGTCTGCTCCGAAACGAAACCGAGCGAGGTGGCGCAGTGGTTAGCACATTGGAATCATATTCGTGAGGACGATGATTCAAACCCCCTTCCGACCTTCCTGATTTAGGTTTTCCGTGATTTCCCTAAAACGCTTCAGGAAAATGCCGGAATGTTTCCTGTGAAAGGGCTCGGCCGAATTCCTTAGCCATCCTTCCCAAATCCGATGGGACCGATGACGTCACTGTTTGGTCCCCTACCCCAAATCAACCGACGAACTAATCCAAATCGAAGAGTTGCCGCCTAAGTGCCCATCACCCGTCGACATGGGAGTAGTGATGGGAAAATACGACCGGATAAAATCGATACTAAAATTTTTAATAACAGGCATTTTTCAGTATTTGTTTGGTCTCCATTGTAATAGGCAACCTTTTCTCTATTTTTCCTAATATCCGGATAAAGAGATCAGTTAGCCACAGCAGCAGTGGTACAATTTACAGTTTTTATATAAACCTTTTTTTGAAAACGAGTGATTTTTATTTGCAAAATTTCCATTAGTTTAAAATATTGCGCTACTCTAGGAACCACGAAAAGCGACCTGTGCTACTTTAGAAACAATGCTGACAGAAATGAGCAGCAAACACATGGCGTAAGAATTTGTACAGAATCTCTGAGCGAATGATGTACCGGTTACCATATGGTGTTGCCTTCTGGATGGTACGCGTGTTGATACAGTAGACGAGACTTGCCTTCTCTGCTCAGTATGGTAATTTTTCGCCTGCCCAGTTAGCCGTGTAGGACTAATGCACGGCTTTCCGGATTGGGAAGGAGCGCCTAGCTCCCGGCACGAATCCGCCTTGCGGACTTGTGTCGAGGTCCGGTGAGCCGGCTACTTTGTGGATGGTTTTTAGGCGGCCTTGTATCTGCCTCGGCGAATGCGGGCTGGTTCTCCTTGTTCAGCCTCAGCTACACTATGTCGGCGATTGCTGCGCATACAAGTTCTCCACGAACGCGTGCACCACCATTACTCTACCACGCAAACATAGGGGTTACACTCGTCTGGTGTGAGACGTTCCCGGTGGGGGGGGGGGGGGGGGGGGTCCACCGGGGGACCCAACAATAACCCTGAAAGAGTGGTTCGGTGTGGGGCGGCGGAGGGGTGAAGTGGACTGCGGTAGTCGTTGTGGGGTTGTGGACCACTGCGGCTACAGCGGGGACGGAGCCTCTCCGTCGTTTCTAGGTCCCCGGCTAACATATAATACAATGGTAATATCTCGCTGTGGTAGTGGAATATTAGTTGCATTACATATGCCAACACACGTAGTCTAGAAATACTTTACGAAGTGCTGTATCAGTAAAGTACAATGTTCCATATACTTTAAAAGATTCAGAACAGGAGGAGCCACAACAAAACTATGACATCATAGAATAAAGAAAAAATTTAAAATTTATCAATTCATTCGAAGCTTACAATAAAAACAGGATGATGGCATTGAAACAGAGGATGACACGCGTAAAGCTGAAATACTAAACACCTTTTTCCAAAGCTGTTTCACAGAGGAAGACCGCACTGCAGCTCCTTCTCTAAATCCTCGCACAAACGAAAAAATGTCCGACATCGAAATAAGTGTCCAAGGAATAGAAAAGCAACTGGAATCACTCAACAGAGGAAAGTCCACTGGACCTGACGGGATACCAATTCGACTCTACACAGAGTACGCGAAAGAACTTGCCCCCCTTCTAACAGCCGTGTACCGCAAGTCTCTAGAGGAACGGAGGGTTGCAAATGATTGGAAAAGAGCACAGGTAGTCCCAGTCTTCAAGAAGGGTCGTCGAGCAGATGCGCAAAACTATAGACCTATATCTCTGACGTCGATCTGTTGTAGAATTTTAGAACATGTTTTTTGCTCGAGTATCATGTCGTTTTTGGAAACCCAGAATCTACTCTCTAGGAATCAACATGGAATCCGTAAACAGCGATCGTGTGAGACCCAACTCGCTTTATTTGTTCACGAGACCCAGAAAATATTACACACCGGCTCCCAGGTAGATGCTATTTTTCTTGACTTCCGGCAGGCGTTCGATACAGTTCCGCACTGTCGCCTGATAAACAAAGTAAGAGCCTACGGAATATCAGACCAGCTGTGTGGCTGGATTGAAGAGTTTTTAGCAAACAGAACACAGCATGTTATTATCAATGGAGAGACGTCTACAGACGTTAAAGTAACCTCTGGCGTGCCACAGGGGAGTGTTATGGGATCATTGATTTTCACAATATATATAAATGACCTAGTAGATAGTGTCGGAAGTTCCATGCGGCTTTTCGCGGATGATGCTGTAATATACAGAGAAGTTGCAGCATTAGAAAATTGTAGCGAAATGCAGGAAGATCTGCAGCGGATAGGCACTTGGTGCAGGGAGTGGCAACTGTCCCTTAACATAGACAAATGTAATGTGTTGCGAATACATAGGAAGAAGGATCCTTTATTGTATGATTATATGATAGCGGAACAAACACTGGTAGCAGTTACTTCTGTAAAATATCTGGGAGTATGCGTGCGGACCGATTTGAAGTGGAATGATCATATAAAATTAATTGTTGGTAAGGCGGGTACCAGGTTGAGATTCATTGGGAGAGTGCTTAGAAAATGTAGTCCATCAACAAAGGAAGTGGCTTACAAAAAACTCGTTCGACCTATACTTGAGTATTGCTCATCAGTGTGGGATCCGTACCAGATCGGGTTGACGGAGGAGATAGAGAAGATCCAAAGAAGAGCGGCGCGTTTCGTCACAGGGTTATTTGGTAACCGTGATAGCGTTACGGAGATGTTTAATACACTCAAGTGGCAGACTCTGCAAGAGAGGCGCTCTGCATCGCGGTGTAGCTTGCTCGCCAGGTCTCGAGAGGGTGCGTTTCTGGATGAGGTATCGAATATATTGCTTCCCCCTACTTATACCTCCCGAGGAGATCACGAATATAAAATTAGAGAGATTAGAGCGCGCATGGAGGCTTTCAGACAGTCGTTCTTCCCGCGAACCATACGCGACTGGAACAGGAAAGGGAGGTAATGACAGTGGCACGTAAAGTGCCCTCCGCCACACACCGTTGGGTGGCTTGCGGAGTATAAATGTAGATGTAGATGTATATGTAGAAGTAGCTCATTTGTTGCCTGTGCATACTTAACTTGCCTTTACCTGCTTTCAGTTCTTGAAAACGGACAAGTTAACAGAAATAATAGTCCTCTATCCGTAAAGCATAAACAGTAGTAACTTTTACACCATGATTTCTGAGCTGATTTCAAAAAATTATAATCAATAGGTAAATAATGTTTTTTTTATTTTAGTATTCAGACAGTTATCACTTCTCGAAAATATCAGCAAGCTTTGGACGGACTAAGTTTGCTTTTATGTGACTATTTAATCTTGAAACTGAGGGAGTTGAAATTTTTCTTTCACCGATTTCTACGTTTATTAAAGAAAAAATAGGAATAGGAAACCGAAATTCGGTTATTCCAGGAACTGGTTATTTGGATCGGTTTTAACACTCGGGTTAAAGTGGCGTTGGAAATAACGGATATAATCAAAAACCTGTTGTATGAGTGATAACCGCCATCCCCTGATAGAAGTAAGAAGCTCTAAAGGCTAGTGTACGAGCAGTGGGGATCATGCTGGCGTAAGCAGTTGAAACAAAACAGCAACAGCAGTTAGTTTTATACTACGGGGTAAAATATGCATATTGTTCCAGTATGTATGTGTTACTGGAAACATGCAATTTTCACATGATTTCAATTCAGATGAAACGTTTAATAATTTATCGGCTGTGTAAATTATTCCTAACCCATTTACGCTATGGAAAACTCGTCCCAATCATTTTATTAGCGACACTAGATGTGTAATTTACCCCTTCAGCTAGCAGAAATACTTTTGATAGGAGATGGTTTCCCGTCAAGAGACAACGATAATATGCTTACGTACTGCGCGAACTACAGTTTATGTCAGTATCGAAAACCATTACATTCCATTTCCTAGCTGTAGCCGGCGGTATCCACTGTGCAGTGAAAATAGCATCCCTACAACTTAGATTCAGTCAGACCTGAGTATACTGGAGAGAGTTAATGTGTTAGTCGTCCGTGTAGCTCCAGTCTTCGGAGTTAATCACGCGGAACAATACACAGCCATTTGTGCCATTCCGTTTGGGGTCGGAAACAATTCAATATCAATTATCCGCCGGCGCAAATTTCGTAAATGGCATTCGATTACCACTAAGCATGCCATAACTCCGAACATTTCTGCGGTCTACAGAGCGGAGGCGAGTATTAGGTAATTTACAAAACGTAACTTCTCAGTGTCGTCACTGACCACACACAAAACTTCCATTAGTCAATACGGAGCAATTCGTCGTAGTCAGCACGTTAATGGGTTTCCTGTCGAAACTGAAACACGAATCACATTGACTTGTTTTAATAGCCAGTTCGTTATGTGAAGAAAATTGTCAGTTCACCGTGTACAACACGACAGAAAGAACCTAGTATTTAAGTTTATTTGCCATTTTTATGCAGCAACAGCAACTGATATTGTTTGTATAAGAATATACAGCCTACAGCTGCAGGTTAACTTTATCGTTTACCTAGGTTTCAACGTTAGTAATAACGTCTTCTTCAGAACATAAAATATTATTTAAATGTTTGCCTAAAACAAGCCATGTCCAAGTCAACTTTATAAAACGTGATGCATGACCATAAGGTTTTGTCACTTCTATTAAACAAGATGTAGCAAATTCACTTTCAGCCCGTTGTATGGGCCTCGTCATGTGACTGGAGACTGCCTAACGTTGAAACCTAGGTAGACGATAAAGTTAACCTGCAACTGTAGGCTGTATATTCTTATGTAGTATTTAAGTACCTAGTATAAGTGCCTGGTATTAGCGCTTCCTCAGAACGAGAGAGAATCTGGTTTGTCCACAGCACAAAAATTTCACTACATCCAGGGCGCGCAACTTAAGTTGAAAAGGGCTCTGAACACTATGGAACCTAACATCTGAGGTTATCAGTCCCCTAGAATTTAGAACTACTTAAACCTAACTACCCTAAGGACATCACACCCATCCATGCCCGAGGCAGGATTCGAACCTGCAACCGTAGCAGTCTCTCGGTTCCGGACTGAAACACCTAGAACGTCTCTGCCACCGCGGCCGGCGCAACTTAAGTGTTAGTACATTATTATTTATTGAACGTGAGGTAAATTACTGTCGATTGCTAAATGTTATGTGGGATCATATGTAATTATGATGGGTTTTATCGAGTTAGCTATTGTCCAATTGAAATAAAATCATTTTTGTTTGCAGTATACGAATTCTTCATGTCATACACTGACGTGTCATAAGTCACGGGATACCTCCGAATGTCGCATCGGACTTTCTTTTGTCCTGCGTAGTACAGCAACACGTGGCCGAACGGTTCTAGGCGCTTCAGTCTGGAACCGCGCGACCGCTACGCTTGCAGGTTCGCATCCTGCCTCGGGCATGGATGTGTATGATGTCCTTAGGTTAGTTAGGTTTAAGTAGTTCTAAGTTCTAGGGAAGAGATGACCACAGATGTTAAGTCCCATAGTGGTGAGAGCCATTTGCAGCAACACGCCGCGGCATGGACTCAACATGTCGTTGAAAGTCACCTGCAGAAATACTGAGCCATGCTGCCCCTATAGCCGTCCATAATCACGAAAGTCTTGCCGCTGCAGTATTTTGTGTACGAATCGACCTCTCGATTATGTCCCACAAATTTTCGATGCGATTCATGTCGAACTGTCTGGATGGGCAACTCATTCGCTCGAATTACCCAAACGGTTGTTCAATCGCTAACAACTGTGACGCAGTGATATGGCGCATTGTCATCCATAAAATTTCCAGCGCCGTTTGGGAACATGAAGTCCACGAATGAGTGCAAATGGTCAGCAGGTAGCTGAACATGGCTATTTCTAGTCAACCATGAGTTCAGTTGGACCAGAGGACCTCCCAGTTCATTCATTGTAAACACAGTCAACACCATCTACATCTACATCTACATCCATACACCGCAAGCCACCTGACGGTGGGTGGCGGAGGGTACCCTGAGTACCTCTATCGGTTCTCCCTTCTATTCCAGTCTCGTATTGTTCGTGGAAAGAAGGATTGTCGGTATGCATCTGTGTGGGCTCTAACCTCTCTGATTTTATCCTCATGGTCTCTTCGCGAGATATACGTAGGAGGGAGCAATATACTGCTTGACTCTTCGAACGTATGTTCTCGAAACTTTATCAAAAGCCCGTACCGAGCTACTGAGCGTCTCTCCTGCAGAGTCTTCCACTGGAGTTTATCTATCATCTCCGTAACGCTTTCGCGATTACTAAATGATCCTGTAACGAAGCGCGCTGCTCTCCGTTGGATCTTCTCTATCTCTTCTATCAACCCTATCTGGTACGGATCCCACACTGTTGAGCAGTATTCAAGCAGTGGGCGAACAAGCGTACTGTAACCTACTTCCTTTGTTTTCGGATTGCATTTCCTTAGAATTCTTCCAATGAATCTCAGTCTGGCATCTGCTTTACCGACGATCAACTTCATATGGTCATTCCATTTTAAATCACTCCTAATGCGTACTCCCAGATAATTTATCGAATTAACTGCTTCCAGTTGCTGACATGCTATTTTGTAGCTAAATGATAAGGGATCTATCTTTCTATGTATTCGCAGCACATTACCCTTGTCTACATTGAGATTCAATTGCCATTCCCTGCACCATGCGTCAATTCGCTGCAGATCCTCCTGCATTTCAGTACAATTTTCCATTGTTACAACCTCTCGATACACCACAGAATCATCTGCAAAAAGCCTCAGTGAACTTCAGATGTCATCCACCAAGTCATTTATGTATATTGTGAATAGCAACGGTCCTATGACACTCCCCTGCGGCACACCTGAAATCCCTCTTACTTCGGAAGACTTCTCTCCATTGAGAATGACATGCCGCGTTCTGCTATCTAGGATCTCCTCAATCCAATCACACAATTGGTCTGATAGTCCATATGCTCTTACTTTGTTCATTAAACGACTGTGGGGAACTGTATCGAACGCCACCGCATCTACCTGTGAACCGGTGTCTATGGCCCTCTGAGTCTCGTGGACGAATAGCGCGAGCTGGGTTTCACACGACCGTCTTTTTCCAAACCCATGCTGATTCCTACAGAATAGATTTCTAGTCTCCAGAAAAGTCATTATACTTGAACCATTATGGAGTCACCACCATCTTGCACAGGGCCTTGGCGTCAACTTTGATTCCTACAGAATAGATTTCTAGTCTCCAGAAAAGTCATTATACTTGAACCATTATGGAGTCACCACCATCTTGCACAGGGCCTTGGCGTCAACTTTGGTCCATGGCTTCACGGGATCTGTGCACACTCTAAACCTACCATTGGCTCTTTCCAACTGAAATTGGGACTCATCTGACCAGGCCACGGTTTTACAGTCGTCTAGGGCCCAACAGGTAAATCCAGTATCCCAGGAGAGGCGCTGCAGATGATGTGGTGCTGTACGAATAGCACTGGCGTGGGTCAGCTACCGCCGCAGCCCATTAAAGCCATAGTTGGCCGCTTTGTCTTAATGGATACCTTCGTTTGCGTCCCACAATGATATCTGCGGCATTTTCACGCAGTGTTGCTTGTCTGTTAGCACTGACAACTATAAGCAAACCCCGGTGCTGTAGGTAGTTAAATGAAAGCCGTCGGCCACTGTGTTGTCAGTGGTGAGAGGTAATGTCTGAAATTTAGTAGTGTCAGCACACTAATGGCACTACGGATCTCGGCATATCAAATTCCCTAACAATTTCGGTGGCCGAGCGGTTCTAGGCGCTTCAGTCCGGGACTGCGCGACCGCTACGGACGCAGGTTCGAATCCCGCCTCGGGCATGGGTGTGTGTGACGTCCTTAGTTAGGTTTAAGTAGTTCTAGGGGAGTGATGACCTCCGATGTTGAGTCCCATAGTGCTCAGAGCCATTTGGACCATTTTTGACCCTTCTAGCTCAAACTACCATTCCGCGTTCAAAGTGTGTTAACTCCCTCCGTGCGGCCACAATCACTTCGGAAACCTATTTTCACGCTGATCACCTGAGTAAAAATGACAACTCCACTAATGCGCCGCTCATTTATGCCTCGTGAAACCTGGTAGCCAAGGAAGGCAGGATTCGGTTACGACTGTGGACGGAACCGAAATCAGTTACTATTGGTTGGTTTTTTTATTATACACAACTTGTTCAACATCTTCAACAAATAAAAATAAAGGCAATAATTTAAGAATTGTTTCACGGCTGAAGGCCTTAAACGCCAAAAACGGCAATTATTAAAAAAATTTAACAATCATACTGACAAACAGCAATGCAATAGCAAAAGTTAATTTAAAACTGAGCACCAAACAGGTAAGTCAAAATGATACTAAACTTGCTAGCATAGCCGTTTAACTTGCTGTAACACAGAGAGTGGCAATTATGTTAAAAAATTTCGCACACAATAAAATAGCAAATACAGGGTGTTTCAAAAATGACCGGTATATTTGAAACTGCAATAAAAACTAAACGAGCAGCGATAGAAATACACCGTTTGTTGCAATATTCTTGGGACAACAGTACATTTTCAGGCGGACAAACTTTCGAAATTACAGTAGTTACAATTTTCAACAACAGATGGCGCTGCAAGTGATGTGAAAGATATAGAAGACAACGCAGTCTGTGGGTGCGCCATTCTTTACGTCGTCTTTCTGCTGTAAGCGTGTGCTGTTCACAACGTGCAAGTGTGCTGTAGACAACATGGTGTATTCCTTAGAACAGAGGATTTTTCTGGTGTTGGAATTCCACCGCCTAGAACACAGTGTTTTTGCAACAAGACGAAGTTTTCAACGGAGGTTTAATGTAACCAAAGGACCGAAAAGCGATACAATAAAGGATCTGTTTGAAAAATTTCAACGGACTGGGAACGTGACGGATGAACGTGCTGGAAAGGGAGGGCGACCGCGTACGGCAACCACAGAGGGCAACGCGCAGCTAGTGCAGCAGGTGATCCAACAGCGGCCTCAGGTTTCCGTTCGCCGTGTTGCAGCTGCGGTCCAAATGACGCCAACGTCCACGTATCGTCTCATGCGCCAGAGTTTACACCTCTATCCATACAAAATTCAAACGCGACAACCCCTCAGCGCCGCTACCATTGCTGCACGAGAGACATTCGCTAACGATATAGTGCACAGGATTGATGACGGCGATATGCATGTGGGCAGCATTTGGTTTACTGACGAAGCTTATTTTTACCTGGACGGCTTCGTCAATAAACAGAACTGGCGCATATGGGGAACCGAAAAGCCCCATGTTGCAGTCCCATCGTCCCTGCATCCTCGAAAAGTACTGGTCTGGGCCGCCATGTCTTCCAAAGGAATCATTGGCCCATTTTTCAGATCCGAAACGATTACTGCATCACGCTATCTGGACATTCTTCGTGAATTTGTGGCGGTACAAACTGCCTTAGACGACACTGCGAACACCTCGTGGTTTATGCAAGATGGTGCCCGGCCACATCGCACGGCCGACGTCTTTAATTTCCTGAATGAATATTTCGATGATCGTGTGATTGCTTTGGGCTATCCGAAACATACAGGAGGCGGCGTGGATTGGCCTCCCTATTCGCCTGTGACTTCTGTCTGTGGGGACACTTGAAAGACCAGGTGTACCGCCAGAATCCAGAAACAATTGAACAGCTGAAGCAGTACATCTCATCTGCATGTGAAGCCATTCCGCCAGGCACGTTGTCAAAGGTTTCGGGTAATTTCATTCAGAGACTACGCCATATTATTGCTACGCATGGTGGATATGTGGAAAATGTCGTACTATAAAGTTTCCCAGACCGCAGCGCCATCTGTTGTTGAAAATTGTAACTACTATAATTTCGAAAGTTTGTCTGCCTGAAAATGTACTGTTGTCCCAAGCATATTGCAACAAACGGTGTATTTCTATCGCTGCTCGTTTAGTTTTTATTGCCTTTTCAAATATACCGGTCATTTTTGAAACACCCTGTATGATAACAAGGTTAATTCAGAAGAACAAACAACTGATCCCCAAACAGGTGAGACAAATGATAGTAACTTGGTAATACAGTAATAAAATAATAACACAATAGTAAAACACAAGGGCCACTCACAGACGGTGCTCCAGGAGTCGGCCTCTGAGTAGATCAGACCAAAAACAATTTCGCGAGCAATGGGAAAGGCAGCAAGTGTTGCATCACAACATGGTAACTCAGACTAGTGGCAGTCTAATGAATGACTAATGATAATCTGCTGAAGCTACCTAACGTCCGATAACCAATGCAACGATGGAACACCACGCCAAAGCCGGGACCGGCGGTCAGCACTACGTCCTCAGAATGCTGTCTTTAGAGCACCCGAAAGGAGAAAGGAACCATTACTATCAGAGCAGAAGAAACACCAACCGACCTACAAATCAAGGAAACTGTCAAAACTACACGCCCTACCACACAGCAGCGGCAAGGCGAGGAAACGTACACTGCCATTACATACACTAACTTACAGGGCAGGTAACTGGGGCATTAGCGGCTACTAGGCAGGAAAAATACCGCTGGTTGAACCTAACAAACAGTAACACCTAGAACGCAGCAATTAGCAACAAGAAGTCCAGGAAAGCTAATTAGATCTGTCTTCCCGAAGCACTCCACTCGCTGCGAGCAGCAACACAAACTCAAGTCACTGTAGAAATGCGAGATCTCATAATGGTAGACGTTTCACTAGTCGAATTAATATCCACTCAACTTAAGGCTTGTTGGGTCCGGTACCCTCGCGACACAGCCCTTCCATCCGGCAGTGCATGCGTGCCGCCAGCTGTCCTGGCCCGTTCTTGCGCTGTACTCGTGGCTCCCCCGGAGTCTCCAACCGAGCTGCTCACTCATACGACCTGGAAGAACCACCATGTCACCCCAAAGATAGGGCCAAAGTTACTACACATCGATAACGCGGCTGCTGCCACTAGCGGACAGGCTACGTTTGCGATACCAAATGGCGCCAGTCAACACAAGAAAAAGATAAACAACCGCAACCATGTCAACTAAACGAAACAGTCCGCCCTCCAGCACAGGACGGATACCTACAACAGCACCAACGCGAACCGCAGCAAGGCTCACCTCGTGTGCATGATGCTACTGTCATCTGTATATGTGCATAACGCCCATAAGTTCTGACACCTCACTGCAGTAGTGCAGCGCCGTAGCATGCCACTAGGAGATCCCAAACCAAATGATGCATGCCACTGATAAGGTATACAATACATGAAAAGGATTAGTCATGTCGATCTAATTATCACTACGATAAAATAAAGTTCCGTAATCAGCTTAATCTTGGACACAGCTGTTAATAGCAACCGTTAGTAAGCTTCAGTTGATAAAGTGAACAGGCAATCAGTTAAAGAAGTTTATTTAGTGAAACAAACCAAGGTTTCGGTACTTACTATTGGTATCTTCTTCAGAAGTATTTGATGTTACTTGTGTTATACAAATAAGCAACATCATATACTTCTGAAGAAGATACTCATATTACACAAGTGTTTGAAAAAGTGAAAAACCATCATCGAGAGATTTGATCACAGCGAAATTTATTCCACCGATTAGGGACGTGACACTACACAAATGATTTGCTTCACGGAACTCTACTGTGACACTGGAAATTCGGTACGGAGTAGTGCCACCAGTCAGAACCGCTGGACATGGTGGCATGGAATCATTGAGCGACTGAATATGCTGCTGGGGAATGCCCTGCAACTCGGTTTGTAGGCGCGTCCACAAAGCATCAACTGCTGCTACAGGACCACCTCAACGAACAAGTTGCTGACCAAAAATATCCAACACATGTCCGATGGGCGACATGTGGGGAAAGTGGACAGAGCGGGGAAGCATTGATACCCGCCATCCTTCGAAGAAAACTTACAGATTCATTGTCAGATGCAGCTGGGCGTTGTCCTACTGAAATTTGACATTTGTAATGGTGTGCAGGACGGCAGTGCTTCGGATTGTAGAACTTCCCTTATGGAGTGGTATGTGTCAGGATTTCCCTCAAGACGTAGGAGGAATGACTGCGTGTTACAAGCAATGACGACTTACACCATCGCATTTGGCGTTTGTCCGCTGTGACTGTCTAGAATACAGTGTGCCCGATTGCGTTCACTGCGGCGGCGTCGAACATATACGCGGCCATCACTGTACGACAAGTTGTGGCTTGATTTGTCCAAAAACACTGCACTTTGCCACTCAGCACACCAGTACCGGCGTTTATGTGCCAACTGCAGTCTGTGGCGATTTTGGGTACTGTTCAGTGGAAGCCGAGGCAATGGCATGCATGCCACCGGTCGAGCGTACAGAAGACGGCGTCGAACCGTCGACACAGACATGTTCCAACGTCGCGCCAACACAGTGGACGAAGTTGTTCTGTCCGTTACTTCCAAGAGGACAAGGTGGCCGCCATCTCGCGCTGTGATCACACTGGGTCGTCCAGTACACTGCCGGCGCTCGTACGGCCATCTTCTCTCCATTGCTTCCACATACGCCTCACCGTTGAAGGAGCTTGTTCTGTACAAGCCGTAACGTCATGGAACGATGAACCTGTATCCCAGAGACCAATCATTCGGCCCCGTTCGAACGCATTCCCATGCCGATATTCCACCCTGTGATGTCGCCGAGGTACAGTAGCACTTGGTTACACGTTTACACTTCGTATGACGGCTTCGCACCGGCAGAGTGCGCTGTTGGGTCTACGTGGACGCCATTTCTATGATATTTAAATCACTTATTATTGTCCCGCTGGTCTATACGTCTTCTTATCGTGGCATGTTGCAGACCACTTCTTTTGGGTGTTTCAGTTTTTACAAACGTGTAGAATCGAACCCATTCAAGTTTAAATAAATACACTTCCGCCAACTGATAGGCTGTTTACTTTATTATTTGGATGTTACTTAATTATATTTCTCAAGCAATGTCTGGAGTAAAATATGGTAGCTCCCGCTCCGCTTCATCAGTGAGGTGCGCCATTTTGCTATAGCTCTTGTTGCGAGGTGCTGCAGTACTGTGGCCCGGAGACTTAAATGTGTACAACAGGAGATACGCAACTGCGAACAAATTAATTACGTAATTTCATTAGTCCGGGTTGAGGATTAAAGCTTTTGCTACACTTCGTGCACTATGAGATCAAAAGTACGCGGACACCCTCCAAAACACGTTTTTCATATCTGGTGCACTGTGCTGCCATCTGCTGCCAGGTACTCCACATCAGCGGCCTCAGTAGTCATTATCGTGAGAGAGCAGAATGGGACGCTCCGCGGAACGCACGATGTGGTCAGGTGATTGGGTGTCACTTGTGTCATACGTCTGTACTCGAGATTTCCACACTGCTAAACATCTCTAGCTCCACTGTTTCCGATATAATAGTGAAGTGGAAACGTGAAGGGACAAGCACAGCACAAAATCGTACAGGCCGATCTCGTCTGACAGAGACCACCGACAGTTGAAGAGGGTCGTAATGTGTAATGGACAAACATCTATCCTCACCATCACACAGGAATTCCAAACTGCATTAGGATCCACTGCAAGTACTATGACAGTTAGGCGGGAGATGAGAAAACTTGAATGTCATGGTCGAGCGGCTGCTCATAAGCCACACATCACGCCGGTAAATGCCAAACGACGCCTCGCTTGGTGTAAGGAGCGTAAACGTTGGACAATTGAACAGTGGAAAAGCGTTGCGGGCAGTGACGAATCACGGTACACAATGTGGCGATCCGATGGCAGAGTCTGGGTGTGTCGAATGCCCGGTGAACGTCATCTCCCAGAGTGTGTAAATAAACTTCACTTAAAACTTCCGGGCTGATAGGCCGTGGTCGAAGTATAAAACTGTCTCCTAACGTTTCGTCTCCGACTGCGGGAGACATCATCGGAGGTAAAACGGCGAACTGCGAAGAGGACTCGACGAGGCGTTGATTATATAGGCAGTACAGAGGGCGCCACTGTCGATCACGTGGCGTCGGCTATGAGATTGTCTCTGGTAATGCCAACATTCTCGATTGAAAGTAATCGATCGTCACGCTTGCGGTGCAACGCTGACATCCAAATTTTATCCAGTTTAACACCTTCGTCTTTCCTGTTAAAATTATTACGATGTTTATCAATCTCGATAGCCTCTCTATACAAGCGTGCATAATAATGCGAGGTTTTTGATATGACGCTCGTCTCGCTGAATTTTATTTCATGATCACCTTCCTGGTAAACATGTTCCGCTACGGCCGATTTATCCGTGTGACCTAGGCGGCAATTCCTCTTATGTTCGACAAGACGGGTGTTCACACTTCTCTTTGTGGTACCGATGTAAACCTGTCCACAACTACAAGGAATTTTTATATACCCCCGGTGTATCTTTTGCCGACCTCAAGAATTCTTTTTTTTATTTTCCTAGTAGGTCTGAAAATAGTTTCCACCCCATACTTGCCTAAAACTTTCCCAATGCGATCTGTGACCTTGCTAATGAACGGAAGAAAAACTTTGCCCATGGACGACTGTTGTTCGTTGTTATTCCTGATTCTCTGCCTAGAGCGAAGTGCTCGATCTATATCCTTGCTAGAAAAGCCATTCTTCACGAAAGCTGACCGTAGATGTTCAATCTCATCTTTTAAATAAACAGGTTCACAAAGTTTGTGCGCCCTGTCTACCAAAGTTTTCATTACACCTCTTTTTTGTCTAGGGTGGTGGTTTGAATCTTTGTGTAGAGAACGATCAGTATGTGTGGGCTTTCTATACACCTTATGGCCCAACGTTCCGTCCGGTCGTTTAATCACAGACACATCCAGGAAGTTCAAATGCCCATTCCTTTCTGTCTCCATAGTGAACTGGATTTTCGGATTAATGCTGTTTAAATGTGTCAGGAAGGCATCCTAATCCCCTGCTCCGTGTGTCCATACTACGAACGTGTCATCGACATAGCGATACCATCTGGCTGGTCTCTTACTGGCCGTCTGCAACGCCCGTTGTTCAAAAGTCTCCATAAATAAGTTAGCCACAGCAGGACTGAGAGGACTGCCCATAGCCACCCCGTCAATCTGTTCATAAAAGTCACTATTGTATTGAAAGTAGGTTGTGGTGAGGCAGTGTCGGAATAATGCCACAATATCGGTGGGAAAAATATCCGCTATGCATAAGATAGCTTCGTTTACCGGAATCATGGTAAATAACGACACAACGTCAAAACTGACGAGGATATCATCCGGGCCCACGCTCGTTTCCTTTAACCTAGACTTTATGGCTTACCCAAAGTTCATAAACCTGGGATTCCGTTGAGGCCAATTGTCAGTGCTATAGACGGACCAACACACGAGTTAGCTAGACACCTTGCCTCAATGCTGCAGCCTTATATTGGTAGGACGGACAGTCATATTAAAAATTCAGCTCACTTCATTGGCAAGTTAAAGGAAACGAGCGTGGGCCCGGATGATATCCTCGTCAGTTTTGACGTTGTGTCGTTATTTACCATGATTCCGGTAAACGAAGCTATCTTATGCATAGCGGATATTTTTCCCACCGATATTGTGGCATTATTCCGACACTGCCTCACCACAACCTACTTTCAATACAATAGTGACTTTTATGAACAGATTGACGGGGTGGCTATGGGCAGTCCTCTCAGTCCTGCTGTGGCTAAATTATTTATGGAGACTTTTGAACAACGGGCGTTGCAGACGGCCAGTAAGAGACCAGCCAGATGGTATCGCTATGTCGATGACACGTTCGTAGTATGGACACACGGAGCAGAGGATTAGGATGCCTTCCTGACACATTTAAACAGCATTAATCCGAAAATCCAGTTCACTATGGAGACAGAAAGGAATGGGCATTTGAACTTCCTGGATGTGTCTGTGATTAAACGACCGGACGGAACGTTGGGCCATAAGGTGTATAGAAAGCCCACACATACTGATCGTTCTCTACACAAAGATTCAAACCACCACCCTAGACAAAAAAGAGGTGTAATGAAAACTTTGGTAGACAGGGCGCACAAACTTTGTGAACCTGTTTATTTAAAAGATGAGATTGAACATCTACGGTCAGCTTTCGTGAAGAATGGCTTTTCTAGCAAGGATATAGATCGAGCACTTCGCTCTAGGCAGAGAATCAGGAATAACGACGAACAACAGTCGTCCATGGGCAAATTTTTTCTTCCGTTCATTAGCAAGGTCACAGATCGCATTGGGAAAGTTTTAGGCAAGTATGGGGTGGAAACTATTTTCAGACCTACTAGGAAAATAAAAAAAAGAATTCTTGAGGTCGGCAAAAGATGCACGGCACCCTTTGGCTACACCGGGGGTATATAAAAATTCCTTGTAGTTGTGGACAGGTTTACATCGGTACCACAAAGAGAAGTGTGAACACCCGTCTTGTCGAACATAAGAGGAATTGCCGCCTAGGTCACACGGATAAATCGGCCGTAGCGGAACATGTTTACCAGGAAGGTGATCATGAAATAAAATTCAGCGAGACGAGCGTCATATCAAAAACCTCGCATTATTATGCACGCTTGTATAGAGAGGCTATCGAGATTGATAAACATCGTAATAATTTTAACAGGAAAGACGAAGGTGTTAAACTGGATAAAATTTGGATGTCAGCGTTGCACCGCAAGCGTGACGATCGATTACTTTCAATCGAGAATGTTGGCATTACCAGAGACAATCTCATAGCCGACGCCACGTGATCGACAGTGGCGCCCTCTGTACTGCCTATATAATCAACGCCTCGTCGAGTCCTCTTCGCAGTTCGCCGTTTTACCTCCGATGATGTCTCCCGCAGTCGGAGACGAAACGTTAGGAGACAGTTTTATACTTCGACCACGGCCTATCAGCCCGGAAGTTTTAAGTGAAGTCAATACCGGCCGTGAAAGTTTACATTGTATGTGTAAATAAAATTCGGAGGCGGTGGTGTTATGGTGTGGTCGTATTTTTCATGGAGGGGGCTTGCGCCCCTTGTTGTTTTGCGTGCCACTATCACAGCACAGTCCTACATTGATGTTTTAAGCATGTTCTTGCTTCCCTCTGTTGAAGAACAATTCGGTAATGGCGATTGCTCATTTCAACACGAGCGAGCACCTGTTCATAATGCACGGCCTGTGGCGCGGTGGTTACACGACAATAACGTCCTTAATGGGCTGGCCTGCACAGAGTCCTGACATATGTCCTACAGAACACCTTCGGGGTGTTTTGGAACGCCGAATTCGTGCCAGGCGTCACCGAACGACATCGATACCTCTCCTTTGTGCAGCATTCCGTGAAGAATGGGCTGTCATTCCCCAAGAAACCTTCCAGCACCTGTGGAACGTATGCCTGCGAATGTGGAAGCAAAGGCTAAGGGTGGAACAACACCATACTTAATTCCAGCATTAGCGATGGAGGGCGCCATGAACTTGTAAGTCATTTTCAGCCAGGTGTCCGGATACTTTTGATCTCATAGTGTGTCTGTGGTGTGAGCAGTATAATAATTTTGCGAGACTCAATTGCTTGCTGCAAGTCTTTCCATCGGATGCCATATCAGCGACTTGAGGTTCCGTATCTCAACCCAGTAATTCTGCCTAGAAAAAGGAACTACAATTTGACGTGGGATCAGTACTACATGTCGGTGCTAGACAGCATTCGCGTCACTGATTAAAGCCACACTGAAAAGTTGCCGTTGTTCAACAAGGATTCGATGACGAGATCTCTAGTCTTCGAGGTACAGGCATGTTGAGAATGAGGAGTGTATGATGAGTCTAGCAAAATTTATTGTGGAGCCCACGCTGCTTCCTCGGCACAGATCATCGCTCGTAGCGGCCATTACAGTCTTTCGTGTTCAGTAAGTGAGAAAATGCAATGTTTCTCACCGAATCTCGTTTTCCCTAACATAATCGCTTAGTTTAGCCAGAACAGTCACAAATAACCCAAATGCCGCATGGAGACTGCCGCCAACGTAACGCTGTCTATAATACGTATGTGTCGCTCGTTTACGATGGATGAAAATATTATTTTCGAATCGCTCGATCACTAGTTTCAGATGGTAGCCTAAATTTGAATTACAGATTGTTTATAACGCAAATATTAGACATCACCGATAGCGGGGGTCAATGATTGCAGTAGGCAAATATTATGCGCATTTCGCAGCTCCAGAGAAAAGCGCTTTTGGATATGCCGCGTCTGACACTAACTTGCCGAGCTCCATGGAATAAAAGTGAAATCATGGAATGATAGGGTCTGGTAGTGTAGAACTATTTACATTTTCGCTATGAATGCTTTCGGTCAACGAAAGTAATAGATATTTTTGTGATATGAAACTTCCTGGCAGATTAAAACTGTGTGCCGGACCGAGACTCGAACTTGGGATCTTTGCCTTTCGCGGGCAAGTGCTCTACCAACTGAGCTACCCAAGCAAGACTCACGCCTCGTCCTCACAGCTTTACTTCTGCCAGTGCCTCGTCTCCTACCTTCCAAACTTAACAGAAGCTCTCCTGCGAACCTTGTAGAACTAGCACTCCTGAAAGAAAGGATATTGCGGAGACATGGTTTAGCCACAGCCTGGGGGATGTTTCCAGAATGAGATTTTCACTCTGCAGTGAAGTTTCATATCAGCGCACCCTCCGCTGCAGAGTGAAAATCTCATTCTAGTTTTGTAATATTTTTGTATTGTTTTTAAGGACGTTATGATTTATCGTACTTTTCATTTTACGTGTTAACAAACATAAATAATGGTTTAAGTCGGTTGCTAAATACGTTTTAATTATAAGCATTTCACATGACCATCTTCTAATTCAATGTGTCATTCAGTATCGACGTTACACTCAAACGTCCATCGGTGTGGACTAACACCTCTTGTGGCATCAACAGATAGCCTTGTGAAACCAAACATAAACGTACCCTTTGTACTGCTCTACAGCCATCGTTTCTAATGTTAATAGAAGTGTTAAAGTGACCGTACTCTATGCTGTAAGGATAAGAAGATCGTATTTGAAAGCTTTCTGTATTCAGAGTGTAAAAGCTAAATATCTCGAAGGACCGCACGGTTTAAGGCGCCATGTCACGGATTGCGCGGCCCCTCCCGCCGGAGGTTCAAGTCCTCCCTCGGGCATGGATGTGTCTATTGTTCTTAGCATGTTAGTTTTAGTAGTGTGTAAGTCTAGGTACCGATGACCTCAGCAGTTTGGTACCTTAGGAGTTCACACACATTTGAACATTTATCTCGAAGGTGCTTTGTGTGACGTAAGGTTGAGAACAAAAATTTTTACAATAGAGCAATGTCGTATATTTGTGTTGTGTCACAACAGTAAGGAAGTCATAAAATTTTAATTATCACCTCGAAAACACCAAGGTATAACGATGAAACCTGTTTTTGGCCGTTGTCAACATCTTTCTAACGATAGATGACCACCTTCCGAGTAGTAGGTGTTTGCATTTTAGCCGTTCAAGAAATGTGGCATCACGAACATTACCCAGCTGGCATTCTGCAGATACCTTCCACATAATGGTTTACTCATCACAGGAAAGAGGGAGAACTCCATGGTTGACGTACTAGGAGAATACCTGAGATGAACCAAAATTTGGTGGTCCAAAGACGAAGCAGGCATGACTATGTGGTCTGGGTATTGTTGTCTAAATATAACACTCCACTGCACATCTTATCGCGGCACTTCGTTTTCACAGGTCTCGTACGCTCGTCAAGAGATTTCCGTAGTATCCTCTTAGATTGTTACCACTTAGGAGTATAGACTGTTACCACCATGGAAGCTCGAAAACCACTCGGCACCATCTTGAACAGGTGGGGCTGCTAAAGCGACTGTAGCTTGAAAACGTTATGGTTATTGTATTACCGAGTCAGGGCTGGTACAGTTCCTGTACCTGGGTTAGTGTAACAATTGGATAAGTCTTTTAGAGCGAGAGAAATTTGGAAATTGTTGTAAGGTCTTATGGGACTAAACTGCTGAGGTCATCGGTCCCTAAGCTTACGCACTACTTAACCCTAGGATGCACGGTGCCGAAAACACACATGAATGCATATTCAGGGCCTCCAAGGCCCTCCCCTAATTTAAAATTTTCGTCTTTTCGTATAATCATTCTTTGGAGTTAAATTTATTTCTACCAAATTTATTGTCATATTGAAAGATTCCTAAGATACAGTAACAGGATCTGGTGGGCCAGGTTAACATTTTATTAGTTAAAAAAAATTCTAAGAGTGAATTTTTATTAGTTACATCCATTTACATACAACATATACAAATAATTTTATTAATTCACTTATAAGTTGCAGTTTACATTTTATAACATTTATTACAACCAATTTCTTCAATTAAAACATACTCATTATTCACAATATTATGTACATAGGCAACATTTTGACAAAAATGTATTATTCGTTGTTCACATAAAAGTGTATTTTTATTGGTTTTTAACATGTGACAAACAAGAAGCACAAGGAACGCCACTTTGTTCCTTACAAATGTTGGTTTTACAATTAATGCATGTCATAGCACTTTTCCTTTGTTTATTATATGGACAATAATTGCATCTTCTTCTTTTTCCTGAAACAGGTAGTTGGTTCGGCAACATGACATCTTTTTGAACACCACATCTTTGCATGGCATCAACGATTTTCTTTGGAAGATTAGGGATCTGAATATCTGAATACGAAGTTCCATTACTGGTCTTACCATTTCCTCTCTTAAATCTCTTAGGAACAAACGCCTTTTATCACTTCTTCCACTCTAGTATGTCAGGTGTTGGGCGGAAAATAAAATTTCACTATTCATTGCTGCGACGTCCATCATATTCATCCATAATGCAAATGGTCATCTTCTTGTTTGTCTCTTGCAAGTGTAATAACAAATTTTCTGGTCCATTTGATCTACTCCACCCTTCATAGAGTTATAGAACTTTATTATATCTGGTTTCTTTTTTGCATGTGTTTCATTAATGTTTCTGTCGTGATGCATTGTGCTAATGAGAACTACAGACTTTTTCTTTTTGGGAACATAACTCACCGTTGTAATGTCACCTCTAAATGCAAACAAAGAGGAATGAATCGCTCTTGAGGCAGATGGTTTCATCTCATTAGCAATTTCTGGTTTGTTTTGCTTGATTGTTCCCATCACTGTAATTTGCTTCTGAGGCATCTCTTCTGCCAGCTGCACACTAGTAAAGAAGCCGTCAACAGTAATATTTTTTGATGATCCTTCAATGCTATAAGTAAGATCTTTCAGCACATTCAATCCAAGATATTTGTGAATAGATTCATGGGACTCCTTTCCCATGTAAACAATTCCGTCTAAAGCATATGCAGATGTAGCATCACATAACCAAAATATTTTTATGCCATTCTTGGCTGGTTTAGAGGGCATATACTGGGTGAAGCTGCATCTTCCACGGAATGGGACTTGCTGTTCGTCAACTGTGAGCGAATCATTGGGAATCATTCTATTTCTACACTTGTCAAGAAATAGTTGGCATACATAGCGAACAGCTGCAAGTTTGTCATCTGCAGATCGAGCTGCACGGGTACGCCTGTCATCAAATCTAATCATTCTCCTTACATCCTCGAATCTATTATCGACATGGTGGCCTTGTATGTAAGATCTGCCCTTTCATCCAAGAATAATTCTATAAAAGGGACATCCCAACTCTTCTCAATACCAGAAAGCAGTAAAAGACCAAGAAAACCCTCCATTTCAGCAAGCGAAACGTTTTTCCACGTTTTAACACGTAAAGCAGCCACTCTTCTGCCTTCAATATTTGTGCAGTTGATGATTTCCTCTAGTATTTCCTTGGGGATGAAATAGTCCCAGGCATCCTTAGGATTACAGGTTTTCAAACCATGGGCTCGACCAGGTGCCTTCTTTACGTTATTATGGGCAGGCGTACGAAAAGTTGCAGGAGGATCCAATTTTCAAATAGTTCCATTCCGACTAATGTATGTGAGGTCTTCTATACCTTTTTGTGGTGGTTCTTCATTTTCAGACTCTCATGAAGTAATATTATCGGAATGACTGTCATCTGCCTCAATATTCACATCTTCAGGTTCATTGGCTGATTCTTTACTACTTGAATCTTCCAAAATATTACCTACCTCGCAAGAATCATCTTCTTCAAACCACTGAGCCGCAACACTTTCAAAATTTGCTTCATTTGCACGTACTGATTCTCTTGCTTTGCGTGCCGAGGCCATAGCAAAAGGCGTGTCTCTCGAACAGCGCTTGTGCAGCACTAAACGAGTCATACTCGTAACAATATGGGCCTTGCAGCAACAAACAAACTACAGTAACAATGAGACTTACAAGAGCAGCACAGGATAACAATACTATGTAATAATAAAACATTTGATAGCAAAAAGATCAATAATACACCGACATCGCTAGTATGTGAAAGTAGTGTGTATTATTTTTTAGTTATACTATTACTACTACAGCCTGATGTTGGCACTCCTGTTGCTGGAAATACCACTACAGTTATTGTTGAATTAATAACTGCTCCCAAACAAATGTTGAAGATAATATAGGCTAAAGAACATTTATAAATGTGTGAGGGCTTCTGAAGCCCTGCTTATGCATTCACGGTGTATGGGTAAACGTATTGAATTATACAAAAAACTTAAAAAGGTATCTCGTTCAAACTTGATAGGAGATATGTCACAGTGTTAGTGTAAGAATACTGGAAAGCAGTTTCAAATCAAACAAAAAAATTACAGATTCCTTTTTTTTTTTTTAATGAAGACATACAAGGGCCCCAGAGGCCCTGCATATGCATCCTAGCGTTAATCTAACCTAACTTACGCTAAGGACGACACACACAACCATCGCCGAGGGAGGACTCGAACCTCGGACGGGGGAGGCTCGCGGACCTAGACAAGGCGCCTCAGAGCGCGGGGCTACCCAGCGCGGCGAGAGAAATTAACAAAGAATTAATAAAGAATGGAAAGAGCAATAGAGTGTGGGAATCTGGTAGGTTTCCCCAGTCACGATGTCTTGAGACCGCGACCAAATTTTTCCAATTGATAAGATTTAAAAATATGGAGAAGAAGAGCAGTGTGAAAAAAGGCTCCACGCAGGCAAGTATCGTCAAACACGAGGACGGAGCACATATCATTCTGTTTGCGTAGCTCAATATTGTTCTCTACAGAATAACAAAGCCTGTAGCCCACGTAGTGTGTTCTCCATGTCAGTTGTTAACGATACGTAACTTGTAGAAGTTGGTACACTGAGGAATGCACAGGAGCAAATCTGATGGCAGTTCAAGGAAGCTGTGCTGTTAAGTCCTCCCTTCCACGTGTTGTTGTTGTGGTCTTCAGTCGTGAGACTGGTTTGATGCAGCTCTCCATGCTAATCTATCCTGTGCAAGCTCCTTATCTCCCAGTACCTACTGCAACCTACATCCTTCTGCATCTGCTTAGTGTATTCATCTCTTGGTCTGCCTCTACGATTTTTACCCTCCACGCTGCCCTCCAATACTAAATTTGTCATCCCTTGATGCCTCAGGACGTGTCCTACCAACCGATCCCTTCGTCTAGTCAAGTTGTGCCACAAACTTCTCTTCTCCCCAATCCTATTTAATACCTCCTCATTAGTTACGTGATCTACCCACCTAATCTACAACATTCTTCTGTAGCACCACATTTCGAAAGCTTCTATTCTCCTCTTGTCCAAACTACTTATTGTCCATGTTTCACTTCCATACATGGTTACACTCCATACAAATACTTTCAGAAACGACTTCCTGACACGCAAATCTATACTCGATGTTAACAAATTTCTCTTCTTCAGAAACGCTTTCCTTGCCATTGCCAGTCTACATTTTATATCCTCTTCGAGATATATGTTCAAATGTGTGTGAACTCATGTTATTTTGCTCACCAAATAGCAAAATGCATTTATTACTTTAAGTGTCTCATTTCCTAATCTAATTCCCTCAGCATCACCCAACTGAATTCGACTACATTCCATTATCCTCGTTTTGCTTTTGTTGATGTTCTTCTTATATCCTCCTTTCAAGACACTGTCTATTCCGTTCAACTGCTCTTCCAAGCCCTTTGCTGTCTCTGACAGAATTACAATGTCATCGGCGAACCTCAAAGTTTTTATTCCTTCTCCCTGGATTTTAATACCTACTCCGAATTTTTCTTTTGTTTCCTTTACTGCTTGCTCAATATACAGATTGAATAACATCGGGGAGAGGCTACAACCCTGTCTCACTCCCTTCCCAACCACTGCTTCCCTTTCATATCCCTCGACTCTTATAACTGCCATCTGGTTTCTGTACAAATTGTAAATAGCCTTTCGCTCCCTGTATTTTACCCCTGCCACCTTTAGAATTTGAAAGAGAGTATTCCAGACAACATTGTCAAAAGCTTTCTCTAAGTCTACAAATGCTAGAAACGTAGGTTTGCCTTTCCTTAATCTTTCTTGTAAGATAAGTCATAAGGTCAGTATTGCCTCACGTGTTCCAACATTTCTACGGAATCCAAACTGATCTTCCCCGAGGTCAGCTTCCACCAGTTTTTCCATTCGTCTGTAAATAATTCGTGTTAGTATTTTGCACCTGTGACTTATTAAACAGATAGTTCTGTAATTTCCACATCTGTCAACACCTGCTTTCTTTGAGATTGGAATTATTATATTCTTCTTGATGTCTGAGGATATTTCGCCTGTCTCGTACATTTTGCTCACCAGATGGTAGAGTTTTGTCAGGACTGGCTCTCCCAAGGCCGTCAGTAGTTGTAATGGAATGTTGTCTACTCCCGGGGCCTTGTTTCGACACAGGCCTTTCAGTGCTCTGTCAAACTCATCACGCAGTATCGTATCTCCCATTTCATCTTCATCTACATCCTCTTCCATTTCCATAATATTGTCCTCAAGTACATCGCCGTTGTATAGACCCTCTATATATATACTCCTTCCACCTTTCTGCTTTCCCCTCTTTGCTTAGAACTGGGTTTCCATCTGAGCTCTTGATATTCATACAAGTGGCTCTCTTTTCTCCAAAGGTCTCTTTCATTTTCCTGTAGGCTGTATCTAACTTATCCCTAGTGAGATAAGCCTCTACATCCTTGCATTTGTCCTCTAGCCATTCTCACTTAGTCATTTTGCACTTCCTCTCGATCTCATTTTTGAAACGTTTGTATTCCTTTTTGCCTGCTTCATTTACTGCATTTTTATATTTTCTCCTTTCGTCAATTAAATTCAATATTTCTTCTGTCACCCAAGGATTTCTACTAGCCCTCGTCTTTTTACCTACGTGATCCTCTGCTGCCTTCACTACTTCATCCCTCAGAGCTACCCATTCGTCTTCTACTGTATTTCTTTCCCCCACTCCTGTCAATTGTTCCCTTATGCTGTCCTTTAAACTCTGTACAACCTCTGGTTTAGTCAGTTTATCCAGGTCCCATCTCCTTAAATTCTCACCTTTTTGCAATTTCTTCAGTTTTAATCTACAGTTCATAACCAATAGATTGTGGTCAGAGTCCACATCTGCCCCTGGAAATGTCTTACAATTTAAAACCTGGTTCCTAAATCTCTGTCTTACCGCCGGTCGAAGTGGCCGTGCGGTTCTAGGCGCTGCAGTCTGGAACCGCGAGACTTCTACGGTCGCTGGTTCGAATCCTGCCTCGGGCATGGATGTGTTTGATGTCCTTAGGTTAGTTAGGTTTAACTAGTTCTATGTTCTAGGGACTAATGACCTTAGAAGTTGAGTCCCATAGTACTCAGAGCCATTTGAACCATTCTGTCTTACCATTATATAATCTATCTGATACCTTTTAGTATCTCCAGGATTCTTCCATGAATACAACCTTCATTTATGATTCTTGAACCAGGTGTTAGCTATGATTAAGTTATGCTCTGTGCAAAATTCAAACAGACGACTTCCTCTTTCATTTCTTGGCCCCAGTCCATATTCACCTACAATGTTTCCTTCTCTCCCTTTTCCTACTGTCGAATTCCAGTCGCCCATGACTATTAAATTTTCGTCTGCCTTCACTACCTTAACATGTTCTTTTATCTCATCGTACATTTCTTCAAATTCTTCGTCATCTGCAGAGCTAGTTGGCATATAAACTTGTACTATTGTAATAGGCATGGGCTTCGTGTCTATCTTGGCCATTACAATACGTTCACTATGCTGTTTGTAGTAGCTTACTCGCACTCCAATTTTTTTTATTCATTATTAAACCTACTCCTGTATTACCCCTATTTGATTTTGTATTTATAACCCCGTATTCACCTGGCCAGAAGTCTTGTTCCTCCTGCCACCGAACTTCACTAATTCCCACTATATCTAACTTCAACCTATCCATTTCCCTTTTTAAATTTTCTAACCTACCTGCCCGATTAAGGGATCTGACATTCCACGCTCCGATCCGTAGAACGCCAGTTTTCTTTCTCCTGATAACGACGTCCTCCTGAGTAGTCCCCGCCCGGAGATCCGAATGGGGGACTATTTTACCTCCGGAATATTTTACCCAAGAGGACGCCATAATCATTTAATCATACAGTAAAGCTGCATGCCCTCGGGAAAAATTACGGCTGTAGTTTCCCCTTGCTTTCAGCCGTTCGCAGTACCAGCACAGCAAGGCCGTTTTGGTTATTGTTACAAGGCCACATCAGTCAATCATCCAGACTGTTGCCCTTGCAACTAATGAAAGGGCTGCTGCCCCTCTTGAGGAACCACACGTTTGTCTGGCCTCTCAACAGATACCCCTCCGTTGTGGTTGCACCTACGGTACGGCTATCCGTGTCGTTGAGGCACGCAAGCCTCCCCACCAACGGCAAGGTCCATGGTTCATGGGGGGCCCTTCCACGTAGTGGAGCAAAAAGCTGCTCACCAATGGGACATGGTGTGACAAAAGACAGAAATAGCCATGACCCAAACCTCTACGTGGAACCAAGCACTAATGTGGCTGGAACAGTAAAAAAGTGTAAATACTGTGAAATATCAAGTGTCCCCATGAGTGAAGTTGGAAATGTAAAGTATAAATATCTATTAATAAATAAATTCCTCTGCTACCGAAAAATTTTCAATGCAGTTCAGGGGGCAGGTACTTTTTTGTTTTAGATAGGAGGAATTGTAACATTATGAGTTATCGCAATGCTTTGTTAGGTCTTTACCATTTTGGGCAATGGTGAAGCCACATGCTTCCATTGTTCACTTTTCTCTCTTGTCTCGGGCTCATAGTGATACACCTAGAGCTCGTTCATGGCGATTAGCCGGCTGAACAGGTCGTGTGGTTACGCCTGATACAGCTACAATATTTGCACTGCTTTCTTGGTTCTACACGTTTTCTGAATGAGTGTGAGAAGTCGCAGAACCAACAGCGAGGTGACCAGCATAACCTGTTCAAAAAGTCGTACAAGATGTTAGAATAAAATCTATGATTGTTGTTTACTTTTCCCTGTATCGCCAGTTTTAGAGAGCCGGGGAATAGGCTTCTCCTGCAGTTGCAGTTCTTTCACAGCGTCGCGTCCCAGCACAGTTTTGTAGTGCGATCGGAATGTTGACGACTATCTGAGGGTTATCTGAGTGTCCACCTTTATTGTCGGAGATGAGAGGGAGAAAGTTGTCCGAGGTAGAACTGGGTGGTTATTGGTTGCTGTGGTGATCGTTTTAGGATTAATGGCAGGACAGGATATGTATGCTGAAGAGTCCCGTATTCAATATAGTAATATCTTTATTCTCTTTGATAACTTATAAAAGAGGTAGCAGTTCTAACCTCTTTCTGTATTACTTGTCAGAATCAATTTATTGTTATGAACAGGCCACTCGCCTAAACTTACAAGAGACAATTACTATTCCATAAATTCTTCTTGTTAATTACGAAGCTACAAATGCTAGCTGTTCCTTGAGACAAAGACAGGTCCTCTATGTTAAGAACTATTCCCCACAATAGATAATGATTACTTATCTTGCAGTTGATGTGTGTGTCTCCAGATCTGATCACCGACTTCTCGCTACGGTCGCAGGTTCGAATCCTGCCTCGGGCATGGATGTGTGTGATGTCCTTAGGTTAGTTACGTTTAAGTAGTTCTAAGTTCTAGGGGACTGATGACCTCAGAAGTTAAGTCCCATAGTGCTCAGAGCCATTTGAACCATTTTCGTGGGCGAATCATATTTTCTTAGCAAGTTTACAATAATTTTCAATCTGGCACCCGCTTTTCCAGTGTGTGATGTGAGATCAATAAAAATTAGGGTAATTGCTGATAATGCTGTTCAGACGGTTTCAATTAAATGTCCAACTATCTTTACGACGCTGATCCATTTACAGCGTCCATGAAATATTTGGCGATTGCTGCGTTTGATCACGGGTGGCATAAGGATAAAGTAACGAGTATTTCTCCCTAGGTGAATTGCATGAAACTGAATAATGAAGCGTTTTAGAAGTGACGTTACAAAAGGATGCTGGAGGCTAAGTCATGTCGTAGGAAATTAAGTGGTTCTCTGAAGAATCGACGAGGATATGGACACTTAGAAAGCACCAAATATAAGAAGAGACAGTTATTTAGCATGCGTGTTAAGACATGATGCAATAACATGCGCGGAATTAATAAAAGCCTTAGTGCTAGTGAAGGAATATAAAGTAATTGAGGACAATTTGTGTTAGTGCTAGTGTGGACTGAAGAGTTCAGACCACAATAGAACATTTGTAATACTAACAGA
The DNA here is from genome assembly GCF_023898315.1 of Schistocerca nitens. Lineage (NCBI taxonomy): Eukaryota > Metazoa > Arthropoda > Insecta > Orthoptera > Acrididae > Schistocerca > Schistocerca nitens. The sequence continues at coordinate 99,802,196 of NC_064617.1, forward strand.
AAGAAGATACTAATGACATATTACTGAGTTTTATTTGCTTGTAACTGTTGAATGCAGTAACAAAACGTATCTGACAATTTGTTCACTCAGTGGCAGTGTGAGAATCTATCCAAACCTTTCTAGTACTCAAGGAATTTGGTATCATTCTGCGTGCCTTTATTTGATGGCTTCTTGGAACTCGGGGACGAAAAATGCTGTCCGACCTCGTTAAAATCCTTCTGGGTATATTGGCGCATCATGCTCCAAAATACATAAAATTCTAAAATGCTTAAATAAGTCGACGTTTTGTTCGTCTTTCGGCGGAGTTCTACGAGGCAGTCACTGCCCTGAGGGAGGCCGCTCAAACACGGCTGAAACGTTAGCTTTCTCAGCATTTAGTAAGATAACATGGTTGAATGATTTTAATGAGATCGACGCAAGCCGCGGAAACTGCATTTTCATCAATGCCAAATTTCACAAGAAGAGCGTTTGAGGAACTGACGCTGTCGGAGGGAACTTTGTGCCCTGCTTTGAGAGGGATCACGGACGCTCTACAACCACAGGTCCCATGGTGACACTATTACTGAAAATTAGAAACGTTAGGAATCAATAATAGCCAGAAACTTTTGTTTCTAAATAGCTTCGTTTCCGGTCAATGTTTGTTGTATGACTTGCTCGCTGACCTTACAACGTTATTTTTTTGCCCAATACGTTATCGAGGATTCAAAAATAATTTACTACCCTTTGATCTGGCCTCCACAGAATGTATAGTTACGGGTTCGAGGTAGCATCGATACAGAGTCGATTACATGGAAATGGATTTGTATTTGCTCGTTGTCAGAGGCACCTACTAAATAATGAGTTATAACTGGCTTTTCTTGTTTGTTGTTACTCTCTGGTACCGAACGCACGACGCGAGGCAATAAAGGCGCATCCAACATGACGAAGAAACAGCTTTCACCGCTAAAGCACCACTTCCTGTAATCGACTGCAAATGGCATCTATTACGGCGCTATCAACGAACAGTGAAGATACTTACATTGGCTGTGGGCTTTTGTTGATTGCTTTAATGAACTTATCCGGGAAGGAGTACACAATACCAAAGAAACTTATTAACAGCGCTGTGCTTATAGACTATTTTAATCAAGATTGGTGACCTGACCTTGTGAAGGACTGCATGCTGTCATTCCTGCCCAAGTGTCGTACTCATGCTCTTTTTGCTAAGAAAAAAGGATTATCAAGAAAGGCAAAGAAAATTATTTACAGTACAAATGCTGTGAAGCAGTTTTCTAATAATTTTTTTTTGTTTAAATCTTCACAGGAAATTCTTGACGTAAAACCACATAGTTATAGTCTTATCTGTTATAACACGCTTCTGTACTGTGGAAATACCATCTTTGTTGAGTTTCCAAAAAAAAAAAAAAAAACACTCATCATAGCATGTAAATACTGATAATAAATTATTTTATTCATTTTCAGTGAACCTACTGCAGTAATCAAGCGTACTGCCGATGTAGCTGATCTAAGGAGATTTACTAATCCCCGAGTGTGATTTCAAATGGGTATAAGCACTATAGGACTTAACATCTGAGGTCATCAGTCCCCTAGAGTTAATTACTGAAACCTAATTAACCTAAGGACTTCACACACACATCCATGCTCTATGTAAGATTCGAACCTGCGACCGTAGCAGCAGCGCGGTTCCGGACTGAAGCGCCCAGAACCGCTCGGCCACAACGGCCGGCTGAGTGTGAGTTTTCCAGTTAATTTTCTGCCTTTAAGAACTTAACGATTTCAGTGCAGAAAATTTCGTTGTCTGTGTACGTTGTGAGCACACTTTTACTAACTGAATGTTGATAAAATTCAATGATAATCCATGTGTTTTGAAACCTCTCTTCACATTTATAAGTATTTCATTAACTGACTTCCCAATACGAAGACAGACACTACTTTCTATCGTTGTCGTTGTGTAATACTCCTTCTCACTTGCGTATACCATTTTTAGAAAGGGAAAATTAAATTGATAGTATGGATAAAATTTTTGTGATTGTATCTATTGCTTGCACGAAATCTCAAGATAGTTAGGACTGCATGCATGTTGCCTTGACTTTCGAATGAAAAAATCTTTCATTTAATTAATGAACCAAATAAATGTAGTATGACCTCACATTCGCCATATTTGAGCGGTTATTATCAAGACGTAAAAAAATAAATATGTATATGAGTATGTGATCACTGTTGCTTTTGGCACGAAAACAACAATATGCATTTTGTAGTAATCGTAGGAAAACAATCATCAGTCTCTATTAGGACATTTATTTACACTTTTCGTTATTTTCTTTAATAGTATTCCAAAAATCCAATAATTTGCAATAATGATATTACTCCCTTTTTAAACTTTCATTCACATTGTTAAGGAGAGAAATGTGGTCAACTGCACGAAAAATCACTATTCAACAAGTTGGAAACACCAAGAAACTTCAAACTGAAACCTACTTCCTCACACTGATGTGTGCTATTTATTCTCCTGTCATTTCAGTACAAACCTTTTTGTATACACCAAACAGCACCTAAAAATAGAAGATAGCAATGCTGATAACAACGCTGTTAAATACACAGCATAGAAACTATGAAAAAGCCATGTAAATTATAACATTTCACGATAATGTATTAAATGTACGCTCAATTTTTGTTAACTAATTATTGGTTTACAATTAGGAAGAAACGAAAGTGCCTAATTTTAGATATACTACTAGAAAGTACAAATGCTTTAGTCTAATGTAAGATGGCTGGAATAATTATTATGGATAATGGTCAGAAAACTTAATAATAATTCTTTAATAATCATTACACTAAAGTTTAGAGATTTATTAAAACGATTCTAAGTCCGAATACTGAGGATGCAAGGAACCTACGCAGCGTGACGTAGGTTAATCAGTGCTCAGGTAACAGTCCAGAATAATACTAATCTTAACTGCTGAACACTGCTCACACCGTTTACAAATATATTTACCACTTTGCCTCAAAGTGTTGAGACGCTGCGCCAAGCAGATTAATCCCAAGTTGTATTACGCCTCTTTATACTGGTAGCTCTCACATGGCACCTAAATTGCACCAAACACCACTTCTTTTTCAAGTACAATACCTTGTAATGTACCATGGGGCTGTATGTCTTCTTCTTGCAGCACAGACCCATAGAAATGTTGACTCGAGGCTTTGCTTTAAATGAGCAGCTCTAAAGCCACGTCTTTTTTTCAGTAATCCGTAATATCGTTCAGTAACGTACCACTGCGAAGCTTTACAGACTATCAGCTCACAAAATGAATATTGTTGTCAGATTGTCGCGACTCGACTGTACTGGAACAAAGATGTTGCCTGAGTGGCAGAATCGATTGTAACTAGGAGCGCCAGGAGCTCAGTAGCACCTGCCGTTGTCCTCTGTTATAGGTGGGATGTAAGACTTAAAGCAAGTGGCTAGCTGTGAGAATTTAGTTGTTGGTCTATGGACGCAGCTTAACACATTTTTTGTAAAATGAAATGATGAATCATATTATTTCTGCTCACACATAGCCAGTAAGTGTTAGATCATAGTTATTCCTATAAAAGTGTAAAATGGGTATTATTAATTTGTAAGGCTATAAGATTATCAAGAATTGGAATGATACTGATCATTAACAAATATTGACCATTGTCCATGGCAATTAAAGAAGAGTAATGAATATATACTGTAACTCAAAGGGAAATCAGCTGAAACAAATATGTAAGGTAATGATTTTTTTTATATTTAGTTTTAAGTATGCAGCAACGCAACATGTGTATTTCGCCCGATTTTACAGTACTGACCCTTGAATGTAGGAACCAGGTGTTACCCATCAGATTTAATGTATAGGTTGATTAGGTGTACCCGATTTGTAATATTTTGGTGTTCCGTAATGCTGATTCAGGGAAGTTAAATTTTGATTTTATTTTGTCAAACGATGTCAGACTTTTCCTCATGTAAAAACCCAAGTGTTTTCATTACGAAAGTAACTGATAATTGTAGAACAGTTGAAAAGTTCACTGATTTTTAAGTTAATGTAAAATGTTTCATATCAGATTTTGTGAAGGAGAAAGTTTATTTTCAATACGATTTTCAAACTGAAGCATTCGATCTTAGCATATTCCCTTTCCAGTGGCTCATGCTCTTCCACGTCATGTTTATTTAAATTCAGTTAATATTGTTTTAAAAGAAGTCATTTTTCAGTGAGATTCAGAAAAATATTAATGTGCCAGAATCAGAAAAGAATTAATGTTTATAACAGTTTCAATGCGGGCAGCAGTGCACAGCAGTGAACCAATATCCAGTATTTTCACTGAACATTTTCTGGGTCGTTCATTTATCAGCTAATCGACTGATATTATTTGGATGAAGCTATTTTACGGCCAGCATTGCACTTCAATGTGCCAAGATTGAATATTTTCTATGCTTACTGTGGAGAGAACAGAATACCAAGATTACATCCGTTGCGTCACTAGAGCTAAAGAAAATTTATTTTGTTGTTCATTTGCGCAGGGAATTTTGTCAGTTTATTGCACAGGGCCATAACAAATGGCTCTGAGCACTATGGGACTCAACATCTGTGGTCATCAGTCCCCTAGAACTTAGAACTACTTAAACCTAACTAACCTAAGAACATCACACACATCCATGCCCGAGGCAGGATTCGAGCCTGCGACCGTAGCGGTCCTGCGGTTCCAGACTGAAGCGCCTAGAACCGCACGGCCATACCGGCCGACAGGGCCATAACATCGGTGCTCACGAGACTGTGTAAGTTTCAGACAGACTGATTTCATTGTAGGCATTGCGTACGGGGTTTCCTGGTAAATTTAATTTTTTTTAATTGCAGTAAAACTGATGTACACCATTTTCTCAATAACACATCACACAGTAAATTTGCATGACATGAACATTAGGCATTTCCTATTCACGAACAAACAAACACGTTACACTTTTTTAAAGGACGTTAAACATCATGTTTAATAAACGTTACGACGTTTTCCTTTGTTTCCCTTTGCTAAGACATTCTGTAGACCCTTTACGTGGACCAGCAAAATTACAATAATGGTTTCAAAACATCATGCAAGAAATGTAATTAATTTCTAAAAATTGTCAAAAAATCAACTTTTACAAAAGTATCTTACAGACATGAATCAAATGATCAAACAAAATATTATCTGCACGTGTGTGAAGAACGTGTGACAAATGTGGCGGTGTTAGAGATGAATTAAAAACAGCTAAAAACAGTTACCTGTGGAAAGTTGCCATTTATCAAGTGCGATTTCGATGAACTGTGGAGAAACGACGAGCTGCTATGCGCAGCTGAGTCCTTGAAGACCCGTGAAATAAGCAGGTAAGGCCGTAGCGAGTGTTAGTGTGTGTTGGTAGCGTTACTACACACCGTTGCAGCACTTGAGTGTGTACTCTGATCAGTCTCCAAAATATGGGTTTCTTGTGTTGCTATGAACTGTGAACAAAAAAGGTCTTACCTTCCCATTCATCTCAATTATGATCACAGGATGTTTCATTACACGTAAAATGTACCTTCGTGTGCAGAACTACCGTACATATTATTATGTCCATCTGTGTTCTGACGCGTTTGATGCAGCTCGCCACGAATTCCTCTCTGCGCCAAACTCTTCATCTCAGAGTAGAACTTGCACCCTCCGTCCTGAATTGTTTGTTGTATGTATTGTAATCTGTCTTGCCCTAAATAGTTTTTCCCTCTACAGCTCCCTCTAGTGCTATAGAAGTTATTTCCTGAAGTCTTACCACGTACCCAATCATCCTGGCCTTCCTTCTTGACAATGTTTTCCATGTGTTTATTTCTTCGCCAATTCTACGGAAAACCTCCTGTATTCTCATCACTTCAATAATTTACTCTACGCTAAAATACTGTGCCCCAGTACGGAAAAACTGTGCAACTCTTCACAAAGTAGATGTTAAACTAATGGAATTTAGAATAAGCTACTAAATCATAACAGCTTCCTCGGCTGCATGTATTATGTAATATTCCACAACCACTAAGACGAGAAGCATCAGTTATAAGAGAATTGTAGAAGATGCACCTCCTGTCCATGATGTGTGCCAAGCAAGGAAAGTGGTTTGTCAGAAGTTTCCTCTAGAGAATAATTGCTTAATTATTGATCTCACTAAATGTGTGAATGGATTTGATCTTCTCAGAAACTATGGAAAGCTCTCAATACGTCCCATGCAAGGGTGTGAAAGGTGTGTTGCCTGACTGTATGAATGGGGTCCAAGGATGACCTGACCAGCGACTCTGTGGCTGCTGTGCAAACTATGCGGTACCTGACTGAAGGTTGTTTATTACGAAAATTTCCTGTCGTAGTTAGTGAACTGTATTTGAAGTAACCAAGCTCAGTGGATTAGTTAAGAGATCTACACATTCAGTTATAAAATTTTTGTGCGTCTATTTGTTTATATTATGTGTCTCATATAAGATGGCCTGTAACAATGTAGAATGACCATGTAACTGATACTGATACTAATAATAATAATAATAGAAAAAATGTTCAAAAGTTGACACTCACTTGGTTTTAGATTTTGTAAAAATAGCGCTATATAATGGTTTAAACGTATGCAATACTACTTCATAATGTTATACCAGATTTACATGTTGTTTTTAGAATATATAATGCTTAGCAAAGATAGAATCCCAATGAGTGTCGATGGTGTTGTGCTGAGAGAGAATGCAGCAAAATTTGGACATTACTAAAAACATTTATTAAAATCCTACCATTAACACAGTCCAAGAATGTTTGGCCACTTTACTTGCTCCCATAAGTGAATTTTCAGTCAGAAATTGCCAATCCTCTTTAGCACAACTAAAATACTGAATCAAGCCAAATACGAATGATCATACCCAGACACGCCTCAGCAACTGGCATGTAACCAGTTTCACTTATCTAAGCATTACCTAGATGCAATATACATAAAGCTCCAATAGCGAGTGTTCCTCGTTTGTCTCTTTCGCTATCAAATTTCGTTACTTACATGTTCATCAGCAACCTTACATTCATTAGATTCGCCAAAAACTTAAATAAATGACACTATAGCAGAAAGTTTAGAACAGAGAACATTTCTTTCATACTTAGTTAAAGCAGCAGCTCCAAGACCATGTTCTTCAACAAACACACATAGTCGTGCCCCTTACTGACAACAAAACCACACTAATTCAGGTCGCACTTAGCATAGTCAAGAAAGCAATGGACTACTGCTCGTAAGCGAAGAACAGATAACCATATATAGTTATATATAGGGTGATTATAATTAAATTTAAACTTTCAAACCGCTGTAGAAATAACGCGCCACTGGTCAGAATGACGTCAAATTGCAACGGAATGATATTGGAGACGGGGCAGGGGGGACGTACGGAAGAAGAACCAAAAATTTACAAAATGTAGCAATAGATGGCGCTGTAAGCATCAGAAGTTAATAGTGGTCGACTACAAAGGATAAATGAATCATACAGCGATGCTTACGGTGTACGTTAAACACACTGTACTACTCAGTGTGCATGGGTGTACAGGTGTGATACTGTTAGTTACGTAAGCCCATCCACTGAGGCAAAGTCATATCACATCGGATGGGAAAAAAAGGTTGTTAATTGTCCCGAGGCCAAAAACCGCATTAAAAAAATCACATTATCTTTCATTGTCCTGAGGCCAATAAACGCATAAAAAGCATCAATCGTTCGGTTTTTAACCATCCTGAGGCCAATAACCGATAAAAGCATCAATCAGAATCAAATCGGATTATTAATTTTACGTATGACTGGCGCAAAACAAGTTCGATATGCTGTCCACCGCTTTCTGCAACAAGTTCAAACCGAGGAACAGCATGTTCTACAACTGATCGAAGTGTTTCAGAATGTGTTGCGCAATGCGTGCCCTCAGTGCAGCTAAGTTTGCAATCGGAACACTGAACACTTCTTTCAGACAGCCCCACAGCAGAAGTCACACAGATGAAGATCAGGCTGCAAGGAAATGGCAACTGATACTTCTAGCATTTCCGAAATGGTGCTTCAGCAGCTGCTTAACTGGATTTTCAATGTACGGAGGTACGCCATCTTGGATAAAAATTATCCCATCCACACATCCAAGCTGTTGGAGAGCTCAAATGACGTGGTTGCGCAAAAGACACTCATAGCGCTTATCAGTGACGGTAGAGGTAACAGGACCGGAAGTACCTGTCTCTTCGAAAAAATATTGTCCAATGATAAATGATGCCGTAAACCCGCACCACACAGTGACCTTTTCAGAATGAAGTGGTTCTGGTTGATTTGCGTGTGAATTTTTCGTTGCCCATATTCGACACTTCTGTATATTGACATATCCTTTCATATGTAAGTGGGCTTCGTCTGTCCACAAAATCTTCTACGGCAAATCAGAGTCCATCGCCATGCGAGCAACAAATTCTAAAGCAAAGGCCTCTCTTGCTGGCAGGTCACCAGGAAGCAACTCGTACAAATCGGTAATTTTGAGTGGATGGAAAAGAAGGAGTTTCGTAGGATTTTACGCACCGTGCTGGCGGGTATGTCCAATCTTCGAGCAATTCTCCGTGCACTACACGTCTGCACAGCACCACTCGTCTCCCCCTGTATTGCTGTGGCCACTGTCTCCCCTGTCGTCGAATCAATTGGTTTCCTCACTTTACCAGGCTGCACACCAAAACAATCTGTACCATGGACCTTGCCGTTGGTGGGGAGGCTTGCGTGTCCATGGACCTTGCCGTTGGTGGGGAGGCTTGCGTGCCTCAGCAATACAGATTGCCGTACCGTAGGTACAACCACAACGGAAGGGTATCTGTTGAGAGGCCAGACAAACGTGTGGTTCCTGAAGAGGGGCAGCAGCCTTTTCAGTAGTTGGAAGGGCAACAGTCTGGATGATTGACTGATCTGGCCTTGTAACAATAACCAAAACGGCCTTGCTGTGCTGGTACTGCGAACGGCTGAAAGCAAGGGGAAACTACGGCCGTAATTTTTACCGAGGGCATGCAGCTTTACTGTATGATTAAATGATGATGGCGTCCTCTTGGGTAAAATATTCCGGAGGCAAAAGAGTCCCCCATTCGGATCTCCGGGCGGGGACTACTCAAGAGGATGTCGTTATCAGGAGAAAGAAAACTGGCGTTCTACGGATCGGAGCGTGAAATGTCATATCCCTTAATCGGGCAGGTAGGTTAGAAAATTTAAAAAGGGAAATGCATAGGTTAAAGTTAGATATAGTGGGAATTAGTGAAGTTCGGTGGCAGGAGGAACAAAACTTCTGGTCAGGTGACTACAGGGTTATCAACACAAAGTCAAATAGGGGTAATGCAGGAGTAGGTTTAATAATGAATAGGAAAATAGGAATGCGGGTAAGCTACTACAAACAGCATAGTGAACGCATTATTGTGGCCAAAATAGATACGAAGCCCACACCTACTAAAGTAGTACAAGTTTATATGCCAACTAGCTCTGCAGATGACGAAGAAATTGAAGAAATGTATGATGAAATAAAAGAAATTATTCAGATAGTGAAGGGAGACGAAAATTTAATAGTCATGGGTGACTGGAATTCGAGTGTAGGAAAAGGGAGAGAAGGAAACGTAGTTGGTGAATATGGATTGGGGCTAAGAAATGAAAGAGGAAGCCGCCTGGTAGAATTTTGCACAGAGCACAACTTAATCATAGCTAACACTTGGTTTAAGAATCATGATAGAAGGTTGTATACATGGAAGAACTCTGGAGATACTAAAAGGTATCAGATAGATTATATAATGGTCAGACAGAGATTTAGGAACCAGGTTTTAAATTGTAAGACATTTCCAGGGGCAGATGTGGACTCTGACCACAATCTATTGGTTATGACCTGTAGATTAAAACTGAAGAAACTGCAAAAAGGTGGGAATTTAAGGAGATGGGACCTGGATAAACTGAAAGAACCAGAGGTTGTACAGAGTTTCAGGGAGAGCATAAGGGAACAATTGACAGCAATGGTGGAAAGAAATACAGTAGAAGAGGAATGGGTAGCTTTGAGGGATGAAGTAGTGAAGGCAGCAGAGGATCAAATAGGTAAAAAGACGAGGGCTAGTAGAAATCCTTGGGTAACAGAAGAAATATTGAATTTAATTGATGAAAGGAGAAAATATAAAAATGCAGTAAATGAAGCAGGCAAAAAGGAATACAAACGTCTCAAAAATGAGATCGACAGGAAGTGCAAAATGGCTAAGCAGGGATGGCTAGAGGACAAATGTAAGGATGTAGAGGCTTATCTCACTACGGGTAAGATAGATACTGCCTACAGGAAAATTAAAGAGACCTTTGGAGATAAGAGAACCACTTGTATGAACATCAAGAGCTCAGATGGAAACCCAGTTCTAAGCAAAGATGGGAAAGCAGAAAGGTGGAAGGAGTATATAGAGGGTCTATACAAGGGCGATGTACTTGAGAACAATATTATGGAAATGGAAGAGGATGTAGATGAAGATGAAATGGGAGATACGATTCTGCGTGAAGAGTTTGACAGAGCACTGAAAGACCTGAGTCGAAACAAGGCCCCAGAGTAGACAACATTCCATTGGAACTACTGACGGCCTTGGGAGAGCCAGTCCTGACAAAACTCTACCATCTGGTGAGCAACATGTATGAAACAGGTGAAATACCCTCAGACTTCAAGAAGAATATAATAATTCCAATCCCAAAGAAAGCAGGTGTTGACAGATGTGAAAATTACCGGACAATCAGTTTAATAAGCCACAGCTGCAAAATACTAACACCAATTATTTACAGACGAATGGAAAAACTGGTAGAAGCTGACCTCGGGGAAGATCAGTTTGGATTCCGTAGAAATGTTGGAACACGTGAGGCAATACTGACCTTACGACTTATCTTACAAGAAAGATTAAGGAAAGGTTCAAATGGTTCAAATGGCTCTGAGCACTATGGGACTTAACTGCTAAGGTCATCAGTCCCCTAGAACTTAGAACTACTTAAACCTAACTAACCTAAGGACATCACACACATCCATGCCCGAGGCAGGATTCGAACCTGCGACCGTAGCGGTTGCGCGGTTCCAGACTGTAGCGCCTAGAACCGCTCGGCCACTCCAGCCGGCTTAAGGAAAGGCAAACCTACGTTTCTAGCATTTGTAGACTTAGAGAAAGCTTTTGACAATGTTGTCTGAAATACTCTCTTTCAAATTCTAAAGGTGGCAGGGTAAAATACAGGGAGCGAAAGGCTATTTACAATTTGTACAGAAACCAGATGGCAGTTATAAGAGTCGAGGGATATGAAAGGGAAGCAGTGGTTGGGAAGGGAGTGAGACAGGGTTGTAGCCTCTCCCCGATGTTATTCAATCTGTATATTGAGCAAGCAGTAAAGGAAACAAAAGAAAAATTCAGAGTAGGTATTAAAATCCAGGGAGAAGGAATAAAAACTTTGAGGTTCGCCGATGACATTGTAATTCTGTCAGAGACAGCAAAGGGCTTGGAAGAGCAGTTGAACGGAATAGACAGTGTCTTGAAAGGAGGATATAAGAAGAACATCAACAAAAGCAAAACGAGGATAATGGAATGTAGTCGAAATAAGTCGGGTGATGTTGAGGATATTAGATTAGGAAATGAGACACTTAAAGTACTAAAGGAGTTTTGCTATTTAGGGAGTAAAATAACTGATGATTGTCGAAGTAGAGAGGATATAAAATGTAGACTGGCAATGGCAAGGAAATCGATTCTGAAGAAGAGAAATTTGCTAACATCGAGTATAGATTTAAGTGTCAGGAAGTCGTTTCTGAAAGTATTTGTATGGAGTGTAGCCATGTATGGAAGTGAAACATGGACGATAACTAGTTTGGACAAGATGAGAATAGAAGCTTTCGAAATGTGGTGCTACAGAAGAATGCTGAAGATTAGATGGGTAGATCACATAACTAATGAGGAGGTACTGAATACAATTGGGGAGAAGTGGAGTTTGTGGCACAACTTGACCAGAAGAAGGGATCAGTTGGTAGGACATGTTCTGAGGCACCAAGGTATCACCAATTTAGTATTGGAGGGCATCGTGGAGGGTAAAAATCGTAGGGGGAGACCAAGAGATGAATACACTAAGCAGATTCAGAAGGATGTAGGTTGCAGTAGGTACTGGGAGATGAAGAAGCTTGCACAGGATAGAGTAGCATGGAGAGCTGCATCAAACCAGTCTCAGGACTGAAGACCACAACAACAACAATCACTTTCTCCTGACCCACAGCAGACATCGGAGGAACGCCTTTTTTCAAACCCTTCAGGGTCCGGAACTTATAGAGAGCGACGTGTGCACAGTCATCATTCTTGTAATACAGTATTACAAGCAGAGGACGAACCTTGTATGAGACAGTCATGGCGAACGTCGCAGACGCGAAAGTGGGAATAGCCGTGTACCCGGAGTATTTATACCAACTTCAATGGGTGGTGCGTGTGACAGGTGTTTTCAATTACGTATTCTGACACACACACACCGCCACCTATTGATCAAGTTTCACACAATTTTTTTCTTCTGCCATACGTTTTTGCCCTTCTCCGATAATATTCCTTTGCAATTTGACGTCATTCTAACCAGTGGTGTTATTTCTAACTTTAATTACAATCACACTGTATATCGACTCACAGGAAAATCGTGGAACGGCCATCAGCAGTTTATTGAAGTATTTCCTCATGTAGGCTATAATACAGACAAAACAACATGACTGGCGCATGGACTACGGAGCAAATGTGCATTTTAGTAGAGCTAACTTGGGGATTTAGCACGTCCGTTTCGTTAACAGTGGGATATAAGGGCCTGATACTGACGAGTCGCGCTGCGATCGCCTGTACATTGTTGAGGCACATGAACTCTTCGCACAAGTTGCATCGTTTCACACAGTTCAGCTGGATGTTGAGCTGGGCGCACTCAACGGTGACGTTCGAAAGCACGTCCGTGTGCTGACGGCTTGACGTTGCCACCCAACAGTCGACCACAGCACCCTCTCCAAGCGACGGCTGACCCACTGGTTACAGAAAAATGGTTCAAAAGTCTCTGAGCACTATGGGACTTGACATCTGAGGTCATCAGTCCCCCAGAAGTTAGAACAACTTAAAATGGTTCAAATGTCTTTGAGCGCTATCGGACTTAACTTCTGAGGTCATCAGTCCCCTAGAACTTAGAACTACTTAAACTTAACTAACCTAAGGACATCACACACATAGATGCCCGAGGCAGGATTCGAACCTGCGACCGTAGCGGTCGAGCGGTTCCATACTGAAGCGCCTAGAGCGGCTCGGCCACTCCAGCTGGCGGTCACAGAAAGCCTGCATGAACAGGCCACCAGCGAAACGTCGCCCCCCCCCCCAACCTTCCACCCCCCTCTACATTCGACGATGCTTTACAGTCAGCAGCCGCCCATCATCTTCCCAGGTGTTGCCTTCAACTTCCAACCAGTATGCCATCGGTGCCAAACTCGTAAATAACTGCTGCGGTCGCAGGTTCGAATCCGGCCTCGGCCATGGATGTGTGTGATGTCCTTAGGTTAGTTAGGTGTAAGTAGTTCTAAGTTCTAGGGGACTGATGACCTCAGATATTAAGTCCCATAGTGCTCAGAGCCATTTGTATGCTATGTTAGTTGTTGCTGAATAAAACAGTCTGAAAAAAAAAGTATGCCTCGTGATGACTGTGTGTTGTGTGATGTCCTTAGGTTAGTTACGTTTAAGTAGTTCTAAGTTCTAAGGGACTGATGACCATAGATGTTAAGTCCCATAGTGCTAAGAGCCATTTGAACCATTTTTTATTATTATTTTTTTTAAATAAGATCAAGTGGTAGGCGTACTGAATGCTGGCATGAGGACAGGGAATGATGTAGTACTTACTGTTGTCGATGGCAAGTACAGTTAGTGAATGGAACAAGTCTGTTTGCTTGGATGCTACACACAGCAAATCGTCGATATTTGCACTGTTGTGGCCAGCCGCAGTGACCGAGCGGTTCTAGGTGCTTCAGCCCGGAGCCGCGCTGCTGCTACGGTCGCATGTTCGAATCCTGCCTCGGGCATGGATGTCTGTGATGTTCTTAGGTTAGCTAGGTTTAAGTAGTTCTAAGTTCTAGGGGACTGATGACCTAAGGAATTAAGTCCTATAGTGCTCAGAGCCATTTGAAACAACCATTTGATTTCGTAAACAGGCTTCCAGTAACACTACCTTGATTCTCTGCCAGGCACTGCAAGTTTATCAAACTTTCATCTCGGTTTCTTATTGTTTGATGTTAAATCTTCCATATTAGTTTTCGTCTCATAGTAAGCACGAGCTGGTTTTGTGGTGGCATAAGCTGGCGTAAGCACACCGGGCGGTAAAGAGATCGTGAGAAGGTCGATAGAGGCCAAGGACAGATTCGCAAGAGACGTACCGCCAACGCCCTCTGAGTCGCCTGTATTTAGATCGCCGCCGTGGACCCAAGAGCCCCAGGCAGTCGTCCAGGAGACAATAAGTCGAGTCATCAGTCGCAACCCAGTGGGAGCAGCAGTCGCAGTTAGCTCAGAGTCAGGCAACACGTAGCCACGAGAGAAGTATACATACTGGGACTTTGTACTTCACCAGCAGTGAGAATAACATCGACTATTACGGAAGAGCTGGTACCACAACAACTAGCTTAAGTTAAGTGGCATTTATGAATAAAGAACTCTGTTAATATTTGCATGCGGTTGTGTTATATAAAAGATTTCCTGCCACCAAACAACATCCTCTCCTTGCTTCCCATGGTACACGCCTACAGTGACAACGAGACTACACAAATGTTTCATAGTATTCTGTTCGTGATATCACTTCTTGTGTGTATTTCGCTCTTTGAATTGCGTATTGAATATGTTACTCGTATTATGCTTGATTTTTGCTCGCACCTGTAATATTCGGTGGAGCAAATATCTGTCTGCAGTACCTGTTAATAATGTGTGAACTCGTCGCCGCAAGTATTGTTGCATTTTTGGCATTTGCAAGGAAAATTGCTTTAGTCACTGGTAGTACAAAGCATACTCCGTGGCAAGAAGCGACACCATTGAAAGCAGAAATGCATAGTCATTGGTAAAAAGATTTAATAAAGACGAATACTAATTCTATCAAAAGCTGCTGACATGCAGTTCTAAAGATTAAATGTGGAAAAATACGAAAAAAAGGATGCGAAATAAGGTAAAGTAGAATACGACAGTATACTAGGGGCGGTCTGTAAGTAATGCGACACATTTTCTTTTCTCGACGAATTTTGATTGAAAAAATTTTTAACTTTTTGTGGGTCATCGCCGAATATTCCCGCTTCAGCCCCTATAATTTAATGAAGTTCCGATGGCGCTAAATGTAGCCTTCCACATGGTGTCAGTAATGGTGCTGCGTTCCGAGCAGAGAACGGCCATTGAGTTCCTTTTGGTGGGAAGCCAGAGCGTCTCATATATTCATGGGCACTCTACGGAGACCTGGCAGTGAACAAAATCACAGTAAGTTGTTGGGCGAGCGTCTCTCATCGTCGCAACAAGGGCAGCAAACCTGTCCCATCTCCCGCATGCCAGACAACCGCAAAAAGCTTTGACCCCTGCATTGTGGGAACGTGCGTACACTCTCATTCGAGGTGATCGACGGATCACAGACAGACACCTCGCTGCTAAACTGGACCTCTCTCTTGGTACTGTCAACACCGCTGGATCTCTCATCCAACCTACAGCCCAGATGTCGCACATTCCAGATTTCATCTCTTTGGCCGAATGAAGAATGCACTCCGCGGGAAGCAGTGCATGCGTAGATGATGGGGAGGTAACTGATGCAGCAAGATGTTGGTTCCGACGTGGACGATTACAGAGGCACCCAGGGGGGCAAACAGACACTACAACTAAGGCTGGGTAAGGTCGGGGCACTGAACGGAGATTATGTTGAAAAATACGATTTTGTAATCAAGAGAGTGGGAAATAATATTGAGCACTGGAATCCAGAAATAACCAATCAGACGTCAGAAAAAATGTGCTGCTTATTTATTGAACGCTCCTCGTAGTTACAACACATTTAAATCGAGCGGTACACACTAGAGATGGGCAAAGTCGTTCATCCTTGGGAACTAGTTCACTGGTGATCGTTCTTTTCTGCGAACCGTTCATTTTTACTCGTTCATCGTTCACTGTGCTTGGTATAAGGTTCTTATGAAAAACTGAAAATTGGTAGCATTGGCGACTGAAGATGGAAGGCGCCAAGAGGGTGCACTTGCCTCCCCCCTGGAGTACAGAGATTTTATTCACAACAGAATTCTCACATACTTGTAATTTTCGTGATTCTGCAAAACATCTCGTTTAGCCAACTGCAGCGTTATGTTGCTCATCGCAGTGGAATAATATAAGGTGCCGCACGAAAAACCGGCCCCGAGTAGAACTGCTCGCCAATTACGCACGATTTGTTGACCGCGACGACCAGAATAGATAAGTATGTAATAATTAGGCTGTGAAGAAATAACAAATAAGCTAATGCAAACAACTTCGGAACAGATGACGATTGGTAAGCGACAATGAGCAGTCTAGTACTCGGGGCCGATTTTTCGTGCGCTACACTCTTCTACTGAAATAATATTGTAGGAGTTATCATATTCTCTTTACAAAAAGTGACACCATACACTCGATTACGAAGCGGGGACTTCATTCGGTTGCAAGTCGGTCTGCCTTCCATGACAATGAATATGCTCTTTCACCTTGGATCAAAAAAAGACGGAAAATGGCCACTCGTGTGTGCTATGCCGACGTCCTTTGCATGTGGAACAACAAGAAATCTTGCCTTTTTACATTTCTTCTGCTGTTTATCGAAATAGTGAAGTAAGCTGATACGCCGTTTTGTTACCTGAAAAGATGTATGCGTTACATACCACGTAATTTTTTGTAATTTACGTAATTATAAAATACATTTTCATTACCGGCCGTGGACGCTGGACTGAATACGGAAACAACCAGAACTTCGGAGTTCAAAAAAGGTTTGAAACAGATCTAGAATAGGCGTGCGAAGCGAATGAAACGAACAACAACAACTCGATACTGAACTAACTATGAGTAGTTGGAAGTGGAACAGCGACAGGTTGCCGCGCGAAGAAGGACGAGTCCGGCCGAGCGAGACCGAGACCGAGACAGACGGGAACGGGACCGAGGCTGGAACGAGACCGGCCGACGTGCCGTTCGGGAACGAGACCCACCGTTTCCCGTTCCCGGGAACTAGAAGTAGAAAGCCGCGACCGAAGTGAACTGCGAAAGACCGTTCCTTTGAATTCGTTCCTGACTCGTTCCGTTCATCTTGGTGAACCGTTCCTTCGGACCCGTTAGTTCGCGAACAACCCACCTCTAGTTCACACAGGATTCGTAAGTAGGAACAGTTGTACACGAGTTCACAGAACACAGCGCGGTAAAACCAACTTTAGTTCACGTCATGTCTGATGATTGTGACGTTTTGATACGTGTATTGAAGCGCAATAATTCGTTCCTGATAATTCTCACATGTTCGAGATTATAATATTGGGTTTTAGAAATAAATAAATGTACAGTCAAAAGGCGACCACAACGACAGTTACAGAAGTTTACATGACTGTGAATCCCAGCTATGTGAAGTTAATACGAGGGCAGTTCAATAAGTAATGCAACACATTTTTTTTCTGAAACAGGGGTTGTTTTATTCAGCATTGAAATACACCAGGTTATTCCCCAATCTTTTAACTACACAACACTATTTTTCAACGTAATCTCCATTCAAAGCTACGGCCTTTCGCCACCTTGAAATGAGGGCCTGTATGCCTGCACGGTAACGTCGTACTGCATCAATAACTTCTTCATCATTCGCGTAGTGCGTCCCACGGATTGCGTCCTTCATTGGGCCAAACATATGGAAATCCGACGGTGCGAGATCGGGGCTGTAGGGTGCATGAGGAAGAACAGTCCACTGAAGTTTTGTGAGCTCCTCTCGGGTGCAAAGACTTGTGTGAGGTCTTGCGTTGTCATGAAGAAGGAGAAGTTCGTTCTGATTTTTGTGCCTACGAACACGCTGAAGTCGTTTCTTCAATTTCTGAAGAGTAGCAAAATACACTTCAGAGTTGATCGTTTGACCATGGGGAAGGACATCGAACAGAATAACCCCTTCAGCGTCCCAGAAGACTGTAACCATGACTTTACCGGCTGAGGGTATGGCTTTAAACTTTTTCTTGGTAGGGGAGTGGGTGTGGCGCCACTCTATTGATTGCCGTTTTGTTTCAGGTTTGAAGTGATGAACCCATGTTTCATCGCCTGTAACAATCTTTGACAAGAAATTGTCACCTTCAGCCACATGACGAGCAAGCAATTCCGCACAGATGGTTCTCCTTTGCTCTTTATGGTGTTCGGTTAGACAACGAGGGACCCAGCGGGAACAAACCTTTGAATATCCCAACTGGTGAACAATTGTGACAGCACTACCAACAGAGATGTCAAGTTGAGCACTGAGTTGTTTGATGGTGATCCGTCGATCATCTCGAACGAGTGTGTTCGCACGCTCCGCCATTGCAGGAGTCACAGCTGTGCACGGCCGGCCCGCACGCGGGAGATCAGACAGTCTTGCTTGACCTTGCGGCGATGATGACACACGCTTTGCCCAACGACTCACCGTGCTTTTGTCCACTGCCAGATCACCGTAGACATTCTGCAAGCGCCTATGAATATCTGAGATGCCCTGGTTTTCCGCCAAAAGAAACTCGATCACTGCCCGTTGTTTGCAACGCACATCCGTTACAGACGCCATTTTAACAGCTCCGTACAGCGCTGCCACCTGTCGGAAGTCAATGAAACTATACGAGACGAAGCGGGAATGTTTGAAAATATTCCACAAGAAATTTCCGGTTTTTTCAACCAAAATTGGCCGAGAAAAAAATTGTGTTGCATTACTTATTGAACTGCCCTCGTATTTGAGTGGGATTTCTAGGATACATTTCCCTGCAAGGTCATAAAAACCTTCCAGTTTCCAGCCACGCACTTCATTGCTAGACTATTAGGCCCACCCATGATGTATGAACGACAAATATTCTCACGTAAGTCGCGTATTTCGAAAATTTTCCAGCCATGTTTTCTCCGTTTGAAGGTTCACTGCAAGGCCACTACGACCGGTGTTGTCCTTCTCTGCTTCAGGGGCCTTGCACCACGTTTATTTTGGTCTTCAGTGCAGTCTGCTGCCCGACAAAATACGCCTTCCAGTTGACACGGCCGCTTGTTCCTCAATAACGGTAGCGTTGCCAAGCCTGATTTCACGCTCCGCGCGCACTCTGTAGCAGTGGGCAGGAAACACCAGCCTTAGCGCCAATCGCCGATTTATAATATCGGTTATGAAATTGCCAGAGGGTACCGTAGACTATCGTAAGTAAGCATAGATTATGGTAGTTTTATTAGCACTTTGGACAGCTAAGGTCATACCAACGTTGCCAGTTCATCAGGTGTGTTGCATACATCCCGGGCGTTACCACCTAACGTTCGCTTTCTTCGCGATCAGTGTCTTGCTGGATGCCCGTAAAAATCTGACTCGGTTAACTATCTAGAAACTGAGGATATATAAAGGGCCAGGTTCTACATAGTTTTCCTCTTCTGTTATTTAAAAATCAACAGTATTCATAGCCAAATCGAACTTGTCATTGTTTAATTTTGGTTTCATTCGAAAATTGTAAATTTTTAATGTAAAACAGAGCGATTTCATAGTATAATCTACAACACCGATTTATCATTTACCGCTAGAAAACGCAATTTCGTCAACAAAAAGATAGAATTATAAAAATAGAAAAACATTATATCAAACATCGCTTCAGTATTGCATCGAACTTAACATAAAACATTCTTCTGTGGCCGGCCGGGGTGGCCGAGCGGTTCTAGGCGCTACATCTGGAACCGCGCGACTGCTACGGTCACAGGTTCGAATCCTGCCTTGGACATGGATGTGTGTGATGTCCTTAGGTTAGTTAGGTTTAAGTAGTTCTAAGTTCTAGGGGACTGATGACCTTAGAAGTTAAGTCCTATAGTGCTCAGAGCCATTTGAACCATTCTCTTGTTTTTCAAAAACAACTTTTGAATTTATCAACAATAACAGGAAACTCTTATCTCTCCTCGTGATGAAGAAGATGCTATTGAGTACAAAATAACAACAATAATTATATATTCCTTTATGCCTGTGCATACAAATTGTACTTAGATCAAAAATAATTGCTTTGCTAACACAAAAATCCAGAAGTTACGCGATTAACTAAATTTTATTACTTACATTATACAATTTATCTGCCTCAAGGATACAAAATACACAATGGACAAATACTGAAAGCTTATGTGCAAAACAAACAAACAATAAAGAGAAGTCGTCGGCTCCCAGTTTTTCTCCTAGCCATTCATTTATGTTTCTTTCCAAACCAATTCTACCGATACCGCGACTAATCTTACCATTTTCTATCTTCATTTATGTAGTGTACCGAAACTAGTGAACTCTAATAACAACACATCTTGTTTATCCACAGTCCAGGATACACTTCATGTACAATGTTATGTTTCAAATATTCAGTCTTAGAAATTTCCTTACAAATTAAGGCATTTTTTGTTACCAGTAGACTTCATTTGGCCATAATGCCCTCTTTGCCGGTATATTTTGCTTTCAAGAGAGGAGAAATCCATTACGTCCACTTCGTGGCCGTCAGCTTTGATGTCACGTTTGCCACTAATGACATTTATGTAACTCTTCATTATCTTCATTACGTTTGTCTTTCTTCGTTTTATTCTCATCCATACTCTGCACCTTTTCACTGCTCACTTCATTCAACAGATCCCATATTCCTCCCTCGCTTCCACTGAGGCTTGCAGTGTGATCAGCGAATCTTATGACTTATATCGTTTCATACTGAATATTAGCCCTGCTGTTGAACCTTTCTTTTATTTCTGTCATTTATTCCATGTATAGATTAAACCGTAGAGGCTAAAGACTCCATCCGAGTCTTATAGTTTCCGATCATTTCGTTCTTATGCTTATAATTTTATTTTTCTCTCTTGGTTCATTTACGCGCTCTGTATCATCCGTCTCTCCCTGTAACTTACTTCGATTTCTCTCAGAATTTCGAACATCTTGACAGTTTTACGTAGTAGAAAGCTTTTTCTAGGTCTATAAATCCGATAAATGTATCTTGATTATCCTTAAGTCCTGCTTCCAGTATCAAGTGCAACATCATAACTTCCTCCCTAGTGCTTTTACGTTGCTAAAAGCAAAATTGGTCGTCGTCTAACAGATCGTGCAGTATTTCTCGCACTCCTCCGCCCTTGCTATCTTCGGGAGTTCATGGACAACATATTTCCGAACGTCTAATGGTGTGCCCTTACGCTCACGGATTGTGCACGATACGAAACATCTACATGAAGTGGTTTAAGATTCACTCTGTGCTTTTCAATCGCACAGCAAGCATCACTTAACGCGTGGCGTTTTGTGTTTGAAAATGACACAGATTCAGATTAAGATAGATTCAGATTCAGATTCATTGTCACAGTGTCTGGGAGTGCTTATCGGTTTTTCATAGAAAAAAGAGCATGAACAGCAATAGATACTTTATACAGCGCCACATTAAAATAAAAAAGAAGAAGTCATAGCCTAGTGGGAACGATTAAGAGCATTTCTGCACGCTGACATTGTGGGACAACTCTATTCTTGGTATAATGGTTTCGCGGTTTAGAGAAAGAAAGGTATAACCGCCGCTGAAGCACTTCCAACAGGACAGTAATTACCAGTTTGTTAATCTTCTTTATCTCGAACTGGATACTGCAAATAGCTGAGGATGGCACTGAGGAATAGAACCGAGCGTTCAGGAGAACCACATGGCGATTCCCAATTAACTTTCCCGTAAATTGTTGAAAAAAGTTGAGAATATATTATTTATGGACTTTGTTCTTCGTAGACTACAGAAAAAAATTGGCAGACCAATCATAGCGCTAAAATGTAGACTCGTCACAGGAGCAAATTCTGTAAACTCAATATAAAGAACAATCACAGGATATTACGAGCAGATTTTTACCAAAGGTGATCTATGCAGTGAGAAGCCTTTTCTTTAGCATTATTCAACTCCGTGTTAAAGCTGAAAGGGAACTCCAGATTCGCCAAGCTTAAACAATAACTGTATACAGAGTAATCTGTAAACCGTGACTACAAGGAGAGGTTGTCACTTTTACGAAGCACACAAATCTTTATTGAACTGGATGTGATAAACAGAAAGATTAATCTAAACATAGGTTATACATCAAGGATGAGGATTAATAAGGTGAATAATTGGAAGGACGCTTTTCGTATTCCTCTCTGGCATTTAAACAAAATGAAAAACAAGAAATGAAATCTGAGCAACTGGGTAGCAATATTCATGAATGTGATAATAGGAAACTTACAGCAACGGCTGCGACAGCTAATAAAGTTTTTTTTTAATTTTTTTTTTTTTTTTTTTTTTTTTTTTGTAGTTGACATGCAGTAAAGCAGGTCACTCGTGAAAAGATTAAAAATTTGTTGTTCTCGACCGCAGAAAAATACAAACGAGACTAACAATGGATGTGAACCAGGTAGGGTTAATAATAGGACCTTCGATGTTTCCAATACATAAAAGGTGTACTAGGATCAATAGTACTGGAAGAATGTGTGTTCACTGACAATGCTGTTAACGACAGGGAAGTAGTACAAATGTAAGATGTTAAGGGAACTGCAGAAACGCTTGGGCATTATTTTCACCTGGTGTAACGATAGGCAGCTTTCTTTAGACGTGGATAAATGCAGGATAATGTCTCCACCAAAGAGAGATAATGCTGCAATATCTGACTGCAAGAATGCTGGTACACTTCTTTAGCACGGAAAATCGTATAAGCACTTAGAAAAAATACTAAGAAGCGATATGAAATCGGACGGTCACGTAAAATCAATGTACGAGTGAGAGAGAAATCTGTTGGAACAGGTCACGAAAAGGATATCGCAAACAAGACACTATTGCGATCGATTAGACGAGGGTGAGTAAATGAAAACCTTAAATTTGTAATAACACATCGAAATTTCGCACCGTTATCCTGTAAGGTGGTAAGCGTGCTACAAACAGCGGGCAGAATGGTCTGTAGGTGGCAGAATAGTGTAGATGCACACCTACCGTCGCAGTATCAGTAAAAAGACGGACGCCCCACTTGCGACTTGCACCAGGGAAGAACAGCGTTCTGTTATTCGGTTTTTGCGTAGTGAAGGTGTGAAACCTATTTAAATTCATCGACGAATGAGGGTTCAGTACGGTGATGCATGTTTGGCACAGCAGCAAGTCTACAAATGGAGTAGGAAGTTCGCAAATGGTGTGACTTCAGTGGAAGATGATCCTCGTCCATGTTGTCCATGTCAGGCAAAAAGAGTTGTGACTCCACAGAACGTTGCAGCTGTTGAAGCCATAGTGAACGAAAACCGCCGAGTGACACTGAATGACATTGCAGCATGTTTACAGCTTAGTCATGGGTCAGCACACCACATTGTGCATAATGTGTTCCACTTTCAGAAAGTGTCTGCAAGATTGGTGCCACAGCAGCTGACTCCTGAAATGAGAGAACAACGTATTGATACTTGTAAAGAACTTCTTCGGCGCTTTGAACGAGAAGGTGATGGCTTCCTTGCAAGAATCGTTACTGGGGACGAAACCTCGGTTCACTTATACCAACCGGAAACGAAGAGAGCGAGCAAGAAATGGCGCCATTCCTCATCACCAAAACCAAAGAAGTTTCGGACAGAACCATCAGCAGGAAAGGTTGTGCTCTCTTTTGGGACGAGAAAGGCGTCATTTTGGAGCATTACATGCCTAGAAGGACCACTGTCACCCGTCCATCATACACAGATTTCCAAAAAAGTCATCTGCGCCCTGCAATCAAATCAAAGCGACGTGGATGTCAGCAGGTGTCTTTTTGCAACATGACAATGCAAGGCCCCACACTGCCCGTACAACAGTTGCAATAATCACAGACATCCACGATACTCACCAGACATTGCCCCAAGTGATTTCCATATGTTTGGACCACTTAAAGACGCAATGGGAGTTCCGTTCTGATGAAGAGGTACGCAACGCGGTGCATGAGTGGTTGGGCGGACTACCAAAGGAATTTTTTTCTAAAGGAATTTATGCACTTTGTAAGCGCTGGAGGACTTGCATTGAGTGTGGGGGAGATTATGTTGAAAAGTGATACAGCTTTGTACCACTTCTTCACAATAAATAATATTTAAAGATATATTTAAGGTTTTCATTTGACTCACCCTCGTAGAATATCGTCCCAGGGTTTAGAGTCTTCGTTAAGTAGGCATGACAACTGATTTTTATAGAATTCAGAGGCATAATTCTCGTGAAATCCTGTTGGCTGAATTTACAGGAGCACTATTCGAAGAAAAGTATGTGACCATTGCTCTACTACCAACCTACATCCCTCTTAGGTATAATCAGAAAATGATATCAATGTGTTGTTGTTGTGGTCTTCAGTCCTGAGACTGGTTTGATGCAGCTCTCCATGCTACTCTATCCTGTGCAAGCTTCTTCATTTCCCAGTACCTACTGCAGCCTACATTTTTCTGAATCTGCTTAGTGTATTCATCTCTCGGTCACCATCTACGAGTTTTACCCTCCACGCTGTCCTCCAACACCAAATTGGTGACCTCTCGATGCCCCAGAGCATGCCCTACCAACCGATCCCTTCTTTTAGTAAAGTTGTGCCACAAACTCCTCTTCTCCCCAACCCTATTCAGTACCTCCTCATTAGTTATGTGATCTACCCATCTAATCTTCAGCATTCTTCTGTAGCACCACATTTCGAAAGCTTTTATTCTCTTCTTGACTAAACTATTTATCGTCCATGTTTCACTTCCATACGTGGCTACACTCCATACAAATACTTTCAGAAACGACTTCCTGACACTTAAATCTATACTCGATGTTAACAAATTTCTCTTCTTCAGAAACGCTTTCCTTGCCATTGCCAGTCTGCATTTTATATCCACTCTACTTCAACCATCATCAGTTATTTTACTCCCTAAATAGCAAAACTCCTTTAGTACTTTAAGTGTCTCATTTCCTAATCTAATATCCTCAACATCACCCGACTTATTTCGACTACATTCCATTATCCTCGTTTTGCTTTTGTTGATGTTCATCTTATATCCTCCTTTCTTGACACTGTCCGTTCCGTTCAACTGCTCTTCCAAGTCCTTTGCTGTGAACCTCAAAGTTTTTATTTCTTCTCCATGGATTTTAATACCTACTCCGATTTTTCTTTTGTTTCCTTTACTGCTTGCTCAATATACAGATTTAATAACATCGGGGATAGGCTACAACCCTGTCTCACTCCCTTCCCAACCACTGCTTCCCTTTCAGGTCCCTCGACTCTTATAACTGCCACCTGGTTTCTGTACACATTGTAAATAGCCATTCGCTCCCTGTATTTTACTCCTGCCACCTTCAGAATTTGAAGGAGAATATTCCAGTCAAATTGTCAAAAGATTTCTCTAAGTCTACAAATGCTAGAAATGTAGGTTTGCCTTTTTTTAATCTAGCTTCTAAAATAAGTTGAAGGGTCAGCATTGCCTCACGTGTTTCAACATTTCTACGGAATGCAAACTGATCTTCCCCGAGATCGGCTTCTATCAGTTTTTCCATTCGTCTGTAAAGAATTCGCGTCAGTATTTTGCAGCCGTGACTTATTAAACTGATAGTTCGGTAATTTTCACATCTGTCAACGCCTGCTTTCTTTGGGATTGGAATTATTATATTCTTCTTGAAGTCTAAGGGTATTTCACCTGTCTCATACATTTTGCTCACCAGATGGTAGAGTTTTGTCAAGACTGGCGCTCCCAAGGCTGTCAGTAGTTCTAATGGAATGTTGTCTACTCCCGGGGCCTTGTTTCGACTCAGGACTTTCAGTGCTCTGTCAAACTCTTCACGCAGTGTCATATCTCCCATTTCATCTTCATCTACATCCTCTTCCATTTCTATAACATTGCCCTCAAGTACATCGCCCTTGTATAGACCCTCTATATACTCCTTCCACCTCTCTGCTTTCCCTTCTTTGCTTAGAACTGGGTTTCCATCTGAGCTCTTGATATTCATGCAAGTGGTTCTCCTTTCTCCAAATGTCTCCTTAATTTTCCTGTAGGCTGTACCTATCTTACCCCTAGTGAGATAAGCCTCTACATCTTTACATTTGTCCTCTACCCATGCCTGCTTAGCCATTTTGCACTTCCTGTCGATCTCATTTTTGAGACGTTTGTATTCCTTTTTGCCTGCTTCATTTACTGCATTTTTATATTTTCTCCTTTCGTCAATTAAATTCAATATTTCTTCTGTCACCCAAGGATTTCTACTAGCCCTCGTCTTTTTACCTACTTGATCCTCTGCTGCCTTCACTACTTCATCTCTCAAAGCTACCCATTCTTCTTCTACTGTATTTCTTTCCCCCATTCTTGTCAATTGTTCTCTTATGCTCTCCCTGAAACTCTGTACAACCTCTGGTTTAGTCAGTTTATCCAGGTCCCATATCCTTAAATTGCCACCTTTTTGCAGTTTCTTCAGTTTTATTCTACAGTTCATAACCAATAGATTGTGGTCAGAGTCCACATCTGCCCCTGGAAATGTCTTACAATTTAAAACCTGGTTCCTAAATCTCAGTCTTACGATTATATAATCTATCTGATACCTTTCAGTATCTCCAGGCTTCTTCCACGTACACAACCTTCTTTCATGAATCTTAAACCAAGTGTTAGCTATGATTAAGTTGTGCTCTGTGAAAAATTCCACCAGGTGACTTCCTCTTTCATTTCTTACCCCCAATGCATATTCACCTACTATGTTTCCTTCTCTTCCTACTACCGAATTCCAGTCACCCATTACTATTAAATTTTCATCTCCCTTCACTATCTGAATAATTTCTTTTATCTCATCATACATTTCTTCAATTTCTTCGTCATCTGCAGAAGTAGTTGGCATATAAACTTGTACTAGTGTGGTAGGTGTGGGCTTCGTATCTATCTTGGCCACAACAATGCTTTCACTATGTTTTTGTAGTAGCTTACCCGTATTCCTATTTTCCTATTCATTATTAAACCTACTCCTGCATTACCCCTATTTGATTTTGTATTTATAACCCTCTATTCAACTGACCAGAAGTCTTGTTCCTCCTGCCACCGAACTTCACTAATTCCCACTATATCTAACTTTAAGCTATCCATTTCCCTTTTTAAATTTTCTAACCTACCTGCCCGATTAAAGGATCTGACATTTCACGCTCCGATCTGTAGAACGCCAGTTTTCTTTCTCCTGATAACGACGTCCTCCTGGGTAGTCCCCGCCCGGAGATCCGAATGGGGGACTATTGTACCTCCGGAATATTTTACCCAAGAGGACACCATCATCATTTATCCATACAGTAAAGCTGCATGCCCTCGGGAAAAATTACGGCCGTAATTTCCCCTTGCTTTCAGCCGTTCGCAGTACCAGCACAGCAAGGCCGTTTTGGTTAGTGTTGAAAGGCCAGATCAGTCAATCATCCAGACTGTTGCCCCTGCAACTACTGAAAAGGCTGCTGCCCCTCTTCAGGAACCATACGTCTGTCTGGCCTCTCAACAAGTACCCCTCCGTTGTGGTTGCACCTACGGTACGGCTATCTGTATCGCTGAGGCACGCAAGCCTCCCCACCAACGGCAAAGTCTATGGTTCATGGGGGGATATCAATATCACGCATATATACCGTAGTCATTTCTTCCTTCCTCAGGATGCGAATAGAATACGACAAAAAACTAAAAATATTGGTACAATATACTCTCCACCACGCCATGTACAGTGTCTTGCGGTGTGTCTGCGGAGATGGTGATCCATCCTTATTCTAACAGTGTGTATGTAATTGAGCTACTCATCTATCTGTCTTGTGGAGCAATATTGTTGTGTACGACTTCATACACAATAGTAAGGAGAGGTGGACTGCAGAGTGGTGCGGCAACTGTAGTTGTAGGAAAGCCGGGAGGAGCAGATATGATTAGTGAACAACTAATACACAAACAAAGGATTTACTTAACTTGTACGTCTCCGAACATACGAATACTCTATATACGCTGCGACTAGGCGCTGTCTGCATAGCTTCCTCTAGCGAGTGGGCTGAATCCTGCCGCCATAAATTCTCTATCGTGGCAGCAGACGTCGCTCGTCGTAGCGGGCCGCTAGAGGCGTGGCTCAGCGGGCGTGTTCCATTGCGTTGGCCGGATGCCGCAACACCGCTGTCGGTTGGTTCGTTGATTTGGGGGAGAGCATCAAATAGTGAGGTCATCGCTCCGATGAGATTTGGGAAGCATGGGGAAGGAAGTCGGCCATGGTATTTCAGAGAAACATCCCGGCATTTGTTTAAACCAAAAGTGAAATAACTTCGACCATTGTATAATAGCCCGGAAAATTTTATTAATTGTGAGAATTCCGGACGGGAAAGCTTACGTTTTACGATTTAGGGAAATCACGGAAAACCTAAATAAATTTGGCCAGACAGGGGTTTGAACTATCGTCCTGCCAAATGCGAATCCACTGAGCTAATCATTGCGCCACGTCGCTTGGTCGCTATACCTGTCGGCGCTGAATGGAAACTTGCTATTCCTTCGCCAACTTGACACGGTGGTAGGGTGGTATCGGTATGTAATACCACAAGTATTGCCTAAGCAGTTAGCAACATCTGAAAATAGGCACAAAAGACCTCACATTTGTGGTAAGAATGATTGTTGGCCTCTTCTGAACAGCCATTACATCATTCGTGTAGGTCAGAGGACAACTATCAGTTTCTTAGTAATGTATTAGAAAAACATGGCATTTCTTCTCCAAGCATTTTCATTTCCATCGCTCGGCCTCTTTCCCACTTTTCCTCCTCAGTTTTAACGATATACTCTGTACGCCAAAATACTGTATCCTTCCTTGAAGACTAAACACAGTCTGCCGTGATTTTCGTCATGATCATCCTAATATTCTACTTAGTGACTTTTAGAGCTTTGCGACAAAACGACGTTTAAGTGCCAGAATGTGATTTTCACTCTGCAGCGGAGTGTGCGCTGATATGAAACTTTCTGGTAGATTAAAACTATGTGCCGGACCGAGACTCGAACTCGGGACCTTTGCCTTTCGCGGGCAAGTACGCTATCGTCTGAGCTACCCAAGCACAACTCACGCCCATTGAGGTAGCAGACGAGGTACTGGCAGAACTGGAGCTGTGAGGACTGGGCGTAAGTCGTGTTTGGGTAGCTCAGATGGTCGAGCACTTGTCCGCGAAAGGCAAAGGTCTCGATTTCGAGTCTCGGTCTGCCACACAGTTTTAATCTGCTAGGAAGTTTCGACTTGTAAATGGTTTTTGTCATGTGCTGGTATAAGAATATTACAGAACCGCGAAGGAACTAGAAAATCGACATTTATTGGCAAATCCTGGCACCCGTTCTTGCAGTAGCAAGCCGTGAAGAAGTGTGTGACCATCGAGATTTGGGGATGGTCCAAAGCCACTGTGTAAGTCATTCACAACTACAATCGTTCCTTTTCTGAAGTAGGTGGAACACACACTAATGGCAGGGAACATTAGATTCCACTTTTCCAGCTCTATATGTCACGGAACCGTGAAAAATTAGGATATAACATGGCTGCTGACAAGTCCGAGTATGTGCTCCGTCTGCAACAGTCAGCTTTAGTGTACCAGTAAGATGCACCCAACCTCCGATGAAAGTTTTACGCAGGTGTGTAGCTGAGGTGATGACAGCGTCCCCAGCAAAAGGCACGTTGAGTCCTGACTACAGACCGCATCGGCCACACAATAAGTTCAGTCAAAATTGTGAGTAGAAAAATACGTTGTGATGGATATTGTCATGAAGGAAGAGACTGGTAAGTCTGCGGTAGCGTTCTTTTGCACAAATAGAAACTGTAAGCTAGAACTGGCATTCATACCCTGCATGGCAGGTGACTGAACCCAATGACTGTATCAGTACTATAAAGCACTATTAAATCTGGTCAATTTTTGGTAGATTTTCACTTTCCAAACAATTTCAGTTTATTTAAGACAATGTCTCCTATTTCAGTTTTATGTATACAACGTATCACACGAAAAACTCAGGTATGCATTCAGTGAAGGTTGAAACATTGTTATTTACGGTTGGAAGGACACGTATTAAAAGGGTTAGAGTATCACGCCCATTAAATTAAGTTTCAGTAATTTTTAGGAAACGTCAATGCTGCTTATCAACATTTTCAGGACATGCTATTGTATAGTTTCTAGATATTTATCTAAAATCGTATTGTACCTACCACAGCTGTAACGATAATAGTTCGTCAATGCTATCAGCTTCGACTGTCGCAAATCATTATCAGGCTAAGAAGTTTATCAATCACTGCGTTGATAAGCAGATGATGTTCAACGGGAGTCTACATACTGGAAAAATTCTAAATGAATAGCAGAACTTCATACATAAATTCTGGACTTTGCTCAGATGATCCATAATACTGAAAAATACACGAAATTTCTGATTACTTGTGAAACTGTAGAACATGTCCCTATTAGCGTTGGAAGTGCGCCTGGTGATTTCCCATTTCGTTATCTGGCCATTTCATTTCCAGCATCCTCTCGCTGATCTCTAATAACAAAGCTCCCAAATCAGTCTGAAAACTTACGAACCACGTTATACTCTTATGCATTGCCGTGCTCCATATGCATACTTCAAGGAACATTTTTGTAAATTCCATATGCAGGTTGGACAGTATTTTCGTGAAGAAAGCGTACTTCACTTCTTACATCTTTCTTTCCAGCAATTTCTTCAACTTTTCCATAGATTACGTATTCATTAAATTTTATCTACTGAATATTCGCAGCTGTCTTTTCTGTAATAAGTAGGTATTAGCTTTTTTACTACTCTTAATTACTATCGTTCTAACACTGAATACGCTCAACTCATATTCTGTGCAAACTATGTTTTCCATCCCACTCATGACATCTGAGCCTTCCTGCTGATTCTAACCACCTACAGACTGCGAAATACGATGTTCCGCAGCCAAATTTACTGAACTTACTGATTTTTTTCCGCTTGTATCCTCGATTTGATTTTACGTTTTTATTGACATTTAGAATATATACTTATTACTCATAACAAACCAAAAGCCTTTACCATTATCCATTTGGCTGTGTGCACACATATTGTAAGTAGGCTGTTTATGTTTTCTTATTGGCAACGTTACGTAGCGTTCTGTATGAAAATCACTGGCTGTGCTGTGTGCAGTCTGTGGCTAGTTTGCATTGTTGTCTGCCATTGTAGTGTTCGGCAGCTGGATGCGAACAGCGCGTAGCGTTGCGCAGTTGGAGGTGAGACGCCAGCAGTGGTGGATGTGGGGAGAGAGATGGCGGAGTTTTGAAATTTGTAAGACTGGATGTCATGAACTGCTATACATATTATGACTATTAAGGTAAATACATTGTTTGTTCTCTATTAAAATCTTTCATTTTCTATGCCTATCATTAGTTAGTGCCTTCCGTAGTTTGAATCTTTTATTTAGCTGGCAGTAGCGGCACTCGCTATGTTGCAGTAGTTCGAGTAACGAAGATTTTTGGTGAGGTAAGTGATTTGTGAAAGGTATAGGTTAATGTTAGTCAGGGCCATTCTTTTGTAGGGATTTTTGAAAGTCAGATTGCGTTGCGCTAAAAATATTGTGTGTCAGTTTAAGCACAGTCTTGTATAATTTTTCAAAGGGGACGTTCCATATGTTGACCCTTAGCCGAGGATACCTCACTGGAATCTTCTGATTTTTTCTTGTGGTTTGTGTAATTAGTGTAGATTTTGTTTATTGCTAGCGCGTAATTGTAGAGAGAATCTCCTTTGTAGTTGCAGTCTTTCATTGTTGTACATTAAAACAGGTGTCGCACGCATGTAAATTTGCACTAAGTATTTCGCAGCTGCGCTTCCAATTAACTAGATATTATTTTCAATGATATGTTAATGTGTTTTGTTAATTTGCTCTTCAAATTGTGCTTTTCTGTGTTGACGTGTGAAATATTGTGACAATAATGGCGTGTGAAAAACGTAATACTAGGCTTCAAAGTAAACTGAGAAATGACAGTGAAGACGAAAGCAGTGTGTTAGCGCCAGCGTGTAATGAATTAACTAATGTTCAAAGTAGTAATTTGGTAATTGTGCATAGGGAAATGGAGCGAGCTGCAAATAATGGTGTAGGCAGTGAAACAATTAGTGAACAGGGAAGCATTATCGATCGATCGGTCGGCAACAGCCCGCCTCAGGAATCGGGAATGACAGGACACAATTTTGCAAATACTGCAGATTCGGGTTTTTGGTCCTCACCGTTTTCTCAAATAAGTCAAGACACATTTTCTGCTTGTCAAAATGTGAATGTTGCCGGTGCAACTTCACTGCCGAAAAGCACTGAGGAACATGTTTCAGACACCAGTGCATTGTTATTACAGTTAATGGGACAAAGGCTACAAAAGTTAGACACAATGGACTAAAATCTTCAAAAGTTAGACACAATGGAACAAAATCTTCAAAAGTTAGACACAATGGAAGAAAATCTTCAAAATTTAGACACAATGGAACAAAATCTTCAAAAGTTAGACACCACACTTGAACAAACATGTGAAGATTTAACTACTGAGTTACATAAAATCGAATTGAAATGTCAAAAAGTCTGTAATGACGTAAAAACAAAAATTTGTGAGCATTTCCAACCTATTTTTTCGCGTCATGAAAATGCATTACAGAATCACGAAGCAGCCATAAATGAACTGCAAACTATAGTTCATGAAAATCACGACACCTGGCAAGCTACAATTGACTCAGTTGCATCTACCGATTCGGTTACGCAACTTGCAAATACTCAGGAAAACTTAAAAAACACAGTAGATACTCTGAAAATTGGTTCACAAAGACACATGGAGGAAATTAGTTCATTATCAGAGAAAGTAGTTGAACTTTCGCATCAGCTAAATAATTTATCTACGAAGGTAGATGATAATCTGAATGACACAAAACCGGTAGTCTTTAATGACACAGAAGAGTGCGAACAAATTAGGAAATTCAAACAAAATCAGAATCAAATTAATACGCAACACCAAAGAGAAATCCGGGAAGTACAAGATCAGTTGACACAGGTAATACAGGAATTACATATTTTAGAAGCCAGTCGTGCTCCAATACAGGAAGAGGGACATAGAAATACGGAACAGCCACAAAATAATAACACGGGGTACTTCGGAAATTATGAAAGAAATTGGCAAGGTACACCGAATTTTGAGATGGAACCGCCGAAACGACGTAACAGTGACCGACAAGCGACTCGCCGACATGATGATTTTGACTATAAGCTGTTCATTACTACACGTAAATTCAAAACATTTAAGAATTCTGGCAACGACATTCATCCACAAGCAAGGCTCCATCAATTCTCTCATTGTTTTCCTCCCAACTGGTCATTAGAGCACAGATTAGGATTTATGTGTGGCTATTTAGAGAATGAACCAGCTGTAAGAATGCGATCGGTCATTCACGATTGTCACAGTGAAGAATTTTATCATGCCTTCCTCTCAGCATATTGGTCTCAAGCTACACAAGACCGAGTAAAACATAGCATCATAATGATGAAACATTTTGAACAATCTGAATTCTCCAGTGTTGTGAAATATTTTGAAGACATGTTGCACAAGAATCAGTACCTGTCAAACCCATACAGCCCCTCAGAACTCACCCGCATTTGCTTAATCATATTACCTGAACATTTACGACATATTATTTTGGCAGTACGTTGCAAAGACGACATTGAAGCTCTTCAGGGACTGCTGAAATAAGTTTAGAGAAAGAAGGTAAGTCAATAGCTTTGAAATTTCAAGATTGGCTCTCAAACCATGACGAGGAAATTAATCGGCTTTACCTTCTGTTAGACAACAGTTCGGAATTTTCGACGTAACTTGACACTAACAATCACTCTGCAAGTACTGACAGGGATGATATCGACGGCATATTTGCAACTAATGAGTTAATTCAGAATAAAATTCAAACAATTGAGAATTGTAATGACACTGATAGGCAGGACCTTTTTGAGATTTTACAAGCACATTCCACAGTTTTTACTCACAAAACAGGAACAATCAAGGGATTTCAATACCAATTTCGTGTTCGTGAGCATACTAAATTTTGTGTTAGACCATACGTAATTCCAGCACATTATAGGGACCGTGTTAGAACTGAAATACAATCTATGCTTGACGAGGGCATAATTGAGCATGCAGTAAGCTCATACAACAATCCATTACATGTTGTTGAGAAGAAAAATGGATCGATCGGGCTTGTCTTAGATTCGAGACAAATCAATACTATCATCATTCCTGAAACAGACAGGCCGCAAACGTTGGAAGAACTTCTTCAAAATTTTAATGGTGTAAAAGTGTTGTCTTCTGTTGATCTCAGATCCAGCTTTTATCACATCGAACTTCATCCAGAATGTAGAAAATACACAGCTTTCCTTTGTTTCGGCGTTTGTTATCAGTTTCGGAAACTTCCTTTTGGTTTGAACATTTCTTCGGCAGCATTCATTCGCGGGCTAAATTCCATATTACCTGAGTTCTTAAAACGTCACATCACCTTATATGTGGACGATATTCTGATAGCAGAAGCCTCATGGGAACAACACAATCGCATCCTCAACAGCGTGTTACATATTTTTGCAGAATCTGGAATTACAGTTAACTTGGAAAAGTCTGAATTTGGTAGGACAAAGGTGAAGTTTTTGGGTCATATTATTTCTCCTGAAGGCATTCAGCCGGATCCTGAAGCAATCAGAGCCATTCCAGTTCCATCCACAAAAAAACAAGTCCGCAGTTTTCTAGGTCTCGTAAATTTTTGCCGTCGTTTTCTGAATATGCAAATTCTAGTTACACCAAAACTTTGTTCTCTCACTGGAAAAAATACTACTTGGAACTGGGACGAACAAGCACAGTTGGAATTCAATTCTTCGAAAGAAGCGTTACTTAACGCGCCAATACTAGCTCATCCAGATCTGTCACAAGACTTCTGTCTTAGCACGGATTCTTCTAAAGTCGGTTTTAGTGCCCATTTATTTCAAGAAGCCATAGAAAATGACACTACTGTTCGGAAAACCATTGCTTTTGCTAGCTGAGTGCTAACAAAATCTGAAAAAAAATTATTCCGTTACTGAATTAGAAGCTTTAGCTATCGTTTGGGCATTTAACAAATTCCGTTTCTTTCTTTCTGGTAAGCACGTAAAAGTATACAGCGATCATCGTGCATTACAATTTCTCATGTCTTCAAAATTAAATCATGACAGGTTAAAACGTTGGGCATTATTTCTGCAAGAATTCCACTTCACAATAGTCTACATTCCCGGTAAGGAGAACATTGTTGCGGACGCACTGTCACGCGCACCGGCTGGGCTAGAGAGAAGTGACACAGAAGGCAACCTCGAGAAAAATTTCAGTATTCTTTACATTCAGAAAGTCGCCTTTGAAAACTTCATCACCACATCTGTAAAGGACATTGCTCATGAACAACATAAAGATCCGATTTGGAAAGACATCAAAAGTAAATGGCATGAAAAGATACACACTCAGATTCAGCATTATTACCTGGTTAGAAACAACATACTCTTCAAACGCTGCACTGTTGATGACAAGCTGTGGGTACTTTGCATTCCAGACGATTTTGTTAATAAGCTCATTTGGTACATTCATTTCAGCTACGCACATTTTGGTCCACGAAAATGTTATCATATTCTTCGAACGACTTGTTAACAATATGGAAAAGAGAATTCGAAGAGTTTTGTCTATTTTTAAACTTTGTCAAAAGGCGAAACCATCTACTATCTCACATCGTGCTCCGTTGTTTCCTATTATTCCTTCTAAATTAAAAGAGTTTGCTGCTGTTGATCTCTTGGGACCCCTTGTCAGAACATCGAATGGATTTTCGTACGTTCTAGTCGCTGTTGAACTTACTACAAAATTTGTTTCTTTCACTCCGTTACGTAAAGCCACTCGACGGTCTGTATCCGACGCCTTTGTTAAAAATTTCTTACGTGAAGTTGGCCACGTTGCTAAAGTCATTTCAGATAACGGACCGCAATTCAGATCTGCTGTTTGGTCACGCATGCTTCGGAATCATAAAATCAAGCCTGTTTTTATTTCATTGTAATCACCACGTTGTAACCCCTCCGAACGGATTATGAAAGAAATCAATAAGCTTTGCAGACTTTATTGTCACAGAAAGCATCAGCATTGGGACAGATATTTACACTTATTTCAAAACGTGCTGAATGAAATGCCTCATGACTCCACTGCTTTACCACCTACTCTTGTACTGCAGAATGAAGAACCACCGAACAGAATCAGAGAGCTTGTACCTTTCCCGAATACACGTAAACTTCGACACAAAGACATAATTGTTTTGGCTCTTAAAAATATAAAATCTGCAGCAGACAAAAGGAGACAACTACACAGTAAAGCTAATGCAAAGAAATTATATATTGGTCAGAAAGTTCTCATTAAAGCTCATTCATTGTCACATAAGAAGAAACACTTGAGTCAAAAATTCTTTCTACTTTACAATGGACCTTACAGAATCCGACGTATACCACATGATAATTGCGTTGAAGTTGAAACTCTGCGTACTAGGAAGAGTAAAGGTTTACACCACACTTCACATATAAAAACGCTTATTGAGAGATAATCTGCTTTTTAACTTAGTCTTTGACATAACATTTTCCACTTTACATTTCTAGTATGCTTTGTTAGACTTAGAAACTGTTAACATGCAACATTGTTGAAGTTAACTATCCAATCAAGAACCTAGGATACATATTTAGACAGTAGTTACGAGTGCATTGTTATAGTGAACAGACGACACAGTGTTACTGTGTGTGTACATTCTTGCTTGTTAGTTGCACGATCACGTAACGACTATAAGGCTCACATACTTAGAACATATACTGACACTGCTAATGAGATTTTCATGCAACATTTTGGTTTACTTGAAATGACATACTTTATTTGAAGTACTATCTGTGGGATTAAATATGACTTAGAATTTGGTTTCTTTGACAGCTACACGATTTTATCACAACGCTACTAATGAGTGACCATTTGCAATGTTGCTTTTGAGATGTTTCTGTTTTATATCTGCACAGTTTTTCTGTATTATTCTGGAAAGTAAAACATGTTTTAGTAGTAACTTTTGTGGTATAGCTACAACGAGACAGCCTTTTCCGTAGCACAACAATACGTTACATGATAGTACTTTCTTGATCACGGTAAGGTATGTAATAACTACGATATCTATACGCAAGGCATTTCACTTTCGTTTATTATGAGGTAAGTACATTGATTTCTGCAGAACTTTGCTTACAGAGGACGATAACTACGACACTTCCACAGAGATTATCTTACAACAAGACGCACAGTTTAGCGCTACAGTACATGTATTTGAGTGATTAATTTTGTACTTAAAACATTTATTTTTAAAGATTTTTGAATTACAAAGATACAAAGGTTTTCCGTGATACATTTCATTCCATTGCTGTAATCTGTAACACCTGAGGGTATAATTCTATTAATCCTTAGGGGGGTACACGCCTACTTTGTGTACCATGTGTTTGGCAAGCACAAGGAGCCCTAGCTAATATCGTATTTGCTTATACAGCTTTACACATCGGTACCACATTTCTCTAACACAGAATTACACAGCTATCTGATCATTTAACAGAGAGACAAACATTTTTTTTACTACGTCAGTGACAGATGTTTACGTAATTACACAGTTGGATAACTTCACACTTACGAAATTGTATTTTGTCTGTACTTAGTGAACTGTTCATATTTTTCGGAACCCTTGTGATACTATGAGAGCTCTGAAAGACGTATTTGGTATGGGATCACGATTTTGAAGTACGTTTGAGGTAGATGACACTATTTAAATGAGCAGAGAATTTCCTTTAGGTTTTGAAATTATTGCAGAAAGCTACGACGTTTTCAAGATTTGACTGACGTGTTATGATGTTATTATTACGAAAACGATGTGTATTATGCTGATGAGGTATGTTTATGATCAATAAGATGATGCTACCGTATATGAGGAATTTGATTATGCTACATATTTCTTATGATGAAATATTGAAGAAGTGTTGACGAATATGTATATGTGTAATAAAGTAAGGAGTAATGAACAGTGGTTAGGGTCTCTGATATGTGAAAAAGGATGTTGGAAACCAAGAATCGTACTTTAAGAGCTATGAAATGTATGTAAATGTGTGAATGTATTACAATGCCGACGAAAATTTTTTTGACACTGTTATGTCAATAGGATTTTGTTTCTACAGATTTGTAACGCACATTCTTGACCTGTGAAATATTTTTATATGAGACTGTCACTGTAGCGGAAACTGCTGTCGTAAATACACTCCTGGAAATGGAAATAAGAACACCGTGAATTCATTGTCCCAGGAAGGGGAAACTTTATTGACACATTCCTGGGGTCAGATACATCACATGATCACACTGACAGAACCACAGGCACATAGACACAGGCAACAGAGCATGCACAATGTCGGCACTAGTACAGTGTATATCCACCTTTCGCAGCAATGCAGGCTGCTATTCTCCCATGGAGACGATCGTAGAGATGCTGGATGTAGTCCTGTGGAACGGCTTGCCATGCCATTTCCACCTGGCGCCTCAGTTGGACCAGCGTTCGTGCCGGACGTGCAGACCGCGTGAGATGACGCTTCATCCAGTCCCAAACATGCTCAATGGGGGACAGATCCGGAGATCTTGCTGGCCAGGGTAGTTGACTTACACCTTCTAGAGCACGTTGGGTGGCACGGGATAATTGCGGACGTGCATTGTCCTGTTGGAACAGCAAGTTCCCTTGCCGGTCTAGGAATGGTAGAACGATGGGTTCGATGACGGTTTGGATGTACCGTGCACTATTCAGTGTCCCCTCGACGATCACCAGTGGTGTACGGCCAGTGTAGGAGATCGCTCCCCACACCATGATGCCGGGTGTTGGCCCTGTGTGCCTCGGTCGTATGCAGTCCTGATTGTGGCGCTCACCTGCACGGCGCCAAACACGCATACGACCATCATTGGCACCAAGGCAGAAGCGACTCTCATCGCTGAAGACGACACGTCTCCATTCGTCCCTCCATTCACGCCTGTCGCGACACCACTGGAGGCGGGCTGCACGATGTTGGGGCATGAGCGGAAGACGGCCTAACGGTGTGCGGGACCGTAGCCCAGCTTCATGGAGACGGTTGCGAATGGTCCTCGCCGATACCCCAGGAGCAACAGTGTCCCTAATTTGCTGGGAAGTGGCGGTGCGGTCCCCTACGGAACTGCATAGTATCCTACGGTCTTGGCGTGCATCCGTGCGTCGCTGCGGTCCGGTCCCAGGTCGACGGGCACGTGCACCTTCCGCCGACCACTGGCGACAACATCGATGTACTGTGGAGACCTCATGCCCCACGTGTTGAGCAATTCGGCGGTACGTCCACCCGGCCTCCCGCATGCCCACTGTA
Organism: Schistocerca nitens; assembly: GCF_023898315.1. Classification (NCBI taxonomy): domain Eukaryota; kingdom Metazoa; phylum Arthropoda; class Insecta; order Orthoptera; family Acrididae; genus Schistocerca; species Schistocerca nitens. The sequence continues at coordinate 99,841,832 of NC_064617.1, forward strand.
CGCCCTCGCTCAAAGTCCGTCAACTGCACATACGGTTCACGTCCACGCTGTCGCGGCATGCTACCAGTGTTAAAGACTGCGATGGAGCTCCGTATGCCACGGCAAACTGGCTGACACTGACGGCGGCGGTGCACAAATGCTGCGCAGCTAGCGCCATTCGACGGCCAACACCGCGGTTCCTGGTGTGTCCACTGTGCCGTGTGTGTGATCATTGCTTGTACAGCCCTCTCACAGTGTCCGGAGCAAGTATGGTGGGTCTGACACACCGGTGTCGATGTGTTCTTTTTTCCATTTCCAGGAGTGTATTTCGGTAAGAAAATTAAGTGACCACCTTCACGTAATGCGTTGTGGGCACCCAGCTGTGCGACAGACGCCTGGAAAAAAGCCATTAGTGTGTGCCTTTCAGAGGCACAGGTGGAGAAAAAAAAAGGAGGCCATTATCCTCGCTATTGACATTCCTTTGTAGAAATCATCGTAAATACGTCATCCTCAAACTTGAAAACATGATTACACTGTAGAGTTATTAATTTATGATATTTACTGTAATGAAATAATGAGAAACATTTCATGTCTATTGTCTTGCTAGTTGAAAGATTGTTTACTGCATTATGAAATGCCATATGGCTAGTGAATGACGTTTCACGCCTTGCTTTGCCTATTTTGTTTAATATCTAGTTCCTAGCTGCACTGCAACATTGGTTAAAATAAAATTTTATAGATGTACTAATATAAATATTTTATGCCTACAGATCCAGTAAAAAATAACTTTGTGATGGATGTACTCCAAAAAAATGAGGGAGCACAAAAAGACATTTCCGCTTCATAGGAATTGCATACATAATTTTTGTCAGTGACTTGGTAACTTGTCTGCTAGAGCAAGTTACAGTGATCCATCACTCTAGTGTTAAACATGGCCATTTTTACTGTAATATATATATTTTTTTTTTTTGCTTGAGCTTTCTCATGTTTAGATATAAGTTATTGCATTTGCTGCTGCTGTTTGCCAGGCATAATGTTACTGAATTTGACTTTGTATTACGCTGTTAAGCCAGATTTACTACGGATTTATTTTTCTTGTTTGCTGCACATTGCCTTATATTAGTTGTAATATTGCAATTGCTTTGCCAATTTGAATTTTTGTCATTGATGTTTGTGTTAATTGTTTTGTGCTACTGCATTGCCTCATCCCTTAGTTTAGCATCTGAGCTCAGTAGATTTAAGTTAGCTTACGAGGGGGTAGACTATATAAGAAAATGAGTTGTGATGAATTTGAAGAAATGCACTGAGAGGTTATACAAGAAAAGTACAGAAAGCAGGAATAGATAGGACTTTTTGGAAATAATGAAGAACGAAGGGAGATCTCTGAGAAGTAAAGAAAGTTTTGTTTGCAAAATACTGCAGTAAAACAGACTCTGTCCTTTCCTTGTGTTATCCCACTATGTGTTTGTGTACCCTTGTGTATTTATGTTCTTCCTGTCTTTATATGTTTATTTGATGAGAGTTACATTGTAGAATTTTTCTAATAATATGTTATTTTCTTTGTAAAGATGTCATTATTTATTCTGTTTTGTTTTAATGCTCATGTGTGAAGTTGATGTTTCAAAAGTTATTCTGATCTTTTATGTATGAACTTATGTCATATTTCCTGTAACACTGATGTATATGTTATTTCGATTCTTCTGTAAAGCCTGCATTACCACAAATGTTATCTGTATTGTTATGTTCTTTAATGATGTATTTTGTACCTTTGTTATTGTATTCTTATGTTATAAAATTGTAATTGACACCAGTTCATCAAATTAAGTAACTTGTAAGTTACATTTCACTGCACACGTTTCTGTTGGTCATAGTATATGGACAATATGTGAGAAGTAGGAACTGATAGTGTATGCAGGTGTGTTGATAATTTAGCAAGAGACTGGATAACAGCATTGCTGGTTCTAAGGACAATTAAAAAAAAAAAAAAGACTTTGTGAGTGCACAAGTGGTGGTTTATGGACTTGCTATATTGTCCGCAAGACTCTTCGATGGTGATTATGCACCTGCACAGTCGCAGCAGATGGCTGCTGGCCATCTCTACAAGGACTACAGTGGGTCTACACCTTTGATGACCCACCAATACCATTATTTCTACAAGGACTACAGTGGGTCTACACCTTTGCTGACTCACCAGTACCATTATTTCTACAAGGACTGCAGTGGGTCTGCACCTCTGGTGGCCCACCAATACTGTAATCTGTACCAGGACTACAGTGGGTCTACTCTGTGATGACCTACCTACCAATACTCTTCAAAATTTCGAGTGACTCTGCTGTGGGTTTGCTCTGTTGTGGCCCATTACCTGTCTGCATGTCAAGAGGCAGCACTCTCTTTCCGTTGGAAGGACAACGCTACTTCTTCAAGACTGCATGGAAATCCACTACTTCCATTTGCCTTCTCTTTTACTGCTCAGACTTTGAGAAAAAAAAACACTGCAATTTTACTGTGATGAATGATCAGGACTGTCTTTATGGACTGTGAGAAAATTTTAGCTTTTGAGCAACATTGTATCAATAAGTGTGTGCAATTGTTATCTTTGATATTGTAATTATGAAATTTTTTTTCAAATCTGTATTGGCCACTGCCCAAAACAATTTGTAAAATTTTTTGTGGGGAGCATGGGGGCTATGTAAGTAGGCTGTTTATGTTTTCTTATTTGCAACGTTATGTAGCGTTCTGTATGAAAATCACTGGCTGTGCTGTGTGCAGTCTGTGGCTAGTTTGCATTGTTGTCTGCCATTGTAGTGTTGGGCAGCTGGATTGCGAACAGCGCGTAGCGTTGCGCAGTTGGAGGTGAGACGCCAGCAGTGGTGGATGTGGGGGAGAGATGGTGGAGTTTTGAAATTTGTAAGACTGGATGTCATGAACTGCTATATATATTATGACTATTAAGGTAAATACATTGTTTGTTCTCTATTAAAATCTTTCATTTTCTAACTATGCCTATCATTAGTTAGTGCTTTCCGTAGTTTGAATCTTTTATTTAGCTGGCAGTAGTGGCGCTCGCTATGTTGCAGTAGTTCAAGTAACGAAGATTTTTGGTGAGGTAAGTGATACACTTCTTCAAGACTGCATGGAAATCCACTACTTCCGTGTTCCTTCTCTTTTACTGCTCAGACTTTGAGAAAAAAAAACACTGCAATTAATGTTAGTCAGGGCCATTCTTTTGTAGGGATTTTTGAAAGTCAGATTGCGTTGCGCTAAAAATATTGTGTGTCAGTTTAAGCACAGTCTTGTATAATTGTTCAAACGGTATGTTCCAATATAATTTAGAGCACACATTCTGAAAATTTGGGCTCACGGTTGAATTTTATACAGAAATACAATTCCAGAAAATGTAAACTGATAGCTAGCCACTTCCTTAACTTAAAACATTTGAGTCCTTTCATTGTGACCAATATCTTTTAGACATTTATTTATTCTTATGCTATAATCCTGGTTATGGTGTCATTTGAAAGCCTAGCTGTACCTGCACAATCTGTGACAGCGCAAAGTGGCACTCAGTGACAGAGGCTCGAGAGCTCCTTCAAAGATCTGACTTCGCTGTCCTCATACCACGCACTGAAACATAATGTGACTTAAATCATCAACCGTTATGTCGTAACACTGACAACAGGATTTGTCCAATATTCCGATTTTATGCCACTAAGTGGGGTAATATATGTACCTCAGAGGATTCTCAAAATAATCGTTATTTCTTTCCACGAGTTTATTGAATTTGGGAACTATGACTGTATTGTTAAGAAGGCATTTAGATTTACTTTTACCTCTTGTTACTCGACTTCAGCTCTGTTCCTCTTGCAACAAGAGATTCTCTGGTTGCTATAGTTTCAGGATGTAGTTTGTGTATCGGGGTTTCACATCAATGCGTCTTGCGCTGCTAGTTATATGTTTCACTAGCTGATCTGCTGTTTCATTTTATTTCAGGCGGATATGACATTAGTCCCAAAGAATTCCATAAATTTACCCATCTTCTTTGCTCTATGATAGTGTTGTACTGGGTTGGTAATCAATTTACCTATTCTTTTGCCATGATGATTACTGCTTTGGAGATTTTGCTAACGATTATGTATTTTATTGCCTTCATAAGTCCTAATGTTTTCGCTACCAATGTTCTTTGTTCCACAGTTTCTTACAGTAAACACGTGTACCTAATAGCCGTTTTTGTATACGGATCAAGAACAGACAGAACATCCTATGTAACGTTATCACTTCGTGTAGGTGCGATTTAGGCGAGAACAGTCCATATTAAAAGGAACTCTCTCGTGTATTTCATTTTGCTTATATGTCCGACGTTAGTAGGTTTTGTAGACATCGTAAGATAACCCGTACCCCTTTTTACTAAACCTCCACAAGTGTCTCAATTTAGTTGGAAAGTCCGCGGAAAACGGCATAAGAGGTACACAGTACGACTGGCCGTGCTTTACCGTCTGAGACTTGGAGAGATTAAGACACCCTGTTGTTGAATTGTCTTAGTGGGCGCCGCGCGGGATTAGCCAAGCGGTCTCAGGCGCTGCAGTCATGGACTTGGCGGCTGGTCCCGACGGAGGTTCGAGTCCTCCCTCGGTCATGGGTGTGTGAGTTTGTCTTTAGGATAATTTAGGTTAAGTAGTGCGTAAGTTTAGTGACTGATGACCTTCGCAATTAAGTCCCATAAGATTTCACATACGTTTGAACATTTGTCTTAGCGGGCCATCACGTAGAACTTCGTCCTACCTGTTTTGTCGCAAAGCTGTCGTAGTTGATATCCCTCGCAGAAGCGGTATCAGCGCCACTGGATTCTCTGGGAAGTGCAACTCTATACGCCGTTATTTCTAAGTGATGAAACGGGAATGTTCGTAGATTCCCTTAAGATGTGTTTATGAAGAAACCGCCATCTGATAATAACGAAACAATTTACGACTTCATCACTGAAAATTAGCTATTTGTTGAGAGCATGATCTTACGACACACCTATATCGAAAGACATCCTATCAGCGACTAGCCGTTCATACAGGTTCATTATTTGAACATTATTCATTTGTTTATTGAAACGACTGCTTCTTCTTGTCGTAATATTGTTCTAAGAAAGTCCATATAACCAGTAAGCTTCTCGTAACATCTGTAGTGAAAAGAGTTGCTTTTACTACTAAAAATTTATTAATTAAAATCACTTGCTTCGTGCTAGAATGGCTGTGATTTCCCTGCGTATCGTGCGCTGATGCAACTATCTTTCTCACAGCTAATCGCGGCACCTCACCGCACCGTCTACTGGCACCGCCAGATGGTCCAGCGTCTACTTCAGCCAGCGTTATGTGTTGTGTAGTGAACTTAATGAATGCCACTAATATTCCCAAAATGCGATATAAAACGTAAATCTGGAATACAAGGAAATAAAATTTAATCTGAAAGTGAGGCGTACTTCACAACATGGAAGAGCATTATCCTCGTATTTCCGTAAATACAGACTTCTTCGGCGTTTCGCACTGCTTTCTTTTTACCAGTGGATGTTTATTATCTGACTGAAAGGCTGGAACGATAACATAGCATTGCTATGCAACTACACTACTGGCCATTAAAATTGCTACACCAAGAAGAAATCGAGATGATAAACGGGTATGCATTGGACAAATATATTATACTAGAACTGACATGTGATTACATCTTCACGCAATTTCGGTGCATAGATCCTGAGAAATCATTACCCAGAACAACCAGCTCTGGCCGTAATAACGGCCTTGATACGCCTGGGCATTGAGTCAAACAGTTTGGATGGTGTGTACAGATACAGCTGCTCATGCAGTTTCAACACGATATCACACTTCATCAGGAGTAGAGACTGGCATATTGTGACGAGCCAGTTGCTCGGCCACCATTAACCAGACGTTTTCAATTGGTGAAAGATGTGGAGAATGTGCTGGCCAGGGCAGCAGTCAAACATTTTCTGTATCCAGAAAGGCCCGTACAGGACTTGCAACATGCGGGACGTGTGACAAATGGCACCCCATACCATCACGCCGGGTGATACGCCTGTATGGCGATGACGAATACACGCTTCAAATGTGGGTCCACCGCGATGTCGCCAAACACGGATGCGACCATCATGATGCTGCAAACAGAACCTGGATACATCCGAAAAAATGACGTTTTTCCATTCGTGCACCCAGGTTCGTCGTTGAGTAAACCATCGCAGGCGCTCCTGTCTGTGATGTAGAGTCAAGGGTAACCACAGTCATGGTCTCCGAGCTGATACTCCATGCTGCTGCAAACGTCAACGAACTGTTCGTGCAGATGGTTGTCGTCTTGCAAACGTCCTCATCTGTTGACTCAGGGATCGAGACGTGGCTGCACGATCCGTTACAGCCATGCGGATAAGATACCTGTCATCTCGACTGCTTGTGATACGAGGCCGTAGGGATCCAGTACGGCGTTCCGTATTACCCTCCTGAACCAGCGATTCTATATTCTGCTAAAAGTCATTGGATCTCGACCAACGGGAGCAGCAAGGTAGCGATATGATAAACCGCAATCGCGATAGGCTACAATCCGACCTTTATCAAAGTCGGAAACGCGTGGTGCGCAATTCTCCTCCTTACAAAATGGTTCAAATTTCTCTGAGCACTATGGGACTCAACATCTGAGGTCATTAGTCCCCTAGAACTTAGAACTACTTATACGTACCTAACCTATGGACATCACACACACACGTACCCGAGGCGTAGCAGTCACGCGATTTCGGACTGAAGCGCCTAGAACCGCACGGCCACCACGGCCGGCAGAAATCGGTTGGAAACTTTCCTCATGTCAGCACGTTGTTGGTGTCGCCACTGGCGCGAACCTTGTGTGAATGCTCTGAAAAACTAATCATTTGAATATCACACCATCTTCTTCCTGTCGGTTAAATTTCGCGTCTGTAGGACGTCATCTTCGTGGTGTAGCAATATTAATGGCCAGTAGTGTATGTAAGAGGAATTTCTGTAGCTTCCAGCAGAAGGGCGAGGTAGGTACAACACTGATATGCAGGTTGCGGTGTTAGGTCCTTTTGTCAGCACTGTTGTAGGCCAAGCACTCTTAATCTGCAGATATCAGCGTGTCGTATAAAGTACGGAGAATACTGTGGTGTGAACTCTTTCCCATTGATTTCTGCTGTTAGGGTTCGTACCTGCTGCCGATTGTCGGACGGAGGGTAAGCAGCAAGGCGTGCATCGCACAGCGAAGCAAGCGCGCAGGACAATTTCGGGCGCCCGGCGGAGGCTCTGGTCGAGATAATCAGGCTGGGGACGAGGGCTGGGCCACTCATTAGCTGATTGCCGGCAGGAAATCCGAGTTGGTGGAGGGACTGGAGTTAGGTGTAGGGGCGGGGGGGGGGGAGGAGAGGGATAGAGCAGGGAAAGTGGTGAAGGAGTCTGAGCAGCGGGCGGACGATTGTTTATAGCTCGGTTAACGCTACCGGCGGTAAGACCACATACTGTCCTGAAGAGGCGTCAGACTTAAAAACTTGAGTAGGTGTAATAAGCATTTACGAGCCACAGCGTTGTCAACTTCTCTCTAACAATTAAATGAAACCTCAGTTGCTTACGCTTGCTTAGTCTCCTACTAGGACGTCACAGTCCACTTTCGTGAAAGGGAGTGAGGCCGAGAGCTAACGTGTATTTACAATCCATCTTACTTGTCGTGGCCCTGAAATGAAACCATAGAGTTACAGACTATTTGTGCAACGCAATCTCTGTGAAACTATCCTGCTTCTCGTAAAGTGATGACATATGTGGTACTCTGCGAGAAAGCGTATATTTATCTGCGTGTGTAGGGCACCGTGCTCGATCTGTCATAAAAAGGCGAGCTCATGATCCTGGGATAGATCTGTTGTTATGGTCTTCAATCCGAACACTGGTACGATGCAGCTCGCCATGCTGCCCTACCTTGTGCAAGCTGTGAATTTCCAAGTAACTACTGGAACTTACGTCATTCTCAGTGTCCTTCCTATATTCATCTCTTGGTCTCCCTCTACCACTTTTACCCTCCACATTACCCTCCAATACTGAACTGATGATCCGTTGACGTCTCAGAACGTGTCCTATAAACCGATCCCTTTTTCTAGTCAGGCTATGCCACAAATTTGTTTCCTCGTCCATTCCATTCAGTACCTCCTCACTAGTTACGTGATTTGTCCACCTAATGTTCAGCATTCGTCTGTGGCAGCACATTTCAAAACCTATTTCCTATTTTGACAAAACTGTTTGTCATCCATGTTTCACTTCCAGAACTGCCTACACACCATACCAATACTTCTAGAAAAGACTACTCAGCACTGTAATCCATATTCCGTGTTAACAAATTTCTCTTCCTCGGAAATACATTTCTTGCAATTGCCTGTCTACATTTTACATCCTCTCTTCTTCGGCCATCATCAGCAATTTTTCTGCCCAAGTAACAAAACTCATCTACTACTTTAAGTGTCTCGTTTCCTAATCTGTTTCCCTCAGCATCGTATAATTTAATTCGACTGCTTCCATTATTCTTGTTTCCTTTGGTTGATGTTCATCTTACTTCCTCCTTTCGAGATATTGTCCATTCTACCTACACTCCTGGAAATTGAAATAAGAACACCGTGAATTCATTGTCCCAGGAAGGGGAAACTTTATTGACACATTCCTGGGGTCAGATACATCACATGATCACACTGACAGAACCACAGGCACATAGACACAGGCAACAGAGCATGCACAATGTCGGCACTAGTACAGTGTATATCCACCTTTCGCAGCAATGCAGGCTGCTATTCTCCCATGGAGACGATCGTAGAGATGCTGGATGTAGTCCTGTGGAACGGCTTGCCATGCCATTTCCACCTGGCGCCTCAGTTGGACCAGCGTTCGTGCTGGACGTGCAGACCGCGTGAGACGACGCTTCATCCAGTCCCAAACATGCTCAATGGGGGACAGATCCGGAGATCTTGCTGGCCAGGGTAGTTGACTTACACCTTCTAGAGCACGTTGGGTGGCACGGGATACATGCGGACATGCATTGTCCTGTTGGAACAGCAAGTTCCCTTGCCGGTCTAGGAATGGTAGAACGATGGGTTCGATGACGGTTTGGATGTACCGTGCACTATTCAGTGTCCCCTCGACGATCACCAGTGGTGTACGGCCAGTGTAGGAGATCGCTCCCCACACCATGATGCCGGGTGTTGGCCCTGTGTGCCTCGGTCGTATGCAGTCCTGATTGTGGCGCTCACCTGCACGGCGCCAAACACGCATACGACCATCATTGGCACCAAGGCAGAAGCGACTCTCATCGCTGAAGACGACACGTCTCCATTCGTCCCTCCATTCACGCCTGTCGCGACACCACTGGAGGCGGGCTGCACGATGTTGGGGCGTGAGCGGAAGACGGCCTAACGGTGTGCGGGACCGTAGCCCAGCTTCATGGAGACGGTTGCGAATGGTCCTCGCCGATACCCGAGGAGCAACAGTGTCCCTAATTTGCTGGGAAGTGGTGGTGCGGTCCCCTACGGCACTGCGTAGGATCCTACGGTCTTGGCGTGCATCCGTGCGTCGCTGCGGTCCGGTCCCAGGTCGACGGGCACGTGCACCTTCCGCCGACCACTGGCGACAACATCGATGTACTGTGGAGACCTCACGCCCCACGTGTTGAGCAATTCGGCGGTACGTCCACCCGGCCTCCCGCATGCCCACTATACGCCCTCGCTCAAAGTCCGTCAACTGCACATACGGTTCACGTCCACGCTGTCGCGGCATGCTACCAGTGTTAAAGACTGCGATGGAGCTCCGTATGCCACGGCAAACTGGCTGACACTGACCGCGGCGGTGCACAAATGCTGCGCAGCTAGCGCCATTCGACGGCCAACACCGCGGGTCCTGGTGTGTCCGCTGTGCCGTGCGTGTGATCATTGCTTGTACAGCCCTCTCGCAGTGTCCGGAGCAAGTATGGTGGGTCTGACACACCGGTGTCAATGTGTTCTTTTTTCCATTTCCAGGAGTGTATTTAATCGCTCCTCGAAGCCCTTTGCCGTCTCTGACACAATTACAATGACATCGGCTAACCTCAAAGTTTTTATTTCTTATCTCTGAACTTAACTGCCACTCTTAATTTTTCTTTTGATTTCTTTACTGCTTGCTGATTGTACAGATTGAGTAACGTCGGCGATAGTCTACAACCCTGTTTCACTTCCTCCGCAACAAGGTTAGCAAATGATTACGGAAGATTACTCAAGGGCTGTGTAAAATCAGTAACAATAATTACGAATAAATCTCTACAGAGTTGAAACTACCTAAAATAAGAGGGTTCCAGTCACAGTATAAGCATACACATGGGCAAATACTAAACGTACAGAATGCGTGAACACGTCTCACTGAAGGTGCAAGCCTCAGGAACTCTCACAATAATTGTGATTAAAAAAGGTTTTGAAAAACCAATAGTCAGTGGGCATAATATAACAGAAAGAAAGAATGTAACAAGGGCATTCATGTGGGCCATAATACGTTTAGAAACACCAATTGGTCGTTATGCACGTTGAGATTAGCTTTAAGTTTGATTGATAACTCTGATAATACGTATGTTCAAAGCCTTTCACGAAACATGTATCAGCGTTATGATGGTTTCGTTGCCCACAGCTTGCATCACAATCCGTCCGGGATAGTTCCCTAGTGTTCTGCTGTCACCAGGAAAAACTGCCGCCTCACACGAAGAGTTGTACATTCATTTCAGCTTAACCAGAAGATATCGTTACAGATTCTGGTAAAAGCTGACAAAGAACTAGAAGCACGGTGAAAGAAAGTGTATTTATTGTTTGTTGCCTTCAATAAAAGCAACACGGCCGCCTTTCATTCTCTTTCGATACATTCACTGAATGTAAACAGCGCAGGTTACGTGGGTTGTCTCAAATTACAAAAATGGTTCAAATGGCTCTGAGCACTATGGGACTCAACTGCTGTGGTCATCAGTCCCCTAGAACTTAGAACTACTTAAACCTAACTAACCTAAGGACATCACACACATCCATGCCCGAGGCAGGATTCGAACCTGCGACCGTAGCAGTCGCACGCTCAAATTACAGCATTACAGCATTACATTATTGTAGAGGATTTTATGTCTAGTAAGCTACACCTAAATCTTGAAGTAACTGTTTAAAGTGACAACAGCCAAGTTCACGCTTGTGTGAGGCTTGCTAACGCTTGCGAAACTTACTTCGCGACTGTATAATGGCCGACCGGAATGGCCGAGCGGTTCTAGGCGCTACAGTCTGGAACCGCGCGACCACTACGGTCGCAGGTTAGAATCCTTCATCGTTCATGGATGTGTGTGATGTCCTTAGATAAGTTAGGTTTAAGTAGTTTTAAGTTCTAGGGGACTGATGACCTCAGAAGTTGAGTGCATTAGTGCTCAGAGCCATTTAGGCTGTATAATGCACCAAGCACCAGTTGTCACAAAACCTCTTTCCTATTCAGGTCGCAAAATTTTTTCTTCCATAGGACTTCAAATTCTTTATGCTACTGAGTCAGATTCAGCAACATAACATACACGTGGTCAAAAGTTACTGATGGCAGAAATTCGCATTCTACATAGACAGGAATACAGAAATACAAGTCGCTGAGGAATGAAATAAACAGGAAGTGCAGGGAAGCTAAGACGAAATGGCTGCAGGAAAAATTTGAAGACATCGAGAAAGATATGATTGTCGGAAGGACAGACTCAGCATACAGGAAAGTCAAAACAACCTTTGGTGACATTAAAATCAACGGTGGTAACGTTAAGATAGCAACGGGAATTCCACTGTTAAATGAAGAGGAGAGAGCAGATAGGTGGAAAGAATACATTGAAAGCCTCTATGAGGGTGAATATTTGTCTGATGTGATAGAAGAAGAAACAGGAGTTGATTTAGAAGAGATAGGGGATCCAGTATTAGAATCGGAATTTAAAAGAGCTTTGGAGGACTTACGGTCAAATAAGGCAGAAGGGATAGATAACATTCCATCAGAATTTCTAAAATCATTGGGGGAAGTGGCAACAAAACGACTATTCACGTTGGTGTGTAGAATATATGAGTCTGGCGACATACCATCTGACTTTCGGAAAAGCATCATCCACACAATTCCGGAGACGGCAAGAGCTGACAAGTGCGAGAATTATCGCACAATCAGCTTAACAGCTCATGCATCGAAGCTGCTTACGAGAATAATATACAGAAGAATGGAAAAGAAAATTGAGAATTTGCTAGGTGACGATCAGTTTGGCTTTAGGAAAAGTAAAGGGACGAGAGAGGCAATTCTGACGTTACGGCTAATAATGGAAGCAAGGCTAAAGAAAAATCAAGACCCTTTCATAGGATTTGTTGACCTGGAAAAAGCGTTCGACAATATAAAATGGTGCAAGCTGTTCAAGATTCTGAAAAAAGTAGGAGTAAGGTATAGGGAGAGACGGGTCATATACAATATGTACAACAACCAAGAGGGAATAATAAGAGTGGACGATCAAGAATGAAGTGCTCGTATTAAGAAGGGTGTAAGACAAGGCTGTAGCCTTTCGCCTCTACTCTTCAATCTGTACATCGAGGAAGCAATGATGGAAATAAAAGAAAGGTTCAGGAGTGGAATTAAAATACAAGGTGAAAGGATATCAATGATACGATTCGCTGAGTGAAAGTGAAGAAGAATTAAATGATCTGCTGAACAGAATGAACAGTCTAATGAGTACACAGTATGGTTTGAGAGTAACTCGGAGAAAGACGAAGGTAATGAGAAGTAGTAGAAATGAGAACAGCGAGAAACTTAACATCAGGATTGATGGTCACGAAGTCAATGAAGTTAAGGAATTCTGCTACCTAGGCAGTAAAATAATCAATGACGGATGGAGCAAGGAGGACATCAAAAGCAGACTAGCTATGGCAAAAAAGGCATTTCTGGCCAAGAGAAGTCTATTAATATCAAATACCGGCCTTAATTTGAGGAAGAAATTTGAGGATGTACGTCTGGAGTACAGCATTGTATGGTAGTGAAACATGGACTGTTGGAAAAGCGGAAGAGAAGAGAATCGAAGCATTTGAGATGTGGTGCTATAGACGAATGTTGAAAATTAGGTGGACTGATAAGGTAAGGAATGAGGAGGTTCTACACAGAATCGGAGAGGAAAGGAATATGTGGATAACACTGATAAGGAGAAGGGACAGGATGATAGGACATCTGCTAAGACATGGGGGAATGACTTCCATGGTACTAGAGGGAGCTGTAGAGGGCATTGACATAGCTTCCGCCCACCGATGGCTTAAGTTCCATGCACTGCGACCTCTCGTTTCATTTGTGCCTTGAAACTGACGGACATTTCACCTGTCGAAATGTCGGCGGTTGTCGAGGACGTTATACCCGTATGCATTCCCGTAAGTTGTTGTCTGAACATTCGATACGCCATGGAGAATCTCATGTTTCATATTTCCTGCTGTCAGTGTGGAATATAGACAGGGCCGTACCGATTGCGTGTCTTGTAGCCTAGCGCCCCCTCCCCCCCCCCCCCCCCACTCAAAGGGCGCCAAAGTCGCAGGTATAGTCCAGAGGCAAAAAATGACCCGAAGAGAAGTGAGAAACAAAGAAAGAAGGTTTAAGAATTAGAGGTACGAGGGTTTTCCCAGCCTACGTATTCCTACAGTCTCCCAACGAGGAGAAACCTTTTCCCCTACTATAAACACGCAGTTCCTGCTGTGTCTTATTCTCTAAGTAGCATCGAACAAACGACCAACAGATGTCTATCACTAACGTGGTTTACGAGGCAACAGAGTGTTTGGTTTACATAGCTGCCACTTACATAACTCCGTAATGTTCAACAATAGAACTCTCGTTGCTGTTTCATTACGTTGATATGATCTCAAAGTTTGTGATCGGCTTCTCCTAGTTTTTTACGAACGGGCTACAGTGCTTCAGAGTACCTGCATCGTCCTGTGAAATCAGTTTTAGGCAGTTGGAGGTGATAAAATCGTATCATGGGAGTAAGCAGTTTTTCAAAGTTTTCTTTTTTGTCGGTAGACTATCACAAAGCTGCTAAAATTTACCTCAACAGTGTAATCAATGGATCTGCTTCACTCGAAGCAAGGCAATACGAAGTAAAATTATAATAAAAACAAATTTACCCGAAATCTGTGCTTTCGTAACTATTAGTTATAGAGATTTTTCTTTACTTCGTTATGCACTACTAAACATTTATAAGGGACACATAACGTCAGCTACATACTAATGAAAGCTGATTGCAGAGCACACAGGCTGCTGGAGAGGTAGGAGTAAGCCCAACTGAGGATACAAGATGTATTTAGAACTTTATTTTTAAAATTATAGCACTGAACACATACATTGGTGGCGACATGTATAAATTTCATCAAGATAAATTAATTATAACTGTCACTCACTTGAGGATTGTGCCCTCGGAAGGTATAATGTTAAAATAAATGTACCGAAATTTACAAAATGGGAAAGTGTTGGATAGATGGTTTGAAGAACGTCAAGCACACTTACAGTAAGCTAGTGCACCAAAATTCTTTACAGATGAACCGTAGTCTCTAATTGCAGCAAGTTAGTCTATAAGCAAATTTTTGCTTTAATTACAAGAGCCGGTCAGAAGTGCCAACATTCACTAACATGCTTTAAATAAATTAATAAACGAGATACATCTATGACAAGAATTTGGTAGCTACAACAGGAAAACACAATTAATTATCAGGATCAACTATATACTATGGAAAATCACAGAAAGTCTTCGCCACTATTTTTTTAGCCAAATTACGGCTCTAAATGCGAATCTACCTATCCTGGTTTGTGCCGTCCTTATTTGCGCTGCTGTCAGTTAATACAGATTACAGTTGTGCTTCACACGTCCATGGCGTTAGATCTACGAAGTGTGATTCGTTTAGTATGGAGCAAGGTACGAACGCCCATCGAGATCTACAGGGAAATACAGCCCAAATATGGGGAAAACTGTCTCGCTTTGAGAACTGTGAAGTGGTGGTGTTGTGACTTCGTCAAAGGCCGTGAAGTCTTGCATGACAATGTGCGGTCGGGAAGGCCACGTTCGTTGCTGTTTGACGATAACATTTCCTGCACGGATGCAATGGTGAAAGCAAATTGGCGTGTGCATATCACGACCGTTTCCCGGGAGCTTGGCATATCCTATGGAAGTGCAGTGATTCACAAGTAACGATGAAGCCAAGACAGCAGTTCGGCTGTGGTTACGTAGTCAGTCGGGCGAATTCTACTGCAGGGAATTACAAATTTAGTGCTGCGATGGTACAAATGTGTGAATAGATTGGGGACTATGTAGAAAAATTGTCTAAGGTAGAACAGGATGTATACTTGTGATTACCTGTGTATGGACTGATACACTACTGGCCATTAATATTGCTACACCAAGAAGAAATGCAGATGATAAACGGGTATTCATTGGACAAATATATTATACTAGAACTGACATGTGATTACATTTTCACGCAATTTGGGTGCATAGATCCTGAGAAATCAGTACCCAGAACAACCACCTCTGGCCGTAATAAGGGCCTTCGTACGCCTGGACATTGAGTCAAATAGCGCTTGGATGGCGTTTACAGGTACAGCTGCCCATGCAGCTTGAACACGATACCACAGTTCATGAAGAGTAGTGACTGGCGTATTGTGACGAGCCAGATGCTCGGCCGTCATTGACCGGACGTTTTCAATTGGTGAGAGATCTGGAGAATGTGCTGGCCAGGGCAGCCGTCGAACATTTTCTGTATCCAGAAAGGCCCGTACAGGACCTGCAACATGCGGTCGTGCATTATCCTGCTGAAATGTAGGGTTTCGCAGGGATCGAATGAAGGGTAGAGCCACGGTTCGTAACACATCTGAAATGTAACGTCCAATGTTCAAAATGCCGTCAATGCGAACAAGAGGTGACCGAGACGTGTAACCAATGGCAACCCATACCATCACGCCGGGTGATACGCCAATACAGCGATGACGAATACACGCTTCCGATGTGCGTTCACCACGATGTCGCCAAACACGGATGCGACCATCATAATGCTGTAAACCGAACCTGGATTCATTCGAAAAAATGACGTTTTGCCATTCGTGCACCCAGATTCGTCGCTAAGTACACAATCGCAAACGCTCCTGTCTGTGATGCAGCGTCAAGGATAACCGCAGCCATGGTCTCCGAGCTGATAGTCCATGCTGCTGCAAACGTCGTCGAACTGTTCGTGCCGATGGTTAAAGCCTTGCAAACGTCCTCATCTGTTGACTCAGGGATCGAGACGCGGCTGCACGATCCGTTACAGCCATGCGGATAAGATGACTGTCATCTCGACTGCTAGTGATACGAGGCCGTTGGGATCCAGCACGGCGTTCCGTATTACCCTCTTGAACCCACCGATTAAATATTCTGCTAACAGTGATTGGATCTCGACCAATGAAACATGGTACGCATTTCTCCTCCTTACACGAGGCATCACTACAACGTTTCACCAGGGAACGCCGGTCAACTGCTGTTTGTTTGTGTTTTGGAAACTTTCCTCATGTCAGCATGTTGTAGGTGTCACCACCCGGCGGCAACCTTGTGTGAATGCTCCTCTTGTCGGTTAAATTTCGCGTCTTTAAGACATCATCTTCGTGGTGTAGCAGTTTTAATGGCCAGTAGTGTAAAGAAAGGGGGCAAAGACTTTCTGATTCGCTCTCTTATCGTACTCAAACCAGTGTACAGAATCTGCCATAAAGAATGAGATGCAGATGCTTTACCTTCAGTTTTTTAGAAAATGTACTAGAGCCCAACTTCCCTAGGCTTTGCGTGGGTTACGCTATCTACAGCCGGATGACATATGTGGCGTAGGGGTAATTTTGTTTATAGGATTCTGTGAACAATTATGATTAAAAGTCAAAGAGTGACGTTAGGTAACTAGGTATCACCACTTTCATATTACTTACAATGTTTATCACCGCACACCACGGAAGTTCCCAAGAGGCACCAATGTTATCTGCTCCGTACGTAACTGACGTTTGGAGTGACATCTCGTGGTAGAGCTGTGAACTACAGCGGAGCACGGTATACCGGACAGCAGCTACTGCCTCTCGCCGCAGCTCCAGTGCAGAGCGAGCTATATTTTCTGTGCGACCTTTCCCCAAGTTTCCCCTTGACATTACTGTAACGTCCAAAGATTTTAGCAGTGTGAAAGATTGTCGAGAACGTCTTCCTGTTGCTATTCGCAGTGTGAACTGTCGTTTCCGACCACGAAATCCCCGGGAATCATCGCCACAAGGAAATGGGTGGTTCCATTGACCCCCTTTATGTCTCCCCCACCAGGACTTTTCGCACCAAAACCCAGGCGACCATTGTAGGCAAAACCACCCCTTCCTTCCGCCTCCTTGATTTCTATCTCACCATCTATGGCCGTCCTATCGTCCTCACTCCCACCCTTAAGTACCTTGGCGTCACCCTCGACCGTCGCCTCTCCTGGACTCCCCACCTCCGGAGAATCCAAGCCAAGGCACGCTCCCGACTCAGTCTCCTCAAGCTCCTCTCCGGCCGTACGTGGGGTCTGGACCCCTCCACCATCCTCCACACCTACAAGTCCCTCATCCGCCCTATCCTTTGTTATGCCCATCCGGCTTGGATCTCCGCCCCCCCTACCTTTTATAAATCCCTCCAAATCCTTGAACGTCATGCTCTCCGCCTCGCCTATCGCATCCGTCTCCCCTCCCCCACGCGGATCCTGTACGATCTCATCCCCTTCCCCCACCTCCTCCTTTTCCTTGAAAGGATACGGATCCTGTACACCTCCCGCAAACTCGATCCTCCTCAGCCGCTCGTCTCCCCGATCCTCTCCCACCCCCGCCCGCTGCCGCGCCTGTATTCGCACGTCCCACCCAGTCTCCATCTCTCCACCCTCCTTACCCTCTCCCAAGGTGGCTTCCGCCATCTCCCCCTCCCTGATGATGCCCTCCTCCCCTCCATCTACCCCTCCTACCAACTTTGATCCTCCCTCCCTCTTCCTCTGTTCCCTTGGGCACCCTCCATCCCTCCTCCCCTTCTCCTCACTCCTCCCCCGGGCCTCCCCTCCCCTGTCCTTCTACTCCTCCTCCCATCTCCTCAGCCATTGGCATCTCTGTTCTCCCCTCTCCACCCTCTCCACCCGCCCTCACCCTTCTTCCCCTCTTGGCAGGTCCCCGGACTCGCACACGCTACGTGGACTTTCGCGCGCCGGAGATCATCGCCATCTGTGTCTCATGTGTGTGACGTCGTTTGTGTTTTTAGTGTCCGCCGTCACGCTTCTATGTTCACTTGTGCCATCGGATTCATCAGTTTTATGTGCGCCGTGCCAACGTATTTTCAGTGTCTTTCTCGTCGAGTGTGAACGGCTCCGTGTTTTTTGTGTGTCTGTGCCTACTATTTTTTGCCGTCACTATGTTCATTTTAATTCTCCATTATTGTACTGTGATTGTCAACTCTACGGCTGAAGAGCGGCGTAGCATGCCGCTGCCAGCCTACCTGATTGTTCAGGTGTTAAAATAACAATAAAGTAAAAAAAAAACCCTTTTCGCTTCTGTTCTGAGCGGTCGTGTGTCGGCAAGCCGCGGTGGCCGTGCGGTTCTAGGCGCTTCAGTCCGGAACCGCGCTGCTGGTACGGTCGCACGTTCGAGTCCTGCCTCGGGCATGGATGTGTGTGATGTCCTTGGGTTAGTTAGGTTTAAGTAGTTCTAAGTCTAGGGGACTGATGACCTCAGATGTTAGGTCCCATAGTGCTCGGAGCCATATTGGTCGTGTGTCGGGAATATTTTCTCGACCACTCACAAGGAAACAGCGTGAATTCCTCGCTGGTCATCGCGATACTGACTTCCATGGCACAGGCGTGATAAATTTGGGTAAGACGGTGGCGTTGCGCCGAACTGTGGTGAAATTTGGTGCCAATGAGACATCGTTAACCCAAGTCACATAGACTTCTGAGTCCCGACCTTTTTTCCGCAAGTGTCGATAGCTTGCTTTTGTACCATTACAGAGGAAGGCTGTAGGCAGCTTTGAGCGAAATTTCAAACTCATGCGTCGGAACTGGGGTTTGGAGAAAATGATCCTTTAATTCTGTTGCGCACCGTACTTTATTTGGGTACTATTTCTTTTTTCAAGAAGCCTCTGTGATACGTGTTGCAAACCGGACACAATAGGAAGGACCAGGCCCCTTTGCTTTTTTTTATTTTATCACTCGTTTATTACTTCAGAGAACTACACATTTTAAGACATAATTTAACTATATGAAATACTGCTCCCAGTAAAGTTTTCTGTTGGCAACAGTTTTTAAGGAGGCAATGTAAGGTTTATATCAGTTTAGCTCAAACACGTAGCTAGTGATTGAATCACGACACAGACACTTTAACAATTTCGGTAACAAATAAATAGCGTGAATCTCTACTCACAGGAGCCAACTAATCAACAGCCTTGCCATCCGAAAGTAGTAGGCCATTTGGAACGAATTAGCAACACCCCGCAACTAGGGGAGTTAATACCAACAGTATTTAAATGTCTTGGTGCCCATTAAACAAACAAACTTACAGTAATTAAATGAATAACAAATCAAACACACAACGCTCACTGAATCTCTTCAGTGGAAGCCAAGCCAAAATGAAGATTCCGTTAACTGACTAGCACTGAAGTCACACTAAAGCTCATCCCTGTGTTCCCAGACACACACGGGGCAAACTTATAAAAGACAAGATTATGAAGAGAGCACATCTGTAAAACCAGTAGTGGAGCTAACTCGTGCCACTGAAAACTAAGGTACTAACAGGGGAACAATGTGGTATACAATGAGGTTGCCTTAGTGCTATACTGCGCTCCAAAATATTAATTCAAATGGCCAATTCAAAATTAAGTACACATAAACCAGCATTAATTAACGAGGAGTGACACCAGGTCTCTTGAAGGGATGACAACACCTAATTGAAAAGACGAATGCCGGAGGCGGCAGTAACATCAAACACCTTCTCCGAGTTTTAACCAGGAGTCACTTCCCGCTACATAAGTAAACATTTAACCAAGCATAAGGAAGGAACCCCAAAGAGAAAATTCAAATAAGACCCCCGAAAGATTATAAGAACATGGAACCCCAACTACTTAAATTTAAAAGAATTAGCTCTCCCAAAGGCAGTGTAAACACGAAGGCCACACTTAAGAGGCCACCAAAATTGGTTACAAACGGTCTTATACATTTGCTCCTTTTCTTTAAAAGAAACACAAGGCTGCTCAACTTCTGCTGGCTTCTGCTGGGCGGTATGGCTCGTGTAGGATACACCAGGCAGCAACCCAAGCTAGGTGGTCGCAAGGCACGGCGAGCAAAATCAGGAGAGCAGACAGGCAGGCAGCCAACACATATCCTTCATCCTGAATCGGCAGACCGCGTACAACCAACTCCACATATACGTGGTTGCTTCCACCTCGTACCTCGCGGCGTCTCAGCAGGTAGCCCGAGCAAACGTCGACTGCCCCTCGTCCCGGAAAAGAACAAGACAAACAAAGATAACAATTATCGAAGGATCGATAATGGACATCCAAGAGACTGGCGCGCTAGTAACGAGCGCCACGGCTCACTCTGTTTTTGTTAAAACTACTGTCAAAACAATGCTAAATCTACGTAGGAACAATTACTGAAAGGTAGTTTTGTGGGCAAAGGTAGGGGGGGGGGGGGGGGCACCTTTTTCAATTCTGCTCAGACAGGGCGAAAAGAAGTGAAACTGTGCCGCTAGCGCACATTTGGTAGGAGCAGGATACGAACAAAAAAATTCCTGTCTGCGCTGGCGAGAGCGCAGCCTGTGGACCGCAGCCCACGGGACCCTACTGCCGCCTAGCAGACCGCACAATTATGTAACGGTGGCCGCCGACGCTGTTGAGGTGAACTGAGCTGAGCTGAGGGCCGCGCGGGGCCGGGCCGGCGGTAATTACTTGTCGGTCGACAAACCGCCGCCACATGACAAATCGATGCGGTATCGACGCGAGCTATCGACTGCGGCTCGCACGCCCGACCGCACACAATCCGGCCGCGCCCGCTCGTGACAAACGCGGCAAGACCGTCGCCGGCAGGCGAGGCTGCCTTACTGCTAACCCCGCCCGTTCCGCTGCTCTCCGGCCTCCCAACAGCTGTCGTTCTCCACAGAAACTGCAACCTTTTCGTCTACTGCTGATCCGATATTGTGACGTATCAGATTAAATAAATCACTAAACCCTTCACTACCTGCTAATTGTCGATAAGCGCACTGTAAACTGCTATTCACGCAAGTTCAGAATAAACATTTATGCTATGCCTTGAAATATACGCCCGAACAGAACAAACAGTTGAGGTAGTAGGAGGCTGGCCTGGAATTGGGAAGGTGCTGGGAAAACCTGCTACACCAAGAAGAAATGCACATGATAAACGGGTATTCGTTGGACAAATACATTATATTAGAACTGACATATGATTACATTTTCACGCAATTTGGTTGTATAAATCCTGAGAAGTCAATACCCAGAACAACCACCTCTGGCCGTAATAACGGCCTAGATACGCCTGGGCATTCAGTCAAACAGAGCTTGGATGGCGTGTACAGGTACAGCTGCCCATACAGCTTCAACACGATACCACACATCATCAAGAGTAGTGACTGGCGTATTGTAGCGAGCCAGTTGCTCGGCCACCATTGACCATACGTTAATTGGTGAGAGATCTGGAGAATGTGCTGGCCATGACAGCTGTCGAACATTTCTTGTGTCCACAAAGGGCCGTACAGGACCTGCAACATGCGGTCGTGCGCTGAAATGTAACGTCCACTGTTGAATGTGCCGTCAATGCGAACAAGAGGTGACCGAGACGTGTAAGCAATGGCAACCCATACGATCACACCGGGTGATACGCCAATATAGCAATGACGAATACACGCTTCCGATGTGCGTTCACCGCGATGTCGCCAATCACGGATGAGACCATCATGATGCTGTAAACAGAACCTGAATTCATCCGAAAAAATGTCTTTTTGCCATTCGTGCACCCAGGTTCGTCGTTAAGTACACCATCGCAGGCGCTCCTCTGTGATGCAGCGTCAAAGGAAACCCGCAGCCGTGGTATCCGACTTCATAGTCCATGCTGCTGTAAACGTCGTCGAACTTTTCGTGCAGATGGTTATTGTCTTGCAAACGTCCCCATCTGTTGACTCAGGGATCAAGACGTGGCTGCACGATCCGTTACAGCCATGCGGATAAGATGCCTGTCATCTCGACTGCTAGTGATACGAGGCCGTTGGGATCCATCACGGAGTTCCATATTACCCTCCTGAACCCACCGATTACATATTCCGCTAACAGTCACTGGATCTCGACCAACGCGAGCAGCAATGTCGCGATACAATAAACCGTAATCGCGATAGACTACAATTCGACCTGTATCAAAGTCGGAAACGTGATGGTACGCATTTCTCCTCCTTACACGAGGCATCACAACAATGTTTCACCAGGCAACGCCGGTCAACTGCTGTTTGTGTGTGAGAAATCGGTTGGAAACTTTCCTCACGTCAGCACGTTGTAGGTGTCGCCACCGGCGCCAACCTTGTGTGAATGCTCTGAAAAGCTAATCATTTGCATATCCCAGCATCATCTTCCTGCCAGTTTAATTTCGCCTCTGTATCACGTCATCTTCGTGGTGTAGCAGTTTTAATGTCCAGTTGTGTAATAAATTATACTGGAGCAGAAATTTACTATAACGGAAATTTACTGGAACACAGTTAAAGTTTTTACAATGATAAAATTCTCAGTTAGAAACAATGCTTAAATGCATGAGAGTATCTGACAAAGACAGACGACAACGTTGGTGTCACGGATTTACTTCCGTCTTTGTTTACCTTGGCGCCACGGCTTTCCCGCAGTGGATACACCGGTTCCTGTCAGATCACCGAAGTTAAGCGCTGTCGGGCGAGGTCGGCGTTTAGATGGGTGACCATCTGGGCCCCCATGCGCTGTTGCCCTTTTTTCGGGGTGCACTCAGCCTCGTGATGCCAATTGAGGAGATACTCGTCCGAATAATAGCGGCTCCGGTCAAAGGAAACCATCATAACGACCGGCCGAGCGGTGTGCTGACCACACGCCCCTGCTATCCGCATCCTCAACTCAGGATCATACGGCGGTCGGATTGTCCCGATGGGCCACTTGTGGCCTGAAGACGGAGTGCTGCTTTTGTATACCTTTAGCAGTCCATCAAAACTGAATGATGTGCTTGTAATAAGGTGCACTAACCTGGCTATTCCGAGAAAATCTCAATACAAGCTTCACGCATCTATTATGAGGCTTATGTATCTGTGCTTATGGACTGCATATCAGAGTTCATGGTGGTGAAGTGATTAGCATTCCAGCTCCTTACGTCGATCGTGTATGAGGCGACGGTACGATCCTCGCTCAAAGTTAATTATCTCTCTCTTTTTCATCACTGGTCATATTATTTAATTTATATCACATTTGAGAGGTAATATAATGAAATATGAAAAAAACCACGTGTATTTGCATCAAGTATTTCCACGAAGATTCAGTTTATGTGTTCTATGTCTGTATGACAAATACAATCCTGCAACGTGTGATGTCGAGAGTGCATTCGACGAGTAATTGCACGTTACTCTACTGGTCTGGCGTTCGTAGTTGGGATTAAAATCCATGGAGAGGAAATAAAAACTTTGAGGTTCGCCGATGACATTGTAATTCTGTCAGAGATAGCAAAGGACGTGGAAGAGCAGCTGAACGGAATGGACAGTGTCTTGAAAGGAGGATATAAGATGAACACCTAAAAAACCAAAACGACAATAATGCAATGTAGTCGAATTAAATCGTGTGATTCCGCGGGAATTGGATTAGGAAATGAGACTCTTAAAGTATTCATTGAGTTTTGCTATTTGGGGAGCAAAATAACTGATGATGGTCGAAGTAGAGAGGATATAAAATGTAGACTGGTAATGGCAAGGAAAGCGTTTCTGAAGAAGAGAAATTTGTTAACTACATATACGAAGACAGTAACTTGTTCTCGAAAGAATAGTTACTGTTGATGACCGTGCAGCTTTTCCCTGGAATAAATGATGACTAACTGACAACCTCAGCTGCCGACAGGTTTTGTTGATATACTTCGATGTGGACAGCTGAAAATGTGTGCCCCGACCGGGACTCGAACCCGGGATCTCTTACTTACATGGCAGACGTTCTATCCATCTGAGCCACCGAGGACACAGATGAATAGCGCGACTGCAGGGACTTATCCCTTGCACGCTTCCCGTGAGACTCACATTCCCAACTGTCCACAATTCTATATATGTATTGTACCTTATTGACATTTGCCCACCCACTCATTAGTCGCGCACGCTTTGGCGATTCCCGTAAGAGTTTGGGCAACCTGTGCGCATTCGCACAGACGAAGGTCAATGGCTGGGTAGCCTTTAACCATAAATACGAAGACAGTAACTTGTTCTCGAAAGAATAGTTACTGTTGATGACCGTGCAGCTTTTCCCTGGAATAAATGATGACTAACTGACAACCTCAGCTGCCGACAGGTGTTGTTGATATACCTCGATGTGGACAGCTGAAAATGTCTGCCCCGACCGGGACCCGAACCCGGGATCTCCTGCTTACATGGCAGACGCTCTATCCATCTGAGCCACCGAGGACACAGATGAATAGCGCGACTGCAGGGACTTATCCCTGGCACGCTTCCCGTGAGACTCACATTCCCTAGAACCGCTCGGCCACCGCGACCGGCTCACTGACGGTAAAATATAGATTAAAATGTGGTTATCGGATTCAAACGGTCACCTGCTCCATAAGTCTTTTGCTTAGTGGGAACACTAATCTTTTTCTTCTGTTGATCACATTTTGCTCATTATTGTTTGGGCCGGACGTACCATAATTACTTCCTACCGCCTGTGGTTTCGCACAGATACGTCAGTTGCATAATAAACGAGCAAAACTTCTCTTGCAATGTTTTCAGAATCGCCAGTGTACTGCACCTTACTGCTTGCACATTATATTTTTTCAATGGTCTTATTAAAGGTGTACAAAGTTTGAAGTAAATCCATGATCCCAACGTCGTGTCCTCTATATTATCCCTTCCTTTCTGTGGCTATTAATTATTATTATTATTAAGTAAACACTAGAAAGGGATAATATGAGAAATATACATATATATTGCCGACCGGGGTGGCCGAGCGGTTCTAGGCGCTACAGTCTGGATCCGCGCGACCGCTATGGTCGCAGGTTCGAATCCTTCCCCGGTCATGGATGTGTGTGATGTCCTTAGGTTAGTTAGGTTTAAGTAGTTCTAAGATCTAGGGGACTGATGATCTCAGAAGTTAAGTGCCAATAGTGCTCAGAGCTATTTGAACCATTTGAGCCATACATATATATTGTATGTGGCCAAAGAGAAATATTAAATTATGTTTCAAATCAGCGCCAGGCTCCCTACAAATTATTTCAAATGCTTTCGGCGAAATGTAATGCGGCTAAGTTCACTGGTCTAGAATAAATCGTACCTTTGAAAGTATGCATTTTTTGACGAAATAAAATTAGTTGAGCTTTGCACTTAAGTTAATTGAATAACTTGAAATGATTCTTTCTGCTCCGGCTGTGGTGATATGTTACACCAAAACATAAATTTAAATACGCCACGTAATGGCGGCCAATTGTTGCCATTCAAAGATCACCGCTGCTTGCTTCACAGAGACTGAAAAAATGCTAAATAACTTCTTGCAATTATTAATTCAGGATGAATTGTTTGCATGGGTTCTTTAAGTAATTCAACACACTCAGTTTTTGTAAATATATTTCCGCTAAGCGCAGAATACACACTTGAATTATTCGCTACGTACGAGAACAAATACAACAAATAGCAAGCGTACCTTACATACAGCAGAAGAAATTATCTGACTCGAAGTGATTTTAAATATCTTTTTAGTCTTATATATAAAGACAAAGATAATAATGTTAGTTTCGAGAACGTTATTCACTATGATCTCATCTAATATAAATAATGTCTTTTTATTACATTGCAATCGATATAGTCTTTCTTTGAAGCTAATTTAATACATTTTCATAATTAATTTGTCGTTTATGTCCATATAATATTATTCACAGTCCTTTTATTGTTTACTTCAAATAGATCGGCTTGAATATTTCAAAAGGGACACTATACATCCACTTGTGAATGTACTTAGAAAATACAAAAACAGGTTAACGCCCAATGATAAGTATCTCTCACGGCGAAGTCAAAGTAATTTGAAATTTTAAGTATCTGCTACAGACATGGTTAACAAAGAATTACAGATCAAGATCAATTGAAAAAATATCCTTGGCAGCTGTGCAAACGGCTTCAGGCACAATGATAGGTATTTACCATGACAAAGCTATTTCAAGTAATACAATTTTACATACACTCTTCATTAAGAATACAATGACCAGTGTTTCAGTTACACCAATCAAATTTAAGTAGCAGCAATTACACTACAAAGAACTTTAATAACATTTAGACCAATAAAGGATAACATAGTTGGAGGTCAGCGGCCATGTAACAACCTAACAATTGGAAAAACTTGTAACTTAAAGGCTTGGCTGCTTCCTTATATTTGAGTGAATCTTCTTAAAATTGTCTACTAAAACTTCTGAAAAAAGATTACGAAACAAACTAATTCTTAACTCCAAATCGTGTGCTGTGCAAAACTCTGACTATACTGAATTGTACGAACACTTAATATAATTTGCACGACAGTGTCTACAAACTGAACCTAACTCTTTCTATAAAAATGCAGTACCACCCTCAAGGTAATCTGAATTCTGAAATAATTGCGCAATTGAACTTACAAAGAAATTCCTGGCCCTAAATTGTGCTTTTACTTACTTCGTGTCTTCAGAAATATTATTGTAGATTTGATGGAATCTGCACACATCTTACAGCAGCAAAGCAACATTAAAAACTGTGACTGAAAATTCTGTATCACAAAGTGCAACGTGCATACGTACATAAACTGAAGGTTGGGAATTTTAACTGCTAAGAAATGACTTCTGACAAAATTCTAAATAAACTCTATTCAAAAGAAACGCTTACAAAATGAACTGAATGTTCACAATAGTATTTAAATAACACGAATTTAAGAAACAACTATAAGCAAGAGGAATCTCATTTTCCTATCGGGCTAGTACATATAACAATCCTACTACCTGAGCTATGTTACTACAAGCTCAGTTACACAGAACACTGCTACGGACTTGCACGCTTACCTCACCCTCCCAACATTTCAAAAAAACTTACAAATGATCATCTCCTTAGCTTCTCTCTCCCTAATTGCATCGAAAACTTTCGTCCTCCGATTCCACCAATCTCATACCTTACTTATAAACAGAATTTCCTGTCCATTCTGCAAAATACGTCTCGTACTCAACATTTTGCAACTTGGAATGCATGTACTCTGCTAGCGCTGCCAGGCAAAGGCGGAGAAAGAGCACGAAGATATTGTAGCAATAGCCAGAGATTACTCAGCTACATGGTTTTACTCTGTGTGAGCAATGCAGGTTGGTAGTGATGTAAGAAACAGAAATTACAGAGTGACCAAAATAATATGCATTGCCTGCAAGGCACGTCAGGATCTACAGAAATCATTAACTACTTTGGGGATCTTTAGTTTAAACACAGAGCCTTACAGCGCGGTTAAATTTATGCTAGAAATCGCCTGCAGATGGTGTAGCTTAGATGTGCTGAAACGGGATTTGTAGAAACAAAATCAGTTGCATAAATCATCTACAACTGACATGTAAAACACTAAAGGAAATCAAGCGTTTAGTTTCAGAGGTCACAGAAAAAATAAACAGCGGCAGTTGCCGAACGAACGAAATATACAGACGACGTCAATTACGTCCAGTGCGCAGCAGCGGTAAACAAACAGATGACAAGATAATTATCGCATGGGCGACTAGTTCGAAATCTAGCAAATGACAAGTAGTGCTGACATGATGTAATCAGGTGGCTGTCTGTCTTATAAAAATAGATACCTTTTCCACGAGTATATTACAAAATAGTTTCGCGAATGTTGCCAGATCGACCAAAGCATGCAGTGAGAATCGTGATAAATAATGCATTACAATGACTCATCTGTCCTGTAACACACACATATAAGCAGAATTAAACACAGTTCTAGTTAAGTATAAAACCAGTGCATAAAAAACTTTTGACAAGTACTGAAAGCGTTAAACAGTATTCTAACAAAATGCAGGAGGTAATGAGTAAGGCCAACTGGGCAAGTACTAAGAGCTAAATGGCTAAACTCTATTTTAATCAAAATCCAAAAAGTCAGTAAATTAAAGACGGATGGACACTGAATAAACACCAATCCCATAAGATACAAGATACTAGATAATACATTCCTGGAAACGGAAAAAAGAACACATTGACACCGGTGTGTCAGACCCACCATACTTGCTCCGGACACTGCGAGAGGGCTGTACAAGCAATGATCACACGCACGGCACAGCGGACACACCAGGAACCGCGGTGTTGGCCGTCGAATGGCGCTAGCTGCGCAGCATTTGTGCACCGCCGCCGTCAGTGCCAGCCAGTTTGCCGTGGCATACGGAGCTCCATCGCAGTCTTTAACACTGGTAGCATGCCGCGACAGCGTGGACGTGAACCATATGTGCAGTTGACGGACTTTGAGCGAGGGCGTATAGTGGGCATGCGGGAGGCCGGGTGGACGTACCGCCGAATTGCTCAACACGTGGGGCGTGAGGTCTCCACAGTACATCGATGTTGTCGCCAGTGGTCGGCGGAAGGTGCACGTGCCCGTCGACCTGGGACCGGACCGCAGCGACGCACGGATGCACGCCAAGACCGTAGGATCCTACGCAGTGCCGTAGGGGACCGCACCGCCACATCCCAGCAAATTAGGGACACTGTTGCTCCTGGGGTATCGGCGAGGACCATTCGCAACCGTCTCCATGAAGCTGGGCTACGGTCCCGCACACCGTTAGGCCGTCTTCCGCTCACGCCCCAACATCGTGCAGCCCGCCTCCAGTGGTGTCGCGACAGGCGTGAATGGAAGGACGAATGGAGACGTGTCGTCTTCAGCGATGAGAGTCGCTTCTGCCTTGGTGCCAATGATGGTCGTATGCGTGTTTGGCGCCGTGCAGGTGAGCGCCACAATCAGGACTGCATACGACCGAGGCACACAGGGCCAACACCCGGCATCATGGTGTGGGGAGCGATCTCCTACACTGGCCGTACACCACTGGTGATCGTCGAGGGGACACTGAATAGTGCACGGTACATCCAAACCGTCATCGAACCCATCGTTCTACCATTCCTAGACCGGCAAGGGAACTTGCTGTTCCAACAGGACAATGCACGTCCGCATGTATCCCGTGCCACCCAACGTGCTCTAGAAGGTGTAAGTCAACTACCCTGGCCAGCAAGATCTCCGGATCTGTCCCCCATTGAGCATGTTTGGGACTGGATGAAGCGTCGTCTCACGCGGTCTGCACGTCCAGCACGAACGCTGGTCCAACTGAGGCGCCAGGTGGAAATGGCATGGCAAGCCGTTCCACAGGACTACATCCAGCATCTCTACGATCGTCTCCATGGGAGAATAGCAGCCTGCATTGCTGCGAAAGGTGGATATACACTGTACTAGTGCCGACATTGTGCATGCTCTGTTGCCTGTGTCTATGTGCCTGTGGTTCTGTCAGTGTGATCATGTGATGTATCTGACCCCAGGAATGTGTCAATAAAGTTTCCCCTTCCTGGGACAATGAATTCTCGGTGTTCTTTTTTCAATTTCCAGGAGTGTATGAGAGGCAGGTAGTTTACAGTTAAATATAACAGTAAGTACCATGAACATTAATAAAATACAAGACACTTTAAAGATGGCTTGCAATCGCGACAAAATTGAATCAGGATATGTAATCTATAGAACGATATGACAGAAAGCGCGTATCGCGCACACAGAAATCTAGCCACGCTGCTCAGTAACACGGCGAGTAGACACCAAAATTTTAAATTTAATGCACGTACATCACAAACTGAGAATATATGTCCAGCAAATCGACCAAATGCGTTCAGGTGTGGAAACACAAACGAGCACACTTTGCTCACAACAACAGAACAGAGGTTCAAATGGTTCAAATGGCTCTGAGCACTATGGGACTTAACATCTGTGGTCATCAGTCCCCTAGAACTTAGAACTACTTAAACCTAACTAACCTAAGGACATCACACATCACCCAGTCATCACGATGCAGAGAAAATCCCTGACCCCGCCGGGAATCGAACCCGGGAACCCGGGCGCGGGAAGCGATAACGCTACCGCACGACCACGAGCTGCGGACAACAGAACAGAGGAACGACACAAACATCCAGTAGGCCCGAAAGAAACCAGGATGTAGTGATTCACACGCACATTGAAAACAAATTTACTGCTCGTTACAAATAGGCCTCACCATAAATAGCTCGCGTTATGTTGGAAGGCGGCCCTATTTTCAACCATTCTGCGCATCCCCCACCATTAACTGCCAGTAACCAATAAGATTCGTTCTCTTTCCGAGCGGCTAGCCGCAAGTTGCAAGCTGGACCTCGAGAATCTCTCTCCCATGTGCTGCTCTGTTGCCGTATTTTGTGACAATGCACTTTCAGTCACAGAGCGACCGAATTATTCACTCAGACGCTGATGCTACTTTCTTGTTGCAGTATAGCTGTGAATGTGCATCTGTAAACGTTTTAGAGTGATTTCCAAATGAAAATGTCACGTGAAGGCAATAAATGCCAAGTTACTCACAAGCAACTTTAATTATATTGCGTGCCTATGGAGCGTCGTCTTAGTCATGCGACTGGTTTCGTGATTTCCTGTCAGAAAGGTCTCTCTATGAAGTAATCGACGGAAAATCATCAAGTAGAACAGAAGTGACAGAAGTGATGTCTGGCAAGCAAACCATAGACTGCGATTTATTGGCAGCTCACTTAGAAAATGAAACAGGTCCTAAAAAGAGACTACTTTCACAATGCTTTGCCGCCCTCTTCTGGAGTATTGCTGTCAGTTGTGGGATCCACAGCAGATAGAATTGATCATAAAAGTTGGGCAGCTCGTTTTGTATTTTTGCGAAATAGGGAAGAGACTGCCATGGATATGATACGCGAATTGGGGTAGCAATTATCAAAACAATGGCGTTTTTCGTCGTGGCAGGATTTTCTAACGAAATTTCAGTCTACAACTTTCTCTCCTGAGTGTGAAAATACTTCGTTGGCACCCACCTACATAGGGAGGAGTGTTTATCGTAATAAAATAATGGAAATTAGAGTTGGCAAGGAAAGATAAAAGCGTTCGTGTTTCCTGCGCGCTGTTCGAGAGGGGAACGGTAGAGAAACCGCTTGAAGGTGGTTCTATGAACGCTCCGCCAGGCACTTAATTGTGAATTGCAGAGTAATCATGTAGATGTAAATGCTTCACAAGCAGTCGAGGCGGTTTGTGTCCCGCATTTATAACTTTTTCAAATTTTTTGACATTTTCAAAACTCAAGAACAAACTGCAGAAGCACCTGTCGGCAAGGGAACTGTACACAGAATGGTAAACAAAAGTGTCGGAGCTCTACAGAGAATAGTAAACAAAAGTGTCGGAGCTGTAGAGAACTCAGGAAATTTTGTTTTCGTGTCGCCTGAAAATCATGGAAATCGCAAGAAAGCTGTAACACAAATAGATGGTTTTGACAACGATGTTTTAATATGCTCCGTTTTTGAAATGTATATAAGAAGGGAGTATCCAAATCACAAAAACTTTTAACAATAATGCCTGAGAAAATTGGCTTCAAGTGTAGCGCTTCGTCAATATAAATAATTTTCAAGTACATTGGTTTTAAACTTGTTAAGAAGAGAGTCTTTAATTGAAAGAAGTGACATAGAAGCAATACGAAGCATGTCCGTTATAAAGACGCACGATACAAGAGGAGGAGGTATAATCGATTCAGCATAAGAATTAATTTGATGTAAACAAACACAAACGCAATGATTGGCCAGGAGCCGTAGCACACGTACACTGGTGTTGTTACACTCTTGGAACGTTTTTCTTAATTACGCTTTAGCTAAGAAGTTTTTATTTCATAAATCGTGTACAGTCACAGCCTCTGCAGCGTTGTGCTCTGATTGTCGTGCTGATAATGCGCAGAATGAAAATGGCTGAGGATGATTTCTGTTGCGTAGTGAAACACGCACGTGGAACACTGTTAAAAAGTGCTGAGAAATAGGCTGTTCTTAATATTTTTCATCAATTTTCGAAGATAATCGGTATTGAAGTATTCTCAGTGTTGTACATAATGCAATCTTTACGTCAGGTTTATTCTTATGGTGAACCGATTATAGTTCTATTGCGCATTACCTTGATGAAACATGGGTGAATCAGAATTATTCCATGAATACCTGCTGGAAAATGTGTGATGGTACTGACGATTTTAAAGTTCCCTTAAGAAACGTTCTCGGATACTTATTCTCCATGCTGGCTGTTCTTCTGAGTTGGTTTCTGAGGGTAAAGTTGTAATTAGATATTAGAAAAACAGTAGTGACTACCATTCGGAAAATGAACGCTGCCACTTTCAAGATATGATTGACTGAACATTTCTTGGCATACCTAGCTCCTAAGTCGGTCATTGTTATTACCATGACAGTTATCATTCAGCTGTTACAGAGAAATGACGAAGAACGAGCAAAAGGCAACAGTATGGGGGATATTGTGCTCTGCCTCAAAAATAAAAATATTCCAGACAATGTAAGCCAATAAGCCAGACTCGTGCTGAACTCTTAATTTATAAAAGTCACGCGACAGAATGTACAAATTCGTCTTTGTTGCATGTGAATGTGGTCAAACAGTTTTGCGTTTACTCACATATTACTGTCAGTATAAACCGATAGAATCAATTTGCTCGCAGGTTACAAGCTATGTGGGAAAAAAAACATTCAAGATAACAGACACTGAAAGGCTTGTACTTGAAGCAATGGACAGCATCCCCCTTCACACTGAAAAGTTTCAAAAATAAAACTTTCACAGGGAGGTTAAGATGGATAAAAGCCTTGAAATTATCATCCTAAATTTACGATCAGATGGTTCTGACATGGACTCAGATAGTAGACAATATTGCGATGTAGACATTGATACAATGTAATGATCTTTCTTGGTTTTAAAGACTCATGATTTAAAAACATTTTTGTCACTATATCAATTGCATACACTGTGCATGATAACTTTCTAGCTTTTATTGGTTAGGAATATGTAGCCTGTGAAGTAATGAGACTATAGTGTTCAACACATTGCCCAGTCTGTTGAATTACTTGCGAGAATGTGTCTGGATAAATTCGTCAAAACTCCAGTATTTCGACACGTAACTCCTGTCGTTTTCATGGCACGAATTGGAAAATGCCTCAAAATGTAATCGAGGTCTACGGGTCGAGATATAGGTGATTTTCGACGTTACCGGCCAGCATTATTCACATTAGATGCTTAAATGTTAGCTTGTTCAAATGATCATAAATGCGTTCTTCTACTGTAATGTCGAACCAGTTAGTTTAAACTCATAATGCCTGTTGTGGCCGAAAAATATGATAATGTTCTGACAATTTTTACAATAGTCTTTTGCACTTGGGTTTGCTACCAGTAATTCTTTTTTATGCATGGTGGTTTACAATGAACATCAGTGAAACACACCCACATACACGCATTATACGCATTCAAAAAATTGTATGGAGTAGAACCAGTTGTCATATATAATGATTTCGGTTTGAGTTTGAAGTTTATTTTCTTATGTATTACGCTTTAAAAAAAATGGCTCTGAGCACTATGGGACTTAACATCTATGGTCATCAGTCCCCTAGAACTTAGAACTACTTAAACCTAACTAACCTAAGGACAGCACACAACACCCAGTCATCACGAGGCAGAGAAAATCCCTGACCCCGCCGGGAATCGAACCCGGGAAGCCGGGCGTGGGAAGCGAGAACGCTACCGCACGACCACGAGCTGCGGACATTACGCTTTTACTTATAATACAGTCCAAATCGCAAAAAATGGCAATTATTGCCAATATTTTCGATGATCTTGTCGCAAGACAGTCGTCGTTTTGAGACAAACTGCTCTTGATATCTTCACAAAGCTGTATCAGCTGGTGGACACAACCTCAAGACTCCAAACTAAGATTTCTCTCATGTAGAGGAATAATCTAAAACGGTTTTAGAATGTACTATACCCTCATAGGTTTGCATGTATAATACGATTACCGAAGGCAAATTAACGTGATTGTAGTCCGCAGCAACACAGTTCGGCAACACAGACTTCGTTTGCCTGCTCTCTACAACCACGCATACACAAACCTCATCGCCTCCACGCTTCGCTATAGCTCTGCCTATATGGGCGTAAGCGCCGTCTTATGTGAAGCAGGCTATAGTCCACAACATGGACATGCAACAGTTCTCCGAGAAGGATCGCTTGCTTCGACGGTCCAGTAGTTGGCGTTTAAACTCCAATCGACATGATGGTGCCAAGAACATACCACAGGGCAAGTGCCACCATCACGCTCTGTTCGACCCAACAAAGCCTTCAGTTTTCGTCGGTAAACAAAGACCGCCAACTGCCCGCCGCTGCCAGCAAATCGATGCTCCTTCGCTAGGCGAGCACGGTCTTATATCCGCGTCTGTAGCTGCTTACACGCCCTCTTGCGGCAATGCGCCCTCTGGTCTCGCAGCAACTGGCCAGAGACGAACGCAGTTCAGAGACGATCGGTAGTAAAACACCGAAGATGGTGCGTTCGCTATCTGTGGAGAATAATACACTACTGGCCATTAAAATTGCTAAACCAAGAAGAAATGCAGATGATAAACGGGTATTCATTGGACAAATATATAATACTACAACTGACACGTGATTACATTTTCACGCAATTTGGGTGGATAGATCCTGACAAATCAGTAGCCACAACAACCAGCTCTGGGCATAATAACGGCCTTGAGACGCCTGGGCATTGAGTCAGAGCTTGGATGGCGTATACAGGTACAGCTGCCCATGCCGCTTCAACACGATACCACAGTTCATCAAGAGTAGTGCCTGGCCTATTGTGACGAGCCAGTTGCCCGGCCACCATTGACCAGACGTTTTCAATTGGTGAGAGATCTGGAGAATGTGCTGGCCAGGGCAGCAGTCGAACTTTTTCTGTGTCCAGAAAAGCCCGTACAGGACCTGCAACATGCGTTCGTGCATTATCCTGCTGATATGTAGGGTTTTGCAGGGATTCGATGAACGGTAGAGGCACGGGTCGTAACTCATCTGAAATGTAACGTCCCCTGTTCAAAAGTGCTGTCAATGCGAACAAGAGGTGACCGAGAGGTATAAGCCAAACACGGATGCCACGATCATGATGCTGTAAACAGAAGCTGGATTCATCCGAAAAATGACGTTTTGCCATTCGTGCACCAAGGTTCGTCCTTGAGTACACCATCGCAGGCACTCCTGTCTGTGATGCAGCGTCAAGGGTAACCACAGCCATGGTCTCCGAGCTGATAGTCCATGCTGCTACAAACGTCGACTAACTGTTCGTGCAGATGGTTGTTGTCTTGCAAACGTCCCCATCTGTTGACTCAGGGATCGAGACGTGGCTGCACGATCCCTTACAGCCATGCGGATAAGATGCCTGTCATCACGACTGCTAGTGATACGAGGCCATTGGGATCCAGCAGGGCGTTCCGTATTACCCTCCTTAAACCACCGATTCCATATTCTGCTAACAGTCATTGGATCTCGACCAACGCGAGCAGCAATGTCGCGATACTATAAACCGCAATTGACATAGGCTACAATCAGACCTTTATCAAAATCGGAAACGTGATGGTACGCATTTCTCCTCCTTACACGAGGCATCACAGCAACGTTTCACCAGGCAACACCGGTCAACTGCTGTTTCTGTATGAGAAATCGGTTGGAAACTTTCCTCATGTCAGCAAGTTGTACGTGTCGCCACCGGCTCCAACCTTGTGTGAATGCTCTGAAAAGCTAATCATTTGCATATCACAGCATCTTCTTCCCGTCGGTTAAATTTCACGCATGTAGCACGTGATCTTCGTGGTGTAGCAATTTTAATGGCCAGTAGTGTAATAGGGAGAGTGATCTTGCACAAAAATGCAATAGCAGGTGGATCATAATTGAAATCATGATGGCTCGCTGAACGTTAAACATTAATTCTGTGAATAGTGAGCTCTTAAATAGCCTCAGGAAGCTCCGAAAAAGTGCATTACTATCGGTTGGTAATAATTATTCAACAAACTGTGAAGCTCTGTTGTCAGATATAGTTATAAGTGCAACTTGTTTGCCACACTGCCTGAAGACCTTGGAGGCAGAATACATCGTCAAACTAACCTTACTACCTGAAAAGTACTTGCGAGTTATGAAAGAGAACAAAGGATACACGCTAGTGCAGTCGGCCCATTATATGATTTCTACAGATTGCATAGGTTCATTAAGCGGTTTCATTCAGAATCGGATGCGATGCCACATGTCAGATTTGTGACACATAAGAAGGCGAAATTAACAAATGATTATAGGCAAACTGGCTGGTGGTATAACTGAAAACGGAATCAGTTCAGCCTTTTTTGCAGTGTTCACACATCAAAATGAACTAACCTTAAATGTTCTTCATACATTGTCTCAAAAACCAAACGACAGAAATAATATTCCACATGGAGTAAAAATATCATTTACAGTAAGGTAATCTCTGCGCCCGTCACTTCAGGATAATGATGTCCATCACTGAAAAGGATTTCGGACCACACATACCACATAAGTGCTAAATCGAACAAAGACTCGTGTTTAGCTCACAAAATTACAAATTCAGTAATCCTGTAAGCTTCATTTGAAAATGAAACAAAGCGCAATGCGCACACCTAAATGCATTAACAAGTTTAACTGGATGTCTGCTGTTCAACAGTTTCCATCTTATGTACTGGAGACAGGTCTGAATATCTACTTGATATGGCTAGCTGCAGCTGACTGAAATAAGACCAGCTAAGAGGAAGAAGAGGATAGAGTGCTTGTGCCACCAGCCATTTGACAGGAACCAACCAATCCTACCACCTAACTTTCTAACTGGGTGACTTCAGTTCAAATTCCTTAGCATCTTAGAAGAGATCATCACATTCTCGTATGAGGAAAGATGCACCGAACATCAGTTGCAAAGTCGACACACTGAGCAAACAAATGAGAAACATAATGCTTATTCCAGATTTAGGAGGAATGGGAAGGCGTTCCTCTTCACTTGGCCGCCTCCCGCCATCTGTCCAACAAACTGTTCATCCTCAGATGAAAGGATACCAATATCACTAACGCCACCTGAAGCCTTAACCGTGGAGTCAGGTAACGAGGAGAAGAATCCACAAATTTTATCAGGAACCCCACATCTATCTGAAGCCACTCGGCGATGATTAGATGACGTAGAACTATCAAACTGCGGGGATGGTGTTTGGTATCCTATACTCGTTGATCCAAACAGTTTCAGCCCTTTCCTTTGGGACAGAGAGCGCGTGGCTTTGAGAGCCATTTGAGAGATGGCTGTGTAGCCAGCAACTAATGCGTGCAGCCTGTGCACATGGACGTTGATGCACAACAAAGGTCAACATATGGGCACACTGAACGAGGAAATAATCATCAAGGTTAAAGTTTATTGTTGCTGGAATGAGTGGGGCAAAAGCAACACAGAATTTCTTGCACGCTTGATTGCACCCTCCACACTCTGTGTGCAGAGAGCTTCCTTGCGCCATCGGTGCACTTTACGCCTTGTATAATTTCTAAATAGACAAAATTAAAACTTATCGAGCCACTCTTCAATGCCCCAATCAGATAATGTCCACCCTGTGTGTAGTTTGTCCCACCGAAGAAGAACCTCTTTCGAAGCACGTACTCGACACTTGATGTCCATTGCATGCAGTTCGCTTTCCAATGTTCGCTTGGAGAGTGGTTGAGTTGGAACTGTGTTCTTTGTCACCAGCATTTCATGTTGGGTTTGAAACAATTTGACACTAGTGTCACACATGTCCTCTGATCCCTGCTAGTATCAACAGATACGTAATTCCGCAATAGTTCAGTAGGAAGTACCGTTGAAGAGGAATGAACATCTCTAAAATTGGTAATCGCAGAAATTGGATGAAATGCGTACCTAAAAACAAGGTAACAGCGAGGAAACCATGGGTAACAGAAGAAATACTTCAGTTGATCGATGAAAGAAGAAAGTACAAAAATGTTCAAGGAAACTGTCGTAGCTACGTTGGGAAAGTAGCAGAGCTCCAAGCACTAATACAAAGCACTGATGCTCAAATCGTTATAGGCACTGAAAGCTGGCTAAAGCCGGATATAAGCTCAGCCGAAATTTTTGAGAAGAACCTAACGGTGTTCCGAAAGGATAGGGTAAACACGGTTGGCGGTGGCGTGTTTGTTGCTGTCAGAAGTGGTTAATTTTGTCGCGAAATTGAAGTAGATACTTCCTGTGAGTTATTATGGGCAGAGGTCATTGTTGGCAACCGGAATAAAATAATAATTGGAACCTTTTACCGACCTCCCAATTCAGATGATACAGCTGCTGAAAGGTTCAAAGAAAACTTAAGTTTGATTTCAAACACATACCCGACTCTTACGGTAATAGTTGGTGGTGACATTAATTTACCCGCGATATGTTGGCGAAAATATACGTTTAATTACGGAGGCACGCAAAAATTTTTTATCCAAAAGTTGTGCTACAAGCATTCTCTGAAAATTATTTCGAGCACTTAGTTCATAAGCACACGCGAATAGTAAACAGTTGTGAAAACACACTTGACCTCTTACCAACAACTAATCCTGAGTTAATAACCAGCATCAAAACCGATATAGAGATTAGTGAACACAGGGTTGTCATAGCGACATTGAATATTGTAAACTCAAAATCCTCTAAAAATAAACGAAAAATATACCTATTCCAAAAAGCAGATAAAAATTCACTTGACGCCTTCCTGAAAGACATTCTCCACTCACTCCAAATTAATAATATAAGAGTAGACCAGATGTGGCTTCGATTCAAAGGAATAGTATCAGCAGCAATTGAGAGGTATATACCAAATAAACTAAAAAACGACGGAGCTGATCCTCCTTGGTACACAAAACGGGTTAGAACACTGTTGCAGAAACAACGCAGCCTGCCGGCGTGGCAGAGCGGTTCTAGGCGCTACAGCCTGCAACCGCGCGACGGCTACGGTCGCAGGTTCGAATCCTGCCTCGGGCATGGATGTGTGCGATGTCCTTAGGTTAGTTAGGTTAAAATAGTTCTATGTTCTAGGGGACTGACGACCTCAGAAATTAAGTCCCATAGTGCTCAGAGCCATTTTTGAAACAGTGAAACAAACATACCACATTTAAACAGACGCAAAATCCCCAAGATTGGCGATCCTTTTCAGACGCTCGAAACATAGCGCGGAGTTCGATGCGAGACACCTATAACAGATTCGACAACGAAACTTTGTCTCGAAACCTGGCAGAAAATCCGAAGAGATTCTGGTCGTATGTGAAGAACACTACTGGCCATTAAAATTGCTACACCAAGAAAAAAAGCAGATGATAAACGGGTATTCATTGGACAAACATATTATACTAGAAATGATATGAGATTACATTTTCATGCAATTTGGGTGCATAGATCCTGAGAAATCAGTACCCAGAACAACCACCTCCGGCCGTAATAACGGCCTTGATACGACTGGGCATTGAGTCAAACAGAGCTTGGATGGCGTGTACAGGTACAGCTGCACATGCAGCTTCAACACGATACCACAGTTCATCAAGAGTAGTGACTGGCGTATTGTGACGAGCCAGTTGCTCGGCCACCATTGACCGACTTTTCAATTGGTGAGATATTTGGAGAATGTGCTGGCCAGGGCAGCAATCATTTTCTGTATCCAGAAAGGC
Source organism: Schistocerca nitens (assembly GCF_023898315.1). Lineage (NCBI taxonomy): Eukaryota > Metazoa > Arthropoda > Insecta > Orthoptera > Acrididae > Schistocerca > Schistocerca nitens. Next base: position 99,881,855 of record NC_064617.1, read on the forward strand.
CTGTACAGGACCTGCAACACGCGGTCGTGCATTATCCTGCTGAAATGTAGGGTTTTGCAGGGAATGAAGGGTAGATCCACGGGTCGTAACTCATCTGAAATGTAACGACCACTGTTCAAAGTGCCGTTAATGCGATCAAGAGGTGACCGAGACGTGTAACCATTGGCACTCCATACCATCACGCCGTGTTCAAAATGGTTCAAATGGCTCTGAGCACAATGGGACTTAACATCTATGGTCATCAGTCCCCTAGAACTTAGAACTACTTAAACCTAACTAACCTAAGCACATCACACTACACCCAGTCATCACGAGGCAGAGAAAATCCCTGACCCCGCCGGGAATCGAACCCGGGAACCCGGGCGCGGGAAGCGAGAACGCTACTCACGCCCGGTAATACGCCAGTATGGCGATGACGAATACACGCTTCCAACGCGTGTTCACCGCGATGTCGCCAAACACGGATGCGACCATCATGATGCTGTAAACCGTAGCTGGATTCATCCGAAAAATGACGTTTTGCCATTCGTGCACCAAGTTTCGTCCTTGAGTACACCATCGCAGGCACTCCTGTCTGTAATGCAGCGTCAAGGGTAACCACAGCCATGGTCTCCGAGCTGGTAGTCCATGCTGCTACAAACGTCGATGAACTGTTCGTGCAGATGGTCGTTGTCTTGCAAACGTCCCCATCTGTTGACTCATGGATCGAGACGTGGCTGCACGATCCGTTACAGCCGTGCGGATAACATGCCTGTCATCTCGACTGCTAGTGATACGAGGCCGTTGGGATCCAGCACGGCGTTCCGTATTACCCTTCTGAACCCACCGATTCCATAGTCTGCTAACAGTCAATGGATCTCGACCAACGCGAGCAGCAAAGTCGCGATACGATAAACCGCAATCGCGAGAGGCTAAAATCCGACCTTTATCAAAGTCGGAAACGTGATGGTACGCATTTCTCCTCCTTACGCGAGGCATCACAACAACTTTTTTTTTTTTTTTTTTTTTTTTTTTTTGTCATAAGTCTACTGACAGGTTTGATGCGGCCCGCCACGAATTCCTTTCCTAACCTCTTCATCTCAATCTCAGAGTAGCACTTGCAACCTACGTCCTCAATTATTTCCTTGACGTATTCCAATCTCTGTCTTCCTCTACAGTTTTTGCCCTCTACAGCTCCCTCTAGTACCATAAAGCAGATGTCCTATCATCCTGTCCCTTCTCCTTATCAGTGTTTTCCACATATTCCTTTCCTCTCCGATTCTGCGTAGAACCTCGTCATTCCTTACCTTATCAGTCCACCTAATTTTCAACATTCTTCTATAGCACCACATCTCAAATGCTTCGATTCTCTTCTGTTCCGGTTTTCCCTCAGTCCATGTTTCACTACCATACAATGCTGTACTCCAAACGTACATCCTCAGAAATTTCTTCCTCAAATTAAGGCCGGTATTTGATATTAGTAGACTTCTCTTGGCCAGAAATGCCTTTTTTGCCATAGCGAGTCTGCTTTTGATGTCCTCCTTGCTCCGTCCGTCATTGGTTATTTTACTGCCTAGGTAGCAGAATTCCTTAACTTCATTGACTTCGTGACCATCAATCCTGATGTTAAGTTTCTCGCTGTTCTCATTTCTACTACTTCTAATTACCTTCGTCTTTCTCCGATTTACTCTCAAACCATACTGTGTACTCATTAGACTGTTCATTCCGTTCAGCAGATCATTTAGTTCTTCTTCACTTTCACTCAGGATAGCAATGTCATCAGCGAATCGTATCATTGATATCCTTTCACCTTGTATTTTAAGTCCACTCCTGAACCTTTCTTTTATTTCCATCATTGCTTCCTCGATGTACAGATTGAAGAGTAGGGCCGAAAGGCTACAGCCTTGTGTTACACCCTTCTTAATAGGAGCACTTCGTTCCTGATCGTCCACTCTTATTATTCCCTCTTGGTTGTTGTACATATTGTATATGACCCGTCTCTCCCTATAGCTTACCCCTACTTTTTTCAGAATCTCGAACAGCTTGCACCATTTTATATTGTCGAACGCTTTTTCCTGGTCGACAAATCCTATGAAAGTGTCTTGATTTTTCTTTAGCCTTGCTTCCATTATTAGTCGTAACGTCAGAATTGCCTCTCTCGTCCCTTTACTTTTCCTAAAGCCAAACTGATCGTCACCTAGCGCATTCTCAATTTTCTTTTCCATTCTTCTGTATATTATTCTCGTAAGCAGCTTCGATGCATGAACTGTTAAGCTGATTGTGCGATAAGTCTCGCACTTGTCAGCTCTTGCCGTCTTCGGAATTATGTGGACGATGCTTTTCCGAAAGTCAGATGGTATGTCGCCAGACTCATATATTCTACACACCAACGTTAATAGTCGTTTTGTTGCCACTTCCCCCAATGATTTTAGAAATTCTGATGGAATGTTATCTATCCCTTCTGCCTTATTTGACCGTAAGTCCTCCAAAGCTCTTTTAAATTACGATTTTAATACTGGATCCCCTATCTCTTCTAAATCGACTCCTGTTTCTTCTTCTATCACATCAGACAATTCTTCACCCTCATAGAGGCTTTCAATGTATTCTTTCCACCTATCTGCTCTCTCCTCTGCATTTCACAGTGGAATTCCCGTTGCACTCTTAATGTTGCCACCGTTGCTTTTATTGTCTCCAAAGGTTGTTTTGACTTTCCTGTATGCTTAGTCTGTCCTTCCGACAATCATATCTTTTTCGATGTCTTCACATTTTTGCAGCGGCCATTTCGTCTTAGCTTCCCTGCACTTCCTATTTATTTCATTCCTCAGCGACTTGTATTTCTGTATTCCTGATTTTCCCGGAACATGTTTGTACTTCCTCCTTTCATCAATCAACTGAAGTATTTCTTCTGTTACCCATGGTTTCTTCGCAGCTACCTTCTTTGTACCTATGTTTTCCATCCCAACTTCTGTGATGGCCGTTTTTAGAGATGTCCATTCCTCTGCAACTGTACCGCCTACTGCGCTATTCCTTATTGCTGTATCTATAGCGTTAGAGAATTCCAAACGTATCTCGTCATTCCTTAGTACTTCCGTATCCCACTTGCTTGCCTATTGATTCTTCCTGTCTAATGTCTTGAACTTCAGCCTACTCTTCATCACTACTATATTGTGATCTGAGTCTATATATGCTCCTGGGTACGCCTTACAATCCAGTATCTGATTTCGGAATCTCTGTCTGACCATGATGTAATGTAATTGAAATCTTCCCATATCTCCCGGCCTTATCCAAGTATACCTCATCCTCTTGTGATTCTTGAACAGAGTATTCGCTATTACTAGCTGAATCTTGTTACAGAATTCAATTATTCTTTCTCCTCTTTCATTCCTTGTCCCAAGCCCATATTCTCCTGTAACCTTTTCTTCTACTCCTTCCCCTACAACTGCATTCCAGTCGCCCATGACTATTAGATTTTCGTCCCCCTTTACCTACTGCATTACCCTTTCAATATCCTCATACACTTTCTCTATCTGTTCATCTTCAGCTTGCGACGTCGGCATGTATACCTGAACTATCGTTGTCGGTGTTGGTCTGCTGTCGATTCTGATTAGAACAACCCGGTCACTGAACTGTTCACAGCAACACACCCTCTGCCCTACCTTCCTATTCATAACGAATCCTACACCTGTTATGCCATTTTCTGCTGCTGTTGATATTACCCGATACTCATCTGACCAGAAATCCTTGTCTTCTTTTCACTTCACTTCACTGACCCCTACTATATGTAGATTGAGCCTTTGCGTTTCCCTTTTCAGATTTTCTAGTTTCCCTACCACGTTCAAGCTTCTGACATTCCACGCCCCGACTTGTAGAACGTTATCCTTTCGTTGATTATTCAATCTTTTTCTCATGGTAACCTCCCCCTTGGCAGTCCCCTCCCGGAGATCCGAATGGGGGACTATTCCGGAATCTTTATCACCAGGCAACGCCGGTCAACTGCTGTTTGTGTATGAGAAATCGGTTGGAAACTTTCCTCATGTCAGTACGTTGCAGGTGTCGCCACCGGCGCCACCCTTGTGTGAATGCTCTGAAAAGCTAATGGTTTGCGTATCACAGCATCTTCTTCCTGTCGGTAAATTTCGCGTCTGTAGCACGCCATCTTCGTGGTGTAGCAAATTTTAATGGCCCGTAGTGTATGTTAGCGGCAAGAAACAATCAATACCTTCTCTGCGCGATAACAGTGGAGATACTATCGAAGACAGAGCTGCCAAAGCAGATTTACTAAACACAGCCTTCACAAAAGAAGAAGAAGTAAATATCCTAGAATTCGAATTGAGAGCAGCTGCTAACATGAGTAACGTAGAAGCAAATATCCTCGAAGAGGTGAAGCCACTAAAATCACTTACTAAAAGTAGGTCTTCTGGTCCAGAACGTATACCAATTAGGTTCCTATCGGAGGATGCAGATGCATTAGCTCCATACCTAACGATCATATGCAACCGTTCGCTCGCCGAATGATCTGTACCAAAAGACTGGAAAGTTGGAAAGGTCAGACAAATATTCAAGAAAGGTAGTAGGAGTAATCCACTAAATTACAGGCCCATATCGTTAACGTCGATATGCAGCAGGATTTTAGAACATATATTGTGTTCGAACATTATGAATTACCTCGAAGGAAACTGTGTATAGACACACAGTCAATATGGGTTTAGAAAACATCGTTGCTGTGAAACACAACTAGCTCTTTATTCACATGAAATGCTGAGTGCTATTGACAAGGGTTTTCAGATCTATTCCGTATTCCTGGATTTCCGGAAGGCTTTTGACACTGTGCCACACAAGCGGCTCGTAGTAAAATTGCGTGCTGACGGAATATCGTCTCAGTTATGTGACTGGATTTGCGATTTCCTGTCAGAGGTCACACTTTGTAATTGATGGAAAGCCATCGAGTGAAACAAAAGTGATTTCTGGCGTTCCCCATGGTAGTGATATAGGCCCTTTGCTGTTCCTTTTCTATATAAACGATTTGGGAGACAATCTGAACAGCCGTCTTCGGTTGTTTGCAGATGACGCTGTCGTTTATCGACTAATAAAGTCATCAGAAGATCAAAACAAACTGCAAAACGATTTAGAAGAAATATTTGAATGGTGCGAAAAGTGGCAGTTAAACCTAAATAACGAAAAGTGTGAAGTCATCAGTGTCAGTGATAAACTTCGGTTATGCCCGCATCTCGTGCTCGTGCGGTAGCGTTCTCGCTTCCCACGCTCGGGTTCCCGGGTTCGATTCCCGGCGGGGTCAGGGATTTTCTCTGCCTCGTGATGGCTGGGTGTTGTGTGCTGTCCATAGGTTAGTTAGGTTTAAGTAGTTCTAAGTTCTAGGGGACTTATGACCACAGCAGTTGAGTCCCATAGTGCTCAGAGCCATTTGAACCAAGCCAAACTTCGGTTATACGATAAATCAGTCTAATCTAAACGCCGTAAATTCGACTAAATACCTAGGTATTACAATTACTAACAACTTAAATTTGAAGGAACACATAGAAAATGTTGTGTGGAAGGTCAACCAAAGTCTACGTTTTATTGGCAGGACACTTAGAAAATGTAACAGACCTACTAAGGAGACTGCCTACACTACGCATGTCCGTCCCCTTTTAGAATACTGCTGCTCGGTGTGGGATCCTTACCAGGTAGGACTGATGGAGTACATCGAAAAAGTTCAACGAAAGGCATCACATTTTGTATTATCGCGAAATATGGGAGGGAGTGTCACAGAAGTGATACCGGATTTGGGCTGGAAATCTTCTCACGAAATTCCAATCACCAACTTTCTCCTCCGAATGCGAAAATATTTCGTTGACACCGACCTACATAGGGCGGAACGATCACCATGATAAAATAAGGGAAATCAGAGATCATACGGAAAGATATAGTTCATTCCTTCCGCGTGCTATACGATATTGGAATAATAGAGAATTCTGAAGGTGGTTCGATGAACCCTCTGCCAGCACTTAAATGTGATTTGCAGAGTATCAATGTAGATATAGATGTAGATGTAGAAATTCAGGAATACAGAAATACATGAAATAAGTAAGAAGTTTAGGGAAACTAAGACGAAAAGGCTGCATGAAAAATGTGAGGGATTTGAAAAAGAAATGATTGTCGGAAGGACTCACTCAGCATATAGGCAAGTCAATACGGCTTTCGGAGAAATTAAAAGCAAGGTTGGTAACATTAAGAGTGGAACGGGAATTCCCCTGTTAAAAACAGAGGAAACAGCAGATGGGTGGAAAAAGTTCATTGAAGGTTTCTATGAGGGGGGAGATTTGTCTGATGTGTTAGAAGAAGAAACAGCATTAGATAGAGAATACTGGGGGGGGGGGGGTCTGTGTTACACTTGGACTTTAAGAGAACTTCTGAGGATTTAAGAACAAATATGGCAGAATGGATCAATAACATTATATCAAAATTTCTAAAATCATTGGGAGAAGTGGCACCAAAACGACTATTCACGTTGGTGTGTAGAATGTACGAGTCTGCAGACATTCCAACTGACGTTCGGAAAAATGTCATCCACAAAATTCCAAAGACTGCAAGACCTGAGCTTAGCAACTCTGACGTTGCGGTTGATAATTGAACAAAAAAAAAAATAAAGGACACATTCATAGGATATGTCGACCTGAAACCTGAAAAAAGCATTCGCCAACATAAAATGGTGCAAGATGTTCGAAATTCTGGAAAAAATAGGGGTGAGCTATAAGGAGACACAGATGATATAAAATTTGTACAAGAGCCAAGAGCGAATAATATAATAAGAATTGGCGACCAACGAAGTGCTCGGATTCAAAAGGTTGCAAAACAGGGATGCAGTCTTTTACCGCTATTGTTCATCTGTATAACGTAGAAGCAACGATGAAAATAAAAGAAAGGATATCGATGATACTATTCACTAATGACATTGCTATCCTCAGTGAAAGTGAACAAGAAATATAAGATACTGTTGAATGGAATGAACAGTCTAATGAGTACAGAATACAAATTGACAATAACTGGAAGGAAGTCGAAAGTAATGAGAAGTAGCAGAAATGAAATCAGCGAGAAACTTAACATATGGATTGATGGTCACGAAATAGATGAAGTTAGGGAATTCAACTACCTAGGCAGCAAAATAACCATCGACCGTGGGCGCAAGGACATCAAAAGCAAGAAGGGCATTCCTGGCGAAGGGAAGTCTACTGGTATCAGGCATAGGCCTTAATCCGAGGAAGAAATTTCTGAGAATGTACGTTTGGAGCACAGCACTGTATGGAAGTGAAACATGGACTGTGCGAAAACCGGAAGAGAAGGGAATCGAAGCATTTCATATGTGGTGTTACAGACGAATGTTGAAAGGTAGGTGGACTGATAAGGTAAGGAATGAGGAGTTCCTGCGCAAAATCGTAGAGAAAAGGAATATGTGGAACACACTGCCAAGGAGAAGGGTGAAACGTGTATGTACTCGGTAGCAGCGATGGGGAGGCATGATAAAATCTTTGACCAGAGTTCCTAGTCTGCGCTTGACCGCGCGAGAGAGCAGTTCTGTTGCAGTCGAGTTACGAGACAGTTCAGTTGCGAGTTAGCAGTTCGAGAGTAGTAGCACATGCGAGATGACGTAGTCTGTGGTAGTAGCGCGCGAGAGATAGTGCAGTTATGTGCGAGGAGTCGGCGGGCGTCGACATCGCACTCTGGTCATGATTCAGGACGAGGTATATTATTTTTTATAAGGTAATGAAGCAGCATTGCGCTCAGCTAATAATGTAAATTAACTGTAACTAATTTGTGCAAGAATCGCCCCAATAATAATTCTGTTTTCAAAGCAATTTTTTAACAAAGAATCCTTTAATGAAAGAAATATTCCTTTGCTATTCCTTAAAGAAAAGTTTCCCTTAAATTCAAAATTTTTACAATGAATTTCCTCCAAGCAATGGCGAAAAATAAGAGCAGATGCAGTTTTACTAAGGTTAGAATTTCAGTTTAATTAGTGAACAGGGCCTAAAGATCGAGATTTCGGTCTATTTCCATTTTCATTGTGACTGAGATTTCATTATCATTAATTTGACTTACATTTTTGCGAGGAACTTATACTTGGGTCAGATTGCTAAGTTTTATTTAATTGTCATTGTCATTAAATTTCTCTGGGGAAGTTACACTTAGCTCTAGGTCCATTTGCAATTAAAATATTAACCTTTTAAAATTTTCGGCGGGAAGGTTACAAGGGACAGTGTGATAGGATATCTTTTAAGACAGGGAATGACTTCCATGGTACTAGAGGGAGCTTATAGGGTAAAGAAGATTGGAATACATCAACAAATAACTGAGGGTGTAGGTTGCAAGTGCTACTGTGAGGTCGGCACAGATGAGGAATTTGTGGCTGGCCGCATCAGACCAGTCAGAATACTGATGACTGATGAAAAGACAACCTGTACTTGGTTTGTTAACCAGGATTTTTGTGTACGCAGCGCAGTAATGTAATTTCACTCGTTTTTATACTGTGTCTTTGTCCATTGTAAGGATAGGGTGATCCTATTTGGGCAATAAAGACGTGTAATGAATTGGCTAATAAACTGTAGTACAATAATTGGGTAATAAAAATTAATTAGAAAGTGATACGGCCATAATGGCATCGTCCAAACATATAAATATAATCAGCGTAGCATCGTCACATGGATCTAAAATATGGTGTAGAATAGAGTGCTGCAACGCTCAGTGTTTGACCTGTCACAGCTCGCCTGTTGGCGGGGGGACCGAGCCGCTCATCTCCGGCCCCACACGACTCGGCTCGGTCACGTACTCGCCCCATGTCTGTTGTCCGGATTCCGGTCACGCGGATAACCGAGCATGACAGGTCACCGCTGGCGTCTCACCTCGCCTCGCCCCGGCTTACTGCTCTGTACTGTACAAATCCAACGCCTCTCTCTCTCTCTCTCTCTCTCTCTCACACACACACACACACACACACACACACACACAAAACGTATTTATCTCTGTCTCTCTCTCTTTTAATACAAAACTAACGTTTCCAAGAACGGGTACGTGACACAGCTAAATTCATAAAGCACTTTGAAAGTAAAATCATATTTCAATACAGTCGCGGATAGAAGACGAGTCTCATTTCCAAACAGAATATATATTTTTCCTTTCATTAATAGGAAACAATAAATAAGTACTATCCCTGAAATCTAGAAGACAACCATCTTCATAAAGAAAGCTTACAAAGAACATTAAACATTTACAGACGTAACTTGTCATACTTTTCACTTGTTTGCAACAGAAACAAAATCATAGTTCTGCTGATCAGCAGTAAATCACTAACGCGTTCCGGATTTAATTGGCTGCGGCGATTTGTTAGTAACATGCCTGCTTTACTAAAGCATCTTCCACTTGGTGCGCTTGTTGCTAGGATACATAAAATACGTCTTGCAACTGCAGTCAGGCCTGGCAGATCTGTTTTACGTATGCTCCACCAGCTAAAGATGTCATCATCATCTCTGGGGTGCATTAAAATGGAGAGATCTTCTTCATCTGCTGCGGATGATCTGTTGTTCCTCGATTCCTTGAAACGATCTCGCTTTCTGGGTGGTGATGGCACAGTACTTGAAGGATATATGATAATAAACAAAAGAGAGAAGTTATACAGAACTGATGTGGAAATCATCGAAACGTTCCCGTAAAAACGAGGTGTTTTACGGTAGTGAAATATTATACGAGTTTTTAACATAATAGCTTTTGCATTCTTAGCGGATAGTGTATTATAGAGAAACGGGAATGTTATGATTGCATGTTGTACCTGCGTAAGTAGCACACATTTGTGCTTTTAACTGCAATAATTACTCACCTGACAGTCAGTGTCATTGACACTGCAAATTTGTTGCAGTTTGTCAAACCAAAGAAGAACTAACTGGATTGTCGGTTCTTTTTCGTCTTCTAATTCATCTATGGCCTCTTTAAATGGTCTCAGAAAATGCGCAGTTTTTCCTGCAAGCTCATTATTACATCCTTACAATCTGTAAGAGGAGTCCTTTTCCGTCAGCAAAGCAGCAACTTCGTTATACTGAGTGTGTAAGGATTCCACCATAGTGTACAAGCCATTCCAGCGTGTGCAGACCTCTTGTTTCAACGATGAAATTCAAAGACTGGCACAGGCAACTTTTCTTAATGTAGCTTACAATGCATTTTGCAGTATTTATTGTTCGGGGCATGATTTAACAAGAAGTCATCTTCATCAAAAGTATGGCTAAGTGCTGTCTTTGTACAATGAGCAGCACAAGGAACCCTTTCGTGGTTTTCCAAAGCCTTTATTACATTGGCACCATGGTCGGAGACACAAACAAAACTGTGCAACATGTCTGGCGAAATGTCCCAGTCAGCCATCCTCTCTTCAATTTCTTTCATAATATTTTCTCCCGTCTTCTTAACGTCCAGGAATTTTGTTGTAAATAAAACATTGCTCACAAGAGACCAATCCATGTTAATGTAATGTATTGTAAGCGTCAAATAGTGCACCAGATTATGGCAATCAGTGCACATATCAACTGTCGCAGCACCATGTGTTATTAATAACTTCCGCAATTACAGAAGGTATTATGCTGTTTCGTATTGCACCAGCGTCTTCTTTGACATGTCTGCTTGTAGTAGAGGAATGTGGCGTGACATCTGCCACGTTAACTTCTCCATAATACGCACCTAGCTGTATTAATTCTTGGCCTAGTTCTCTGAAACTTTCATCGGAAACATCATTAAAAAGTCTCATATCTTTAGCACATATTGCAACACACTTTACTGTAATACTATTTTTTATTACTGCCGGTATCACTAAAAGAGCTGTATCTTTGTGAGGTTTCTTGCAACTGTGTTTCTTCAAATGAGTGGTTCCCGACTGGAAGCACAATAATGTGGAGCGGTTTATGCACGATACGTACCCAGCAGACGCACTGTTTTCGTCTACAACCAACAGAAATGTATTCCATACTTGGCTTTTTAGACCTTCCCGTTTCTTCAATGTGTAAACATTTGTTTCAATCTTACGTCTTACTGCACTGGCTTCCTCGCGCTGCATGATTACAGAGAGAGACACTCAACAAATGAGAAGCCCGTACTGGCTGCAGTCTCACACGGATTGTGACACGTGTAATGTGTTTGAAGTTACGTGCTACGTATTCGGTCAAGGCTTCTATGCCCGGTCACTAGAACTAGTGCGGGTAGCCGATCCAGTTAGGGGGTGCTCGCCCCATCTCGTATTTTGTGCTCGCTTACTCCGTCATGCAGGACTCTAGTCTAGAATAGGCCACATCGTCCCCATAGTGGTTATTGCCAACTAGCTACCGAGCGATTATGTCGCAGTTGGTGAAATATATATGCATTTTGCGTCATTGTAGGCCAGAAAATGGTCAGTTTTTTCCTTTTCGGCTTATTCGGGTTTATGCATTTATTTCGATATGAACGGTTTTTTCTGCAACTTCACCCTGTTTCGAATAGTACCGTCTATTCTCAATTGGAATCATCATCAGGTCACCTCTAATACACATTTTCTGTAGTAATGAGATCCCTGAAAGTGGAGATCCTTTGCACCTAAGAACTTGAAAATGCCTATTATACTGCAACGTAAGTTCAAATAAGGTTTTGGATGTCCAGTTTCTGCATCCTCAGTGCGCTCCAGCCAAATGTGAACCCAATTACACCACTTTTAATTACTTTTCCCAGCACGTGTATTGCGACTTCTCTGAATTCACTCTAAGTGGCCAGAATAGTTCATTATAAATTCCCCAAAGGCTTTCTAGCGAACAAGAAATATGTTTTTCATGTTATGTTAATATAAAACCTATATGCCTCAAAGAAGAAGTTCCCTTGCACCCCACGCTTTCTATTTAATATGCACCTTCTTTTCCTCAGCCAATTTCTGTTCAGAAATGTGGAATTTGTCGTGAAATATTCCCGCTTCGGCCCCTAAAGTGTCATGGGATCCTATTTTGCCTCACTCTTTTGTAAACAATACAAGGCGAGTGGTACTGTAGGTTCAAATGTTCACTCCTTCAGCACAGTCCTTTTGTGTAAACATGACTCTGTCGCTAACCGCTATCACTAAAGTAAATACCCAGAGACGAACATAAACAACTTTCAGTCGACCACAATATTATTGCTCCTGTGACGGTGCTTTGGCCGGCTTGAAGTGAATTTTTATACTGATGTTTCAAGAAGACATACTAAACCAGTTGACAGAACATGTAGAGCTGTCTTGAAATAATTTACTGTGCAATGCGATTTTCCTTTATCACCACTGTACTTATTTACGGCGACGTCACCGAACGTTTCCGTTGACGGCCACGAGAGCCAAGAGCAATAACATCGTGGTCAGGAAACAACACAAAATAACCGATGCCGCACAACAACAATGCTTTTGAGACCACCTCTCTGCAAGTATCAGCTTTCAGTATTTGTCCAACGACGATAACGCACCAATAGCAGCTTAAGGAATTTTATCTAGTAATTCCACTTCCCCAGGAAAATGTGTGGGAAAATGGCCTTTATAAGTGAATGCAACACTGTCTTTATAAGTGAATGCGACACTGTCTTTCAGCGGTGTTCCATCATCCAGGAACACCAACGGAATTCTCTAGAAAATGGTGACAGAGGCCCGCATCTCGTGGTCGTGCGGTAGCGTTTTCGCTTCCCACGCCCGGGTTCCCGTGTTCGATTCCCGGCGGGGTCAGGGATTTTCTCTGCCTCGTGATGGCTGGGTGTTGTGTGCTGTCCTTAGGTTAGTTAGGTTTAAGTAGTTCTAAGTTCTAGGGGACTGATGACCATAGATGTTAAGTCCCATAGTGCTCAGAGCCATTTGAACCATTTTTGGTGACAGAGGGACCGAAACGTCGACCACTGAAGAAGCTTTAAGTGGAATATGACGCGGCCTAGCGACTCAGAAATTTTTACTATCGATATGAACCTGGAATAAGCTCTGAGAGACCCTTAAAGACATGCTGTCAGTCGGGACAGTTTCATGATCTTCTAGAACTACTTTATAAGAAGAACTTTATGTGTCTGATACGCATTTTCGCTGGAAATAAAGATTCTGTAGCTACGCTTCTGTATTGTTTTATTTCTGATTGCTACTGCTCTGTGGGATGCATCGCCGTTCTCGAACACTAATTCTCATTAAAATCAACCAAGCCGTCATGTTGCGAACTAATATCGTTACTGCGCACAAAATTGCAAAGAAAAATGTGCAGCTATGGGATAGATGTTTCAAGGAAAAAGACTGAACAGTGCAACAAAGTCGCATTGTAGTGTTCACGACGGGATTCACCGTGAAATCCATTGACCTGCTATGACAATGCAGGTTTTGTTTGAACGTCGAACGTAGCGGTTTCCTTTGTTGGATAGAGCATTCAGAAAGTGGGCTCCGATAAAAAAAAGAAATATGGTAAACTATGCACGTTATGAGACAGATGGAAAACTTTGTGATTAGTTAAGAAAGCACAGAAACAGCAGTGATACTTGTGTGAGGAGACAAAGAGACGTGTTGACAGTTTGAAATGTGCGAAATGTTTTGAATTAAGAGATGCATCATATCTGCACAAAGTAGTCCGCCGACAATATTTGAGAGAACGCTCGTGCTGATTGGAAAGACCAACATGTGCCAATCGTTAGTGGACTGGATGTTGAGTCTGCATAAGACTGTTATGAAGACTGCTTAGGAGTTCGGCGAACAGACTGCATGCCCGTCATCTACGAGAACGCAAGTCCCGTTAATCAAAACGTCAGTCTCTGAACCAATCACTTGACAAGAACTCCTATTCTTGGAAGTAAAAATGTGTAAAAATGGCATGGGACAGTGATAAAGTATTTTCCCCTGCAGTTCAATCTTGACATCAATGTAAAAAGAAAAGGAAATGAAAGAAAATATCACGAGTGTTATTAAAATTGAGGGTGAATGCATTTCGGTGGTAAGATTCGCTGATGTCGTTGCACTTCACGAAAGGCGTATAAAATAACAGCTGCGGTGACAAAAGTCATGGAATACCGATATGCACATATACAGGTGGCGGCAATATCGCGTACACAGGTTACAAAAGGCAATGCACTGGCGGCGCTGTCACGTGTATTAAGGTGTTACCGACATGGTTATTTCCGCATGACATCAATTAACAGCCTTTGAACACGGAATGGTAGTTGGAGGTATATGCATGGAACATTCCATTTCGGAAATCCCTAAGGAATACAGTATTCCCAGGTCCAAGAAAGTGCCAAGAATACCAAATTTCATTCATTGTCTCCCACCACGGACAACGCAGTGGTCGACGGCTATCACCTAACGGCCGAGAGCACCGGTGTTTGCGTATTGTCAGTGGTTCAAAAAATGGTTCAAATGGCTCTGAGCGCTATGGGACTCAACTGCTGTTGTCATCAGTCCCCTAGAACTTAGAACTACTTAAACCTAACTAACCTAAGGACATCACACACATGCATGCCCGAGGCAGGATTCGAACCCACGACCGTAGCGGTCGCGTGGTTCCAGACTGAAGCGCCTAGAACCGCTCGACCACAACGGCCGGCTATTGTCAGTGGTGACAGACAAGCAACACTGCGGAAAACCAATGCGGGACGTACGACGAACGTATCCGTTAGCACAATACGGCGAACTTTGGCATTAATGGGCTATGGCAGCAGACTACCGACGTGAGTGCCTTTGCTAAAAGCCCGACATCGCCCGCAGCGACTCTCCTGGACTCGAGACCACATCAGTTGTACTCTAGAGGACTGGAAAACTGTCGCCTGGTCAGATGTGTCCCGATTTCAATTTGTAAAAGCTGGTGGTTAGGTTCGACTGTGGCACAGTCCCCACGAACCACGGACCGAAGTTGTCAACAAGGGACTTGATTTGATGGTGATTCCATAATGGTGTGGACTGCTTTTACATAGAGTGAACTGGGTCCTCTGGTCCAACTGAACGGTTCATTGAATAGAAAGATTATGTTCAGCTATCTGGAGACCAGCTGCATCCATTCATGGACTTCATGTTCCCAAATGGCGGTGGAATTTTTATGGATGACAATGCGCCTGTCACCGGACCACAATCGTGCTTGGTTGGAAGTACATTCTGGCCTGTTCGAGCGAATGATTTGACCATCTAGATCGTCCGACATAATCCTATCGAACGTTTCTGGGACATAATCGAGAGCTCAATTCGTGCCCAAACTGCTACACTGGGAACAATTCCGCAGTTATGAATGGCTGTAGAGGCAGCATGGCTCAATATTTCTGTAGGGGGCTTCAAACGACTTGATGAGTATATTCCACGTGGGGCTCCTCAACTACTCTAGGCAAAAGGAGGTCCGACACGGTATTAGGAGGTATCCCATGACGTTTGTGTGTTTCACAACAGTGACGCACTAAACAACAAACATATATCAAAAGTATTTATGTAACTAATGCTTTTATTTTCCGTGAATGATCTGTTATTATGTTTTTTGAGATGTGAAAGCTCTTCTATAGAAACCAACATGTATCCCGCAAACTTGTGGTATACAGTTCGCTCTCTTCATTCATTAAATACAGAGCGCAGTAGATAGAGTGATGCCGTGTTTAATAACAAGGTATGAGCTTACCGAGTAGCGGAACAGATTTGACACCGTATTTCGAACTCGCTAGTAGATAAAACTCAGTTCTTCATTCTTAACGGGGCGAAATAAACATATGTTAATTTCTGGGGAACCTCATGTGAGTGTTGTAGACCCATTACTGTTTACAGGGTACTTAATTCTACTGGACGACGTGGTAAGTTCGATGAGGCATTCTGCAGTCGATGCTGTTGTCTACAGGCAGGTGGTAACGCCATAAAACTGTAGCGAAATGAGGAAACATCTGTAGTGTTTCGGCGATTGCGACAGGCATTAGGAGTTGACCCAGAACTTAAATCAATGTAACTTATTGCGCGCTAACAGACACAGAAATCCATTACTCTTTGATTAATATTTTGCTGACGAATGACTGTATGCAGAAACTACCGTAAAATACGTAAGAGTAACCTCCGGAACGACGTTAAGTGGAAATATTAGACAGAGTTAACTGGTGGGAAAGGAGATGTCACGCTGAGATTCAGTGGAAGAATCTTGAGGAAATGTAATTCATTCACGAATAAGAGCCTTACGAAACACTTGTTCGAACAATCCTTCAGTATTGTATATCAGTCTCGGACCCTCACCAACTAAGGTTGACAGAAGTGATACGGAAGATCCAAAGAAGAGTGGTGCGTTCGTAGTCAGCGAGAGAGCGTTAGTGAGATGCTCAACGAATAACAGTGGAAGTCACTATAACTAGTTTTGTATCAGGCAGAATTACTAATGAAATTTCGAGAGCGTTCGTTCGAAGAAGAATCAGGCAACATTTTACACTTTTGGCCATTAAAATTGCTACACCTCGAAGATAACATGCTACAGACGCGAAAATTAACCGACAGGAAGAAGATGCTGTGATATACAAACGATTAGCTTTTCAGAGCATCCACACAACGTGCTGACATGAGGAAAGTCTCTAACCGATATCTCATACACAATCAGCAGTTGACCGGCGTTGCCTGGTGAAAGGTTTTTGTGATGCCTTGTGTAAGGAGGAGAAATGCGTACCATCACGTTGCCGACTTTGATAAAGGTCAGATTGTAGCCTATCGCGATTGCGGTTTATCGTATCGCGACATTGCTGCGAATCGGTGGGTTCAGGAGAGAAATAAGGAACGCCGTGCTGGATCCCAACGGCCTCGTATCACTAGCAGTCAAGATGAAAGGCATGGGTGTAACGGATCGTGCAGCCACGCCTCGATCCCTGAGTCAACAGGGGGGACGTTTGCAAGACAACAACCATCTGCACGAACAGATTGACGACGTTTGCAGCAGCATGGACTATCAGCTCGGAGACCATGGCTGCGGTTACCCTTGACGCTGCATCACAGACAGGAGCGCCTGCGATGGAGTACTCAGCGACGAACCTGGGTGCACGAATGGCAAAACGTCATTTTTACGGATGAATCCAGGTTCTGTTTACTACATCATGATGGGCGCATCCGTGTTTGGCGACATCGCGGTGAACGCACATTGGAAGCACGTATTCGTAATCGGCATACTAGCGTATCATCCGGCGTGATAGTATGGGGTGCCATTGGTTACACGTCTGGGTCACCTCTTGTTCGCATTGACGGCACTTTGAACAGTGGACATTACATTTCAGATGTGTTACAACCCGTGGCTCTAACCTTCATTCGATCCCTGCGAAACCCTATATTTCAGCAGGGTGACGCACGACCGCGTGTTGCAGGTCCTGTATGGGCCTTTCTGGATACAGAAAATGTTCGACTGCGGCTCTGGCCAGCGCATTCTCCAGATCTCTCACTAATTGAAAACGTCTTGTCAATGGTGGCCGAGGAACTGTCTCGTCACAATACACCAGTCACTACTCTTAATGAACTGTGGTATCGTGTTGAAGCTGCATGGCCAGCTGTACCTGTACACGCCGTCCAAGATCTGTTTGACTCAATACCCAGGCGTATCAAAGCCGTTATTACGGCCAGAGGTGGTTGTTCTGGGTACTGATTTCTCAGGATCTGTGTACCTAAATTGCGTGAAAATGTAATCACATGTTAGTTCTAGTATAATATATTTTTCCAACGAATACTCGCTTATCATCTGCATTTCGTCTTGGTGTAGCAATTTTAATGGCGTGTAGTTCTTCGCACCTACGTCTAGCTAAATGACGACGACGAAGTCAGACAAATTAGACCACAAACGGAAGTTATTCCCATTCACTGTCCCCTGGTGGAATGGGAAGCTTCCGAGTGGGTTTTGGTGTACAGAGGTAGATGTAGAAGAATGTGAATACGCAATGTGGCTTGCGGAGTATATATGTAGATGTACAAGTGTGTGTCTGTAGGTAAATTTATTTTACCTAAATGTGTCTGAGTGTTGTCCCTGGGACCCTTCAATCGGCTTCTATCGTCACTACGTCGCTGTTGTTATCTTTCCGTTTTCCGTGGAGGAGTTATTACTTTGGTAGACCTCCCTAAAACTCCCTAGGGAAAAATTTTTCTTAATACTGTTGCGACGAGTACAATGTACGAAGGGTGCTCTACAGGTAACGCAACTCAGTTTTGTTACGAGAGCAGGTTGGTTTTACTCACTATTCCCCACTAATTTGGCTACAAAACCTTACTTTAAAACATAATCTCTATTCGATGTCACTGCCTTACGCCGCCTTTTTGGGAGGGCCAGTGTGCCCGCGTGGTTTCAGGACACTTGTCGACGTCAGAGCCAACGTCGATTTACATCAATGGTCTCCTCGTAACCAACATACTGCTACCTGCGGAGTACGTCATAATTGGGCAAGACAGAAGGAAGTCTGAAGATGTCAAATCCGATTTGTAGCTGGGTGAGGTAGGACAGTTCAACAAACTTTTGTGAGTTCCTCTTGGATGTGAAGCCTTGCGTTGCCATGGGGAAGAAGAAGTTCGTTGTATTTTTGTGGCATCGAACACGCTTCTCTTTCTGTGAGTAACACAGTACACTTCACAGCTGATCGTACCACCGTGAGATAGGACATGTAATGTTATGTGAGCCTCACTTTAAGTGAAGTGAAGCGCAGCTGGACAGCAACGAACCCTTTAGCGCGCAATCCCCGCAGCGATAGTAGTTGTGAATCTTTGAGTATGAACTCAAAAAAAAAAAAGACAATTGATTTATTAAAAAAAAGGAGGAGTGTTAATCTATATCTTGTGGAAAGAGGACGTGTTGCTAGACCGTCGCTCAGAACGTATTGTTACATTTAATGAAAATTGATATTTTAGTGATAAAACCGAGTATAGTATGCGTAAGAGTTGCTAAAGATTTATGTATACAAACTTTCTGGAAGTGAAGAATAGAAATATCTTGTTTTTGGAAAAGGAGGTGAACTTCATTGTCGTTGCCGTCTATCAATCGACAGAATTGTAAGTGTACAAAGTTCACTAAAATACAGGAAAAGAAATGCATTCTCTATAGTTTTCATTCAATAAGTAACAACCTCTCATAATTTCTTAATTACAAGTAATTGGATTATGTTCTTGTACAATAGTATGGTGCTGAACTCCACTGACCAATTTTGATGTAGCACGATATGTATGTAGTTTGAAGGAAGTTTGTGTGCCAAGCAATCTCCTGTTCTCACGAAAAGCAGATTGCTGTTTAATCTTATTTACTTACAACAGTGGTCCCTTAGGTATGAAAAGCTACGAAAACTTGGGCTCAAAGCTATCCGCAATACGGCCAAATAACTAGCAGAGTCGTATTTTAAACGGTAAAGAACAATAACTTCCTCCAAATTGCTATACGTCATTAACTGGTGCAGAAGCTGATCATTCAAGGAGGCAACAACCAAAATTCAGGTACCAGTTACGAATTAAAGTAAAAATCTCAATCAAAAATCAGTCTCTCTCTCTCTACAAACGCATATATAAATATTAATATTATTAAAAAAGTCATTTTATAATCAAACAGAATAACCCCTTCAGAGGCCCACGAGACCATCGTCGCGGCTTTACCAGCTGAGCGTGCGGCTTTGAACACTTTTTCCGGAGCAGAGGTGGTGTGGCGATACTCCAGGGACTGCCATTTTGTTTCCAACTCGAACTCATAAACCCATTTTTCATCGACTATGACAATGTTCTATAAAAATCTTTGAGTACCCCAACTGGTGAACGAGTGTCTCAGTACTACCAACAGAAATGTCCAGTAGGGCAGCGAGATGTTGGTGTGATCCGTCCCTCACCTGGAATGAGAGTGTCCACACGTTCGAGCACTGCAGGAGTCACACCTGTGCGCCGACAGGCGGCCCGTG
The DNA here is from genome assembly GCF_023898315.1 of Schistocerca nitens. Taxonomy (NCBI): domain Eukaryota; kingdom Metazoa; phylum Arthropoda; class Insecta; order Orthoptera; family Acrididae; genus Schistocerca; species Schistocerca nitens. Next base: position 99,901,721 of record NC_064617.1, read on the forward strand.
GTTCGCGCGACCGTGTGCGATGACAGGCGCCCCGCCCAACGTCTCACTGTGCTTTTGTTCGCTGCCGTGATATATCCGTAGATATTCTCCAATCGGCCGTGATTATCTGCAGTGCTCTGGTTGTCCTCCAGAAGAAACCCAGTGGCAGCTCTCTGTTTGGAACGCACCTCTGGTACAGATGCCATTTTGTTGGTTACGTAAAGCGCCAAGACCTATCGCAACTTCATGAAACTATTGGATCTGAAGCGGGAATATTTCATGATGTCTCACAAAAAACTCAGCATTTTTTAAACTGAAACTGGAAGAGAAAAAAATGTTTTGCATTACTTATTAAACACCCCTCGTGCAATAACAGTAGCGTTTGGTCTCACTGAAACTGTTCCGATAGCCGTCAATCAAGTCCGCTAGGCAGTGATTATTTTTCTGAATTTGCACTTTAATTCTTGGCTCATAGATACGTTGTGTATCCGAAACGTCATGAGGTAGGTCGACTTTCTTACGAGACGTTTGAGTTTTAACACAGGACAACATGGTTACATGCAAGAGGACGGCTGTACAAAAATAAATAAATAAATAATTAAAAGAATAGTGGTTCCTATTGCTTGTCCTTGATTACAACCGACGTTAAACGGTCGTTTCTCTGGAAAATTTATACTTCAATACACAGATGTGGGTACTACTCGTCAGTACACTAAGCCAGTCACATACTTGTATATACACGGCAATGATTATGTGGCATTTGTTAAGGCAAATTAAATAGTTTTTAGAACAATGAATACACACATTAATTGGGTCTCGACGTTTCAGTAAGAGCGAGGTAACGGAAGCATGTAGATTGCCGGCGCTATTAAAATTACAACGACGAAGTACAATATAACACTGAAGTGTATTAAATGGTGTGAGGATAAAGAAACTTGTATGAGTAATTCTCATATTAACACGACCATTTAACGTATATTTATTGATTTATTTATTTATTAACTGTACAGAGCGATCCAACGCCTTGGGAAGTATGGTGGGTCGTTTACCACTAAAAACTAATAACAAAGCTGCAGAGAGAGACTCTTCATCTTTTTCTGCAGCTTCTCTCAGTGCTGTTATTTGCCTTCCCTTTTAAATAAATGCACGGATAATTAAAAAGGCTTGCAGTACTTAAAATACATTTTGCAAAACGCAAAATTCTATGTTCTTAAGAAGAAAACAATGGATGATAAGGGAGATTTAGACAGCAAAATGTGTGTTTGTGTGTGTGTCATGAGAATTTCTCCACGTGGCGTGTACTTACTGAAATTACTTTTTCCATTTGCCCCCACCTTAAGTGGGAGATGAGCCTCGGAAGACTGGCCTCTAGCCCTGCCTCCCCGAGAGACATTTTTTATCTGTTTTGTGCGTTTGTGTTAGTGTCGATGAGTCTTACTATACTGCATATGTATTTTTATGTACAATATCATAATACTGACATGTTTTACAGTTTGCATCTTATACAGTTTACATACAGTGAAGCACCAAAGAAACTGGTATAAGCACGCGTATTCAAAAACAGTGATATGTAAACAGGCAGAATACGGCGTTGCGGTCGGCAACGCCTATATAAGACAACACGTGTCTGGTGCAGTTGTTAGATCAGTTACTGGTGCTACAATCGTAGGTTATCGAGATTTAAGTGAGTTTGAACGTGATGTTACAGTCGCCGAACGAGCGACGGGACAGAGCATCTCCGAGGTAGAAATGAAGTTGAGATATTCCCGTACGACCATTTCACGAGTGTACCGTGAATATCAGGAATTAGTTAAGAGATCAAATCTCCGCCGGAAAAAGATCCCGCAAGAACGGGACAAGGACGACTGAAGAGAATCATTCAACGTGACAGAATTGCAACAAAACTTGTTTTCTTTTTCACAAACAAGAAACTTCTTTGTTTTATTTTTATTACTATCTTATTTCTTCATTCCTTGTGTATATTACTAGCAGTGAAGTTGCAGTCGCGTTCTCTCCTACTATGACACATATCTACATCTACATTTATACTCCGCAAGCCACCCAACGGTGTGTGGCGGAGGGCACTTTACGTGCCACTGTCATTAATTCCCTTTCCTGTTTCAGTCGCGTATGGTTCACGGGAAGAACGGCTGCCGGAAAGCCTCCGTGCGCACTTGAATCTCTCTAATTTTACATTCGTGATCTCCTCGGGAGGTATAAGTAGGGGGAAGCAATATATTCGATACCTCATCCAGAAACGCACCCTCTCGAAACCTGGACAGCAAGCTACACCGCGATGCTGAGCGCCTCTCTTACAGAGTCTGCCACTTCAGTTTGCTAAACATCTCAGTAACGCTATTACGCTTACCAAATAACCCTGTGACGAAACGCGCCGCTCTTCTTTGGATCTTCTCTATCTCCTCTGTCAACCCGACGTGGTACGGATCCCACACTGATGAGCAATACTCAAGTGTAGGTGGAACGAGTGTTTTGTAAGCAACCTCCTTTGTTGATGGACTACATTTTCTAAGGACTCTCCCAATGAATCTCAACCTGGCACCCGCCTTACCAATAATTAATTTTATATGATCATTCCACTTCAAATCGTTCCGTACGCATACTCCCAGATATTTTACAGAAGTAACTGCTACCAGTGGTTGTTCCGCTATCATATAATCATACAATAAAGCATCCTTGACACCATACATTTAATATTCTGTATATTCTTGTCGATTTGTATTAATAGTAGATCATTGTTTATGACACACAATCGGATTATTAATAATTTCATTGGCTGATACTGACTAGCACCATGTAGTAACAATGCTGTAGTACTATATGTCTGGGAGTTAATCAGAGCTGGGCACTGAGAGAAAGGACTATGTGCATCACAAGTTCCGCAGAAGCTGTTGTCGACTAAAAAGGGGCTGGAAAGAGAATTGTCGTGTTTTTCAGGGGCAGACATTTACTACTCTGCAAGAGAGCCTAATGAGGAGACGGCAGATTACAGTGCTGGAGGACACAGAACTTCCACAGCGTGGACAGTGCAGGTGGGAGCCTGGAATGGAAAAATTTCAGGACAACGTAGCTGGAGAGAGAGTGTCAGAGTTGCAGCCGGGCGAAAAGACATACTTTTAGTATGAAGGAATGCGCGGAGGTCACAAACGAAGGTCGCGAGCTGAACTCCAAGCAATTTTCACACGGAAAGTGATGGACATGCTTTCTGCCGAAAACCAGAAATGCATATTTGCTCGACGAAGGGCTGCAGATGTAGGAGGATAAGTACAAACTTTCAGAAAATCTTCTAAAATGAGTATGAGCTCCAGTTGATTGGCAGGTAGATGCATGATCCATGTAGTGGGAGGTAATGTTTTTGCAGCAGCCACTGGGATTTGCCAACTAAGCACAAATGTAGATACCACGTGTCTAGTAGGGAGTCGGGTATGGCGTAGAGGGGCACTTCCCTCTGGAGATAGATGGAAGACACTTCCATGCAGGGAACGATTGGAAACACTTCCCTCCAGGTATCGACCTCGAGACTTCGCTGGTGAGAGCCACAGAGGAGAATCTGGAGTTAAGATTTTGAGAAAATTTGCTTGCTGCACAAGGGGCACGTGAAGTCTTTACTCTGTGAGCAGGGTTGTTATTTGGTTAACTCGACTAATTATTCTTTATCTCTTTTTGTAACCTGATGCACAATGAAGTGCTTCTTTACAGAAGAATACCTGAGTAGAATTTCTGTTCTTGGCTAGTGATCAGACAGAAATCTGGACTCGTATTCTATCTTATACTGAAGTAATTTCTGGCCTAAGAGTTTGTGGTCGGGATACTGATATCATTATGTAAGCAGATAGTTTGAGGTACGTCACGTACATTATCTGCACAGTAGCTAACGAAACAACGAGCAGATCATAGGTGCTGTACAATAACTCTCCATATTTCAGTAAGTGATGTGCACGCTCCAGTGCGTATAGAGAAACACCCACTGTAAATGTGTTGAGTTTCATTTGCTTGTCCACTAAGCTTTTTCTAAAAGTGACAGTCTGGGTCTTCCGTTTCCTGCCACTAATCAGACCACATATTTTTGATAATAAATAATTTAAGATATGAAGTTGTGATTCATTCTAGCAGCAGGCCGACAGGAATGATGAGTTTTAATGAGGTAAACTGAAGTAAAACCATAATATTATGCTTCGTTTTAAGGCAATCCCTAGATGTGTGTTGTCAATGCTACAGTCTTTTAGTCATTTGCGGGCGTAGTAATTCCATTGTGGAGACATTAGGCAACCATAAACACACACATGCAATGTGTTACATACACCACAGAATTTTACAACCGGTGTGTTTATGGCATCATCTGTGTCTGTTTGTTCACCGTTTCCATATCAATGTTTGAATCTCTGTTGTCTCACGTATCGTGTTGTGACATAGGGAATGTGTTCGTGGTGGTTGTGGGGCGGCGAGTAAGTTACTTCACTGGTTTAAAGTTTTGATGCCGTCTTTAATCACGTGAGCCTGGCAACTAATTTGGTGGTCAGTCAGAAAGCGAACGGAAACATGCTGACCTTAGTTTCCAGTCTGCACGGCCACATTCCGGTCCAGACTACTGAAAGAAAAGTGTCTATTTCCCATTTCTTTGCGGGATCAGGACTATGACTTCAGTAAAAGTTGAAAGTTCCAATGAAGATTTAATTTAATTAAAGTTTCTCACAAACAACACTTAAAATTGCGTTATGTTCAATCGAAAACAAGTCTTTCTAATCTAACAGCACCTTTGGCAGTTCAGGGGCGACCTCTACGGTAACTTCCTACCATATTGTTTTTCGCCCTGACTAACACCACTCAATTGAAAGTTCGCAATAAATGTTCAAAAATTACTGCTCGCCATAAAAGTGGAAATAAATTCACCACTTGCCACGCGGAATTGAATTTCACACGGACGGCACACTAACAGTTATTCTACCGAATTCTAAACGATCCAGGACGGTATACATGCCTCGCGAATTCACTATCCGATTTCACTGCCAAATTCGCGCTTGTCACAGCTCGGCTCTGACGTCATCCGAGGCAGAGCGCGACCAGACGTTTAACTGGCGTGGACCTCACAGTGTCTGAGAGCGAAGTGAACCTTTTTACTGCTTCAGGGGCTGCATTTATAAGGTGGCTGTGCGGACCGCCGAGAAAACATCTGTTGACTCTGTCTATTTGCATACGGCGGCAGTCTACCACCGACCGCTATCTCGGTCACATAATCTTTAATAATATAGTTACCAATTACTTCAGAAACTTCTTAATTTTTGCTGGTATGCAGATAAGCAGTTTGAAAGCACGCAGAAAGTTTCAGCTCGCTAGAATGAAAACTTTGCTTAACAGAATTTATTTAGTGGAACAAACAGTAGATTGTTACCTCTGAACCATACCTTCGATACGACTTATATCAGTTGCTATTTATGTTACAAGTCTTAAACTTGGTGTAGCTCTTTATTTGATATATTTTATCATCTGGTTTAACCAAAATCCTCTATCATTAAAATTTCAAGTACTTAATCTATAACACTTAGGTACATTTTAGTTTCAAAATTAGTTTTTACTTAAGGGGCTCCGGAAAGGCTCAAAATCATGAAAAGTTCAATTTTTACTTTTTTGCGTTTTCTGAATCTGCAGACTATTACCTTTTAATAGATATATAATTTATTCAATTCCGAAGACTACAACTATTTTTAATTTTTTTTTTTTTTTTGAAATGTGTTCTACATGGGCGTGACCCACTGTGGCGCTGTTAAACTGCTGTCAAATGGTGTTATTATTAACGTCCGTGTTCATCAGGTACATTTTAGTGATGTGAGATAAAGTATGTGTTGTGGCTAACCTGTGATGGTTCAATATATATCGCTGGTGTGATTGTCGATTGTTTCATGTTTATTTACTCTGTCGTTATCTCGAAAATATTCGTAATTAATTCTGTTTCTTGAGTCTCTGTTTTGTTGAAGTATAATAATGAGTAAAAGTAAAGTTATTAGAAATCCTCTGAAGGATTTTAAGAAAAGGAGAAATGTTGGAAAGCCAAAGGTATGTGTTATTACTGTAAACAATAAAGACGATGAAAATCCCCAACATAGCTTGTGTCCCAAAGAAGAAGACAGTTGGTGTAAATATAACAAAGGATTGCTAACTGGTGAAGTGTACACTGATAAGCATAGTCTGCCTCACGCAATAATGGAGGTGATAAAACCTATTTTCAGAGACTTAGCAGCACCTGAACTGTTGAAAAAATGTATTCCCGGAAAAACTCAAAACCCCAATGAAAGTGTAAATAGTGTTATATGGTCGAGAATCCCCAAGACTGTATTTGTTGGAATAGAAACACTTCACTTTGATGTGTATGATGCTGTTGCGACTTTCAATCATGGCAACATTGTAAGGTGCAAGGTATTTAGAAATATGGGAATGAAGATAGGTTCTAACATCGTACGAGCGATGCTTGCTTTAGACAAGGAACGCCTTCGGGCTGCAGACAGGGCTGTAAAGAGTCTAGAAATACAAGCAAGAGTAAACAGGAGGAGGAACAAGAGGAAGCTGGAGGAGTAGTTTGCAGAGGATGAAGATAATCCATCCTATGGACCTGGAATGGACTAAAAAGTTAATCCAATCTTTGTCGCTCGATTCCCAAAACTTTTATTTTCTCATACTAATTACATGTTTTCTAAGGATCTTCCAAACATATTTGTTTCAAACTTTCAGTAAATGTTACACAGTACCTTCTGCATAATTTAACACAGCCTTTTTCCAAAAAACTGTATATTTTTGAATATATAAATAAAAAATTGCAAAAAAATGTTGTGAATTTTCATTACAATTGAAAAAAAATCATCTTTAATAACTGAACTAAAATTTTGTAAAATCCCTGTGTTAAGTTGTAGCCCATATTCCAATAAATAATCTGTAAAAAGTTCAACTTCCTACCTCAAATACTTTGTGAGGAAAGATGTAATTTATAAGCGTTATTTTAACATTGCAAGTATAGGGCGTTCCGGAGCCCCTTAATTACTCAAAAACTATAAGAGGTAGATTATCGTGGACTCTCTGTTATTATTTTTGGGGTGTACTGAAGCATAAAACTAATTTTGAAATTTCTAAGTCCATTATTTAGTGCCTCTGATTTTTCCGAGAAACGTGGATTCTGGCGTTAATTTTTGTTTTATGGTTTTGGAAACCAGCATCACTTATTTATAACTTGTAACTGCACCTTCTGACCAAATTCTGACTTCCTGGCGTCATTATTTAGCGCCTCCGATTTTTCTCTTAAAACGGCATTTTTCCGTAAACTATGTATTAAGCTTAGAACATCAAGACTCGGTATTTGGAACATTATAACACTAAACTATAATTTAAAAAAGCTTTAAACATAAATTTTGATTTTTAATTCCATACTAAATTGTGGCGCAATACTTGTGCGCTACATGCAGACGCTTTGGTTAAGGTGACGTGGCGCTACTAGCAGTGAACTGGGGTAAGTCCCGGCGCACTCGCTCGCCTCTGTATCTCGCACATGATACAGCGCTTGGTTTGCTTCATGGTGATCTTGTATATGGTCATTGCTACTTGTAATCCTTATATAGCGCTATAGATGTTTCATCAGTGGGGCGATTAATTACACTCCTTATATCTGGTCTCTTAAAGCTTGACCTATGTCTTCGAATTGAGTCAGCGGTTTTTCGTGTGTGAGTCTGCCGCAATGTAATCTTACGTGTGCGCGGGACCCATGTTCCCCACATTCACATGTTGCACTTTGGCTAAACGCAAAGAGTTGCATGCGATTATGGTAAGGGCCCTGCTTCATCCGGAAGTGTACATACCGCGACATGGGTCAATGTATCGCAGCCTCAACTGTTCCTAGATGTTAGGGAACATGGAGGAGATCCGACGGTGCTTGTCAGATGTTTCTCATTTTTGACATGTCTTAACTTTAATATTCGTTTTTGTGTACTATGCCCCTCTGTTATCTCACGTAGCTTGTCCAGTCTTCCCCTGTTGAGCTAGTTTGCTGGTGCTTCGTGTCAACTGCCTATGTTACAAGTACAACGCTTAGGAGTTCCAGGGGGGATGGTGCCAAACGCCACTGACATTCTGAGCAATACATTTCTTTGTCGACGCCTCACAATAGTTTTGTGGGTCATGAGAGACAGACGATTGGCCCAGGCATTTGCTGCGAAGCGCATAATATACTCAAAAATCTCTGTTAATACATTCGTAGTATCTGTAAGGGTAGTCCCTAGTGAGTTGAATGTAGCATGAGAAGTGCATTAGTCTTGCCATTTTTTCCAGTTGTACATCTTAAGTGATCGTTGAATGTCAGTCCTTCCTTGACGTGTACCTTCTTGTTAATTTTCTCTTTTTGCTAGTGTTGTTCAGTGTAGCGATAGGATTTCTCTGCAGTGTCTCTCTGATCAGTGAAATATACTGTCTTATTTGCTGAAATCGTTTGTTATGGCTACACCACTAATTTTTACAAGGAGTTGTGTAGCCTTGCTTTCGAGATGTGCTGTCGAATTTACAGTTACTATTACTACCAAGTCGGCATCATAAGCTGCTATACCCTTAACCCCATCTTTTTATTATATAGGAGTGGTTCTATGGCAGAAAACTGGCAGATAGATTGAACCTTGTGGGCATTCTTCAGTTATTCTCTTGGTAACCTACTGTGGTAATGCTTGCCATTGAGGCAACTGTGCTTCCAATTGTCGAGTAAGCTATTGTATAGGATCGTTGGTGTCTGCATCTCTCGCAGTTTTGCGAACAAATCAGGCCACTAGAGACCGTCGAAGGCGCCTTCTATATCTATTACCGAGCGGGGTGGCGCAGTGGTTAGACACTGGACTCGCATTCGGGAGGACGACGGTTCAATCCCGCGTCCGGCCATCCTGATTTAGGTTTTCCGTGATTTCCCTAAATCACTCCAGGCAAATGCCGGGATGGTTCCTCTGAAAGGGCACGGCCGACTTCCTTCCCAATAATCCCTAATCCGATGAGACCGATGACCACGCTGTGTGGTCTCCTTCCCCAAACCAACCAACCAATCTATATCTATTGGTACTGCTGTTGTGTATTTTCCATGTGTGTTCTGCATCCTTTCCAGAGCGCAGATAACTGAATTGCCTATTTAGCTTTTGTTTCCAAAGCCATATTGATGTAGACTAAGGCCGAACAGCCTCCTGTGTGACAGTTGTCGGTCACAGTGTAGTGTTACGACTTGTGCACCACTTGTTAGCAGCAGACACAGTGGTTGCACCAAAGACTGAGACGGCGTGCGGTTTTACAGTTATTTATTGAAGTTTCTTTACAATTTCTCCCTCGTCGTCGCTGCCCAGTCCTGCGGACCCCTCCGCCTGGCTGTTTTACAGTTATTTATTGAAGTTTCTTTACAATTTCTCCCCCGTCGTCGCTGCCCAGCCATGCGGACCCCTCCGCCTGGCTGCTGCTGTGTGGATTCTCAGACAATGGGCGCAACGCGCGCCGCTGATCGCACTCTGGAGCCTCAGGCCACCAGTGCTCCGCTGAAGCCAGGATGCCCTGTGGTTGAGATGAACTCGTCGCCGCGTCGCCGTGAGGTTAGCTGCCGACGCCCGCTGCACCGGCGGCTGGGAAGCCGTCAGTCGCGATGTCCGCGAGGTCCCGTCATGGACGGACCACGCGCCGTGGGGCCGGGTTGCCGTGAAGTCCGGGCGTCAGTCCCCGACGGCGCCTGTGACCAAGACCACGGTGCGGCCGGTCCTGCTGGAAGTTCTCACTGTAGTTAGTCAGCCAAGGTGCCGACCGAACTCGGGCCAGTCTCCAGAGCTGGTTGACATCTGGCGGCGAACGGATGACTCCTGCGAGCTGGAACAAACTTCTGAAATCGTCACCTACGAAGATTGAACATTCGGACACGGACCACGTCTGTCCTCAGATCCGAACTGCTTCTTAATGGCTTCTGTACCGAGCGAGGTGGCGCAGTGGTTAGCACACTGGATTCGCATTCGGGAGGACGACGGATCAATCCCGCGTCCGGCCATCCTGATTTAGGTTTTCCGTGATTTCCCTAGATCGCCCCAGGCAAATGCCGGGATGGTTCCTTTGAAAGGGCACGGCCGACTTCCTTCCCTAATCCGGTGATACCGATGACCTCCCTGTTTGGTCTCTTCCCCCAAACAACCCAACCAACCCAACCCAATGGCATCTGTCTGTTGCTACCTGCGCTCCACTATTTATACCCGGTAGGAGGATATTTTTTAACCTTGATGGTAGCTTTTTGTTATTACTCCCGCAGTATATTGCAGTGTAACTTAGCGTGCTGGCCCCACTTCCCCTTACTCAGCACTCTCCAGGCTTCGCCCGGCGCTCCGTCTGTGTGCGTCCCTGTGTCAGTCTGTTGGTAGACTGCTACTGTCAGCAAGGCTATCTGTGCGTGCTTACTTCGCAACGCCTCGGTCACTGGCGTGCCTCTGTTTTGCCATTCTCAACTGCGTGAAGCAATGCTTACTACTTATGTCCGCAACAGTAGCCAGAGTGTTCAAGATGCAGATGGGCCTGTAAGTCTTTGAGTCTGTTGGGTTCCAATCCTCAGACTTTTTGAAGATATCGCAATTTTCCACATGTCAGGGATCCCACCTTGCAGCAATGCTTCATTCAGTGACTGTATTTTTGCGTGTTTCTGAGTTCATGCCGTCTGAACTGGGAGTCTTCTTTATTCTTTAATTTTTTAATTCCTAATGCTACTATTTTATTGTTTACACATGCGCAACTTCTTCTGTGGCAAATGGAACAGTAAGGGGGTCGTTTGTGTAGGAGTCATCCACTTGTCTTCGTAAGTCTGTGCGATGATGCTGGTCATTCGTCTTTACGTCATCAGGGAAAAGCTGGATCACCAAGTACTCTGCTGAACGTCTCGAGCTTGTATTTTTCAGTTTTATATTTACACATCAAGTTCTGTAGGACCAAATTGAGGCTCAAATCTCCAAGGTCACGGAACGTGTCAGTACATGAAATTACAACATAAAAGTAATAATGGATAGAAATAAATGTTTATGAACCCGAAAAAAGTTAGTCCATAAGTTTAAGTAAACGCAATCACCAATACAATTAGTTTAATTTTTCAAGGAACTTGGCACTTGGATTACTGCTAAGATTTTTGAATTCAGTGGTTCAAATGGCTCTGAGCACTATGGGACTTAACAGCTATGGTCATCAGTCCCCTAGAACTTAGAACTACTTAAACCTAACTAACCTAAGGACAGCACACAACACCCAGCCATCACGAGGCAGAGAAAATCCCTGACCCCGCCGGGAATCGATTCCGGGAACCCGGGCGTGGGAAGCGAGAACGCTACCACACGACCACGAGATGCGGGCTTTTGAATTCGAGTGGCAGCTTATTGAAAATGAATGCAGCAGTATACTGCACTCCTTTTCGCACAAGAGTTAAGGAAGTCTGATCCAAATGCAGGTTTGATTTCTGTCGAGTATTAACCGAGTGAAAGCTGCTTATTCTTGGGAATAAGCTAATACTGTTAACAAGAGATGACAGTAAGGAATATAAATTTTGAGAGGCCAATGTCAAAATACCCAGATTTGTGAACAGAGGTCGACAAGATGTTCGTGAACTTATACCACTTATAGTTCGAACAGCCCCCCCCCCCCCCCCCATGAACCATGGACCTTGCTGTTGGTGGGGAGGCTTGCGTGCCTCGGCGATACAGATGGCCGTACCGTAGGTGCAACCACAACGGAGGGGTATCTGTTGAGAGGCCAGACAAACGTGTGGTTCCTGAAGAGGGGCAGCAGCCTTTTCAGTAGTTGCAAGGGCAACAGTCTGGATGATTGACTGATCTGGCCTTGTAACAATAACCAAAACGGCCTTGCTGTGCTGGTACTGCGAACGTCTGAAAGCAAGGGGAAACTACAGCCGTAATTTTTCCCGAGGGCATGCAGCTTTACTGTATGATTAAATGATGATGGCGTCCTCTTGGGTAAAATATTCCGGAGGTAAAATAGTCCCCCATTCGGATCTCCGGGCGGGGACTACTATAGAGATGTCGTTATCAGGAGAAAGAAAACTGGCGTTCTACGGGTCGGAGCGTGGAATGTCAGATCCCTTAATCGGGCAGGTAGGTTAGAAAATTTAAAAAGGGAAATGGATAGGTTAAAGTTAGATATAGTGGGAATTAGTGAAGTTCGGTGGCAGGAGGAACAAGACTTCTGGTCAGGTGACTACAGGGTTATAAATACAAAATCAAATAGGGGTAATGCAGGAGTAGGTTTAATAATGAATAGGAAAATAGGAATGCGGGTAAGCTACTACAAACAGCATAGTGAACGCCTTATTGTGGCCAAGATAGATACGAAGTCCACACCTACTACAGTAGTACAAGTTTATATGCCAACTAGCTCTGCAGATGACGAAGAAATTGAAGACATGTATGATGAAATAAAAGAAATTATTCAGATAGTGAGGGGACACGAAAATTTAATAGTCATGAGTGACTGGAATTCGGTAGTAGGAAAAGGGAGAGAAGGAAACGTAGTAGGTGAATATGGATTGGGGGGAAGAAATGAAAGAGGAAGCCGCCTGGTAGAATTTTGCACAGAGCATAACTTAATCATAGCTAACACTTGGTTTAAGAATCATGAAAGAAGGTTGTATACATGGAAGAACCCTGGAGATACTAAAAGGTATCAGATAGATTATATAATTGATTGGCGACTCCATGTTGTCTTGTGCACAACGACCAGATAACAGGTATACTTGAAAAAAGAGACAGCATTGGTCGTATATTTTTACTATTGCAGAATCGATTTTCTGTCACTGAGTGACCATCTTCAGTGCTAGAAGTTAAAAAATTTTTCACATTACGATCAGAGAGTACAACATAGAAAATCACAATTACATCTGTATATGAACATTACACTTGTTAGAAACAAACCTATATTGTATAACTTAAATTGGGATGCACTGTTGACACTATGCATTACGGCGATCACATAGACTGAGGTCGCTGTTTACCTGCACTTGTTCAGCAGACCTCGGTGTGACGGGGCTTGACACGCCCTCTATGTGACATGTGTCACGTGAAGACATAGTATTATTGGTTTTGCGAATTATTAACACTAAATAACTCTTGTACTTTTGTGAATGGTGTAGTAATTCAAATTTAAAATGTACGTACAACACATAGCAGATGCAGGAGAATATCTAAAATACATTGGCATATTGTTTTTATAAACTATGAAACATAAAATAGATCGATGATAAGTTATTAGAGTGCAGAACATGTAAAAAGCAAAAGACAATGCCAAAGAATAATAAATGAACAACATAAAAAGAGGCGCAACACACGTCTTTCTTAAAAAACGTAACACCCACCATCTGGCGTGGGAAGTCAAAAGTACAACGTTCGTAATTTAGGTAACAAACGTTAATATCAAGGAGTCAATACATAAAAAATAATAACATTAATACCAAGGAGTCAAATATATTAAAAATAATCACATTACGAAACTGCCGTTACTTAATAATTAAATTAAAACGCCGTGCAAATGTAAGGTGCGAACAAGTAGTATACATCAATCATCGAGAAACCAACATGAGGAAGGACAAGTAACAGTGTCACTTATACCAAAATGTACATCGTACTTTAGAGAAATTAAACATGGACTATGCACGATATCCAGCACTTATTCAAATAGCAAAAGAATTGTTAACCTACATTAAAAATAATTACGTAAAGTGATAACCGGTTTGTATTACTTTGTGTCAACGCCTACGAGATGTCGACTGTCGTAAAATTATGTTCAGTAGGCGTCCATAAGTTCTGTAAATTACAGAACAAACAAGAAAGAAGCATCTTTTAAAAACCGAAATTAGTAATGTTATTAAAACAAACTAAAAACATGTGTGTCAATGTGTTGAGACAGTTGAAATAGCGACCATTATACGTGTTCTCGTAGCGACTATGACTGAGGCGTTGTATATAAGGGATAACAAGCAGCTGACTATGAAATGCAAATTGTGATAAATGACCACAAGTTGACTTTATTTCATAGTAATAAAGCTCCAGATATCACGCTGCTCAACGAGCAAACGATATCGAGAGGCACACATTTTTGGGAATGCTTCTCCGATTTACTATGAAATAAAGTCAACTTGTGGTCATTTATCACAATTTGCATTTCATAGTCAGCTGCTTGTTATCCCTTATATACAACGCCTCAGTCATAGTCGCTACGAGAACACGTATAATGGTCGCTATTTCAACTGTCTCAACACATTGACACACATGTTTTTAGTTTGTTTTAATAACATTACTAATTTCGGTTTTTAAAAGATGCTTCTTTCTTGTTTGTTCTGTAATTTACAGAACTTATGGACGCCTACTGAACATAATTTTACGACAGTCGACATCTCGTAGGCGTTGACACAAAGTAATACAAACCGGTTATCACTTTACGTAATTATTTTTAATGTAGGTTAACAATTCTTTTGCTATTTGAATAAGTGCTGGATATCGTGCATAGTCCATGTTTAATTTCTCTAAAGTACGATGTACATTTTGGTATAAGTGACACTGTTACTTGTCCTTCCTCATGTTGGTTTCTCGATGATTGATGTATACTACTTGTTCGCACCTTACATTTGCACGGCGTTTTAATTTAATTATTAAGTAACGGCAGTTTCGTAATGTGATTATTTTTAATATATTTGACTCCTTGGTATTAATGTTATTATTTTTTATATATTGACTCCTTGATATTAACGTTTGTTACCTAAATTACGAACGTTGTACTTTTGACTTCCCACGCCAGATGGTGGGTGTTACGTTTTTTAAGAAAGACGTGTGTTGCGCCTCTTTTTATGTTGTTCATTTATTATTCTTTGGCATTGTCTTTTGCTTTTTACATGTTCTGCACTCTAATAACTTATCATCGATCTATTTTATGTTTCATAGTTTATAAAAAACAATATGCCAATGTATTTTAGATATTCTCCTGCATCTGCTATGTGTTGTACGTACATTTTAAATTTGAATTACTACACCATTCACAAAAGTACAAGAGTTATTTAGTGTTAATAATTCGCAAAACCAATAATACTATGTCTTCACGTGACACATGTCACATAGAGGGCGTGTCAAGCCCCGTCACACCGAGGTCTGCTGAACAAGTGCAGGTAAACAGCGACCTCAGTCTATGTGAGCGCCGTAATGCATAGTGTCAACAGTGCATCCCAATTTAAGTTATACAATATAGGTTTGTTTCTAACAAGTGTAATGTTCATATACAGATGTAATTGTGATTTTCTATGTTGTACTCTCTGATCGTAATGTGAAAAATTTTTTAACTTCTAGCACTGAAGATGGTCACTCAGTGACAGAAAATCGATTCTGCAATAGTAAAAATATACGACCAATGCTGTCTCTTTTTTCAAGATTATATAATGGTAAGACAGAGATTTAGGAACCAGGTTTTAAATTGTAAGACATTTCCAGGGGCAGATGTGGACTCTGACCACAATCTATTGGTTATGACCTGCAGATTAAAACTGAAGAAACTGCAAAAAGGTGGGAATTTAATGAGATGGTACCTGGATAAACTGAAAGAACCAGAGGTTGTACAGAGTTTCAGGGAGAGCATAAGGGACCAATTGACAGGAATGGGGGAAAGCAATACAGTAGAAGAAGAATGGGTAGCTTTGAGGGATGAAGTAGTGAAGGCAGCAGAGGATCAAGTAGGTAAAAAGACGAGGGCTAGTAGAAATCCTTGGGTAACAGAAAAAATATTGAATTTAATTGATGAAAGGAGAAAATATAAAAATGCAGTAAATGAAGCAGGCAATAAAGAATACAAACGTCTCAATAATGAGATCGACAGGTAATACAAAATGGCTAAGCCGGGATGGCTAGAGGACAAATGTAAGGATGTAGAGGCTTATCTCACTAGGGGTAAGATAGATACTGCCTACACGAAAATTAAAGAGACCTTTGGAGATAAGAGAACCACTTGTATGAATATCAAGAGCTCAGATGGAAACCCAGTTCTAAGCAAGGAAGGGAAAGCAGAAAGGTGGAAGGAGTATATAGAGGGTCTATACAAGGGCGATGTACTTGAGGACAAGATTATGGAAATGGAAGAGGATGTAGATGAAGATGAAATGGGAGATACGATACTGCGTGAAGAGTTTGACAGAGCACTGAAAGACCTGAGTCGAAACAAGGCCCCCGGAGTAGACAACATTCCAGTGGAACTACTGACAGCCTTGGGAGAGCCAGTCCTGACAAAACTCTACCATCTGGTGAGCAAGATGTATGAAACAGGCGAAATACCCTCAGACTTAAGAAGAATATAATAATTCCAATCCCAAAGAAAGCAGGTGTCGACAGATGTGAAAATTACCGAACTATCAGTTTATTAAATCACAGCTGCAAAATACTAACACTAATTCTTTACAGACGAATGGAAAAACTAGTAGAAGCCAACCTCGGGGAAGATCAGTTTGGATTCCGTAGAAACACTGGAACACGTGAGGCAATACTGACCTTACGACTTATCTTAGAAGAAAGATTAAGGAAAGGCAAACCTACGTTTCTAGCATTTGTAGACTCAGAGAAAGCTTTTGACAATGTTGACTGAAATACTCTCTTTCAAATTCTAAAGGTGGCAGGGGTAAAATACAGGGAGCGAAAGGCTATTTACAATTTGTACAGAAACCAGATGGCAGTTATAAGAGTCGAGGGACATGAAAGGGAAGCAGTGGTTGGGAAGGGAGTAAGACAGGGTTGTAGCCTCTGCCCGATATTATTCAATCTGTATATTGAGCAAGCAGTAAAGGAAACAAAAGAAAAATTAGGAGTAGGTATTAAAATCCATGGAGAAGAAATAAAAACTTTGAGGTTCGCCGATAACATTGTAATTCTGTCAGAGACAGCAAAGGACTTGGAAGAGCAGTTGAATGGAATGGACAGTGTCTTGAAAGGAGGATATAAGACGAACAGCAACAAAAGCAAAACGAGGATAATGGAATGTAGTCGAATTAAGTCGGGTGATGCTGAGGGAAATAGATTAGGAAGTGAGACACTTAAAGTAGTAAAGGAGTTTTGCTATTTGGGGAGCAAAATAACTGATGATGGTCGAAGTAGAGAGGAAATAAAATGTATACTGGCAATGGCAAGGAAAGCGTTTCTGAAGAAGAGAAATTTGTTAACATCGAGTATAGATTTAAGTGTCAGGAAGTCATTTCTGAAAGTATTTGTATGGAGTGTAGCCATGTATGGAAGTGAAACATGGACGATAAATAGTTTGGACAAGAAGAGAATAGAAGCTCTCGAAATGTGGTGCTACAGAAGAATGCTAAAGATTAGATGGGTAGATCACATAACTAATGAGGAAGTACTGAATAGGATTGGGGAGAAGAGAAGTTTGTGGCACAACTTGACCAGAAGACGGGACCGGTTGGTAGGACATGTTCTGAGGCATCAGGGGATCACCAATTTAGTATTGGAGGGCAGCGTGGAGGGTAAAAATCGTAGAGGGAGACCAAGAGATGAATACACTAAGCAGATTCAGAAAGATGTAGGTTGCAGTAGGTACTGGGAGATGAAGAAGCTTGCACAGGATAGAGTAGCACGGAGAGCTGCTACAAACCAGTCTCAGGACTGAAGACCACAACAACAACAACAACAACAGTTCGAACCACTCGTTTCTGAGCCAGAAATATCCTTTTAATGTGGGAAGAATTACCCCAAAATATAATACCATACGACAATGAAAATAAACAAAGTAGACTAATTTTCGTGTTGAACGATCACTCATTTCTGATATCGATCGAATAGTAAAAATGGCAGTATTAAATCTTTTAAGAAGATCCTGAACGTGGGCTTTCCACGACAGCTTACTATCCATCTGAACACATAGAAATTTGAACTGTTCAGTTTCACTAATCATATGCCCGTTCTGTGAAATTAAAGCGTCACGTTTTGTTCAGTCGTGTGTTAAAAACTGTAAAAACTGATTCTTACTGTGATTTAGCGTTTCTTTATTTTCTACAAGCCATGAACTTAGGTCATGTACTGCACTATTTGTAACTGAGCCAATGTTGCACACAGCATCCTTTACTACCAAGCTAGTGTCATCAGCAGGAGTTATCCGTAATGCTAGAGGCCCTATCATTTATATAAATAAGGAACAGGAGTGGCCTCAACACTAATCTTGACAGTACCCCTCTCAGACCCCACATCACAGCCGTTATCAATATTGTGAGTAATGACCTTTTGCTACCTGCTTCTAAAGTAAGAGGTGAACGAATTGTGAACTACTCCCCGTATTCCGTAATGGTCCAAATTCTGGAGCAACATTTTGTGATCAACACAATCAAATGCCTTAGTTAAATTAAAAAAAAGCCAAGTGTTCGAAACCTTTTGTTTAGCCCATCCAGTACTTCACAGAGGAAAAAGAATATAGCGTTTTCAGATGTTAAACGACTTCTAAAGCCTAACTGTACATTTGATAGCAAATCGTGTGACATAAAATGGTCAATTATCCTCACATACACAGCCTTTTCAATAACTTTTGCAAACACTGATGGCTTAGAAAGAGGTCTAAAATTAGCTACATTACCCCTTTCTCCATTTTTATATAGCGGCTTTACTACTGAGTTCTTTAATCGCTCAGGAAACTGACAATTCCTAAAGAAAAAATTTCAAATATGGCTAAATACAGAGCTGAAATGTGCAGCACGGTACTTAAATATTCCGCTAGACACTCCATCATAACCAGTAGAGTCCTTAGTCTTCAACGATTTCATTATTGACTCAATCTACCTCTTGTCTGTATCCCAGAGGAGTATTTCAGACATCAATCTCGAAAAGGCATTTGCCAAGAAAGTTATATGATTTCCTGTAGAAAGTAAATTTTTATTTAATTCAGCAGCAAAGCTCAGAAAACGATTGTTAAATACTGTACATATATCTGATTTATCACTAACAGAAATATTTTTACTGCAAACTGACTTTATATCGTCGACCTTGTGCTGCTGACCAGACACTTCCTTCACAACTGACCATATGGTTTTAATTTTATCCTGTGAATTAGCTATTCTATTTGCATACCACATACTCTTTGCCTTCTTGATAACATTTTTAAGCACCTTACAATAGCGTTTGTAATGGGCTACTGTAGCTTGATTGTGACCACTTCTAACATTTTGAAGTAATTTCCGCTTTGTTCTACAAGATATCCTTACCCCACTAGTCAGTCACCCAGGCTGCCTATTACTGCTAGTACCCCGTTTAGAACGTTCTAATGGAAAGCAAGTCTCAAAGAGCATGTTATGTGAAACCATATGTTATCGGCACTGTAAACATATTGCGACTCTTGTTCCTTGACAAGGTTTAAAAAACTCTCTATTGCAGTTGGATTTACTTTCCTACATAGTTTGTAATTAAATATGACACTGCTTTTAGTACAAAATCCTTCTAGTGTTTAAATTTGTGCATCACGCTCTGAATGGCCATTCACGCTTTTACTAACAGAATACCCATCTAGTAATCAAGAATGAATAAAAATATTGTCTATGGCTGTGCTACTGTTCCCCTGCACCCTACACAGTCTGCGTCAGATGATATGAATTTAGGAGATCTACCAACATCCTTCTTCTTGCACCATCGTATGCAAAATTAATATTGAAGTAACCACATATAACTAATTTCTGGTACTTACAACAAAGTCAATCAAGAACCGTCTCTAGCTTGAGCAGAAATGCACTGAAGTCGGAGTTAGGGGACCTATAAGCAACAACAATTAGAAGTTTAGTTTCACTAAATTCAACTGCCCCTGCACAACATTCAAATATTCAGTGCAGTGTCGCGATACATCTGTGGACTCAAGTAGAATACTGTTTTTTAAATACATAGCCTCTCCCCCACCCTGCAAGGAACTCCTTGAGAAACAGCCAGCTTATGTGTATCATGGTAAAGGAAGTCTCTGAATTGTCAAATTATTTAAGTGGTGCTCTGATACACCAATAATTTCAGAGTCAACATCTCTAAGCAGTTGTGCATTCTGTGCGCCTAAGAGCTAACTTTACCTTATGTCTTTGTAACGTTTTTGGTCCCCCCCCCCCTCCCCCATACACTGTTTTGCACTGAGCTTTGACATATTTGTTCCAAAGGTACTATTTGTTCTTGTATAGCTAGTTTTTATAGTTTTGCTCTTTATCACGGTGTAGTTCCAGTGCTGTTTTTCCTTCTTGGTAATACTGCCCTTTGTCACTAGTGTCTTTCCTTAGGCTTGCCCACTCATTGGCACAGGGGAGATTCTGATTGGATGCACGGTTGGTGTTTCAGACATCTAACTGTTACGCTTTTCGAAGAGGGTTCGCCACAATGCATGCTTCGTAGTCTATGCTATCGTTAGCTGTATGGAGGGGAAAATTCATCAACCACTTCAAATTCACCAACCGCGTCCTTTTGTTTTTGCCAGTCAGCCTTGTTGTTAATTTGGTGTTTGCGAATGTGTCTGCTTGGATCAGTAAGACAACATGGTCATTACGTGTGTCATTTTCTAGTACTTTTCATTTGTTGATTATATTATGGACTTCGTATTTACTAGTGAGATGTCAGTTCTGCTGTTTTCCCCTGCATTACTGACGTATGATGGTGTATGGGCTGGTTCAAATGGCTCTGAGCACTATGCGACTTAACTTCTGAGGTCATCAGTCGCCTAGAACTTAGAACTACTTAAACCTAACTAACCTAAGGACATCACACACATCCATGCCCGAGGCAGGATTCGAACCTGCGACCGCAGCGGTCGCTCGGTCCCAGACTGCAGCGCCTAGAACCGCACGGCCACTCCGGCCGGCCATGGTGTATGGGCAGCTTTTTACAGAACAAAGAGTCTGCATTCATTTGTTGTGTCAACTACGATTTATTCCCTGTTTTCTGTTCTGTCTGCATCGCACAGCGTCGACTGATGCCAGTAAGTGTGAGTAGTCTTTTGTCACTAGAAAATTGTGCTATATTTCTCATTTGGAAAGTAAAAGACTCTGTGTCACAGGAATAATGTGCATACATGCATGTGATAACCCAAGATTCTCGTCCATGCGTTAATTTCAGCTATGGCTACATGTTCAGAACAGAGTTATGTTATTTTTGTGACTGTATAATATTTATTCGCTATTACCATCGCAGCCTTCGCATTTTGGGTCCCAGTAATTGTTATGAGAGTTTGGAGAGTTTCTCGCCATACATATATGTATCTTGGAGACATACAGCATTTGCTTCTATCTCGTTCAAAAGTCTACCCAATTCTACTCCAACGAAAGTACTCCTGCTGCAGTCTAGTTGGAAGACTATCACAGCGGGTTTCTAGTGAAGGGGAAGCACTTAAGTGTAGCCTCTCTAGGGTCGAAATAAACGCGCCTATGAGCACCTACGAAATCCTTGTACGCAAGCTTTCCCTAAGAGTCCACAAAGCTCACTGTCGCCGCTTGGTAAGTTTCAAGTCCTAAGAATGAGTCTACGGCTCTGCCCGTTGTCGGGAAACTTGTTTCGCCCCATGCTGCGTTACTGAACCGTACAGCAATGAAATTCTCCTTAGCCGCCTACCAAATAACAAGCTAGAAGTATTGCCCTGCGCGCTTTCTGAAAAAAAAAAAAAAAAAAAAAAAAAAAAAAAAAAAAAAAAAAAAACATGGCCACAGCCTGAGGTTTGGCCACTGCTCTCCATGCTATAGGTTCTCAAAGCCTTGTGCGCTAACAGTGAAAGGTGGGAATTTTGTTCTGTGGGTTATCGCATATTGACTGTTTCAGTAACGCATTCTCTGAGACGGAATTTGGGGAACAGCACAGAATCAGACCACGGTCGTGTCAGATCATCGTCGTTAAGTAGCCGCTCGGATTCTATTTGTGTGTGGCTCACATCCCATGTTCGAAAGCCGGCGCGTTGCAGGAACGCTACTCAAGCAAGTCATTGTACAGGGTAAAATTTGTTGAACTACACTCCTGGAAATGGAAAAAAGAACACATTGACACCGGTGTGTCAGACCCACCATACTTGCTCCGGACACTGCGAGAGGGCTGTACAAGCAATGATCACACGCACGGCACAGCGGACACACCAGGAACCGCGGTGTTGGCCGTCGAATGGCGCTAGCTGCGCAGCATTTGTGCACCGCCGCCGTCAGTGTCAGCCAGTTTGCCGTGGCATACGGAGCTCCATCGCAGTCTTTAACACTGGTAGCATGCCGCGACAGCGTGGACGTGAACCGTATGTGCAGTTGACGGACTTTGAGCGAGGGCGTATAGTGGGCATGCGGGAGGCCGGGTGGACGTACCGCCGAATTGCTCAACACGTGGGGCGTGAGGTCTCCACAGTACATCGATATTGTCGCCAGTGGTCGGCGGAAGGTGCACGTGCCCGTCGACCTGGGACCGGACCGCAGCGACGCACGGATGCACGCCAAGACCGCAGGATTCTACGCAGTGCCGTAGGGGACCGCACCGCCACTTCCCAGCAAATTAGGGACACTGTTGCTCCTGGGGTATCGGCGAGGACCATTCGCAACCGTCTCCATGAAGCTGGGCTACGGTCCCGCACACCGTTAGGCCGTCTTCCGCTCACGCCCCAACATCGTGCAGCCCGCCTCCAGTGGTGTCTCGACAGGCGTGAATGGAGGGACGAATGGAGACGTGTCGTCTTCAGCGATGAGTGTCGCTTCTGCCTTGGTGCCAATGATGGTCGTATGCGTGTTTGGCGCCGTGCAGGTGAGCGCCACAATCAGGACTGCATACGACCGAGGCACACAGGGCCAACACCCGGCATCATGGTGTGGGGAGCGATCTCCTACACTGGCC
The DNA here is from genome assembly GCF_023898315.1 of Schistocerca nitens. Classification (NCBI taxonomy): domain Eukaryota; kingdom Metazoa; phylum Arthropoda; class Insecta; order Orthoptera; family Acrididae; genus Schistocerca; species Schistocerca nitens. The sequence continues at coordinate 99,924,583 of NC_064617.1, forward strand.
GTACACCACTGGTGATCGTCGAGGGGACACTGAATAGTGCACGGTACATCCAAACCGTCATCGAACCCATCGTTCTACCATTCCTAGACCGGCAAGGGAACTTGCTGTTCCAACAGGACAATGCACGTCCGCATGTATCCCGTGCCACCCAACGTGCTCTAGAAGGTGTAAGTCAACTACCCTGGCCAGCAAGATCTCCGGATGTGTCCCCCATTGAGCATGTTTGGGACTGGATGAAGCGTCGTCTCACGCGGTCTGCACGCCCAGCACGAACGCTGGTCCAACTGAGGCGCCAGGTGGAAATGGCATGGCAAGCCGATCCACAGGACTACATCCAGCATCTCTACGATCGTCTCCATGGGAGAATAGCAGCCTGCATTGCTGCGAAGGGTGGATAGACACTGTACTAGTGCCGACATTGTGCATGCTCTGTTGCCTGTTTCTATGTGCCTGTGGTTCTGTCAGTGTGATCATGTGATGTATCTGACCCCAGGAATGTGTCAATAAAGTTTCCCCTTCCTGGGACAATGAATTCACGGTGTTCTTATTTCAATTTCCAGGTGTGTATATGAAATAAAGTAGTCATAACTTCTGATTGGTTTGCATTAGGGCATTCAAACTGCACGTTGGGCAGCGGGGTATAATGGGAATTAGTATGCTCATGCGCACGTGCCTTGTTGTTGTCGGCCGTTTACACGTGAAAATGTCACGTTACATTGTACCTAAGCGTATATCGCTTGCGAAGGCCTACCATGCGAGCAATAACAGCCCAACTGCGTCTCAAAGGAAGTTTGCGACCGATTTCAAGCTGAAGAGAACCGGTCCAAGTGTGCTAGCAATCAAGAACTTGATTCGCAAGTTTGAGAGAATGACAATGTTGGTAATGTCAGTCGTCCAAAACGGGTGAAGATGCCTGAAAACATTGACAAGACACGCGCTATGTTTCTAATCGGCCCGAGGAAATCGATCAAACGAGCTGCACACCAGGTGGGAATCAACCGGGAGACACTGCGACAAATTGTTGTTGAAGACCTGCACATCTTCCCATACAAAATTCAAACCCATCAGCCATTAAGTCCCAGGGCCATGGAACAGCGGTTGCGTTTCGCCAACACTGTTGTCCACAGAACTGACGAACAGGACTTTGATGTGAATATGGTTTAGCGACAAAGACCACTTTCCTATTGATGGGTTCGTCAATAAGCAAATTTGGCGCATTCGGAGTTCTGAGACTCAGCATTTCGCAATTTAGAAGTTCCCCCTCAACGACGATAGTCGTTGATGGCACAGTGACTACCGAACGGTACGTGACGGTTTTGGAAGACGATTTCATCCCCAATATCCATAGTGACTCTGATTTCGACAAGATGTGGTTCATGCAAAACGGAGCTCGACCCCATCGAAGCAGGAGAGAGTCTGATGTTTTGGAGGAGAACTTTGGGGACAGCATTCTGGCTCTGGAGTAGCCGGAGACCACTGACATGAGCCTCGATTGGCCGCCATGTTCTCCGGGCCTGAACATATGCAACTTCTTTTTGTAGGGCAATATTAAAGACAAGATGTACAACAGTAACCCCGAAACCGTTGCTGAACTGGAAACAGTCATTCAGCAGGTCAGCGACAGCATCAATGTTCCGACATTTCAGCGGGTCATGTAGAATTTCTCTATTTGTATGAGCCACGTCATTGCCAATGATAGCAGGCATATCGAGTATCTCACAACCAAAATCCGAATATCTGCAGTGACGTTTACCTGTTGAATAAAGTGTGTGTGAGCCGTGGCGGGAATGGTGCCAGGGCTATCTTTGTTTAGCCACTATCGATTCCCTCTGGCAGAAGTTTGTCTTTGGAGCCTGGGCTGCCTCAGGACATAGCGGGCAGGACGGAGTGGAAAGGGAACCGCCTCTGCCTCCTGAAACTCCTGTCCGGCCGGACGTGGGGTCTGCAACCTTCCACCATCCTTCACACCTACAAATCCATGATCCGCCCCATCCTTTGTTATGCCAGCATTGCTTGGATTTCCGCCCCTCCCCGGTTCTATAAAGCCCTCCAAATCCTCGAACGCCATGCACTCCGCCTCGCCTTCCGCATCCGCCTTCCATCCCCCACGCGCATCCTCTACGACCTCATCCCCTTCCCCCACCTTCTCCTTTTCCTTGAACACATCCGCACACTATATATTGTCCGTCGCCTTGATCCCCCTCACCCCCTGGTGTCTCCCTTCCTCTCCACTCCCAACCAGTTGCCGCGCCTTTACCGTTGTGTCCCTCCCTCTCTTCATCTCCACACCCTCCATCTCCATTCCCAACACAACTTCCACCATCTACCCCTCCCGGATGATGAGCTTCGCCCTGACATCTACCCTTCCTACCAACTCTAACCCCCTCTTCCTGCCTCCTCCTCAGGGCTCCCTCTCCTCCCCCTCCCTCCTCCTGAGCGGCTATCCCCTCCTACTCCCCCTCCATCTCTTGTGCCTCCTTTCAGTGTCTCTGCACTCCCTCCTGCCCTGTCTTCCCTTTTCCTCTCCCACCCCATGTGTCTCCTGCCTCTTCGTGAACCCACGGTTGCCCCTCCTCTCTTCATCCCGCCGCTTCCTCAGCTGCCCCATGCTCTCCCCTCCTTTTCCATCCTGTCTGACCTTTCCCTCGGCAGGTCCCACCTGGCAGTTTTACACTTGGTCGTGTGTGCTCGAAGTGGGTTTTAAGTGTGTTGTTTCAGTGTGTTTTTAATACTGTGGCCAACTTTTAACCTGTGCATTCGCATTCAGTGTCTTCTCTGTGTTTCAAGAATCGCCAACTGTGTTTTTTAACTTTCTGGTGACTTTTTCTTTTGTCCCCCATGAACGTCTACATGTCCATGTCTTTTTACCTCCATTTTCTCCCCTTACTCTGTTTTATGTTCCCCTTTTTTATCTCCTTATGCATGTATCATTTTATTCTTGTTTTAGTTGTCATGTCTCTCGGCTGAAGAGCGGTGGATTGTGCCACTGACAGCCCTCCCCTGCCCATATGGGGCAGGGGAATGAAATCACAATAAAGAAAAAAAAGTGGAAAGGCACAGCAACGTTGGGCACGGCACGCGGAAGTGCGCGTATCAGCGAGACGTTGGAGAGACGACAGCGAGCACAGTGTGCCCGAGTACGGGCGGCAGTTAGCGCTTGATCGTTCTGGGGTCAGCAACAGCGGGCCGGCGCTGTGGCTTCTTGAAAACCTCGTGAAGCTATGCGTGTGCTCGCTTCCGTGAAGGAACACGCTGTTACTATGGGACTAAGCAACGTCTGGTGTCTTCTCCACATCGATCCAGCAGCTGGCATCAAGTTAAGTAATTCAAGTCCTACTAACGATTAGTGAAATATAATGATGATTGATCTTGAGGCAGCAAAGCGTTGCAAGGACTGTGATGTGATATTTCACGCCTCCTATTAAGTGTGTGCTTCGCTCCTTAATAGTATTGTTGTTACTTCAGCTGGCAAGTGTCTAAAACATTGATACGTGTGCGCAGCCTTACCGAACGATCTATATTCCGTCGCTAAAGACTGCCGTGTGGTACCTTACAGGGCCACATAAGGTGCTCCACGTGATGCTTGGGTTTTAGTGAGCCAGTTCCGTTTGCATCATTCGTGTACGTGGTTCTGCTTAAAGGAATGAAATCAGTTTTATTACTGTCAATTTTATCGAAGTAGTTTTCTGTATAAGTTTGAGTATTAAGGTGAAGTAAGGGTTGTTTGGTTCCCTTTTGTCGCTTCTGATTTACGTTTCAGAGATCGGAAGCCGTGTGCCACCGAAGTGCATAGCCTCCCTTTTAAATTACTAGCGGGCGTACGGGCGGTGGACTTCGTTTGAGCTCGCGTGTGCTGTTTGGTTCCGATTTCGATGTTCTGAACGGGGTGGAAGTACAAACGGAGTCCACATCTTAATTCGAAGACAAGTACTCAGTCGCCTCCACCGTTCGTGGCCAAGTCGCGGCCTCACAATCTCGGGCCTCAGGTATTGTACAAGCTGCAGTTTTGTAAAACTTGTGGTGGCTCTGCAAGGTTGCCCGGGTTAAATGTTTTAAATATTTGTCTTAAGAATTTTGAGGGATTTATAGAAGAATGTGTATTACTTCAAACAGTTTTCTATAATTGCCTTAGTGGCGTATGTCAGTTTTGATGCGGAAATAACTGGGTTATTATTGATCAAACTGTCTATAACCTTGTAAAGTTTTTGGTAATATCACGCCCGGGAGGGGCGTTTTTCAATCTATGTGGAAATAATAATTGATTTCCTTGTTATTTCATGTAAAGTTTATTTTAAATGATTTACTTGGCCCGAGTGGCGCTTTTTTAAATGTTTGCAAAGAGATTAATTCATTTGTGGTTTTGTATAACAAGCAGTTTGTAAAGTTTGCCTGAATGGCGTTTCTTAAAGAAATTATTATCTGCAGAATGAGATTTTCACTCTGCAGCGGAGTGTGCGCTGATATGTAACTTCCTGGCGGATTAAAACTATGTGCCGGACCGAGACTCGAAGTCGGGACCTTTGCCTTTGCAGGCAAGTGGTCTACTAACTTTTTTTTTTTTTTAATCTCATTTTGTTCGATTTTGTTCGTTGCATTTGCTAGGGGCGGACGTCGTAAGACATCCGTTTAAGTTGGTTATTGATGGATTAACTCATTTTTTTTATTACAGAGGGCTGCTAACCCTCTGACCGAACACGCTGAGCTACCGTGCCGGCTACCAGCTGAGCTACCCAAGCACAACTCACGCGCCGTCCTCACAGCTTTACTTCTGCCAGTACCTCGCCTCCTACCTTCCAAACTTTACAGAAGCTCTCCTGCGAAGGTCCCGAGTTCGAGTCTCGGTCCGGCACACAGTTTTAATCTGCCAGGAAGTTTCAAATTATTATCTGATTTATGACTGTAATTCTATTAATGATTTATCTATGATGCAAATAAATATGTTGAAATGAAATGGTCACTATATGGATCAAGTCCTTCGAGTACCTTTGTATTAAAGATTAAGGAAATTGCAGTTCAAAATAGAAATAACGTACCAGTGTGTACGCCGTAGTTCGTAAGTAATTTTAGTTTTTTTCATATAGTTCAATAACTGTCACCCTGCAGGTAACGTGAACAATATTAATTAAACGAAAAGAAAGAAAGAAATTTAAACCTGCCAGGAAATTTCGGAGTAATTTATTTCCGCAGGTATTTGTAGGGACTGGTATTAACGCAGGCCTAAAGCCGTCGGCACACGGACCGTGCATCCGAACGTTGAGCGTTGAGCGTGTCGAGTTTCTGACGTCATAGCGTGGAATAGCACGTTCGGGAGTCTTTCCGAACGTGCAGAGCAATATCTGGCATGTCAGATATTCTGAGCGTGCGTCTGAGCGTTAACCAATGAGATGGCACAACGCCATCTACGTCACACGCACGCCGTCACCCTTCAGTACAGAGTTGTGAGGCGCCATATTGGCATTCATTTCAAGCCTGTATGTATATTTACCTTTTCTGAGCACCAGCAAATTGAGAATCACTGGAAAATCCGTTGTTAGTTGTGTGATTTGTTCCAATAAAATAATGAGAAACATCATATCCTTACAAAAGAATTATTGTAACTTGCGTATTATGAGAAAAGGCTATTTGAAGACAGCAACACACTGAAGATCAACCCAAAACGTATTATCCTTGGTACAACTTGTTATAATTAAATTTCAATTAGTAACATAATAATGTACGATTAACGTTTATACCATGGGTAATACGATATGATTACACAGAAGGATTTTGTGGTAGGATTAGCGTAATGAGTAGCGTCTTTGAACAATAATGAATTTTAGTTGAGGCGGTGGTTCGCGTCATAACACTCCCAATTTTTTTTCGTAACATTCGCGTTTTTATTAGGTTCTGATACTCAATTATTAGTTTAATATAAGTAAATGCTATAATTTGATGTTATGTAAATATAAATTCACCTTTTTTGAGGGGTGATTTTGTTCGATTGGCTTAATCTACAGGACAGCTTTGTTCCTTTTTCTTTTACGCTTCGTAATTCACATGTCGCAAAGATTCTGCTACTGGGTAGTGATCAAGTAGGGCTGACCTTGGGGTTTTACTAAAATGTGGGAATGATGAAATAATGTTTATCTTATGCGGAGAAGTATTCCAAATTTGTACCGCACTATTTGTAATGGAACTTTTATAAGTCTGTGTCCTTATTGATTGGACATGGTAATTTCCCTTTCGTGGGCGATGGAGGAAATGTGCGCTTTAATAGAGCTAACGTGGGAATTTTACGCGCGTCCGTTGAGTAAACAGTGTGATATACGAACTAGAAACATCCCTCAACAGCCGCTGGAGCGCGTTGAGATCGCGTATACCACGTTGGGGCCCACGTACCGTATGCACAAGTCGTATCGCTCCAGAGCGTTCAGCAGCACGTTGAACTTGGCACGCTCGACGTTAACGTTCGACAGCACGGTCCGTGTGCCGACGGCTTAAGGTCGGGAAGTTAATTCTCCGGTTTCCGGCGCTTTGCTCCTCCGGGCTGCGTCACTGTCGGCAGTAGGTAGCGTCCGTCCGGCTATTGGGCGGTGCTCTGCCGCGGCCGTGTCGGCCCGGCCTATTGCCCACGTGATTGCCACCGGGCGCGCCTCCTCGCACCCACAACAAACACCTGTCGCCCCGCATCGCCGCCCACGTCCGCCAAGCCAAAAAAACAATTCCCTTCCCTTCTCCCCCCCCCCCCTTTCCACTTTCATCTCAATCTCCTCACTCCTCTCAGGGAAACTAAGCGTCTCCTCACTTCCTTCTTCGACGCTGCCACAATTGCTTTCGCAAAAGCTGGGGCGGGGTGGGAGGGGAAGCGGGAGCACTTGTCTCCTCCTGTAATCTGGGTATAACCTTTTGTCCGCTACAGATTTCTCTAATTACGCTAATACAGGGTGGTGCACGAAATATGTTACCAATTGTTTCTTTCACAATTTACTACGCACATTAGATATCCCGCTGGGCTCTCTACAGCAGTACCAGCAGAGCTTGGAAAAACAAATGAGTTACGAAATGACGTGTAATTCACGATACTGCCGCTAGGAGACTAGTAAGCAGCAATGGCTGACAATGGAAGACTGACGACACAGCAACGATCGGCAATTGTGTTACTTTTTCATGAAACGAAAAGCCTTGTTGTGACTCAGAGGCGTTTTCGACAACAGTTTAACACACGATGGGTCCCTTGCAAGCGGACCATCCACAGGTTGTACGATAAATTTGTACAGGAGGGAACAGTATTGGAAGCGAAGCGACCTCGGCCTAAGCCTGTTTGTTCGCCGGAGAATATTGAAGCGGTACGAGTTGCTGTACAGGGAAGTCCCTGGAAATCGTGTAGAAAGGCAGCAGTGCAACTGGGAATATCCAGACGCTCCGTTCAACGCATTCTTAAAAGTGACCCCCATATTGACCAATACAAGAGGACCTGTGCACAGAAGCTCACTGAAGAACACAAGCAGCAGAGACTACTGTTTGCTCAGTGGACGGAGGATAGGGAAGGAACTCTCAACAAAGATTGGATTTCAGACGAGGCACATTTTCATTTAGTCGGTGTGATTAACAAACAAAATGTGCGTTTATGGGCCACTGAAAACCCAAAGTGCTTGGTGAACGACAGCATTATGCTCCGAGGATTACAGTCTGGGCAGCAATTTCCAGTCACGGACTTATTGGACCCTTTTTCTTTGAAGAAACTGTGAACAACGAGCATTATTTGAGCATGCTTTGCAATAGCTTCATTCCACAGCTTCTTGCTACTGCCTTGCCCTTCAACATGCAGTGGTTCATGCAAGACGGAGCAATGCCACATACTGCAAACACTGTGTTGGAGTTTTTACACGAGCATTTCGACATGCGGATCATTTCATTCAGGTTTCCAGGTCGCTTCAATGACGGACAAAATTGGCTCCGCCGATAGTCCAGACCTCAATCCATGTGACTTTTTTCATTGGGGGTACCTAAAGGAAAAAATTTTCCCGAAACATCCACGTGATTTAATGGAGCTCAGAAGACTTCCTCTTCACGCTTGCAGTGAAATTACGGAAGACATGTGCCGTAGGGTAATCACTAACTTCAGTGTTCGTTTGAAGGAAGTTAGGAAACGAAATGGGGGACATATTGAGCATGTGCTGAGTTAGAACAAATCTCCGTGGACGGCTCTTCATTGTAGTAGATCTTCCTTTCAGATTGTATTGACAGTAAAGTTTATATTCAAAAACAAAATGGTAACACATTTCGTGCGCCACCCTGTACGTAGAGGGCGTTTCAATAATTCACAAGAGAAAAGTACAGCTCAGAAGTAGCTAAACAGCTCCAATAAACATGGGTCCACAAATCAACCGTTGCCGAGGTACCGCATTAATTGAAGTTTGGAGTCAAACGTAAAGCCCCCTGGATACCACGGTATTTACGTTGGTATCCTGACGTTTGTGATCGATTATCTGTTTCGTTATGCATGCTCAACTACTTCCCTTTCCCCCTCCGTGCACTGTGACGTACCGGCCACACAGTCAGTTACGAACCATGGACAGAGGTTACACCAATGAACAGTACGCTGACTTCATGTACGGCAAAGCGAATGGCATTGCCCTTGATGCTGCACGATTGCAGGCAGCCAAACAAGCGGTCATTAAGCCGGTTACATCATCGCCTTAGAGAATCCGAGAGTTTCGCACACCATGCACGAGAAAGATGACCCAGATCAATAACACGATGTTGAGGAAAGGATGTTACACTTTTACATGAACGTCCGAGTACTTCAACAAGGAGGATGCCACCCAAGAGCGTCTCCTGAGTCGTGTTGCGGATTTTACATCGGCAAGTACTCTATCCACATTACCTCCATCAAGTGTAAGCCCTCAACAATGCAGACTTCCCTCTTAGTCAGAATTTATGCCAATGGGTGCAACAACAGTGCACCCTGAATGCCCTGTTTGTAAGCAGTATTCAGTTCGCGGATGACGCTGGATTTACCTGTGACGGTATTATTAGCTACCATGACTGTCACATTTGGGCCAATGTTAGTCCTAATGCAACATACATGTCTCTACATGAGCAGCGTTATTCGTTGAACGTGTGGGCAGGACTACTCGGAGACCACACTTCGTACCACAGAGACTAACCGGACGACAGTACATGCGGTTTCTGCAGGCTGTACTTCCAGATGTACATGATGATGTCACACTGAACCAACGCCTAAACATGTGGTTCACGCATGACGGTGCTCCAGCACATTTTCATTTACGAGTGCTCCGGCTTCTAGCTCTGACGTATGGTCAGATAGAGGAGGGCCTGTTCAAAATGGTTCAAATGGCTCTAAGCATTATGGGACTTAACATCTGAGGTCATCAGTCCGCTAGACTAAGAACTACCTGAACCTAACTAACCTAAGGACATCACAGACATCCATGCCTGAGGCAGGATTCGAACCTGCGACCGTAGCAGCAACGCGGTTCCGGACTGAAGCGCCTAGAACCGCTCGGCCACAGAGGCCGGCGGAGGGCCTGTGCCATGGCCTCCAAGGTCTCAGGATTTAGATCCCATGGATTTCTGTGTGTGGGGTCATGTCAAAAGCCTGGTCTACGCTACCGAGGTCAACTCCCTTGACGAATTACGCTTGAAAATTTAAGCAGCCTTGCAGATTATACAGAATTCCCCAGCAATCCCTGAAAGGATTCGCACCTGATTTCAGATCCTAGTTCAGTGTTGCATTCAGACGCATGGACAACATTTCGAACATCTACATTGACGTATAGAGATGCGATGCGGTTCCTAGACACTGATGAACCGCAACACACACACTTACGCACACACACACACTTACGCACACACACACACACACACACACACACACACACACACACACAGAAATGCGCGCGTGCGTGCAAACCTATCTCACACACACATGACCACAGTCTCTGGCAGTCTGGCTCCAGCTGCCAGAGACTGGTCATGTGTGTCAGTTGCGTTTGTTTGAAGTTTGTTTGTGTGCCTATTTTCGACAAAGGCGTCGTTCGCCGGAAGCTCGTTTTCCGACAGTCTTTTTGTTGCGCGTATCTGCGACTCAGCATTTCCGCTATGTGGTGAATGGAAACGCTTAATAATTATATAGTTAAAATGAAAACAATTTGTATACGAAATGCAGTTCATATGTCGTAATACAGTGCTTAAAATCACTATTGTTACCAGATGTAACGCTCATGTGTCCATCTTTCTCTCAGAGCTCCTACAGATAAGCGATGCTGATAAGTAATGTAAAAGTGAAAGACAATCAGGCGACTTCACAGTTAGTTTCAGTTGTTCTCATAGTGTAGGTGGAAGCGCACGAGACTGCTCATCGTTTGGCTCTAGTTCGATCCTTACTACCGTCCTATATTCACTTCTTGTATCGCTCTTCTTCGGTTTTAGGAAAGCAAACGGAGAACATCTCCGATGACGCCGTCTCTGGCGGGACACTTGAACTGAGCGTGCAACGACCTGATCGGCTAACATCAACGCTATTGGACTCAGAAACGGCACAACGCATCGAATGCTTTTCATAACATTTGTTTATCAGCGCAGTCTACCCTGCAACCCCCTTACAAGTTTTTCAGAGAGTTTGTGATTACTCTGTATAAAGAGGTATCTACTGAAGAACTGTGCCCGCCTCTTGGAAGAAGTCTTGCTGTCACCCTACTTTCCACTAATTTGTGTTACTGTCGACAAACACACAGAGAGAAAAATGAGGGTGATTTATGAAAAAATGATGGAACTTTTTACGGTACACCTGTAACACATCGGGATGATGACCTACATTGAAAAATGTATATGGCCATGTAATCAAATGCTGATCGAATGTTACATTACACTGAGTTACCTTAATTGTGTCTGTTTAGAATTACGAGTATTTATTCCACTTGTATGATTCTGAGATGTAAGAAATGAAATTAAATTCTCTGTACAACTCAGAATCAATGAATCTTCGCTCAAATGCTCACTTTGTATCTTTACACAAGCATGAAACAAGCAGGATCAACAAAATTACATGAAGATCATTCTACAACATTAAACGTAATTCCCACAAGTGCATAGTACTAATATTTTCCAATAAAACACTGAAGCGCCACGGAAACTGGTATAGAAATTCATATTCAGAGATATGTAAACAGGCAGAATACGCCGCTGCAGTCGGCAACGCCTATATAAGACAACAAGTGTCTGGCGCAGTTGTTAGTTCGGTTACTGTTGCTACGCCGGCCGAAGTGGCCGTGCGGTTAAAGGCGCTGCAGTCTGGAACCGCAGGACCGCTACGGCCGCAGGTTCGAATCCTGCCTCGGGCATGGATGTTTGTGATGTCCTTAGGTTAGTTAGGTTTAACTAGTTCTAAGTTCTAGGGGACTAATGACCTCAGCAGTTGAGTCCCATAGTGCTCAGAGCCAATTGAACCATTTTTACTGTTGCTACAATAGAAGGTTATCGAGATTTAAGTCAGTTTGAACCTGGCGCTATAGTCGGCGCACGAGCGATTTGACACAGCATCACCGGCGAAGCGATGAAGTGGGGATTTCCTTGTACGACCATTTCACGAATGCACCATGAATATAAGGAAAGCGGTAAGACATACTTCCTACATCGCTGCGGCTGGGAATAGATCCTGCAAGAACGGGACCAGCGACGATTCAAGAGAATCGTTCGACGTGATAGAAATGCAACCCTTCAACAAATTACTGCAGATTTCAATGCTGGCCCATGAACAAGTGTCAGCGTACGAACCATTTAATGAAACATCATCGATATGGGCTTTCCGAGCCGAAAGCCCACTCGTGTACCCTTGATGATTGCACGTCAGAAAGCTTTAGACCTCTTATGGGCCCGTCAGCACTTACATTCGACTGTTGATGACTGGAAACATGTTGCCTGGTCGGACGAGTCTTGTTTCAAACTGTATGGAGCGGACAGTGCGACAATGCGACATCGCACATGTCCAGAGTGGCTCCAGGAACACTCTTCTGAGTTTAAACACTTTCGTTTGCTACCAAACTCCCCAGACATAAACTTTATTGATCATATCTCGGATGCCCTGCTACGTGCTCTTCAGGAGAAATCTCCACCCCCTCGTACTCTTAGGGATTTATGGACAGCCCTGCAGGATTCATGGTGTCAGTTCCCTACAGACCTACTTTAGACATGAGTCTAGTCCATGCCACGTCATGTTGCGGCAGATGACCAGTTTCTTTGGCTCTTCAGTGTAGATATGCATACACGTTGAAATGGATTCAGTCACTGAGAAACACTGTAACTTCCTACTCATGCAGTTCACATGTTATTGTAAGAAAACAAGCCCAAAACAAGAGTTCCTCCTACCAGATCTGAGTACAGCGCCTGCCGCTGTTCTCGATCAATCAGAACGAAGCATATTTATGACAAATTTGCACTTCAGCTGTATTATGGCGGTTTGCAGGTCTGATCACTTCCCAATTTAAATTATTTTACGAGAGAAATCATAAACTGCGGAACATGGGAAATGTACAGAGCAAATAGGAGTAGAGAGATTACTATCTTAAAAATTATCAGCAAAATTATACTCGTTGATGTGGAGCAAACACTACTTTTGTAAGTTAGCACTGTTCTTGCAGTTCGCGACAATACTCTCGATCTGTGAAAGTACTGCAAGTGGAGCAACATCTTTTTAAAGTGAAAACGACACATAACTTTTGGCACAGAGAATCTGCTCCTATTTATCAGTCTGTTTCAGAAATCTCTGCTTCGTCTGTACGTTAGCCCGTTACAGGATACCGAGCTAGTGTTGCGAGAGTTCTGGGTTTTGACAATTTGATATTGGCCGCACTGACGTATTTACGGAGTTTATTCGTCTGTGAAATGTTCTACTTCTTGGCACCTGCGAAACAGAAGACAATAGAAGTGCCTGAAGTGCGGTGCTACAGAGGGATGTTGAAAGTCAGGTAGAGTGACAAGATAAGGAAGGTGGAGGTTCCCTGAGGGGATCGACAATGAAAGCAAACACTGAAAAAAGAGACAAGATGACGGGACATGTGTTGAGGCATCAGGGAAAAACTATGATACCAGAGGGAACTCTATAGGGTATAAACTGTAGAGTAAGACATCAACTGAAATAGCGCGAACAAATAATTAAGGACGTATGGTGCAAGTTCTACTCTGAGATAAAGAAGTTGTATCAAGAAACCCTCCCTCTCGCTCAATAAAAACAAGGAAATAAATAAAATAACATCCTATACGGTGGTGACCGATCGATATTTATGTCCCTGGTAAATTTGGTCTTATGGGAGAATTAGGAGAAAAAGAATCAGAATTTCTAAATTTTCTGAGTCATTTTGCTTCTAATACAAACTTTGCTGTGAGGAAACTAAGGTAAAATGAAGTGGGTGTAAAGATATTTAGCAATACAGACAGAATTATAGAGCTCTAAGTCCTCAGAAAGGCAACTCAGACGGAACATACTTTCATATAAATCATAGTTATCATCTGAACCAGAAAAGAGTTGTCACTATCCGTCCTTTTGTATCTGCACAGTGAGTGTACTAATGTGTGCAAACTTAGCTTACCACTTACCGCACAAATGGACAAAAGATCTGATCTGTCTTCTCAAGCCCAGGATGTTAAACAGACATTATAAATAAATATAAACTTGGCCCTGTAAGGCAGCTAATATCAGGTACAGATGACAACAAATATCATTAGAAATGCTGCTGTCACATAACTAGAATGCGTGAATTAATAAAAGTGAAAGTTTGGGATCTATTCTAGAAAGACAAAACAGCTATTCCCTTTCTTATTTTACATATAATTTATCAGCTGTGCTTTCAGGGGTCAAGTGATACACAACAATCATGTTCAGTTACTTTTGACACTCAATAACAAAATATTTAACTCTTGGACATATTGAATTGACGATTATTAAAATCGTTATCTCTATATACAAAAATTTTTTATCATGGAATAGAATGATTAAAAATCTTCATTAGCTCATTTACATCTACGTTGTCATGGCTGGTTAATGCAATGATTTGGTGGAGCATAAATTTACTTTTTGAACCAATGTAAAAACTCTCATGTACTCAATGTGAGGGTAGGTTAGTATCCAAGCAAGTGAGATTCAATGGTAAATGCGTATGCAAGTTGGAGTGAGCAAAATCTAGACTCAACATTTACTATGACCTAATGTGCGATGGTACTTAACCAAGTGGCATCTGCAATGGCGTTGTCTCCAAGCCGGATATGAAACTATAATTCCCTACTATAACAGTGACTGAATTCAATCAGTCTCAACTTTCCTGCATTCCGCAGAATGCTAATATTTCCCTGGCCCTGTTAATGCCATGAAACCACTTACCGACGTTCCCAGCAATATTTACATTAAAAGGAATAATGTATTGTTCTGTGGTTTTATGATGGCATTAACCACCAGCTCAGTTCGTCTCCAAAATGTGTTTCACTTTAACTTGTTTATTAATGCCCCTGTCCATATATTGGCAGATATTGTTTTGTTAGTTTTCGGTACATGAGATTATCTGCAATTGCCTTTCGTTGATATAGTTATTATTTTTTGAGGATCTCGTACTGTATCGTACTGTCGTCATGGATCAAGCTTATGTAAGGTCCGTAAAATCTGGACGCCTTGCAAAGTGGCCAAAACTTTGTTTTACCAAGCTAAAGGAATCTGTGGACCACAGTACTTGGAGGACGAGCTCGATCATTTAAAAATAACTTTCAGAAGCAACGACCACCATGACAAATAGATAAATAGGGCAACACATCCTGAAATATCTGAAGTTTGTAAGAAAAAAAAAAGAATGAAAATAACAGCAAAATTTTCCTCACAGCACTAATCAGAAACCGAATACTATTGTGTTTTCCTTGCTGTTTACACACGTTTCATCTGTAATGGCTGTTCACATACCTCACGTTCAAAAAGATATTTTCTGGTTAATGTGACCACACACCTTTACTTTATTAGATACAATGTTTTATCTTCATACTGTCTAGCTAGGATCCTTATTTTTTAAACTACTGCAGTTTCATCACCTTACATAAAGATGAAGTAGGTCTGTTTCGGACGCTAACATTAGTTCACACTCACAAACATCAAAGCCCTTATGTTTGTGTCACCTACATATTGTACACATTTTTTATCTCTCCGTACAACTTCGTCATCCTACGCCTCGTTGTACTGTGGACGTTTGGTGATATCTTCACTACTAGCAGTGCTTTCCAAAAAAGTGAAATCTTTGTTCACAAAGTAAATGCATTTACCCTCTGTTGTCTGTTTCACAGACTAAGATTAACGTGATACTATATACATGTATAATAAATCCCAGAATCGAAACAACTGGTGCCGCCAATTCTTGGTGACGCTACTTTCTCATTTCGTGTAAAACTTCTAAAAATCTTTACCAGGATACGAACACGTAATCAATTTTTTACTGGAATCGAGTGAGGTACCCATTACTCCACAGAACGCCTGCAAATGCTGTATCTCTGCTAAGTGTCTTCTATACAGGAAATCAGCACTACCTTTTGCCAAGAATAATGTTGTTGTGCTTTCGGTCGTAGTTCGTGACTGACAGTCGACAATCTAGTTGTAATATACCGATTCATTGGCAAAGGTTCTGCAGTTCCTTAGTTTTCAGCGAGTTTAATCATGTTCCAGAGGGCAGGGAAAAGAGAGTGCGTAGTTGCACATGTCACTGCTTCAAATAGATTGAGCATAAGACATTAATTTTTGCAAGGCTTCCACTATCAGCTTTCACGTAATTCCGTTCTATTGTTACTTAAAAAGTGTAATTGCTTTTTCCACCTGTTTGCAGTAAAAGTACACAAAACCTGCTAACTTCACGTAACGATCCTATAACACAAGTATAGCTTCGACTTACTCCTTGCCCGCGACCTCACCAGACCATTAGCTGATAACAGAGCGTATTCGATCACGTGACCAGATATTGATATTTAATTATGTTATGTTTTAATTATATAAAATTAACATATATTTTGTGAGAATATTGACCGTAAATGCCATTTAAATGTTATAATCCGAACCACATTTTTAACATAAAAAATAGCCTATTATAATGAATTAATAGGAACTAAAAAGCACTGAAACAAATCTAACAGGAAAGAAGGATTTCAGTTAGGCAAGTTAAGGGGCTTTGAGTAAATTAAAGCAAACAACGACAACCCTTCCACACTACGAAATATACAACAGACATCAGCGTGACTCAGCAATCTTAGAGTGCGGTGTGACGACGTCATGACACGACCGTTACGTTCGGCATGAACATCTGTCTATAGCTTCTGATAGTGTCTGTAGCATTAGGAGACGAAAAGTTAAGCTGAAGCCCAAGGCATATCAATACATGCCTTGGACTCTGGCCTAATGTCCATGACAGAAAATTCGACAGTGACATATTTCGGTACTGCGAAATCAAAGTAGTACATTTAATTAACGAAGGCATTTTCTGGGAGACAACCATTTCTATAAGTTTCCTCGGTTATTATATACAGGATGGTCCATTGATAGTAACCGGGCCAAACATCTCACGAAATATACATCAAACGAAAAAACTACAAACAACGCAATTCTTCTAGCTTGAAGGGCAAACCAGATGGCGCTATGCTTGGCCCGCTAGATGGCGGTGCCATAGGTTAAACGGATATCAACTGCGTTTTTTTAAAATAGGAACCCCCATTTTTATTACATATTCGTTTATTACGTAAAGAAATATGAATGTTTTAGTTGTACCACTTTTTCGCTTTGTGATGTAATTACGTGGTATCACGTAACATTCCGCCAGTGCGGACGGTATTTGCTTCGTGATACATTACCCGTGTTAACATGGACCGTTTACCAACTGCGGAAAGGGTCGATATCGTGTTGATGTATGGCTGTTGTGATCAAAATGCCCAACGGGCGTGTGCTATGTATGCTGCTCGATATCCTGGACGACATCATCCAAGTGTCCGGACCGTTCGCAGAATAGTTAGGTTATTTAAGGGAACAGGAAGTGTTCAGTCACATGTGAAACGTCAACCATGACCTGCAACAAATGATGATGCCCAGGTAGGTGTTTTTAATGTTGTCGCGACTAATCCGCACATCAGTAGCAGACAAATTGCGTGAGAATCCGGAATCTCAAAAACTTCGGTGTTGAGAAGGCTACATCAACATCGATTGCACCAGTACCATATTTCTACGCACCAGGAATTGCATGGCGACGACTCTGAACGTCGTGAACATTTCTGCCACTTGGCGCAAGAGAAATTACGGGACGATGACAGATTTTTGCACGCGTTCTATTTAGCGACGAAGCGTCATTCACCAACAGCGGTAACGTAAACCGGCATAATATGCACTATTGTGCAACGGAAAATCCACGATGGCTGCGACAAGTGGAACATCAGCGACCTCGGCGGGTTAATGTATGGTGCGGCATATCGGGAGGAAGGACAATTGGCCCCCATTTTATCGATGGCAATGTAAATGGTACAATGTATGCTGATTTCCTACGTAATGTTCTACCGATGTTACTACAAGATGTTTCACAGCATGACACAATGGCGATGTACTTCCAATATGATGGATGTCCCGCACATAGCTCGTGTGCGGTTGTAGCGGTATTGAATAGCATATTTAAGACAGGTGGATTGGTCGTCGAAGCACCATACCATGGCCCGCACGTTCACCGGATCTGATGTCCCCGGATTTCTTTCTGTGGGGAAAGTTGAAGGATATTTGTTATCGCGATCCACCGACAACGCCTGACAACATGCGTCAGCGCATTGTCAATGCATGTGCGAACATCGCGCAAGGCGAACTACTCGCTGTTGACAGGAATGTCGTTACACGTCTTGCCGAATGCAGTGAGGTTGACATTCATCATTTTCAGCATTTATTGCATTAATGTGGTTCAAATGGCTCTGAGCATTATGGGACTTAACATCTACGGTCATCAGTCCCTTAGAACTTAGAACTACTTAAACCTAACTAACCTAAGGACATCACACAACACCCAGTCATCACGAGGCAGAGAAAATCCCTGACCCCGCCGGGAATCGAACCCGGGAACCCGGGCGCGGGAAGCGAGATCGCTACCGCACGACATTAATGTGGTATTTACAGGTAAAGACGCTGTAACAGCATGCGTTCTCAGAGATGATAAGTTCACAAAGGTACATGTATCACAGTGGAACAACCGAAATAAAATGAAATGAAATGTTTAAAAGTACCTACGTTCTGTATTTTAATTTAAAAAACCTACCCGTTACCAACTGTTGGTCTAAAATTGTGAGCAGTATGTTTGTGACTATTACAGCGCCATCTATCACAAAGCGAAAAAAGTGGTCCAACTAAAACATTCATATTTCTTTACATACTACACGAATATGTAATAAAAAATGGGGGTTCCTACCCATAAAAAAAATGCAGTTGATATCTGGTTGACCTATGGCAACGCCATCTAGCGGGCCAACCACAGTGCCATCTGGTTTCCCCCTTCAAGGTAGATGAGTTTCGTTCTTTGTAATTTTTTCGTTTGATGCTTATTTCGTTAGGTATTTGGCCCGGTCACTATCAATGGACCACCCAGTATGTAAGATAATAGTTTCGCACCTACAGCGACGGCACTGCCCTGCTTAGTTCCAACGTAAGTTCGGACGCGGCGTACGTCAGCCATCTACCGCTGTAGCACGTCAGTTGTTTCTGATCCACCTGGTAATAAACGAGGATTCGCTACATACAGCACTGCCATGTACGTCTGTTTAAATAATACTGTTGTGCTGTGCTGAAAGTAACTTATTGCCATGCGATGTCCAATATGTTAAATAAAGTAGCAGGGACAAAGCGCTAGTTCTGCTGAAGAAAACATCACAAACCGTCTGGTCCTTGAAATATACGATGGGCGTTCAATAAGAAACGACACACATTTTTGTTCTTAAATTAGGTCGGTTTTACTTAGGATTCCGATACGCCATATTATTCCCTATTCTTTTGACTATAAAACCCTGTTTTTCAAAGTAATCTCCGATCAATACAGCGTTCTTACACCACTTTACTGGGAGGGCCCGCATGGTACCAGTCTTCTCGTCTACGCCGGAGCAAGCGTCGTGCTGCGACAACAACTTCCCCATCATCCACATACTCCTTCGCATGGAGTGCATCTTTCATTTGGCCAAACAGACGGAAGTCGGAAGGTGCGAGATTATCAAAAATGTTCAAATGTGTGTGAAACCCTATGGGACCAAACTGCTGAAGTCATCGGTCCCTAGACATACACACTATTTAAACTAACTCATACTAAGAACAACACACACACACACACACACCCATGTCCGAGGGAGGACTGTAACCTTCGGCAGGAGTGACCGCGCAACCGTGTCATAGCACCTCAAACCGCGCGGTCACTTCGCGCGGCGTGCGAGATGCGGGCGGCACAGTGGATGAGGAAGGACAGCGCAATAGAGTTTTGTTAAGTCCTCTCGTGTGCACAGACTTGTATGAGTCCTGTCATGGAAAAGGATTAGTTCCATTCCATTTTTGTACCGATAAACACGCTGAAATCGTTTCTGTAATTTCCTGATGGTAGGGCAATATACTTCAGAGTTGATCGTTTCACAATGAGGGAAGACATAAAACAGAATAACCCCTTCAGAGTACCAGTTTACCGACTGAGGGTGTGGCTTTGAAGTTTTTCTTCGGAGGGGAGGTGGAGTGCCGCCACTCCATGGATTGGCGTTTTGTGTCGGTTCGATGTGACGAACTCATGTCTCATCGTCTGTGACAGGTCTTCGATGTTAATTGTCACGATAAGTCTCGTAACGAGCAAGAAATTGTGCACAGATCTTCATTCTTTGCTCTTTATGGTCTTCCGTTAGGCACGAGGAACCGAGCGGGCGCTCACACTTGAGTGTGGCGGAAGAGTGTGAGAGTATTACCAAAAGAGACGTCCAGTTGAGCAGCGAGGTGTTTGGTTGTCATTCATCCATCACCTCAGATTAGAGGGACCCAAGCTTGCAACATTGTAGGAGTCACAGTTGTGTGCGGCAGGCCGGTACGCCGGAGATTTGACAGATGTGCACGACCTTGTTTCGATGATGACAGAAGCCTCGCCCAACCGCTCACCGTGCTTTTGTTCACTGCCAGGTCTCCGCACACATTCTGCAAGCGCCTATGAATTTCTGCGATGCTATGGTTTAAAATCCATGGAGAAGAAATTAAAACTTTGAGGTTCGCCGATGACATTGTAATTCTGTCAGAGACAGCAAAGGACTTGGAAGAGCAGTTGAACGGAATGGACAGTGTCTTGAAAGGAGGATATAAGATGAACATCGACAAAAGCTAAACGAGGATAATGGAATGTAGTCGAATTAAGTCGTGTGATGCTGAGGGAATTAGATTAGGAAATGAGATACTTAAAGTAGTAAGGGAGTTTTGCTATTTGGAGAGATAAATAACTGATGATGGTCGAAGTGGACAGGATATAAAATGTAGACTGGCAATGGCAAGGAAAGCGTTTCTGAAGAAGAGAAATTTGTTAACATCGAGTATAGATTTAAGTGTCACGAAGTCGTTTCTGAAACTATTTGTAAGGAGTGTGGCCATGTATGGAAGTGAAACATGGACGATAAATAGTTTAGACAAGAAGAGAATAGAAGCTTTCGAAATTTGGTGCAACAGAAGAATGCTGAAGATTAGATGGGTAGATCACATAACTAATGAGGAGGTATTGACTAGAATTGGGGAGAAGAGGAGTTTGTGGCACAACTTGACTAGAAGAAGGGATCGGTTGGTAGGGCATGTTCTGAGGCATCAAGGGATCACCAATTTAGAATTGGAGGGCTGCGTGGAGGGTAAAAATCGTAGAGGGAGACCAAGACACGAATACATTAAGCAGATTCAGAAGGATGTAGGTTACAGTAGGTACTGGGAGATGAAGAAGCTTGCACAGGATAGAGTAGCATGGAGAGCTGCATCAAACCAGTCTCAGGACTGAAGACCACAGCAACAAACAATGGTTTTCTTCCAAAATGAACTCAATAACAGCTCTCTGCTTGGAACACACCTGCGTTACAAAAGCCATTTTGAAGGGTAGGGACTGCGTCACAACCTATCTGAACTTCAAAAAACTATGGGAGTTGAAGCGGGAATATTGCACGACGACGCACAGCAAATTCCGCAGCTGTTTCATGCTGAATTTGTCGAGAAAAAGAAAATGTGTTGCATTACTTTGTGAATGCTCCTCGTACATGTTTGGAAATAGTTCTCTTTAATAGTAATTCAGTATTTCCTGAGAAGAAATTCCCAGACAGGTTCAAGTCGAAACTATACAGCTCTGCAGTGCGCCCAGTTGCCTTCTGCTGTGGAGAATGTTGTTGCACAACACAAGAAGCAGAGCAACGACTTGCTGTAATGGAGACAAAATACTTCGGTGGACGTCGTGCCAGACGTTTCATGATCATAGGACCAATGACGAAATTCGCAGGCGGTACGAAGTGGCGCATATCTTTAAAGGCACTTTTGCACGCTGAGCTGTTATTTAGGAAAAAGTCGTAGTTATAAGTTGAAAAATAAAGATACATTAAAAAAACCACAGATGAAATCCACGGCTATGCAAGCATTGCCTGCAGCCGCTGGAAAACAGAGGAAGAGTTACGATCGTCCGATGACTAAAGTATAGGTTACTTTTTGTTTGATAGGTCCTGTACAGATCGGACGTGTGTGGCACACTGCCATTAACATTGTATTATTTCAATATTTTATTCACGAGTTGCAATCACCGGCACTCGTAGTCACATGATTTAAGTGTATTTTTAAACTATGTTTCTATTTCAGAATATAATTATTACTAATCCATGTATATTTTATTTTGTATCACTAGTTATTTGTAAGATTTCGAGTGTCTTGGCTTGGCAAAGGAAGGATCCGTAAATTGAAAAGATAGTCGTCCAGCACGAACCATCGACGTCTTCGGGTGCTGATCTGAAATACGAAGTCCGATATAAAAGATAAAAGGTGAATCTGCAAGAACGTGGTCATAATTAACATAACGGACAAAGATGCCTTGCCCAAGCACATAAAAAAGCAAAGTTTGTAAGATACAAAACATAATTAATATTACTTAATATTACGTACTGTTATCTTTCTTCTGTGTGTGTAAAGTTCAGATACGAAAAAGACCATTTATATTTGTACAGGGTGTTTCAAAAATGACCGGTATATTTGAAACGGCAATACAAACTAAACGAGCAGCGATAGAAATACACCGTTTGTTGCAATATGCTTGGGACAACAGTACATTTTCAGGCCGACAAACTTTCGAAATAACAGTAGTTACAATTGTCAACAACAGATGGCGCTGCGGTCTGGGAAACTCTATAGTACGATATTTTCCACATATCCACCATGCGTAGCAATAATATGGCGTAGTCTCTGAATGAAATTACCCGAAACCTTTGACAACGTGTCTGGCGGAATGGCTTCACATGCAGATGAGATGTACTGCTTCAGCTGTTCAATTGTTTCTGAATTCTGGCGGTACACCTGGTCTTTCAAGTGTCCCCACAGAAAGAAGTCACAGGGGTTCATGTCTGGCGAATAGGGAGGCCAATCCACGCCGCCTCCTGTATGTTTCGGATAGCCCAAACCAATCACACGATCATCGAAATATTCATTCAGGAAATTAAAGAAGTCGGCCGTGCGATGTGGCCGGGCACCATCTTGCATAAACCACGAGGTGTTCGCAGTGTCGTCTAAGGCAGTTTGTACCGCCACAAATTCACGAAGAATGTCCAGATAGTGTGATGCAGTAATCGTTTCGGATCTGAAAAATGGGCCAATGATTCCTTTGGAAGAAATGGCGGCCCAGACCAGTACTTTTTGAGGATGCAGGGACGATGGGACTGCAACATGGGGCTTTTCGGTTCCCCATATGCGCCAGTTCTGTTTATTGACGAAGCCGTCCAGGTAAAAATAAGCTTCGTCAGTAAACCAAATGCTGCCCACATGCATATCGCCGTCATCAATCCTGTGCACTATATCGTTAGCGAATGTCTCTCGTGCAGCAATGGTAGCGGCGCTGAGGGGTTGCCGCGTTTGAATTTTGTATGGATAGAGGTGTAAACTCCGGCGCATGAGACGATACGTGGACGTTGGCGTCATTTGAACCGCAGCTGCAACACGGCGAACGGAAACTCGAGGCCGCTGTTGGATCACCTGCTGCACTAGCTGCGCGTTGCCGTCCGTGGTTGCCGTACGCGGTCGCCCTACCTTTCCAGCACGTTCATCCGTCACGTTCCCAGTCCGTTGAAATTTTGCAAACAGATCCTTTATTGTATCGCTTTTCGGTCCTTTGGTTACATTAAACCTCCGTTGCAAACTTCGTCTTGTTGCAACAACACTGTGTTCTAGGCGGTGGAATTCAAACACCAGAAAAATCCTCTGTTCTAAGGAATAAACCATGTTGTCCACAGCACACTTGCACGTTGTGAACAGCATACGCTTACAGCAGAAAGACGACGTACAGAATGGCGCACCCACAGACTGCGTTGTCGTCTATATCTTTCACATCACTTGCAGTTAAAATTGTAACTACTGTAATTTAGAAAGTTTGTCCGCCTGAAAATGTACTGTTGTCCCAAGCATATTGCAACAAACGGTGTATTTCTATCGCTGCTCGTTTAGTTTTTATTGCCGTTTCAAATATACCGGTCATTTTTGAAACACCCTGTATGTCGTTCACAGCATGAGGGGGAAGCTGTCTACGGTGTATGGATACGTACTCCGAGCAGATAGAAATTCAATGGCAAATTGCGGATTTTCGTTGAATGTCCGTGGTGAAGGATGTACTGGAAGACCGGGAAAATGTTGGCTGTATGCCCTCCATGCAGACTTCCACCCTGACCAAACACAATAGCGCGTCGAGTGGAGACAGAGAGCCAAAAGGGAGTACTACATCGGTACACAAACACCGTGGAAGAAGAAAACGGCACTGCAGAGGTTTGTGAGTGAGGTCCGACTCACTGATAGATGGCGGGGGTACCACGCGCAGGCTTGAAGAGAGCAGACACGGACCGACTCGAGTCAGTCTGTCTTCGGACGTGTAAGTGAGACCGATGTGGAATTGCTGGCCGATTACTCAGTAATGGTCAAGAGATAATTGGGCAACTCCATGTGTGATGAAATCTGTTATTTCTTCTGCCAGTGAACTCGCGTCGACCTGTTGCGGTGTGGTCTTCGTAGTGTTCCAAGCGTGTTCGTCTACTGGCTTAGGGTTTGTGTCTAAGCTCATAGCGCGGTGCAGAAGTAAGCATTCTGCTTTGTCATCGTGCTGTTCTGTTGCAGTGTCAGCTTCAACATGGATGCAACACAGGGGGAGGCTAGTCCTCTGTTTTCACTTCAGCATGGCTTCATGATGAGTGGAGAACCAGTTTGCTGGATTTCAAAAACATTCGTTATGTTGCACAGTATTCTTTACTAACGTAAGAACAAGTCAACAAAGATTATTGTGCAACAAATGACTGTTTTTTTAATAGAACCAATATGAGATTGCTGTACCACCACTCCAAGATCGAATGAAATAATATTCAATTTGCTCGAGTCAGCTAAGTTATATTTCGTGGTTCGATTATTTACGGTGAGGCTGTGCCATCGCAAACTCACAGAACTGAAAGTGTGATGTTTACCCGTTCCAGAAACATTTCCATGATGTCTCTTTTGGCGGCTTTTTTTAAAATATAAAGAAACTGTGTTAAGTTCAGTGTGATTAATATTGTTTAAGCATTTTTCTCCTTTAATAACTGTTTTATTAAATGTTTTTCTATAGTATCGACTTGGTGGAACAGATGCTCACTACGTAGATCAAGTTCAAAAATATTGTGATAGTGCTTAAGGGTTTCCTATTGCACAGTCGATACCGTAAAGGTTTAATCGATGTTGCTGCTATCTTCCTTGATTAATTTTGGTTAAATTCTCTTATAATGAAATAATAAGCAACCAGTTGCATATAAGAAATTTAATTTCGTGATCCGTTTTATGGGACTTAGTGCCCTTATTTAGAAGGCTGTGCAAAAATTACACCACAAACAATTATAAGTCAGATAAGAATGCTAAAATTAGAGGCAAAAAGTATAAAAAACATTTTTGTAAAATTAAAGATAAAAATCGTACATACTTCTGCTGTCAAATTATTTGGGAGTGTCAATAATGAAGTATATACAGCACAATGCCATGGTCCTAAAATATATATGCAGGAGCAATAAGTAATACAATACAGAGTCCATTTATCCAATAAGAGCTCTTAGATACCTACATGTATTCATTGTCTCTACGTAAAACTAGCACAAAGAAGCAAAACAAAAATTATTTTAAATTATTTTAAGGTTCCTTTTAAGGGGTTTATCCCTTTATTTGCTTGAAAGAGAATTCTGTTCCACTTAATAAGGCCGTCTCGTGCATTGGAGTCGGTTTTATTTAAGGGGCTTTGAAAGAAAGTTATTGTACTGTGGTGTAAGTTACCTCCTCTGTTTTAGATGACCAGCTGGTTTGAAAGTGTATTTTATGCTACGTAGCTGATGGCGACTGCTGTTTGCCTTATGTTCGTTTGGGACTGGTTGAGCCTGTTGTCCGGAAATCAAGATGGATGAGGATTTGATTTTGTCACATGCTTGAACAATGCTTAATGATTATTTGTACTCTAGCACTTGTAATAAAGTGTGGATTTGTTAAACATATGGCCCCTCGATTCTGGTTCTAGTGCTCCTGGTATTGAACGTAAATTGTCCTTCTGCTCTTTCGATAATTATTTGATAAAGTGTCTTTTAACTCTCTTACTTATTGTTAGTTTATTTTGCTGGGCAGTATCTACACATACATCAGCTTTAAGTTTTAAGTATGTTCTAGTAATCCTTTGGTTATTAAAGAGAGGGACTGTTCACCTACGATCGTCCATAAAGTTAGAACCGACTCAATTTTTAATGGACAGGTACAAAATTCTTTTCAAGGGAACTTTATAATTAGATGAAAAAGGAATTCGCGACCATAAAGAAATTTGCAGTACTGGCACAGGTGAAAAGTCTGTATTCTGGATCTAACAGGTACTTCGTGAAATGAATTACAAAGCCTGTTGTTTTGTCATAGTGTGATAACACTGAAAATTATTGCGTTGTTTTTTTGTTGTGAATTTTACTATCACGAAACAGACCACGGAAAGTTAATAGTCGTTCTCTCACAGAAAAGAGATTGAGACGTATTTGATGTATTTCATTGTTCCAGTAAGAGCGGGTCTCAATGGGGAACTCGCAGAATTACCCGACTGATGTGAGTGGTATTCTAGACAGAAATTTAAGATGGGGGAACTACTTCCACGCGGAGAAGAACTGTAGGCCAACCACTGAAGGTACAAATTGCAGGTAGCTGTTTGCAAATCGCTGGGCACACGCTCATTCCGAAGAAAATGCCTCGGCTTACCAAATGAAAGGGGCTTACAGGGGAACAGTAGGGCAGGAGCTGAAATGCGAACCCCAGCGTAAATCGGAAGGCAAATTATACGTCTGCCGTCTGCAGCCAAGTGCCCGCGTCCGCAAGCCGGCTTTTGTTCCGTGATGGAGGCGAGAACGTCGAGGCTGCCGGCTAGATGGGGAAGGCGGGAGGAGTGGAGGGATCGGTGGAAGCAGACAGGTGGCTCACTGCTGCCAACATTACTCCTCCGTGACTCAGCCGCCGAGTTCAATGAACTGGCACTTCCAGGGCTTGCGAGTCCCTCCTGGTTATCTTGTTCTCCCGGTTTATTTTATTTCAAGCGGAGTTATCATTTAAGATTATTGTTGTTGTTGTGGTCTTCAGAACTGAGACTGGTTTGATGCAGCTCTCCATGCTACTCTATCCTGTCCAAGCTTTTTCATCTACCAGTACCTACTGCAGCCTATATCCTTCTGAATCTGCTTAGTGTATTCATCTCTCGGTCTCCCTCTACGATTTTTACCCTCCACACTGCCCTCCAATAAGAAATTGGTGATCCCTCGATGTCTCAGAACATGTCCTACCAACGGATCCCTTCTTCTAGACAAGTTGTGCCACAAACTTCTCTTCCCCCCTGTTCTATTCAATACCTTCTCATTAGTTATGTGATCTACCCATCTAATCTTCAGCATTCTTCTGTAGCACCACATTTCGAAAGCTTCTATTCTCTTTTTGTCTAAACTATTTATCGTCCACGTTTCACTTCCATACATGGCTACACTCCATACAAATAATTTCTACATCTACATCTACATTTATACTCCGCAAGCCACCCTACGGTGTGTGGCGGAGGGCACTTTACGTGCCACTGTCATTACCTCCCTTTCCTGTTCCAGTCGCGTATGGTTCGCGGGAAGAACGACTGTCTGAAAGCCTCCGTGCGCGCTCTAATCTCTCTAATTTTACATTCGTGATCTCCTCGGGAGGTATAAGTAGAGGGAAGCAATATATTCGATACCTCATCCAGAAACGCACCCTCTGGAAACCTGGCGAGCAAGCTACACCGCGATGCAGAGCGCCTTTCTTGCAGAGTCTGCCACTTGAGTGTATTAAACATCTCCGTAACGCTATCACGGTTACCAAATAACCCTGTGACGAAACGCGCCGCTCTTCTTTGGATCTTCTCTATCTCCTCCGTCAACCCGATCTGGTACAGATCCCACACTGATGAGCAATACTCAAGTATAGTTCGAACGAGTGTTTTGTGAGCCACCTCCTTTGTTGATGGACTACATTTTCTAAGCACTCTCCCAATGAATCTCAACCTGGTACCCGCCTTACCAACAATTAATTTTATATGATCATTCCACTTCAAATCGTTCCGCACGCATACTCCCAGATATTTTACAGAAGTAACTGCTACCAGTGTTTGTTCCGCTATCATATAATCATACAATAAAGGATCCTTCTTTCTGTGTATTCGCAATACATTACATTTGTCTATGTTAAGGGACAGTTGCCACTCCCTGCACCAAGTGCCTATCCCCTGCAGATCTTGCTGCATTTCGCTACAATTTTCTAACGCTGCAACTTCTCTGTATACTACAGCATCATCCGCGAAAAGCCGCATGGAACTTCCGACACTATCTACTAGGTCATTTATATATATTGTGAAAAGCAATGGTCCCATAACACTCCCCTGTGGCACGCCACTGGTTACTTTAACGTCTGTAGACGTCTCTCCATTGATAACAACATGCTGTGTTCTGTTTGCTAAAACCTCTTCAATCCAGCCACACAGCTGGTCTGATATTCCGTAGGCTCTTACTTTGTTTATCAGGCGACAGTGCGGAACTGTATCGAACGTCTTCCGGAAGTCAAGAAAAATAGCATCTACCTGGGAGCCAGTATCTAATATTTTCTGGGTCTCGTGAACAAATAAAGCGAGTTGGGTCTCACACGATCGCTTTTTACGGAATCCATTTCAGAAACGACTTCCCGACATTTAAATCTATACTCTATGTTAACAAATTTCTCTTCTTCAGAAACGCTTTGCTTGCCATTGCCAGTCTCATTTAAGATAAATGATCGTTTTTATACAGTTTCATCTAGTAGATTTGGTATGACAACTGTAATCCCGCTACATGTGCACAGTATGGAATAAAATACTCGCTTTCGGTCATATATCAGCCGGCCTGTGTGGCCGAGGAGTTCTAAGCGCTTTAGTCTGGAACCGCGCGACCGCTACGGTCGCAGGTTCGAATCCTGCCTCGGGCATGGGTGTGTGTGATGTCCTTAGGTTAGTTAGGTTTAAGTAGTTCTAAGGGACTGATGACCTCAGATGTTAAGTCCCATAGTGCTCAGAGCCATTTGAACCATTTTTGAGTCATATATCATAGATTTTTTGAAGATGTGGTTCACGTTTTCAACCAGGTGTCTCCTCTGGAATGGAACATTCCTAGCTACCTGGAACAAAATAACATTCTTCTTGGAATTCAGGATTGTTTATGGCAGTATGGTTCAAATGGCTCTGAGCACTATGGAACTTAGAACTACTTAAACCTAACTAACCTAAGGACATCACACAACACCCAGTCATCACGAGGCAGATAAAATCCCTGACCCCGCCGGGAATCGAGCCTGGGAAACCCGGGCGCGGGAAGCGAGATCGGTACCGCACGACCATGAGCTGCGGACTATGGCAGTATGAAACGCAACACGTGTTCTTTACACGTGACATTCACAGGAACGCGAACAGAGGAAAACCGGTTCTTTCCTGAATCTTGGCTTGCGAAATGTACTCCACTATTACATGACATACCATTCAGAGGTTGCAGGGGCAACAGTCTGGATGATTGACTGATCTGGCCTTGTAACACTAACCAAAACGGCCTTGCTGTGCTGGTACTGCGAACGGCTGAAAGCAAGGGGAAACTACAGCCGTAATTTTTCCCGAGGGCATGCAGCTTTACTGTATGGTTAAACGATGATGGCGTCCTCTTGGGTAAAATATTCCGGAGGTAAAATAGTACCCCAATCGGATCTGCGGGCGGGGACTACTCAAGAGAATGTTATTATCAGGAGAAAGAAAACTGGCGTTCTACGGGTCGGAGCGTGGAATGTCAGATCCCTTAATCGGGCAGGTAGGTTAGAAAATTTAAAAAGGGAAAAGGATAGGTTAAAGTTAGATATAGTGGGAATTAGTGAAGTTCGGTGGCAGGAGGAACAAGACTTCTGGTCAGGTGACTACAGGGTTATAAACACAAAATCAAATAGGGGTAATGCAGGAGTAGGTTTAATAATGAATACAAAAATAGGAATGTGGGTAAGCTACTACAAACAGCATAGTTAACGCATTATTGTGGCCAAGATAGACACAAAGCCCACACCTACGACAGTAGTACAAGTTTATATGCCGAATAGCTCAGCAGATGACGAATAAATTGAAGAAATGTATGATGAAATAAAAGAAATTATTCAGTTAGTGAAGGGAGATGAAAATTTAATAGTCATGGGTGACTGGAATTCGTCAGTAGGAAAAGGGAGAGAAGGAAATGTAGTAGGTGAATATGGATTGGGGCTAAGAAATGAAAGAGGAAGCTGCCTGGTAGAATTTTGCACAGAGCATAACTTATTCATAGCTAACACTAGGTTCAAGAATCATGAAAGAAGGTTGTATACATGGAAGAAGCCTGGAGATACTGACAGGTTTCAGATAGATTATATAATGGTAAGACAGAGATTTAGGAACCAGGTTTTAAACTGTAAGACATTTCCAGGGGGAGATGTGGACTCTGACCACAATCTATTGGTTATGAACTGTAGATTAAAACTGAAGAAACTACAAAAAGGTGGTAATTTAAGGAGATGGGACCTGGATAAACTGACTAAACGAGAGGTTGTAAAGGGTCTCAGGGAGGGCATTATGGAACGATTGACAAGAATGGGGGAAAGAAATACAGTAGAAGAGGAATGGGTTGCTTAGAGGGATGAAGTAGTGAAGGCAGCAGAGGATCAAGTAGGTAAAAAGACGAGGGCTAGTAGAAATCCTTGGGTAACAGAAGAAATATTGAATTTAATTGATGAAAGCAGAAAATATGAAAATGCAGTAAATGAAGCAGGCAAAAAGGAATAGAAACGCCTCAAAAATGAGATCAACAGGAAGTGCAAAATGGCTAAGCAGGGATGGCTAGAGGACAAATGTAAGGATGTGGAGGCTTATCTCACTAGGGGTAAGATAGATACTGCCTAGAGGAAAATTAAAGAGACCTTTGGAGAAAAGAGAACCACTTGTATGAATATCAAGAGCTCAGATGGAAACCCAGTTCTAAGCAAAGAAGGGAAGGCAGAAAGGTGGAAGGAGTATATAGAGGATCTATACAAGGGCGATGTACTTGAGGACAGTGTTCTGCAAATGGAAGAGGATGTAGATGAAGATGAAATAGGAGATAAGATACTGCGTGAAGAGTTTGACAGAGCACTGAAAGACCTGAGTCGAAACAAGGCCCCCGGAGTAGACAACATTCCTTTGGAACTACTGATGGCCTTGGGAGAGCCAGTCCTCACAAAACTCTACCATCTGGTGAGCAAGATGTATGAGACAGGCGAAATACCCTCAGACTTCAAGAAGAATATAATAATTCCAATCCCAAAGAAATCAGGTTTTGACAGATGTGAAAATTACCGAACAATCAGTTTAATAAGGCACAGTTGCAAAATACTAACGCGAATTCTTTACAGACGAATGGAAAAACTGATAGAAGCCGACCTCGGGGAAGATCAGTTTGGATTCCGTAGAAATATCGGAATACGTGAGGCAATACTGACTCTACGACTTATCTTAGAAGCTAGATTAAGGAAAGGCAAACCTACGTTTCTGGCATTTGTAGACTTAGAGAAAGCTTTTGACAATGTTGACTGGAATACTCTCTTTCAAATTCTGAAGGTGGCAGGGGTAAAATACAGGGAGCGAAAAGCTATTTACAATTTGTACATCAAACGGAAGCAGGGGTTGGGAAGGGAGTGAGACAGGGTTGTAGCCTATCCCCGATGTTATTCAATCTGTATATTGAACAAGCAGTGAAGGAATCAAAAGAAAAATTCGGAGTAGGTATTAAAATCCATGGAGAAGAAATAAAAACTTTGAGGTTCGCCGATGACATTGTAATTCTGTCAGAGACAGCAAAGGACTTGGAAGAGCAGCTGAACGGAATGGACAGATCACATAACTAATGAGGAGGTACTGAATAGGATTGGGGAGAAGAGGAGTTTGTGGCACAACTTGACAAGAAGAAGAAATCGGTTGGTAGGACATGTTCTGAGGCATCAAGGGATCACAAATTTGGCATTGAAGGGCATCGTGGAGGGTAAAATTCGTAGACGGCCATCAATAGATGAATACACTAAACAGAGTCAGAAGAATGTAGGTTGCAGTAGGTACTGGGAGATGAAGAAGCTTGCACAGGATAGAGTAGCATGGAGAGCTGCATCAAACCAGTCTCAGGACTGAAGAACACAGCAACAACAACAACATCAAAAAATGTCATACAAATTCTCGGCGATTGAGCATGGCCTTTTTTTGGTCCATTCATTTATTTTAACCGTGTTTCTTCTCTCTGCGTTTTGATTTAAATCGAATTTCACTTAAGTCACCACTCGAAGAATACGGTGGATCAAACTGGAGGACTTCGTGCTTAGGAGTACGGAACATTTTGCCATGCCAAGTCACCGAACAATCTTACAATGACTAAAGATACGAAATAATACATACATAGGTTAGTAATAATAGTATATTCTGAAATAAAAACACGCTTTAATCTAGGACACTTACATTATGCAATTATGAGTGCCGTTTGGTTGCAACTCGTGAATATATAAATAAAATAATATGGTATTTGTTGTGTCTAGACAAGACAGTCGAGACACAAGGCGAGGAAGCCGAAAGGGCACGCGTCAACTCACGCAGGCTTGTTTAGGTCTGAAACAGGATTCGTAATGAATGCTATAAAGAAAAGTACGTAGCTGCTAGAATACTTAACTTTATTCCATCATTTGTATACAGCATTCTTGATAATACAAGTGAGACTCTTATCTTGAAATGGTTAATGGCGCCTTGCTAGGTCGTAGCCATGGACTTAGCTGAAGGCTATTCTAACTGTCTCTCGGCAAAT
This sequence comes from Schistocerca nitens, assembly GCF_023898315.1. Taxonomy (NCBI): domain Eukaryota; kingdom Metazoa; phylum Arthropoda; class Insecta; order Orthoptera; family Acrididae; genus Schistocerca; species Schistocerca nitens. The sequence continues at coordinate 99,957,244 of NC_064617.1, forward strand.
GAGAGAAAGGCTTCGTCAGTGTATTCGCTAGCAAAGTCGTCGTACAACTGGGGCGAGTGCTAGTCAGTCTCTCGAGACCTGCCGTGTGGTGGCGCTCGGTCTGCGATCACTGCCAGTGGCGACACGCGGGTCCGACATGTACTAATGGACCGCGGCCGATTTAAAGCTACCACCTAGCAAGTGTGGTGTCTGGCGGTGACACCACAGTATTAATGGTGGTGCGCCTAAATACAGATATGGACGAAACCTAGCAAACAAAAGGTCATTCTTAAACATATGCAATTATGTGTGCAACTCGTGAATATATAAATAAAATAATATGGTATTAATGGCGGTGCGCCTAAATACGTCCGATCTGGACGAGACCTAGCAAACAAAAGGTTACTCTTAAACATCTGCCGATCAGAATTCTTCAAATGTTTCCAGCGGTTGCATACATTATTTATACAGACGTTGACTATATCTATCGCTCGAGTTATTTCTGTTTTTATACTTATAATTACATTTTCTTCCAATAAAAGCTCAGCATGCAGATGTACTTTTAAAGTTAGGAAATGGCATCAGAGAATGCACCAATATAAAACCAATAAAATTTTGTATTTGTGGGGATCCAAGGCCTCTAGATGCTTAATAAACGTAAACATGGTCCGTAGTAGGCTGTAACGTGATTTTTATTTAATCGTGGGATTAGCTACTTGACCAACATGGGAAAGCACTACACTGTCGGCATCCATCGCGTGTATAACCAACACTTTACCACATCTCATATTAAGATAAAACGTTATTGCAAAAAAAAAAAAAAAAATGACTCTGAGCACTACGGGACTCAAAATCTGAGGTCATCAGTCCCCAAGAACTTAGAACTACTCAAATCTAACTAAGGACATCACACACATCCATGCCCGTGGCAGGATTCGAACCTGCGACCGTAGCGGTCGCACGGTTCCAGACTGAAGCGCCTGGAAACGCTCGGCCACATCGGCCGGCAACGTCATTGCACAGATTTCTTACAACCACTGACAGCAGCCTGAACAAATTTGTGCAGTAATGTTTTGTCTTAATGTGATGTGTGTAAAGTGTTAGTTACACATGTGATGCATGCAGACAGTGTAGTGCTTTCCCATGTTGGTTTTACAGGTGCTTGCCAATGACAAGTAGTCGAAATTAACTAATCGCACGATTAAATATAAATCACTTTACAGCCTACGACGGGCCTTGTTTACGTTTTAAATACAATAATAGCAAACGCGGAACGATATCGTTTCGCCGGAATAAGAAGACCATAGTCCTCTCACTTTCATCTGCTGTTCCATGCTCTTTGCAACTCTCACACAATTGCAACTCCATCAGAAAACTCCACCAGTTTTTATTTCGTCTTTCTGAAATTTAGTATAAACAGTATTGAAGCTATTAAATAAAATGTTCTCGGGTTTCCAACCGCGTCAATTGCTTGAAAAAAAATAATAATGCATTGCACTTCCTCGACGTCCTCGTCCACCGTAAACAAAATGGGTGCCTTGGCCACAGCGTCTACAGAAACCCCACCACACAGATCTGTACCTGCACGCCACCAGCCATCATCATCCAGCACAGAAGCTCACAGTATTACAAACATTGGTGCATCATGCAAGAGTAACATCAGAAGACGATAGCCTGCCCCTTGAACTGAGCCACCTACGCAAGGTTTTCAGGAATAATGGCTACAGCGCCCATCAAGTGAAAGAAATGATTTCTGGGAAATATCAGAATACGACCACCGATAAAGAGCAGGATAAGAAACTTGCTTTGCTCCCATTCTGTGGCTCTGTGTCGGGCAAGATAAGCCGCCTGTTGAAAAGACGCAAGATCAAATCAATCTTCCGGCCTCCAACGAAAATCCGTCAGTTACTGAGACCAGTTAAAGAGTCAGTAGGTCTCAGAACACCTGGAGTCTACGAAATACCTTGTGAGTGTGGCCAGAAGTACATCGGACAAACAATGCACGCTCTGGAACAACGCACGAAAGAACGTGAGAGGTATTATCGCCTACGCTATCCAGAGAAATCTGCGTTAGCTGAACATGCGTTATAAAATGTTGACTACATAAAATTTGACGAAACCTCTGTCGTGGATCGCACTAACGGCTTCTGTGACAGTTTAATAAAGGAAGCTATTGAAGTAAAAATCACCGCAAACACCCTGAAGGCGGCTTGCAGCTCAGCGCTACGTGGGATCCAGTGATCCCGCGGTTGAAGAGAGCACACCGAACGCCGACTCAAAACATGCCCATATATGGCAACGTCACGGGCACTAGTGACGTCACAGCCGGCAGCTCGCGTATACAGGGTGTTACAAGAAGGTACGGCCAAACTTTCAGGAAACATTCCTCACACACAAAAATAAAGAAAAGATGTTACGTGGACATGTGTCCGGAAACGCATAATTTCCATGTTAGAGCTCATTTTAGTTTCGTCAGTATGTACTCTACTTCCTCGATTCACCGCCATGATTTCATACGGGATACTCTACCTGTGCTGCTAGAACATGTGCCTTTACAAGTACGACACAACATGTGGTTCATGCACGATGGAGCTCCTGCACATTTCAGTCGAAGTGTTACGCTTCTCAACAACAGATTCGGTGACCGATGGATTAGTAGAGGCGGACCAATTCCATGGCCTCCACGCTCTGTTGACCTCAACCCTCTTGACTTTCATTTATGGGGGCATTTGAAAGCTCTTGTCTACGCAATCCCGGTACCAAATGTAGAGACTCTTTGTGCTCGTATTGTGGACGGCTGTGATACAATAAGCCATTCTCCAGGGCTGCATCAGCGCATCAGGGATTCCATGCGACGGAGGGTGGATGCATGTATCCTCGCTAACGGAGGACATTTTGAACATTTCCTGTAACAAAGTGTTTGAAGTCACGCTGGTACGTTCTGTTGCTGTGTGTTTCCATTCCATGATTAATGTGATTTGAAGACAAGTAATAAAATGAGCTCTAACATGGAAAGTAAGCGTTTCCGGACACATGTCCACATAACATATTTTCTTTCTTTGTGTGTGAGGAATGTTTCCTGAAAGTTTGGCCGTACCTTTTTGTAACGCCCTGTTTATCGGCGCACCAACAGCTCACTGGCAGGAGTGCTTGGCCGAAAGGTCAAAAAAAGTGTAATTTTAAGTAATTGACGCGTTTGGAAACCCGAGAGCATTTTATTCAATGTTATCGCCGCGAGACTCTGCATTCACACAGTATTGAAGCTAGTTTTCTTCGCCGGCCGGTGTGGCCGTGCGGTTCTAGGCGCTTCAGTCTGGAACCGCTTCGGTCGCAGGTTCGAATCCTGCTTCGGTCATGGATGTGTGTGATGTCCGTAGGTTAATTAGGTTTAAGTAGTTCTAAGTTCTAGGGGACTGATGACCACAGATGTTAAGTCCCATAGTGCTCAGAGCCATTTGAACCATTTTTTTGCTAGTTTTCTTCCCTTATTTCCTCGATGCGTTTTTGAAACTAAATTGATATTTTAAGAGTGCGGCTTCACCTTTTCGCTGCACGTCCGTTGAGGAGGACGGTGGTTGTTATTTTTGACGCGTGCGCAGATGTCAAAGGATCTGAGCCCCATAATGATATTCAGAGCACGGCGCAACACAGTGGAGCTTATTCAGCGAGCCCTCTTCCCTTTCGCCTTGGCGGCTTTTCCTCGCTCTCTTTTGTCCTCTTCTTTCACGTCTCACCTCATCTTCCTGTCTGTCTGTCTGTCTCTCTCTCTCTCTCTCTCTTTCTGCCCCTTATTAGCGGATCCGTATAATTTTAGCACCGGCTGTAGAGCAATACGACGACGCCGGCGCCAGAGTGGCAGAGACCGAGGTTCTTGTGGTAGGCACCTGCTGCTGGGCGCTGCTCGTGCGCGGTCACAGGAAACTGTCGCAAAGAGGACCCCGTCATTAATCAGGCGGCCACGGCGGCCGGAAAACCCGGCAGAGTGCTGCCGCTCGCTGAAAAGCCCAGGCGAGCTCCATATTCTTGGGTACACAGCTAGGGCCAACTCTTGGCGACGTCACACCGGAGGGAGGGAAGGGGGCAGAAAGCGTTTGTGATGGGCAGGAGCTGGGGATCAAGACCGAGCAGATCGAAACTTCATTAAATGCCCCCGGGGTGGAGGAGAGGTTTGCTTTGACGTCGCCGCTACCCTTCGGCAGGCCCGGCCACGCGCCGCCCCTGTGAAGCGGCTCGCCTCGGCTTCCTTGAGAATGCCGCAGTGCTGCGAAACGACGTTATCTCGGAATTCTCCGGCCAGAGCCGCTGCAGGGCCCGGAGTTGCCGCAGTTTAGCAACTCCCGACACCCTTCGGGCGGGCCGCAAACATCGCCAGTGGTACTAAGCTACCGCTAAGGACTCGTCTGCAACTACTCCTGGTCAAAGGGCAAGTGCCCTCGCCTGCCCGGAGGCGCCGCCTCCCTGGGGAGGACTTATCCCGCTGTTGCTTGTGCTGCCGGAACAGCGACAATTACCGTGCTCTCCCCCTGAAGGTTCTTCGCTTCTCGCTCGTATTTCGTTGCTACTAATAGCTGTGCCCAGCAATTGTTTAAACACTCCTGCCCACGGTTTTTGAATAGTTGATCCTCTGTGGAAATTACCCGACAAATTGAACCGTAGACGCAGCAGTAGCTTGCTCACTAGACACCTACGTCACAGACCACAGAAGAGTAATTATGAAGTCTATGGAACATTTCAGAGAGTCGGAACAGACAATCGGCAGAGAACAACGCAACATATGATGCAGTGACTCTTACAGGATTTTCAACAATGTTTTTAAATTATAACGAAGGTAGAATACACAACTGGCCATTAAAAATGCTACACCAAGAAGAAATGCGATGATAAACGGGTATTCATTGGACAAATATATTATACTAGAACTGACATGTGATTACATTTTCACGCAATTTGGGTACATAGATCCTGAGAAATCAGTACCCAGAACAACCACCTCTACCCGTAATGACGGCATTGATACGCCTGGGTATTGAGTCAAACAGAGGTTGGATGGCGTGTACAGGTACAGCTACCCATTCAGCTTCAACACGATACCACAGTTCATCAAGACTAGTGACTGGCGTATCGTGACGAGCCAGTTGCTCGGCCACCTTTGACCAGACGTTTTCAATTGGTGAGAGATTTGGAGAATGTGCTGGCCAGGGCAGCAGTCGAACATTTTCTCTATCCAGAAAGGCCCGTACAGGACCTGCAACATGCGGTCGTGCATTATCCTGCTGGAATGTAGGGTTTTGCAGGGATTCGATGAAGGGTAGAGCCACGGCTCGTAACACATCTGAAATGTAACGTCCACTGTTGAAAGTGCCGTCAATGCCAAAAAGAGGTGACCGAGACGTGTAACCAATGGCACCCCATACCATCACGCCGGGTGATACGCCAGTATGGCGATCACGAATAACACTTCCAATGTGCGTCACCGCTATGTCGCCAGACACGAATGCGACCACCATGATGCTGTAAACAGAACCTGGATTCATCCGAAAAATTACGTTTCGCCATTCGTGCACCGAGGTTCGTCATTGAGTACACCATCGCAGGCGCTCCTGTTTGTGATGCAGCGTCAACGGTAACGCAGTCACGGTCTCCGTGGTGATAGTCCACGCTGCTGCAAACGACGTCAAACTGTTCATGCAAATGGTTGTTGTCTTGCAAACGTCCTCATCTTTTGACTCAGGGATCGAGACGTGGCTGCACGATCCTTTACAGCAGTGTGGGTAAGATGTCTGTCATCTCGATTGCTAGTGATTCGAGGCCGTTGAGATCCAGCACGGCGTTCCGTATTACCCTCCTGAACCCACCGATTCCATATTCTGCTAACAGTCATTGGATCTCGACCAACGCCAGCAGCAATGTTGCGATACGATAAACTGCAATCGCGATAGGCTACAATCCATCCTTTATCAAAGTTGGAAACAAGGCATCACAAAAACGTTTCACCAGGCAAATGCTGTTTGTGTATGAGAAATCGATTAGAATCTTTTATCATGTCAGCACGTTGTAAGTGTCGCCACCGGCGCCAACCTTGTGTGAATGCTCTGAAAAGCTAATCATTTGCATATCACAGCATCTTCTTCCTGTCGGTTAAATTTCGCGTCTGTAGCACGTCATCTCCGAGGTGTAGCCATTTTAATGGCCAGTAGTGTAGGTGTTACGCCCTGTACAGAGAGTCTCGATGGCATGATCCCTGGGACTTTTATCATCCCTTGTGAGTGCGGTAGCAGTTTCCTCGGCCAATCATCCGCATCGTTTCCGATCGCTGTGCGGAACTTCGACGGCATATTAAATATCGAGAACCGGAGAAATCTGTAGCTGCTGAGTACAGCCTCGCAAACAAACACGAAATACTGCATGACGAAACAAAAGTTCTGTCCCAGTATCCTACGTAATGCGGTTCTGTAATTAAAGAGGCTGTAGAAATAAGAATGTGCGGTAGGAACTCGAACCGCCACCGCGGATATAGTCTTGGCGGTGCATGTAAGCGAGGTCTCGATGCACGGAAGAGGCAGAGATATTCGTTTCGATGTTTACGGTACTATGGGAGCGGTGGCGCCACCAGCACTGATGTTTACACCATCTGCGACAGCGTTACCAGCCGATCGGAAGCCGTCTGTGCAGTATACACGGTGTTTCCGTAAGACAATGCAAAAATTTAACCGGACTTAGAGGATGCTCTACTGAACAATTTGAAGTACGGTACCTGGAGTCGGAGAAGCCGGCGTAAGGAGATAGCAGGAATAAAATCAAGTTATTGTGTTTTTTTTACTTATATTAGTAACAGTTAATTGCAAGTAGCATCACTGACACAATGAACATACCATTTGTATTGTATCCTACAAAATGTGACACTGACAGCAATCAACATCAGTGCATGGATGACGTCGGCGAACAGGATTCTGATACACCCTCACAAATATCCCAGGTGCGTTTGAGGCAGCTACAATTCCGGCAACTAATTCTATGTCTGTATCCACTGGGGTCTCATTCTCAAGTGACTTTAGATATCCCCGTGGAAATAATCAGGGGGATTCAGGTCAGGTTAACTCGGAGGCTACGGAATAGGACATCCCTTTTCAATCCAGCGACCTGGAAATATAGTACTGAGATGGTTGCGGATGTCCACACCGAAGTGCGGTGGTGCACCCTCATATTGTATCCACATCCGCCATGGTGTGTCCACTTCCTCTCGCGAAAAGCTAAGGTTACGTTGTCCAAAAACTCAGTTCAAAATCATTGCACGAACCTCAAATACAGGCGGCCATTGAGACGGCCAGGTAGAAGATATGGCCTAATGAGATTGTCGCCTACAATGCCAGCCCAGGTAATCACAGCAAAACATACTTGATCGTGCGACTCTACTACAGCGTGGTTGTTTTCCTCGTCCGACACACGGCTGATTCTGCTTTTCGAAATACCATCACTATCAAATGAGGCCTCGTCGGTAAACAGCACACTTTGGAGGTAATCTTGTCGATCAGTCCACTGTTAGAGCGACCACTCAGACAATGCACTGCATTGACCCGTTGTGAGCGATATGGGTGAAACCGTTGTTCGTGGTGTGTGCGGCACCCACGTAACGTGCAATATGACAAATACTTGTAGTGGGGTCCGCTCCAACACGTTACAGCACCTCCTTTTAAAAATCGGATGTGTGAGTGGTCCTCATGGTGCCAGGTCCCTTGTTTCTTCTTTCCAATGATCCATCTCCTCCATTCGTCGAACGAGAGAAATAAACATTTGCCGTGACAGATAATGCATGTTAGGAAGTCGGGCCTTATCAGCCTTTCAGCAGCGAGAGGACTGCGACGTACTTCCCCATACACAAGGTGCATGTCAGTGAGTACTGCAAAACTTTACCGGTACTGCTGCATCGTATTCTACTGTACGTCTGAATAGCACTGAGTAATTAACGGGTCTTTCGTTGATTCATAGCACGTTCTGTCGTGGGACAATGTCTACAATGGCTACAACAGAGCCATCTAACGGAAAAGTAAAATAAACAACACCTTCATGATCCATTTACAGTAATCAGGCTCGTCCTCGTTGTTTCCCTGCAGGAAATAAGGAATGTACATGTAAATAAACAGCACAGTACGTGTAAAGTTGAACGCATGTCTGATGTAAATTAACCGGGAAACAGTAATGGTAGAGAAAGCGATAGACGAGTTTATTTCCATATCTCCTTCAGCTGCATTCTCCGATCCCAGGTTCCCTACCTCAAATTGTTTAGTGGAGCATTCTCTATGTCCCTTTACTTTTTTGCACGATCTTACCGTAACACACTCTATAGCGCCACCACAGCAGCAGTTTTGACAGTCACTTGCTCCTGAAGAAGACGATGGAGGTAATCGTCGAAAGCTTGAGATTTTATGCCCAATTGATGTGGCGGGAAGACCGAATATGTTTTGTTCTACAATCTTTATGAATGTTCGATGTGCCCATCCTTCATCATACGGCACACCGTTCGTCACAGGGCACACTTCCGATCTGAGGTGCAGTTCTGATCATACCCGACCCAGAATATCATCAGTGACAGTGAGACCAGCTGCTGCGATGCGCTGTCGGGAATCTCTTCCAAGTTCTGTGGTAGAAATTGAGCACAAGAGGTATCCCTGATGTTGTTTGTTGTTGTGGTCTTCGGTCCTGAGACTGGTTTGATACAGCTCTCCATGCTATTCTATCCTGTGCAAGCTTCTTCATCTCCCAGTACTTACTGAAAACTACATCCTTCTGAATTCATCTCTTGGTCTCCTCGATTTTTACCCTCCACGCTGCCCTCCAATGCTAAATTTGTGATCCCTTGACGCCTCAGAACATGCCCTACAAAACGGTCCCTTCTTCTTGTTAAGTTGTGCCACAAACTCCTCTTCTCCCCTATTCTATTCAATACCTCCTCGTTAGTTACGTGATCTACCCATTCAATCTTCAGCATTCTTCTGTAGCACCACATTTCGAAAGCTTATATTCTCTTCTTGTCAAAACTATCCACAATAATGCGTCCACTATGCTGTTTGTAGTAGCTTACCCGCACTCCTATTTTTTTATTCATTATTAAACCTTCTCCTGCATTAACCGTATTTGATTTTGTTTTTATAACCCTGTATTCACCTGACCAAAAGTCTTGTTCCTCCTGCCACCGAACTTCACTAATTCCAAATATATGTAACTGTAACCTATCCATTTCCCTTTTTAAATTTTCTAACCTACCTGCCCGATTAAGGGATCTGACATTCCATGCTCCGATCCGTATAACGCCAGTTTTCTCTCTCATGATAATGACGTCCTCCTCATTATTCCCCGCCTGGAAATCCGAATGGGGGTACTATTTTACCTCCGGAATATTTTACCCAAGAGGTCGCCATCATCGTTTAAGCATACAGTAAAGCTGCATGCCCTCGGGAAAAATTACGGCTGTAGTTTCCCCTTGCTTTCAGCCGTTCGCAGTACCAGCACAGCAAGGCCGTTTTGGTTAGTGTTACAAGGCCAGATCAGTCAATCATCCAGACTGTTGCCCCTGCAACTACTGAAAAGGGTGCTGCCCCTCTTCAGGAAGCACACGTTTGTCAGGCCTCTCAACAGATACCCATCCGTTGTTGTTGCACCTACGGTACGGCCACCCGTATCGCTGAGGAACGCAAGCCTCCTCACCAACGGCAAGGTCCATGTAATTCGAAAATGAAATAAATTTTGAAAAGATAAGACCGCTTTAGATGTTAAATCCTTTATTTATAGGCATGACCTGTTTCGCAGTGCAGCATTATCAGAGACATTCTGTACAAAATGATACATGAAGTGTAAGAGAAAAAAGCGGAACTTAATGTAAACGTATGTACATGTTGAAGATACTGAGAAAATCAAGTCATGTTCCGATCGAGAAAACAGAATGATGTGATCCAGTGTTCAAGGTCTGCAATTTTCCGCTTAGCAGCGGACGTCAGTCATTATATAACATAGAACGCTCCAGAGATACGCTTCCGTGATATCTATGAAGGACGAAAGGTGATAAGAAGAAATTGCCAGTGAAAGAGCTATCAAGTACGTCGGATACTAATAAATTCCTCTCAGCATGAGTAAAAGTATTTCGTAAGTTTACAGGTGAGTCCTCCCCCCCCCCCCCCCCCCCCCCCCTATACAGGGTGGTCCATTGATAGTGACCATGCCAAATATATCACGAAATAAGCATGAAACGAAAAAAATTCGAAGAACGAAACTCGTCTAGCTTCAAGGTGGAAACTAGATGGCGCTATGGTTGTCCCGCTAGGTGGCGCTGCCATAGGTCAAACGGATAACAAGTGCGTTTTTTTAAAATAGGAAACCCCATTTTTATTACATATTCGTGTACTACGTAAATAAATATACACTACTGGCCATTAAAATTGCTACACCAAGAAGAAATGCAGATGATTAACGGGTATTCATTGGACTAATATATTATACTAGAACTGACATGTCCGAAGCTCGTGGTCGCGCGGTAGCGTTCTCGCTTCCCGCGCTCGGGTTCGCGGGTTCGATTCCTGGCAGGGGGCAGGGATTTTGTCTGCCTCGTGATGACTGGGTGTTGTGTGATGTCATTAGGTTAGTTCGGTTTAAGTAGTTCTAGGGGACTGATGACCATAGATGTTAAGTCCCATAGTGCTCAGAGCCATTTGAACCATTTTTAGAACTGACATGAGATTACATTTTCTTGCAATTTGAGTGCATAGGTTCTGAGAAATCAGTACCCAGAATAACCACCTCTGGCCGTAATAACGACCATGATACGCCTGGGCATTAAGTCAAACAGAGCTTGGATGGCGTGTACAGGTACAGGTGCCGATGCGGCTTCATCACGATACCAGACTTCATCAAGAGTAGTGACTGGCGTATTATGACGAGCCGCTTGCTCGGCCACCATTCACCAGAGGTTTTCAGTTGGTGAGAGATCTCGAGAATATGTTGGCCAGGGCAGCAGGCGAACATTTTCTGTATCCAGAAAGGCCCGTACAGGACCTGCAACATGCGGTCGTGCATTATCCTGCTGAGAAGTAGGGTGTCGCAGGGATCGAATGAAGGGTAGATCCACGGGTCGTAACACATCTGAAATGTAACTTCCACTGTTCATAGTGCCGTCAATGCAAACAAGAGGTGACCAAGACGTGTAACCAATGGCACCCAATACCAACACGCCGGGTGGTACGCCAGTATGGCGATGACGAATACACGCTTCCAATGTGCGTTCACGACGATGTCGCCAAACACGGATGCGACCATTATGATGCTGTAAACAGAACCTGGATTCATCCGAAAAAATGACGTTTTGCCATACGTGCACCCAGGTTCGTCGTTGAGTACACCATCGCAGGCGCTCCTGTCTGTGATGCAGCGTCAAGGGTAACCGCAACCATGGTCACCGGGGTGATAGTCCACGCTGGTGCAAACGACTTCGAACTGTTCATGCACATGGTTGTTGTCTTGCAAACGTCCCCATCTTTTGACTCAGGGATCGAGACGTGGCTGCACGATGCGTTACAGCCGTGCGTATGCCTGTCGATTACTAGTGATACGAGGCCGTTGAGATCCAGCACGGTGTTCCGTATTACCCTCCTGAACCCACCGATTGGATATTCTGCTAACAGTCATTGGATCACGACCAACACGAGCAGCAATGTCGCGATACCATAAACCTCAATCGCGATAGGCTACAATCCGTCCTTTATCAAAGTCGGAAACGTGATGGTACGCATTTCTCCTCCTTACACGAGGCATCACAACAGCGTTTCACCAGGCAACGCCGGTCAGCTGCTGTTTGTGTATGAGAAATTGATTGGGAACTTCCCTCATGTCAGCACGTTGTAGTTGTTGCCACCGGCGCCAACCTTGCGTGAATGTTCTGAAAAGCTAATCATTTGCATATCACAGCATCTTCTTCCTGTCGGTTAAATTTCGCGTCTGTAGCCGTCATCTTCGTGGTGTAGCAATTTTAATGGCCAGTATTGTAGGTGCTACACCCTGTACAGAGAGTCTCGGTGGCAGGATCCCTGGGACTTTTAACATCCCTTGTGAGTGCGGTAGCAGTTACATCGGTCAATCATCCGCATCGTTTCCGATCGCTGTGCGGAACTTCGACAGCATACTAAAAATTGAGAACCGGAGAAATCTGTAGCTGCAGAGGACACCTTCGCAAACAAACACAAAATAATGTTTGACGAAACAAAAGTTCTGTCCCATTATCCTGCGTAATCGGATTCTATGATTAAAGAGGCTGTAGAAATAAGATATTGTGATAGGAACTCGAGCCGCCATCGCGGATATTATCTTGGCGGTGCATGGAAGGGAAATCTCGATACATGGAAGAGGCAGAGATATTCATCGCAATGTTTACGGTACTATAAGAGTGGTGGCGCCACCAGCACTGATGTTTACACCATCTGCGGCAGTGCTACCAGTCAATCGGAAGCCGTCTGTGCAGTATACACGGTGTTTCCGTAAGACCATGCAAAAATTTAACCGGACTTAGAGGATGCTGTACTGAACAATTTGAAGTACGGAACCTGGGGTTGGAGAAACCAGCGTAAGGAAGTAGTAGGAACAAAATCAAATTATTGTGTACTTTTTACTTCTATTAGTAACAGTTAATTGCATGTAATATCACTGTGACGATGAACATACCATTTGTATTGTATCGAACAAAATGTGACATTGACACCTATCAACATCAATGCATGGGTGACGTCGGCGAATAGGATTTTGATACACGCTGACAAATATTCCTGGTGTGTTTCGAATGGAATCACAGGGAGCTACAAAAAAATGGCTCTGAGCACTATGGGACTTAACTTCTGAAGTCATAAGTCGCCTATAACCTAGAACTACTTAAACCTAACTAACCTAAGGACATCACACACATCCATGCCCTAGGCAGGATTCGAACCTGCGACCGTAGTGGTCGCGCAGTTCCAGACTGTAGCGCCTAGAACCACGCAAGCAGCTACAATTCTGGCAACTAATTCTATGTCTGTATCCACTGGGGACTGATACACAGGTGACTTTAGATATCCCCGTGGGAAATACTCAAGGGAATTCAGGTCAGGTTACCTCGCAGGCTACGGAATAAGACATCCTCTTTCAATCCAGAGACCTGGAAACACAGTACTGAGATGGTTGCGGATGCCCACACCGAAGTGATGTAGTGCACCGTCATGGTGTGTCCACTTCCTCTCACGAGCAGCTAAGGTTACGTTGTCCAACAACTCAGTTGGAAATCTTTGCACGAACCTCAAATACAGGCGGCCATTGAGACAGCCAGGTAGAAGATATGGCCCAATGAGATCGTCGCCTACAATGCCAGCCCACGTAATCACAGCAAAACACACTTGATCATGCGACTCTACTACAGCGTGAGGGATTTCGTCGTCCGACACATGGCTGTTCCTGTCTTTCGAAATACTATCACAATGAAATGAGGCCTCTTCAGTAAATGGCACGCTTTGGAGGTAATCTTGTCGATCAGTCCACTCTTAGAGCAACCACTGAGACAATGCGATCCTTGGTGCAAACTCGGTCACAAGCAGTGCATGGACCAGTTGTGAGTGATATGGGTGAAACTGTTGTTCGTGGAGTGTGTGCAGCACCCACGTAACGTGCAATACGACAAATACTTGTAGTGGGGTCCGCTGCAACACCTTTCAGCACCTCCTCTTCAAAATAGGGTGTGCCAGTGGTCCTTATGGTGCTAGGTCCCTTGTTTCTTCTTTCCAATGAGTCAGTTTCCTACACTCGTCGATCGAGAAAAATAAACACTCGCCGTGACGGATGATGCATGTTAGAAACTCGTTCCCTTAACAGCCTTTCAGCATACACATGGTGCATGTCAGTGAGTTCTGCGAAACTGTACTGGTTCTGCTGCATCGTATTGTACTGTACGTCTGAATAGCACCGAGTAATTAATGGGTCTGTCGTTGATTCATAAGACGTTCTGTCGTGCGACAATGTCTACAATGGCTACAACAGAGCCATCTAATGGACAAGTAAAATAAACAACAGCTGCATGATGCATTTACAGTAATCAGGCTCCAGCTCCTTGTTTCCTTATAGGAAATACAGAATGTATAGTCGTGGACAAAACGAGCGAGTCCCCTCGCCATTTCGTTATGCTCATCCGCACAGCTTTAAAGTCTGCTACACAGCATAACAGGCAAGGCGACGAAGTGCTACCAACATACTATGCAAGTTCGGTCAGCTGATGTGCTGGAGAAACTCGCGCTTCGAAGACGCCACAGCATCGTCTGCCACCACTTAGTGGGAAACGAAATACCTCGAGTATAAGCCAATGTGTTGTAATCGCATATTTGTGACTATGACTTGGATCTAAAGTGTAGTTATGCATACTACGTATGCTCAGATTGCGAATCTAAAATCATGAATAAAGACGAGGGGAAATGAATTGGGCGTCCTTCGTCTTCCGTAACATCAAATATGAACTGCGCAGAAAATGATTCACCAGAAGTGAATAACTTTTTAGCAATAACAGATGATATTAACAGCTTGCCGGCGCGGGTTAGCCGTGCGCTCAACGGCGTCATATCGCGGACCGCGCGGCTCCTTGCGCCGTCAGTTTCAATCCTTCCTCGGGCATGGATGTGTCTTAGGTAAGTTGAACTAGCTCTAGATCTAGGGGACTGATGACCTAAGCAGTTTGGTGGCATAGTTCTTAGAGGCAGTTTTTGACCTTAGCGTAAATTTTCTTTACATAAACGGCCGTATGACAAGATTGCGTTGACATAGCTCACTTTTTTCACCACCAAGGGACGTATACCGTAGGAAGTGCGATACATTTCCGCTTATTATGTCCACCCGTACTCGAGTATTTGATTTCCTTGGCGCATTTACTGTAGAATCCTTGTTACTAGCACACGTCGGCTAAACTTCACTAGGAGACAGCACGTTATCAATGAAGCCTAGACCACGTGTGCTAGTAACATGGACTCCACAGTAAATGCCCCACGGAAATCTAACACTCTTTTGGCAGTGGTAGGATCTGAGGATGGCGGCAATGTGCCGCCGAAACAAGTCGTGTGATACCATAAAGACATTCTCAAGATACGGCTGTGTTCGTACTTTTCCTCACATAATCTGCAATTACATGTTGATATTACGTCTCCACATGGCCGGAATCCGTATTCGAAATTGTGTCTTACCGTGCCACAACCTTCTCTAACCCTCCATCAAAGAGCGGTTCCGCCTGCTGCCTCATCCAGTTACTGACACCATCTGCAGTATCATTGTCGTTCTTGTAGCGCTCAGCAGCCAGAAAGGCCTTCATCTTGTGGAAAAGATGAAAGTCAGTTGGTGCCAAGTATTGATCGTGGACAGGATGTTGGGAAAGTCAGACTGTTTCAAAAAAAAATGTTAAATGTGTGTGAAATCTTATGGGACTTAACTGCTAAGGTCATCAGTCCCAACGCTTACACAGCCAACGCTTACACACTACTTAACCTAAATTATCCTAAGGAAAACCACACACACCCATGCCCGATGGAGGACTCGAACCTCCGCCGGGACCAGTTGCACGGTCCATGACTGCAGCGCCCAAGACCTCTCGGCTAATCCCACGCGGCCAGACTGTTTCCTTCGTTCGTTATGCAGTGTGGGATGACGCATTGTTTTGAAAGATAGCACCCAGGTGTAGCCAGCAACAAATTTCACAAAATCACCTACAGGTATGGAGGCTATTGTTAGCTCGCATGGAAATATGTGGGAAGGACACTTTGAATTATTATTTATAACTGACTTTGGATACAATATTGGCCAAGGAACTGTACTTCTTTTTATACATACAGTAGTAATATGGGTTAATCAACTTTGAATCGAGTGATAACTGGTAACGAAACAACGAACTATGCTACTGCCCCTGAACATTTTTTTCCTATTTTGTCAACTGCAGAGTTACATTTGACGAAGTTATGAGTTCCTCCTATTCCATTTTGAAACTGGTGAACCCTACGTATACTATAAATTGTGGCTATCAAAATTGTGTTCTTCAGGTTGCAGTAAACTTCGATCTTGGGAAAATTCACGTTACGAAGCAGAAAGTAGCAAATATAAATACTTTCTGTGTGACCGTTTGTCGAACATTCACGCAACGTGTCCTCTGAGAATGGCAAATGGAACCATTGATGCAGAGGCGTTGGAAGCTACAGTTTATTCAAAATGTGCAGCTACGGTCCACCTATCCCGCTGTTGGGACGCGTTTCTGTATTCAGTCGGAACTGTTATTTAATTTGAAATGCGTATTTTCTGACAAAAAATAGATTGTGTGTGTGTGTGTTGTGTATGCGTGTGCGCTTGTACGCATTTTTCTTCGTGCCTGCATGCACATTTTAGGTAGTGTCTTTTGCTTGTATTTTGCTGTCGTTTCAGCGTAAATAACAAAATTTACAAGGAAACCTCGTTCTGTGTTTTGCATAGTTGAAAATGTTTCAGTTTTTTGGCGGAAGTTCGGTACAGGTGGAAACACGAAACAAACGAGCTATGCGTCAACGACCGAATCTGTTTTTATCTGCAGTGGGATGTTTTACAGTCTGGGCGGAGTGTTCAGAAAAGCAGGTCGACCCCGCAACCTGTGTAGCTTCCACAGCCCGGCACCTCTATTTATGTGTTACATTAGTTTTATTGCAAACGATTTTAGGTACAGCAAAAAAATTTATTAAAAACGGTATTGGACAGTTCGTTGGTTGCTACAAGTTATTTTCTTCTGACCTTATCAGTATTAAAAGCATTCAACATAGATTATTGAGGGGAATAACGCATACTTTTAAGTCATCTTCAAGCGGCTTCATTTATATTTATGCAGTCAACGATCTGTAGACCTTACCGCCATGGGATGGATTCCGAGCTCCTCGATTCAGATAGCTGAAAGGACAGCCACATGTAACGTAGTATGTATGGAGAGACTAGGTAAAACATCGCTCCTCTTGAGGGGTGGTGGTCTTTACAGCACCTACAAAGACGAAAGTCTAGTTGATTGTCTCATGTAGTCCTCTAATAACAGCGAAAATAAAGTGGCCTAAACTACGCAGGGGAGTAGGGGAGGAAGGGGGCTTAATTACGGGCACCATAATTCGGGGAAGGGGGCGTGAGGTGAGGCAAACTGACTTTAATGATCTATGTACAATGTGTTCTTATAGTCAGTTTAGACCTGGAAAGTTACTAAGGGGAAGCGAACAAAAGTATTCCAGCAAACATTTCGTTCCATGCCTTGCTTAACATTAATGAGGATGCTGTGACTTGCCAAAGCCATCACCACAGGCAGTTTATGAATTGCACCAGATCTGCGTTTCTATACAAGCAGTGACCGGTACGCTAGGCAGCGCTCTGTAGTGCATTGCTTTGCTCGTTGTGCATTTCCTTCATTTGGCGATGACAACAATAGGCTCTGAGCCGTGTTGTGGCTCACGTTGGTGCCGTAGGTAGGGTGGCATCGTGTAATAGTGATAGTGGCGTCTCGTTTTTTTCTTGTGTTTACTGGTGCCACTACGTGCTAGCATTGTCTGTCCGCTAGTGGCAGCAGCAGCAGCAGCAGCGGTTATTGATACCTAGCACCATGGTACTTTCTTTGGAAGGACTTCAAGTGTTTTCCGGGTCGGAGTGTGTAGGGGAGTTCGGTTGGGATGGAGCAGCACTGGGGTCCAGCAGTGTGAGGACATGTCGGGACGGCTGGCGGCACGCAGGCACTGCCAGATCGAGGGGCTGTAGTGGCGAGAGCCACAACCTCGTTGTCCACCAGACCGAGGACGTTTCAATTGAGTGAACATTAACCCAGTAGTTAAACCTCCACTATTTTGAGATCACGCCATTTCTTCCCCGTTGCTGCTCGCAGGGTCGCTGAGACGAAGAGCAGTGAGTTGAGTGTTTGGGGTTGGCGAAATTAGTTAGCTATCTTCCACTTCTTTAAAAAATATTTTAGTGTCTCTTGGAGAAGTTTGACTGTTCTTAAGAATTGCTATCCAGGCCTTCAGCCGTCAAATTGTTTTTGAGTTATTACTGTCGGGGCCTTCAGCCGACAGATAATTTGAATTTCTGGTCAATAAGGCCTTCAGCCGTGAACGCAATTGGTCTTAAGAATTTTTAATTAGGTATTGTCTCTTCATAGAGAAATTTGGATGATAGTTTCTTTTTTTTAAGAAAAATATTTTAGTATCTCTTGGAGAAGTTTAACTGATCTTAGGAATCTGCTATCCAAGCCTTCAGCCATCAAATTCTTTTGAGATATTACTATCTGGGCCTTCAGCCAATAAACAAAAATGGTTCAAATGGTTCTGAGCACTATGGGACTTAACATCTGTGGTCATCAGTCCCCTACAACTTAGAACTACTTAAACCTAACTAACCTAAGGACATCACACACATCCATGCCTGAGGCAGGATTCGAACCTGTGACGGTAGCGGTCACGCGGTTCCAGACTGAAGCGCCTAGAACCGCACGGCCACTCCGGCCGGCTAGCCAATAAACAATTTGAATTTCTGCTCAATAAGGCCTTCATCCGTGAGTGCAGCTTGCTTAAGAATTTTTTTTATTAGACATTGTGTCTTGATAATTGTTCCTTATTGTCAACTTTGTTTGCAATTGGTTCCAAATAAAGTGTACGTCATTAAAAAAAGAAAAAAAAACTGAGCAACCAATGGTAACTGAGTAAGGTCCCGTCCACACCAAATCCTGCCTTTCCTTAAGTCCCATGCTTCAGTGGTAGCAGAGCGTGGTTTTGATTGTAATATTGTCATTACAGTTACCGTTGTTCCGAATTGTAACTCTGTATTACACGATATTTGTCTTTGCTATTTGGTTGTTTCAGATGATCAATCCTAATGGCGGTCAGGCCGTGCCCACAGATCGGCCCTTTGAGGAAGGACCACCTCACTTATGAGCTGGCAATAAGGCGCCAGCCTATTTGCGTGCTACCGTTCTTCAGCCGGCTGACGTCATGCTGGATGTTGTAGGAGAGACAGAAGCAAACACTGAGTTTTTATGTAAGGCTGTTGGGGGTCTTGAGGACACCATTGGCTTTTTGGAGAGCACTCAACCTAGTGGCAGTCATTGAGGCAGAGTGCGGGCGCAGTTAACACATTTTAACAACTGGATAGCGAATTTAAGGATATTAAAATTAGAGGATCGTTATAAGGAATCAACCGCTGAATTGGGGTCCTTGATAAATGAATTGCTGTTTAAGATTACATGTTTAGAGCTTGATGGGGAGAGGAGCAGGACATGCTGTCTTCAAGGGGGGGGGGGGGGAAGGAGGGGAGGGAGCCAGCACAGGGATGATGCACTTATGTCTCCCGAGAGATTAGACGTAGCGTTTGCTAAATAGCGTAATCCTCTGGTGCATCTCTTCGGGGGCATCACAGGATTAGTTCGAATAGTGCAAATTGAAAGGTTATTATGGTTCTTGGTTCGCCTTGAGCAACACGCTGATGCTTTTGGCGTTTCGCATCAAGTCACTGATGCTGAGCAAAACGCTACTCAATTTTCCTATATTCTCCAGTTACTTTTGAATTTGAGAATAAAATCTTCCCTAATTAATGTGTGTATTCCGCTCAATACGTCCAGTCGTCACTGACTTTGAATGTTACAAACGTCTGATTACTTTTTTTTTAATTTTTGTTATCGCTTTTACGCTTTTGCACATTTTGTTGTTATTTTGTGTTTTAGACTACTACTGTTCGCCATCAGCTTTTGAACTGTATACGGGTTATCTCAGAAATGTTGCGACAAACGTCGAGGGGTTGTAGTGGGTGTCTTGAGTAACAAACTGATGACGGGAACTCGTGTCCGGGAACGTCATCCAATGACTCTCCACGAAGTCAACCCTTCAGCAGCAAACGTGGCTTTGTACTTTCACGCTGTTCACTTTCCTCCTTTGCACCGAAAAACATTGGAGATTTTAGACCCAATAGAAAAATTAATAGCGGATGGAACGCGTGTGCAAAACAGGGATCCACCAAGGTCATAGATCACCGCAGTCATACGAGACAAGGCTAGCTCCATCTTCTTTACGGGATCGTAACAGTCAGCAGCGACCACTGAATAACTGACAACATTGCGAGTCGTTCCTCCTACAGTTCGTCAGTGTCCCATATACAGGACGAACATTAAGAAAAGGGCCTCGTGGGTTAGCCGTGTGGTCTGGGGCGCCTTGCCAGGTTCGCGTGGCTCCCTCCGTCGGAGTTTCGAGTCCTCCCTGGGGCATGAAGTGTGTGTTGTCCTTAGTGTAAGTTAGTTTGTTAGATTAAGTAGTGTGTAAGCCTGTGGACCGATGACCTCAGCAGTTTGCTACCATAGAACTTACTACAAATTTCCAGTTTCCATTAAGAAAACAGACTGCAGGATTGGATTCCTGACAGGAAACAGAGGAAAAAATGTTCCTACGAACGTATGTCTGCAGGCAACGACAACAAATCGTCCCAGAACACAGTACAGAGCTGCATCGTATCCACGTCACAAAAAGTGTTCAATGCGGCCACCATGGGATGCAATGCATGAGTTCACACGTCGCGTCATGGACTGCCGCACTGGAAACCGAAATCCTATATCAGTGCTGGTCTGGTGCAAAAACCATCGACAAATGCTTCCCGTTGAGGGAATTTCGCCGCTGACACCGTGGCACTCGTTGCGAGTGATAGGGATAGTAGCGGTTGTCAAGCAGGACACACATAACACTACTTTGGCTTACACCGTATAGGCGGACCACTTGCCTGGAGCTTGTACTAGGGATTGACTCACTATCCTGTAGAGCCCGGTCCTCCAAGTCTGGTATACACACAGTCCGCCGCCTAGCTGCAAGTTCGACTATCTGAAAGAACCCTGTTGTTGTTGTGGTCTTCAGTCCTGAGACTGGTTGGATGCAGCTCTCCATGCTACTCTATCCTGTGCAAGCTTCTTCATCTCCCAGTACCTACTGCAACCTACATCCTTCTGAATCTGCTTAGTGTATTCATCTCTTGGTCTCCCCCTACGATTTTTACCCTCCACGCTGCCCTCCAATACTAAATTGGTGATCCCTTGATGCCTCAGAACATGTCCTACCAACCGATCCCTTCTTCTGGTCAAGTTGTGCCACAAACTCCTCTTCTCCCCAATCCTATTCACTACCTCCTCATTAGTTATGTGATCTACCCATCTAATCTTCAGCATTCTTCTGTAACACCACATTTCGAGAGCTTCTATTCTCTTCTTGTCCAAACTATTTACCGTCCATGTTTCACTTCCATACATGGCTACACTCCATACAAATACTTTCAGAAATGACTTCCTGACACTTAAATCTATATTCGATGTTAACAAATTTCTCTTCTTCAGAAACGCTTTCCTTGCCATTGCCAGTCTACATTTTATATCCTCTCTACTTCGACCATCATCAGTTATTTTGCTCCCCAAATAGCAAGACTCCTTTACTACTTTAAGTGTCTCATTTCCTAATCTAATACCCTCAGCATCACCCGACTTCATTCGACTACATTCCATTATCCTCGTTTTGCTTTTGTTCATGTTCATCTTATATCCTCTCTTCAAGACACCATCCATTCCGTTCAACTGCTCTTCCAAGTCCTTTGCTGTCTCTGACAGAATTACAATGTCATCGGCGAACCTCAAAGTTTTTATTTCTTCTCCATGGATTTTAATACCTACTCCGAATTTTTCTTTTGTTTCCTTTACTGCTTGTTCAATATACAGATTGAATAACATCGGGGAGAGGCTACAACCCTGTCTTACTCCCTTCCCAACCACTGCTTCCCTTTCATGTCCCTCGACTCTTATAACTGCCATCTGGTTTCTGTACAAATTGTAAATAGCCTTTCGCTCCCTGTATTTTACCCCTGCCACCTTTAGAATTTGAAGGAGAGTATTCCAGTTAACATTGTCAAAAGCTTTCTCTAAGTCTACAAATGCTAGAAACGTAGGTTTGCCTTTCCTTAATCTTTCTTCTAAGATAAGTCGTAAGGTCAATATTGCCTCACGTGTTCCAGTATTTCTACGGAATCCAAACTGATCTTCCCCGAGGTCGGCTTCTACTAGTTTTTCCATTCGTCTGTAAAGAATTCGCGTTAGTATTTTGCAGCCGTGGCTTATTAAACTGATAGTTCGGTAATTTTCACATCTGTCAACACCTGCTTCCTTTGGGATTGGAATTATTATATTTTTCTTGAAGTCTGAGGGTATTTCGCCTGTTTCATACATCTTGCTGACCAGATGGTAGAGTTTTGTCAGGTCTGGCTCTCCCAAGGCCGCCAGTAGTTCCAATGGAATGTTGTCTACTCCGGGGGCCTTGTTTCGATTCAGGTCTTTCAGTGCTCTGTCAAACTCTTCACGCAGTATCGTATCTCCTATTTCATCTTCATCTACATCCTCTTCCATTTCCATAATATTGTCCTCAAGTACATCGCCCTTGTATAGACCCTCTATATACTCCTTCCACCTTTCTGCTTTCCCTTCTTTGCTTAGAACTGGGTTTCCATCTGAGCTCTTGAAGTTCATACAAGTGGTTCTCTTATCTCCAAAGGTCTCTTTAATTTTCCTGTAGGCAGTATCTATCTTGCCCCTAGTAAGATAAGCCTCTACATCCTTACATTTGTCCTCTAGCCATCCCTGCTTAACCATTTTGCACTTCCTGTCGATCTCATTTTTGAGACGTTTGTATTCCTTTTTGCCTGCTTCATGACCACACAAACGCCCCAGAAGGGATTTACATGTTGTGTGATATGTTGGTGTCTGTGAGGGTACTTCTTTTGGTGTAGCCGTGCTGCCTCTCGCCCGTATCCATCTGTTGGCGGTACACGAACGCAATCTCGCCTTGTTTCCGACATCAGCACAAAAGCATTGTGCTGCTTACATTACACTGCGACAATAACACAGCCTGCAACACACAAAGAACACGCGGCGCGGGGTCAGAGGAATTTTCATTCATCAGCGCCATGTACCATGGAAACGTTGGATTTCTGGGGACACATGTTCATAGGACCATGTTTACTCCATTTCGAGTCAGGAATCCGTCCCTGCAGTTTGTCAGTTTTATTAATGTTCACCTTGTATAAAGGGGTATCAGTACCTTTTACTGATTGTTCTTTTGGTTCCTAAAACTTCATCTAACTAGGATACAAACCAACTGATGGATTAAAGCATTATGACCTCTGCCCAACGCAAAATTAATGGTGCGTGGTGCCTTTACGGGCACCTGACACAGTAAAGAAACTATACAAGCCGAAGAGAGATGAACGGGAAGAACCGAAATTAGGAAATCAACTGATGTAAGGGATTTTGACAAAGAGCACATTATTATGTTCCGGCCCCTGAGAACGAGCATCTCAGGAGTGACGAAACTAGTCGAGTGTTCAGGTATTAATGCGGTGAATCAAAGGAAAGTGGTTGTAGGACAGCAAAACCACGTGTGTCCGACAAGGTACGGGGCGTCCACAGCTCATCACAGAGTAGGAGTCTGAGGCTTGCACGCAGCTACACGTGGAAAATCTCGTGATACGGTAAAACACTGACGCTGACTCAAGTGTTTCGGAGCCCACCGATCTGTGCATATTCTGGAAAGTGGGGCTCTGACAACAGACGACCTCTCTGTGTTCCTATGATGACGCAGGGTCACCGTCAGTTACCATAGCAGTAGGCACAGGAACACCGAGAATGGACTGTGGATCAATGGAAACTTGTCACCCAGTCAGATGAATGTAGTTTACGTCAAGTGGACGGCTGCTCAAAATATGCATCGTTCCATGAATGCATGCCGTTTGGTCCAGTATTATGCTGAGGGTACATATACCTGGCCTACGATGGGAACTGTAATGTTAATTGAGGGCACAGTGCCATTTGTGAACTACGTGGAAATGACTGTGGACCACTGCATCCTTTCATGCTTTATGTTCAAAAATGGTTCAAATGGCTCTGCGCACTTAACTTCTGAGGTCATCAGTCCCATAGAACTACTTAAACGTAACCTAAGGACATCACACACATCCATGCCCGAGGCAGCATTCCAACCTGCGACCGCAGCGGTCGCGCGGTTCCAGACTGTAGAGCCTAGAACCGCCCGGCCACTCCGGTCGACCATGCTGGGTGTCTTCTCCGTTCGCTTTGGTATCTAACAGCTGGATGCCTATCAGTGTCACAAGAACAGCTCCATACTATAGTGGTTTGAGGAGCATCACAGTGACCTCACGTCGATGCCTTGGCAGTAAAATTCGCCTGATCTGAAGCCGCTGGAACACTTCTGAGACGCTAGTGGACGCCAGCTCTATAGCCACAAACCACCGGTTCATAGCGCAACATGGGCATGCATACACAGGACTTATTGAATCCTTCCCTCACCAAAAGTGGTCATTATGTTATGGGTAATCGGCATATACTGAAGAGCCCAAGAAACTGTTGCACCTTCCTAATATCGCGTAGGGCCATCACGAGTACGCAGAACTGTCGCAAAAGAACGAGGCGTGGATTCGACTAATGTCTGAAGTAATGCTGGAGTGAACTGACACCGTGAATCCTGCAGGGCTGTCCATAAATCCGTGAGAATAAGAGAGGGTGGAGGTTGCTTTCGAACAGCACGTCCCAAGGCATGCCATATATGCTCAATAATGTTCATTTGTTGGGAGTTTGGTGGCCAGCGGAAGTGTTTAGATTCAGAAGGGTGTTCCTGGAGCCACTCCGTCGAAATTCTGGACGTGTAAGCTGTCGCACTGTTATGCTGAAATTGCCCAACTCTGTCGGAATGTACAATGGACATGAAAGAATCAGACAGGATGCTTACGTACGTGTCACCTGTCAGAGTTGTATCTAGACGTATCAGGAGTCCCATGTCACTCCAACTGCACACACCCACACCATTACAGAGTCTCCACTAGCTTGAACAGTCCCCTGCTGACATGCAGGGTCCATGGATTAATGAGGTTGTCTCCGTACCCGTAAACGTCCATCCGCTCGATACAATTTGAAACGAGACTCGTCCAATCAGGCAACATGTTTCCAGTAATCATCAGTCCAATGTTGGTGTTGACGGGCTCATGCGGAGCATGAAGCTTTGTGTCGTGCAATTATCGAGGGTACCCGAGAGGGCCTTCGCCTCCAAAAGCCCATATGGAGTATGTACTGTGCAATGGTTCGCACCCTGATACTCGTTGATGGCCCAGAACTGAACTCGGCAACAATTTTCGGAATGGTTGCGATTCCGTCACGTTAAACGATTCTCTCTAGCCGTCGTTGGTCCCGTTATTATAGGATCTTCTTCCAGCCGCAGCGATGTCGGAGATTTGATGTTTTACCCTATTCCTGGTATTCATGACACACTCATGAAATGGTCGCAGGGAAAAATCCCCACTTCATCGCACCTCGGAGCTTCTGTGCCCCGTCTCTCGTGCGCAGACTGTAACACCACGTTCAAACTCACTTAAATCTTGATAACTGCGAAACACACTTGTTGTCTTATGTAGGCGTTTCCGACCGCAGCTCCGTTGTTTGCCTTTTAACATATCTCTGTATCTGAATACGCACACCTGTAACAGTTTCTTTAACGCTTCTGTGTGCCTCATCATTGTAACAGCATTACGATTCCTGTATATATACGAGGTGTGGCTAGAAAAAAAAAACCGCACTAGTACTGGTGAAACAATAAAACGAATGCAATAAGGCTGAAAGTCGCGTGGCCTGTCACGTGACTCTCGCTCCGCCTACTGCTCGAGTTTCATCTGCCTCCTGCACTCAGTCTGCCCGTGGCGTCTGTTTTAAGTAGTTGACGTTTTGTCTGTGCGTCGGAAAATGTTGAGTGTACAGAAAGAACAGCGTGTTAACATCAAATTTTGTTTCAAACTAGGAAAATCTGCAAGTGAAACGTTTGTAATGTTACAACAAGTGTAAGGCGATGATTGTTTATCGCGAACACAAGTGTTTGAGTGGTTTAAACGATTTAAAGATGGCCGCGAAGACACCAGTGATGACACTCGCACTGGCAGACCATTGTCAGCAAAAACTGATGCAAACATTGAAAAAATCGGTAAACTTGTTCGACAAGATCGCCGTTTAACAATCAGAGCAGTGTCTGAGTTAACAGGAGTTGACAAGGAAAGTGTTAGGCAGATTCTTCATGAAAGTTTCAACATGAACAAAGTGTGTTCAAAAATGGTTCCAAAGTGTCTCACAATTGAACAGAAGGAACGCCGAAGAATGATTTGTTCTGACATCCTGGAAAACATTGAAAGTGATCCCACCTTCTTACAAAATGTTATTACTTGCGATGAATCGTGGTTTTTTACTTACGATCCCGAAACTAAACGCCAATCGATGCAATGGAAAACTCCTGGTTCTCCACGACAAAAAAAAGCACGAATGTCAAAATCGAAATTCAGGGCAATGATGATTGTTTTTTTTTTTGACATCAAAGGTATTGTACACATTGATTGGGTACCAGAGGGACAAACAGTGAATCAGCATTACTACATTAGCGTCCTGGCTACCCTACGTGAGCGAGTACGGAGAAAACGGAACGATTTGTGGAGAAAAAAGTCATGGATCCTTCACCAAGACAATGCCCCAGCTCACAGTGCGTTGTCAGTGAAGACGTTTTTGGCAAAACACAACATTCTCATCTTATTTCATTCACCCTATTCACCTGATTTGGCCCCCTGTGACTTTTTTCTTTTCCCTAAAGTCAAGTCAGCTTTGAAAGGAACTAGATTTGAGACTGTTGAAGCAGTAAAAGAAAAAGCGACGGAAGTAATGTATGGACTTACCGAAAATGATCTGCAGCATTGCTATGAACAGTGGAAAATTCGTATGGAGCGGTGTAGAGACCGAAGAGGAGAGTACATTGAAGGAGATAACATGAAATTGTAAATAATTCTAAATAAATGTTTTTCCAGCATCAGTCCGTTTTTTTTCTAGCCGCACATCGTATTCTGTTATGCTGTTTTCGACTTGAAACAATGCTCTGCAGCGCATATGTTGGTTAATCGTATCATGATGTGTCTGTCGAGTATTAATTACTCAGGAAGTCGTGGAAAACAGTTGTGACGCAGTTCGTCACAGAGAGCGTGTGTGGACAAACTGGTAGGAAGTTAATTACTAGCACTGAATAATTACGCTGTTGCGCTAGGATTTAATCATCGCATGTACAAGATTAAATTCTAGAGCAACGACAGAAAATAGTATATGCTGTGTACTTGGTTTATTACCGAAGTAGAGCATCCGTGGAGTTAATAAGTAACAGTAATTATACTGCGTTGCGTAGTGAACATCCAGCGGGACAGAATCTACAAGAAACTTCAGGGCTGCTCACATAGCCATGGTATACATCTGCACCAATATCCACCGGTGTTAGTGCTATTTAGTAGTACTGATTTAACAATGCAAGTTGTCATTAGTTCAAAATATGCGGATGCAGAATTAATTCTGTTTTTTGAGACGTCAGACATCGTGAGTGTGCATTTTCTTCGGATACGTGCATCTCATAGTTTGATTGCAAGATTTCATTGCATAGACTCTGTTTTACATCATTGGCTGAGAGAAAACTGAGATTATTTCGTAGCCTCAACTGAATCTATATACATCCAAATCTGATACGCTAAAGCAGGGCAAGGATTTATCCAGGAATGAACATGTTAAATAGTAGATTTCTCAGCCCAGTATTTCTGAAGTATTATTCCATCTATCTTGTCTACAAGTGTAATTCCTACGAGTGTGAATTTTTTTTGTACCCACAACCATTTGAAACGCCCTCTCCGCGTTATTTCCTCCAATTTATGGTAACAGATTTTGTTACTACCACGCTGGGAACCATTCACATGGTATTACTTTTACAATCTCTGGGTTAGAAATTTTAATTATGCAATCGTAAATTTTTTTATCTTAAAACAAACTACTGTGAAACAATGCACTTAAGTGCGGCATTTTCATCAATTCTGTATAATAGGTCGTAACATTCCTGTCTCGTCTCACATGTTATACAGGGTGTTACAAAAAGGTACGGCCAAACTTTCAGGAAACATTCCTCACACACAAATAAAGAAAAGATGTTATGTGGACATGTGTCCGGAAACGCTTAATTTCCATGTTAGATCTCATTTTAGTTTCTTCCACCTACGCTCAATGGAGCACGTTATCACGATTTCATACGGGATACTCTACCTGTGCTTCTAGAACATGTGCCTTTACAAGTACGACACAATATGTGGTTCATGCACGATGGAGCTCCTGCACATTTCAGTCGAAGTGTTACTCTTCTCAACAACAGATTCGGTGACCGATGGATTGGTAGAGGCGGACAAATTCCATGACCTCCACGCTCTCCTGACCTCAATCCTCTTGACTTGCATTTATGGGGGCATTTGAAAGCTCTTGTCTACGCAACCCCGGTACCAAATGTAGAGACTCTTCGTGCTCGTATTGTGGACGGCAGTGATACAATAAGCCATTCTCTAGGGCTGCATCAGCGCATCAGGGATTCCATGCGACGGAGGGTGGAAGCATGTATCCTCGCTAACGGAGGACATTTTGAGCATTTACTGTAACAAAGTGTTTGAAGTCACGCTGGTACGTTCTGTTGCTATGTGATTCCATTCCATGATTAATGTGATTTGAAGACAAGTAATAAAATGAGCTCTAACATGGAAAGTAAGCGTTTCCGGACACATGTCCACATAACATATTTTCTTTCTTTGTGTGTGAGGAATGTTTCCTGAAAATTTGGCCGTACCTTTTTGTAACACCCTGTATAATCGATCGTGATTAAGTGTACCTAAGTAATTTGCCGGAAAGGCGCCGATGTCGAAGTTGCTTGACTGAAATAAAGTGGAAAAGTGTACAACTAATTACTGAAATGGATGTTGGTCACGCTGTCTTAATAAAGACTTTATTAGTTCAAAGGCAAGTATTTACAAAAATCTATTTAGATTGGTTAGCTAAATCCATCATTATTAAAATTTGTATTACATTGGAATTTCAGTCAAGCACTATAAGAATTCATGCGTCAGCCCTACGTGGACAATGCGTTACTCAAATCAAGTGGCTGTAATCAGACTTCTGTTCACGTGACAACCTATTTCACATGTGCTGATGAAGTCAGTCGTTACATGTGCGTGAGTAACTTCTTGTTTTCTAGAGATCAAAGAAATGTAGTTATCGGAAATCAAATTTTAGAATCTTTCAGATAATGACAGGCAAAATGAAAAATACATGGATAAGAGTAGCACGCGACATGGTTATAAAGATATAGCGTGACCTCGCTATAGACTTTATATTTACGAATTTTGAGAGACAAACTGATCCATATACTTAAAATTCAGTCTCTATACTACTTCACTGAAGTGTTAATTAGAAGAAGGCAACAGCAAAACACCTTGACAACAGCGGAATTCAGTGGCCAAGACAAGGAAAGAGAAAATTACCAAAAACTACAGAAAAATAATTAACTAACAGCAATGATTTACCAGATTCAGTGGTTTCAAAAGGTTCTTACAAAGTTATCTTCGAAAATTAGTCGTTACTGAATATTTGCTGTGCGTCCTGCTCTGAAGCTTCAACAAATTCTACCAAACGCATTCTGTCGTAGTAATAATCTACCAGAGCTGTTTTTTAATTTCATTTTCCGA
Organism: Schistocerca nitens; assembly: GCF_023898315.1. Taxonomy (NCBI): domain Eukaryota; kingdom Metazoa; phylum Arthropoda; class Insecta; order Orthoptera; family Acrididae; genus Schistocerca; species Schistocerca nitens. Next base: position 99,986,893 of record NC_064617.1, read on the forward strand.
TAGCACATGGATTGTCTTACTCCCGTATACTAGGCGTCTGCAGTATCTGCTAAAATACTTCCTGAAAGCGCTGTCGAAGAATGTTAACATTCGCAAAAGGTACTGGATATCCTGTGTCCTTTATAACCCCCCCCCCTCCCCCACAATAAAAATCTGATAGGCAAGGAGATCGAGTAGGCCAAGATGTTGCTGCCCCGTTACCTATCCATTTATTTGGGTAACGCTGATTTAAAGTTGTTCTTATTGGCCGAGCAAACCGAGGTGATGCCAAGGTGCATGAAACACATTTTCTGATGTAAGTTTAGTGCTATGTCTTCCAGCAAAACATTTAAATGTTCCATTAAAACTTCACTATGCGATACTCCGGTCATTGTTGCGTGGAAAACGAAGAGGCCAGTTAATAAGTCTGTAATTATGCCACCCACACATTACTGCTGATATCTTGTTGCCAAAACTCCAAAAGGTCTCTCATCAGCCCGAACGTGAGTGTTGTGAACATACTGCACACCATTGCTGATAAACGTAGCTTCATTAGTAAATAGTATCGTACGCATAAAGCGTTTATCCTAAGCATAAATCCTAGTAACCAAGCACAATATGTTTTCAGGGACAATAAGACATTGTAATCTCTGAACATCGCATGCATAAAGGAAGTGCTGTCTTATCACTCTACATACTGACACATGAATCACATTCGCAGTTTTTGCTATTTCCCTGGTTGGCGTATTGCTACAATTAGTGTTCCCTGTATGACGAAGAACTAGATCTTCTGAATCAGGTATCTTAACACTATTTGGTCTTCCACAGTGAAATGAAAGCCTTTCTATGCAAGACGTTCACACTTTCTTAGAAAATTTTTATTATTCGGTAAACGGCTATTGCGAAATTTCACCATGCAGACACATGGTTTCAGACGCATTGCAGGTTGCTAGTCCATACATCAGATGCATGTACACTATGTGCTGATTAGAACACATTTAGCCGGAAATACATAGTACACAATAGTTCATTAGGTCCAGCAGAGCAGGCATCAATCCCGTAACCCTAAGTCAGACACAACACGTCGCTCTACAGTTGAGGTCGTCAGCACACACTTTTTCTGCGGTACCCACCTCGGAAGTAGCCGGTTAGATTCCTGTTTGGAGAATGTTCAGTACATACTAAACACAAGTCCAATAGGACCTGTAGAGCAAGTTTCCACTACTCAATTTATTTGTAAAACTGAAAGTGGCAACTAAGATGAACGCGGCAACTAAGACGAACATAAGTAGGCTTTGACTTAACACATCCAAAAACAGAATCTGAGGAGGAAAGGTACCTATAGAACCAAGATGAAAATTTGAGAAGGAAAAGACAGAAACGAACCAAACATAGAACAACGTACAAGTATCTAACTATTGAAATGAAAAAATGACCGTAATCTACATACTTTTACTTGCTTTCAACTTCTGTAATAGTCTTTCAGAGGTTTCCCACTTACAACGCAAAAGTAAGCAACGTGGGCTAGGGATGGCTTCGTTGATCAAAATGTCCATGGTTCCGGGTTAAAAACCGGCGCCGCTTAAATTTTGATTAATAATCAACATTGGCGGCCGAAGACTTTCTACGTAAGTCATCCTTATTCTGCCGCCGGCCTTGTCAAAGAGGACGGAGGAGTGGACAGAGGTTCAAGGGACTGTCTTGTCCTTGGGCTGGGAAACTGCCTCTAAAAGGAGGAAGAATCAGCAATGATCAACGGCATAAGGATGCAGAAGGCAATGGAAACCACTGCATTAAAGAAACAATACGCGAATTCACATGATATGTGGCTTGTAATTGAAAAAGTGTCATGATGATCTCTCCATTGGCAAAAGATTCCGGAATAGTCTCCCATTAAGATCTCCGGGTGGGGACTGCCTGAAGGGTGGGGGGGATAACCAAAAGATTAACGTTCTAAGAGCCGGGGTGTGCAATGCAGAAGTTTGAAAGTGGTAGGAAAGATAGAATATCTGAAAAGGAAAATGCAAAGGCTCAGTCTAGATATGGTAGGGATCATTCAAATATAATGGAAAGAAGACAAGGATTTCTGGTCAGATAAATACAGGATAATATCAATAGTAGCCGAAAATGATAAAATGGGAGTACGATTTGATATGATTAAGAAGGTAGGGCAGAGAGTGGGTTAATATGAACAGTTCAGTGATAGAGTTGTTCCTATCAAAGTCGACAGTAAAACAACAGGGACAACGGTAGTTTACAGAAACACCCGTTAACCCCGCTGGGCAGAACAGGTGACTAGGGATGGACTATGATCACACTCGAGAGACGCGCCACGCGAAGGCAATTTTTCGAGAATGTCTCGGGTACGCTCGAGAAGTTGACAGTGCTGCGCTCTCTGAGAAATTGCGCAAACCTTCAGTACACGAAGCACTGAGCCGCAGCGGTCGTACTCGTCTTACGTACGTACAAGGAAAACTTTGAAATTCTGTGATTCATATCAACTATACTACCGTTGTTAATGCGTACTGAAGTATTAGTATATGTCTCATAAGACAAAATTCATAGAATTGTTGTTTAAAACAAAGCACAGAATTCGCAAGAAACAGAAGCTTTATACTTACAAAATAAATTACCTTGTACATTCTGCATATATGCATGCATGCTTAAACGTAAAAGAGAAGTGCTATAGCCTTTTATCTACAGAAACTGCATACATGCGTTTACTTACAGAAGAAAGAAAGGAAACAAAAGTTTTCAGCAGAAGGCATTTTTACGTCCCATTGGTGCACTGACGTCGATTTTTGTTTAGAAATATGACTTTATTAACCAATTGGCCTTTTAGTCTGCTTCTTTGTTTATTTATAAGTAGTCCTGTTTTCGAAAATATTCTTTCACTGGGAGCAGAAGTTGCAGGTATTGCAAGATATTTTTTTGCTACGACAGCTAGACATGGGTAACTGTTTACATTTTTTTTTTTCCAGTAGTGTTGTAGGTGTTCTTCCAAATATTGTTGTACCTCCAGGTCTATGCTATCACAACCGCAGTTGTGATGATTACAACTTAGTTTCCAATGTTCCATTTTGAAATCAGTTTATCTAACGCCTCACTAATATTTAGCGCTGTATGCTTTTCCGGGAAACGGAATGTCTCGAGAGCTAAAGCTATCAGGCACCAATTAGTATTAATGAAATGACCAGTTACAGCAATATACGCCTCACTATTGAGTGAGGTCCAAATATCGGTAGTTAAAGAATCACAAGTAGAGTCTTCCACGGCCAAGTTTACGGCCTCTTTATGTTTATGGTAACTGTCCTCAATCATGAGGCGCAACTTTTTTCGATTTGGTATCGAGTATTGTGGGTCCAAAAGTGAAACAAAACGTCGAAAACCAGTGTCCTTGGCGACTGAAAGCGGTTGAAAATCGTCTGTTATCATGGCCACTAGTGCTTCATCTGGCTGTTGTTGCCGTTTACTTCCCTCTATGAAGAGAAACGTAAGATTTAGATCAGTGTTCCTGCAAGGGAATACGTTATGCTCGACAACTGGTCCAATAAAATTACGTATCGTGTCGCTCAAAAGCAACGATAGTGTAGGTTTGATTTTGGGGTATGTTGTATGTTATCGAAGTACGATTAAAAAATCTATGTTTTTTAAGCGTGGCGGACCGCTTCGGACACTATCCGAACTTTTGCACGGAATTCACCTTTTGTACCATACGTCTGCCTCGCACTGTTGGAAGAATGAGCCTCTGTATCAGCGGACGTAGCTGTTTTATTGCTCGATAAATTGTGCAGTTGTCTAATGATGCCCGTTTTATTTTTTGATACATTACGGAGATTTTTATGACAATTGTTGCAAGTAACGTTACTTCCATCCTCCGTAAAGTATTGCCAGCACCATGATGTTCGTTTTCCAGTGTGCGTATTGATTTGAGTAGCAACTTTACTCGAATGAAACCTGAGACATACTAGTTACGAGCACAGCGAGCAGCGAGCGTGTTTGTCTAGCGGTGGCATTCAATTCATAAAACAACAGCGGCGCGATGTATGTTGTCGCAGCCAACTGGCGCGCAGCGGCACACGCCTCCGAGCCGTTTCTCGTGAGATTCTCGAGAATTGCTTGAGAACTGGAGGCTCGAGCAATTCTCGGTGCGCCGGCCGGAGTGGCCGAACGGTTCTAGGCGCTACAGTCTGGAACTGCGCGACCGCTACGGTTGCAGGTTCGAATCCTGCCTCGGGCATGGATGTGTGTGATGTCCTTCGGTTGGTTAGGTTTAAGTAGTTCTAAGTTCTAGGGGACTGATAACTTCGGAAGTTAAGTCGCATAGTGCTCAGAGCCATTTGAACCATTTGAATTCTCGGTGCGCTCGAGTCGCCGCGCCTCGCCATCCCATCACTGCAGGTGACTAGGATTGTGGAAAGGGCCAAATAAGGTTGGGGTCAGTTTCACCCTAAAATTGTAATTTATTGTAATTTGATAACACATTTACAACCGAAGTGGCAACTCTTTCATGGCTGAAAGACTCCAAACAAAACATCTTAAAATCAACAAGATAAAAACGCAGTTAAAAAGCAAATAAAATAATTAAAATAACATATATCACAGCTAGGTGAAAAGTCTCAAGGCAAAGTGGGTAGAACAAACATACGCAAGGTGCAATACAAATGGCTGAAGGTCACAATTAAATTACAAAATTTTAAAACATATTACCTTAATCTTTTAAAGGCAGATTTCCGCTGTGGTGTCACCGCCAGACACCACACTTGCTAGGTGGCAGCCTTTAAATCGGCCGCGGTCCGTTAGTATACGTCGGACCCGCGTGTCGCCACTATCGGTGATTGCAGACCGAGCGTCGCCACACGCCAGGTCTAGTCCAGAGAGACTCCCTAGCACTCGGCCCAGTTGTGCAGCCGACTTCGCTAGCGATGGTTCACTGACTACATACGCTGTCATTTGCAGAGAAGACAGTTTAGCATAGCCTTCAGCTACGTCATTTGCTACGACCTAGCAAGGCGCAACATTCAGTTACTATGTCTTCTGAACAGATAAATTGTGATTCATGTACCGTCAAGAGCGACGTTCATGATTAATGGATTAAAGTTAAGTATCAAACTAGCTACTTCCGCTTTCTGAATTCTCATTCCTTATCATGTTCCAGACCTCACGTCAGTATAGTTCTTCCCTCCTCACGCCAGCCTGCGTGAGCTAAACGCGTGTATTTCTGCCTCCACTCGTAACACGGTGTTGGCTCTTAAGCCAACACTACAGACGCAAATGTTTAAGCTTGAAAGATAATTTTAAGAATATGGTTGCAAGGCTGAAATCCCACAATCAATTTTCCAAAAATTTTTTAAATAATATAACCATAAGCCTTAAATTTTAAATAGCAGGAAACAGACAATCAAACACCGGTGGGAAAGACAATAAAGACACACACACACAGCCGACTCATGAACGAACGGCGAGCCAAAACGCGTCGTCCGGTAGGACGACCGACCGAAGATCCACGAAGACCGTGGCCCGGCTCAAGTGATGCGTGGCGGCAATGGTCGGGCGAGCCATGTCGACGCAGATCTCACTGCTCCTCTAATCCGATTGCACTCGTGCCGCATTGCAACTCCCTCACTGGCAGGTCCGGACTCCAGAGCCGCTCAACTGACTGACCGCCCGAACTCGCGACCCTAACTCGCTTACGACAGATAACGACCGGGAAGTATTAGCAGTCGAGCAAAGATACTACGAGAGTCGATACATCGATACGCACTGCTAGCGCCGCTCACGGTCAGGCTAAGCAGCATCTGAGTGACAGTAGTACTTTAAATTAATTTAGTGAGGTGGAAGTACGTTAAAAACAGGGTGTAAAATACATGATGGCAGTAATACGAGCCATACACGGCCTATTTACGTATACGTGCCGACGTTGCAAGTTGAAGAGCAAGAGACAGAGAAAGTACACGAGGGGTACTGAACAAGTAATTGACTGCGTAAAAGGAGATGATAATCTAGTAGTCTTGGGTGACTGGAATGCAGTTGTAGGGGGTGGAGTAGAAGAAAAGGATACAGGAGAATATGGGCCTGGGACAAAGATTAAGAGAGGACAAAGACAAATTGATTTCTGTAATAAACTTCAGCTAGTAATAGAGAATACTCTGAGAGGGCATATACTTGGAAAAGGCTGTTTGCTATAGGATATTCAATGAACTGTGGATGAAGCCCGACCAACAGGCATTACATGCATTGAGCGAATTTTATGGTGCACTGAGAATGGCTAGCTTCTAGCCGAAATCTAGATCTGCACAATAAAATTTAAAAAGGACGACTGATCTCTGTAATCTATAATTTACAAGTCAATATATAAGTCGCTGAGTGCAACAGCTTTCTGAATGGAAGGTAACCTGTTGAACAACTTTCTTCGTCCAGAACTTGAAAGCCGTCAAGTGAACATGAGAGACATATGGTTTCAGCAGAATGGTGCTACAGCTCACACAGCGAGAGCGTCCATGGAAGTGGTTCGACCAGTTTTCACAAGACATGTTATTTCGAGATATAGTGATGTTTAGTGGCCCCCTCGCTCACGCGATTTGTCGATATGCGACTTGGGGATATTTAAAATCAAAAGTCTACATGAACAAGCCTCCCACAATCGATGACCTGAAGAATTCCGTCTGTCAGGAAATTGAAGCCATGCCGAATGAAATGTTGGAGAGAGCCATACATAACTTTCGAGAGAGGATCCAAATTTATATTTAGCAAGAAGGACGTCAAGACATTATTTTTTGAACCTAATTAAAGTATGTATATTTCAAAGTTGCATTAAGAAATCTATCACTTAATGCTCGTTTTTATTATTTTTATCAAACAGTGTCCCAGTCATTAAATAGTGAAAAACATGCGTTTCCTTTGCTTCACCCTGTTATATGGTCATGACGCCAATAAAAGGTCCAAATTAGTTCAAAAGATATTTTAATCTTTAATCGTCTCTGGTTTTTGAAAAATGCGACGACGGTGCTATTCTTTTGTTTGCCGTTTCATCATTCTCCCTAAGAAGACCCCTGCAGTTGTCACCTATCATCGAAGGATTCCAATGGCCTTGGTAACAGTGTTCCATGGTAAGTCTTGGTGAAAGCGTTCACCATGCTCATCTCTCCCAAATTTTCTGGGAAGAACTCAAAGTGAGAATGTAAGAAGTGAGTTTTAAGTGACGTTCTACACCCCATGGTCTTATAGTTGTCCAGTTACCCAAAAAGCTCTTCACAATTGCTAATTGCTTTAAAAGAAGACTAAGCAGCTAATGGGATATGTCCCCCCCCCCTCGATAGCTGTGTGGTCAGCGTGGCGGATTGCCGTAATATGAGCCCGGGCTCGATTCCCGGCTGGGTCGGAGATATTCTCCGCTCATGGACTGCGTGTTGTCTTCATCATCATTTCATCCCCATCCAACGCGCAGGTCGCCCAATGTGGCGTCGAATGTAATAAGACCTGCACCAAGGCGGCCGGACCTGCCCTGCAAGGGGTCTCCTGGCCAATGACGCCAGATGCTCGTTTCTACTGGATATCTGTGAGTTTTGTATCAAAGGTTGGATCTTTCATCAATTTTGTTATTTGTGGTCCAACAAATATACCCCCTTTCAGCTTGACCTCAATTTGGGAAACTTTTCTTTTAACTGATTAAAGGCCTCACTTTCTTTATCCAGAGCTTTTGTAAAGTTCTTGATAAGGCCTACCCTGATATGAAGGGGAGGCAAAATGATTTTATCGGGCTCAACAAATGGGGTATGCTCACATTACGTTTCCAGGAACATATGACTTCCATATAAGCCATTCCTTGACTGTGTAGTGGTTCTTGCTGTCACGGCTGTCCCAAGGGCACAAAAGGCAGCAGTATTTCGTGAATCCTGCCTGTAAACCTGTAAATAGTGCAACAACTTTTAAATCACAGGAAAGCTGCTATTCATGATCATTATATTTGATTGCCTCCAGCAGCAAATCCATGGTTTCATAAGTTTCTTTCATGTCTACAGCGTAAGTCAAAGGTACCAATGGAAATGCATTGCCATTATACAGTATTACTGCTTTCAAGTTGGTTTTACTGGACTCAATAAACAGTCGCCACTCCTGAGGATTATGTTGTACACCTAGCTGCATCATCAGACCATTGACATCTCGACATACACATGTTGAATTCTGCAAATCGAAATGTTGAGCCAAGGAAGCACCTCTTGATCTGGAACAGGAAATTTTTGTCCCTGGAGCTAGAAGGTTCCGTTGTTGCAGTCGCGACCCCAAGAGTTCAGCTTGCTGTTTCGAAAGTTTTACATCGCGTGCCAAATCGTTCAATTCCTTTTGATTAAGGAGCTGAGGCGAATTGTCATGATACTGAGGACAGAACTCTTCTCTATGTTCCGTGGACTTTAAGTTACAGACAGGAACAGGCAACCCATCATCATGGGGCACAAGTAAATGCACTGAAGATACATTTGGATACTCTACTCTCTGTCTAGTTTGGCTTGACTGTCCCGAAATATTTGTAAGACAGAAGTAACAGTCTGAATAATGGGCGTAGGGCTCAATCCACATCATCGGAACAGCGAATGGCATGGCTCGGCGTTTTCCTTTCAGCCACTCGGTTTAGGTTGTAGTACAGTTTATGCAGGCAATACGAGGAGCAAAAGTTTGATCTTGATCACCAACAGCACAATCAAAATACAATTTATATGCCTTCTTAACCAAAACAATGATCGATTTTTTTTTTGGGCTTTTGGAATGAATTTCCCACGCACATAACAATAGTTGTCGGAGTAGTTTAGGCAGCAACGACATTTACTACTTCCCATTTTTCTCAGTGTATGTTTTAAACACAAAAGGTTTGCACCATCTTTCACAGGAAACACTCACTGAGGATCTTTTTTACACCACTGGATTACCACACCAACCATTTACTGACGATTTTTAGATCTTCTAGCTCTCCTTAGCAAATCAAAAACAAACAATTAAACATCAAAACAGAACAATACTGAATACGAAAAATAAAAAACCTTTAAAAACTAAAAAATGGTACGTACTAGAACATTTTGAAAGGTATACTCAGATTCTACACACCAAACTACATACTACGTGATGTATCACGCCCCGGATTCAAAATGACTGTTGACTAGTGTAACCAAAGACGGGTGGAGGAAAGAGGATATTAAAAGTACATTAGCGCTGACAAAAAGGGCTTTCCTGGCCAAGAGAAGAACTACTAGTATCAAACGTAGACATTAAATTGAGAAAGAAAGTTCTGAGAATGTATGCCTGGAGCACAGCATTGCATTGACTGTGGGAAAACAGGAACAGAGAAGAATCGAAGCATTTGAGATGTGGTGCTACAGACGGATGTTGAAAATTGGGAGGACTGCCAAGGTAATGTCAGGAAGTTCTGCGCCGAATCGAATATGTGGGAAACACTGACAAGGAGACATCAGGGAATTACTTCCATGGTACTAGGAGGAGCTGTAGAGGGGAAAAACTGTAGAGGAAGACATAGACTGGAATACACCCAGCAAATAATTGAGGACATAGGTTGCAGGTGCTACTCTGATATGAAGCGGCTGGCACAGGAGAGTAATTCGTGGCGGGCCGCATCAAACCAGTCAGATGACTGAAGTAGAAACAAGAAAAATCCTACAGGTGTCCAATTTTTTGATGTGCTACGGGATGTTCACTTGTCAAGCTTATTGTGCAGGCGTAGCATCTATATCCACCATGTCGTCACAACAGTAAAAGGAAAGCTTTCTGTATGCTCTGATTTTAGGTAGAGCGTGAGTTTCGTGCACGGTTTAGGAAAGACCACATAAGAATAACATAGATAGGTGGTATCAATAGTTCGTGGAAAACGGAGAAAGACCACATAAGAATAACATAGATAGGTGGTATCAATAGTTCGTGGAAAACGGATCCCTTTGTAAGGGGAACAGTCCTTGTCGACCTCGTCTGTCCGATGCAATCGTCGAAAGAGGGCAACGAGGAGTTTCACGGAAGTCCTCGCAAGTCGCTTAGTAAAGCAAGCCGGGAATTGTTCATTCCAAAGATTACAATGTGCTAGGTGTTGCGTAATCAGATCTTTTTTAAACGATACAAATTGGAATTAGAGCGGGCCTTACACCAGCAGACAAAATGAGAGGTATGCGTTTAGTGGAGAACCGCAGTTAAAAATGGAAAACGCTGATTTTACAGAAAGAGTCAGCGTCCGAGATGAAAGAAACTTCTATAGGCATGCTTATTCAAATACAGAGATATGTAAGCAGGCAGAATGCGGCGCTGCGGTCGGCAACGCCTCTATAAGACAACAAGTTTCTGGCGCAGTTGTTAGATCAGTTACTGCTGCTACAATTGCAGTCATCAAGATTTAAGTGAGTTTGATCGTTGTGTTATAGTAGCCGCACGAGCGACGGAACACGGGATCTCCGAGGTAGCGATGATTTTCCCGTACTACAAGTGTACCGTGAATTCAGGAAACCTATAAAACATTAAATCTTCGACATCGCTGCTGCCGGAAAAATATCCTGCAAGAGGATCGTTCAACGTGTCAGAAGTGCAGCTCATCCTTAAATTGCAGCAGGTTTCAATGCTGGACCATCAACAAGTGACAGCATGCGAATCACTCAACGAAACATCATCGATACAGGATTTCGGAGGCGAAGGCCCACTCGTAGACTCTTAACGACTGCACGGAACAAAGCTTTACGCCTTGCCTGGGCCCGTCAACATGAACATTGGACTGTTGATGGTGGGAAACATGTTGACTGGTCGGACGAGTCTCGTTTAAAATTATATAGTGTGGATGGACTTGTACGGGTATTGAGACAACCTCATGAATCCTTGGACCCTACATGTCAGCAGGAAACTGTTCAAGCTGGTGAAGGCTCTATAATGACGTGGGGCGTGTGCAGCTGTAGTGATTTGGGACCACTGATACGTCTAGGTACGACTCTGACAGGTACGTAAGCATCCTGTCTGATCACCTGCATCCATTCATGTCCATTGTGCATTCCGATGGGCAATTCCAGCAGGACAATGAGACAACCCATACGTCCAGAACTGCTACAGAGCGTCTCCAGAAACACTCTTCTGAATTTAAACCCCTCCGCTGGCCACCAAGCTACCCATACATGAACGTTATGGTGCGTATCTGAGATGCCTTGCAACGTGCTGTTCAGAAGAGATCTCCACCCCCTCGTACTCCTACGGATTTATGGACAGCCCTGCAGGGTTCGTGGTGTCAGTCCCCTCCAGCACTACCTCAGACATTAGTCGAACCCGTGCATTGTCGTGCTGCGACACTTCTGCGTCCTCGCGGGACCCTACACGAATTAGGCAGGTGTACCAGTTTCTTCGCCTCTTCGTTGTATCTAAAAATGGCGCACTGCTGTTCATCTCTTCGTAGCAAACTTAGTAGCTCAAGTACATTTCTGTGACACACTTTTTGTTTCGCTTCTGGACAAAAACATATTTGGCGTTTGTATGTTAATCTGGTTATTCACAATGTGAATGCAGCTACTGACGTTAAGGTGCCTGAGGATGCAAGTTTTATTCTCCAAAAGACCATTAATAACAAAGGGCACAATAGTGCAAATTGAATTTTATCTACAGCAATTGATAGCTGCCACCGACAGCTCACAACAGTGATAATCTAATTATCGCTGGAGTGTGCAGACACGCAGCACTTCTTGGTCGTTGTTCTTGTACTGCGTCCGCAAGGCGTCTCAGCTGTTGACAATAAATGTCAGCACCGATGGTTACTGTGGTATCGCTAGCTACGATGCAACGGCGTACGGGCATGTTCTTAAGTTGGCACTACGGCAGACACCGACGACAGCGCCCTCTAGCCGGCGCTGTGGAGGTCTACGAGCTCCGATCCAAATTCAGCCCATCTGATCAACAGCAGACGGCCGGGACACTTCGCTTCATATAGTGACTTTGCACTACTTACGACGGGTCTAAGACTTCGCACCTACGTGCTCATCAGTGCAAAGTTTGTAACCATTTATTAACTTGGGTTTTGCCTATAGTAAACATCTATAATTTCACACGCAGTTCCGAAGTGTTTTACCTCTCCTGCTCCTACTCGCTTTCGTCTATCGGGCAACCTCTCAGTTTTCAGGAGCACACCCACGCGCCGCCTTCCAGGCGGGATACAAAAGCTACACCCCGGGGAATCAATTCGTGGTACACCACATAGTTGCTGTTCCACCAGATGCCCAATACTATTTTTTATGAATGCGTACAGCTCCTTCTATGGGGAGTTGCGGCTTTGTTTGGGCTCAGTCATTCCTTTCATTTCGTTATGTTAGCACGGAGACACCATTTCTCTTCACCAGTAACGATACAGTATAGGAATGGTCGGGGTTCTTCGCGAGTCAAATGACGTGCAAGGAGAGATGTACATATGACCACAAGCTGACTTTTGTGACTTTGCCTTAGAGCATGCAGTTGCAGTACCCATAATCCCGATAATTGAACCTGCTCCACTACATGTAAATGTCGCTCGATGGTGCAATAATGACAGTTCATCATATTTGCTAGTTCTCGAGTACAATGACATGCATCGTTGTGAATTAATGCTTTTAAACGATCTTGATAAAACCCCGAAGGTCTCCCTGAACGTGGAGAGACACAAAGGTCAAAGCGATCCTCGTCAAAACAAGAACACCATTTTCTTGTCGTGCCCTGTCCAGTGGCATTATCGTCATACACGTCGCAAATGTTTCTGGCTGCCTCAGCTACAGTTACACCTCAACTCAGATAGAAGAATATGTCGGAAATCTTGCGATTTCTCCATTTGCCACTCTATCTTCTAGCACCTACAGCTTCCCGCACTATCTCCGAATGGCAATGTGGTGTCACCGCCAGACACCACACTTGCTAGGTGGTAGCCTTTAAATCGGCCGCGGTCCGTTAGTATACGTTGGACCCGCGTGTCGCCACTATCAGTGATTGCAGACCGAGCGCCGCCACACGGCAGGTCTAGTCTAGAGAGACTCCCTAGCACTCGCCCCAGTTGTACAGCCGACTTTGCTAGCGATGGTTCACTGTCTACATACGCTCTCATTTGCAGAGACGACAGTTTAGCATAGCCTTCAGCTACGTCATTTGCCACGACCTAACAAGGCGCCATATTCGGTTACTATAATTACTTCTGATCAGATAATATTGTGAATCATGTACCGTCAAGAGCGACGTTCATCATTAATGGATTAAAGTTAAGTATCTAACTAATTGCGTCCGCTTTCTGAATTCTCATTCCTTGTCATGTTCCAGACCTCACGTCAGTATAGTTCTTCCTCCTCACTCTAGCCTGCTTGAGCTAAAACGTGTGTATTTCTGCCTCCACTCGTAACACGGTGTTGGCTCTTCTGCTAACACAAAAGACAAAATTACAATAACAGTGAACTACAAATAAAAAACGACAATCGGTAAATAAACTCATATCAACGGAACACCACCGTGCAAAACAAAACGTACGAACTTATGCACCAACCTATTAATATGAAGCGGTGAAAGGCCAGAAATGTGTTCACGAAGTACACAGCAACTGTAAAGAGCTGTAGTACGCCATATGCCAATGAGAGGAGTACAGACGTCGTGCAGGGTGCACTGAGAACTGCTGCCGTTATTCACTTATTTGGCGCCTAGATTTATCCGGTGAGCAACCGACCGTGACTAGCACGGCCGGTTATTCTTGGAGACCTTATTTAATTTTCATCCCCGCTGCAGGGGGAGGCTCTTCCGCTAAAAAACGTTTCCGGCCTGCGTGTCTAAAGTGCAGGGAGAAATAGAATTCATTCATCTTACGCGGTGACAGCAGTTTTATGAGTATAACTTTGTCCGCTTTTCGACGGTCATAAAGAGACTTTCAGATGCATACTTCGTGCCATTCCCGCCATGAAACGTTCCCAGCGACCTGAATAGCAAGCAACGGCTCTACACTGGCGAGCAAAGAATAGCACATTCGCATGTGCTGAGAAAGTGGGAGAGGTACCATTTCGGAATGAGAAGCGTGAGGAAACGACATGTGAGCAGGTGGTTTGGACCGACGGAATCCTCAAGGTGGCTGAAAGTTATATGGAGTACACCAGCATTCCAGAAATTTGATGGATACAGTGGGTAGATCAGTTGAGAAGCAATGGACATCTCTAAAAGGCGTAATGACAGATACTGGACCGACAAACATAGTTGCAGGAAAGGTGACTCCATGACAATGTTGGTAACAGAAGAAATACAAGTACTTCAACTGATCGAGAGAAAGTAATACAAAAATGTTCATAAAAATTACAGCGCAATAAGGAACTTATGAGGGTTGCCCAGAAAGTAATCCACCGCATTTTTTCTTCGAAAATTCTTTATTCGATGTAATGAGAATTACACACACCAAAGAATGGTGTTTTGTCTACACACTCTATTTTTTCCACGTAATCGCCATCTCGATCTATGACTTCCCTCCAGCGCGAAACGAGGGCGTGTATGCCCTTCGGTACCAATTCTTGTCCTGGTGGATCATGTAATCACATGTCAGTTCTAGTATAATATTTTTATCCAATGAATACCCGTTTTTCATCTGCATTTCTTCTTAGTGTAGCAATTTTAATGGCCAGTAGTGCACTATTCTGATAGGTGACACGAACGTAAGCATTCTGTTTGATCACTTGCATGGATTCATGGCCATTGTGCATTTCGGCGGACGTGGGCAATTCCGAATAGCTATAGAGGGCTCCACTAACACTCTTCTGCTTTTAAACACTTTCACCGGCCACCGAAATCTCCAGACTTGAACGTTATTGAGTGTATCTGTGACACCTTGCATTGTGCTGTTCAGAAGTGATCTCCACCCACTCGTATTCTTATGGATTTATTGACAGTCTGGCAGGATTCGTGGTGTAAATTCCCTCCAGGACTACTTGAGACGATAGTCGAGTCACGCCATGTCGTGTTGCGGCACTTCTGCGTGCTCGCAGGGTCACTAAAGATATTAGGCCAGTATACCAGCGTCTTTGGCTGTTCAGTGTAGACGGCCGTCAACATCACAACCAAAGTGGCTGCCCGGGAAGTACGGACTGTTGGTGAATGGCGTCACATTGTGTTCACCGTTCAGTCGTTGTTCCGCAATACCCGGTTGACTGTCGTCAGTGAGTATAGCGAGGCTTGGTGGTGGTATTCTTGGTGTTCTGGTGTGGGTAGCCACTGGGTACGACTTCAGGTCATAGCTGGTAGTAATAGACGGAAATCTATGGCACAATGGAAGGTCCTCATGTGTTATCTCTCATGCGACAGTATCGCGGTGCCAGTCTCTATGAGCTGTCTGTGTGATGTTGAGGTACTCCTGTAACCAATACGATCAGCAGATCTGTCCCTGACAGAACATATGTGGCAGCAGCACGGACGCCAATTCTAAGGAAGCTTGGGTTGAAGTCCCGTCGACATCGAGGTCGTTAGATATAAGGCACAAGACCGGATGGTGGCAAGGATGGGGAAGGAAATCGATCGCGCCCTTTTAAAGGAGTCACCTCGGCCCTTGCCTCATGTGATTTAGGGAAATCACAGGAAACCTAAATCCGGATGGTCTGTAGTGGGTTTGAACCGTCATCCTCCCAAAATGGGAGTTTAGTGTGCTAAGCACTGCGCCAGTTCGCTCGGTACGTCAATTGTGTCATAGTGGCAGTACTGACGATATCAAGAACCAGTTACAGTTTTTGTGGGCCAGCTTGCTCAGGCACTGCATATTAACATCATTTCGCCTATTTTTTTGTGGAAAGAGGTGAATAAGGTGATTAATAAAGAAAGAAGAACTGTCGCCAACATCCCGGGTCACTCCGAGGAAGACCAGAAGACAGTTGGCTCAGACATGAGTGGATGAGTTGGAATCTGCACGGTTGCCTTTCTTTCTGTATGGTAACTTTTGATCCAAAGAAATAAGCTTATTGCATTGGGGTTTTTGTATTATAAAAATACTTACTGCAATGTTTTGTAATAATGGTACGTAAGTATAGCACAAAATTCAAGTGGTGACCTATTGTTTGTTTTTGGATGCAATGTTTGTCCTTAACTCAGTATATCTGTGTTTCATCTCGTACTCCAACTCGTTCGTGCAAACACACAATTCCCAAAATTTCAGTTCATATTCTAAATATATGCTTTACTTCATTTCCTCCTCCAGGTGACTCTGGCAGTGTATGTTATAGTTCAGTGCAGGAAATATTGGTCCATGGTCTTGTTATCTTGCCGGCCGGAGTGGCCAAGCGGTTCTAGGCGCTACAGTCTGGAACCGCGCGACCGCTACGGTCGCAGTTTCGAATCCTGATTCGGACATGCATGTGTGTGATGTCCTTAGGTTAGTTAGGTTTAAGTAGCTCTAAGTTCTAGGGGACTGATGACCTCAGAAGTTACGTCCCATAGTGCTCAGAGCCATTTTCTTGTTATATTGTTACATGGTAATAACAGGACACTTTTTCTGAAAACTTTTCATTTACTTTTTCTAGCCGTCACAGGTTGTTAGAAATCTCTTCAGTCACCAGCTGTGATTCACATATTAACTGCAGACCGCACTATTTCATGTTACCATAACACTGCCAATGAAATATATTCCATCCGAAAATGGTATTAAAACTTTCACAAGGATTTTAAGTAATTCTTTTCATTTCCGTAAAAACTATTTCTTGAACAATTTTTCTGTTATTACTGATAGATTATTCAAAATCTATTGAAACAATTAATGTCTGTTATTTATGTGCAACCATTAATTTTGTAAGAGCTGGCCCTATATGAGCCAATCGGGTCCGACCGACCGCCGTGTCATCCTCTGCCAAGCGCGCCAGTGTATGTGGTACTGAGGTGCACATGGTCGACATGGTGCTCTTCCGGTCGTTGCCGGATTTCTTCACCTTGGAACCGCCACTAACCAATGGAGTAGCTTCTCTGTTGGCCTGTACCAGTCCTCCCACCAAGGAAAAGACTCTGCCAGTACCGGAAATCGAAACCAGGTCAGCCACGCTGACCTTTCAGTTACATAGGTGGACAAGAACTGTTCAAATGGTTCAAATGGCTCTGAGCACTATGGGACTCAACTTCGGAGGTCATTAGTCCCCTAGAACTCAGAACTAGTTAAACCTAACCAACCTAAGGACATCACAAACATCCATGCCCGAGGCAGGATTCGAACCTGCGACCGTAGCGGTCCTGCGGTTCCAGACTGCAGCGCCTTTAACTGCACGGCCACTTCGGCCGGCAACAAGAACTGTAGTGAGCAGAAAATACACCACTGGCCATTAAAATTGCTACACCAAGAAGAAATGAGGGTGATAAACGGGTATTCATTGGATAAATATATTATACTAGAACTGACATGTGATTACATTTTCACGCAATTAGGGTTCATAGATCATGAAAAATCAGTACACAGAACAACCACCTCTGGCCGTAATAACGACCTTGATACGCCTGCGCATTGAGTCAAACAGAGCTTGGATGGTGTGTACAGGTACAGCTGCCCATTCAGCTTCAACACGATACCACAGTTCATCAAGAATAGTGACTGGCGTATTGTGACGAGCCACTTGCCCCACCACCATTGACCAGACGTTTTCAAAGGGTGAGAGATCTGGATAATGTGATGGCAGGGCACAGTTGAACATTATATGTATCCAGATAGGCCCGTACAGCACCTGCAACAGCCGGTCGTGATTTATCCTGCTGAAATGTAGGGTGTCGCAGGGATCGAATGAAGGTTAGAGCCACGGGTCGTAACACATGTGAAATGTAACGTCCACTGTTCAAAGTGCCGTCAATTCGAACAAGAGGTGACCGAGACGTGTAACCAATGGCCCCCATACCATTACGCCGGGTGATACGCCAGTATGGCAATGACTAATACACGCTTGCAATGTGCGTTGACCGCGATGTCGCCAAACACGGATGCGACCTTCATGATGCTGTAATCAGAACCTGGATTCGTCCGAAAAAATGACGTTTATCCATTCGTGCACCCAGGTTCGTCGTTGAGTACACCATCGCTGGCGCTCTTGTCTGTGATGCAGCGTCAAGGGTAACCGCAGCCATGGTCTCCGAGCTGATAGTCCATGCTGTTGCAAACGTCATCGAACTGTTCGTGCAGGTGGTTGTTGTCTTGCAAACGTCCCCATCTGTTGACTCATGGATCGAGACGTAGCTGCACGATCCGTTACAGCCATGCGGATAAGATGCCTGTCATCTCGACTGCTAGTGATACGCGGCCTTTGGGATCCAGCACGGCGTCCCGTATTATCCTCCTGAATCAACCGATTCCATATTCTGCTAACAGTCATTGGATCTCGACCAACTCGAAAAGCAATGTCGCGATACGATTAACCGCAGTCGCGATAGACTATAATCCGACCTTTAACAAAATCGTAAACGTGATGGTACGCATTTCTCATCCTTACACGAGGCATCACAACAACGTTTCACCAGGCAACGCCGGTCAACTGCTGTTTGTGTACGAGAAATCGGTTGGAAACTTTCCTTATGTGAGCACGTTGTAGGTGTCGCCACCGGCGCCAATCTTGTGTGAATGCTCTGAAAAGGTAATCATTTGCATATCACAGCATTTTCTTCCTGTCGGTTAAATTTCGCGTCTGTAGCACGTCATCTTCATGGTGTATCAGTTTTAATGGCCAATAGTGTATATATAAATCACACAGAGAAATATATAGTTCAACCTGGTAAAATGAAACAGTTTTATATCATAGGCCAGGCACAACAGAGAAATGTATGAACGTAATAAAAATTAGTAAAGACAGACACCTCATCCGTTTCGAAGAAACCTTCCATACACATAAAGTATTATCCGGAAATAATCACTTAAGGCAAACCTTTCTTTCTCATTCCTCACTTTTTCTCACTGTACTTCACCTGTTGCTCACCATCCATTTTCGTCCATTACACCAATACAGTCTCCAATCCACAACTTTCCATTCACTGTTTAATCATCTCAACACCCCCCTCCCTCTGCCTTCCTATCTCATCCGCTCCTCTCGCTGCAACGTCCCCCTCCCTCTACCAAGCCGCCATCTACTTACCATTTAAACCTTCTACTCCATCACAAAACCTCTTTTTTTTTTATGCGGCCCGCAACGAATTTCTCTCCTGTGCCAACCTCTTCATCTCAGAGCAGCACTTGCAACGTACGTTCTCAATTATCTGCTTGATGTATTCCAGTCTCTGTCGTCCTCTACAATTTATCCCCTTTACAGCTCCATCTACTATCATGGAAGTCAGTCCCTGATGTCTTAACAGATGTCCTATCAACCTACACCTTCTTCTTGTTAGTGTTTTCCACAAATTCCTTTCGATTCTGCGCAGAACCTCCTCATTCCTATCCCTATTTCTCTTACATATTAAAAAAATACGCAATAATATATGACACATGACAAATATGAAAAGCAACAGAGAAAGAATACATTTCTAGAACAAAGAAAAAACGATTGTTAAAGTTGGTAGCACTATACAAAACACTGGTGACAAGTATAGCGAGAAAGATACAGACAATAGAGGTAATGAGTGCATTGCAGTGAGTTTCGAAAGGAGAAAAAGTGTAGTTCTACAAAGAAATATGGGATTAGGCCAGAATCAAGAGTGTCACATGAAGGAATAACCCCAAAGATCAAACAGCCGCCATTCCCTAATGTGAGTGAGAACCAGGCATTAAATACTGTGTTTAAGATTGATATCTTAAGAAAGACAGCGGATTTGTAGATATTTCCCATTACAGACAACGTTGATGGTTCAAATGGTTCAAATGGCTCTGAGCACTATGGGACTTAACAGCTATGGTCATGAGTCCCATAGAACTTAGAACTACTTAAACCTAACTAACCTAAGGACAGCACACAACACCCAGCCATCACGAGGCAGAGAAAATCCCTGACCCCGCAGGGAATCGAACCCGGGAACCCGGGCGTGGGAAGCGAGAACGCTACCGCACGACCACGAGATGCGGGCCAACGTTGATGTTTTATTTCAATAAAACAGGACTTATTGGTGACAAAGACAGGCATTTTCTTGAAACATCTTTGGTTTAGGTGATATAAATACGAGAAAGTATACGCGGTAACGGGTTGTTTACCAATTGGGAATCGTGCTGTCCGGTACTACCTGACATGGGCAGCAGCGTTAGGTCGTGACGTATTTTCTTTATTGCTGCATCCTAAAATGTGTGATGCGAGGTTTTACCTACGGCTTGGCTGCTTCTCGGCCGCTTTCTCGCCGCCTCACGTCGCGGCCTTTCCTCAGACAAAACCGTGGCCGTCTTTTCAGCTTCCCGGACGGTGAAGCCCCATATGTGCGGCCACATTCCGCTGACCGCCAGCATTTCACCGGCCGCGCTGTAAACTCGGCTCGCCGGCCGCTGATTGGCCGTTTCCCGGGCGGCCACGGCCCTCTGCCGCTGCTGCCTTTCTTGCGTGGCCCTCGGAGGCCCCTGGCCCGGCCGAGCACACAAAACGGCGGTCAGTCCGTCTATTGTAGCCCTACAACTTCCCCACCTCCGCGCTCTCCTCTGGGAATGCGGCAATAAAAAAGAGGACAAGTGCTCCGGATTCAGTAGGCTCTCAGGCGTTGCGTAACGGCAAGAGTAAGGGGGAAGGAATGGGGAGAGAGAGAGAGAGAGACGGGGCTAAGGTCAGACAGGGTGAGAGAGGTAGTAAGGTGGGGGTGGACAGCCCTTCATCGCAGGATTACCGGTCTGGCCGCCAAGTTACGACCCCCCCCCTCCCCTTTCCTTCAACTGGCGTGTTCCCGAGTGTAGTTAGGAGCGTTGGGTAGCGGTTACATCGAGTGGGAATTGTGGCTATCGATTTGCCGCGCGCGAGCGGGCCAGGTGTACCACGGAGAGAAGCGGCCTCCATATCGCGAAGGGGCTGCTGGAACATGTTCGACGAGATGGCTGCAGTCCTGAAAACTGGTACAAATTAGGGGGCCAGTCATAGAGGGAGCTACGTCGGAGAGACACAAGACTTATAGTATAAGCTGATCTTTCCTGAAAGAAAAACTTATATTGCAACACAGTGAAGCACCAAAAAAACTGGTATAGGCATTGCTGCTGTGGCCTTCAGTCCAGAGACTGGTTTGATGCAGCTCTCCATGCTACTCTATCCTGTGCAAGATTCTTCATCTCCCAGTACCTACTGCAACCTATATCCTTCTGCATCTGCTTAGTGTATTCATCTCTTGGTCTCCCTCTACGATTTTTACCCTCCACACTGCCCTCAAATACGAAATTGGTGATCCCTTGATGCCACAGAATATGCCCTACCAACCTATCCCTTCTTCTAGTCAAATTGTGCCACAAATTTCTCTTCTCTCCTATTCAATACCTCCTCATTAGTTTTGTGATCTACCCACCTAATCTTCAGCATTCTTCTGTAGCACCACGTTTCGAAAGCTTCTATTCTCTTCTTGTCCAAGCTATTTATCGTCCACGTTTCACTTCCATACGTGGCTACACTCCATTCAAATACTTTCTGCAACGACTTCCTGACACTTAAATCTACACTCGATGTTAACAAATTTCTCTTCTTCAGAAACCCTTTCCTTCCCATTGCCAGTCTACATTTTATTTCCTCTCTACTTCGACCATCATCATTTATTTTGCTCCCCAAATAGCAAAACTCATTTACTACTTTAAGCGTCTCATTTAATCTAATTCTTGCAGTATCGCCCGATTTAATTCGACTACATGCCATTATCTTTCTTTTGCTTATGTTAATGTTCATCTTATATCCTCCTTTCAAGACACTGTCCATTCAGTTCAGTTGCTCTTCCAGGTCCTTTGCTGTCTCTGACCCGAATTACTATGTCATCGGCGAACCTGAAAGTTTTTATTTCTTCTCCATGAATTTTATGTCCTACTCCGTATTTTTCTTTTGTTACCTTCACTGCTTGCTCAATATACAGATTGAATAACATCGGGGATAGGCTGAAACCCTGTCTCACTCCCTTCCCAATCATGTATTTAAATACAGAGTTATGTAAACCGGCAGAATATGGCACTGCGATCGTTAATGCCTATATAATACAAAAAATGTCTGGCGCAGTTGTTAGATTGGTTACTATTGCTACAACGGCAGGTTATCAAGATTTAAGTGACTTTGAACGTGGTGCTATAGTCGGTGCAAGAGCGTTGGGACACAGCAACTACGGGGTAACGATGAAGTGGGGATTTGCCCGTACGACCTATTCACGAGTGTTCTGTGAATATCGGGAATCCTGTAAAACATCAAATTTCCGACATCGCTACGGCCGGAAAAAGATCCTGCAAGAACGACACCAAGGACGACTGAAGAGAATCGTTCAACGTGACAGAGGTGCACACGTTTCGCAAATTGCTGCAGATTTCAATTCTGGTCTATCAACAACTATCAGCATGCGAACCATTCAACTAAAAATTATCGGTTGGTTGGTTTTGGGGAAGGAGACCAGACAGCGAGGTCATCGGTCTCATCGGTTTAGGGAAGGACGGGGAAGGAAGTCGGCCGTGCCCTTTGAAAGGAACCATCCCGGCATTTGCCTGGAGCGATTTAGGGAAATCACGGAAAACCTAAATCAGGATGGCCGGACGCGGGATTGAACCGTCGTCCTCCCGAATGCGAGTCCAGTGTCTAACCACTGCGCCACCTCGCTCGGTAAAAATCATCGGTGTAGGCTCTCGTATATCCTTGATAATTGCACGACACAAAGCTGTACGCCTCACCTGGGCCCATTAACACTGCCATTGGACTGTTGATGCCCGGAAACATGTTGCCTGGTCGGACGAGTCTCAATTCAAATTGTATCGAGTGGATGGACGTGTACAGGTATGAATCCATGGACCCTGAATGTCTGCAGGGGACTGTTCAAGCTGGTGGAGGCTACGTAATGGCGTGGGGCATATGTAGTTGGAGTGATATGGGACCCTGATACGTCTAGATACGACTCCTCAGGTAATACCTACTCAAGCATTCTGTCTGATCACTGGTATCCATTTATGAGCGTTATGGATTCCGTCAGACGTGGGCAATTGTAGCAGGTCAATGCGACACACCACACGCCTGGAATTGCAACAGAGTGGCTCAAGGAACACCGATGTGAGTTTAAACACTTCCACTGGCCACCAAACTCCCCAGACATGAACATTATTGAGCATATCTGGGATGCCTTGCAACGTGCTGCTCACAAGGGAACCTCCCCATCGCACAACCCTCAGATTTAGTTATAAGTTGGCACAGTGGATAGGCCTTGAAAAACTGAACACAGATCAATTGAGAAAACAGGAAGAAGTTGTGTGGAACCGTGAAAAAATAAGCAAAATATACAAACTGAATAGTTCATCATACGATAAGCAACATCAAGGAAACTGGGAACGCAGGAGCGCTGTGGTCTCGTGGTAGCGTCAGCAGCTGCGGAACGAAAAGTCCTTGGTTCAAATCTTCCATCGAGTAAAAATTTTAATTTTTTATTTTCAGTTTATGTGACAAACACTTATGTTTTCATCACTTTTTTGGGAGTGATTATCAGATCCACAAGAAAACCTAAATCGGGCAAGGTAGAAGAATCTTTTTACCCAATCGCCAAGTGTACAAGCTAGGTGGGTCGACAACATATTCCTGTCATGTGACGCACATGCCGTCACCAGTGTCGTATAGAATATATTAGATGTGTTTTCCTGTGGAGGAATCGGTTGACCTATGACCTTGCGATCAAATGTTTTCGGTTCCCATTGGAGAGGCACATCCTTTCGTGTACTAATCGCACGGTTTGGCGGTGCGGTCGCAAAACACAGACACTAAACTTATTGCAGTGAACAGAAACGTTAATGAACGAACGGACAGATCATAACTTTGCGAAAATAGAGAAAGTAAAATTTTCATTCGAGGGAAGACTCGAACCAAGGACCTCTCGTTCTGCAGCTACTCACGCTAACCACGGGACCACGGCGCTGCTGAGCTCGCATTCTCCTTGATGTTGCCTGTCTTGCAGATGGACTACTCAGTTTGTATATTTTACTAATTTTTTTCACGGTTCCACACAACTTCTTCCTGTTTTCTCGATTTATCTGTGTTCAGTTTTTCAAGGCCTATCCACTGTGCCAACTTATAACTAAATCTGACGGGGGTGCGATGGGGAGGTTCCCTTGTCAGAAGAGATCTCCACCACCTCGCAGTCTTATGGATTCATGGACAACCCTGCACGATTCATGGTGTCAATTCTCTGCAGCACTACTTGTTAGCTGAGTCCATGTCAGTTCGTGTTGCGGCACTTCTGCGTGCTGACGGGGTCCTACACGACATTAGCAGGTGTACCAGTCTCTGTCGTTCTTTACTGTAGTATAGTACATAAGTGTGCAACATCGATCAGCATTTAGTCAGATCTTGAAATAAACTGTCTTCGAACACTTGACCGGCAAACAGTAAATCTGGAAGTGTTCTAATACTATCCGTCGTGGAGTTCTAAATAGACCACGTTGCGCCGCGCCGAGTGGCCGAGCGGTTTGAGGCGCCTTGTCACGAACTGAGCGGCCCCTCCCGCCGGAGATTCGAGTCCTCCCTGTATGGTTGTATGTGTTGTTCTTAGAATAAGTTAGCTTAAGTAGTGTGTAAGTCTAGGGAACGATGACCTCAGCAGTTTGATCCCTTAGGAATCCACACACATTTGAACATTTCTGAGACCACGTTGCTGCTGCAAAGAAAGCACAACTGGAGATTCAGACCATCAGATTCTGAGAAGTGCAAAGCTCGACTCAGATCACTAGTTATCAGAGTTCGATCTTATATTTAGTAAAACTATCACCATCAGCTGTGTTTACTGGTTTTATTCATACGGAATTGGTTTCGATGTTGCAGTAGACCGTCTTCAGGCACCTCCATATATCAGGGAGACCATGGCGATGCCGAGAAATCCACAATATACTTCATGTAGATCCCCCAAAATATCCCCTATGGTGTGTGAGGTGGAAGTAAACCCACTCGAGATTAGTTGTACTGATTGAGCAAGCATTTTTCCTTGCCCGATGTCGTACCAGGTGGCGCGCTCTTTTGAAGGAAGCATCCATTCAAATGGCTCTGAGCACTATGGGACTCAACTGCTGTGGTCATAAGTCCCCTAGAACTTAGAACTACTTAAACCTAACTAACCTAAGG
Source organism: Schistocerca nitens (assembly GCF_023898315.1). NCBI lineage: Eukaryota > Metazoa > Arthropoda > Insecta > Orthoptera > Acrididae > Schistocerca > Schistocerca nitens. Next base: position 100,012,056 of record NC_064617.1, read on the forward strand.
ACAGCACACAACACCCAGCCACCACGAGGCAGAGAAAATCCCTGACCCCGCCGGGAATCGAACCCGGGAACCCGGGCGTGGGAAGCGAGAACGATACCGCACGACCACGAGATGCGGGCGAAGCATCCATTAATGTGGATTTTTTCTGATGCGTTCCAAGTTGCTTTGCACTGGGTGCGGAGTAGGACTGAGCGTTGCAGACTGACTTCCGCAGTTTAGCCCGTTTCTATAGAATACGTTCACATGCGAACCACATGTGGCGGAGAACATGGGGCACACCCAATGGCCTGAATCTCTGATATAATCCGTTGGTCACCGTCTCCAGATAGTCCACTAAGTGAGCATACTTACGGCCTTAGAACGCTGATCTGGACTGCACAGTCAGAGTCCACATCCCGATACCAGGGTGGTAGTAGTTTTATAGGGCACCATCACAACCTTAAAATTCCAAATGCGCCTTGAATGTGACAGGTAAAGCAGGGTGTGTGGTGACGTCGTCATACACCATTTATGCAGTGGTTGTCAAAAGCCCACTTGTGCGATTGTCAGTATCTGAAGACCCCAAGGTTTGGCGCCAGCATTGCAGTAAACGCAAATCAGGCTCCGCATGTCCTCTGCGGGAAGTCTGCGCGACACCAGCGCCAGAGGATGCCGACGACAGTGCTTGGGGACCAGTTCGTAAGTGCAGATTGTCCCCTCATTTCAACAGTTCACCTCCACGGGGTAGCAAACGCCGAAGCCATAGTATTACACATGTCTTCTTCTCAAAAGTTAACCACTGCCTATTGATATTCTGTAACGTGCCCAGCTAACCTGGTCTGTCTCCCGCTTCCTACTCTACGAATTACTGCTGTAACCATCAGAGATACGACAGTAAGCTGGCTACGATGTCTATTGCTGCTCAAATGGTTCAAATGGCTCTGAGCACTGTGGGACTAGGTCATCAGTCCCCTAGAACTTAGAACTACTTAAACCTAACTAACCTAAGGACATCACACACATCCATGCCCGAGGCAGGTTTCGAATCTGTGACGGTAGCGGTCGCGCGGTTCCAGACTGTAGCGCCTAGATCCGCCCAGCCATTCCGGCCGGCTCTATTGCTGCACCTCATCGAAAAATTTACGTGTTGTTTTTTCATCGCAGTACCGGCGTCTGCGGTTGTTTTTGGATATTTTTGTTGCAGGTCAGGGAGCCAGTACTCATTTCCATTTGTGTTTCTCTTGTTTTGTTAATACTAATATTGCTTATAGAATGAAATTTTCACTCTACAGCGGAGTGGGCACTGATACGAAACTCCCTGGCAGATTAAAACTGTGTGCCGGACCGAGACTCGAACTCGGGACCTTTGCCTTTCGCGGGCAAGTGCTCTACCGACTGAGCTACCCAAGCACGACTCACGCTCCGTCCTCACAGCTGTAATTCCGCCAGTACCTCGTCTCCTGGCTTTCAAACTTCACAGAAGCTCTCCTGCGAACCTGCAGAACTAGCACTCCTGGAAGAAAGGATATTGCGAAGACGTGGCTTAGCCACAGCCTGGGGGATGTTTCTAGAATGAAATTTTCACTCTACAGCGGAGTTTGCGCTGATATGAAACTTCCTGGCAGATTAAAACTGTGTGCCGGACCGAAACTCGAACTCGAGACCATTGCCTTTCGCGGGCAAGTGCTCTACCGACTGAGCTACCCAAGCACGAGTCACGCCCCTTCCTCACAGATTTAATTCCGCCAGTACCTCGTCTCCTACCTTTCAAACTTCACAGAAGCTCTCCTGCGAACCTAGCAGAACTAGCAGCACTTGCCCGCGAAAGGCAAAGGTACCGTGTTCGAGTCTCGGTCCGGCGCACAGTTTTAATCTGGCAGGAAGTTTCTAATATTGCTTGTTTAACATTGCTGCTCCAGATTTGCCGCACGCTGCCGCAGCGCCACCTGTGGCGGGTTTAACACAGCTTGTACAGTATCAGGCGCAGCAGACGTCTTCACTTCTGGACACAGTGAATCGACTGCTACCCGTGATAGTTTCCGCTCAACAAATATCATCGCCGCCGCCTCTGCAGCAGCCCATGCCACCCTACCAGTACTCAGCATCGGCATTCCGCTGATTCGATGACGCTTAAGAAGATTATGCTGAGACAATAGCTCCGTACTTAACTGTCATATAGAACCGTTCGCTCGACGAAAGATCCATACCTATAGACTTGAAAGGTGCACAGGTCACACCAATATTCAAGAAAGGTAGGAGGTGTAATCCACTAAACTACAGTCCCATATCATTAACGTCTATACGTAGCAGGATTTTGGAACACATACTGTGTTCGAACATTATGAATTACCTCGAATGAAACGATCTATTGACACACAGTCAAGAAGGATTTAGAAAATATGCTTCTTCTGAAACACAAGTAGCTCTTTACTAGCACTAATTGTCGAGTGCTATTGACAAGGGATTTCAAATTGATTCCGTATTTCTGGGTCTCCGGAAGTCTTTTGACACTGTACCACACAAGAGGCAGTTCGACTGGATTCGTGATTTCCTGTCAGAGAGAGATCGTAGTAAATGACTGGAAGTTATCGAGGAAAGCAGAAGCGTATTCTGGTGTTCCCCAAGGTAGTGTTATAGGTCCTATGCTGTTTCTTATCTATATGAACGATTTGGGAGACAATCTGAGCAGCCGTCTTAGGTTTTTTGCGGATGACGCTGTCGTTTATCGATTGTAAAGTCATCAGAAGATCAAAACTATTTGGAAAAGATATCTGTATGGTGCGAAAATTGCCAATTGACCCTGAATAACGAATCATGTGAGGTCATACACGTGACTGCTAAAAGGAATCCGTTAAACTTCGGTTACACGATAAATCAGTCAGATCTAAATGCCGTAAATTCAACTAAATACCTAGGAATTGCAATTACGAGCAACTTAAATTGGAAAGGACACATAGAAAATGTGTTGGGGAAGGCTAACCAAACGCGGCGTTTTATTGGCAGGGCACTTAGAAAATGTAACAAATCTACTAAAGAGAATGCCTACACTATGATCGTCCGTCCTCTTTTAGAATACTGCTGCGAGGTGTGGGATACTACCAAATATGATTGGCGGAGTTCATTGAAAAAGTTCAAGGAAGAGCAGCATGTTTTGTATTATCGCGAAATAGGGGAGAGAGTGTCACTGAAATGGTACAGGATTTCGGGGGACATCGTTAAAACAAAGGCGTTTTTCATTGCAGCTGAATCTTCTCACGAAATTACAATCACGAGCTGTCCGCCCCCGGTAGCTGAGTGGTCAGCGCGACAGAATGTCAGTCCTAAGGGCCCGGGTTCGATTCCGCTCAGGGACTGGGTGTTGTGTTGTCCTAATCATCATTTCATCCCCATCGACGCGCAAGTCGCCGAAGTGGCATCAAATCGAAAGACTTGCACCCGGCGAACGGTCTACCCGACAGGAGGCCCTAGTCACACGACATTTCCATCACCAGCTTTCTCTTCCGAACGCGAAAACATTTTATTGACACCCACCTATACAGGGAGAAACGATCACCATAATAAAATAAGGGTAATCAGAGCTCGCACGAAAAGATATAGGTGTTCATTTCTTCCGGGCGCTATACCAGATTGGAATAATAGAGTATTGTGAAGGCAGTTCGATGAATCCTCTGCCAGGCACTTAAATGTGATTTGCATAGTATCCATGTAGACGTATATGTTGATGTAGAAGGTTGGTAGGAATATGCTGCTCTTCTATAGGTCTATTCCTCTGTTATCATATCACAGGTGAGGCTAGACTTCCATGTTTCCTGCCGACTGCCGGTATTTCCGTTTATAAGCTTGCAAGAAAGTTAATTCCTACATCCCAACAAGAACACTTTTTTTCAGTGACTTACTTGTGGCCCTTACAGAATATTTTGAAGAAAAAATGTATGTGGCTGCTTAAAGTCACGAATTTTATTTTTTATTTTTTGCTAAAGAAACAGTGGGGACAAAAATACTATCAGTAGTGTACTGACTTCTAAAGCCTTACCAGGCATTGTTGGGTCAGGTGAGAGAGTGGCAAATATGATAGTGATGAAATGATCAGAGATGCAGTCGCTCAGAATGTGACGGACTCTCGGATTCGCGAACATATCCTCACATGCCCAGCCACTACCCTGCAGTAAGTAACAAAAATCTTGGATTATTAGGACGCTTGCAATGCTGCAGCGGATAGTTTTGCTGTTACACGTGTGTGTGTGTGTGTTCTGTAGATATATTTCTGCTCCCTCTTTCTCATTGCTCCCCGCCGTGGCCGGTCCCAAAAAAACTCACACTTGGACGGCTGCACGTGTTCTTCACAGCGCCAGCTCCGCGCACAGTGTAAACAACCACGAAATAGTACACAAACCAGCAAAAGCTGTCCACGCCGTGCTACAACTCAAGCGCGTAGCTCTTGTCCGTTCCGTGAGGCTACTTGCTATCTTTGTGGGAATTGAGGACTCGTGCAAGCGATCTGCTTGCAGCGTGAAACAGACCATCAGTCCACAATCGCGTATTTCTCAGTCTGTACACAGTGTGTCGTGTAAGACACGCGCTGGGACACCTAGCACACAAACTAGTAGTGCCTGTGACTCTCAGGCAGGACACTTTGCTTCTGTACAGCGTGAGGACAGTAAGTTTTCTGTGCGTGTGAACATTGCTGAGCACGACGTGCGATTAAGTACTGGTTCTTCAGTTCCTTCTTAAATCATAACACAAGTGATTTGCTAGTCAGGCCACATGTGCAAAAGCCGCATGCTGCGCTTGCAGCGTACGATAGTTACGACATTCCAGTGATGGCTGTTTACATCTTTCCTGCTTCTTATCACGGATATTTACCATTTTTCGCTCACGTGGAAGTGCAGACATTTTCAGATTTGACTCTTTTGTTTGTTTGGACTCTGCACTCAGAACAACGTACTTATTCTCAGTTCATTTGCAGGTAGTATCAGTGTGGAAAAGCTCTGTACAGACTTTCGGTCATTGTTTTCTGACGGAGTAGGAAAAGCGAAAAATTTTGTCGCGCACATTACGATGAAAGACAAAGGGCGCCCGCACTTTTCAAGAGCCGCCCTCTTCCGCATGCACTTCGCTAGCGGGTTCCGCAAGAACTTCAAAGAGAAATACAAGCATTTTCCTGCAATATTTGAATTGCAGGAAAATGCTTGTATTTCTCCGGTTGCTGCAAACCAATGGTCATCACACAGTACAATTTAAAAAGAAACCTTCAGATAGACTCCATTCGCTAATTTCAAGTCCACAGTGAACCCACAGACAGTGATAGAGACTTTTCCGTTGTCGCACCTGAAAGAACTTATGGACAAATTGCGGAACAGAGGCTTCTTCTAAAAGACAGATTTCCGCGACGCTTAATTGTAGATTGCAGTTGATGAACAACTGCAACAAGTATTTGTTATCAACATTGACCTTGGTTAGTTCAAATTTTTGCGTCTGCCGTTTTGCAGCTCGTCGGCGCCTGCCATTTATTTGTAGGAGTTGACGGCAGCAGTTCCATTTTCTTCTATCTTCAAGATATTGTCGCGTCTTGTTGCACGCCTGCTGAACATTTGCCAAACCTTCTATCCCACTTTAGGTGTTGTCTGACGCAGGTTTGAAGTGTAATAAGGACAAATGTGTATTCTTTCAGTCTGGAGTTCCTTAGACATGTCAACAATTCGCAGGGTGTTCATCCCTTCCAATTGCACTCGCGGGACGCTAAGCGCCTCCACTGCCACGAAATGTACCACAGTCGCAGTTTGTGGTGGGCAGATTAACGCATTACATCTACATATACACTCCGCTAGCCACCAAGCGGTGTGTGGCGGAGGGCACAAGTCATATTTTCTCCCTCTGTTTCACTCGCGGATCGCGCGATGGAGAAACGACTGTTTGAACGCCTCAGTACGAGCTATACTTTTCCTTATCTTTGAATGGTGATCATTGCGCGATTTGAAAGTTGGTAGTAAATATACATGCTCTACATCGTCAATGAAGATCGGATTTCGGAATTTAGTGAGCAACCCATTGCGTTTAGCGCGCCGTCTACCTGAAAGTGTCTCCCATTTCAAACCGTCTATGAGATTTGTAACGCTCTCGCGATGACTAAATGTACCAGTCACGAATCTTGCCTCTCTTCTTGGAGCTTCTCAATCTCTAGAATCAGACCAAACTGATAAGGGCGAACTAACGTATTGTATGCTATTTCCTTTGTTGAAGGACTGCATCGCTTCAGGATTCTACCAATAAACCGCAATCTAGAGTTCGCCTTAGCTGTTACTTGTGTAATCTGAACATTCCATTTGAGATCATTTCGAATAGTCACACCCAGATACTTGACTCCGTTTCATTTCAAACACCGCTCAAATCGTGACCCCTTGCATCGGCTCCACTGAAAGAACATTCCTTTTTTTTTTCTTGGTCGCAGCAATGTCAGGATGCCTTTCCAAAGTTGAAATATGCTTGCACATTTTGACCCCACAAAGCCTGTTGTTTTATCTGTTGATGCCCCTTCTCTTGACATTGGGACCGTTTTGTCCCACAGATGGGGTTCTCACGACCGTTCTATTGCCTTTTCTTCCAGACTGTTGACAGCTGCTCAGTGGAGTACTCTCAAAATCAATAGGAAGCCCTTCCCATAGTGTATGGTGTAACAAAATTTCACCAGTACTGGTTTGGTCGTAAATTCTTCCAGGTGAGGGACCACAAGCCTCTGTAAACCTTGTTTATCCAAGGCTATTCCACACAGCACTGCACAGAAGCTGCAATGGTGGACTCCTTTTTTGTCCAATTATCAATACGAAATTTTGTATTGTCCCATGTCTAACATGCCAACGCCGACACACTCTCCTGTCTTCCTGTCGATCCTGATTCTGATTTTGATACTTCAGCTGCTTTTTGTTGCATTTTGGATGTTTAGGACACTGATGTGGTGCAGGTTCAAAAAAAAAATGTTCAAATGTGTGTGAAATCCTATGGGACTAAACTTTTAAGGTCATCAGTCCCTAAGCTTACACCTTACGTAACCTAAATTATCCTAAGGACAAACACACACACCCACGCCCGAGGGAGGACTCGAACCTCCGCCGGGACCATGACTGCAGCGCCCTAGACCGCTCGGCTAATTCCGCGCGGCAAGTGATGCAGGACTTTTTATTCCCAAATTGCTCTCGCCATGGCCTCTGATCCTGCTTTGCGCATTTCATTTGGAATAGTAGGCCCTGTTCAACACGTCAAATCCAAAACTCTTTTGTTCGCCGCTACTTTGCTCGCCAGCTTGATCTCTCAGTCCACCAGAGTACGATTTTATTGTGCATTGAGTCATGTGTTGATTCCTTCGCTTCTTCAGCAGTCAGTGCCCTACCCTCTCCATCAACGGCACTGGGGGTGTTGTTCACATGAAGCAGCTGGCACATCGTCACCGCATGGGTCACGGCGTTGATCACCATATTTAACAGCTGACTGCTCAATGTTACACTTATGCCCAAAATCAGGTGCCTCCACCTCACAGGTTCTTCACTTGGCCTAAACCTTGGTAAAATGTTACATCTTGGTTTTTCTGACCCCTTTTGGAACACATGTTGGCTCATCGTTGTGGACGTCTTCAATAAATTTACGTCCATGCAGACCTTGTCCACGACTTTCAGCAGTTTTGTGCCGCCTCTGGCGTCCACAACACCATGGCTGCGCCGTCCGACCCCCAGTAGAATGGCGAAGCGGAATGGTTTGTCCGCACCTTCATAAAACAAATGGGAAAGCTACAAGCTACCCACACAGGCGAGCAATCTCTGCTCTTGTTTTTGTCTTCGTACCAAACCTAGTAATGGTGTATATCGATGTTGTAAAAGGATTATGGACTCAAGAAGGTTTTGCGAATAATTACGGTGGTCTTAATACCATTTATCCTCTGTCCAATAAAGTATTTCTTCCCTTTCTAAAGTATGGGCTTACTGCCTGGAATTTAGCTCATGTAGGAGAGTCCACAAGAAACCGTAATGCCACGTTCGAAATTTTGAATGAAGGGCAACATCCTCTGCGAAGGAGTCTTATGTTACGAACCGCTGACAAGATGGAAGATTAAGATTACAAGTGTATAAATTTTTTATAATGGTGTTTCGGAACTTTGATTTATTGAGCTGTGATATCCTGCAAGCGCTATAGCCGCGCGGTATGGGGCGCCTCGTCACGGTCCGCTTGGCTGCCCCGTCGAAGGTTCGAGTCCCCCTTCGGGCATGGGTTAGATAATGTAGTGCGTAAGCTTAGGGACAGATGACCTCAGCAGTATGGTCCCATAAGGCCTTACCACAACATATCCTGTAAGGATAAGTATTGTTTCCTGTAGGACGGTAATATTAATATGGTATAGATATTGTACACAATTATGGAATTTCCTTAATGTTAATATGGTTGTGTTTGCATAGTTTTCTCTCTCCCATGAGGCACCGCCTTATCGTAGCACTGTCCGTGTGGGCGGGAGAGTTTGTGTGCTCCAAGGAAGCTGAGAGCTACACCGGCGGTAGCGTAGCTACTGGCAGTTCCAACCTAGCCGGGCAGGTCTCAGCAGAGGAGCCTGACAAAGTGTGCCTCACAACGATCCGTCATATATCCTATATATCCTATTCCCTACCCTCCCCTCAGTTACCATTCCTTTTCTTTCTCTAATTACCTTAACACACCACTGCCTTGTGGTTGGTCTCGGGAGGGATAAAGGCTAAGGGAGTAAACCCTGAAAGAAAATCTGGAGTGGGGCCCCAAAGGCCGTTGGAAGGTGTACTACGTCCCCTTCGGGCAGCTCCTGCAACCGAAGTGATACCAGACGTATTGGCTTCCCTTTCCTTTGGATATTATCATTTAGGTCGAGAAGGAGACCGTTATGATTGGGCAACTCACGAGTCTTCATATTTATCGCTCAGGCTTGTAGCATCCTGGAGAAGACACTTCAGCAACGTCCAAGGACTTCGGCACAACCACGGGAAGAGGCAGTTACTGGTTATAAGCTCTGTCTGATTGGCGTAAGACTCGAGTGCCAGGGGCCACTTGCACCGGTGGGAGAGATCATTGCATCTCATTGGACTGCTACCGCCCCCCTCAAGCTGGGCAGCCCCCAGCCAATAAGGTGCTGTCCCGCCACTATCCGCCTGCTTCACGGAGTGTGTGGAGCTTATAAGTAATCTTTGACGAGCGGGTTGATATAGTACACCTTCCAACAACAAAAATGAAATAATAAAGAAATCACTATTTCGTATTTCCACCTGGAATGTTAGGACCATGTGTCCAAGGTACATTGACGATGCCCAAAAGGTTGATTTCATCCGTAAGACTGCCGTAATTGACAGAGAGCTCCATCGTTTGAATGTTGACATCGCGGGACTGCAGGAGACGCGGGCTCTATCAGGGAGGATAATTACAGGGGAAGTCTCAAGACAAGCCAAGACTTCATGGTGTAGGATTTTCTGTAAAACACCCTCCTGGACTGTACTGTGCCACCATCCGGTGGAACAGAGCGAATTATTGCTTTGAAAATATGCTCCTCAAGTGGCACTGTCAACATCCTAAATGTGTACGCTCCTACCTTATCATCCAGCATGGAAGAGAAGGATCTATTTTATGATTTACTCAGCGTCAGAATAGCCAAGGTACCTAGCACTGAGATACTGTATATTCTAGGGGACTTTAATGCTAGAGTTGGTTCAGATAATGACAAATGGCGGAATTGCCTGGGACATCATGGGGTGCGAGGGTGCGAAAAATTAATGAAAATGGCCAGAGACTGCTTGAGGTTTGCTGCTTTTATGGACTCTGCATTACAAACACATATTTCCAGCTTAAGGATCAGCACAAGGTGTCTTGGAGATACCCGCGCTCTCATCACTGGCATCAACTTGACTTAGTCATAGCTATGCGTACTGGTCTCAAAAATGTGCTACTGACACGAAGTTATCATAGTCCTGATTGCAACACTGACCACGCCCTGGTGGCGTGCACATTGAGGCTCACTCCTTAGAAATGTCACCACGCTAAACCGAGTGGTCATCCTCGTATCAACATAGATCATGTTCATGACACACAAAGAAATCAGGATTTTTCCAGTAATTTTGAAAGTGCTTTCCCAGGAAACGTGCAAGCAGAAAGGAATGTTGATAAGAAATGGGCAAAACTCTCGGGTGCAATCTATAACTCAGCAGTATTGGCCTATGAAATAAAAGGAAAAAGAAATAAGGACTGGTACGAGCAAAATTTGGAAGAAATGAAACCAGTCACTGAGGCTAAACGGAAAGTCCTGCTTGCTTACAAAAGAAACCCGAATGAAAGAACTCGCGATGACCTACGAAAAGCAAAGAACAGGGCGCAGCAAACATCCAGGAGGTGCGCAAATAACTACTGGCTGAATTTATGTGCAGGTATTCAGAAAGCGGCCGATTCTGGGGATGCTAAGGCAATGTACGTTGGTATTAAGAAAGCAATTGGACCAACTGTCAGAAAAACAGCTCCTCTGAAGTCCAAGACGGGTGAAGTCATTACTGATGAAGCCAAACAAATGGAACGCTGGGTTGAACACTACCTCGAGTTGTATGCAGCCGCGAATGAAGTTAGCAAGGATGCATGTGACGCCATCAAACAAATGCCAGTTATGGAAGAACTAGATGCAATGCCTACTATGCAAGAACTTAGTAGAGAAATAGATTCTCGTGCTAACGGAAAGGCCCCAGGTGAAGATGGGATCCCTGCAGAGGTTATTAAGTATAACAAGTATGTTCTTCTCAAACATTTATATTCACTTATCACAACCAGCTCGGAAAAAGGTTATGTCCCGATGAGTATGAGTATGCGGAATTCGAGGACAGTTACTCTATATAAACAGAAAGGGAACAGAAGTGACTGTAACAATTACCGAGGCATTTTATTACTAAGTGTAGCCGGGAAAGCTTATGTAATAGTGATCCTAATGCGATTACAAATCTTAGCTTACAGAATCTACCCAGAATCTCAGTGTGGCTGCAGGCCCGGCCGATCAACCATAGATGTGAACTTCTCCTTAAGACAGCTACAAGAGAAATGTCGTGAGCAGCAGAGGCCACTTTGTATTGCTTTCATTGACATTGTTAAAGCGTTTGATTTAGTGAGCAGAAATGGGCTTTTCAAACTGTTGTAGAAGATTGGATGCCCACCTAAACTACTACAGATAATTGTCTCTTTCCATGAGAAAACACAAGCAACAATCTGCTTCAACGGTAAAACATCAGAAGCATTCCCTGTTAATAGCGGTGTGAAACAGGTGTGTGTGTTAGCTCCTACATTATTTGGGATTTTCTTTTCCCTACTGCTCAGATTTGCCTTTGAAGACTGTGAGGAGGGAGTGTATCTACATACGAGGTCTGATGGAAATCTTTTCAACATTGCTCGCCTCAAGGCCAAGACCAAAATAAATACAGTTGTTATCCGTCAGTTGTTACATGCGGACGATGCAGCTCGAGTAGCGAACACAGAAGATGAGCTGCAGTATATAATCAACAAATTATCAAATGCCTATGAAAAATTTGGTCTACTCATCAGCCTTCAAAAGACTAAGATCATGGCGCAGAGCACTACCAACCTTCCATCCATCAGCATTGATGGCAATCCTCTCCAGGTAGTTGGTGACTTTACCTACTTGGGATTCACAATATGTAGCAACTTGTCCATGGACACTGAAATTACTAACAGAATCGCAAAGGCATCATCTGTCATGGCTAGATTGAAAAACAGAATATGGAACAACGGACTGCTTACCACAAAAACTAAATTAAAAGTCTAAAACGCTTGTGTTATAAGCACCCTTCTCTATAGCTGTGAGACATGCATGGACAACTCTTTCTAGGCATAAATCTCGACTCAACAGCTTCCATCTCAGCTGTCTCCGGAAGATCCTTCAGATTTGTTGGAGAGATAGAGTACCCAACACCGAAGTCTTTCATCGTGCAAGCACAACCAACATCTTTGCACTCCTGAGTCATCGACGTCTAAGATGGTTGGAACATGTCAGGCCCATGGATCCTGAACGGATACCGAAACTATACGGAGAACTTCAGGAGGGTGTGAGGCCAGTGGGACGACCGCATCTTCGTTTCAAGGATGTCTGCAAGAGAGATCTGACCAAGACCAGAATCAATCCAAGTAGCTGGGAAAGCATTGCAGATGACCGTGTCAAGTGGCGAGTAACTGTGCGCAACGGCGTCAAGCTCTCAGAGGACGAACGCACACAGGAACAAATCAGGAAGAGGACAAAGCGAAAAGACAGAGTGGCTTCTGTTCAAAGTCCCTCAAATTTCACATGTCCAAACTGCAGTAGGGACTGCCACTCTCGAGTGGGACTTTTTAGCCACAGCAGACGCTGCAGACTCTGAACCAAGCGTGCTACACCATCAACCCTCAAGGATGGACGGATGCCATTATGTATAATTTTCTAATGGTCGTTAGCTTAACTGCAGTATAAATGGTATCACTTTTACTATACATCACGAATTTTGAGAATGGGGTGGTCAGGCAGCTATGTAGTCTGGTTCAGATGTCAAAAGCAAGTTAACATGTGCATTGCATCAATCTCCATTGGCTTAAAGTAACTAGGGTGACAGAACCGATTTTCAGCGTCTTCCGGGGAGAAGCAGGTGCTGTCCATTCTGAAGGACTTATCAACACCTCTATCTTCTGCCCTCCCAATGAAATAAACCCCAGGCAGAGATCATATTGTGTGAATGGGAAGGGTATCGTCTTATGTTCTTCGCTCGTTACACTCCAAACCTTCCTTTCGTTTCCTACTTCCCATTACAGGACAAAAAGTGTTCAAATTTGTGAATTTCTAAGGGGCCAAACTGCTGAGGTCATCGGTCCTAGACTTACACACTACTTAAACTAAGTTACTTATGCTAAGAACAACACACACACCCATGCCCGAGAGAGGACTCGAACCTCCAACGGAGGGAGCCACGCGAACCGTGGCAAGGCGCCCGAGACCGCACGGCTACCCCGCGCGGCCATTACAGGCCATCATTATATTGTCCCTTTATCCATATCCACACTTTCCATCGAGTAAACTCTTCCATTTTCCAGTATATTCAAATTTATGACGATCTTCACAGGTCTGCCCGAGTTGAAGCGATGTTCAAGTGTCATTCGTATTTTTCTAACTGCGAAATCAATTTAACCCCTTTATTAAAATATATTGTTTCTACCAAAAGGCATGAAGATTTTGTATAATAATGAATCTCCATCTGCATGATTACTTTGCAATTCACAATTAAGTGCCTAGCAGTGGATTCATTCGACCACCTTCAGATTATTTCTCTATCGTTCTACTCTTGAACAGCACGCGGAAAAAATTGAACGCTTAAATCTACCCGTACGAGCTCTGATTTCTTTTATGTTACTGTGATAATCGTTTTTCCCTATGCAGGTTGCCACGAAAAAAATATTTTCGCATTCGGAGGACGAAGTTGGTGATTGAAACTTCACGAGAAGATCCTGTCGCGCCGGAAAAAACCTCTGTTTTAATTATTGCCCCCTCAATTCGCGTAACATGTTCGGGAGACTTTCTACGCTATTACGCGATAAAAGAAAACGAGGTAGGCTTCCTTGAATATTTTCGATGCCCTCCGTGACTGTTATCCGATGTGAATCCCACACCGCATAGCAGTAGTTCAGAAGAAGACGGACAAGTGTAACGTAGGCAGTCTGCTTAGTAGACCCTTTACATTTTCTAAGCGCCCTGCCAATAAATTGCAGTCTTTGGTTCGGTTCCGTTACAACATTGTCTGTGTGATCGTTCTAGTTTAAGTTACGCGTAATTGTGATTCCCAAGTACTTAGCTGAATTCACAGCTCAAAAATGGATCAAATGGCTCTGAGCACTATGGCACTTAACAGCTGAGGTCATTAGTCCCCTAGAACATTAGAACTACTTAAACCTAACTAACCTAAGGACATCACACACATCCATGCCCCACGCAGGATTCGAACCTGTGACCGTAGCGTCAAGAACCGCTCGGCCACACTGGCCGGCGAATTCACAGCCTTCAGATTTGTGTGGCCTATCATGAAACCGAAATTTAGAGGATTTTTGCTAGTACTGTTGTGGATGACGACAATGTAAGATGGCTTCTAAGACTGTCTCCTGAATCGCTAATATAGATCAGGAACAGCAGATGGCCTAAACCACATCCTTTGGGATCACCGTAAATTACTTCTGTTTTACTCGATGACTTTCCGTCAGTTACTACGAACTGCGAGCTTTCTCACAGGAAATCATAAAACCAGTCGCACACATGCGGCGACAGTCTATAGGCACGCAGTTGTATTAGAAGGCGCTTGTGACGAATTGTGTTGAAAGCGTTCTGAAAATCTAAAAATACGGAATCAATTTGACATCCCTTGTGGGTAGCACTTACTGCTTCCTGAGAATAGAGAGCTAGTTGTGTTTCACAACAAAGACATTTCCTTAACAAATGAGCAAGCATGAGTACAACTCATTTTATTACAGTTTTAATAATAATTAAATATGACCAGAAGTTGGTATATGTAAGCGGCATTCTATCAACGTTTAAATATTTTGTTTTTTTTATTTTTACTCTTTATTTCAAGTACTGATTGTGCGGCGTATGACAGATAGAGCTCGACAGCAGAAATTCGTAAGTCACAGCAGTTGCTGCATGGAGATACCAACGCCGTACAGAATGCCAAAGGTAACCTCAGAGCCCTACGTCATTATGTACTTCAACGAAGATGCCACACTGCTGGGCTGTTGACAAACGAATGAATAAAATTCTTAATGAAACAGGTAGTTTAGTATGGGCTCAGCTACTGCTCAAACGAGATACTTCTACTCACTTACGCAAAAACATTCATCATCGTCTACAAATGGTATAAAGCAATTTGAAGCAAATAACGAAGGAAGATAATACAATACTAATTCATTGTGATTAAAGAAGACTTTTACTACTGAAAACGCACTAGTAATCTGAGAAACAAGATAACAGAAGAAGGCCATAGTTGATAAATATTACACGGTTGTTGGTTTGGAAAAGTCAGTAAGAAGAAAAAGCATTTAAAATAAAATACTCATCGTTTGCTTTTCTACTCCGATCCTGTTCAGCATTTAACCACTTAGCTTGGCGACCTTGGTGAAGAAAAATGAATCTGCGAAAAGTTGAAAATTTAGATTACGACGGTAAACGAGGAAGTGTTATAGTACAGTGTTTATATGGTGTTTTCTATCAGTGACTGTATAGCAATTCAAACTTGTGAGAATCCAAGGAACGATGGTAAACCCTGGTGCACTTCTCCACTGCAGTCACTCACTTTCTTTTCTTTTTTAGTCATCAGTCTTCTGACTGGTTTGATGTGGCCCGCCAGGAATTCCTCTCCTGTGCCAACCTATTCATCTCAGGGTAGCACTTGCAACCTACATCCTCAATTATTTTCTGGTAGTATTCCGATCTATGTCTTCCTGTACAGGTTTACCCCTCTACAGCTTCCTCAAATACCATGGAACTTATTCCATGATGTCTTAACAGATGTCCTACTATCCCATCCCTTTTTCTTCTTGTCAGTGTTTTACACATACTCCTTTCCTCGCCGATTGCCCGGAGAAACTCGTCACTACTTATGAGTCCACCTAATTTTCGACAATCGTCTGTAGCACTACATTTCAAATGCTTCGGTTCTCTTCTGTTCTCGTTTCCCCACCGCCTATGTTTCACCACCCTAGAATTATTTGCTCCAAATATACACTCTTAGAATTTTCCTCCTTGAAATTAAAGCCTATGTTCGACACTAGTAGACTTCTCTTGGCCACGAATGCTCTTTTTGCCAGAGGAGTCTCCCTTTTATGTCCTCCTTGCTCCGTCGGTCTCGGGTTATTTTGCTGCCTAGGTAGGAGAATTCCTTAACTTCATCTACTTCGAGACCACCAATCCTAATGTTCAGTTTCTCACTTTTCTATTTTATGCTGCTTCTCATTACGTTTCGTCTTTCTTCGATTTACTCTAAAAGCATATTTCGTACTTCTTAGACTGTTCGTTCCATTCAGCAGCTACTGCAATTCTTCTTCACTTTCACTAAGGATAGCAATGTTTTCAGCAAATCTGATCACTGATAACCTTTCACCTTGATTTTTGATTCCACTCTTGAACATCTTTTTTGTTTCCTTCATTGCTTCTTCGATGTGCAGATGGTATAGTAGGGGCGAAAGAGTACATCGCTTTTTAGTCCTACCACTTCGTTCTTGGTTTTACATTCTTAGCGCTCCGTCTTGGCTCTTGTGCGTATTGTATGTTACTAGTCCCCCAGCTTACAACTATTTTCCTCAGAATTTCGAACATCTTACACACTTTGACACTGTCGAACGTTTTTTTCCAGTTCGAGAAATCCTACGACCGGGTCTTGATTTTTCTTTAGTCTTGCATTCACAGCAGCGTCAGATTTGCCTCTCTGGTGCATACACCTATAATAAAGCCAAAGTGATTGTTACCTAACACATACTTAAATATCTTTTCCATTCTTCTGTAGATTTTTCTTGTCATAAACTTGGATGCAAGAGCTGTTAAGCTCATATGCGATAATTCTCGCACTAGTCGTTTGTTCCAACCTTCAGAATTGTGTGGATGATGTTTTTCCGAAAGTCACATCGTATATCGCCAGTTCCATACATTCCACTCACCATCATAAATAGTCGTCATTTAGTGGCCACGTCCCTCAGTGGTTTAGGTTTCTAGATATTCTTATGGAATATTATCTATCCCAGCTGCCTCATTCAATCTTAAGTCTGCCAACGTTCATTTATATTCTGATTCTTATACTGTATCCCGTACCTCTTCTATATAGACTCCCGTTTCCTCTGACATGTTCTACACCCTGGATGACCTCCTCACTACGGATCAATTGGAATGAAAGTAAATCTAATCTAATCTTCTATCACGTCATCAGACTCATCTCCCGCCTCAGAGAGGCCTCCAGTGTACTCTTTCCACCTATCAGCTCTCTCCTCTGCATTTAACAGTGCATTTCCCAGTGCACACTCTGTTAAAAACCATGTGCCGGCTTTTGTAGTGTCCAGAGGATGATCATACATCGCGGTGACTTCAGTGTAACTATTATCTTCTAATACATGTGTAATTTCTGTTCGTCCTACTGCACATTTCTTTCAGTTACCTTCTGTTCCATAGTGTAGCAGTATTTACTATACATACACACACACAAAGAGAGAGAGAGAGAGAGAGAGAGAGAGAGAGAGAGAGAGAGAGGGAGAGAGAGGGACAGAGAGAGAGAGAGAGAGAAACAAAGACTAAATTCAAATTTGACTAGAAACTCACTTGAGAACAAGTGGACGGCAACTGAGACTCGACACACTATGTAAACGTTTGCACTGTGTTCTGGCAGACTGAAAGGTGTTATTTACAAACCAAATTCTGCAAAATAAGTGCAGTATTTGTGTGTGGTTTTCAGTAACTGGCGAGAACGCAAATGGTAAAGGATACGGTAAATCTAAACAAGTTATAGCAAATATAGGAGCAAAATATATTGACACAGTGAAATTTCATTCAGTTATAAAGCGATGTGTCTACTCACGCACCAAATTTCTATTAACATCACTCAGTTGCAGATGACAATCCACCAGCACATGAGAATGTTCAGAGGCTGCTGCATAACCGTGCAAGTGAAATTAAGGGAATGAGAACAACAAATAAGAAGTGTCTTTAGGACTTAAAAAGTATTCATATTTCACAGATTTCAATAAAGAAAATCCACTGACGATGTTACAAGGCAGTGAAACACGTTTAGATCATACGAAAGTGTTTCACATAACAGACAAACCTCGTATCCAATTACTTCGGCCATACGTTTTGCACACAAGTGTGCATATGGAATCTTGTCGAGCACTATTGACTTGGTGGGCAAGTAACTCGTTTTCCAGGAAGCAGCAGGGGCAGAGAGAGCATTGTGCACGCTACACGTGTCTAGCAGCTGGATATTCACCTCCAGCCGTTCCATACGTCGGGAGCAGCTGGCGCAGTGGAGACCAGCGATGGATGAACTTACATAACAGCTACACAGAAGCGGCGGAAGCGGCCTACACTAAGTGTAACTGGGGTTCACTTTATGAAAAAGCAGTGGTTTCTCTTTAAATAAGAAGCAGTTAGAAACCTCCTGACAGATTAAAACTGTGTGCCGGACCGAGACTCGAACTCGGGAACTTTGCCCTTTGCGGGCAAGTGCTCTACCAACTCTTTTTTTTTTTAAATTCTGTATTATCCAGTGGGTATTCCTGATGCATTAGCAGTTTTCAGTCAGTATTCATCTTGCAGCTACACATCTCTTACGGGGCCAACTGAGCTACCAGAGCACGACTCACGACCCGTCCTCAAAGCTTTAATACCGCCTGTACCTCGTCTCCTACTTTCCAAACTTCACAGAAGTTCTTCTGCGGACCTTGCAGAGTTACCACTCCTGGAAGAAAGGATACTGCAGAGACATGGCTAGTTCTGCAAGGTCCGCAGAAGAGCTTCTCTGATGTTTGGAAGGTAGGAGACGAGGTAATGGCGGAATTCAAGCTTTGAGGAGGGGTCGTGAGTCGTGCTCGGGTAGCTCAGTTCCTAGAGGACTTGCCCGCGAAGGGCAAAGGTCCCGAGTTCGAGTCTCCGTCCGGCAAACAGTTTTAATCTGCCTGGAAGTTTCATATCAGCGCACACTCCGCTGCAGACTAAAAATTTCATTCTAAGAAGCAGTTTATGGTACATTGTTTAATTAATTTTAGTTCATACACTGACGTGGTTCTGTGAATGTCAGTTGTACAGTGGAACGTGTTAGACGAATTTCAGTTTAGAAAGTGAGCCTGTCCATTGAATTTCATTTTTTCGTGGGTGGCTTAGGTAAGCCAGACACATACAAGCTCCTTTCACATTAACGTGGCCACCTTTAAAAAGCGTGAATAGCCACCTTTTGTGGCTCTGACGTGCAGTAGCATAGTCAATAGGGTCCGACAGGGTTGTGGAATCATACCAGATCTCGTGCCGTGGAGACCTGCGCTGCGTTTCTCAGTTGAGGATCCATGGTGCGAATACCCCGACCAAGGCTGTCTTACAGGGTCTCGATTCATTTTAAATCCTCGGAGTTTGGTAGCCGGGGGAGTACGGGAAACTTATCCCGATGCTCTTCAAACCACACTCTGCGACCTGTGTGACACGTTGCATTGTTCTGTTGGTATATACCATCGTAACGAGAAACAACCAAACTGCATGGAGGAGAAGAGTGGTCCTCGGGGAAAGATAGATACTTGCGTAGATACATTGTGACTTCCAAAGTGAGGAGATCATCCAGGGAAAACCACGAGAACATCCCCCACGCCGTATCACACCCTCCTCCGTCCTGGAATCTTCTGACAGTTGTTACAGGGCCGTATACGCCAACGGATATGTGTCGGATGGAGCATAAAGCTGGATTCATCTGAAAAGGCCACCCGTCGCCATCCAGTGAACGTCCAGTAGCGTTTATATTGTGCAAATTCCCGCCTTCGTCGACAATGAACAGCACTCAGCATGGGTGCAATAACAAGATGGCTGCTGTGGACACCTAGTCTATACAGCGTTGAGGAGATGCTGTTCTCCTGGGAAGCGAGTTTCCATCAGCTACACATCTATTGGCAGCCGTTTTTCACCACTGTCATCTACGGTCCATGGTGCGGCACACTTGTCTCGGCGACGATTTTGGACAGCACCATTTCACCGTGAACGGTATACTTTAACTACTGCGGCAGGCGAACAGTTAACAAACTTAGCTGTTTCGGAAGTGCTTCCACCCTTGGCTCGGAAGCCAATGATGTGCCCTTTTGGACGTGAAGTGAATCTTTCCGTTTCCGCGTTACGACAACAACTGCTGTGTGTCCCTCGTGGCCCCTCCCTCCCCCCTCCCCGCCCCCTTAGAACATTCAATACATACCCTCCACTGCTAGTGTTTCCACCTGCCGTCTGTGAATGGTACTGAACGTTGATGTCGAGCATAGGCGGCGAATGTGAGTGGACCGTGTATGCTTCTACATCTACATCTACATCCATACTCCGCAAGCCACCTGACGGTGTGTACCACAGGGTACTTTGAGTACCTCTATCGATTCTCCCTTCTATTCCAGTCTCGTACCGTTCGCGGAACGAAAGACTGTCGGTATGCCTCCGTGTGGGCTCTAATCTCTCTAATTTTATCCTCATGGTCTCTTCGCGAGATATACGTACTACGGAGCAACATACTGCTTGACTCCTCGGTGAAGGTATGTTTTCGAAACTTCAACAAAAGCCCGTACCCACCTACTGAGAGTCCCTCCTGCAGTCTTCCACTGGAGTTTATCTATCATCTCCGTAACGCTTTCGCTTTTACTAAATGATCCTGTAACGAAGAGCGCTGCTTTTCGTTGGATCTTCTCTATCTCTTTTATCATCCCTATCTGGTACGCATCCCACACCGGTGAGCAGTATTCAAGCAGTGAGCGAACAAATGTAGGGTAACCAACTTCCTTTGCTTTCGTATTGCGTTTCCTCAGAATTCTTTCAATGACTCTCAATCTGGCATCTGCTGTACCGACGATTAATTTTATATGGTCACTCCATTTTAAATCACTCCTAATACCGACGATTAATTTTATATGGTTATTCCATTTTAAATCACTCCTAATGCTTACCCCCA
Source organism: Schistocerca nitens (assembly GCF_023898315.1). Classification (NCBI taxonomy): domain Eukaryota; kingdom Metazoa; phylum Arthropoda; class Insecta; order Orthoptera; family Acrididae; genus Schistocerca; species Schistocerca nitens. Next base: position 100,032,758 of record NC_064617.1, read on the forward strand.
GATAACTTATGGAATTAACTGCTTCCAGTTCCTGACCTGCTATATTGTAGCTAAATGTTAAAGGATCTTTCTTTCTATGTATTCGCAGCACATTGCACTTGTCTGCATTGAGAATCAATTGCCATTCCCTGCACCATGCGTCATTTCGTTGCAGATCCTCCTGCAATGCAGTACAAGTTTCCATTGTTACAACCGATCGATCTACTACAGCATCATCCGCAAAAGCCTCCGTAAACATCCGGTGTTATCCACAAGGTCGAATAGCAACGGTCCTACGACACTCCCCTGCGGCACACCTGAAATCACTCTTACTTCGGAAAACTTCTCTCCATTGAGAATGAGATGCTGCGTTCTGTTATCTAGGAACTCTTCAATCCAATCACACACCTGGTCTGATAGTCCATATGCTCTTACTTAGTTCATTAAACGACTGTGGGGAACTGTATCAAACGCCTTGCGGAAGTCAAAAAACACGGCATCTACCTGGACGAATAGTGTGAGCTGGGTTTCACGCGATCGTCCTTTTTGAAACCCATGCTGATTCCTACAGATTAGATTTCTAGTCTCCAGAAAAGCCATTATACTCGAACATAATACGTGTTCCAAAATTCTACAACTGATCGACGTTAGAGATATAGGTCTATAATTCTGCACATCTGTTCGACGTCCCTTCTTCAAAACGGGAATGACCTGTGCCCTTTTCCAATCCTTTGGAACGCTACGCTTTTCTAGGTAGAGACCTACGTTACACCGATGCACGAGGGGGGGCAAGTTTCTGCTCGAACTGGTATCCCATCAGGTCCAGCGGCCTTTCCTCTTTTGAGCTATTTTAATTGTTTCTCTATCCCTCTGTCATCTATATCGATATCTACCATTTTGTCATCTGTGCGACATTCTAGAGAAGGAACTACAGTGCAGTCGTCCTCTGCGAAACAGCTTTGGAAAAAGACATTTAGTATTTCGGCCTCTGTCATCCTCTTTTTCAGTACCATTTTGGTCACAGAGTGTCTGGACATTTTGTTGTGATCCACGTACCGCTTTGACATAAGACCAAAATATCTTGGGATTTTCTGCCAAGTCAGTACACAGAACTTTGCTTTCGAATTCATTGAAAGCCTCTCGCATAGCCCTCCTCACACTACACTTTGCTTCGTGTATTTTTCGTTGTCTGCAAGGCTTTGGCTATGTTTATGATTGCTTCACAATCATCTTATTATCTTCGAGGAGACTAACCACCACAGCTTTATATCTAACAACATTTATGTTTGTTAAAATTCTCGATTCAAAACTGCCGCGGAGATAATTTTGCTAGAATGGCGGCAGATAGACGATAGTCAATTTGTCTATTGTTATTCTCGATTCCTTTTATATCAAGTTAATATATTTAGATAAAACTCTTTAAGCCTTTTACTTATATTCTTTAGCATTTAAAATTATTCTCAATGAAAATTGTTTCATATTTTTTATACCAGCCACTAGTAAAATCCACTGTAAGTTACTAGCTTAAACGGCTGCGCTCCTAATTGCGGAGCTGAAAATTAACACTCAAAAACTTGAAATAAATACAAATCCTCGTCTAGACAATTGCGACTCTATTTTTCAAATAATAATTAATAATACCGTTACAGGTTTTCCCTTTACAGACCTCACACGTGTCACGTCCGAACAGTTCGTCGCTTAGCACAGGAAGAACAACTGAACCACAATTATCACAGATAACAAAAAAAAAAAAAAAGATTATCATTGTTGAGTATGAATGTAGTTCTCTGATAATACACTCCTGGAAATGGAAAAAAGAACACATTGACACCGGTGTGTCAGACCCACCATACTTGCTCCGGACACTGCGAGAGGGCTGTACAAGCAATGATCACACGCACGGCACAGCGGACACACCAGGAACCGCGGTGTTGGCCGTCGATTGGCGCTAGCTGCGCAGCATTTGTGCACCGCCGCCGTCAGTGTCAGCCAGTTTGCCGTGGCATACGGAGCTCCATCGCAGTCTTTAACACTGGTAGCATGCCGCGACAGCGTGGACGTGAACCGTATGTGCAGTTGACGGACTTTGAGCGAGGGCGTATAGTGGGCATGCGGGAAGCCGGGTGGACGTACCGCCGAATTGCTCAACACGTGGGGCGTGAGGTCTCCACAGTACATCGATGTTGTCGCCAGTGGTCGGCGGAAGGTGCACGTGCCCGTCGACCTGGGACCGGACCGCAGCGACGCACGGATGCACGCCAAGACCGTAGGATCCTACGCAGTGCCGTAGGGGACCGCACCGCCACTTCCCAGCAAATTAGGGACACTGTTGCTCCTGGGATATCGGCGAGGACCATTCGCAACCGTCTCCATGAAGCTGGGCTACGGTGCCGCACACCGTTAGGCCGTCTTCCGCTCACGCCCCAACATCGTGCAGCCCGCCTCCAGTGGTGTCGCGACAGGCGTGAATGGAGGGACGAATGGAGACGTGTCGTCTTCAGCGATGAGAGTCGCTTCTGCCTTGGTGCCAATGATGGTCGTATGCGTGTTTGGCGCCGTGCAGGTGAGCGCCACAATCAGGACTGCATACGACCGAGGCACACAGGGCCAACACCCGGCATCATGGTGTGGGGAGCGATCTCCTACACTGGCCGTACACCACTGGTGATCGTCGAGGGGACACTGAATAGTGCACGGTACATCCAAACCGTCATCGAACCCATCGTTCTACCATTCCTAGACCGGCAAGGGAACTTGCTGTTCCAACAGGACAATGCACGTCCGCATGTATCCCGTGCCACCCAACGTGCTCTAGAAGGTGTAAGTCAACTACCCTGGCCAGCAAGATCTCCGGATCTGTCCCCCATTGAGCATGTTTGGTACTGGATGAAGCGTCGTCTCACGCGGTCTGCACGTCCAGCACGAACGCTGGTCCAACTGAGGCGCCAGGTGGAAATGGCATGGCAAGCCGTTCCACAGGACTACATCCAGCATCTCTACGATCGTCTCCATGGGAGAATAGCAGCCTGCATTGCTGCGAAAGGTGGATATACACTGTACTAGTGCCGACATTGTGCATGCTCTGTTGCCTGTGTCTATGTGCCTGTGGTTCTGTCAGTGTGATCATGTGATGTATCTGACCCCAGGAATGTGTCAATAAAGTTTCCCCTTCCTGGGACAATGAATTCACGGTGTTCTTATTTCAATTTCCAGGAGTGTAGTTTTAATTCACACAGAAAATAAATTATTACAGAAATAATGAAATAATTATCGTCATTTTTACACGATACAGTATTTTTATACGTGGTGTCGATAATATTTGTTGAAGTCTGTACACTTTGTTCATTTTAATATCTTGTGGCTAGAACATAGTGTCGTGGAATTACAAGAGCCGCGCCCGTCCAGCTTCTTGTCACCTAACGTCTTTCCACCATTTTTCGTAGGTGTCCGAAACAACAGCTACCACGAATTCATATAGCTGATTCGCCTCGATTGGCAGTTAGTTTGCAAGCTTCAATGCGGATGCTAATTTAAGTTCGACGTCCAGCAGAAATCGTAAATAGGCGAGCGTGGAGGACAAGGATTGGGACTGCGGGGATACCAGCTCGATTTTACACAGAGTAACAGGACATCTCTAAAAAGGGCGATCACAGAAGTCGGGAAGCAAAACATAGGTACAAAGAAGGTAGCTGCGAAGAAACCATGGGTAACAGAAGAAATACTTCAGTCGATTGATGAAAGGAGGAAGTACAAACATGTTCCGGGAAAATCAGGAGTACAGAAATACAAGTCGCTGAGGAGTGAAATAAATAGGAAGTGCAGGGAAGCTAAGACGAAATGGCTGCAGGAAAAATGTGAAGACATCGAAAAAGATATGATTGTCGGAAGGACAGACTCAGCATACAGGAAAGTCAAAACAACCTTTGGTGACATTAAAAGCAACGGTGGTAACAATAACAGTGCAACGGGAATTCCACTGATAAATGCCGAGGAGAGAGCAGATATGTGGAAAGAATACATTGAAAGCCTCTATGAGGGTGAAGATTTGTCTGATGTGATAGAAGAAGAAACAGGAGTCGATTTAGAAGAGACAGGGGATCCAGTATTAGAATGGGAATTTAAAAGAGCTTTGGAAGACTTACGGTCAAATAAGGCACAAGGGATAGATAACATTCCATCAGAATTTCTAAAAACATTGGGGGAAGTGGTAACAAAACGACTATTCACGTTGGTGTGTAGAATATATGAGTCTGGCGACATACCATCTGACTTTCGGAAAAGCATCATCCACACAATTCCGAAGACGGCAAGAGCTGACAAATGCGAGAATTATCGCACAATCAGCTTAACAGCTCATGCATCTAAGCTGTTTACAAGAATAATATACAGAAGAATGGAAAAGAAAATTGAGAATGCGCTATGTGACGATCAGTATGGCTTTAGGAAAAGTAAAGGGACGAGAGAGGCAATTCTGACGTTACGGCTAATAATGGAAGCAGGGCTAAAGAAAAATCAAGACACTTTCATAGGATTTGTCGACCTGGAAAAAGCGTTCGACAATATAAAGTGGTGCAAGCTGTTCGAGATTCTGAAAAAAGTAGGGGTAAGCTATAGGGACAGACGGGTCATATACAATATGTACAACAACCAAGAGGGAATTATAAGAGTGGACGATCAAGAACGAAGTGCTCGTATTAAGAAGGATGTAAGACAAGGATGTAGCGTTTCGCCCCTACTCTGCAATCTGTACATCGAGGAAGCGATGATGGAAATAAAAGAAAGGTTCAGGAGTGGAATTAAAATACAAGGTGAAAGGATATCAATGATACGATTCGCTGATGACATTTCTATCCTGAGTGAAAGTGAAGAAGAATTAAACGATCTGCTGAACGGAATGAACAGTCTAATGAGTACACAGTATGGTTTGAGAGTAAATCGGAGAAAGACGAAGGTAATGAGAAGTAGTAGAAATGAGAACAGCGAGAAACATAACATCAGGATTGATGGTCACGAAGTGAATGAAGTTAAGGAATTCTGCTACCTAGGCAGTAAAATAACCAATGACGGACGGAGCAAGGAGGACATCAAAAGCAGACTCGCTATGGCCAAAAAGGCATTTCTGGCCAACAGAAGTCTACTAATATCAAATACCGGCCTTAATTTGAGGAAGAAATTTCTGAGGATGTACGTCTGGAGTACAGCATTGCATGGTAGTGAAACATGGACTGTGGGAAAACCGGAACAGAAGAGAATCGAAGCATTTGAGATGTGGTGCTATAGACGAATGTTGAAAATTAGGTGGACTGATAAGGTAAGGAATGAGGAGGTTCTGCGCAGAATCGGAGAGGAAAGGAATTTGTGGAAAACACTGATAAGGAGAAGGGACAGGATGATAGGACATCTGCTAACACATGAGGGAATGACTTCCATGGTACTAGAGGGAGCTGTAGAGGGCAAAAACTGTAGAGGAAGGCAGAGATTGGAATACGTCAAGGAAATAATTGAGGACGTAGGTTGCAAGTGCTACTCTGTGATGAAGAGTTTAGCACAGGAAAGGAATTCGTGGGGGGCCGCGTCAAACCAGTCAGTAGACTGATGACCAAAAAGAAAAAAAAAAAAAAAAACCGCGAAGGAACTTGCCCCCCTTATCGCAGCGGTGTACCGTAGGTCTCTAGAAGAGCGTAGCGTTCCATATTATTGGAAAAGGGCGCAGGTCATCCCCGTTTTCAAGAAGGGAAGTCTAACAGACTAACGTCTATCAGTTTTAGAATTTTGGAACACGTATTATGTTCGAGTATAATGACTTTTCTGGAGACTAGAAATCTACTCTGTAGGAATCAGCATGGGTTTCGAAAAACACGGTCGTGTGAAACACAGCTCCCGCTATTCGTCCACGAGACTCAGAGGGCCATAGACACGGGTTCCCTGGTAGATGCCGTGTTCTTTGACTTCCGCAAGGCGTTCGATACAGTTCCCCACAGTCGTTTAATGAACAGAGTAAGAGCATATGGACTATCAGACCAATTGTGTGATTGCATTGAAGAGTTCCTAGATAACAGAACGCATTCTCAATGGAGTGAAGTCTACCGAAGTAAGAGTGATTTCAGGTGTGCCGCAGGGGAGTGTCGTAGGACTGTTGCTATTCACAATATACGTAAATGACCTTGTGGATGACATCTGAAGTTCACTGAGGTTTTTTGCGCATGATGATGTGGTATATCGAGAGGTTGTAACAATGGAAAATTGTACTGAAATGCAGGAGGATCTGCAGCGAATTGACGCATGGTGCAGGGAATGGCAATTGAATCTCAGTGTAGACAAGTGTAATGTGCTGCGAATATATAGAAAGATAGATCCCTTATCATTTTGCTACAAAATAGCAGGTCAGCAATTGGAAGCATTTTCCATAAATTATCTGGGAGTACGCAGTAGGAGTGATTTAAAATGGAATGATGATATAAAGTTGATCGTTGGTAAAAACAAATGACAGACTGAGATTCATTGGAAGAATCCTAAGGAAATGCAAAGGAAGTAGGTTGTTCGCCCACTGCTTGAATACTGCTCAGCAGTCTGGGATCCGTACCAGATAGGGTTGATAGAAGAGATAGAGAATGTCCAACGGAGAGCAGCGCGCTTCGTTACAGGATCATTTAGTAATCGCGAAAGCGTTAGGGAAATGATAGATAAACTGCAGTGGAAGACTCTGCAGGAGAGACGCTCAGTAGCTCGGTACGGGCTTTTGTTGAAGTTTCGAGAACATACCTTCACCGAAGAGTCAAGCAGTATATTGCTCCCTCCTACGTATATCTGGCGAAGAGAGCATGAGGATAAAATCAGAGAGACTAGAGCCCACACAGAAGCATACCGACAATCCTTCGTTCCACGAACAATACGAGACTGTAATAGAAGGGAGAACCGATGGAGGTACTCAAGGTACCCTCCGCCACACACCGTTAGGTTGCTTGCGGAGTATGGATGTAGATGTAGATGCGGATAGATCGCGCTAGGTGGGAGTGTCAGTCGGCCGAGATAAGTCGCACATTGGTGATAAGTACTATGTCCAGGTGGTGCAGTGATTAAGTAAGCAGAAGACCCCAGATTGACGTCCCTGTCCAGCACACATTTTCACTCGTCGCCAGTAATTCCGCATGAAGTCCCGACGCAGGAGATGCCATCACTTCCTCGCATTTCGTTTCCTATCCTTTCTCCTCCCCTCCATCTTCAGGTTACGTAATCTGACCTTCGTCAAAATCATTGTATTTCCCCATTTGTGGTCCATAACTCTTTCTTAAGATGAGTAGTCGTTATAGTATTTGCTATCATCATAGTCCATGTAGTACTGATAGAGAATGTGGCCACAAAAAAGTTCAACAATAATATTACAAAAAGTAACGGCTATTCCGTATTCAAATGCGGTACGATAAGACAGTTTCGAACAAGAGTAGTGTTTGTTCGAATGCTCACAGTAGTCTTATAACCTATACAAACTGATTGATATTTGGAATCGATCACGAAAGGAATGATTGACTGTAAAATGAAGCAAGCGAGGTTTGTGTACGTGTTTCTCGGTGTCCCCAATAAATTTGAGTGATGACCAAAAAGTTTCCGTTAGAGGGCCATACTAAATTCTTCCCTAAATGTCAATGGTTACATTGCAACATACCACCTGTGGGAGGGAGAAAGAGGTGTGAATTTTGATTTGAATTCTATAAATGAAATGCAAGGGGTGCTGTTCTTCACATAGGCGGTTTATTCAGTGAAACTGCATTAAACAGCATATGCAATAATTATTGAAATTTTATCAAATTCATTTAACAGTCACTCACAAGTTATTCAAATAATGATAAACAAAAATTAAAAAATTTGGGTCGCCAGATACTGTAGGAAGTATCACAAAAAAAACAACATATGGAATTGAATCGGCACCAAGAGCTCACAACAAGTGAATTATATAAGGTGCCTGCCTGGTATTTGCCTTTTAACATGAGCATTGCATGTCTTCATTCTAATTTAACATGTAAATAAATTACGCGAGATGGGTTGACCTGGTGTAATAAATGAGGAAGGAATAATAATAATAAAAAAGGCCGGCCGAAGTGGCCGTGCGGTTAAAGGCGCTGCAGTCTGGAACCGCAAGACCGCTACGGTCGCAGGTTCGAATCCTGCCTCGGGCATGGATGTTTGTGATGTCCTTAGGTTAGTTAGGTTTAACTAGTTCTAAGTTCTAGGGGACTAATGACCTCAGCAGTTGAATCCCATAGTGCTCAGATCCATTTAATAATAAAAAAGAAACAGATGACATATGACTCTCTTAGCAGGCAAACGGTGAATACTGTGCCTTGCGTCTTTATGAACATCTAACACATTGCAAGGAAATTGAAGAAAGCGAAAGAAGAATGCGCGCTAGGAAAGCGGGCGTTTTCTGTATTACCATGTCCATAGCGTGGTCGGCGTGGCGGTGGAGTCGGCTGATTGCGTGTGGCTGCATCGAGACGCTGCCGGCGACGTAGTTGATAGCGTCTAACAATCCCTACGCTGAAAATAGTGACCGAAACCTGCTACTGGAAGTTATCATTACTGAACGACGGTAAGCGTCCATCCGCAAGTGCGAACCTACGTGAAACTGCATTAAACAAAGCTCAAAACTGTTCTAACAGTACTACTGTCATTGGACATGTAGTAAATCAAAATGTGATCCTGAGTTAAGCTCTTGATAACGCGCTCAGTGAGTGAAGCTCGCCTACTTGGATCTAACAAACTTCGCTCTCTACGCTGTTTGTGACGAATGCAAAGTGCACTGTCTCATGACAAGTGATAAGAGAATCGTCGCGACTTATCGGAAGCAGTCAAGAGTGAACTCCTGCCTCCTCAGAAGCAATATTCGGAATGCGCAGTACTGGTGCGCTCCTCGCACCTGGAGAGACGGAGCCGTTCCCCTCCAGCGCCTTGTCCCTGCCCGTCCTCAAATTACGTAGCTCGTACGATTTTTCAAAGCCAACGTTAGATTCTTGCCAATGAAGAAGTTCCTTTCAAAATTTCCTCCCTTCTTGCCGTCGCATTATGTGAGGAAAAGAGAGCCACACACTTCTCCTTTTGAGTATTGCGCTACGTACTCAGGTGTTCTGCTCGCGGGAAACGGTCAAAATTCCCCGGGCCACTTGATATTCTTGGACACCCAAGTCGTGCTGTTGCTATTCAACTCGCCGCTCTGTCCATGTTACCTAGAATCGTGCAAAGCTGTATTTCACTCTAAGTTGGTAGTTTCCGCTGCCTCGGGCACATGTGCGAATGTCCACGGCTTCCCTTGGCAGCGTGCTGATGTATGCAGCGTCTTAGCCTGTCGCTAATCCTCTGGGGGCCTGCCCTCTGTGAAGCGTGCCGACATGGCCGTGTGACCGCCGCTCGCCCTGTGTCCACCTGGTCGCCGGCCTTCCCAGCTAGGAACGCATCAGAAGAAGTCCTTTCATCCACAGAGTGTACCAAGTTTGCAAAGAGAAGAATCATAGCCCTTTACCGATGCTTAATGACACAATAATTCACCCCCCATCACACTTCATATATTGCAATAAACTAAGGACTGATGTTAAAAGAAATTATCTCCTTTAATTAAAAACACGAAAATCTTTGACGCTTTTCAATATGTCCGCACCGGAGTGGAGCTCGGTTGCATGTACGCTGCTGCAATGCTAGCAAACGGAAACATTTTGATCGCCCGATATATATCACATATCTTATAGTTTGAAATACGAGATGTGTCCCGTAACTAATGCAGCAAATTTGTTTTCTGAGATCCGGTTGGTTTTATTCAGAATCTTCCCACTCTTTTGGCTACAAACTCGTGTTTTTCGACATAATCTCCATCCCATGTGACGGCCTTACGCCACTTAAGTGAGATGGCCTGTATGTCCGCGTGGCACCACTCTACTGTTCACAGTCGGAGCGAACGTCTCGCTGCTTCAATACTTTCACCATCATCCTCATACTGCTTCCCGCAGAGTGCACCTTTCATCGGGCCAAACACATGGAAGCTGGTAGCTGCGAGATCCGGGCTTTACGGTGGATGGCGAAGAACAGTCCGGTGAATTTCTTTTGAGGTCCTCACGGGTGTGTAGACTTCTGCGAGGCCTTGCGTTTTCATGGAGAAGGAGAAGTGTGGTCTGTATTTTTGTGGGTACGAAGACGCTGAAGTCCTTTCTCCAACACTGCAGGAGCCACAGCTGTGTGCGGTCGGCAGGCACGCTGGTGAACGGACAGGTTTGTGCGACCTTGTTGCGATGATGCCAGTCGCCTTTTCCAACGACTCACCGTGCTTTTGTTCACTGTGAGGTCTCCGTAAACGTTCTGCAAGCGCCAGGAAAGTCTGTGATTTTCTGATTTACCGCCAATAGAAACTCACTGACAGCTCTCTGCTTGGAACGCATCTCCTTTACAGACGCCGCATTGAAGGCAATGTATACCGCCACCACCCGTTTGGGACTTCATGAAATTATAGGGGCTGAAGCGGGAATATTCCACAATGTCGCACAACGAAGCCTACATTTTTTAACTGAAACTGGCAGAGAAAAAATATATGTTGCACCTACTTATTGAACGTCCCTCGTGCGTCAGCTGGTAAATGGAAATGGGCGTTTGGCGTCATCGGAAGGGAGACCCATTACGGGGCAGGACCGGCCACCTTGTGCAGGTCTTACTACATTCGACGCCACATTGGGCGACCTGCACTCCGCATAGGGATGAAATGATGATGAAGACAACACAACACCCAGTCCCTGAGCGGACAAAATCCCCGACGAAACAGGGTATCGAAACCGGGCCCGTAGGACGGCAATACCTCACGCTGACCACTCAGCTATCTGGGCGGACATCAGCTGCTAGAAAAGACATAAACAGCCACTAGAGCAGATTTTGTGAAGACGGAATTGAAGAAATGAGATACACTAGTGGCCATGAAAATTGCTACACCAAGAAGAAATGCTGATGATAAACGGCAATTCATGGGACAAATATATTATACTAGAAATGACATGTGATTACATTTTCACGCAGTTTAGGTGCATAGATCCTGAGAAATCATTACCCAGAACAACCACCTCTGGCCGTAATAACGGCCTTGATAGGCCTGGGCATTGAGTCAAACAGAGCTTGGATGGCGTGTACAGGTACATCTGCCCATGCAGCTTCAACACGATACCACAGTTCATCAATAGTAGCGACTGGCGTATTGTGACGAGCCAGTTGCTCGGCCACCATTGACCAGACGTTTTCAATTGGTGAGAGATCTGGAGAATGTGCTGGCCAGGGCAGCAGTCGAACATTTTCTCAATCCAGAAAGGCCCGTACAGGACCTGCAACATGCGGTCGTGCATTATCCTGCTGAAATGTAGGGTTTCGCAAGGATCGAATGAAGGGTAGAGCCACAGGTCGTAACACATCTGAAATGTAACGTCCACTGTTCAAAGTGCCGCCAATGTGAACAAGAGGTGACCGAGACGTGTAACAATTGGCACCCCATACCATCACGCCGTGTGATAGGCCTACGCCATTATGGCGATGACGAATACACGCTTCCAATGTGCGTTCAGCGTGATGTCGCCAAACACGGATGCGACCATCATGATGCTGTAAACAGAACCTGGTTTCATCCGAAAAAATGACGCTTTCCCATTCGTGCACCCAGGTTCGTCAGTGAGTACACCATCTTAGGCGCTCCTGTCTGTGATGCAGCGTCTAGGGTAACCGTAGCCATGGTCTCCGAGCTCATAGTGCATGCTGCTGCAAACGTCGTCGAACTGTTGGTGCAGATGGTTGTTGTCTTGCAAACGTCCCAATCTGTTGACGCAGGGATCGAGACGTGGCTGTACGATCCGTTACAGCCATGCGGATAAGATGCCTTTCATCTCGACTGCTAGTGATACGAGGCCGTTGGAATCCAGCACGGCGTTCCGTATTCCATTCTTGAACCCACCGATTCCATATTCTGCTAACAGTCATTCGATCTCGACCTACGCGAAAAGCAATGTCACGACACGATAAACCGCAACCGCGATAGGCTACAACTCGAGTTTTTCAGAGTCGGAAACGTGTTGGTATGCATTCCTCCTCCTTAGACGAGACATCACAACAACGTTTCACCAGGAAACGCCGGTCAACTGCTGTTTGTGTATGAGAAATCGGTTGGAAACTTTCCTCATGTCAACACGTTGTAGGTCTCGCCACCGGCGTCAACGTCGTGTGAATGCTCTGAAAAGCTAATCATTTGCGTATCACAGCATATTCTTCTTCTCGGTTAAATTTCGCGTCAGTAGCACGTCATCTTCGTGGTGTAGCAATTTTAATGGTCGGTGCAACGAAGTTATACTGAAATGCAATGAAGTTATACTGCACACATTTGGAAGAGTCTTTTACAGAGACTGAAATGTTACAAATGACACGCAACAAAAGTTAAGTAGGCGTGAAACCGTTATCTCATGACTGAGAGCCGCAGTTCATTTTGCTACAACAACTGTTTATCTTATTAGAGCAGTTTCTATTGACTGAGCTCGACGAAAGAGGCGTGGAATTAACACATCTGTTTGTTACGAGGACTACCGTTTCTAATTTATTCGGCGAACAATGGACAAAGAGGACGCGCTTCGTTCCAGGGGGAGCATTTGTTTTCTTTTGAAGGTGTACACGGCGTGACTGAAAGGAATACTCGGCGGCCATTGAGCCGTGTGACGTGACAGAAAACCATTAATCAAACCAACGACGGCCTCGCGGCACTGCCTCAGCGCTGGCGCTGTCGTTATTAAAGCGGACCGCCGGCTTTTTGTACGCTTTTGACACTGCCGGCGGAAACGATTTCTCTTCCGCGGAACGCGGGTTTAAACCCACGGTGAAGTGTACATCGACTTGTTAAACACGTAAATGAGAAATTGAGGAGTAAGAACGGCAGGAGTGGTTACACGTTTATCTTTCTCGATGAGTTTGCAAGATTATTCCTGGCGTCATTGTAGATTCACGTTTCACAAACCAACAAGCAACACGACATTTTCATACAAAATAGGGTTTAATGAACTGTAGCGCCCCTGCGATTATACTATTTGGTGTTGACACAAAATACGTCTTAAAATCGTAAAATTCAAAATACTGGCCCGTCATGGATATTTCTCCACATACTGCTATGAAATACAGGGTGTTACAAAAAGGTACGGCCAAACTTTCAGGAAACATTCCTCACACACAAAGAAAGAAAATATGTTATGTGGACATGTATCCGGAAACGCTTACTTTCCATGTTAGAGCTCATTTTATTACTTCTCTTCAAACCACATTAATCATGGAATGGAAACACACAGCAACAGAACGTCCCAGCGTGACTTCAAACACTTTGTTACAGGAAATGTTCAAAATGTCCTCCGTTAGCGAGGATACATGCATCCACCCTCCGTCGCATGGAATCCCTGATGCGCTGATGCAGCCCCGGAGAATGGCGTATTGTATCACAGCCGACCACAATACGAGCACGAAGAGTCTCTACATTTGGTACCAGGGTTGCGTTGACAAGAGCTTTCAAATGCCCCCATAAATGAAAGTCAATAGGGTTAAGGTCAGGACAGCGTGGAGGCCGTGGAATTGGTCCGCCTCTACCAATCCATCGGTCACCTAATATGTTGTTGAGAAGCGTACGAACACTTCGACTGAAATGTGCAGGAGCTCCATTGTGCATGAACCACATGTTGTGTCGTACTTGTAAAGGCACATGTTCTAGCAGCACAGGTAGAGTATCCCGTATGAAATCATGATAACGTGGCGGTGAATCGAGGAAGTACAGTACATACTGACGAAACTAAAATGAGCTCTAACATGGAAATTAAGCGTTTCCGGACACATGTCCACATAACATCTTTCCGTTATTTGTATGGGAAGAATGTTTTCTGAAAGTTTGGCCGTACCTTTTTGTAACACCCTGTATATCTTGAACATTCCGGAAATGTTCTTTGGTTCAAGCCACTTTGTTGCCCAAGAGTGACAATAGTCATTGCAGTATACTAGGCGACAGTTATTGAACTACGTATATGAAATAAAATCGTCATAACTTCTGAACGGTTTACGTTAGGACGTTCGAACTGTACGGTTGGCCGCGGAACATGATGGGAATTAGTATGCGGTTTGGTTTAGCGACGAACCCCATTTTTATTTGGATGGGTTGGTCAATGGCCAACGGCCTTGTGGCGGTGGTAACACCGGTTCTCGTCAGATCGCCGAAATTAAGGGCTGTCGGGCTGGGCTAGTACTTGGATGGGTGACCATCCGGTCTGCCGGGCGCTGTTGGCAAGCCGAGTGCACTCAGCCCTTGTGAGGCAAACTGAGCAGCTACTTGATTGAGAAGTAGCGGCTCCGGTCTCGGAAACTGACATGCGGCCTGGAGAGCGGTGTGCCGACCACATACCCCTCCAAATCCGTATCCAGTAACGCCTATGGGCTGAGGATGACACGGTGGCCGGTCGGTACCGTTGGGCCTTCATGCCCTGTTCGGGAGGAGTTTTGGGTTGGTCAATAAGCAAAATTGGGGTAGTTGGGGGATTGATAATCCGCATCTCGCGATCGAGAAGTCTCTTCACCCTCAACAGTTGACTTTTGGTGAGCTATGTCCAGACACGGAATAATCGGTGCGGTATTCCTTGATACGACCGTGACTACCGAACGGTACGCGAAAGTTTTGGAAGATTATTTCATCCCCATTATCCAAAGCGACCCTGATTTCGACAAGATGTGGTTCACGCAAAACGGAGCTCGACCCAATAGAAGCAATAGAGTGTCTGATGTCCTTGAGGAGCACTTTGGGGACCGCTTTCTGGCTCTCGGGTACCCAGAGGCCTCTGGCATGGGTCTCGATTGGCCACCATATTCTCCGGATGTGAACACATGCTACTTCTTTTTCTGGGGCTATATTAAAGCCAAAGTGTAGAGCAATAACCCCAAAACCATTGCTGAGCTGAAAACAGCCGTTCAGGAGGTCATCGACACTTCAGCGGGTCATGCAGAATTTCGCTTTTCGTCTGCGCCAATGATGGCAGGCATATCGAACACGTCATAACGTAAATACGAATATATGTAGTGACACTTACATGTTGAATAAATTGTTTTTTCTTTGTTGTTTGTAATTTATTTGCGTATTTTTTTCATATAGTTCAATAATTGTCACCCTGTATGAAGCTTGTTAATACGTTAATACCAGGTGGTTATAATTAAAGTGCAGCGACTCACAGAGGTTCAGTGCATGCTGTAATTATCGTCTGGCTGCGGCACATGGTAGATATTCTAAATCGTTCATGCGGAAACGATTTACGCTGGAAAAATAAGTTCCGGCTTAACCCACCAAAACCGACTCTGGTGATGTGCAGCAATTCGTCGACGTCTCCATTGCTCATATTGAACAAATTGTGTAAGAGGTGCTTAATAATCAACATTATGCCCTTATCACTTGTTGTACTATTTCTGCACACCTCCCGTTCCTAATGTATTATGTATGAAAGCATCTCTATACGTTTTCCTTGCACTGTAAGCGCCAGATTTACATCTGGTGGCCAAACCTAAAAATAAGTATTTCTAGGGTAAATCGGTTCCACATCAACGCATTAGATTAGAATATCTATCATGTGCCGCGTTAATGCTTTTGTGAATATGCCTTGGCAGCGTCCTTGCTAAGTGCACATCGTTCGGCACTGGACTTGCGACTGGAAACGGTGCCTTTACCCTACAGTCGGAATGAGATAATACCCAGCCTAGCAATAGCTGGCTGCATTGCCTGGGGTAGAGTCCTGAACCGGCGGGTAGAGGGCGGTGGCTGGTGCTGGTGACCCCGATGGCTCTCAGTTGAGAGGATGTTAGATCGACTACAGGCCCATCCAGGCTGTGGCTGGACATCCGGCTAGAAACCTCGTCGAGATGGCGGAAGAACATTGGTAGCCTCACAGCGGAAGCCAACACACAGCCAGGATTTAGCAACATGCCTGACCGAATTGCCATCTTTTCTGCACTTAAAGGAAGGTTTTATTTTGACTGAAGTCACCTAAGCTGCCAATAGGGCATTTGTGAGCTTTCAAAATTAAATTCATGTCTTGTATTGCAGTTGTCCTTCACTTGTGTTAACGTGTATAGCAATGCCTCGTACGCAATATTGGTCGCGCCAGACAATTTGTGGTGGTTATTGTTCGCGCCAGACCGCTCGTGAGATTTTTTTTTTTAATTGCCTTAAAAGAGGGAAACATGTGCTTCATGTTTAGGTTAAAAGAGTATAGCCTCAATGTAATAAAAACCTCAAAGTCCCTCTCAGACACACAGCCGTAGGCCATCCTAGAAAATGGCCTCACGGTAAGTAAGGTCTCCTTATCAGGGTGAATATTAAAAAAATGGTGTACGTTTGGGGATGGTTGGCGGGTAATATTTAGTACGTGTTGTAAGTGCTTATGATTGCGTGTTACACCATTGTTGTAGTCCTGTATGGCATTGTTGCACGATTGTTGCGTGTGACCCTGAATTCGGACTTAGAATTTTTCTCGTCCAATATACTTACTTGTTGTCCTTGAGGTATTTACACTACTGGCCATTAAAATTTCTACACCAAGAAGAAATGCAGATGATAAATAGGTATTCATTGGACAAATATATTATACTAGAGCTGACATGTGATTCCATTTTCACGCAATTTGGCTGCATTCATCCTGACAAAGCACTACCCAGAACAACTACTTTTGGCCCAATAACGGCCTTGATACGACTGGAGATTGAGTCAAACAGAACTTGGAAGGCGTGTGCAGCTACAGCTGCCCATACAGCTTCAACACGATACCACACTTCATCAGGAGTAGTGACTGGCGTATTGTGACGAGCCAGTTACTCGGCCACCATTGACCACAGGTTTTCAATTGGTGAGAGATCCGGAGAATGAGCTGGCCAGGGCAGTAGTCGAACATTTTCTGTATCCAGAAAGGCCCGTACAGGACCTGCAACCTGCGGTCGTGCATTATCCTGCTAAAATGTAGGGTTTCGCAGGGATCGAATGAAGGGTAGAGACACGGGTCGTAACACATCTGAAATGTAACGTCCACTGTTGAAAGCGCCGTCAATGGGAACAAGAGGTGGCCGAAACGTGTAACCAATAGCACCCCATACCATTACGCCGGGTGATATGCCAGTATAGCGATGACGAATACACGCCTCCAATGTTCGTTCACTGCGATGTCGCCAAACACGGATGCGACCATCATGATGCTGGAAACAGAACCTGGATTCATCCGAAAAAATGACGTTTTGCATTCGTGCGCCCAGGTTCGTCGTTGAGTACACCATCGCAGGCGCTCTTGACTGTGATGAAGTGTCAAGGATAATCGCAGCCATGGTCTCCGAGCTGATAGTCCATGCTGCTGCAAACGTCGTCGAACTATTCGTGCAGAAGGTCGTTGTCTTGCAAACGTCCCAATCTGTTGACTCAGGGATCGAGGCGGCAGCCTGCAGACGGCTGGGCGTGGCCATAAGCTGTTCGCCAACTTCGGCCAGCTCCTCCTGCGTCCGCACATAGCACACACACACCCTCTCCACCTTACTGCTACTGACCTGAGAATGAAACTTTGGAAACGAACAGGGAAATGCAAAAAATGTGAGTCGCCGGTCTCCTGGTGCTACACCAACGGAGGCTGGTAACTTACTGAGGTGTGGTTAACGGTTACCGGCCACTCAAAATAAACAAATAAATTACTACTGCGTTTAAGTGCACGTTACGGTTACTACAATGCCATACTACACTACTGGCAATTGAAATTGCTACACCACCAAGATGGCGTCCTACAGACGGGAAATTTAATCAACAGGAAGAAGATGCTGTGATATGCAAATGATTAGCTTTTCAGAGCATTCACACAAGGTTCGCGCCGGTGGCGACACCTACAACGTGCTTGCATGAGGACAGTTTCCAATCGATTTCTCATACACAAACAGCAGTTGACCGGCGTTGCCTGGTGAAACGTTGTTGGGATGCCTCGTGTAAGGAGAACAAATGCTTACCATCACGTTTCTGACTTTGATAAAGGTCGGATTGTAGCATATCCCGATTGCGGTTTGTCGTATCGCGACATTGCTCTCGCGTTGGTCGAGATCCAATGACTGTTAGCAGAATATGGAATCGGTGGGCTCCGGAGGCTAATACGGAACGCCGTGCTGGATCCCAACGGCCTCGTATCACTAGCCGTCGAGATGACAGGCATCTTATCCACATTGCTGTAACGGATCGTGCAGCCACGTCTCGATCCCTGAATCAACTGACGGGGACGTTAGCAAGACAACAACCATCGGCACAAACAGTTTGACAACGTTTGCAGCAGCATGGACCATCAGCTCGGAGACCATGGCTGCGATTACCCTTGACGCTGCATCATAGACAAGAGCGCCTGAGATGGTGTACTCAACGACGAACCTGGGTGCCCGAATGGCAAAACGTTATTTTTTCAGTAGGTTCCAGATTCTGTTTGCAGCATCATGATGGTCGCATCCGTGTTTGGCGACATCGCACTTAACGCACATTGGAAGTGTGTATTCGTCATCGCCATAACGGCGTAGGCCTATCACCCGGCGTGATGGTATGGGGTGCCATTGGTTAGACGTCTCGGTAAACTTCTGTTCGCATTGACAGCACTTTGAACAGTGGACGTTACATTTTAGATGTGTTACGACCCGTGGCTCTATCCTTCATTCGATCCATGGGAAACCCTACATTTCAGCAGGATAATGCACGACCCCAGGTTGCAGGTCCTGTACGGGCCTTTCTGGATACAGAAAATGTTCGACTGCTGCACTGGCCAGCACATTCTCCAGATCTCTCACCAATGAAAACGTCTGATCAATGGTGGCTCGTCACATTACGCCAGTCGCTACTATTGATGGTGGTGTGTTGAAGCTGCATGCCCGCATCTCGTGGTCGTGCGGTAGCGTTCTCGCTTCCCACGCCCGGGTTCCCGGGTTCGATTCCCGGCGGGGTCAGGGATTTTCTCTGCCTCGTGATGGCTGGGTGTTGTGTGCTGTCCTTAGGTTAGTTAGGTTTAAGTAGTTCTAAGTTCTAGGGGACTTATGACCACAGCAGTTGAGTCCCATAGTGCTCAGAGCCATTTGAACCATTTTTGAAGCTGCATGGGCAGATGTACCTGTACACGCCATCCAAGCTCTGTTTGACTAAATGCCCAGGCCTATCAAGGCCGTTATTACGGCCAGAGGTGGTTGTTCTGGGTACTGATTTCGCAGGGCCTATGCACCCAAATTGCGTGAAAATGTAATGACATGTCAGTTCTAGTATAATATATTTGTCCAATGAATACCCGTTTAGCGTCTGCATTTCTTCTTGGTGTAGCAATTTTAATGGCCCCTAGTGAATTATCCCGATTAATAAATTTGTCTTTGGTTAAGAATTTCCACCCAAACAATCCCCTGCCAGCTTGCACACTCACTGTTCGCTGCGCCTCACAACGTACAGGTTCTGTAGTTTTCAACGAGGCACAAATGTGTAATATACTGAATTATACAGCAGTGGCGCTATGGAGACGCCAGTGCATTGACGCCGCTTATTTAAAAGATATAAAGTGAGGAAGAGGAGAGGGAAGAATGAAGAGGTAATGGCTTTAGTCGGTGAGCAGGCAGTGTGGGAGGCAGGTGGGCCCGTCCGGACGCCGGCCCAGTTGTGTAGCGGCGGCCATGTATTATTCATGCGACGCCGCCCCCTGGGCTGCGGCCGGGAGTGCCGGGGGCAGAGGACAGCGCCGCCGCCTCCAGGACATCGATCCCTGGGGGCGACGCTGTCTTGGCGACGGCCAACTTAGCAGCTCTGACTGAGTGCGTGCGCGGGCGCCCAGATGCACGGCTAACCCCGGCTCACCCCGCGTGTCAGCGCCGGCCGCCAAAATGTCAGCGTGCGCTCTCTGGGGCCCCTGCTGAATAGGCTGCACTCTGCGCTCGAACCTCTTTGGAAGCCCTCGGCAGTTCATATCGAGGGCGTCAACCGTGTAACTTCGTCCCCCTTAGAAGCTGCTGGGTCAACATCACATATTACTAACCGAAGAGGCCCCTGTTCGTCTCCCGATTGTGTCTGAGATTTTCTTCATTGAGGGTCTGAGTGTTAGCCTAACATTCGCATCGTTACGACTGACACGTAAGCCGCCACTTCCTTCGAGGAAGGTGATTGGTAAATTGAGCAATCATTAAGTTACAATCGTCCAAATTCGAAATCGGACATGCTACTAACTAGAAAGCATGTCTGTGCCTGTTGGCTTCCTAAAGATGTCAAATGTGTGTTTATTGTTCTCCCTGTTTATTGCCATATCCAAGAAATGTATTTGTATTTCTGTTTCTTTTTCCATAATCATACGTGCTTCATCCAACCACCCGCTAAATCAAACTTTAGCTGCCCTATGACACTTGTTACACAGGCTAAATAACATGCCACTCAGCGAAGAAAACTATGAAAAAGAGTTACAAACAATACAGTTCACAGCCATAAACAATGGTTACAGCACCCATATAGTACAAAAACTCGGTCAAAAAATTAAAACACAACTAAAGAAAAATCTAAACGAGCAGAGAGCACAGAACTCCACAGACACTACAGCACACACGGAAACACAAAGGCCGGCCTGAGTGGCCGTGCGGTTCTAGGCGCTACAGTCTGGAATCGAGCGACCACTACGGTCGCAGGTTCGAATCCTGCCTCGGGCATGGATGTGTGTGATGTCCTTAGGTTAGTTACGTTTAATTAGTTCTAAGTTCTAGGCGACTGATGACCTCAGAAGTTACGTCGCATAGTGCTCAGAGCCATTTGAAACACAAAGCAATAACACCCATGACATGAGTAAAAAAAAAAAAAAAAAGGTGCACTTTTACATACAAACACAACGCAACCCACAATATTGAAAGTGTACTGAAGAAACAGGGATTGCAAATAGCATACAGAACAACAACTGGTCATCAGTCCCCTAGAACTTAGAACTACTTAAACCTAACTAACCTACAGACATCACACACATCCATGCACGAGGCAGGATTCGATCCTGCGACCGTAGCGGCCTCGCGGTTCCAGAGTGTAGCGCCTAGAACCGCTCGGCCGCCTCGGCCGGCAGAACATCAAAAAAACCAAATAAATACCAGCTAGCGTGCCAAGAATGTAAACCAGTACATCTGGGGATGACATGCAGGAATTTTTTAACTAGATATAAAGAACATATAAGAAGTTGGCAATATGAAAACAGTCTTTCTACCTTCGCCGAACACCTAATAAAACATGGACATGAACCATCCAACATGGAATGTGACACGACAGTTATCAGAGTGAATAACCACAACAAAGAGCTCCTGACATTGCAAGAAAACTTTCACATACAAAGAGCCATTGCAATTTAAAAGAAGGTACTCAATCACCAAATCCATATTAACAATAACTCCCTGATCATGCTATTCACTAAAAGAATAACAAACCAAAATGTAACCAGG
Source organism: Schistocerca nitens (assembly GCF_023898315.1). NCBI lineage: Eukaryota > Metazoa > Arthropoda > Insecta > Orthoptera > Acrididae > Schistocerca > Schistocerca nitens. The sequence continues at coordinate 100,054,247 of NC_064617.1, forward strand.
ATAAATAATTAATGAATCTCCTCCCACTCTTCGCTCTCTCTCTCTTTCTCTCTCTCTCTCTCTCTCTCTCTCTCTCTCTCTCTCTCTCTATCACAAACACACACACGCACACAGACACGTGAACTGATATTTACTAAAAAAAAAGGATACATTTGCACACAGCAAATTACGCACACACACACACACACACACACACACACACACACACACACACTCTCACTCACATTTATATCTCACCTGACTCACCTGAGCACGTTCGAAGTTCGTGAGTTCCGCGGAGAGCCCCAGTCTAATGACTACTGAGGTCGCTGATATGGAGTACGTGGCAGTGCACCTCATATGAAAAACGTATGTTTTTGCGGGTGTCCTGATACTGATAATCATATAGTGTATTTACTGTACATTTCTTTCCTATTTTGGTCCGTACTATATCCTCCCAGTATATGGAAAGCAAAGAGCTTGCATTAATAGAGAAGTGTTTCAGACTATGAAAGATGAACAAGTGTTCATATCCCTTAATGTATGCATTCTGGAACCCATACTTACCGGACGTTTCTTTCTTCTTTTTCTGTAAGAAATCGTCCTCCAAGTCTGTAAAGGGAATTTAGTAACACACTGTATACGAAGTAGTGTGATTCACATGTAAATATTTTGAAAGACGGCGAAACGGATGGTTACCTCAGGTTCTACATTATCCAAATTTGAGATGCAAATTATAAATTGAATTGGATTGGATTTGAAAATAGCGCATTGCTTTACAAAAAAAAAAAAAAAAATGGTTCAAATGGCTCTGAGCACTATGGGACTCAACTGCTGAGGTCATTAGTCCCCTAGAACTTAGAACTAGTTAAACCTAACTAACCTAAGGACATCACAAACATCCATGCCCGAGGCAGGATTCGAACCTGCGACCGTAGCGGTCTTGCGGTTCCAGACTGCAGCGCCTTTAACCGCACGCCCACTTCGGCCGGCTGCATTCCTTTACATTTATCAAGGATTATCTGATAGTGATTGCCAATGCATGAAGTTCCTGTAGGCGTTTTACTTATTGAGAACTGTGTTTGACAGGACTGGAAGGTTCACAGACAGACAGCATATCACAGCGGGCCGAAGGGCACCATTAGTTTAATGCTGGTTGTAAAAGGTGACGCCGTGGCAGGACAGAGTTCGCCGAAAGCTGTTGCTTGTACTTACAGGACGAGGGCACGCACATCACGAGCCGGTGAAATGCAAACAGCAGAGAACGCCATGGCCGTCCAGACGGCCGCAGAGGAGTCGTTTGACTTTTGCAAGACAAGACTGCCTCTCCTAAGTTCCTCAAGCGTTTCTTCGCGGTGAGGGCGTAGTAAAGTACAGAGAAGGTCCCGGATGGCACACAACAATGCGCTTTTGGCGGAGAATACAGAGAAGACGGCGTCAATCTGCCGACAGGAGAGCAATATACCGCTGGCACACTATGCAGGCTCTGAGAAAACTAGCTGTAATTATAACTCTACGCTCTCGGCAGAACACTGGAAGCGAGGTGTGAGGCTTGTGTAATTGTGAGACTGCAACTTTCTAATCCCAAAAATGTGTGTAGCTGGCGCTTCACAAACACTGAAGTACCAAAGAAACTGGTATAGGCATGCGTATTCAAATACACAGATATATAAACACGCATTATATGGTGCTGCTGTCGGAAACACCTATATACACTCCTGGAAATTGAAATAAGAACACCGTGAATTCATTGTCCCAGGAAGGGGAAACTTTATTGACACATTCCTGGGGTCAGATACATCACATGATCACACTGACAGAACCACAGGCACATAGACACAGGCAACAGAGCATGCACAATGTCGGCACTAGTACAGTGTATATCCACCTTTCGCAGCAATGCAGGCTGCTATTCTCCCATGGAGACGATCGTAGAGATGCTGGATGTAGTCCTGTGGAACGGCTTGCCATGCCATTTCCACCTGGCGCCTCAGTTGGACCAGCGTTCGTGCTGGACGTGCAGACCGCGTGAGACGACGCTTCATCCAGTCCCAAACATGCTCAATGGGGGACAGATCCGGAGATCTTGCTGGCCGGGGTAGTTGACTTACACCTTCTAGAGCACGTTGGGTGGCACGGGATACATGCGGACGTGCATTGTCCTGTTGGAACAGCAAGTTCCCTTGCCGGTCTAGGAATGGTAGAACGATGGGTTCGATGACGGTTTGGATGTACCGTGCACTATTCAGTGTCCCCTCGACGATCACCAGTGGTGTACGGCCAGTGTAGGAGATCGCTCCCCACACCATGATGCCGGGCGTTGGCCCTGTGTGCCTCGGTCGTATGCAGTCCTGATTGTGGCGCTCACCTGCACGGCGCCAAACACGCATACGACCATCATTGGCACCAAGGCAGAAGCGACTCTCATCGCTGAAGACGACACGTCTCCATTCGTCCCTCCATTGACGCCTGTCGCGACACCACTGGAGGCGGGCTGCACGATGTTGGGGCGTGAGCGGAAGACGGCCTAACGGTGTGCGGGACCGTAGCCCAGCTTCATGGAGACGGTTGCGAATGGTCCTCGCCGATACCCCAGGAGCAACAGTGTCCCTAATTTGCTGGGAAGTGGCGCTGTGGTCCCCTACGGCACTGCGTAGGATCATACGGTCTTGGCGTGCATCCGTGCGTCGCTGCGGTCCGGTCCCAGGTCGACGGGCACGTGCACCTTCCGCCGACCACTGGCGACAACATCGATGTACTGTGGAGACCTCACGCCCCACGTGTTGAGCAATTCGGCGGTACGTCCACCCGGCCTCCCGCATGCCCACTATACGCCCTCGCTCAAAGTCCGTCAACTGCACATACGGTTCACGTGCACGCTGTCGCGGCATGCTACCAGTGTTAAAGACTGCGATGGAGCTCCGTGTGCCACGGCAAACTGGCTGACACTGACGGCGGCGGTGCACAAATGCTGTGCAGCTAGCGCCATTCGACGGCCAACACCGCGGGTCCTGGTGTGTCCGCTGTGCCGTGCGTGTGATCATTGCTTGTACAGCCCTCTCGCAGTGTCCGGAGCAAGTATGGTGGGTCTGACACACCGGTGTCAATGTGTTCTTTTTTCCATTTCCAGGAGTGTACGACTAGCGCAGTTGTTAGATCGGTTACTGTTGCTACAATGGCACGTTATCAAGATTTAATTGAGTTTGAACGTGGTGTTATAGTCGGCGCACGAGCGATGGTACACTGCATCTACGGCGTACCCAGCAAGTGGGGATTTTCCTGTACGACCATTTCACGAGTGTACTCTAAATATCAGGAATCCGGTAAAACGTCAAATCTCCGACATCGCTGCGGCCGAAAAAAGATTCTCCACGAACGGGGCCAACGACGATTGAAAAGTGCAACCCTTCCGAAGATTTCTGCTGATTTCCATTCTGGGCCATCAACAAGTGTCAGCGTGTGAACCATTCAACGAAGCATCATCGATAAGGGCTTTCGGAGCCGAAGGCTCACTCGTGTACCAGTGATGACTGCACAACATAAAGCTTTACCACTTATTGGACCACGGCCTCTTAGCCCGGAAGTTTCAATCACTGAAGACGCCGGCCGTGAAAGCCTACACGCTATGAATAAAGCTTTACCCCTCGCCTGGCCCAGGGGCCAGTCAACACCGACCTTAGACTGACATTGCCTGGTCTGACGAGTCTCGTTTCAGATTGTATCGAGCGAATGGACGTGTAGGGTATGGAGACACCCTCCTGAATCCAAGAACCCTGCATGTCAGCAGCGGACTGTTCAGGCTGATGGAGGCTCTGTGATGGTGTGGGCGTGTGCCGTTGGAGTTTTATCGGACCCCTGGTACGTTTAGATAGAGCTCTGACAGGTGCAGGTACGTAAGCATCCTATCTGATCACATACATTCATTCATGTCCATTGTGCATTCCGATGGGAAATTTCAGCAGGACAATGCCACACCCCAAACGCCCAGAACTGCTACAGAGTGGCTCCAGAAACACTCATCTGTGTTTAAACGCTTCCGGTGGTCACCAAACTCCCCAGAGATTAACATTATTGAGCATGTCGGGGGTGCCTTGCAACGTGATTCTGAGAAGAGATCTCTACCCCCTCGTACTCTTACGGATTTACGGACAGCCCTACAGGATCCACGGTGTCAGTTCCCTCCAGCACTACTTCAGACATTAGTCGAGTCCATGCCACGTCGTGCTGCGCCAATTATCCCTTTAGTGACCAGTGGGAACTATAGTTCCCACTTACCTGTTTTCGCTGTAAGTTCAGTGGTAACCCGTTTTCCCACTTCTAACTTGTGCTGTCATCTCTATTAGAGTATGCTAAATACATGTAGATTGTCAACGGGTGTGCGAAAGCGGTTGTATTTCTACCTTGTTAGTCAATCAATGCAGAAGCGCAGTTTCCCCGTGAAAACGAGCCACTGTTTCGACCGCTACAGCGTTTTTTGTACAGTGTGCTTTCCTTTTGCGTGTGAAATGACTTGTGTTGTATTTATCTACTTTTATATTTACGAGGGAGATAGTATTCGTGTATATTTGCTTAATTTGACTGAAAATTATGTAAATAATACAAGGTAAGTTAGTGGGAACTATTTTTCCCACTGAACTTGTGTGAAGTGCAATGCATATGGCAGTGCAGTCGGCATCTTAGTTATTATTTGTTTCTTATTGTTTAGAATGTGTGGAATGACACCAGATGAGGCTTTCAGAAATTTGTACGCTTTACCAGAAGATGTAGAAGATAAGCAAAGAGGAAGCCCCCTCATTTTCCAACACCAAAAAGTAGCGTGTCTGGAGTACCAGATGAAGTTCATCTGGAGAAAGCTGGAACCCTTTTGCCTACAAAAGGTACAACAAATAGAAGATGCCGCCAGTGCAGCACCAAGAACAAATAAAAGATAACAAAAATAATGCGTAGCAACTGACATTTACCTTTGTGTGTAGCACCATGCTTCTCTAAGTTCCATAGTCCATCACCTTAGTGAACTCAAAGGACAATATGAACTAATACAAGTATAAATATAATATTTAACATGCTTTTTGTACTAAAAATAAAGGATACATTTTTTTAAAATTAGCAAGTGAAGTTACTCCAGAGTTCGGTGGGAACAATAGTTCCCACTAATTTTTTTATACTTGTAGGCTAAACTTTCACTTTCAAGATTTAAACTATGATTTTATGAATGGTTTCTTAGCCCAATAAAGTGCTCATAAAAAGTCTACAGTTTCTGGAAATAATTTGGTCACTAAAGGGTTATGCTAGCGCGGGGGGTGCCCTACATGACATAAGGCAGGTTTAGCTGTTTCTTCGGCTCCTCAGTGTGTATAAAGCAGATACGAATATTAGGACGGTCGTGGTAAACAACATGCTAACGTGCCCCCTTGAGGCAGCGACAGGACAGACCCAAAACACACTCCTTTATTTGGCTGTAGGCCTCTGGCCGATAAAATATGAAAATTTCATTGGTCAGCTGGGTCTGACTTAGTAGTTTTGGAAAATTACTGAGAAGTGGGAGACCGCTCCAGGAGACTTCCCACTTGTCTTTGGATGACTGCTCATGAGAGCCTAGGACTGACTCTTGAAGACGGGGCAAATGTTACGAAGGAAGACAGGAGGAATTAAGGCGGCATTCGTTCCGCTGCCAGCGAGAGAATCGCTTCGAATTCAGCTTGCAGAATTCGGTGTGAGAAGCAGTCGTTTCACTTGCAGCTCCAACTGGAGCATGATTTAAAGTTTGCGTATGGTAGCTTTCCGGGATTCACAGGAATCACCCGACACAGTTGTCGCCGACAGGCGGGCAACACAGCGATGCTGTTAAAAGAGTAGTAAGATCTGAAATCGGCATCGGCGTGTATAGATCGCAATGTACTCGGTAAACGTTAGTGTGTTGAATAGGAGGAAGACGGCTTTCTGGCATGAACAATTTTATGAACTCAAATTTTGGCAATCGCTGTCGTCAGATTGCGGAAACTGATAAGTCCGCTACTGATGCAGTAACGTATCTAACTGTTCCTTGTCTTGAACCTCCGCCGACCTTACTTACTTATTATGTTCTTGTGACAATTTTTCAGCGAACAGGGTTTTCGTGCTATACTACAGAGCAACTACTACATTCGTTTTGTGTGTGGCTGTATAATAACAATAGAATTTACGGTAACTTCGACTTTCGTTGCATACGTGTCTCACCTGGTCACAAAATTAAATTACAGTGTCACTATTCCACCATCCTTTTGAAGCATTAGGGCCATAATTCAGCATTAATAAAAAATCCTTGAGCCATAAATGCTCATTTACAGTCTCCATTGGGCATCTACGTACCCACACATGTTAATTATCTAAAGGTGTAGCCGGTGGAGTTGTAAAATTTTCAGAGCGATATAGTTTATTAACGTCCCGTAAAGAAATCTATACACTTACCACGTTAAAATTAGAATCACAAGAAACAAAACAGCTTGAGCGAGACATACAACACGATACATGATAGTCGTTCAATAATTCAGTTTCATTGCAAGTGAAATTAAGTTAATACAACGAAACCAAGGGTTTTCTACATTGCGAATGCTGGTTGTCATCTAGGTTGTGGCGGTGGCTGAGTCCAGCGTAGTTGGTTGATGCAGTGAAAATATTGGCTGTCGTCAGGATGGTGCATCGTTCGTGCGCTCCGCATTAAGCAGATATAAAAGACATTTGTTAAGTACAATGTAAACATAATTTCATGACAAACGAATGAACACATTTAAATACATGTATTTAAGTACACAAGGTAGCGGATGGACGATATCATAATGTTTTTGGCTCACAAGTCTATGTTAAAGCAACTGAATGCTTTAACATAGACTTTGGGCCAAAACATAATGATATCGACCAACCGCGAGACTATATGGCACCACGCGGTGTTGCTGACGTCTGATTGTGTAGGGAAAGCGAGCAAAAACGAATGGGGAATCTTTTATGGGACGATACGGGTCGTAAACGGAGGAGTCTACTGACTTAAGCGAGTTTGACAAAGCGCTGATGTTGTGGCCCAGTGACGGGAGACCAGCATTTCGGAAACAGCGAAGTTCGTTAGCTGTTTGCGTGCTACTGTTGTGAGCTTCTATGGAAAGCGGTTGAAGGGCTGTGAAACCACAAGCAGCCTTCAAGGTGTTAGACGTCCCCACCTCATTGCACAAGGTTGAGTTCGGAGGGGTCGCCATTATGTAAAGTGGCGGTGATCGGTGAGAGACCTCATGACAGAGTACAATGCCGGAGCAGACGCAAGTGTTTCGGAACACACCATTTAGTGCACATTGCCGAACATGGGGCTCAGGTGCAGACGACCTCTAAATGTTCCCATGTTGAGGCAACAACATTATCAGTACGACTGCACTGAGCACGGGATCGTGGAGACTGGACTGTGTGTCAATGGAAACATGTCGCCTTCTCCGGTGAATCACTTTACTCGTACGTTGTGCGCGTATACTCTGTCATACAGGCGAATGGTTGCTCGAAACATGCGCCACCCCACCGACGCTTGCCGTTGGGATAACTTTGGGCTGTGCGGGACATGCACCTGGGCTTCCGTGGGACCCGTGGTAGGAATGTACAGCTGTTGCCTATGTGAAAATTATTGGGGGTCACGTGCGTTCCTTCACGCTTGATGTGTTCCCCGGCATCGCTGCCATCACCCGGCAGGGCGAGTGCCTGTACCACAAACCTAGAATCGAGCTGCAGTGGATTTTAGGAACATGATAGTTAAAAATCCATCACCTCGTAATCACTTTACCTCGTAATCACTTTACTCGTACGTTGTGCGCGTATACTCTGTCATACAGGCGAATGGTTGCTCGAAACATGCGCCACCCCACCGACGCTTGCCGTTGGGAAAACTTTGGGCTGTGGGGGGACATGCACCTGGGCTTCCGTGGGACCCGTGGTAGGAATGTACAGCTGTTGCCTATGTGAAAATTATTGGGGGTCACGTGCGTTCCTTCACGCTTGATGTGTTCCCCAGCATCGCTGCCATCACCCAGCAGGGCAAGTGGCCGTACCACAAACCTAGAATCGATTTGCAGTGGTTTTTAGGAACATGATGGTTAAAAATCCACCACCTCGTAATTTACCAGAGTTGCGTAACCTGTCCGTTGACGCCAGGTGCCACGTTCCTCTGGAAATCTGCCAGGAACTTGTCGAAACCATACCACACAAATTTGGCGCCCCTCGGGTTCCAAAGGTGGACCAAATCGCTATTAATAAAACCGTGACAACGGTTTTAGTCCTTAGTGAACACTGTGGTTATTATGTATTGAACCAGGGACCTAGAAACGACGGAGAGTCTTGATCCCGTCGTAGCCCACAGTGGTTCACAAACCAACAACACGTGACAGAAGTTCACCCACTTCACCGACGCCCCACGCCTAACCCAGTGTTACTGTGCGGTTCGGCCCCCAGTGGACCCTCCAGCAACGTCTCATACCAGACGAGAGTAACCCTAGTGTTTGCGTGGTAGAGTAATTATGGTGACGCGTACACGGAGACAGTGTTTGCGCGGCAACTGCCGACATAGTGTAACTGAGGCAGAATAAGGCGAACCAGCCCGCTTCGCCTAGGCAGAAGGAAAACCGCCTTAAAAACCATCCACAGACTGGCCGACACACCGGACTTCGACACTAACCCGCCGCGCGGATTCGCGACGGGGACCGGTACGCCTTCCCGGTGGGGAAGCAGCGCGTTAGACCGCGTGGCTTTCAGGGCGGGCTTAGTGTACATTACTGCACACATCAAAGAAAGTTTTGCATCATCTCGGTTCCGAGAGTTCCGGAACCTCTACAGAAAACTGAGATGGATATCAACATAAACATCATTTTCGCCCTTTTCATTGCTGATGAAAACTACACATTGCATGTTGTACCACAATACAGCGAGACCTAGAGCTCGTGGTCCAGATTGCTGTACACACTGGTACCTCTAATACCCAGTAGCACGTCCTCTTGCATTGATACATGCCTGTATTCGTCGTGGCAGAATATCCAGAAGTTCAGCAAGGCACTGTGGGTCCAGATTGTCACAACTCTCAACGGCGATTCAGTGTAGATCCCTCAGAATGGTTGGTGGGTCACGTTGTCCATAAACAGCCCTTTTCAATCTATCCCAGCCATGTTCGATAGGGTTCACGTCTGCAGAACATGCTGGCCACTCTAGTCGAGCCATGTCGTAATCCTGAAGAAAGTCATTCACAAGATGTGCACGACGGGGGCGCGAATTGTCGTCTATGAAGACGAGTGCCTCGCCAATATGCTGCCGATATGGTTGCACTATCGGTCGGAAGATAGCATTCACGTATCGTACAGCCGTTACAGCGCTTTCCATGACCACCAGTGGCGTACGTCGGCCGCAGTCAATGCCACCCCAAAACAGCGGGGAACCTCCACATTGATGCACTCCCTGAACAGTTTGTCTAGGACGTTCAGCCTGACCGGGTTACCTCAAAGCACGTCTCCGACGATTGTCTGGTTGAAGGCATATGCGACATTTGTCGGTGAAGAGAACGTGATGCCAATCGTGAGCGGTCCATTCAGCTTGTTGTTGGGCCCTTCTGTACCGCTGTGCATGGTGTCGTAGCTGCAAAGGTGGACCTCGTGAAGTTGTGCATCATGCAGCCTATTACGCACATCTCGAGTCGTAGCACGACGTCCTGTAGCTACATTATTCAAAATGGTGGCGTTGCTGTCTCTCTATATCTCATCCATGTCAGAACAACATCGCTTTAGTTCACTCCGAGACGCCTGGACTCTTCCGTTGTTGAGAGCCCTTCCTGTCACAAAGTAACAATGTGGGTGCGATCGAACTGCGGTATTGACCGTCTTGGCATGGTTGAACTACAAAAAACACGAGCCGTATACCTCCTTCCTGGTAGAATGACTGAAGCTGACCGGCTGTCTAATAAGCGCTGCGCATGCATGGTTGTTTACATCTCTGAACAGTAAAAGGGACTTTGTGATACAATATTCACAGTCAATGTCTATCTTCAGGAGTTCTACGAACTGGGGTGATGCAAAACATTTTTTGGTGTTTGCATTAAGTCATCTCAGCTGTATCAGGTGGAGAACATGGCAGTGGGAAAGCTCCAGCATAGGATTACGCTACTAAAACCATCTCAAGGACGAGTCGGGAAACACTAAGGATTACTTAAAATCCGTCTTCATTGCAAATTTTTTTATTATTCATATGACCGGTTTCGGTTCATTCAGAACCATCTTCAGTTCTGATATTTCAGTTACAGGAGTAACCCGTCCAAATCCAGCAACTTTCACATGCTACGTCACATGTCATGATGTGACGTAGCATGTGAAAGTTGCTGCATTTGGACGGGTTACTCCTGTAACTGAAATATCAGATCTGAAGATGGTTCTGAATGAACCGAAACCGGTCATATGAATAATAAAAAAATTTGCAATCAAGATGGATTTTAAGTAACATTATAAAATCACTGATTGCTGTTATCCCATAAGACATTATGTCTGTTTTTGCAAAAAAAAAAAAAAAAAAAAAAAAAAAAAACACTAAGGACGCTGAATCGCTGAACTGCGGGAAAGGCAGTCTTGCTTGCAAAGCATCGCCATAAAAGTCATGCGGCCTGGATGAGACTATGGCGTGAAGGCGACAGAGACTTGGATCATTCAATCAGGAACAATGACAGCGAACTTATGAAGACAAATGTGCTTTGATCATCTTTGGCATCCTAAGTGTACGAGTAGTAAATACTGCCACCCATAATGTTGCCATGTTGTTCACTTCTGCTTGGCGTTCGATATAATGTCTCACGGTTACATTATTTAAATAAAAATTATGCTTGAATATACCATGTTCTTAAATCGGGCTGTGTAGTATAATTTCTCGTATCCCATACAGATAGTCCTGAAAAGTCTCGTAAGATTTAAAATGAAAAACAGCGGTGCATGCCATATACACTGGGGAGACAAAAGGTATGGGATAGCATTATGCACATATGAAGGTGGCAGCAGTAGTGCGTACCCTAGGTACAAAACGGCAGTGCGTTGGCGGAGCTGTCATTTGCACTCAAGAGATCGATGTGAAAAGATTTCCGAAGTGATAATGGCCTCACGACGGCAATTAACCGACTGAACGCGGAGTAGTAGCTGCACGAGTGGAACATTCCACTTCAGTAATCATTAGGGAATTCAGTACTCCGAAGATCCACAGCGTCAAGAGTGTGCTGAGAACACCAAATTTCAGGCATTACCTCTCACTAGGAACAACGCAGTGTTCGACGGCCTTCACTTAATGACCGAGAACAGGGGCGTTTGCGTAGAGGTGTTAATGCTAATAGACAAAGAACACTGCATGAAATAACAGCATAGATCTATGTGGGAGATATCACGAATGTGTCGGTTAGGGGAGTGCGGTGAAATTTGGCGTTAATGGGCTATGGCAGCAGAAGACCTACGCGACAGCCTTTGCTTACAGCACGACGTCGCTTGCAGCGTCTCTCCTGGTCTCGTGACCATATCGGTTGGACCCTAGACGACTGGAAAACCGCGGCCTGGTCAGATGAGTCCCAATTTTAGTTGGTAAGAGCTGACGGTAGGGTTCGAGCGTGGTGCCGACCCCATGATGTCAGGGGCCCAAGATGTCAACTAGGCACGGTACAAGCTGGTGGTTTCATAATGGTGTGGGCCGTTTTGACATTGAATGGACTTTATCCACTGGTTCTGTTCAACTGATCATTGACTGGAAATGGCTATGTTTGGCTACTTGTTCCAAAGCAGCGATGGAAATTGTATGGATGAAAATGCCTCAGTTCACTGGGCTCCAATTGTTTGCGATTGGTTTGTAGAACGTGCTGGAAAAATCGAGCCGATGATTTCGTCACTCATGTTGCTCAACAAGAATCAAGTAGACCATTTCTGAAACGAAATCATCAGGTCAGTTCGCGTACAGAATCCAGCACCGGCATTACAGTTATAGACGATTATAGAAGCGGAATGGCTCAATATTTCTACAAGGACCTCCAACGACTTGCTGAGTTCATGCCACGTGCTCACTACATCGGGCAAAAGGATATCCGACACGACATTAAGAGGTATCCCATAATTTTTATGACATCAGTGTATAACAGTAGGGAGCTGAACTCTTCATGAATCAGTTTCTACGACGAGTGACAGTAAGGAGATGAGGTATTCATCTTTCATTCTGTATTTCATGCGTCACATGATTATCATTTAAAACATTACATGTATTTTCATAGCTCCTAAAAATTACAGTCTCAAATGCTCAGAAGGCCGAAGTGGCCGAGCGGTTCTAGGCACTACAGTCTGGAACCGCGCGACCGCTACGATCGCAGGTTCGAATCCTGCCTCGGGCATGGATGTGTGTGATGTCCTTAGGTTAGTTAGGTTTAAGTAGTTCTAAGTTCTAGGGGACTGATGACCTCAGATGTTAAGTCCCATAGTGCTCAGAGCCATTTTTCAAAAAGTCAACACCATCTGTATGGGTTCAGAAATCTGTTTGGGGATATGGGATATTTTTCAAACTATTTAGTCTGATTTAAAATTGTGGTATATTAAAAATATATTTTTATATATACACTCCTGCAAATGGAAAAAAGAACACATTGACACCGGTGTGTCAGACCCACCATACTTGCTCCGGACACTGCGAGAGGGCTGTACAAGCAATGATCACACGCACGGCACAGCGGACACACCAGGAACCGCGGTGTTGGCCGTCGAATGGCGCTAGCTGCGCAGCATTTGTGCACCGCCGCCGTCAGTGTCAGCCAGTTTGCCGTGGCATACGGAGCTCCATCGCAGTCTTTAACACTGGTAGCATGCCGCGACAGCGTGGACGTGAACCGTATGTGCAGTTGACGGACTTTGAGCGAGGGCGTATAGTGGGCATGCGGGAGGCCGGGTGGACGTACCGCCGAATTGCTCAACACGTGGGGCGTGAGGGTTCCACAGTACATCGATGTTGTCGCCAGTGGTCGGCAAAAGGTGCACGTGCCCGTCGACCTGGGACCGGACCGCAGCGACGCACGGATGCACGCCAAGACCGTAGGATCCTACGCAGTGCCGTAGGGGACCGCACCGCCACTTCCCAGCAAATTAGGGACACTGTTGCTCCTGGGGTATCGGCGAGGACCATTGGCAACCGTCTCCATGAAGCTGGGCTACGGTCCCGCACACCGTTAGGCCGTCTTCCGCTCACGCCCCAACATCGTGCAGCCCGCCTCCAGTGGTGTCGCGACAGGCGTGAATGGAGGGACGAATGGAGACGTGTCGTCTTCAGCGATGAGAGTCGCTTCTGCCTTGGTGCCAATGATGGTCGTATGCGTGTTTGGCGCCGTGCAGGTGAGCGCCACAATGAGGACTGCATACGACCGAGGCACACAGGGCCAACACCCGGCATCATGGTGTGGGGAGCGATCTCCTACACTGGCCGTACACCACTGGTGATCGTCGAGGGGACACTGAATAGTGCACGGTACATCCAAACCGTCATCGAACCCATCGTTCTACCATTCCTAGACCGGCAAGGGAACTTGCTGTTCCAACAAGACAATGCACGTTCGCATGTATTCCGTGCCACCCAACGTGCTCTAGAAGGTGTAAGTCAACTACCCTGGCCAGCAAGATCTCCGGATCTGTCCCCCATTGAGCATGTTTGTGACTGGATGAAGCGTCGTCTCACGCGGTCTGCACGTCCAGCACGAACGCTGGTCCAACTGAGGCGCCAGGTGGAAATGGCATGGCAAGCCGTTCCACAGGACTACATCCAGCATCTCTACGATCGTCTCCATGGGAGAATAGCAGCCTGCATTGCTGCGAAAGGTGGATATACACTGTACTAGTGCCGACATTGTGCATGCTCTGTTGCCTGTGTCTATGTGCCTGTGGTTCTGTCAGTGTGATCATGTGATGTATCTGACCCCAGGAATGTGTCAATAAAGTTTCCCCTTCCTGGGACAATGAATTCACGGTATTCTTATTTCAGTTTCCAGGAGTGTATGTGTGTGTGAAATTTCAGCTTCTCAGTTGCTCTTCATCTGATCCATCCAGTTACTGCTTCCTCCTATATATATATATCTCACAAGACTAAGGAGGGAAAAAAGAGTGGAATTTTAGCTCGCATAGAGGCTTACCAGCGATCATTCTTCCCGTGAATCATATGCAGCTCGGGATAAGGGGAAAATGGTAGTGTACATAAAGTACATTCCACCACGCATCACACAAGGGAGCATATTCATATTACAATGTTATCCAGTTTTGCGCTACTGGCTCATCAGGAAATGGCAGTGACAGCCTAGCGTTCAAAATTTCAAGTCTCAATTTCATTAAGTAGTTTGTTTGAAATCAGTTGCAAAATTTGTACAGAGTTGATGGACAAGATTGCGATATTCATCTCCTCTTCCCCTCTAACACCCCCGCCACCCTCCTTTCCCTCGTCGTTCGCACTGGTCAGCCCTGTCTCGCCACTCACCTAATACCCGGAGCGCATACTGATACTACGCGCAAAACACAGTGGTCCTGCCGTGAAGGTGAGAGACGTAAGCAGCTACCAAATTTTTCCACATCCACCCAACCGATTCGTATAAGGCAGACAGAAGAGCAAGTGAAAATAACGCGAGTTAATACTGCATTGTCGTCCATTTCTGAACTATGTTTCAAACTCAAAGTCTGTAACTCATCAGGAGGTGTGTTTAAAATGAATTGCAAAATTTCTTCCATACAGGCAGATAGACAACAGAGAGCGACCTAATAAAGACTTTGCTAAAAATACATTTTTACAGAACGTCAAGCCTACTTCGGATTGGAAATTTCGCAGCCAAGAGAGGTCAGTGTATCGTTCTTAAAGGGAAGAAATTGTAAAGCTTAGTGCAACACAACTGTCACTCTTCACGAATTACGTAAATGAAAAAGCGTTGTACACAATTACTGTAAGACAGTTTCCTGTTTCCTTGCTCCCACAGTAGCACTATCGAAACCTCGACTGTGGATGCAATAAATCGAGAAACAGTCTAGGCAGACAGCTGTTTCTGAAAAATATTGTGTAAGAATTATGAAATCTTTAGAAACATAGGTATATGGATTAGGTCAATGCAGAACATAGGTAACAAACAAGAGAGAACAACAAGAATGGAAGTGCCAGTGATAAGTTCTCAGATTAAAAACAGCGTAACACTGCAATGCAATCTTTCTCGTTTGGATTTATGTCGGAGAAACAGAGAAAGAAGCAAATGAATGCTTGTGGGGTGAATTCAAAACTCAACCTGAGAGAATATCAGTGATAAGTTATTTCAGTGTCATCGTGCGACTGACGTCGGTATTTCTCTTTGACCATGTAACAGATGAAATGAAGGAATTCATATCAAGAACAAAAATGACCCTCGACGGACGAAGTGACGAAGGTATATGAAGCAGAATAGCACATTTATACCTCCATAAAAGGTGCGTAATACTATCAATCATCGGCCTTAGTTTAAGATACAAAAATTTCAGTAAGTACTTCTGGAACACAACACTCTATGAAAAAGTATCATGGACTGTGGGAACAGCAGAAAAGAAGATAATCTAAGAGTTTGAGATCTGTTGTTAACTACTAATGCTGAAAATTGACCGGAATGGTGTTTTAAGGAGCCAGGTTTTCCCCCAATCGGCGAAGAAGGAAATAAATGCAAAACATTAAGAAGATGAAACGCGGAACCGTGTTTCTAAATATCAGGGAATATATTCCGTGATATTACAGGCTACAGTAGACGGCAAAGATTGTAGGTACAGGCAAAGAATAGCAGGTCTATAACAAATAACTGAAGACTTAGTGGATGTAACTCTGATATGAAGAGATTGCCACGGTAAAATCGTGGTACGCCTCATAAAACCAGACAAAGTATTGATGATCTAAGATAAAAAAAAGTGACCTGATGAATAGCGCCAGAAACTGAATGAATATTTATAGAATACAGCTTGCACAGCTATGATACACCTGCACTGCCAACTATATCCCATATATTTCCAGCTGTACGGAACTGTAAAGGACACTCAAAAGATTGCGCGTGTGATTTCTGTAACTTCAACAGGCAGCTATCGCTTCATCACTTTGCTTTGGAGTGATATTACGTGCAGCTACCGACGAAGAAGTAACATTATACGATGCCATGATCTCTTCGAAAGTTCGCTAAAGAGATAGTACCACTATAGTTAAGCTAATTATACGTACGTTCTAAGTTTTTACTGATTTTCAGAACATATTCTGAGTTCAAACATCATGAGGTAGCTGGGACAGAATGACCTCCTCAGTGCCAACCAGCATGAATCGTGGAGCATTGACCATGTGAAACTAAACTCGCACTTCTCTCACACGACATCCTAACATTTATTCAGATTGATTCAGCGTTGTTTGATTGCCGAAAGGCTTTCGCTTCAGCACTACACCTACGTCTATAACAGACAGGATTACTTTTTAGCGTGTTAAACGAAATGTATGACTGGACTGAGGATTTCTTGGTAAGGAGGACGTAGCATGTTATCTTTTCATATCAACAGATGTAGCAGTAGTGTCAGCTGTGCCACTGGGAGCATGTTGGTATATTTTATCGCAAGCCTTCCAAAGAATTTATTCCTCCGTCACGTCCGTAGACAGCCCATCATCCTCCTAAAGATCTTCATTGAACTCTTTCAACGTATGACACATCCGGTCTCTCCTCCGCGTTTAACACAGGAGTTCTCTTGCAGTCTTTATGTTGAGACCTTTTAATTTATTTGCTATGTGCTGAACCAGTCTTTCTGACAAACATTTTTTTCGATATCTTCGTATTTTTCCTGCTGCCATTTTGCTTGACTTCCCTGCACTTGCTATATACTTTAATACAGTGAATTATATAACTACATTCATGTCTTTTTCTTAATAGTGCTTCCATCTTTCGTCGATCAGTTGAACTTTTTTCTGTTACACTAGCTTTCTTCGCAGTTACGTACCTTGCACATATATTTGTATGATTAGCTTCTGTAATTGCCTGTTTCAGAGATATCCATTCCACTTCAGCTGAAATGTCTATGGTTTTCGTTATCGGAGTGTTTACAGCTCTACGGCACTTTAAGCGCATCTCATCGTTCAGCAGTAATGCAATAAGCCACCTCTTCCGTCACCAATTCTTCCGGACTATTGTCTTAAGCCTCAGTCAAGCTATCATCGTCAATTGTGATCTCAGTATACATCTGCTCCTGGGTGCACTTGAGGATTCAATACCTGTCCGATCATGTAGCCAACTGGAGTATGCCGAAGTCTTACTTTGTTGTCGTTTTTGGCAGTGTGTTCAATAGTAGTGGCTTAACTTTACTGCAGAATGCAATTAGTCATTTTCGCCTGTCATTCCTACTGCTAAGCCCGTAACTTTGTCTTCTGTTCCCTTCCCTACAACAGTATGCCACTCAATCATGATTGTTAGATTTTCATCTCCCTTTACACACTGAATTATGCGTTCGGTATCCATATCATCTTTTGCTTGTGACGTCATCATTTATGTCTGCTCTTTTTACATATTGGTTTACTAGTACAAAGTAAACGTAACTTGGCCTGATAAGAATAAACCACGGCTTATACGTAATAAACCCAATTGTGAGCCATGTAATTTATTAACAAACGCAATCTCACGGCAACGAAATAATTCAAATTTAGCTGACCACAACACGCTTACAAATAATCGCGCAACGTAGAAACAGGAGAACATAGAAACAAATTCATGCTCATGCAGTCAATATCAAATTAATGACCAAAGAATTTCGAAATGAAAGGAAGTATGTAAATTCCACTTGTATAATTAAATCAAACGCATTTTGCCAGTATATTACATAGCCTCTTAGCAACCTATAGATACATTTCCCGTAGACCTGACATGCACACACCAAAAGAAACAAAGCCCATTAGCAATGCAAAACATTTAATAAATCAGAGGGAATACGTGAATGATTGTGCTGACTGCACTACTTTTCGCACTGAGTGATTGAATTCTGATTCGGCACCACATCTTCCAAATACAGACCTCTTACGACAATGCAAACACAATTCCACTCGCGACAAACATAGGAACTTAACTATTTAAATCTTCGAAATTCTGACAGCTCGTGTACGTAACTAAAACATTTTGAAACTACAATTAAATGAATACCGCTAGCTGCATACAGGCGTTGATGTAAGTCAACGGGGACATTTGAAAATGTGTGCCACGACCGGGCCTCGAACCCGGGATCTCCTGCTTACAGGGCAGACGCTCTATCTATGTGAGCCACCAAAGACACAGAGGATAGTGTGACTGCAGGGACCTAACTCTGGCACGCCTCCCGTAAGACCCACGTTCGCAACTTATTGCCCCGCACTATATTCGTAGTGCCTCTGCCCATTATACTCAATAGTCGTGGCTTTACTGCCGATTCCCGTAAGACATCCGGCATCTACACAGAAAAAGATGGTCAAATGGCCGGTAAGCCTTAACTATATATATGAAGATGGTATCTGTTCTTTCGGACATGTCACATATTTTCACATTCAGCCTTCTGACATTCCATGCTCTAACCCAAGCAATGTTACCCTTTCGTTAGATATTTAATCTTTTGCTCATGGTTAACTCCCCCATGAAAGTCCCTCACCTCAGGGTATACGAATGGTGGTCTAATTTAGGGACTTTTTCCAATGGAGAAATCACCATGAAACTTTTCCAAGTTATGAAAATTGGTTCTTCCGCTAGTATATAAGAAATAACGTGTTCCTCATTCAGCAGTCAGCAAAACACCCTGAGGAACGCCATTTGCAACAGTGGCCAAAATGTTGGCGAATCTCATATATTGACAATTCGGTAAGAAGAAGTTATTGACATTGGGAAGTTGCTTTAAATGTTGATAAATTGAAAACTGAAACTTGTGTACTTCACAGAACAAATACCATAGTATTGTATGATTACAATATCAAGGAATCACAACTGAAACCTGTGAATTCACACATATTTCTGGTTGTACCGATTTGTAAGGATATGATTTGGAACGATCATAGGGGTACAGTCGCAGGGAAAAGTTGTGACATACTTCGGATCTTTAGTAGGATTCTAGGAAAACAAAATCAGTCTTCTAAGCAGATTGCCTATGAAACACTAGAGTGACCTATCCTAGACTACTGCTCAAGCATGTGAGTCCCTTATAGGTACGAACTGCTGAGGATCTTGCACGTATACAAAAAAGGGCTACACGAGCGGTCACAGGTTTCTTTGACTCTTGGGAAAGCGTAGCAGAGATTGTGAAGGAACTGAACCTGAACGCCTACTTAAAATGATCCAAGAACCAATTTCTTTAAGCGACGATTCTAGGAATGCACTGCAGCCCCTCACTTTTACCACTCGCGTGGGAATCGCAAAGACGATATCAATTACATAGCGCACTGAGGCGTTTTGACAGTCCTTCTTTCCGGTCTCCTTACGTGAACGGATCCGGAAGAAGCTCCAATGACTACTGCAATGGGAAGTACCTTTACCATGCACTTGACAGTACTATGTAGAGTATACATATAGATTTGGATGTAGATATACAGGGTGTTTCAAAAATGACCGGTATATTTGAAACGGCAATAAAAACTAAACGAGCAGCGATAGAAATACACCGTTTGTTGCAATATGCTTGGGACAACAGTACATTTTCAGGCGGACAAACTTTCGAAATTACAGTAGTTACAATTTTCAACAACAGATGGCGCTGCAAGTGATGTGAAAGATATAGACGACAACGCAGTCTGTGGGTGCGCCATTCCGTACGTCGTCTTTCTGCTGTAAGCGTGTGCTGTTCACAACGTGCAAGTGTGCTGTGGACAACATGGTTTATTCCTTAGAACAGAGGATTTTTCTGGTGTTGGAATTCCACCGCCTAGAACACACTGTTGTTGCAACAAGACGAACTTTTCAACGGAGGTTTAATGTAACCAAAGGACCGAAAAGCGATACAATAAAGGATCTGTTTGAAAAATTTCAACGGACTCGGAACGTGACGGATGAACGTGCTGGAAAGGTAGGGCGACCGCGTACGGCAACCACAGAGGGCAACGCGCAGCTAGTGCAGCAGGTGATCCAACAGCGGCCTCGGGTTTCCGTTCGCCGTGTTGCAGCTGCGGTCCAAATGACGCCAACGTCCACGTATCGTCTCATGCGCCAGAGTTTACACCTCTATCCATACAAAATTCAAACGCGGCAACCCCTCAGCGCCGCTACCATTGCTGCACGAGAGACATTCGCTAACGATATAGTGCACAGGATTGATGACGGCGATATGCATGTGGGCAGCATTTGGTTTACTGACGAAGCTTATTTTTACCTGGACGGCTTCGTCAATAAACAGAACTGGCGCATATGGGGAACCGAAAAGCCCCATGTTGCAGTCCCATCGTCCCTGCATCCTCAAAAAGTACTGGTCTGGGCCGCCATTTCTTCCAAAGGAATCATTGGCCCATTTTTCAGATCCGAAACGATTACTGCATCACACTATCTGGACATTCTTCGTGAATTTGTGGCGGTACAAACTGCCTTAGACGACACTGCGAACACCTCGTGGTTTATGCAAGATGGTGCCCGGCCACATCGCACGGCCGACGTCTTTAATTTCCTGAATGAATATTTCGATGCTCGTGTGATTGCTTTGGGCTATCCGAAACATACTGGAGGCGGCGTGGATTGGCCTCCCTATTCGCCAGACATGAACCCCTGTGACTTCTTTCTGTGGGGACACTTGAAAGACCAGGTGTACCGCCAGAATCAAGAACAATTGAACAGCTGAAGCAGTACTTCTCATCTGCATGTGAAGCCATTCCGCCAGACACGTTGTCAAAGGTTTCGGGCAATTTCATTCAGAGACTACGCCATATTATTGCTACGCATGGTGGATATGTGGAAAATATCGTACTATAGAGTTTCCCAGACCGCAGCGCCATCTGTTGTTGACAATTGTAACTACTGTAATTTCGAAAGTTTGTCTGCCTGAAAATGTACTGTTGTCCCAAGCATATTGCAACAAACGGTGTATTTCTATCGCTGCTCGTTTAGTTTGTATTGCCGTTTCAAATATACCGGTCATTTTTGAAACACCCTGTAGGTTACCTCTGTTGGACAATAGTTGTCTATTTGGTCCAGAACTGAACATTTCGTGACGTATTGCGTTTTCTCTTCACATCGATGTTGGATTTACAAATTCTACCGCAATCTGCGCGTAATTTATTACAATATATCCAGATAGTTGCACATCAAAATTTATATCGAAGGTTAAAGGAAATTTGAATAAAGTTAGATGGGGCATGAGTTAGCGGAAAGGAGTGTCCATTATTAGCTATTATTTCATTTCAATATAATCGCTACTGTGCACTGCTGAGGAAGAATGGGAACAAAAGAAGGGCATCAGTGCCGTCATAAACATACAAGACAACAAATCTCTCACTCCCAGAAGACGTCACCATCTTGCCCTGTAACACCAGTCATTGTCATTGGTCCCAGTTCAGCACGTAAGAGTGTCCACAAGCTAAAGCAAGCTGATAAGAGTCTTACATTTCCTAGATGAAATGATGCTTGGTACAGCAATAAAATATACACTACCTGAGAAGCACTCAGAAGAAAGGGTCGTATGTCAATGTTATTTCGTTGTAAGTAGGCTGTTTATGTTTTCTTATTGGCAACGTTACGTAGCGGTCTGTGTGAGAATCACTGGCTGTGCTGTGTGCAGTCTGTGGCTGGTTTGCATTGTTGTCTGCTATTGTAGTGTTAGGCAGCTGGCTGTGAACAGCGCGTAGCGTTGCGCAGTTGGAGGTGAGCCGTCAGCAGTGGTGGATGTGGGGAGAGAGATGGCGGAGTTTGGAAATTTGTAAGATATACAATGATCTGTTTTGTATATTATGAGTTTTCAACATTATTAAGGTAAATACATTGATTGTTCTCTATTAAAATCTTTCAAAAATGGCTCTGAGCACTATGGGACTCAACATCTTAGGTCATAAGTCCCCTAGAACTTAGAACTACTTAAACCTAACTAACCTAAGGACATCACACACACCCATGCCCGAGGCAGGATTCGAACCTGCGACCGTAGCAGTCCCGCGGTTCCGGACTGCAGCGCCAGAACCGCACAGCCACCGCGGCCGGCTTAAAATCTTTCATTTGCTAACTATGCCTATCAGTAGTTAGTGCCTTCAGTAGTTTGAATCTTTTATTTAGTAGGCTGTTTATGTTTTCTTATTGGCAACGTTACGTAGCGGTCTGTGTGAGAATCACTGGCTGCGCTGTGTGCAGTCTGTGGCTGGTTTGCGTTGTTGTCTGCCATTGTAGTGTTAGGCAGCTGGCTGTGAACAGCGCGTAGCGTTGCGCAGTTGGAGGTGAGCCGCCAGCAGTGGTGGATGTGGGGAGAGAGATGGCGGAGTTTGGAAATTTGTAAGATATACAATGATCTGTTATGTATATTATGAGTTTTCAACATTATTAAGGTAAATACATTGATTGTTCTCTATTAAAATCTTTCATTTGCTAACTATGCCTATCAGTAGTTAGTGCCTTCAGTAGTTTGAATCTTTTATTTAGCTGCCAGTAGTGGCGCTTGCAGTATTGCAGTAGTTCGAGTAACCAAGATTTTTGTGAGGTAAGTGATTTGTGAAAGGTATAGTTTAATGTTAGTCAGGGCCATTCTTTTGTAGGGAATTTTGAAAGTCAGATTGCGTTGCGCTAAAAATATAGTGTGTCAGTTTCAGCACAGTCTTGTATAATTGTTCAAAGGGTACGTTTCATCGTAAACCAAAGCGGCATTAGTGGGTTAGTAGTACGTTCTGTTGTTACCAGGAGTGATAGGGTATAGAAGCGGAGTGAACACCGTCAGATGTTCATTGATCGATGTAAAAACACGATGCATGTTCCGCCACCGCACTTACACCTATGCTTCGCAGGCAAGGTATAGCCCCCACCTCACCTTGGAGATTGTTGGTCAACAGAATAGTCGCTGAGCTGCTTACCGTCAAGCACCCCACAGGCCCTACAGCGTCTGGGGGCGCAAGCAGTACCAATAGGAGGCACGCAGGTCGTAGTAAACAGCGCTGCAGTCGCAGACACCTATTCGCGTCCATGCAGTCACCTGTTCACGTGACACAGCGCCTATAGTGTTTCGCGGACGCGTACTTCGGTCATGCATCCACCTATAGAGAGGCAGTTACGCTACGGGCTGTGACTGACCAACAGCCGCCATGAATCTGTGATACAGGTTCAATGCCTACCGCTGCCTCTTTCCACCAATATGTCGTTTAGCCCTCATTGTGAAACCTGTACGACGCTGAACTTCCGTCAGCCGCTCCTGAGGGCACTACTTCTCTGTATCTCCATGTTGAACAATTTTAATAAACCTTTTTGGAACAGTGATCAGTTGACATCACAACAGCTAAGAAGGACATGCGATATGACCGAAACCGGTCACCTATGTTCTAGTAACATACGTGGTGCTATCAAGACTGAATTTTAAAAAGAAAAATCTCCATGCTGATTGCTTCGAGGACACATCACATGGGTTCATTTCATTGCTTACTATACCTGCTCTTCGCCACAGTGCCATTCATAGACTTCATCGAAGTGAAAACCTATTAGGGATCATCAAAAAAAAAAAAAAATGGTTCAAATGGCTCTGAGCACTATGGGACTCAACTGCTGTGGTCATCAGTCCCCTAGAACTTAGAACTACTTAAACCTAACTAACCTAAGGACGTCACACACATCCATGCCCGAGGCAGGATTCGAACCTGCGACCGTAGCAGTCGCACGGTTCCTGACTGCGCGCCTAGAACCGCGAGACTTCCGCGGCCGGCGATCATCAAAAATCGACATTTCACTTGTTATCATGTTGTGCGGGCATTCGTCCTCAGAAGCTGTACGCAGTTTAGTTCGTGTCAGTAAACAAACATTTCAAGTAACATTCCGCCATTGCGGACGGTATTCGCTTCGTAATACATTACTCGTGTTAAAATGGACCATTTACCAATTGCGGAGAAGGTCGATATCGTGTTGATGTATGGTTATCGTGATCAAATTGCCCAACGGGCGTGTGCTATGTATGCTGCTCGGTATCCTGGACGACATCACCCAAGTGTCCGGATTGTTCACCGGATAGTTACCTTATTTGTGCGGCTGGTCCCGGCGGAGGTTCGAGTCCTCCCTCAGGCATGAGTGTGTGTGTGTTTGTCCTTAGGATAATTTAGGTTACATAGTGTGTAAGCTTAGGGCCTGGTGACCCTAGCAGTTAAGTCCCATAAGATTTCACACACATATGAACATTTTGAGTTACCTTATTTAAGGAAACAGGAAGTGTTCAGCCACAGTGAAACGTCAATCACGACCTGCAACAAATGACGATGCCGAAGTAGGTATTTTAGGTGCTGTTTCAAATTGTCAGTTACTCCACTCTGCTGAAGCACATAATACCGCCCACTCTTGTGAGAGAGCATTATCAGTAGCTGACGGACTTTGAAAAGTACCTCACTGTGGGTCTTCATTTGTCCGGGTGATTGTTTGTGCAATGTCCAGATGTATGGTGCACTTGTATATGACAATGACCCAATGTTGTCGCCGGCCGCGGTGGTCTAGCGGTTCTGGCGCTGCAGTCCGGAACCGCGGGACTGCTACGGTCGCAGGTTCGAATCCTGCCTCGGGAATGGGTGTGTGTGATGTCCTTAGGTTAGTTAGGTTTAAGTAGTTCTAAGTTCTAGGGGACTTATGACCGAAGATGTTGAGTCCCATAGTGCTCAGAGCCATTTGAACCATTTTGACCCAATGTTGGGCGGCATGGGAACGTGAATTCACACCCACTCGTAGTTAACGTTTTGTCTGAACACAAATGAAGAGAATCGCCGTGTTGTGCACCAAGCAAGTCACAATCATTTTCAGTCTGTGTCTCCCATTCAACAGCAGTTAATGGACTCCTGCAACATTCTGTCGCTTCCAGCAGCATTGGTCGGAGGCTTCTAGCAACTGGACTAGCAGATTACTGTCTCATGCATAAGCCACCGTAATCCCCATAATACGGACTGGTGGAGTGGTGACTTGACTGGGAAGCACAGCATCTCATTATGATCAGCTATGATTCACAGTTCAACTGTGACCCCATGACTATCGCCAGCGAGTATGGCGGCGACCTTGAGAGGGGACCCATTTTTGCAGTGTTCTGAGGGGTTTGGCGAACCGTTGCATATAACTTCAGGTCACAGCCGGTATTGACGGAATACTGCATAGCCGTGCATCATGGACGCCCTGCATCCTCATTTGATACCTCTCATGTGGTACCATTTTCAACACGACAATGCTCTTCCACTTGGCATATATCTGTATAAAGTGTTGAGGCAATCCCATTGCCAGCAGGATAACCAATAGATCATATGTGGCACTAGCTCGAACGTAAACCCCATCTCACAGCCAGTGTAGCGGATGTCAAGCACCAGTTACAACAGACGTGGGTCAGGTTGTCACAGCAGAGAATACAATGGTTTTTCGACTCCCTTCACAACCGAATCAGTGCTTGCATCCAGGCCACAAGAATGACAATATTCTTCTAGATAAATTGAAGTTTTATTGGATTGATGGTTTAGTCAATCAATGTACACTCCTGGAAATTGAAATAAGAACACCGTGAATTCATTGTCCCAGGAAGGGGAAACTTTATTGACACATTCCTGGGGTCAGATACATCACATGATCACACTGACAGAACCACAGGCACATAGACACAGGCAACAGAGCATGCACAATGTCGGCACTAGTACAGTGTATATCCACCTTTCGCAGCAATGCAGGCTGCTATTCTCCCATGGAGACGATCGTAGAGATGCTGGATGTAATCCTGTTGAACGGCTTGCCATGCCATTTCCACCTGGCGCCTCAGTTAGACCAGCGTTCGTGCTGGACGTGCAGACCGCGTGAGACGACGCTTCATCCAGTCCCAAACATGCTCAATGGGGGACAGATCCGGAGATCTTGCTGGCCAGGGTAATTGACTTACACCTTCTAGAGCACGTTGGGTGGCACGGGATACTTGCGGACGTGCATTGTCCTGTTGGAACAGCAAGTTCCCCTGCCGGTCTAGGAATGGTAGAACGATGGGTTCGATGACGGTTTGGATGTACCGTGCACTATTCAGTGTCCCCTCGACGATCACCAGTGGTGTACGGCCAGTGTAGGAGATCGCTCCCCACACCATGATGCCGGGTGTTGGCCCTGTGTGCCTCGGTCGTATGCAGTCCTGATTGTGGCGCTCACCTGCACGGCGCCAAACACGCATACGACCATCATTGGCACCAAGGCAGAAGCGACTCTCATCGCTGAAGACGACACGTCTCCATTCGTCCCTCCATTCACGCCTGTCGCGACACCACTGGAGGCGGGCTGCACGATGTTGGGGCGTGAGCGGAAGACGGCCTAACGGTGTGCGGGACCGTAGCCCAGCTTTATGGAGACGGTTGCGAATGGTCCTCGCCGATACACCAGGAGCAACAGTGTCCCTAATTTGCTGGGAAGTGGCGGTGCGGTCCCCTACGGCACTGCGTAGGATCCTACGGTCTTGGCGTGCATCCGTGCGTCGCTGCGGTCCGGTCCCAGGTCGACGGGCACGTGCACCTTCCGCCGACCACTGGCGACAACATCGATGTACTGTAGAGACCTCACGCCCCACGTGTTGAGCAATTCGGCGGTACGTCCACCCGGCCTCCCGCATGCCCACTATACGCCCTCGCTCAAATTCCGTCAACTGCACATACGGTTCACGTCCACGCTGTCGCGGCATGCTACCAGTGTTAAAGACTGCGATGGAGCTCCGTATGCCATGGCAAACGGGCTGACACTGACGGCGGCGGTGCACAAATGCTGCGCAGCTAGCGCCATTCGACGGCCAACACCGCGGTTCCTGGTGTGTCCGCTGTGCCGTGCGTGTGATCATTGCTTGTACAGCCCTCTCGCAGTGTCCGGAGCAAGTATGGTGGGTCTGACACACCGGTGTCAATGTGTTCCTTTTTCCATTTCCAGGAGTGTATAATGTCATATGTGACCAAAAGAACGCAGAATGTTGTTCTCTGTAATTCAGCCCATATTGTCCGGCGACGTAATTCTGATTGGTGAGAAATCATGTACGGGGTTCCCGAAGACTGAATCTCAGGCCTGCTATTGTTCCTCACATATTTAAACTATCTTCGATCTAATACACAACAAGCAGACTTATTTATTTTTGCTGATGATTCTGGTATTGTAATAAATCCAAGCATACATACCCAAACGGAAGAAATGGTAAATAATACATGTCAGTTTCGTTTCGATAACTGCGCCTAGTTGCCATTAAAGGCTTCGAAATCGACTGCAGATAAAGTAAAGAACTAACACAACTGAATGGAAAATTAATATGAAAAAGGGTTACGTGTCCCAGAGGAATCGAGTAACACTGAAGCGACGACATGACAGTACGCCATTTTCTTGCTGTGACCTAGTCTTTAAATACGAATTCAGCTACACTTTCGTCAGTTTTGTGGGGAAAGTATCGGTTGACAGGACACATACTGACGCATCAAAGAATAGTCAGTAATGTAAGGAAATGTCGAGGGTAAGTATTCTAGATGGATGCCAGGGACTGAATACGTTAAGTATCTTCAGAAAGTTGCGTGTGGCATTAGCTGAACACAGACGAGATTAGTAAGGAGAGCTGCATCGTACCAGTCTTCGAACTGAAGACAACAGCAACAGATAGAACCCGGGTATATGTAAAATTAGTGATGTATTAATACAACTACGAGCACTGAGATGTAGACGTGTTCAAGCGGTATCTGAATAGTGGTAGGGCTGTGCTCACTATTATCACTACGTAGCACTGTTCTGAAAACGCTTGATGGCAAATTTCTCCGCAGATATTCTTGATCTCTAACTTTCCCCTTCCTCTAACGTATTTCATCACCTCAGTGACAGTGAATAAGCGTTCCCCCAAACATGTTACGTATTACGAGGAGCGTTTAATGAGTAATGTGACCCATTTCCTCTCACGGCCACTTACCGTTGCAAGAACGTGGAATTTTTTATGGGACATTGCGGAATATTCCCCATTCAGCCCCTGTAGTTTCATGTTTTTCCGGGTGGTGGCGACACTATACATTGCCTTGAAAACGGTTATTGTAAAGGAGGTGCGGTACAATCAGAGAGCTGTCATTGAGCATCGCAGATGTCTATAGGTTCTTGCAGAATGTCTTCGGAGCAAGGCAGTGAACAAAAGCCCTGTGAGTCATTGAGCGAGGCGTTGCAACAAGGTTGTAAAAACTGTCCGATTTCCCACACGCCGCAAACAGCTGTGACTCCTGCCAGGTTGCAACGTGCAGACACTCTCTTTCGAGGTGATCGACGAATCACTGTCAAATACCTCACTGCACAACCCGATGTCACGCTTGGTAGTGCTGACACACACGCCCACTAGTTGGGGTACTCAAAGGTGTGTGCGAGCTGGATTCTACGACGCTTATCACAAGACGGTGAAGAGCAACGAAAGACCACCCGTACGGAGTCGCTTGCGCTTTACGCAGCTGATCGTGACAGCTTTTTGTCCAACATCGTCTCAGACAGTGATACATGGGTTCATCACTTCGGACTGGAAACAGATCGACAATCTATGGACTGGCGCCACACAGCCCCTCCTCAGAAGGAAAAGCACCATCAGCGGCTTAAGTCATGGGAATTTGAACGGGTTATTCTGTTTGATGATCTCTTTCATGGTGCAACAGACATCTCTGAAGTACTGTGCTACACTCAATAAACTGAAGAAACGAATTCAGAGTGCCCGTCGTCACGAAACTTCAAACGAAATTCTCCTCCACAAAAACGTTTGCGTACCCAAGAGGCCCTCACAGATCCGTGTTGAAGTGTTTTTCCTCATCGAGCCTACAGCCAGATCTCACACCTTCCGTTTTCCATCTGTTTGGTCCAATGAAGGATGCACTCCGCGGGAAGCATTACGCGGATGATGGGGAGCCAACTGATGCAGCAAGACGTGGGCTCTGATGTCGACCAGTAGAGTGGTACCACGCCTCCATACCAGCTCTCTCAGTAAGGTGCCGAAGGGGATTTTGTAGCCAAAAGAATGTGGAATAATATGGTGTACTGGAATCCTAAATGAAAGCAACCTACTCTAAAAAAAAAATGCCGTTACTTATTGGAAGACACTCGTATTTCTCTCGTATACACCCAGCGAAGTGACCATGACAGGGAAATCAGAGAACTTCAAGATCGCAAGGAGACCAAGAACGAAGTATTCGGATTACGGCAGGAGCAGCCTTTCGTCTGTACTGTTCAATCTATGCATCGACGAAGCAACGACGCGAATAAAAAATATGTTCACGAGTGTGATTGAAATTGAGGGCTAAGGAAATCCAGCAATAAGATTTGTTGATGATCGTGCTAGAATCAGTGAAATCGAGAAAGTATTACAGGCCACACTGAATGAAATGAGAAATCTGCGAGCACAGAATACGGATTTAGAGTGAGACGAAAGTAGCAGAAATGAGATTGGGGATGAACTTAACGTGAGAATTGCCAACGATGAACTTTACAAAGGTATTATGCCACCTCGGAGGCAAAATAACGTATGACAGACGAAGCAAGGACATAAAAACGGACTAGAAGCAAAGAGGGCATTCCAGGGCAAAAGCAGTCGACTAGCGCCAGACTTTGACCTTGGTTTAAGGAAAAATTTATGAGAATGCACGTCTGGAGCACAGCTTTATATCGAAGTGAGTCATGAGCTGTGGGGAAACCATAAAAAAAAGAGAATCGAAGAGTCTGAAATGTAGTTCTACAGAAGGAAGCTGAAATTAGGTCAACAGATAACATTCAGGAAGGTCTCTGCAGAAGCGTCGAGGAAAGATATACGTTGAGAACGATGACAAGAAGAACGAACAGGAAGCTACGGTTTGTGTTAATGCATCTGGATACAATTTACAATGCGATAGACGGAGTTGTTGACGATAAAACCTGTAGCGGAAGACAGAGCTTTGAGTAATCCAACAGATAGTTCAGGACGTAAGGCACATTTGTTACTGTGGCACAGAAGACGTGGCGAGCCGCATCATACCGGTCAGATGCTGATCACCTAAGAAAAGGAAAAAAAAGAGGGTAACGATAGTCACTGATCCCACACACCATTTTAGATTAAAGAAAGGAAAAAGGGGGGTAGGTGATAATACGCGTACGCTGTTTCAAAAATGACCGGTATATTTGAAACGGCAATAAAAACTAAACGAGCAGCGATAGAAATACACCGTTTGTTGCAATATGCTTGGGACAACAGTACATTTTCAGGCAGACAAACTTTCGAAATTACAGTAGTTACAATTTTCAACAACAGATGGCGCTGCGGTCTGGGAAACTCTATAGTACGATAGTTTCCACATATCCACCATGCGTAGCAATAATATGGCGTAGTCTCTGAATGAAATTACCCGAAACCTTTGACAACGTGTCTGGCGGAATGGCTTCACATGCAGATGAGATGTACTGCTTCAGCTGTTCAATTGTTTCTGGATTCTGGCGGTACTCCTGGTCTTTCAAGTGTCCCCACAGAAAGAAGTCACAGGGGTTCATGTCTGGCGAATAGGGAGGCCAATCCACGCCGCCTCCTGTATGTTTCGGATAGCCCAAAGCAATCACACGATCATCGAAATATTCATTCAGGAAATTAAAGACGTCGGCCGTGCGATGTGGCCGGGCACCATCTTGCATAAACCACGAGGTGTTCGCAGTGTCGTCTAAGGCAGTTTGTACCGCCACAAATTCACGAAGAATGTCCAGATAGCGTGATGCAGTAATCGTTTCTGATCTGAAAAATAGGCCAATGATTCCTTTGGAAGAAATGGCGGCCCAGACCAGTACTTTTTGAGGATGCAGGGACGATGGGACTGCAACATGGGGCTTTTCGGTTCCCCATATGCGCCAGTTCTGTTTATTGACGAAGCCGTCCAGGTAAAAATAAGCTTTGTCAGTAAACCAAATGCTGCCCACATGCATATCGCCGTCATCAATCCTGTGCACTATATCGTTAGCGAATGTCTCTCGTGCAGCAATGGTAGCGGCGCTGAGGGGTTGCCGCGTTTGAATTTTGTATGGATAGAGGTGTAAACTCTGGCGCATGAGACGATACGTGGACGTTGGCGTCATTTGGACCGCAGCTGCAACACGGCGAACGGAAACCCGAGGCCGCTGTTGGATCACCTGCTGCACTAGCTGCGCGTTGCCCTCTGTGGTTGCCGTACGCGGTCGCCCTACCTTTCCAGCACGTTCATCCGTCACGTTCCGAGTCCGTTGAAATTTTTCAAACAGATCCTTTATTGTATCGCTTTTCGGTCCTTTGGTTACATTAAACCTCCATTGAAAAGTTCGTCTTGTTCAACAACACTGTGTTCTAGGCGGTGGAATTCCAACACCAGAAAAATCCTCTGTTCTAAGGAATAAACCATGTTGTCTACAGCACACTTGCACGTTGTGAACAGCACACGCTTACAGCAGAAAGACGACGTACAGAATGGCGCACCCACAGACTGCGTTGTCTTCTATATCTTTCACATCACTTGCAGCGCCATCTGTTGCTGAAAATTGTAACTACTGTAATTTCGAAAGTTTGTCCGCCTGAAAATGTACTGTTGTCCCAAGCATATTGCAACAAACGGTGTATTTCTATCGCTGCTCGTTTAGTTTTTATTGCCGTTTCAAATATACCGGTCATTTTTGAAACACCCTGTACATACTCTAAGGCGTACTGCGAAGTACCTGTTAAAGATGTAGACTACCTTCACTTTGTTCTAGTTGGGTACAGGAAACGTAGACTAGACGGTATTAGCGATAATATTGTGTGTGATTCATCCTTTTGGTCCCTGTGTTATATTGGCGACTAACCGTTAGATGGTATTTCTAGTGACTGCACAAGTTATCGAGGTGCCTCTTGCAGCGTCGGAGACAGCAACGGATTTACCCACCATGGCGCTCACACGATCGGAAGGCGTTGCGCTCGATAATGTCTGCGAAATTACCCGATAACGGCGGACCCGAGCGCTGCGGCAGCCCGGCCGCTAAATCTCTCTCGCGTTCCCGCCCTCTCGCCCTCTCACCATCTCTCACCCTCTCAGCTTCTCGCCACACTTGCCCCTCAACCTCTGGCCGCCGGCAGCAGCCGGAAAGCATGACGTGTGTCACAGCTTAGAGTCCGTGGCCGAGGCTTTCGTTATTTCGGACAAGACGGCTGCATAGGCGTACCGCAGTTTAAGGAAACAGGTGAGGCGCCTAGGTTCTCTTGATTCCGATGAGTGAAAAAGTCAAGGTCTTCGTACTGCATCATTCTTTCTAGTATCTTCGTATCACACGTTTCGGTTTTCCTGACGAGGACTTCTTCTGGAAACTGACTGGCATGGATGCCGTAAATTACGTTCTCGTGACTTTTTCGGCGCGTCACGGTTCGAAAAATTTTTCGCTAGTCATCGTAAAGAGATACTGTGACAGTTGATGATCCGTCAACCGCAGAGGCGTTATGTCGCAACCCCAAAAAAGACAAAATGGTTCAAATGGCTCTGAGCACTATGGGACTTATGATCTGTGGTCATCAGTCCCCTGGAACTTAGAACTACTTAAACCTAACTAACCTAAAGACATCACACACATCCATGCCCGAGGCAGGATTCGAACCTGCGACCGTAGCAGTCGCGCGGTTCCGAACTGAGGGCCTAGAACCGAGAGACCACCGCGGCCGGCCAAAAAAGACGTGTTGTTGCTAGTCACTGGTATTCAAGGGAATTCAGCACACTTATTTCTGTTCACCCGCTTTGAAACGTCCCCTTTTTTGAACAATTTTACAGGACTGTGCTTAACCTGACACACAATATTTTTTAGCGCAACGCAATCTGACTTTCAAAATTCCCTACAAAAGAATGGCCCTGACTAACATTAAACTATACCTTTCACAAATCACTTACCTCACAAAAATCTTCGCTGCTCAAGCTACTGCAATACAGCGAGCGCCACTACTGCCAGCTAAATAAAAGATTCAAACTATGGAAGGCACTAACTACTGATAGGGATAGTTAGCAAATGAAAGATATTAATAGAGAACAAACAATGTATTTACCTTGATATCATCATATATAAATATAGCAGTTCATGACAAATTACAAAACTCCGCCATCTCTCCCCCCACATCCACCACTGCTGGCGGCTCACCTCCAACTGCGCAACGCTACGCGCTGTTCACAGCCAGCTGCCTAACACTACAATGGCGAGTATTACAACAATGCAAAGCAGCCACAGACTGCACACAGCACAGCCAGTGATTTTCATACAGAGGTGGCGTTACCAATAAAAAAACCTAAACAGCCTACTTACATAGCCCCCATGCTCCCCACAAAAAATTTTACAAATTGTGTTGGACAGTGGCCAATACAGATTTGAAGAAATTTTTCATAATTACAATAACAAAGATATCAAATGGACACACTTATTGAAACAATGTTGGTCAAAAGCTAAAATTTTCTCACAGTCCATAAAGATAGTTCTGATCATTCATCATAATAGTAATTACAGTTTTTTTTCACAAAGTCTCATTAGTAAAAGAAATTGCACACAGAAGTAGTGGATTTCCATGCAGTCTTGAAGAAGTCGTGTCCTTCCAACGGAAAGACAGTGCTGACTCTTGAAATGCAGACAAGTAATGGGCCACAACAGAGTAAACCCACCGCAGAGTCAGTCGAAGTTTTGAAGAGTATTGGTAGGTAGGTCATCACAGAGCAGACCCACTGTAGTCCTGGAAGAGATTACGGTATTGGTGGGCCACCAGAGGTGCAGACCCACTGCAGTCCTTGTAGAGATGGCCAGCAGCCATCTGTTGTGACTGTGCAGGTGCACAATCACCATTGAAGAGTCTTGCGGATAATATAGCAAGTCCATAACCACCACTTGTGCACTCACAAAGTTTTTGGAATTGTCCTTAGAACCAGCAATGCTGTTATCCTGTCCCTTGCTGAATTATTAACACACGTGCAAACACTAACAGTCCCTACGTGTCACATATTGTCCATATAGTATGACCAACAGAAATGTGTGCAGTGAAATGAATGCTTACAAGTTACTTAGTTTGATAAACTGGTGTCAATTACAATTTTATAACATAAGAATACAATTACAAAGGTACAAAATACATCATTAAAGAACATAACAATACAGATAACATTTGCGGTAATAGGGGCTTTACAAAAGAATAGAAATAAACATATACATCAGTGTTACAGGAATTATGACATAAGTAAACACATAAAGATCAGAAGAACTTTTGAAACATCACCTTCACATGTGAGCAACAAACCAGAATAAATAATGTCTAAACATCTTTACAAAGTAAATAACATATTATCAATGCAAATTATATTTGAGGATAACAGTATTCCTCATCATAGTTCATGTAGCTGAGTATTAGAAGAGAAAAAAGTTCTATGAAACAGTACACAGAGACAGGAAGAAAACAAATACACAAGGGTGCACAAACACATAGGGGGATAACACAATGGAAAGGACAGGGTTCGTTTTCAGTGTAACTTGTGGTACTGCAGTATTTTGCGAACAAAACCTATTTTGTTCTTGGAGATCTCCCTTCGTTCATCATTATTCCCAAAAAGTCCTATCTATACCTGCTTTCTGTATTCAATTCATATTTCTTTCAAAATAATTATTTCTCAGTGCACAATACTCATTTTTGCCAAATCTGTTTCATATAACCTCCAAAGCATTCTTTCCCTATTCTCCATAGTTAGGTTCTTATATAGTCTACCCCCTCTTAAGCTAACTTAAATCTACTGAGCTCAGATATTAAACTAAGGGACGAGGCAATGCAGCAGCATAAAACAATTAACACAAACAACAATGATAAAAAATAGAAAAGGCAAAGCAAGCAGCATAAATTAGCAAAGCAAATGCAATATTACAACTAATATAAGGCAATGAGCAGCAAACAAGAAAAATAAATCCGGCTTAGCAGAGTAACACAAATTAAAATTCAGTAGCACTATGCCTGGCAAACAGCATAACTTATACCTAAACATGACATAGCTCAAGCAGAAAAAATATTACACTAAAAATGGCCATGTCTAATACCTATGTCACATCTTAACACTAGAGTGATGCATCACGAGAACTTACACTAGCAGATAAGTTACCAAATCGTAAAGAAATTGTTTATGCAATTCCTGTGAAGGGAAATGTCTTTTTATGCTCCTTCATTTTTTGGAAATATATCACAAAATTATTATTTACCGGATCTGGAGACAGAAAATATTTATATTAGTACATCTATAAAATTTTATTTTAACCAGTGCTGCAGTGCAGCTAGAAACTAGATATTAAACAAAATGAGTAAATAAATACATAAAGCTTGGAAATATATCACAAAACTATTATTTACTGGATCTGGAGACAGAAAATATTTATATTAGTACATCTATAAAATTTTATTTTAACCAGTGCTGCAGTGCAGC
Organism: Schistocerca nitens; assembly: GCF_023898315.1. Lineage (NCBI taxonomy): Eukaryota > Metazoa > Arthropoda > Insecta > Orthoptera > Acrididae > Schistocerca > Schistocerca nitens. Next base: position 100,089,824 of record NC_064617.1, read on the forward strand.
TAGAAACTAGATATTAAACAAAATGAGTAAATAAATACATAAAGCTTGGAAATATATCACAAAACTATTATTTACTGGATCTGGAGACAGAAAATATTTATATTAGTACATCTATAAAATTTTATTTTAACCAGTGCTGCAGTGCAGCTAGAAACTAGATATTAAACAAAATGAGTAAATAAATACATAAAGCAAGCCATATGGCATTTCTCTCAATTCTCGTAGATAGACACTTGTCCTAATCAGGTGTGCAGATGTAAGAATGTTTCCAAGCTATTATTAGCGTGTCGTATTTACGATGCTTTCTACAAACGAATGTCAATAGTGAGGATAATGGCCTCCCCTTTTTTTTTTCTACCACCTGCGCCACACACTAATGGCTTTTTCTCAAGGCGGCTGGCACACCTGGCCGCTCACAATGCATTACGTGCAGGTGGTCACTTAACTTTCGTACGGAAATATTTACGACACCAGTTTCCGCTACAGTGACAGTCTCATATAAAAATATTTCACAGGTCAAGAATTTGGGTTACAAATCTGTAGAAACAAAATCCTATAAATATAACAGCGTCCAAAAAATTTTCGCCAGCATTGTGATACATTCACGCATATACACACATTTCATAACTCTTAAAGTACGATTCTCGGTTTCCAACCAGAGTCCCTAACTTCTATTGATTATTCATATACATATAAACACGTAATCACATTCCTTATATAGCATCAGCTTATTGATCATAAACATACCTCAACAGCATAATACACATCGTCGTCGTAAAAATAACATCATAACACCTCAGTCAACTCTCAAAATCGTCGTAGCTTCCTCCAATAATATCAAAACTTAAAAAAAATTCTCTGCTCATGTCAAAAGTGTCATCTACCTCAAACGTACTTTAAAATCATGCCCCCTTACCAAATATATCATTCAAAGCTCTCATAGTATCACAATGGTTCTGAAAAAATATGAACAGTTCACAAAGTACAAACAACATACAATTTCGTAAGTGTGAAGTTATCCAACTGTGTAATTGCGTAAACATCTGTCACTGACGTAGTAAAAAGAATGTTTGTTTCTCTGTCAAATAATCAGATAGCTGTGTAATTTATGTGTTGGAGAAATATGGTACCGATGTGTAAAGTTGTATAAGCAAATACCATATTAGCTAGGGTTCCTTGTGGTTGCCACACACATGGTACACAAAGTAAGCGTGTACCCCCCTGAGGATTAATGTAATTATACCCTCAGGTGTTACAGATTACAGCAATGGAATGAAATATATCACGGAAAACTTTGTATCATTGTATTTCAAAAATCTTGAAAAATAAATGGTTTAAGTACAAAATTAATCACTCAAATGCGTGTCCTGTAGCGCTAAATGTGCATCTTGCTGTAAGATAATTCTATGGAAGTCTCGTAGTTATCGTCCTCCGAAAGCTAAGTTCTGCAGAAGTCAATGTACTTACCTCATGATACACAAAAGTGGAATGCTTTGCGTATAGATATCTTAGTTATTACGCTTATTGCAATTCAGAAAACTGTGCAGATATAAAACAGATACACCGCAAAAGCAACATTGTAAATTGTCACTCATTAGTAGCGTCGTGATAAAAATCGTGTAGCTGTCACATAAAGTAACCTCTGTGTCATCTAGTATCTCTCAGAAAGCACTTTAAATTCAGAATGTATTTTCAAATAAACCAAAATGTTGCATTAAAATCTCATTAGCAGTACCAGTATGTGTCCTAAGTATGTAAGCCTGATAGTCGTTATGTAATCGTGCAACTAACAAGCAAGAATGCACACACACAATAACACTGTGTCGTCTGTTCACAATAACAATGCATTCGTAATTTCTGTTTAAATAAGTTCTCTTGGTTCTTGATTGGATATTTAACTTCAAACATTGTTGTATGTTAACAGTTTCTTAAGTCTGACAAAGCATACTAGAAATGTGAAGTGAAAAGTTTTATGGCAAAGACAAAGTTAAAAAGCAGATTATCTTTCAATAAACGGTTTTACATGTGAAATGTGGTGTAAACCTTTACTCTTCATAGTACTCAGACTTTTCAACTGAAAAGCAATTGTCATGTTTTATACATCGGTAAAGAATGCTAAAATTTTTCTCAAGGCTAGCGTCTTATGTTATTTTTCTCGGAGCCAGCGGGCGCACGCGGCTGCCTGCTTGTGCGAGTCATTGTCTGTCTCTTTGTTGGCGCGCGCCGTTACTGGGATTAGGAGATCTAACTTCTACAAATTCACCGTGACGAGAGGGCCCTGCCCTGTTTAAATCCCGCCAGTTCTGATGCAATTCAGGTCTGTCGTTACGATCATATCGTCTGTCATCATGTCGGTAGTTTACATAGTTTCTTGTTTGTCGGTCATGTGGTGGAGAATTTCTCCCTGAATCGTAACTGCGCGCTGAACTGTTGCGTCTGAAAGTATTCTGTCTCCCTTGATAATAATTGTTTTGGTTCCCATATTGTCTGTTTCTAAGGTAACCTCTATCATGTTCATTACTATGGAAGTGCGATCTTTCTCTGTACCTATTATTCTGCCAACGGTTGTCATATGGGTGGTGTCTTTTTTGGTCACGATTTGTGTTGTAAGAATAGCCTTGTCGCGTCCAGTTATTATTTCTTTCATCGTGGAATTGCGACGGATGTGACCTGTAATTGTTGTGTTCCTGTTCTCGCGTTCCGCGATTATCAGTGTCAATTTCCAGTTCTTGTAACAGTCCCTGAAAAGCTTCAATGTCGTCTTTGCAACGTCCTGCCAAAATAATATGTCGTAAATGTTCAGGCAGTTTGATTAAGCAAATGCGGATGAGTTCTGAGGGGCTGTATGGGTTTGACAGGTACTGATTCTTGTGCAACATGACTTCAAAATATTTCAGAAGACTGGAGAATTCAGATTGTTCGAAATGTTTCATCATTATGATGCCATGTTTTACTCGGTCTTGTGTGGCTTGAGACCAATATGCTGAGAGGAAGGCATGGTAAAATTCTCCTTCACTATGACAATCGTGAATGACCGAACGCATTCTTACTGCTGGTTCATTCTCTAAATAGCCACACATAAATTCTAATCTGTGTTCTAACGACCAGTTGGGAGGAAAACAATGAGAGAATTGATGAAGCGACGCTTGTGGATGAATGTCGTTGGCAGAATTCTTAAACGTTTTGAATTTACGTGTAGTAATGAACAGCTTATAGTCAAAATCATCGTGTCGGCGAGTAGCATATCGGTCATTGTTGCGTCGTGTCGGCAGCTCAATCTCAAAATTCGGTGCACATTGCCAATTTCTTACATAATTTCCGAAATGCCCTGTGTTATTATTTTGCGGCTTTTCCGTATTTCTAAGTCCCTCTTCCCGTGTTGGAGCGCGAGTGTCCTCTGAAATACGTAATTCTTGTATTACCTGTGTCAGCTGATCTTGTACTTCCCGGATTTCTCTTTGGTGTTGCGTATTAATTTGATTCAGATTTTGTTTCAGTTTCCTAATTTGTTCGCTCTCTTCTGTGTCATTAAAGACTACCGGTTTTGTGTCATTCAGATTATCATCTACTTTTGTAGATAAGTTAATGAACTGATCTGAAAGTTCGGCTACTTTCTCCGATAGTGTACTCATTTCCTCAGTGTATTTTTCTGAACCAAGTTTCAGAGTATCTACTGTGTCCTTTAAGTTTTCTTGAGTTTTTGCAAGTTGCGTAACCGAATCGGTAGATGCAACTGAATCAATTTTAGCTTACAGGGTGTCGTGATTTTCATGAACAATGATTTGCAGTTCTTTTATGGCTGCTTCGTGATTCTGTAATGCATTTTCATGCCGCGAAAAAATAGGTTGGAAATGCTCACAAATTTGTGTTTTTACGTCATTACAGACTTTTTGACATTTCGATTCAATGTTATGTAACTCAGTAGTTACATCTTCACGTGTTTGTTCAAGAGTTTGTTCCAATGAGTCTAACTTTTTAAGATTTTGTTCCACTGTGTCTAACTTTTGAAGATTTTGTTCCATTGTGTCTAACTTTTGCTGTGTTTGACTCTGATTTTGTTCCATTTGTTTCTGATTTTGTTCAAGCGCTGTGTCTAACTTTTGTAGCCTTTGTCCCATTTGTTGCATTAACTGTAATAACAATGCACTGGTGTCTGAAACACGTTCCTCAGTGCTTTTCGGCAGTGAAGTTGCACCGCCAACATTCACATTTTGACAAGCAGAAAATGTGTCTTGACTTATTTGAGAAAACGGTGAGGACCCAAATCCTGAATCCACAGCATTTGCGAGATTGTTTCCTCTCATTTCGGATTCCTGAGGCGAGCTGTCGCCGACCGATCGATCGATAATGCTTCCCTGTTCTCTAATTGTTTCGCTGTCTACACCATTGTTTGCCGCCCGCTCCATTTCCCTATGCACAACTACCAAATTACTACTTTGAACATTAGTTAATTCATTACTCGGTGGCGCTAACACACTGCTTTCGTCTTTACTGTCATTTCTCAGTTTACTTTGGAGCCTAGTATTACGTTTTTCATACGCCATTATTGTCACAGTATTTCACACGACAACACAGAAAAACACAATTTGAAGAGCAAAAATAAGAAAACACATTAACATAACACTGAAAATAATATCTAGTTAATTGCAGCTGCGAAATACTTGGTGCAAATCTACATACATGCCACAACTCTTTTACTGTACAACAATGAAAAACTACAACTACAATGGAAATTCTCTCTATAATTACGCGCTAGCAATAAACAAAATCTACACTAATTACACAAACTACAAGAAAAATCAGAAGATTCCAGTGAGGTATCCTAGGCTAAGGGTCGACATATGAAACGTCCCCTTTTTTGAACAATTTTACAGGACTGTGCTTAACCTGACACACAATATTTTTTAGCGCAACGCAATCTGACTTTCAAAATTCCCTACAAAAGAATGGCCCTGACTAACATTAAACTATACCTTTCACAAATCACTTACCTCACAAAAATCTTCGCTGCTCAAGCTACTGCAATACAGCGAGCGCCACTACTGCCAGCTAAATAAAAGATTCAAACTATGGAAGGCACTAACTACTGATAGGGATAGTTAGCAAATGAAAGATATTAATAGAGAACAAACAATGTATTTACCTTGATATCATCATATATAAATATAGCAGTTCATGACAAATTACAAAACTCCGCCATCTCTCCCCCCACATCCACCACTGCTGGCGGCTCACCTCCAACTGCGCAACGCTACGCGCTGTTCACAGCCAGCTGCCTAACACTACAATGGCGAGTATTACAACAATGCAAAGCAGCCACAGACTGCACACAGCACAGCCAGTGATTTTCATACAGAGGTGGCGTTACCAATAAAAAAACCTAAACAGCCTACTTACAGCTTATTCACCGTGTTCATTACAGCTATAGTTACAGTTAGCCGAGGGCAGCACCTCCTGCCGTTTTACATAAGACGCCAACAGATGTTGGAAAGTCCCTTACTTTCCGACAGATGCTCCTATACCGGATTCGATACGGTAATAAGTATCGACACAAGTGTCTAAATTGTATCATTACTACGTAATATGGGAACAAAAGCAATGATACCGACAGCATCTAAAACATCGGCAAAATTTGTGCTTATTTGTCTGGTGCTTTCCTAGAATATTATTCTCGCGAAAGAGATGCTGGGGATCAGTGAAATAAGACTGGAGCACCCTTTCAGCGTGTCCCAATGTAAATTACCGCAGTCAGCTGAAGGGCTGAAACCAATCGCAATTCCCCATCGGATGTAAGTGCACTAGGGTGAAAGTGGTTTGCGTCAGAGTGAGATAAGCTCAGAGGGGTGTAACAATTGTTGAAGATTTTCCACGACTAAGGCGTTCTGTCTGTGACGTGAGGAAGAGCGACATTGCGAAAGTTAATGAACTGATTCGGGGACACAGGCTTATTACGGTGAGTGATAGCGCAGAAACTATCAACATTAATGCAGTACCAGCCCACCATATTTTTCATGACGTAATGATGTTCATAAAAGTGTGTGGGAAGTGAGTTCGAAAAACATTTGACACAAGAAAAGAAAGAAAAGCGCGTGGATGTCCTGGGAATCGAAAAGATCATCTGCTTGCCCCAGCCGCATATTGTCCGGGTCTGGCAGCTTCAGACTATCAAATGCTTCAGCCACTGTAATAAGCGCCTGGAGGCCGGTAGCTTCCAGATGGTGAGAAAATCCGGGCAGCAGTGGATTACTTGTCACGCATACACCCCAAGAATTTATTTGTAACTGAGAAGCTTGTAAAACTCTGGCATAAGTGCATAGAATGTGACGGGGGTGACGTTGACAAGTAAGTGTTGCATTTCAACCTCATAATAAATCTTAAAAAGTGGAGGGTTTTTATTGAATAACCCTTACATATTCAGGTAGGGACAATTATTCCACGGCAAAACAAAAGATACTGCCTGGCAAGCCGAGCGGGGTACCTGTATGGTCTTGGGCGTCCTGTCACGATTCGCGCGACCCTCCCCGTCGGAGGTTCGATTCCTCCCTCGGGCAGGGGTGTGTGTGTTGTCTCTAGCGTAAATTAGTTAAAGTTTAAGTAGTGTGCAAGCTTAGGGACCGATGACCTCAGCAGTTTGGTTCCCTTAAGGCCTTACCACAAATAAAAAAATAAAAACTGCCTGATACAAATTTTATGCTGTACCACTAGTCATGGGGTATTCGGGAGACTGACACATCAGTCACAAGCCGCTACGGTTGATCAATTTTGCCATAGAATCAAGGCCTAAAAAATTGTTCGTCTTTTCCGCATACCATACTCCATATGCACGATAAATAAAAGTTCCTTCACTTCCTAATGCTGCAGTATTAATGGCCACAGTTTAGCTGACGTTTCGATGTTTTTCTTCACTGGCGTACGTTGCGCCTTAAGATGTTTGGTTGTCCATTTATTTATTTATGTTTTACTTACTTTTTTTGACTCATCAGTCTTTCGACCAGTTCGACTCTGCCTGCCACGAATCCCTCCCTTACGCCAACTTCTTCACCTCAGAGCAGCATTTATACCGTAACTCCTCAATTATTTCCTGGATTTATTCCTGTCTCTATCTTCCTCTACGGATTTTCCCCTCTACAGTTCTCTCTATTACAGAGGAGGTTATCCCCTAATATCTCAACACAGATCGTACCTTCCTGTCCCTTCAGTGCCATCCATATGTTCCTTTCTTCGCCTATTATGCGGAGAATTTTCTCATTGCTTATTTCATCAGTCCACCTAATTTCCAACATTCTTCTGCAGCACCACATCTCAGACGCTTCATTTATCCTCTGTTCCTGTTTTTCCAGTGCCTTTGCCTCACTACCATCCAATGCAAACATACGTTCTCAGAAATTTTTTCTTCGAAATAAGACCTCTGTTTGACAGCAGTGGACTCCCCTTTGTTAGTAATGCCCTCTTTGCCCGTACTAGTCTGCTTCTTATATTCTCCCCGCTTCGTTCAAGGGTTATTTTGCTATCTAGTTAACACAATTACTTAACTTTATCTACTTCGCCACCAGGAATTCTAACGTTAAGCTTCTCGTTGTTCTCATTTCTGCTGTTTCTCACCACTTTCGTTAGTCCTTCACTTTTTGATGCTGCAGTATTAATGGCCAGCAGCTTAGTTGACCTTTCGATGTTTTTCTTCATTGATGTACGTCCCGTCGTTCCTTCTCACCACACATTCAACACTCATTAGATTATTCATTCTATTCAGAAAATCACGTAATTCTTCTCCACATTCGCTGGGAATAGCAACGTCGTCAGCGAATCTTATGACTGACATCCTTTCACTTTGAATATTAATTCCATCCTTGAGTCTTTTGTTTATTTCCGTCATTGCTTCATCTATGTGTAGACTGAAGTTTAAGGGCGAAAGACTGTATCCTTGTCTTACACCCTTTTTAATCCGAGAAGTTCGATATTGGTCATCGAATCTTATTGTTCCCTCTTGCGTCTTGTACATATTCTATATTACTCGTACTTGCCTGTACCTTACTTCAATTTTTCTCAGAATTTCGAACATCTTGCATCATTTCACGCTGACGAACGGTTTTTCTAGATCGACAAGTGCAATGTGAGTGCCTCGATTTTTCTACAGTCATGCTTCCATTTTCAACCACTACATCAGGACAACCTTTCTGGTGTTCTCACCTGTCCTGAAGTACAATCTGATCGTCATCCCAACAGATCCTCAATTTTCTTTTCCTTTCTTTTGTATATTTTTTTCTCTTAAACTCTTACCCCAATGATTTTAAAAATTCTGATGGAATGTTATCTATCCTTTCTTCCTTATTTAACCTCAAATCTTCCAAAGCTCTTTTAAATTCTGATTGTAATACAGAATCGGCTCTCTCCTCTGCATTTAAAAGTGGAATTCCCCTAATTTCACGGAATGTGGTTTCCACTTTCCTGTACCCTGAGTCAGTCCTTGCGTCAATAATTTCTTTTTCGATGTCTTTACACATTTCATGCAGCCATGTAGCATTAGTTTCCCTGCGCTTTCTATTATCTACTACTCCTAAGCGATTTGTACTTCTGCATTCCTTAGTTTCCCTGGACATTCTACGAGTTCCATCTTGCATCGATCAGCTGAAGTATTTCTTCTGTTACCTATGGTTTCTTCGCAGTTATCTTCTCTGTATCTATTTTTTTCTTTCCAACTTCCGTGATTTCCCTCTTTAGAGCTGTCCATTCCTCTTCGATGTAACTGCCTGCTGAGCTACCCCTAATCGCAGTGCCTACACCCCTGGAGAACTTTAAGGGTATCTCTTTAATTCTAAGTACTTCCATATACCACTTATTTGTACATACACTGAAGCGCCAAAGAAAATGGTAGACGCATGCGGATTCAAATACAGAGATGTGTACACAGACAGAATACTGCGCTGTGGTTGGCAATGCCTATATAAGACAACAAGTGTCTGGCGCAGTTGTTAAATCGGTTACTGCTGCTACAATGGAAGGTTATCAAGATTTAAGAGAATTTAAATATGGTGTTATAGTATGCGAATGAGCCATGGGAGACAGCAGCTACGAGGTAGCGATGGAGTGGAGATTTTCCCATACGACCATTTCACGAGTGTACCGTGAATATCAGGAATCCGGTAAAACATCAAATCTCTGACATCGCAGCAGCCGGAAAAAGATCCTACAAGAAAGGGACCAACGACGACTGAATAGAATCGTTCGTGGCAGAAGAGCAACCCTTTCGCAAACTGCTGCAGATTTCAATGCTGGGCCATTAACAAGTGTCTGCCATTCAACGAAACATCATCGATATGGGCTTTCGGAGCCAAAGACCCACTTTTTTACCCTTGATGACTGCACGACACAATGCTTTACGCCTCGCCTGGGCCCGTCAACACCGACATTGCACTGTTGATAACTGGAAACATATTGCCTGGTTGGAGGAGTCTCGTTTCAAATTCTATCGAGCGGATGGTCGTGTACGGGTATGGAGACAACTTCATGCACCCATGGACCCTACATGTCAGCAGGGGACTGTTCAAACTGGTGCAGGCTCTGTAATGGCGTGGGGCGTGTGCAGCTGGAGTGATATGAGATCCCTGATACGTCCAGAGTCGATTCTGACAGGTGACACGTACGTAAGCATGCTCTCTGATGACCTGCATCCAGTCATGTACACTGTGCATCCCGACAGACCCAGCAATTCCTGCAGGGCAATGCGGCACCCCACACGTCCAGAATTGCTACAGAGTGATTCCAGGAACACAATTCTGCGTTTAAACACTTCCGCTGGTAACCAAATTCCGCAGACATGAACATTATTGAGCATTTCTGGTATGCCTTTCAACGTGCTGTTCAGAAGCGATTTGCACACCCACGTACCCTTACAGATTTATGGTCATTCCTGCAGGATTCATGGTGCCAGTTCCCTCGTTTATTACTTCAGACATTAGCCGAGTCCCTGCCAGATCGTGTTGTGGCTCTTCTGAGTACCCGAGGGTACCCTACACCATGTTAGGCAGGTATATCAGCACTTAGTGACTAGTATCTTAAACTTGGCCTACTGTTCATCACTACTAAATTGTGACCTGAGTCTATATCGGTACGCTTTACCACCCAGTATCTGATTTCGGAATCTCTGGCTGACTGTGATGTAACTAATCTAACAGAAATCTTCCCATGTCTCTCTGCCTTTTCCTAGTAATCCTTCTCCTCTTGTGGCTCTTGAACAGAATGTTCGCCATTACTCGCAGAAAGTTATTACAGAACTCAGTTAATTAACTTTTCGTAACTGGGATTCACAGTCACGTAAAATTTTTTTTAAAGACATCATGTTTATGCCAGAGACTGTTAAACTTTTTATTTCCACTATTGCCATTTCGACCTTAGGCCATTATCAGGTTCAGATGTTTTGGCTTTAAGCCACATCAACCTTATACACTCTGTATAAAGTCGACATGGCTTAAAGGCAAAACATTTGCACTTGATAATGGCCTAAGGCCGAAATTACAGTAGTGGAAATAAAAAGTTTAATAGTAACTGGTATGAACATGATTTCTTTCAAAGAATTGAGTTAGTCTTTCTCCTCCCTCATTCGTGGTACTTAGCCCATGTTATTCGGTAACAATTTCTTCTTCTTCTTCCCCTGTAACTGCATTTCAGTCCCCCTTGACTATTAGATTTTCATCTCCCCTTATCTACTGAATTATCCGTTCAGTACCCTCATATACTTTCTCTACCTCTTCACCTTCAGCTTGCGGATTCGGCATGTATATCTGAACTATCGGTGTCGGTTTTGGTTTGCTGTCGGTTCTCATGAGGACAACCCTATCACTGAACTTTTCACAGTAACTCACTCCCTACGCTACCTTCCTATTCATACCGAGTCCTCCTCCAGTTATCCCAGTTTTGCTGCTGCTGATATTACTCTGTGCTCATCTGACCAGAAATTCTCGTCTTCTCTCAACTTGACTTTACTGAAACACTGCTATATACAGCTTGAGCCTCTGCATTTCCCTTTTGAGATTTTCTTGTTTCCCTACCACGTTCCGACTTCTGACATTCCACACCCCGAGTCGTAGAATGTTATCATCTCGTTAGTTATTCAGCCTTACTCTCATGGTGACCTCCACATTAGCTGTCCCCTTCCGGAGATCCGAATCGGGAACTATTCCGGAATCTGTTGCCAATGGACAGATCATCATGACATAATTTCAGTTACAGTTCACATTCTCTCTGGATAAACATTATGTATATTTAATGCAGTGGCTTCCATTGCCTTCTACACCCTCATGCCGTTGATAATTCCTGATTCTTCCGCCTTTTGGGGAAGTTTCCCACCTCTATCCGCTCAGCCACCCTCTTTCACAAAGCCGTTGGCAGAATGAGGGTGACTTCTTACGCTGGGAGACTTCAGCCGCCAATGCTGATTATTAATCAAAATTTTTAAGTGGTGGTGGGTTTCGAACCCGGGACCGAGAACGTTTTGATTACTAATCGAAGGCGCTACCACTATTTTATCTCACTTTTTTCGTTATTGTTCGTTACATTTGTTCGGGGCGGACGTCCAGGACACCCGTTAGACTTCATCGTTGATCCATTCACTAAGAGTTGGTATTACTGGGTGCAGGTAGCCTTCTGACCGAACACATTGAGCTACCTTGCCGGCTACTGCTAGACCAAGGGTGAACTGTAAAGGGATAACATGACTGTGTTCCTGTCTTTCTCAGAACATTTTTCTACTTCCTTCTTTCATCTACCAATGATGTATTCCCTCTGAGTTATGTCCACTCCTAGCTACTCTGGTATTCCTTATTGCAGTATCCCCGTTCTTAGCGAACTTCAAACGCGACTCATTATTCCTCAGTTCTTCAATATCCCACGTTATTCAACACTGGTACTTGAGGACGATTCTCTCAAACTTCAGTGTACTATTCAATATTACTAAATTGTGGTCCTAATCCGTATCTGCTCCTCGGTATGCCTTACAATACAGTATCTGATTTCTGAATCTCTGTCTGAAGATGATGTAATCCAGCTGGAATCTTCCCATGTGTGAAAGTCATTTCAACTGTACCTCCTCCACATGTGATTCCTGAACAGAATATACGCTGTTACCATCTGAATTTTGTTACAAAACTACATTAGCCTTTCTCTTCTTTCATTACTACCACCAACTCCATTTTCTCCTGCACAACTTTGTTCTATTCCTTCATATAACTACATCGTTACCGCCACACTGCTGTTACATACTGAATTACACGTCAGCATCCTCATATACGTTCTCTATTTCTTTGTCTTCTTATTTAGACGTCCCCGTGTATACCTGAACGATTGTAGCCAGCTTTTCTCGAATCTAATGAGAACACTGTCACCGACCTGTCCACATTAGAGCACTCTCAGTGATACATTCATATCGGTAACAATTCTACTCTCGTTATACTTTCCATTTCGCTTCACTAGCCGCTATGATAAGTCGACTGAGCCTTTGAATATCCCTTTTTAGGTTTTCTAGTTTTCCTCCGAAGCTGAAACTTCGTACATTCCGTGTTCGGAATGGAACTTTAGCAACTGCTGTGTTATCACATGGTAGCTCCAAAATTAATTTTTTCTTGTGATATAAGCCTAACATTGCAGGATGAATAGTTACGGATAAATATGGTCACTATACACTGAGGCGGTAGTGGTGCATTTGAGGTCTGTTCATTTGTGGCATACCACACGTCCATCCCAGGTAACAGTTATGCAGCTTACTGTGAACAAAAATAGCTTCCCGTATCCTGTTATTAAACTTGTATCTCTGTTTACTCTTGTACGTTGCACAGCAAGTAAGGTATCATTAATAATTTATGTCAAGCCCTTGCTTGTTTCGGGAAATGGGACGCTGGTAATAAATTTACAGCCACATTTTCAAGTATAGTCCAGTGCGCTGCTTTCAGGAGCAGATACGGTGATGAAATGTGTTACTGCAAAGGGGCGTTATCGCGTCTGCTGCAGAAATGAGTGCGCATGCGCGTAAACAGCAGCCGATAGGAGGACAGCGGGGCACGTTATTAATCTGAAACTAGTTTTCTGTGTAAAAGCGCCATTACCAAACGACCGTAGCTGCAGCAGATTACAGAAACGACATTGATACGCTCGGACATCGATGCTGGTTTAAATTATCCAAGGCGTGACACACGATAAGTGCAGTGCGCCCGAGGACGCAGCGCTGGCACTTGGAACGTACGTTGCGGATATTACTTTCCCACTGGGACACAGAAGCTACAAATTTGGGTTTTATGCCCCGAAATGTCAGCGTCTGCAATGTGATCCATTTCAGGCAATGTATTATTTCTTTGTTTCTCGTTTGAGGGAGTACTGCAAAATTACTGTACTCGCCGGGTCTGGGAGTGAAATTTCCACTTGTATGGCACTAATAGCACTATCTATGCAGTTTTTTATTCTGTTTCTGTGACGTACAGTGGAAGTAAGTTCGACCCTTGGCTAACAGGGCGTACAAAGCCTGATATGAACGTTCGACCACTGGGAACTTATGGTGTGGTCCTCATAATCTATTTTAAAAACGTGTCTGCGTAAGGAAACATAGGTGGCAGCTAGAGTGGATTCGGGATTGTATCGTCGATCATTTATGCAGAAAATAGGGACAGTTTTCGCAATGGACTGCGGAGATAAAATGCGCTGTAGCCGCCTTTTAGCCAGAGTATCGAAGGAATGCACAGCTTCTACCATTTTTCAGAACTTCGCCTATCTTAACAGTGCTAATAAGTCTAACAAATACTTAATGTTTGAATGAACAGTAAAACGTGAAATAGCATCCAAAATTAATTGCAATAATTCAGCATAGTTTCGCCCTGTATACAAAAACATTTTTGTTCAAACAATTGAACAATTACTTGTGTTATAGTGTGATAAGTTATCAGGACTGCTTTACCAGATTGTCATGTCTCTGTCAGCAGAAATACTAACAGCATTAATTTCAGCTTCTGCATCGCAAAAACTATACAGAAATTATTCGGGATTGAATAAAACAGTCAATGTAAGATACATAGAATTTTTAAAACGTTAATATGAATGATTCCTGGAAAAGCTGGGAAACAGTGTTGAATTACCATGGATAGCTGTCACACATTCCTCATTTTCATTTAACAAAACATCTGTTTAATGAAGCCTGAGAAGCAAGGCAATAGTTCTTAAATAGTATTCAGTACGTAGACTGAATATATGAACGTCAGAATCTCCTATTTCTATTCAGAGGTTTATTTTTCATCAGTTACATGTTCTTTAGTGGTCATTAATTATACACGTACTGTAATCATGTGCCTAAAAGTGGCACTTTGGTTTCTTTTAAAGGCGTAAATTAACTGCATTATCGATATACGTAATCTTCAAGTCATTTTAAATTTTTGATATCGGTTGTATTACAGTAGGTGCTACTGTGCGTGTGAAAAGGAAATTAGGTTTTTATAACTGGTTTCAGCATTTATCCGAAATAAATGTTTATCTCGGGGATCAAACTCTATATACGACAAAGAACACGCAGAAAAGAATTTTCCCCTAGTTGTATATAATATAAACAAGAATAAAGTTACCGTAGTTAGTATCTTTTATTCAGATTAATATTGACAAATAAATTTCATTCAGAATCAATTCTCAATAACATGAGCACAGTTCTAACACGAGTATATTCTACAAGGTCAATAACAGGTACCATTCTCAAATGCATCCCATAAATCTATTATAATGTAATTTCCCTAGGGACATTTTCTGCTGAAAAAGATGTTTTAACTCTGTCCTAGTTAAACTCTGTAAGGAAATTATCTTAAAGAAATTACGAAACCGTCAAAGTTGTACAGAAGTTTGTTTTTATTTAAATGGCGACCAGTTTCTGACCTTAGTTCGTTATAAAGACTTCCACGTAAGTGCTACCATAATGTATGCACCCTGGCCACATTATGGTAGCTCTTACGTGGATGACTTGATAGTGGACTAAGGTCAGAAACTGGTTGCCACTGAAATAAACACAAACTTCTGTGCAACTTTTACGGCTTCGTAATGTTACTAAATCGTAGTTAGTTGATGCCTATTGCCAGCCCGTGTACAGGAAGTGAGTATTTATGTTTAAATACCCAAGGTATACAAAACTGAGCGTTGGAATTTGATCTCAGTTTACAAGCGAACTTAGATATGATTTTCTTCCTTCCTATTGGAGTAAGGTTGTAAATGTTGGTGGCTAGTAGGTGTTTAATGCCGTTTACGATGTGATGAATGCTAATATTTAAGAACGTTTTCTGATGGTCCTAATTTAGAGGAATGGTAGTTTTCTGGTAGTAATATATCATTCAGCTACCTCCTTTGAACATTTACAATGAAATAGTCCTTTGTGCGAATCTTATACACAGTCCAAAAGCTTTGAACTCGTTTGCTGTATAAGTAGATCTTCGTTGTTGTTGTTGTGGTCTTCAGTCCTGAGACTGGTTTGATGCAGCTCTCCATGCTACTCTATCCTGTGCAAGCTTCTTCATCTCCCAATACTTACTGCAACCTACATCCTTCTGAATCTGCTTAGTGTATTCATCTCTTGCTCTCCCTCTACGATTTTTACCCTCCACGCTGCCCTCCAATGCTAAATTTGTGATCCCTTGATGCCTCAGAACATGTCCTACCAATCGGTCCCTTCTTCTTGTCAAGATATGCCACAAACTCCTCTTCTCCCCAATTCTGTTCAATACCTCCTCATTAGTTATGTGATCTACCCATCTAATCTTCAGCATTCTTCTGTAGCACCACATTTCGAAAGCTTCTATTCTCTTCTTGTCCAAACTATTTATCGTCCATGTTTCACTTCCATACATGGCTACACTCCATACAAATACTTTCAGAAATGACTTCCTGACACTTAAATCTATACTCGATGTTAACAAATTTCTCTTCTTCAGAAACGCTTTCCTTCCCATTGCCAGTCTACATTTTATATCGTCTCTACTTCGACCATCATGAGTTATTTTACTCCCTAAATACCAAAACTCCTTTACTACTTTAAGTGTCTCATTTCCTAATCTAATTCCCTCAGCATCACCCGATTTAATTTGACTACATTCCATTAGCCTCGTTTTGCTTTTGTTGATGTTCATCTTATATCCTCCTTTCAAGACACTGTCCATTCCGTTCAACTGCTCTTCCAAGTCTTTTGCTGTCTCTGACAGAATTACAATGTCATCGGTGAACCTCAAAGTTTTTGCTTCTTCTCCATGAATTTTAATACCTACTCCGAATTTTTCTTTTGTTTCCTTTACTGCTTGCTCAATATACAGATTGAATAACATCGGGGAGAGGCTACAACCCTGTCTCACTCCCTTCCCAACCACTGCTTCCCTTTCATGCCCCTCCACTCTTATAACTGCCATCTGGTTTCTGTACAAATTGTAAATAGCCTTTCGCTCCCTGTATTTTACCCCTGCCACCTTCAGAATTTGAAAGAGAGTAGTCCAGTTAACATTGTCAAAAGCTTTCTCTAAGTTTACAAATGCTAGAAACGTAGGTTTGCCTTTTCTTAATCTTTCTTCTAAGATTAGTATTGCCTCACGTGTTCCAACATTTCTACGGAATCCAAACTGATCTTCCCCGAGATCCGCTTCGTAATATGAATAATTTACAATACTCGAAAGAGCTGTTTTCTTCGCACCTTTATCGCATAGCAAGATATTGCAGATCAGAAGACTTAGAATGATTTTAGAATACTTGGAAGGAGGCGGAAATGCACTTCTCTTAAATCGATAACGTAAATCTGTTACCAAAAAATTCAGAGGAATGGAAAAACAGGAGGTAAAAGACTGGAGATATTTTATATTCGCCCATGAATGCCTTTTAAGCATGACTTCCCATCATCACGAAAAACACAACACACCGTTAAATAGTGTTGTCGTAAAGGCGTACATGGTTACCAGAAATGGTCGAACTAATGACAGAAACAGTTTGTTTTACGTGAAGACTTTGGATGTCCTTCCATGATATAATTTCCGTAATGACATATTTACAGGACAATTTATGACATTAAGAGCAAGTGAAAAATGTTATTTTCTAAAAGAAACTGTTATTAGAACAATTAATGATTTACAGGTTTCATGGACGTAGCAATTAAGTTGCACACCAAGCGTAATTAAGGTGTATATGTGTACAGGAAATGAAAGACATGAGCGATAGGTAAAAGTCTCTCTATTTATTGACACCTCAGCTACCAAAGTGCAGGTCCCCACAGACTTTTCCTCTCAGCAACAAGGATCTCGGCGACAACATCGATGCGGCGACTAATCAGGCAGCCATTTAGCTACGGGCGGGGCTGTTAAAAACGACATGTTGCGGCCTACTTAATGCGGACGATCCATCAGCCGGCGCCGAGATAAGGGAGGATGGCCGGCGATCTTGATGGAACCATAAATCACACAGCTCGCCGCGCCGTACAAAAGCTGCCGAGGGCAGCGCAGCTCGCGCGCGCCGGATAAATCATGCGAAATATGCGTGCGCTTGCCCGCATGTGTATGCCGCGCGCGTACGTGTGGGGCCCGGTAATTCGGGCCAAGGGTGGGTGCAGCTGCCTGGATACACACCGCCAACAAAGGCGGGCCCCTGAAGCTGCTGTTATTACTCGTAAATCTCGGCGCCGCGCTCTGGCAAAACTGCGGCCGTGAAATATGTCTCGTCCCAAAAGCTAGGAGTCGATGCTGGTTTGTTCAATAGTTCCGAGTTGTCACGCAGCGTTATGACGGTGCAGTGATTGATTAATTTCTCGCTCTCTTCACTTGCCAATAATGCCGCACTTCATTCCAAATACTCTGGATGAAAAGGAATCGCAGCACCAAGAGGGAGTAGTGCGACATAAAGAAAACTTGGTAGACTTGTTTCTACATCTGAAAGAAGACGTCTGTTCAAATTTCGTGCCACTCGCATAAGAGTGGAGGAGTAGCGGCACTATGACTTTGTAAATCAGGTTTGCTTTTAACACAGGCTGTAACGATCGTGAGCATTAGTTACTTTAGAAAATGAACGTTGCGAGGTGATGTTAGCCAAGAATGCCATTAAGGCGACAAAGACAGGACTGTAGCCACTGTACACGATTGCTGGCAGCGGTGATCAAGAGAACGTGCGGTCGCAAGAAGACCGGACTCCAGAGGGTCAAGTGGAACTACTGAGAGGAACGACCATCGTGTTTGGCGTGGAGTCCTGGCTTATCGTACTACAACTGTAACCCCCCCCCCCTCCCTCCCAGGGTCTATCCACTCTTCGGCGGATTCGTTCTTGGCTACCAAGCGGCCCCAGCCTTTGCAGCACTTTTTCCCTTGCGTGCTGCATGTCTATCCTCTTGCTATTCTTTTTTCCCTCTCTTGAGGAACATGTCTGGGATATTCTTGGGAATGTTCTGCATTCTGTTTCTGACGTGCAAACAATCTTCACTCTCTTTTCTTTTCTTTGTTTCCCTTCTCCTCTCGTACCTCCGCTTCGGCTTTTGAGGATTCTCCTTTTTCTTCTTCCTCCCTGTGCGCTCCTCAAGGCCGGCCCATGCGTCTGGCGCGTAACAGGTGACTGCGTAACGCGTAATTCTCAGCCCTGTGTCGACAGTTAGGGTTCGTAAGTACTTCCTGGTACAGGCCAGGCCCAGGGAGGGGTGATTGCCTGAGCTGTAACCTTCCCAAATTGCCGACTGGTTCCTCCGTCAGGATTTTGGGAGGTATGACCTGAGGTGTGAACAACCACCCAAGGCAGGTGTGCCCCCTTGTGAAGGGGGCCCCCAGTTGGAAGGAGCGCGCCATCAGAGACGCTGGCAATCATGGGGGATTTCCTTGCGATGAGTCAATCATCTTTCCACTCAATGCAACAAGGATAATAATTCAAAGACCCTTTCCACTGCACCACAGTTCCTCGTGGTCTCTCGTACTGAAGACTGTCAGTCCTTCACCACTGTAAATCCGTTCATTATTCAGAAAGGTGTAGATGCAGTTGCTGGCCCTGTGAAATCCTGCTCTCGTTTACGGAATTTTGCTTTCGGAGACCACTCCTATTCTCAAGCACAACAACTGCTTGCTGCCTCCCTTCTCCACAGTTATTCGAATTCATCCCGTCGTGTAATTTACACCAGGGTGCTCGACGGTCTAACCAAGACCGAATTACAATCTTACCTCTCGGATCAGGTTGTCATTGCCGTTCATCGTGTAATGAAAAAGGTAGATTCCTCCTTAGTTCCCACCTGCACCATCTTTCTCACCTGTGATAGAGCTGTGCTTCCGTCCAAGCCAAAACAGGCTATGAAATTAGTACTGTCCGGCCATACATTCCAAACCCGATGCGCTGCTACCAGTGTCATCGTTTTAACCACATTAGAACGTCTTGTCGACACCCAGCCACATGTGTCGCCTGTGGTAGAGATATGAACGAGGGCGATTGTCCATCTCCTTCTCCCCGCTGTATAAACTGCAATGGCGGCCATGCTGCCTCCTCTCAGGAGTGACCAGTGTATCTTGCTGAGTGGGCTGTTCAAGAGATACAGGTAAAGGAGAAGGTGCCTCATCCAGTTGCTCGCAAGTTTCTGCCTAGTCGCAAACCCTGTGTCCTCCCATCTGGTTCCTATAGTTCTCTTCTTGTTACCCCTCGCTCTATAGAGGACATGGCCATGAGGACATGCGACCCCCAGTTCAGCTCTGAGGTCATAAAATCACCCAGTGTCAAGGTAGCATCGCCATCCCCCTGTCCAGCTGCGCAACAAGCCGTCAAAATCTCGCCTCATGGGGGAAAACCACCAGCTACACAACCGGTGTGCCGGAAAGAACAGAAGGAGTACTCCTGTGAAGACTTCCTCCATCTCTCCAGCCAAACAACACCCGGGTCTTCATCTAACCGGAAAGGCTCCAAGAAGTCCTCCAAAGGCAAATGGTCTTTGTCACCTCGAAGATCCTCTTCAATGGTGTTGGCACATGATACCTTAGCTGAGCTAGCCTACTTGTCGCCGGTGCGCACCAAAAACCGTTTTTCGACGTTGGACTCCACAGACCAACCGCACAAGCATGCTGATGCTTCTGTGGACCCCATAGAGCAGGATCCTCATGCTTCTGTGCCCTGCGGTAGCACCTCTTCCCCAGCTATTGTTCAGCAGCTGCCGAGATAACATCCCCACGTCTCTTCATCATGACTCCCCTCCAATGGAACATTCGCATCCTTCGGTCCCACAAAGAGGATTTACAGCTGCTTTTAGCGGGGCAGCGTCCCCTTGTACTCTGCCTTCAGGAAACGAAATTGCGCCCTCACGACCGCTTTGGGCTTTCACATTTGTTACTGATTTGTTTTGACATTCTCCCTGAGGTCGGCAAACCCTCTCATGGGGGCGTCATGCTGCTCATACAGAATGACATTCATAGTCAACCTATCTCACTGGCTACCATTCTTCAAGCTGTGGCAGTTCCCCTTTTCCTTCCCCATCTGACTTTTTCCCTCTGTACTATACATGGTCCTCCAACATCCGCTTCACCAGGGCAGACTTACTTCATCTTGTTGGGCAGCTACCTCCCCCATTTTTGCTACTTGATGACTTTAATGCACATCTTCCCCTTTGGGTTTCCCCAGGACCTATAAGAGAGGTGCCCTCTTGGCTGACCTTCTTAACCAACTTAACCTCTTCTGCCTTAACACTGGAGCACCCACTTCCGTTTCTGACTCCTCCCGTACCTATTCCCATTTGGATCTACTGCACTCCCCAGTTTGCCCATCATCTTGAGTGGTTCATTCTTTCTGACACCTATTCGAGTAACCATTTCCTGTGTGCTACCCGTTTGCTGACCCCTACCCCATCCACGTCCATGCCTAAATGGCAACTTCCTAGGGCTGACCGGCAGCTTTACTCCCCCACCCTGGCGACGTTCAAAGAACGAGATTTCCCCAGTCGTCATGATCAATTCGAATATCTCACAAACGTTACCCTTAGTGCATGCCCCGCACTTCCTGTCTACCACGTCATGTCCCAGTCCCTTGGTGGACTGAGGCATGCCACGAGGCAATTCGCGCAGGTAGACGTGTTCTCTCCCCGTTTTTAACCGCTACCCTACACTGCCAAACTGCATTCATTACAAACAGATGCAAGAACCTGCAACATCGCAGCGCGTCAGCAATCGTTGGTTAATATATTAAAAAACTAGAAACCCGCCTCGATTGCGAAAAAAGCACCTAGTGTTAACCTAGGTTTCGGCGTAGGTAACTACACCTTCTTCAGAACAATAACACCCACAACTGCCTAAGAAGACCATTGTCAATGATTAAAAGAACACCATAGCGATACATTTATAAACGAAAAAAGGGAAAACGCAAACAGTACATATGTACAAAGTCTAAACCGTTACTTAACTTAATTGTGTAGCAGGTCGGGCGTGTAAGTGAGCGACCATTTGTAGCTGCAGTTTATGGCGGGTCATGGCCCATCGAACATAGGCCGGTGTGACGTGGAGGTTACACCATTAAATTAAGTAACGGTTTAGACTTTGTGCATATGTACTGTTTGTATTTTCCCTTTTTTTCATTTATAAATGTATCGCTATGGTGTTCTTTTAATCACTGACAAAGGTCTTCTTAGGCACTTGTGGGTTTTATTGTTCTGAAGAAGGTGTAGTTACCTACGCCGAAACCTATGTTAACACTAGGTGCTTTCTTCGCAATCGAGGAGGGTTTCTAGTTTTTTAATATACAAACAGATGCGTGCGAAGTGTCGTTGCGTTCTTCGGGATAGCAAAAGAGCTAGCTGGATTTCATTTACTAGTTCTTTTAACAGTTCCACACCTTCCTCTGTCATGTGGGCCAACCTCCACGCCCCTCTGGAACCGAAATCCAATCCCCAATTTCCGGTCTCACAGCCGCTGCCGATGTCATTGTGAACCCTATTGCTATCTACAACACCATGGGCCGCCATTTTGCGGATGTTTCGAGCTCTTCCCACTATCACCCTGCCTTTCTCCATCGGAAACGAGCGAAGGAGGCTCGAGCGATACCCTTCTCTTCTCCAAATCGTGAGCGCTACAAAGCCGCCTTTACTATGAGGGAGCTAGATCATTACCTCAGTTCATCCCTATCCTCTCAGGGCCAGACGCTTTCCACATTCAGATGCTGCAGCACCTTTTTCTTGCGGGCAAACACTTTCTACTTAACACGGACAACCACATCTGGGCAAAGGGCACATTTCCTGGACGACGGCGTGAAGCCACCGTCATACCCATACCTAAGTCCGGTAAGGTCCAAAACCTTCCTTCTAGATACCACGCAATCTCTCTTACCAGATGCGTTTGCAAGGTGATGGAACGTATGATTCATGCCCGGTTGGTGTGTTGGCTCGGGTCTCGACATTTACTGACGAATGCTTGTGGCCGTGTTTTTCGATTTGGAGAAGGCCTATGACACTTGCTGGAAAAATGGTATCCTCCGTACTCTTTCCACGTGGGGCTTCCGTGGGCGCCTGGCCTGTTTTCTTCGGGCATTTTTACAAGGTCGTGTTTTCAAGGTGCCAGTAGTTTCTGCCTTGTCAGACGCCTTTATCCAGGAAAATGGTGTGCCTAAGGTTCCGTCCTGAGCCTCGTCCTCTGTACTATCGCCATTAAAACTATAATGGTCTGTCTCCCGCTGAGCACCTCCGGCTCTTTTTTTTAGACGATTTTGCTGTCTATTGCAGTTCTCCACGGACCTGTCTGACCGAGCGGCGTCTTTAGCACAGTTTTGATAGTCTTTACTCCTGGAGCATAGACAATGGCTTTCGCTTTCCCCTGACGAAACCGTCTGTATGAATTTCTGGCAGCGCAAGTGGTTTCTCCCACCATCTCTATATCTTGCGCCAGTTGCCCTTTCACTACGAAATTCCTGGGGCTCATGCTAGATAGGAAACTCTCTTGGTCCTCCCATTTGTCTTACGTGGCAGCCCGCTTTACGCGGTCGCTCACTCTCCTAAGTCTCCTCAATGGTACTTCCTGGAGTGCCTATGGAACAACCCTCCTCCCTTTGCACCGGTCCCTTGTCCATTCGAAACTCGGCTACACGTTGTTTGTTTATATGTATGCACGCCCATCCTTCTTACGCTGTATCAACACTATCCACCATCATGGCATTTGTTTCGCATTTATGCCTTTTACCCCAGCCCAGCTGAAGCTGCTGAGCTACCACTGTAATACAGCAGGTATGCATGCCGTTTGTCTGCCATGCGTGGCCACTACCCCTATGCCTCCCTTGGACCACCAGTATGGGGCGCTGCCCTCTTTTCTGTTACCTCCTAGAGTCTGCTTTCTCCAGTTGCTATTGCGGCTTAATTTCACACTACCTGAAACACTCCCAGTGGGTGTGAACCCTTCACCGCCTTGACTTCATGAAGTGACCCACGTTAACATTGGCCTTCATTCGCTTCCTAAGAACAGTACACCGGCCTCGGTCTATCTCCTCCAGTTTCACGACATTCGCATGGAACTTCTCCCCAATCCTATTCAATACCTCCTCGTTAGTTACGTGATCTACCCACCTTATCTTCAGCATTCTTCTGTAGCACCACATTTCGATAGCTTCTATTCTCTTTTTGTCCAAACTGGCTATCGTCCATGTTTCACTTCCATACATGGCTACACTCCATACAAATACTTTCAGAAACGACTTCCTGACACTTTAATCTATACTCGATGTTAACAAATTTCTCTTCTTCAGAAACGATTTCCTTGCCATTGCCAGTCTACATTTATATCCTCTCTACTTCGACCATCATCAGTTATTTTACTCCCTACATAGCAAAACTCCTTTACTACTGTAAGTGTCTCATTTCCTAATCTAATTCCCTCAGCATCACCCGATTTAATTTGTCTACATTCCATTATCCTTGTTTTGCTTTTGTTGATGTTCATCTTATATCCTCCTTTGCTGTCTCTGACAGAATTACAATGTCATCGGCGAACCTCAAAGTTTTTATTTCTTCTCCATGAATTTTAATACCTACTCCGAATTTTTCTTTTGTTTCCTTTACTGCTTGCTCAATATACAGATTGAATAACATCGGGGAGAGACTACAACCCTGTTTCACTCCTTTCCCAACCACTGCTTCCCTTTCATGCCCCTCGACTCTTATAACTGCCATCTGGTTTCTGTACAAATTGTAAATAGCCTTTCGCTCCCTGTATTTTACCCCTGCCACCTTCAGAATTTGAAAGAGAGTATTCCAGTTAACATTGTCAAAAGCTTTCTCTAAGTCTACAAATGCTAGAAACGTAGGTTTGCCTTTTCTTAATCTTCCTTCTAAGATAAGTCGTAAGCTTAGTATTGCCTCACGTGTTCCAGCATTTCTACGGAATCCAAACTGATCTTCCCCGAGGTCCGCTTCTACCAGTTTTTCCATTCGTCTGTAAAGAATAACTTATTCCCGAAATTTCATTACTCCACATTAACCATTTTTGGTGATGTGATTTTTTTTCTGTCGGTGTAGTTATCTGCTATGCTTTTTCCAAAAGGACAGTGCTGGCGACTATGGTTTTGGTAATCCCAAAACTGTTCATTAACTGATATAAAACTAGAGTTAAAAGGACCAATCAAATCGGAAAATTAAGCCTCACTGATGAGTGAGATATGTATAAGTAGCAGTGATTGTCAGTACTTGATTAACGCAGACGTTCACGTAAGTAAGAGGCCACTATGGAAGCATATTCAGCTGGGCCGTAGAGGAGGACATGCACAGCAGGTCACGTTAGCCAGTCAGCGGAGGCTGTTCTCAGACGAATTCTCAGAAGGGCTCTCCGGCAACTACAAAGGTCCATGCCACTTGATGAAACTCGCCTTTGCATTGGAGAGTTGCCCTTCTGCACTGTATGGTAGAAGTCACAAAACAGATAAGATCTCCCATATATCCATCTTTCAGTACGGAATGTCAAATCAAACACCTTTCAGCCATCTCATTTCCAAACTGTTATTTTATTGGGCTACCAGTTTCGGCGATTTGCTACGCCATCTTTAGGCCCCCTGACCGACGTGCAGGAAGACTCCAACCTCGGTTACGGTCAAAATAGTGGTCAACAGTCAAGGACTTGTAACTCTAGATTTATGCTTGTTACAGCGATCACTTCAACCGTAATCTGCCGACGGTCAGGGGGCCTGTAGATGGTGTAGTAAATCGCCGAAACTGATTGCCCAATAAAATGTTCGCAAAGTTAGCAAATTGGATGGCTGAAACTGTTTGATATGACGTAACGTCAGAGTCTGTTTTAACAACGTGCATGTTGTAGGAGATGCGCCATTTTGGCGAGGCTTGGGGGAACGATTTTCTGATCAGACCATAGAGGACTTCTATAAGTATCATCGGAAAATGGGGTGAGTACCCAGGAATTAGAATACGTTTGAAGCTGTTGGAAACCACCGAGTTAAGGCACTAAAATAACAAAAGTTTAACACACTGTCAGAACAGCTAGGACTGGCTATAGCAAATAACTTAGAAGTTAGAGGAACTCGACTGTGCAACCAAGGTCCAACTACACTGGACATAGACAGCGACGGAAAGACGGGAGGAGAAATTCTTTCAGCAGCAAGTGTTCGGGAGTGTTTTACTAGTTAACCACTGGAGACCAGAGACCGTCAATACTGATCCAAAGGCATATCAAAATTACAACAACTATATACACAATTCATAATCAAAATATCCACGGGTGTACTGCCGGTCTACAGTGTCCAACGGGCACAATATTTCCGCGATCATACATGTCGCCATCATCAGGTGAACTGACGGACTGAGCTCCTGTGAACGTGCCGGCACGGAGATCCGTACACTATGGCTGCTCAGGTGGAACTGGGTTCGGTCGCGGCGGCGGCGGATTTAAATACCCTCCGCCCGCGGCGCGCTCACTCCGCCGTCCGCGCCCCGCGCCACGGTCGCGCGGTGGAACAGATTGCGACGGCGTCTGAGATGACGTCGGTGTGATGGCTCCGTCCACCGTGGTCGTCACAACTATACATTTGCTCGATTTACTCTTGATTAACCCAATCGCTGGTTCCCAAGCCTTGCTAAGATTATAGCCACAGTCACGATTTATGAGGTCGTCATTAGTGCGAATTTCGATGGCCTCTCTAACAACGCTGTCCCAGTATCTCGACGTCTGTACCAGAATCCTCGTGCGTTCATACGCCATAGCGTGATTTTCCGACAAACAATGTTCAGCGACCGCCGACTTGCTCGGATACATCAGTCGAGTGTGCCTCTGGTGTTCACGGCATCGATCCTCGACGGTACGCATCGTCTGACCAATATACGACTTGCCACATTGACACGGAATCTGGTACACGCCGGCCTTCCTCAAACCGAGGTCATCTTTGGCGCTCCCCACCAGTGCACGAGTTTTATTCGGAGGACAAAACACCGTTCCGACCCGGTGTTTCTTCAAAATGCGGGCGATCTTTCCCGAGAGTGCGCCTGTATATGGGATAAACGCAGTGCCTACCTCCACCCTCGTGATTTCATCCATATCCACAGGTTGTGCTGTAGTGGTTGGGCGGAGAGCACGTTGAATCTGCCACTCTGAGTACCCATTTTTTCGAAATACAGTTCTCAGATGTTCCAATTCCTGGGGTAGACTCTCTGCGTCAGAGATAGTGCGCGCCCTATGTACTAGAGTTTTAAGTACCCCATTCCTCTGTGAAGGGTGGTGGCAGCTCCCTGCGTGCAAATACAGATCAGTGTGCGTTGTCTTCCGATACACCCCATGACCTAGGGTGCCGTCAGGCCTTCTCTTGACCAAGACGTCAAGGAAAGGTAGTTTACCCTCCGTTTCAGTCTCCATAGTGAATTTGATGTTGGGGTGTATGGAGTTTAGATGTGTAAGGAAGTCAAGGAGTTTATCCATACCATGTGACCAGATGACGAAAGTGTCGTCCACGTAACGGAAAAAGCAAGTAGGTTTCCATTCGGATGACGACAGGGCTTCCTCCTCGAAGTTCTCCATGTACAAATTCGCTACCACCGGTGAGTGGGCTACCCATGGCGACTCCCTCCGTCTGTTCGTAGTATTCTCCATTAAAAAGAAAATACGTGGAAGTCAAGACATGCCTAAAAAGTTCAGTGGTCTTCTCGTCAAACTTCTGACTAATCAATTCTAGTGACTCTCGCAGGGGTACCCTCGTGAACAAGGAAACGACGTCAAAACTCACCATGATATCTGACTCACCCAACGTGAAGCTATCAAGGCGTTTAACAAAATCCACGGAATTACGGATGTGATGAGGGCATTTACCCACGTAAGGACTTAATATTCCCGTCAGGTATTTGGCCAACAAATATGTAGGTGCCCTGATGTTGCTGACAATGGGGCGTAATGGTACCCCCTCTTTGTGAACCATCGGGAGTCCATATAGTCTAGGCGGTACCGGACCTTGGGGTAACAATTTCTTAGCGTCACCCTCCGGTAATTCTGCGTCCTTGAGAAGCGACCTCGTCTTGTTGTCCACCTTCTTTGTAGGGTCAACGCTGATCTTCCGGTAGGAATCGTCATTTAGCAGGCTCTGCATTTTATCAGTGTAGTCCTTATGGGAGACAACAACTGTAGCATTGCCTTTGTCAGCCGGTAAGACAACAATTTCAGAGCGCTCCCTCAGATCACGAATGGCCGCCCTCTCTTTACTAGTGATACTTGACTTCATCGGCTTGGATTTCGTTAACGCACGACAAGTTTCACGACGTATTTCCTCAGCTGATTCAGGCGGAAGTCGAGCTGCAACCTGTTCAACAGCACTAACAATTTCTGCGACCGGAGTGAACTTGGGGGTGGGAGCGAAGTTGAGACCGTTCTGCAAAACCGAGACCGCATCATCACTCAACACCATGCCACTCAAATTGATGACAGTCTTGCCAGGAACCTGCAGAGATGGTTTGTCAAGGAGACGTGAGAAATTAGCTGTTTGACGTCCCGTTGCCTTCTTATGGGCGGAATCAGCTGCAACCCAGGTGACACCATCAATGCAATCACAGGAAAAAGAAGTGAAATTACTAGCCAGTTGCAAATGTAGTTTGAGTAATTCCTGTGAGATAAACTCAAGGCTCCGGCGGGTGAAATGCACTCTCTCACGTACCAATGCGAGGCTGGCTCGTTTCTTGATTCTCTTAGCTGCTGCAGAATCGATGTGATGCATAACCTTAGCAAAATTTGGAACAACGTTCTCGGAACGACATCTCTTTAGAAAGGCAAGAGTACTTAGCAAACGACATCTACGGTAGCGCAACTTTTCAGATTTCTTCATGCTGCGATACATCTCCTCCCCGTAAAGGTGTATGATGTGATTCTTGAGTTTCTCCCGGCGTATTTGATAATCAAAGTATCCACGGGTGTACTGCCGGTCTACAGTGTCCAACGGGCACAATATTTCGGCGATCATACATGTCGCCATCATCAGGTGAACTGACGGACTGAGCTCCTGTGAAAGTGCCGGCACGGAGATCCGTGCACTATGGCTGCTCAGGTGGAACTGGGTTCGGTCGCGGCGGCGGCGGATTTAAATACCCTCCGCCCGCGGCGCGCTCACTCCGCCGTCCGCGCCCCGCGCCACGGTCGCGCGGTGGAACAGATTGCGACGGAGTCTGAGATGACACCGGTGTGATGGCTCCGTCCGCCGTGGTCGTCACAACTATACATTTGCTCGATTTACTCTTGATTAACCCAATCGCTGGTTCCCAAGCCTTGCTAAGATTATAGCCACAGGTCTCAACTTCGCTCCCACCCCCAAGTTCACTCCGGTCGCAGAAATTGTTAGTGCTGTTGAACAGGTTGCAGCTCGACTTCCGCCTGAATCAGCTGAGGAAATACGTCGTGAAACTTGTCGTGCGTTGACGAAATCCAAGCCGATGCAGTCAAATATCACTAGTAAAGAGAGGGCGGCCATTCGTGATCTGAGGGAGCGCTCTGAAATTGTTGTCTTACCGGCTGACAAAGGCAATGCTACAGTTGTTGTCTCCCATAAGGACTACACTGATAAAATGCAGAGCCTGCTAAATGACGATTCCTACCGGAAGATCAGCGTTGACCCTACAAAGAAGGTGGACAACAAGACGAGGTCGCTTCTCAAGGACGCAGAATTACCGGAGGGTGACGCTAAGAAATTGTTACCCCAAGGTCCGGTACCGCCTAGACTATATGGACTCCCGAAGGTTCACAAAGAGGGGGTACCATTACGCCCCATTGTCAGCAACATCAGGGCACCTACATATTTGTTGGCCAAATACCTGACGGGAATATTAAGTCCTTACGTGGGTAAATGCCCTCATCACATCCGTAATTCCGTGGATTTTGTTAAACGCCTTGATAGCTTCACGTTGGGTGAGTCAGATATCATGGTGAATTTTGACGTCGTTTCCTTGTTCACGAGGGTACCCCTGCGAGAGTCACTAGAATTGATTAGTCAGAAGTTTGACGAGAAGACCACTGAACTTTTTAGGCATGTCTTGACTTCCACGTATTTTCTTTTTAATGGAGAATACTACGAACAGACGGAGGGAGTCGCCATGGGTAGCCCACTCTCACCGGTGGTAGCGAATTTGTACATGGAGAACTTCGAGGAGGAAGCCCTGTCGTCATCCGAATGGAAACCTACTTGCTTTTTCCGTTACGTGGACGACACTTTCGTCATCTGGCCACATGGTATGGATAAACTCCTTGACTTCCTTACACATCTAAACTCCATACACCCCAACATCAAATTCACTATGGAGACTGAAATGGAGGGTAAACTACCTTTCCTTGACGTCTTGGTCAAGAGAAGGCCTGACGGCACCCTAGGTCATGGGGTGTATCGGAAGACAACGCACACTGATCTGTATTTGCACGCAGAGAGCTGCCACCACCCTTCACAGAGGAATGGGGTACTTAAAACTCTAGTACATAGGGCGCGCACTATCTCTGACGCAGAGAGTCTACCCCAGGAATTGGAACATCTGAGAACTGTATTTCGAAAAAATGGGTACTCAGAGTGGCAGATTCAACGTGCTCTCCGCCCAACCACTACAGCACAACCTGTGGATATGGATGAAATCACGAGGGAGGAGGAAGCACTGCGTTTATCCCATATACAGGCGCACTCTCGGGAAAGATCGCCCGCATTTTGAAGAAACACCGGGTCGGAACGGTGTTTTGTCCTCCGAATAAAACTCGTGCACTGGTGGGGAGCGCCAAAGATGACCTCGGTTTGAGGAAGGCCGGCGTGTACCAGATTCCGTGTCAATGTGGCAAGTCGTATATTGGTCAGACGATGCGTACCGTCGAGGATCGGTGCCGTGAACACCAGAGGCACACTCGACTGATGTATCCGAGCAAGTCGGCGGTCGCTGAACATTGTTTGTCGGAAAATCACGCTATGGCGTATGAACGCACGAGGATTCTGGTACAGACGTCGAGATACTGGGACAGCGTTGTTAGAGAGGCCATCGAAATTCGCACCAATGACGACCTCATAAATCGTGACTGTGGCTATAATCTTAGCAAGGCTTGGGAACCAGCGATTGGGTTAATCAAGAGTAAATCGAGCAAATGTATAGTTGTGACGACCACGGTGGACGGAGCCATCACACCGGCGTCATCTCAGACGCCGTCGCAATCTGTTCCACCGCGCGACCGTGGCGCGGGGCGCGGACGGCGGAGTGAGCGCGCCGCGGGCGGAGGGTATTTAAATCCGCCGCCGCCGCGACCGAACCCAGTTCCACCTGAGCAGCCATAGTGTACGGATCTCCGTGCCGGCACGTTCACAGGAGCTCAGTCCGTCAGTTCACCTGATGATGGCGACATGTATGATCGCCGAAATATTGTGCCCGTTGGACACCGTGGACCGGCAGTACACCCGTGGATATTTTGATTATCAAATACGCCGGGAGAAACTCAAGAATCACATATACACAATTGTTCACCAGATACATCTGTCTTGTGTCACTCACAACAGAGCACGTCATTATAGCCAGGGTGCCGCTAGACTTGCGGGCGGAGACCAGCAAAGAAAAGATGTGGACAGTTGAACTAACGGGTGTCGCTAGTGTAACATGTATACTCTTTCTTAAAATAATATATTTGATTACGTTACAGTGTGTTAGATGAAAAGTGGAAGAAGATAAACTACTCACGTGTTTACAAAATCATTAGTAATAATCAATTAAAGCAGACTCGGAGAAATTATTCTCATAGTGTTACTTACAAAATGTACCTGTGTAAAAGTTGACTATATAGTATAGTTACCGAAAATTGATACAGAATAGATTACTTAAGACAGGATTTAAGAGTTCACAGAAACAACAGAACACGTACGAAACCATTAAAATGGTTAAGATTTTTTAACAGGTTACAAATATTAAAAAGGCAGGGGTTAAGCTATTACCGCCTGGGCCTCTACAGTGTCATTAAAGCAGCAGTGTAAGCTGTGGTTACGCCCAAACTAACAACAGTGTACTCAACAGCAAAATAGTACAAGAGAGAATAAGAAATAACTATAAAAATGATGTTTTTCCTTTTTTTAAAGATGGGGAGATATAGTTTTCAGCAGGGCTTACACATGTATTCAGCGCAATGATCCATGCTGCAGGAAAATCTGAGTGAAAACCATGTGAGACAAAACGTAATAATTACAGCAACAATGTTAACACAGTTAGTTCAGCAAGGTGGCAGTAGACTGCTGAATTGATCACCTACTTCAGAGGCACAGTGTACTCACACACACTGTGGTACGAAAGTTAATAACGTATAATAGGAATGAAATCAGCAATTATGGATAAAGGAATGTAAGGCGAAAGGTTTGGGGCCATATATCATCATGTGTCATTTCCTGTTACCTTTTCCGTTGCCCCCCCCCCTTTTTTTTTTTAGTAATTAGACTTCTGAGTGGTTTGATGCGGCCCACCACGACACCACGAATTCCTCTCCTGTGCCAACCTCTTCGTCTCAGAGCAGCACTTGCCAACCTACGTCCTCAACTACTTCCTGGATGAATTCCAATCTTTGTCTTCCTCTACAGTTCTTGCCCACTACAGTTCCCTCTAGTACCATGGAAGTCATTCCCTCATGTCTTAACAAATGTCCTGTTATCCTGTCTTATCTCCTTATCGCTGTTTTCGACATATTCCTTTCCTCTCCGATTCTGGGCACAACATCCTCATTCCTTAACTTATAAGCCCATCTAATTTCCAACATTCGTCTGTAGCACCACATCTCAAACGTTTCGATTCTTTCCTGTTCCCGTTTTCCCACAATCCATGTTTCAATACCATTCAATGCTGTACTCCAGACGTACATTCTCAGAAATTTCTTCCTCAAAATAAGGTCTATGCTTGATACTAGAAGCTTTCTCTTGGCCAGGAATCCCTTTTCACCAGTGTTAGTCTGCTTTTTATATCCCCCTTGCTTCTTCCGAAATGGTTATTTTGCTGCCTAGGTAGTAGAGTCGCTTAACTTCATCTACTTCGATACCATCAATCTTGGTGTTAAGTTTCTCGCTCTCCGGATTTCTGCTACTTCTCATTACTTTCGTTTTTCTTCGATTTACTCTCAATCCATACTCAGTACTCATTAGACGGTTACTTTCATTCAGCAGATCATGTAATTCTCCTTCACTTTCGCTGATGACAGCAATATCATCAGGAAATCGTATCAATGGTACCCGTTCTCCATGAATTTTAACCCCTCTCCTGAACATTTATTTTATTTCCATCATTGCTTCTTCGATGTACTGATTGAACAGTAGGGACGAAAGAACACATCCCTGTCTTACACCCTTTTTAACCTGAGCACTTCGTTCTTGGTCATCCACTCTTATTATTCCCTGTGGGCTCTTGTAGATATCGTATATTACCCTTCTCTCCTTGTAGCTTACACCTATTTTTCTCAGAATTTCGAACATCTTGCACAATTTTACACTGTCTAATGCTTTTTCCAGGTCGACAAATCCTAAGAAGGTGTCTTGATTTTTCTTTAATCTTGCTTCCATTATCAACCGCAACGTCAGAATTGCGTCTCTGGTGCCTTTACCTTTCCTAAAGCCAAACTGACCATCATCTGACATATCCTCAATTTTCTTTTCCGTTCTTTTGTATATTATTCTTGAGAGCAACCTGGATGTTTGAGCTATTAAGCTGGCTGTGTGATAATTCTCGTACTTGTCAGCTCTTGCAGTCTTCGTAATTGTGTTGATGATATTTTTCCGAAAATCAGACTGTATATCCCCAGACTCATACATTCCACTTAGCAACGTGAATAGCTTTGTTGCCACTTCCCCAAATGATTTTATAAATTCTGATGGAATGTTATGTACCCGTTCCGCCTTATTTGATATTAAGTCTTGCAATGCTCTTTTACATTATAATCCTGGATCTCCTCTCTCTTCTAAATCTACTCCTTTTTTTTTCTTCTATTTGAGCCGTGCGCGGCTCGTGTTCATGCCGTTTACTGCTTGTCATCCTGTCTTTACGGTTCTATCGCATCATTTCTTATTCGATATACTGGCGTCACTAAGTTCCTGGCTTGCCTGCCCGTGAGTGGCAGCATCAGCTCTTATTGATAGTACTGTCGTATTATCTTTGGAGAGACCGCTAGTATTTCCGGGTCGTCGTGTGTCGGGGACTTCAGTCGGGATGGAACTCCAGTGAGGTCTACACAGGCAGTACTCGCCCGACCGCTGGGGCACACATGCACTGTCCGACGCAAGGAGACTTGAGCGGGGACGACCGTTGGTTGGTCGTTCGGTCGGTCATCTCATCGGTTGACGTGTATTTGGTCTTCCGATCGCCTCTGGGCTCCTTCAATTGATCATCTTGCGGGACTTCGATCGGTTCCTTCCTTGTGCAGAGATGTCGGGTTGGCAATGGGCCGGTGTTCCCTCTGCATGGTTGGGTCCGAGCCAGTGTCTCTGGGACGTCGTCCGTCCAAAGGAAGTCGGGACGGAGCAGCAGCGAGGTCTGGATGGCCATCACTCGTCTGCCCATTGCCAACATACATGAATTGAATGGGGACGACCTTGGTTGGTCGTTCGTTCGGTCGTGTCATCAGACGACGCGTATTTGGTCGCCGACCACTTCTGGGTGCTCTGTGTTTGTCGACTTGTGATTTGTCCTTGTTATTCCACAGCCACTGGTTCTAGTATTGTTCGAGTTGTTTGTGCAAGTGTTTTCGTGGAAGCGTGTGTAGTTTTTGGGTTCTGACTGAGCAGCTATTTTAATGCTGTGAGTGCTAGTCAGTCGGTTGGGACGGAGCAGCAAGCAACTCTCGGCGGCGCGAGCCCTGGCCCGGGCCGCTGGTAGTGTGCACGCGCTGTCGGATCGTGAGGCGCTAGCTGCGCGAGCGACAGGTTCGTTGCCCACTAAACCTGGACGCTGAAGTTGAGTGATCGGTTAACCTCTTATGAAACCTCAAATATTGTGACATCTCTTCATTCATTTCTTGGTTGTTGCCCCCTTAGCCATTCGGGTTAGCAGAATCGGATGATGTGTTGGAGTCGGCGAAATCGTGCAGCCGTCTTCCTATGTTGTGATTAATTATTAATTGACTGTTACTTATTAGTGAAGTACACCAGAGGTATTTTCTGGCCTGTGGCCGTTAATGCTCCAGTTGGCTGCCCTGGTTGTTAGCGTAGTTTGCAGCAGTGTGCCTTTTCCTCGTCGTGTTGTTGCTGTCCAGCCCTTTAAGTTGTTTGGTTCATATTTGCTTAGAGCGGTTATTGTTTCGCCAGTTGTTTTTAGGTACCAATTTCTGGAGGCGTAGTGCTGTTCGTATTCTCGTCCTCGGCCGATATTCTCCATCCTTGTTCCGTTGGTGGGTCGGAAGGGAATTGGTTAAATTGTTGGTCGGTCCTTGAGCCGTCCCTAGTTTGGGTTGCCATCCGATTATTTAACTTTAACTCTTGACTGCCTGCCTCATCTCACCTTACACTTGAGCTACCTTCCCAGGCAGAACCTTGGAACACTTCTGACAAGGGAACCTCCCCATCGCACCCCCCTCAGTTGGCACAGTGGATAGGCCTTGAAAAACTGAACACAGATCAATCGAGAAAACAGGAAGAACTTGTGTGGAACTATGAAAAAAATAAGCAAAATATACAAACTGAGTAGTTCATGTGCAAGATAGGCAACATCAAGGAGGGTCTGAGCTCTGGAGCGCCGTGGTCCCGTGGTTAGCGTGAGCGGTTGTGGAAGCAGAGGTCCTTGGTTTAAGTCTTCCCTTGCGTGAAAAGTTTAATTTTTTATTTTCGGACAATTATCAAAGTTCAGGCACTCACACATAATCAACTTCGCTCTCCAAAATTCCAGGACATGTTCAGATTTGCTTATACATATGCAGGATTTGACGGTCTACACACAGAAAAATTTGTAAACGTGAAAAACATACGTTTTGACAGAGCACAGGGAAGACTGTGAGACTGTTGCACTCATTTGTTGCAGTTTATGTGACAAACTCATATGTTTTCATCACTTTTTTGGGAGTGATTATCACATCCACAAGAAAACCTAAATCGGGCAAGGTAGACGAATCTTTTTACCCATTCGCCAAGTGTACAAGTTAGATGGGTCGACAACATATTCCTGTCATGTGACGCACATGCCGTCACCAGTGTCATATAGAATATATCAGACGTGTTTTCCTGTGGAGGAATCGGTTGACCTATGACCTTGCGATCAAATGTTTGCGGTTCCCATTGGAGAGGCACGTCCTTTCGTCTACTAATCGCACGGTTTTGCGGTGCGGTTGCAAAACACACTAAACTTATGACAGTGAACAGATACGTCAATGGACGAACGGACAGATCATAACTTTGCGAAAATAAAGAAAGTAAACTTGTCACTCCAGAGAAGACTTTCCTCTCGTTTTGCAGCTGCTCACGCTAACCACGGCGCTCCTGAGCTCAGACTCTCCTTGATGTTGCCTATCTTGCGCATAGACTACTCAGTTTGTATATTTTGCTTATTTTTTTCATAGTTCCACACAACTTCTTCCTATTTTCTCGATTGATCTGTGTTCAGTTTTTCAAGGCCTATCCACTGTCTCAACTTATAACTTAATCCGACAGGGGTGCGATGGGGAGGTTCCCTTGTGAGCACTGTTCTGTTTGTTTTAAATTGTGATTTTCCTTTTAGTTGAAGTATTGTGCCAATTGTGTATTAATTGTTTGTTTTTTTTTTAATTTTACATAAAGGCCTTCAGCCGTGTTACATTAAAATTTTGAGCATTGATTATTTAAAAAAAGTATTCTAAGAAATTTTTCTATCTGAAATTGTTTGTAATCCAGGCCCTAAGCCGTTAGTTGTTCCATGTGTTATGTGTGGCCTTCAGACGAGGATTTGCGTGAACCCCTTAATAAGGCCTTCAGCAGTGTATATTCTCTAAAGACAAAATTTTACATAAGAAGCAAGGGGTTTCTTCTAAAATATTTGTCTGAATTGTTGATCAGGCCATCAGCCGTTGTTTCAAATTTGTTTGTGGCCTTCTGCCGTGCAATAAGTTAATCTGGTTTCGGCAGTTCTGGTGTAAGTTTAAAAGGAAATTTTCTTGCTTCAAAAATTGTTTATTAATGCGCCTTAATTATACTTGTCCTTCAGACGTGTAGTGTAGGCCTTCAGTCGTTAATTGTTTTCATTGCATTTTTTTAAATTTACCTTCTATTTTTAATTGCTTTTGATTTCTAAGCCATATCTTCAGCCGTTCTTGTGTTTTCTTTGTGGTTTTGGGCCTTCAGGCCAGAAAGAATCTCAAGTTTTCTGTAACTAGGCCTGCAGCCGTATTATTAAGTAGTGGTCTTTTAAGCCAATGTGTAAATAAGTGATTCTTAGATAAATAAAGTTGTGTGTTTGATTGTGCAACTCACAGTAACTGTTTACAGCCCCATCCACAATCTTAACCTTATCCTGTGCGCTCTCTACCTACCAACCAGGTCTCACTTTTACATCAGGCAAATATTTTCCCTCATACAGGCCTTCAGAGTATTCCTTCCACCTATCCGGTTTCTCCTCTACATTTAGCAGTGGAATTCTCGTTCCACACTTAGTGGTACCACCCTTGCTTTTAATGTCACCGACGATTATTTTGACTTTACTATGTGCTGAGTCAGCCCTTCCGACAATCATTTCTTTTTCGATTTCTTCACATTTATCGTGCAGCCGTTTCGTCTTAGCTTCCCTAGACTTTATATTTATTTCGCTTCTTAGTGACTTGTATTTCTGTTTTCCAGAATTTCCCTGGACATTTTTGTACTTCTTTCTTTCATCGATCAATTGAAGTATTTCTTCTGTTACTCATGGTATCTTCGAAGTTAGCTTCCTTGTACCTATGTTTTTCTTACTGTGATTGCCCTTTTCAGAGATATTCATTCCTGGGAGTTAACCATTGTTGATTCTTCACCCTTTAGGGACAGTTTCCCACGTGAGGTACAGGAGGGTACCCTGAACCTCTGTCCGTTCCTCCGCCACTTTTGACAAGGCCGTTGGCAGATTGAAGGTCACTTCTTATGCCGGACGTCTTCGACTGCGAATGCTGACTATTAATAAAAATTTATGAGGTGGCGGGTTTGGAATATGCGACCGATGATGCTTTGATTGTTAATCAAAAATGCTACCCCTAGACCACGTGTGCAGCCTCATTACTACCTTATTGACATAATACCTCTGGACGAGGTATGCAGTTGGCAATCACAAATTCTGTTAAATACGGATTGAGTAAGATATCAGATCTCAATAATAGAGCAATAAAACCAGGTAGTCCTTGATTAATAATAATTTCAGCTAACCCAAATTATTAAATAGTACTTAATTCAATTGAAAGGGAACAAACAAGTCTTCAATAATTACAGCTTCAGTTAAGTAAAATTTGCCAATAGTAAACAGGCTGACCTTCAAAAATAGCAGCTCCAGTTATGTAAAATTACCAAATAGAAAACAGGCAGGCCTTCAGTAATAACGGCTGCAGTTTAGTAAAATTACCAAATAGAATACAGACAGGCCTTCAATGGTAACAACTTCAGTTAAGCAAAATTACCAAACGCAAACGAGGCAGGCCAGCAATAATAACAGGTTTCTACATCCACATATAAATCTACATGGATACTCTGCAAATCACATTTAAGTGCCTGGCAGAGGTTTCATCGAACCACCTTCACAATTCTCTGCCGGCCGAAGTGGCCGTGCGGTTAAAGGCGTTGTAGTCTGGAACCGCAAGACCGCTACGGTCGCAGGTTCGAATCCTGCCTCGGGCATGGATGTTTGTGATGTCCTTAGGTTAGTTAGGTTTAACTAGTTCTAAGTTCTAGGGGCCTAATGACCTCAGCAGTTGAGTCCCATAGTGCTCAGAGCCATTTTGAACCACAATTCTCTATTATTCCTATCCCGTATAGCGCGCGGAAAGAATGAACACCTATATCTTTCCGTACGAGTTCACATTTCCCATATTTTATCGTGGTGATTGGTCCTCCCTATGTAGGTCGGTGTCAACTAAATATTTTCGCATTCGGAGGAGAAAGTTGGTGATTGGAATTTCGTGAGAAGATTCCGTAGCAACGAAAAACGCCTTTCTTTTAATGACTTCCAGCCCAAATCTTGTATCATTTCTGTGACTCTCTCTCACATATTTCGCGATAGTACAAAACGTGCTGCCTTTCTTTGAACTTTTTCGATGTACTCCGTTAGTCCTATCTGGTAAGGATCCCACACCGCGCAGCAGTATTCTAAAAGAGGACGGACAAATGTTGTGTAGGCAGTCTCCTTAGTAGGTCTGTTACATTTTTTAAGTGTTCTGTCAATAAAACGCAGTCTTTGGTCACCCTTCCCCACAACATTTTCTATGTGTTCCTTCCAATTTAAGTTGTTCGTAAATTTAATACCTAGGTATTTAGTTGAATTTACGGCTTTTAGATTAGACTGATTTATCGTGTAACCGAAGTTCAACGAGTTCCTTTTAGCACTCATGTGGATGACCTCACACTTTTAGTTATTTAGGGTCAACTGCCACTTTTCGCACCATTCCGATATTTCTTCCAAATCG
Organism: Schistocerca nitens; assembly: GCF_023898315.1. Lineage (NCBI taxonomy): Eukaryota > Metazoa > Arthropoda > Insecta > Orthoptera > Acrididae > Schistocerca > Schistocerca nitens. The sequence goes on from NC_064617.1 coordinate 100,128,847, forward strand.
TTTTGCAGTTTGTTTTGATCTTCTGATGACTTTATTAGTCGATAAACGACAGCCTCATCTGCAAACAACCGAAGACAGCTGCTCAGATTGTCTCCCAGATCGTTTATATAGATAAGGAACAGCAAAGGGCCTACAACACTACCTTGGGGAACGCCAGAAATCACTTTTGTTTTACTCGATGACTTTCCGTCAATTACTACGAACTGTGACCTCTCTGACAGGAAATCACAAACTCAGTCACATAACTGAGACGCACGCAATTTCACTACGAGCCGCTTGTGTGGTACAGTGTCAAAAGCCTTCCGGAAATCCATAAATACGGAATCAATCTGAAATACCTTGTCAATAGCAGTCAGCACTTCATGTGAATAAAGAGATAGTTGTGTTTCACAGGAATAATGTTTTCTAAACCCATGTTGGCTGTGTGAGTACACCGTTTCCTTCTAGGTAATTCACAATGTTCGAACGCAATATATGTTCTAAAATCCTGCTGCATACCGACGTTAACGATATGGGCCTGTAATTTAGTGGATTACTCCTACGTCCGCAGCTCGTGGTCCTGCGGTAGTGTTCTCTCTTCCCGCGCCCGGGTTCCCGGGTTCGATTCCCGGCGGGGTCAGGGATTATCTCTGCCTCGTGATGACTGGGTGTTGTGTGATGTCTTTAGGTTAGTTAGGTTTAAGTAGTTCTAAGTTCTAGGGGACTGATGACCATAGATGTTAAGTCCCATAGTGCTCAGAGCCATTTGAACCATTTTTTTTATTACTCCTACTACCTTTATTGAATATTGGTGCTACCTGTCCAACTTTCCAGTCTTTGGGTACGGATCTTTCGTCGAGTGAACGGTTGTATATGATTGATAAGTATGGAGCTAATGCATCAGCATACCCCGAAAGAAACCTAATTGGTATACAGTCTGGACCAGAAGGCTTGCTTCGATTAAGTGATTTAAGTTTCTTCACTACTCCGAGGATATTTACTTCCACGTTTTTCATTATGGCAGCTGTTCTCGATTCGAATTCTGGAATATTTACTTCGTCTTCTTTTGTGAAGGCATTTCGGATGGCTGTGTTTAGTAACTTTAGTAACTTTATTCATGTCTTTCCTGAAGTCACAACGCTCTCTCCTGCAGTTCTTATGGATTATATTCCTAAATGATTTCAATTTCTGTGTGCCTTTCTAAATATTTCTCTTTGTCGTCAGTGGAATTATTTCTAGTGTCCCGGCGTAACCACAAGCGCCGGAGCGGGGATGAAGAACCCAAGAGGAGAGTAGGCTATGAGACGACGTCAGCCAATAGCCCGCTTACTGGGACCGCACCACTACAGGAGCGACCTCTATACGGAGAGAATATGAGCACCGCTTCTGCCGGCCTGGACCACGCGAGAGTAACCGGAACTAACAGACCAGGACAGTAACAGACGCACACTAGTAGAGCCGTCATCCTAGTTTGTTGGGTTGCTTGGGGGTGGAGACCAGACAGCGAGGTCATCGGTCTCATCGGATTAGGGAAGGATGGGGAAGGAAGTCGGCCGTGCCCTTTCAAAGGAACCATCCCGGCATTTGCCTGGAGTGATTTAGGGAAATCACGGAAAACCTAAATCAGGATGGCCGGACGCGGGATTGAACCGTCGTCCTCCCGAATGCGAGTCCAGTGTGCTAGCCACTGCGCCACCTCGCTCGTTCGTCATCCTAAATGTTATACAGAGACTTATGCCTTATATTGACTGCTTGTATCGACATTGTACACTCCTGGAAATTGAAATAAGAACACCGTGAATTCGTTGTCCCAGGAAGGGGAAACTTTATTGACACATTCCTGGGGTCAGATACATCACATGATCACACTGACAGAACCACAGGCACATAGACACAGGCAACAGAGCATGCACAATGTCGGCACTAGTACAGTGTACATCCACCTTTCGCAGCAATGCAGGCTGCTATTCTCCCATCATTGGCACCAAGGCAGAAGCGACTCCCATCGCTGAAGACGACACGTCTCCATTCGTCCCTCCATTCACGCCTGTCGCGACACCACTGGAGGCGGGCTGCACGATGTTGGTGCACGAGCGGAAGACGGCCTAACGGTGTGCGGGACCGTAGCCCAGCTTCATGGAGACGGTTGCGAATGGTCCTCGCCGATACCCCAGGAGCAACAGTGTCCCTAATTTGCTGGGAAGTGGCGGTGCGGTCCCCTACGGCACTGCGTAGGATCCTACGGTCTTGGCGTGCATCCGTGCGTCGCTGCGGTCCGGTCCCAGGTCGACGGGCACGTGCACCTTCCGCCGACCACTGGCGACAACATCGATTTACTGTGGAGACCTCACGCCCCACGTGTTGAGCAATTCGGCGGTACGTCCACCCGGCCTCCCGCATGCCCACTATACGCCCTCGCTCAAAGTCCGTCAACTGCACATACGGTTCACGTCCACGCTGTCGCGGCATGCTACCAGTGTTAAAGACTGCGATGGAGCTCCGTATGCCACGGCAAACTGGCTGACAGTGACGGCGGCGGTGCACAAATGCTGCGCAGCTAGCGCCATTCGACGGCCAACACCGCGGTTCCTGGTGTGTCCGCTGTGCCGTGCGTGTGATCATTGCTTGTACAGCCCTCTCGCAGTGTCCGGAGCAAGTATGGTGGGTCTGACACACCGGTGTCAATGTGTTCTTTTTTCCATTTCCTGGAGTGTATATAGAGAAGGACACTGACTATTTGCATGCCACCTATCACTTGAGACAACTTGTTGTAAATACAAAGTTAAGTATTGTCAATCTACTTTATTGTATTAAAAACCATTAATGTGATTTGCTTGAATTGTTGTATAGCCATCCGAGAAAGCAGCATCGCATAGGCACCCTATAAAATACGAACGGGCCGGACCTTCCCCGTAACGCATTTTTGGCTACCCAACATTTGTCATTGCCCTCTTCAGAAATGTCGATTTCTCTTAAGCTGGAATGCCTAGTGTGATATTCAACATTAGGGCGTGGTTTCTAATGACCTAAATAATAGCGAAATATGCAAATACTTACGAACTAAAAGTTATATAAATACGACCGTAAAAAACAAAATACGACGAGTATATAAGTTTCTTTAAAAACATTCTCGTTAATTTTTTATGTACTATTTAATACAAAATTCGCTTCTGAACCAATTGTGAGTGTATTACATACTTTTGGCAGGGTTTGAAACTAACATGCACTCATTTTTATATGTTTCCATGTGTCTGAAAAAATACAAAGTTTGCTGAAAACAATGACACCTAGCCACATAGAAAAACGACGTTTAAGTTACTGCCCACTACGTGTTTAAAATTTGAAAATTAACTTGTCCCGCCGGTCTTCAGTTTCTGTAGAGTTGCGGTGGATCACAAGGTTCGTTTTCAGGTTTTCCAATTTCAAAGATCAACGCTTTCAACTGAGAAAGTGTTCCTGCAAAGCTCATCTTCACATCACAGGACGTCACAGGAGCGTATTTGATTGTGGCGGGATGACTGCAAGTCAGAATGTGTAGAATATGCAGGATTCCGCTGGAGAACACTTTGCAATTTATTGTTCACTTGCTCAGTCACGTAAACACAAGCTCGACCTAACTCACTCTCCACATGTTGCATAATATAGAGGGGCGTCTCACAGTTGAGTAAGAGCAGCTTACAGTTTTGTGGTGGTTTCCGATGCCACTGAAAACTTGGAGTTCATGTATGCCAAGTTTCTATACAAGACCTGTAAAGACGGCTTTCATAGATTTGACAAACAACTGATTCATCGCCATTGTGCTCACAAAATATTGTCTTTATTTTGGTGTAGATGGCTCAGCATTAAGTTAAGAACCCCATCGTGTAAAATGAGGATCAGAAGGGAGGAGCAGAGAAGGTGCTCGTTCCTTGAATTTCTCTAACCGTAACGGAGCGTTCACAGAGATTCTCTTGTCCCAGGAAAATAATTTGTCCAAGCGCCTCGCTTGCTCTAGCCATGTATGAAGCACCATCGGTTTCCAGCAGCAAAACGTTATCCCTGTTCACACCATCCGACGACAGTCGCTTCATAGAGTTCTCAAAAACAAAACAAAACAAAAAAAGTAGTTGTCGAGTTGTTTACTCTCTTGAGAATCTCACGCACTAGGAGGAACATTTGTGCAGGATCATCAACCTTTAGAACACCAATAACAATATTTGAAACGTAACGCCCACCCAAATTTGTTGGTTTTAAAAAATTTCATGATGATGTAGAGGCATCCCTTCCAGAAATGTATAGTGAACTTGGTCCCTCTGCATCAAACGTTCAGTCGCAAAGGGAATTTTCATTGTTGGTGGAGACAATTTTTAAGGAAATATTGCGACACTTCAATACCAGACGGCTCTCGATACTTCCTGCCACTGACAGAATAGCACTGGCCTGTCGTTAACTCGTGCTATATTTCAGAAGACGACGAAGATTATTCAAGATTTGTTTTTAACATGAAATGGGGAGCATGATTCTGAAGAAATTGAACTTTCACCTCCTGTATAACATATTATACCCCTGTTTGAAACTGCTGTCAGAAAACAGGAAAACGGCTAAGCTACTTTTGTTGAATTGGACAGAATAGTAATGAAGATTATTTATATAAGAACCCCCATCTGCGTTTCAGGTTGGGTCTCCTATTTACGATCGATGCTGAGGTGCTATTCCAGAGCATGGAGAGCCTCAGCAATTCTGTAAGTGTGTAAGGCAGAATTTAAAGTAGGCTGGGGTGGCAGTGAGAATTTCGACCGAGGAGCGAGGCGTGCCAGGGTAATCCGTTCCGATGTATAAACGGCTGTGCCAAGGTGGCCCAGCAGCTAACGCACCTGCCTAGTAAGAAGAAGACCAGGGTTCGATTCCCGGCCTTGGTATGAGTTTTCACTCGCACCTTCAGTCTATATTCGTAAAATAATATCTGTATTAGACCAGTAAAGTGTCTGAAATTGTGTCATTTCTTTTCAAGAAGTTAAAATGTTGGATACTCTGAGATAAAAGACTCCGGAGAGGAAGTGGCAGATCGAGTCAAATATGTCAGAAAACTGTGTCACACTCACAGTGTTCTACGGTGGACAAGAGTCCTTCATCTGATCGTTGCAGATTTCCTGCACTGTCCTGGTACCCTACCAATGAAGTGAAGACTACTATTCGATATACGTAAGATGCAGGCTATCTGATCCTTCGCCATCAGATCCATATCACATCTGCGTACATAGCTGCAGCCAGTTACGAGCTCGCTGGTTCCAACTGCAAGTTATCGAATTGCACTCATTGTTCACTATCTTCCTTCATTTTGTGATGATCCGGCGTAATGACTAGCCCCGACACGAATATCAAGAACGTAACGACAGAGGCGGCTGTGAGACGACGTGAGCCAACAGTACGCTCACTAGGACCGCATCACGACAGGAGCGGCCTCTATCCGAAGAGAATACAGATAAGGGCCGCTCCTACGAGCCTCGGCCGTGCTCTGGTAGACCCGTACTAGAAGAGAGCACCAGAAGAGCCGTCATATTAACTGTTTACTGAGCCTTGTGTCCGCCCTCGGTAGCTGAATGGTCAGCGTGACGGATTGTCAATCCTCTGGGCCCGTGTTCGATTCCTGGTGGGTAGGGGAATTTTCTCCGCCCACGGACTGGGTGTTCTGCTGTCATCATCATCCTCATGACTGCAGGTCGCCGAAGTGGCGTCAAATTGAATGACCGGCAACAAGCGAACGGCCTGGCTAGGGGGGGCCCTAGCCATACGATTAAATAAGAAAAAAACTGAAACGTGTCTCTTATATTAATTGCTTGTATGAAAATTGTACATGCTGAAGGACATTGAGTATTTTGCGACACATCAATGCAAAAACGCAAGTTAATAAGATTGCTTGCATGACGTTTAGCTATCCGAGAAAACAGCTTCCAATAAGAGACGAGTGTGCTGGATTCCACATGCGAAGTCTGCGCTTTTACGCTTCTGAACACTTAAAAGGCGTCGGCGCCACCTACAGGTCTTATCACTATCTGATCCGATATCGGTCCAGTTGCTCTGTCTTTAGACAGTATTTCATTACAGATAAACGCATTATCTCCAAAAGTCTATTTTCGTATCAAAATTTCCTTCTAATTTATTACTATACAACTTAAACACACTTCCCTGGTGCATACGTGAAGTTGCTTCTATGATATCCCACGTGAGCAGACGTACATTAATAAGCTTGACTGAGATAAAAGATTTCCGGAAGTACAGAAATGCTGCAACGACCTGAATTCTTTGATCCAGACATTGAAATTTCCTTGCGGAACGAATTTCGCTGCCACGCGGTTAGTCTTTAAATACTGGTCTTAAGTCCGGCGTATACCAGTGGGTTTCTCTATTTCACACGCAACAGTACCACAGCCTTTTTAAGAGTTCTGGTGGGTGATCCTCATTCAGGCCGCAGACATCTGATCAGATTTAAAACGATAAAAGTTCTCGTAAAAATGTACCTGGCTCCACGCTTCTTTTCAGTATGCTGCCAATATAGAAAAAAGCAGTAAACCTCGGATTCTTAAAAAAGTCGCACTCTCGTGTATAAAACAGCTTCAACCTTTTAGTTTACAAATGAGTTAATACAATAAATATTTGACTTCAAGTATGACAGCGGAAAAAATTTAAGAAAGGTTTGAAATTATGTAATGTTTATTGGAAATCGCTTCTGTCATTATCAAACACTGGATAGGTATAGTCTGGGTAATTTATGCTACGTTTTAAGAAAAGTTAGTTTTTCTCGTAGTTCCATGTTTATGACGCCATATCTCTTGAAGTATTTACCATGGTGTTGTTGTTGTGGTCTTCAGTCCTGAGACTGGTTTGATGCAGCTCTCCATGCTACTCTATCCTGCGCAAGCTTCTTCATCTCCCAGTACTTACTGCATCATACATCCTTCTGAATCTGCTTAGTGTATTCATCTCTTGGTCTCGCTCTACGATTTTTACCCTCCACGCTGCCCTCCAATGCTAACTTTGTGATCCCCTGAAGCCTCAGAACATGCCCTACCAACCGGTCCCTTCTTCTTGTCAAGTTGTGTCAGAAACTCCTATTCTCCCCAGTTCTCTTCAATACCTCCTCATTAGTTATGTGATCTACCCACCAAATCTTCAGCATTCTTCTGCAGCACCACATTTCGAAAGCTTCTATTCTCTTCTTGTCCAAACTATTTATCGTCCATGTTTCACTTCCATACATGGCTACACTCCATTCAAAAACATTCAGAAACGACTTCCTGACACTTAAATCAATACTCGATGTTAACAAATTTCTCTTCTTCAGAAACGCTTTCCTTGCCATTGCCAGTCTACATTTTATATCCTCTCTACTTCGATCATCAGTTATTTTGCTCCCCAAATAGCAAACCACCTTTACTAATTTAAGTGTCTCATTTCCTAATCTAATTCCCTCAGCATCACCCGACTTAATTCGACTACATTCCATTAGCCTCGTTTTGCTTTTGTTGATGTTCATCTTATACCCTCCTTTCAAGACACTTTCCATTCCGTTTAACTGCTCTTCCAAGTCCTTTGCTGTCTCTGACAGAATTACAATGTCATCGGCGAACCTCAAAGTTTTTATTTCTTCTCCATCGATTTTAATACCTACTCCAAACTTTTCTTTTGTTTCCTTCACTACTTGTTCAATATACAGATTGAATAACATCAGGGAGAGGCTACAACCCTGTCTCACTCCCTTCCCAACCACTGCTTCCCTTTCATGTACCTCGACTCTTATAACTGGCATCTGGTTTCTGTACAAATTGTAAATAGCCTTTCGCTCCCTGTATTTTACCCCTGCCACCTTTAGAATTTGAAATAGAATATTCCAGTCAACATTGTCAAAAGCTTTCTCTAAGTCTACAAATGCTAGAAACGTAGGTTTGCCTTTCCTTAATCTTTCTTCAAAGATAAGTCGTAGGGTCAATATTGCCTCACGTGTTCCAATATTTCTACGGAATCCAAACTGATCTTCCCCGAGGTCGGTTTCTACATATCGTGAAATAATTTTGCAGATGCATTCAGTGCCAAATGTGAATACTGTGTGCAAAATGTGTTATGTATAAAGATAATAGTAAAGAAGTAATAAATTACAATGTCATGCATGATGCTGAGGCTATAGGCCTACTGAATCAGCAGCGAAAATGTAGTAAGCAAGAAACTTTTTCCATTTTATCGTTTTGCGTGAGGATTCAAGTAAGAAATAGTATCTTAAAGGTTTGGAATTACGTGGAAGTTTTGTTGGTAGTGGGTAAGTGCTCTGATTGTCAAATATGGGATGAATATCATCTGGGTACCTTGCACGCTGTGAGTTACGCTACTTCAAGGCATTTACACACTTTAAAACTGTAACAATTTTGTTTAGTGTGTTAAACTTTTAACATAATACTATACCTTCTTATGGGTAGATTATGACAGAAATTTATTTATTTAAAAATTCTATCAATAATTATACGAAATACTGAAAAGAAAAAAATTTTTTGTCCTTGGAAGACAGTCGTTAGGCAGCCAGTAACAGGAATTGGGTGACGGTACACCGATTTAGTAGCCTAGTAATCTAGATAATTGAACTGTTGATTTCTCCGAGAGGAAGAAATAGTTTATTTATGCACCTTAATACGTCATCTGTGCAACAGTCAAATCGTGAGCACGTACAACGTTCACTAAGGAAAACAAGCACTACAATAAAACTGACGATTCGGCTTGAAGTCGACCCAATTTGTGGTGAACCCAGATAGCGGGAGAATCCATCACTACCGCCAAGCTTCCTGTAGTAAACTTGTCTCTGTGGAAACGCAATTCTTTATCATGTAAACAGCACTCTAACACTCCACAGCGAACAAAACGGACACTTTTAGTTCTGCATCTTTGATTCCAAATTAATTTTTAAAAATCCTTAGACACATCAGGTAGGTAACTATATGAACAATAAATCCCAGAGGATGAATGGTTCTGGTAACGCAGGAATCTACATGCGCAACAATGGCCCAGCCTCTCACGTTAGCTGGGTGAAACTAATAGTAATTCGGCGTGCTTCCGGTAACAGAAACGACTGTAGCCGTCCAAGTAATTTATTATCAGTGCCAATGTGACGTACAAGTACGAGTCATGTTTCACATGACATCATCGTCCCCGGAGTTTCCGTTAGCATTCAACAATGTCATCAGTTATTTAGTTGTTTAAAGACGCCGTAGTTACCAGAAACAACTCGACCACAAGGGAAAGTATAGGACACATTTTCATACTTTACATCCGTTTCACGGGAATGGAAGGTTTTGGTAATGGGTTCCATTAGAAAAAGAAGTCATCTAAGATTTTACAGATGAAACCGACCCTTGTACTTTTTAATCAAATAATCGTGAACCTAGAAATTTGTTTCTCCAATTTCGCCATGCAAATAGGTGCATCTGTGTGATATCATGTCAAATCGATTATCGAAACCAAAAGTCCATCGTCTTACCTAAGAAGCTTCCCTTGAAACATTACCAAACGTTTTGAAATACGTGAAATTTTACTTTTTAATAATATACACTCCTGGAAATTGAAATAAGAACACCGTGAATTCATTGTCCCAGGAAGGGGAAACTTTATTGACACATTCCTGGGGTCAGATACATCACATGATCACACTGACAGAACCACAGGCACATAGACACAGGCAACAGAGCATGCACAATGTCGGCACTAGTACAGTGTATATCCACCTTTCGCAGCAATGCAGGCTGCTATTCTTCCATGGAGACGATCGTAGAGATGCTGGATGTAGTCCTGTGGAACGGCTTGCCATGCCATTTCCACCTGGCGCCTCAGTTGGACCAGCGTTCGTGCTGGACGTGCAGACCGCGTGAGACGACGCTTCATCCAGTCCCAAACATGCTCAATGGGGGACAGATCCGGAGATCTTGCTGGTCAGGGTAGTTGACTTACACCTTCTAGAGCACGTTGGGTGGCACGGGATACATGCGGACGTGCATTGTCCTGTTGGAACAGCAAGTTCCCTTGCCGGTCTAGGAATGGTAGAACGATGGGTTCGATGACGGTTTGGATGTACCGTGCACTATTCAGTGTCCCCTCGACGATCACCAGTGGTGTACGGCCAGTGTAGGAGATCGCTCCCCACACCATGATGCCGGGTGTTGGCCCTGTGTGCCTCGGTCGTATGCAGTCCTGATTGTGGCGCTCACCTGCACGGCGCCAAACACGCATACGACCATCATTGGCACCAAGGCAGAAGCGACTCTCACCGCTGAAGACGACACGTCTCCATTCGTCCCTCCATTCACGCCCGTCGCGACACCACTGGAGGCGGGCTGCACGATGTTGGGGCGTGAGCGGAAGACGGCCTAACGGTGTGCGGGACCGTAGCCCAGCTTCATGGAGACGGTTGCGAATGGTCCTCGCCGATACCCCAGGAGCAACAGTGTCCCTAATTTGCTGGGAAGTGGCGGTGCGGTCCCCTACGGCACTGCGTAGTATCCTACGGTCTTGGCGTGCATCCGTGCGTCGCTGCGGTCCGGTCCCAGGTCGACGGGCACGTGCACCTTCCGCCGACCACTGGCGACAACATCGATGTACTGTGGAGACCTCACGCCCCACGTGTTGAGAATTCGGCGGTACGTCCACCCGGCCTCCCGCATGCCCACTATACGCCCTCGCTCAAAGTCCGTCAACTGCACATACGGTTCACGTCCACGCTGTCGCGGCATGCTACCAGTGTTGAAGACTGCGATGGAGCTCCGTACGCCACGGCAAACTGGCTGACACTGACGGCGGCGGTGCACAAATGCTGCGCAGCTAGCGCCATTCGACGGCCAACACCGCGGTTCCTGGTGTGTCCGCTGTGCCGTGCGTGTGATCATTGTTTGTACAGCCCTCTCGCAGTGTCCGGAGCAAGTATGGTGGGTCTGACACACCGGTGTCAATGTGTTCTTTTTTCCATTTCCAGGAGTGTATATTCATGACAAGAGTACAATCTTCCTGATCGCTTGCTGGTTCCACTTACGCAATATATTCCTCCGGCAGTTCTGTTACAGCAGTGGTATCTAGCCTGGTCCCTACCGCCCACGAGTCGGCGCTCCAGCTTTCTTCGTGAGCGGTAGGAAGTGGTAGTTTTAAAAACATTTTCATTAGCTTTTAAAATAATTTTTGGATAAAGTATTCGCATAGTAATTATTTTTATAAGCCTTAACTTAATGTAAGTTTCTTACATAAATTTTATGAAGTAAAGTTACTTATGTGCTTTATAAATCGCTATTGCTGTGGAATCGGTAGGCGGTTCGAAAATTTTATTATCAACGAAGACACAAAAATGGGCAGCAGCCAAAAAAGGGTGACTGTGCCTGTGTTACAGTAATCCTGCAAGAAGTCCACGTTTCGAATACTGAAATCGCTTTAATATATTACCTTCTCCATACTTTGCAACCGTAAACTGAGGATCGACAGCAACTGAAGATCATAGCAGAATAATTGGTTTAACGGGAGGCCAAATTGTTTAACTGCTTTCAAAATTTTGTATCGCATGAATAAAGGAAGCTGTCGGATAATATTCATCGTGGTTTCGCCGTTTGCGCTTAATACACTCCTGGAAATGGAAAAAAGAACACATTGACACCGGTGTGTCAGACCCACCATACTTGCTCCGGACACTGCGAGAGGGCTGTACAAGCAATGATCACACGCACGGCACAGCGGACACACCAGGAACCGCGGTGTTGGCCGTCGAATGGCGCTAGCTGCGCAGCATTTGTGCACCGCCGCCGTCAGTGTCAGCCAGTTTGCCGTGGCATACGGAGCTCCATCGCAGTCTTTAACACTGGTAGCATGCCGCGACAGCGTGGACGTGAACCGTATGTGCAGTTGACGGACTTTGAGCGAGGGCGTATAGTGGGCATGCGGGAGGCCGGGTGGACGTACCGCCAAATTGCTCAACACGTGGGGCGTGAGGTCTCCACAGTACATCGATGTTGTCGCCAGTGGTCGGCGGAAGGTGCACGTGCCCGTCGACCTGGGACAGGACCGCAGCGACGCACGGATGCACGCCAAGACCGTAGGATCCTACGCAGTGCCGTAGGGGACCGCACCGCCACTTCCCAGCAAATTAGGGACACTGTTGCTCCTGGGGTATCGGCGAGGATCATTCGCAACCGTCTCCATGAAGCTGGGCTACGGTCCCGTACACCGTTAGGCCGTCTTCCGTTCACGCCCCAACATCGTGCAGCCCGCCTCCAGTGGTGTCGCGACAGGCGTGAATGGAGGGACGAATGGAGACGTGTCGTCTTCAGCGATGAGAGTCGCTTCTGCCTTGGTGCCAATAATGGTCGTATGCGTGTTTGGCGCCGTGCAGGTGAGCGCCACAATCAGGACTGCATACGACCGAGGCACACAGGGCCAACACCCGGCATCATGGTGTGGGGAGCGATCTCCTACACTGGCCGTACACCACTGGTGATCGTCGAGGGGACACTGAATAGTGCACGGTACATCCAAACCGTCATCGAACCCATCGTTCTACCATTCCTAGACCGGCAAGGGAACTTGCTGTTCCAACAGGACAATGCACGTCCGCATGTATCCCGTGCCACCCAACGTGCTCTAGAAGGTGTAAGTCAACTACCCTGGCCAGCAAGATCTCCGAATCTGTCCCCCATTGAACATGTTTGGAACTGGATGAAGCGTCGTCTCACGCGGTCTGCACGTCGAGCACGAACGCTGGTCCAACTGAGGCGCCAGGTGGAAATGGCATGGCAAGCCGTTCCACAGAACTACATCCAGCATCTCTACGATCGTCTCCATGGGAGAATAGCAGCCTGCATTGCTGCGAAAGGTGGATATACACTGTACTAGTGCCGACATTGTGCATGCTCTGTTGCCTGTGTCTATGTGCCTGTGGTTCTGTCAGTGTGATCATGTGATGTATCTGACCCCAGGAATGTGTCAAAAAAGTTTCCCCTTCCTGGGACAATGAATTCACGGTGTTCTTATTTCAATTTCCAAAAGTGTATAAAAACAACAGATCTGTGATCGCTACACAACGAACTTTCCGGCGACAGTTCAACAATCGACGCAACAATGCCACTCCTATTGCAAGCACAGTTCGGTTCTCGGTTCGGCAGTTGGAGGAAACTGGTAGCACACGAAGAGTAGATACACATGGCCGACGCAGATCCATCAGAACGCCAGAAAATGTGCAGCGGGAGAGAACAGCAGTTCTACAATCGCCGCAGCGTTCTGCTCGACGACATGCTGTTGCATTAGGGATTTCAGATTAAATTTGAGAAGGATTCTGCAATGCGATTTGAAGTTCTATCCTTTCAAAATAATGATTGCTCAACAATTACGCCCAGCTTAACCCGCCAACCGTCCAAATCTGTGTGAGCAAATGCTTGCTCAGATCTCTTCGAATGCAGCTTTCTTCAGTATTGACGAGGCACATTTTCATCTTAGTGGGTGCGTGAATAAGCAAAACTTTCACTACCGGACTGAAGATAACCCCCGCATTATTCATGGAAGCCCGCAACGATCTCCTAAAGTGACTGTGTAGTGTGCCATATCACAATTTGGCGTGGTAGGCCCTTAATTTTTTGAGGAGGAAGGAGTGGCCGTGACAGTGAATTCCACACATTATGTTTCAATGTTGCAACATTTTCTGCAACCCATAATGGACGAGATTGTGGAAGAACATGGTCTGGGGGACGTGTGGTTCCAACAGGATGGAGCTAGTGCTCACACAGCACGAATTTCACTTTATGTTTTTAGGGAAATGTTTCCGGTACGCCTCGTCTCTTTGAGGGGTGATGTCAGTTGGCCTGCGCGGTCACCAGATTTGAGCATTTGTGACTACTTTCTTCCGGGATATCTGAAGGAAAAGGTTTTCGAAAGCTGCCCTACCAGAGTTAAAAGAGCGGATTATTGACGAGGTGAATGTTATACCCCGCGATATGTATGCAAGAGCTGCTCGAAACTTCAGGGATCGTCTACAACAATGTATTGATACAAACTGCCGCCATTATTTTCAAAACTAAATGAACTTAAAATGGTATATTGTACTAATTTAGAAAATAAAAACATTTTTTTCTCTATATATCCAGATTTACTTTTTATTGCTCCTTAAATTGCTTAGTTGGTTCTGCCGCACCCTGTATATTCACACAGAGAACTTCTTGAACTGTTGTGCCAGGGAACTGCACCACTGAGTGGCTCCACCGAACAGCGCTGCTGACTTCGAGGAACAACTGACGGTGACGTAAGCACGTCGAGTGTATAGTTCAAATGGCTCTGAGCACTATGGAATTTCTGAGGTCATCAGTCCCCTAGAACTTAGAACTACTTTAACCTAACTAACCTAAGGACATCACACACATCCATGCCCGAGGCAGGATTCGAACTTGCGACCGTAGCGGTCGCGCGGTTCCAGACTGTAGCGTCTAGAACCGCTCGGCCACTCCGGCCGGCGTCGAGTGTATGTCTTTCGTCGCCACATGACGTTCCGCAAGCATCTCAAACGTAAAATAGCAAAGAGCCAAAATTGCGAATTCATACTAATATCTGAATTAATGATACCCAAAACTATCTGGACGCCCCGTACTTGAAACAATACACGATTGCTTGATTACATCTCCTCTCAAGGGTAAAGCTATTTTACTCATACCTTCCTAGTTTATTAAATATGCACTACACTCACAAACCGTAATTTTCTTTTCGCTCTGGCCATTTATAAGTAGTAGTAAAGTGTGTGTTATATACAGTCTCTGTGACGATTTTCTCCAGTGTAATTAGCGTAGTAACTTTTTATCCATGATGTAATATTTTAATACAAGTTCAAATGTAGTATCTGTTGTAACTTTTTCTTAGTATTCAAATGTTATGGGCGTATATATGTCAGTTGTATTATATGCACGATGAAACCTAAAATTCTATGTAATATCAGTTGCAAGTAGAAAGCACTGTGGCTCAGTGGGAGGGAAGTTGGTAGTGGGAAGATAGACCGAGATGGCCGCTGTTAGAGAACGAAAGCCTGCTGAAAAGTACGAGTAATGCCTACGAATTTCTTTATGTAAAAACTCGTAAAGCTTTTTAAATAAATTCCATTGTTGCAATTGGAAAATTTAGTATTTATAATATAACCCAGAGAATCCCGACCGCTGAACCTCATCTTAGGGGATATCATGCAAATTACCTTTAGGATCGGCTGTTCTGAACGAGAATATATTTATTTCTTATAATTTCAGCACTTGAACATACAATACAATACAGTACAATACAACGGAACATCTGCCAAGCCAGAGCTCAATGATCTTCAGCCGATGCCATTGCTGCAGTCACAGATGAGAGAGAAAAGCAAATTGTACACCTTTGCACCATTTGCACAATAAACAGATGAAGAAGTGATACACTAAAATAATAACACGTCATCGATAGTATTGTGATATAGGCAGCAGCGAAGTACATTCGACCGGTGTCAGCTATACCTAAAGTTAATGATAAAATTACATACATTCTATTACTCAAAAATGGCTCCAACCACTATGGGAATAACATCTGAGGTCATCAGTCCCCTAGACTTAGAATTACTTAAACCTAACTAACCTAAGGACATCACACACATCCATGCCCCAGGCAGGATTCGAACCTGCGACCGTAGCATGCGCGCCGTTCCAGACAGAAGCGCCTAGAGCCACTCCGCCGCAGCGGCCGGCCACTCTATTCCTCAGAGGAAGTTTAGTTACTACTCGCAGTCACGTCTTTTGCATTAACGTATATAATCGCTCCAGTAGGAACGCAAGGTGTAGTTGTAGACTGTCTTGTTCCTGATGTGGTGATTTGGTTTGTGTTTGTTGAAAATTCGGTGGTGATTTCTTAATGGTACGTGTAATGAAACACTGCAGTTTTCACTCGCAACGATAGGAAATTCATTATAGCTACATCTCATTACAGTTTCAGTTCTGTTGTAGACTGTCTTGTTCCTGATGAGGTAATTTCGTTTGTGTTAGTTGAAAATTCGGTGGTGATTTCTTAATGGTACGTGTAATGAAACACTGCAGTTTTCACTCGCAACGATAGGAAATTCATTATAGCTACATCTCATTACAGTTTCAGTTCTATTACAAAAAGTACACACAGATTGTTTAACAGTTTCAGTAGACATGAAACGTTTATAACTTTACGTAGGAAAATTTTCAGCAGAGGCATCAGTACTGAATCACTCTGCCTAAATCGAGACCGGTCCATTTTACCTTCCTAATATATAAAGGCCATTGTCATGTATTTCTATCTGTTTCTGTATGAATGGTTGGGTGGTGAGAGAGAACTAAGATCTACCTCCTGTTACCAAGCGAAGACGTGAGAGTTGGGCATATAATAGTTCACAGCAGATATTTATTGCATTCTGATTCATTCCTACAGAACAATAAGCGGAAAACAGATGCTCATTCGAGTTTTGGTTATGAACAGGGGCCGTGAGATTACCATTCATATACGTACATAGTGAATGTACAGTATTCCAGTGCTAGATGGTCAGAGATCGTATTTTATACATACATTTTAATCGGTTTGCCTACTTGTATGTTGAAGTAAATATAGTCGAGGACGTAGAACTAGCGCCCTGTTTTCTAACTTCACTGTACTCAATAAACTATTACTCACCACTGTTCAGCCGGCCGTTGTGGCCGAGCGATTCTAGGCACTTCAGTCTGGAACCGCGCGACCGCTACGGTCGCAGGTTCGAATCCTGTCTCCGGCATGGATGTGTGTGATGTCCTTAGGTTAGTTAGGTTTAAGTAGTTCTAAGTTCTAGGGGACTGATAACTTCAGATGTTAAGTCCCATAGTGCTCAGCCATTTTGAACCACTGTTCAAACGTTGTAGCTTTCGTATAATTTTCTCAGATATCAGTTTTTGATATGAATCTCTTGGTACATAAATATCTCTTGTAAATTATACAGTACAGCGCTCAGTCGTCCTTTTTAAATTTTATCGGCAGATCTGGATTTCAGCTTGAAGCTAGCCATTCTCAGTGCTCCATTATTTTTGCTGAATGCATATAATGCCTGTTGGTCGGACTCCATCCACAGTTCATTAAATATTCACCGAGTATTCAGTGAACGGTGGATGAAGCCCAACCAACAGGCATTACATGCATTCAGCAAAAATAATAGTGCACTGAGAATGGCTAGCTTCTAGCTGAAACCTAGATCTGCCAATCAAATTTAGAAAGGACGCCTGATCGCTGCAATCTATAATTTACAAGTCAATATAACAGTCGCTGAGTGCAACAGCTTTCTGAATGGAGGGTAACCTGTTAATTACGTCTGTTCGCACTTGTGCCATCGAAAACAGCCACTACGTATCTGCTTCTATAGACACACCATTCATTCATTTACCAGAAAAAAAAAATCTTTCTACAGTTGAATTCAAACCGCTACTGATGCACACTGCTACCGATCGGTGTAATATTAAGCTTTCTCTCCTGCAGATTTTTTTTTTAATTTCACCTCTTGAACTGTCTCACTCTGATACGTAATTTACATAAAATTCCCAGTTCAGATTATCTCTGCCCTACTCCCAGCCTGCTGGGATATGTGGCATGGATGAAGTCCTACACCATTCCATCCTGCTCTCACGGGCATAAATATCTTTTACGAAAAACAAACTACATTTAGAGAATTTACGCGTTGCTTTCATTTTACGCAGGTAACATATTATTCGAGAATAAAATTTAAAATAGTTCCTACTCTGCGGTTTCGACAAAAGCTCGTGGAAAGTTTTTCAGGTTAGTAGGGCTAATCCCAGAGCTAAAACCCTCTCCCAAACATTCCAGATTTGGACTCGATGTGTCCTGTTGCTAGGTTGTATGGTATTTGCCGAAAACGTTGAGTAGTTACTCCAACAGCCCACCCTGTCCAATAAAAAAAGGCATACATATTGGACAAATACTAGGACACGAAGGCAGAAAATATTTTTATGGTATTATAGCATTCACAAGAGTCAAATTTTCAACAATTCTCATAGATGTCATAGTCCTCAACATTAATGGGTCAGTGTTCACTCTGTGCCGAACCGAGACTCGAACTCAGGACCTTTGCCTTTCATGGGCAAGTGCTCTACCATCTGACCTACTCAAGCACGACTCACGCCCCGTCCTCACAGCTTTACTTCCGCCAGTACCTCGTCACCTACCTTCCTAACTTCCCAGAAGCTCTCCTGCGAACCTTGCAGAACCAGCGCTCCTGGAAGAAAGGATATTGCGGAGACATGGCTTAGCCACAGCCTGGGGGATATTTCCGGAATGAGATTTTCACTCTGTAACGGAGTGTGCGCTGATATGAAACTTCCTGGCAGATTAAAACTGTGTGCCGAACCGAGACTCGAACTCGGGACCTTTGCCTTTCGCAGGCAAGTGCTCTACCATCTGAGCTACCCAAGCACGACTCACGCCCCGTCCTCACACCTTTCCCCAGACTTCTCCGAAGAATTATACTTGACCACGGTATCGTAAACAGTTGATCTCGGGTACCCTAGGAAACGAACTATTTGAGTTGGCGAACACCCACCGCGGAGACTTTCGATAATCGCGGCTCTTTGGTTGTATTCCGCACTTGTCCCGATCATCTCCTCCATTTTGAGATTCTTTTACTAGATGCCTACGGCTTTCAACGCTGCCAATCGCGACCTCCTGTGGAACTATGATATGGCGGGAAATTCGAAATTGATATTCATCCGGGTTTAAACGCCGCACCCTGAATTGAAAGCTATTAAATTAGTGTCAGGAGAGGCAACAAAGAAGCGTAATTCTCTTTAAAAAGTGTGCTTGAGAGGGTTGTAAGAATTGCGAGCTATTCCAACTGCACAGTAATGAGAATAAAGAAGGTGGGGCAAACATTGTTACAGGTACTTCCTAAGACTTCCTTTGTTCACAACAGATGCAGGACAAGGAGAAGGAAATATGTTTAAGTATTATAAACGAACCGGTTTTCATTGAACTGACACACAATTTTCTCATATAATGTGTATTTTACTTTACATAATCAGTGCTGTAGTAAGTGACCTAGTCCGCTACTTTGTATTTTGGATCTGTTTTTGCTTGTATTTTTCCTTCGCGGAGTGCGTGACTGCACTTGTTTGCTTAGCTTGATCCTTTGTTTATGTGACTATTTCTTTTCCGGTACTCTAGGAAGTAATTATTGACTGCGAACGCTTAGATTTGCCATACTGTCGTTAACCTGTTGATACACTAGTGGCCATTAAAATTGCTACACCAACAAGAAATGCAGATCATAAACGGGTATTCATTGGACAAATACACTCCTGGAAATGGAAAAAAGAACACATTGACACCGGTGTGTCAGACCCACCATGCTTGCTCCGGACACTGCGAGAGGGCTGTACAAGCAATGATCACACGCACGGCACAGCGGACACACCAGGACCCGCGGTGTTGGCCGTCGAATGGCGCTAGCTGCGCAGCATTTGTGCACCGCCGCCGTCAGTGTCAGCCAGTTTGCCGTGGCATACGGAGCTCCATCGCAGTCTTTAACACTGGTAGCATGCCGCGACAGCGTGGACGTGAACCGTATGTGCAGTTGACGGACTTTGAGCGAGGGCGTATAGTGGACATGCGGGAGGCCGGGCGGACGTACCGCCGAATTGCTCAACACGTGGGGCGTGAGGTCTCCACAGTACATCGATGTTGTCGCCAGTGGTCGGCGGAACGTGCACGTGCCCGTCGACCTGGGACCGGACCGCAGCGACGCACGGATGCACGCCAAGACCGTAGGATCCCACGCAGTGCCGTAGGGGACCGCACCGCCACTTCCCAGCAAATTAGGGACACTGTAGCTCCTGGGGTATCAGCGAGGACCATTCGCAACCGTCTCCATGAAGCTGGGCTACGGTCCCGCACACCGTTAGGCCGTCTTCCGCTCACGCCCCAACATCGTGCAGCCCGCCTCCAGTGGTGCCGCGACAGGCGTGAATGGAGAGACGAATGGAGACGTGTCGTCTTCAGAGATGAGAGTCGCTTCTGCCTTGGTGCCAATGATGGTCGTATGCGTGTTTGGCGCCGTGCAGGTGAGCGCCACAATCAGGACTGCATACGACCGAGGCACACAGGGCCAACACTCGGCATCATGGTGTGGGGAGCGATCTCCTACACTGGCCGTACACCACTGGTGATCGTCGAGGGGACACTGAATAGTGCACGGTACATCCAAACCGTCATCCAACCCATCGTTCTACCATTCCTAGACCGGCAAGGGAACTTGCTGTTCCAACAGGACAATGCACGTCCGCACGTATCCCGTGCCACCCAACATGCTCTAGAAGGTGTAAGTCAACTACCCTGGCCAGCAAGATCTCCGGATCTGTCCCCCATTGAGCATGTTTGGGACTGGATGAAGCGTCGTCTCACGCGGTCTGCACGTCCAGCACGAACGCTGGTCCAACTGAGGCGCCAGGTGGAAATGGCATGGCAAGCCGTTCCACAGGACTACATCCAGCATCTCTACGATCGTCTCCATGGGAGAATAGCAGCGTGCATTGCTGCGAAAGGTGGATATACACTGTACTAGTGCCGACATTGTGCATGCTCTGTTGCCTGTGTCTATGTGCCTGTGGTTCTGTCAGTGTGATCATGTGATGTATCTGACCCCAGGAATGTGTCAATAAAGCTTCCCCTTCCTGGGACAATGAATTCACGGTGTTCTTATTTCAATTTCCAGGAGTGTATATTATACTAGAACTGACATGTGCTAATATTTTCACGCAATTTGCGTGCATGTATCCTGAGAAATCAGTACCCAGAACAACCACCTCTGGCCGTAACAACGGCCTTTATGTGCCTAGGCATTGAGTCAAACAGAGCTTGGATGGCGTGTACAGGTACAGCTGCTCATGCAGCTTCAACACGATACCACAGTTCATCAAGAGTAGTGACTGGCGTTTTGTGACAAAGACGTTGCTCGGCCACCATTGACCAGACGTTTTTAATTGGTGAGAGATCTGGAGAATGTGCTGGCCAAGCCCGTACAGGACCTGCAACATGCGGTCGTGCATAATCCTGCTGAAATGTAGAGTTTTGCAGGGATCGAGTGAAAGGTAGAGCCACGGGTCGTAACACATCTGAAATGTAACGCCCACTGTTCAGAGTGCCGTCAGTGCGAACAAGAGGTGACCGATACGTGTAGCCAATGGCACCCCATACCATCACGCCGGTAGATATGCCAGTATGCCGATGATGGATACACGCTTCCAATGTGCGTTCACCGCGATGTCGCTAAACACGGATGTGACCATCATGATGCTGTAAACAGAACCTGGATTCATCCGAAAAATGTCGTTTTGCCATTCGTGCACCAGGTTCGTTGTTGAGTACACCATCGCAGGCGCTCCTGTCTGCGATGAAGTTTCAAGGGTAACCGCAGCCATGGTCTCCGAGCTGATAGTCCATGATGCTGTAAACGTCGTCGAACTGTTCGTGTGGATGGTTGTTTTCTTGCAAACGTCCCCATCTGTTAACTCTGGGATAGCGATGTGCCTGCACGATCCGTTACAGCCATGCGTATAAGATACCTGTCATCTCGACTGCTAGTGATACGAGGCGCTGGGATCTATCACGGCGTTCCGTACTACCCTCCTGAACCCATCGATTCCATATTCTGCTAACAGTCATTTGATCTCGACGAACGCGAGCAGCAATGTCCAGATACGATAAACCGCAATCGCGATAGGCTACAATCCGACCTTTATCAAAGTCGGAAACGTGATGGTACGCATTTCTCCTCCTTACATGAGGCATCACAACAACGTTTCACCAGGCAACGCCGGTCAACTGCTGTTTGTGTATGAGAAATCGGTTGGAAACTTTCCTCATGTCAGCACGTTGTAGGTGTCAGCACCGGCGCCAACCTTGTGTGAATGCTCTGAAAAGCTAATCATTTGCATATCACAGCATCTTCTTCCTGTCGGTTAAATTTCGCGTCTGTAGCACGTCATCTTCGTGGTGTAGCAATTTTAATGTCCAGTAGTGTATATCGTTTGGGGAATTGATAGCTGTAGCTTCAATATTAAGAGTGGTAACGTGTGTGCGCAGAGGTCCCTGCTGTTTCTTCCTTACAGTGCTGTGTCCATTCACAATGGAGCCTTCTCCACTACTACTGTCTGCTGCTCTTGTGCGCCGTCTGCAAGGTATGTGCACTCTCTACAGAGCATGTGGCTTTTCTGAGGACAGGCCGTCTTTCCTGCTCCATGCCGATGAAGGAGTCACATTGCAAAGATGCTGCACCCACATTCTGGAAGAAAGCTGCACAAATCAGCAGCACAATATCCTGATTTTGAGTTTACGGCAAGTACAAGAATGGTTTCTTTAGTATTTATATTTCTGATTTTACTCACTGCACAAATTCTTAGTCCTTACCGATGGCATGACATAGGTAATACGCTCCAGAGGATGAGTTTACGAACTCAAATTCGCGGTGGAAGAATGAATTTCTAACATCTTTCTGAGACTTAAAGGTTAGACTAGAGAGTCCGCCATAGCTACCATATAGCTACGACTCCTGCAAATGAGGCACACATCCGAACAGTCCGGAATCAAAGCTTCATAAATATTGTATGGTATTCAGGCTACTATCGAAAGTCTTTCATTACAAAAATAATGCTAATAAACGCTATCCTGTCCCCTCTATCGACACTGATTGTACGAGGATTGCCCAGAAAGTAATGGACCGCATTTTTTTCTTCAACGATCCTTTATTGAACATAATGAGAATTACACACAGTAAAGAATGGTGTTTTATCTTTTACACTGATCGTTGCACCAAGAGGAAGAACATGCGACATGGTGCGCGATTGGCGGAAGCGCGTGGCGCGCCCGAGCGAGATTTGCAACGGTCGGTGGGATGGTCTCAGCCGCCGGGCGGCCACGTGGCCCGCAGCTCGGGGCATTTGGTTTTTCGCGCATTGCGCGAAAACTGTGTAACTTACGGTGAAGAGCGATGCGCAGTGGATTATCGTCAGTGAAACCGATAATAGCGGCTACCGGGCAAAAATTCTAACAATCAAGGAAGTAAGGAGCCACTAGCATCGGGTGAGGAAGCAGGGCCAAGTGCTGCTGGAAGTAACACAACACCTTACTTCTAATGCATTTATTAAAACTAGCTAAAACAATATACAATCTGCCAAGATAATGAATGTAGGGAGAATCAAACCTTAAGAAACTAGTTCATCAACAATTTAACATTGTACCACGCAACGTAGTACTGCGTATGCCTTAAGGGCTGCAATCCAAAGAAAGCCTGAAAGGCCAATTTACCAAGAATACATATAACGTGTTGAGCCTGAAGGGCCATCAAAATAGTTAACTAGACTTTAGTTAAAGAACAGATTTTCCAACAGTTTAGGCAAGGCAGTGTGGAACAATAAAGAGGCCTGAAGGGCCGTGTAACTTCCAAGTAAGGGGCCTGAAGGGCCAAATTAACAAGATAAGAAAATCTTAAAAATATCAACTGGAAAATAACAAGTGCTTATTAACAACTCGACATTAAGGGCCAGGTAATAAATGAAATTAGTCAAACAAATTCTGAAATAAGTAAGTAATGGCCAGGAATTTATCAGTAAGCCGGCCTTAAGGGTCCCAGTACACTAACAAGGGAGGTTAAGTATTAAAACTGGAGATCAAAGCCTTAAGGGCTGTAGATCTTCCAAAAGGGGGGCCTGAAGGGCCAATTCATCAATGTGCTTAATAAACAGCTCAGCCTGAAGGGCTGGCCGATGGTTAAAGTTAGGCAAGTTCTCAAAAGTAGAAGGCAAATCAACAAATTTATCAGTAATCGAGCCTTAAGGGCCACAGTACATTTAGAAACCACATTAAGCATTAAGATCTATCATACGGCGAAGCAATTCCCTAGAACTTAGCAACCTTAAATAAATCAATTGACCCAATCCAGCTTAAAACCTACGGACAACAATACATGCATATACTTCTAAAAGGTAAACTTGCATAAAATTTAAATTTTAAACGCAAACAATCGCACACCAACGTGGCCAGCAAATTTACATAAGTTTAACCACAGTTGCTGAGTATGAAATACAAGCAGCTGGAGGGCTACCAATCAGTCATCGTGCCCCAATATCATGATTTACAATCTTCAGGTAGTACGAAACAGGAAAAATACAAGGCGAGGCCCAAAGAGGAATTAAATGATGCCCTTCAATTACAAATCATTAAACCGCAGCGTAAAGCTGCCACATTTCACAAACTGGCGTAAAAGCCACCAGCTCAATCGACACTGTTCATATAGGCAAACATACAAATAAAATTCTCTAACCCTGTAACATTTTCAGTCTAAAAGGGGGCTCATAATAACATACGGTATTAATACACTCCTGGAAATTGAAAGCCGGCCGAAGTGGCCGTGCAGTTAAAGGCGCTGCAGTCTGGAACCGCAAGACCGCTACGGTCGCAGGTTCGAATCCTGCCTCGGGCATGGATGTTTGTGATGTCTTTAGGTTGGTTAGGTTTAACTAGTTCTAAGTTCTAGGAGACTAATAACCTCAGCAGTTGAGTCCCATAGTGCTCAGAGCCATTTGAACCATTTTTGAAATTGAAATAAGAACACCGTGAATTCATTGTCCCAGGAAGGGGAAACTTTATTGACACATTCCTGGGGTCAGATACATCACATGATCACACTGACAGAACCACAGGCACATAGACACAGGCAACAGAGCATGCACAATGTCGGCACTAGTACAGTGTATATCCACCTTTCGCAGCAATGCAGGCTGCTATTCTCCCATGGAGACGATCGTAGAGATGCTGGATGTAGTCCTGTGGAACGGCTTGCCATGCCATTTCCACCTGGCGCCTCAATTGGACCAGCGTTCGTGCTGGACGTGCAGACCGCGTGAGACGACGCTTCATCCAGTCCCAAACATGCTCAATGGGGGACAGATCCGGAGATCTTGCTGGCCAGGGTAGTTGACTTACACCTTCTAGAGCACGTTGGGTGGCACGGGATACATGCGGACGTGCATTGTCCTGTTGGAACAGCAAGTTCCCTTGCCGGTCTAGGAATGGTAGAACGATGGGTTCGATGACGGTTTGGATGTACCGTGCACTATTCAGTGTCCCCTCGACGATCACCAGTGGTGTACGGCCAGTGTAGGAGATCGCTCCCCACACCATGATGCCGGGTGTTGGCCCTGTGTGCCTCGGTCGTATGCAGTCCTGATTGTGGCGCTCACCTGCACGGCGCCAAACACGCATACGACCATCATTGGCACCAAGGCAGAAGCGACTCTCATCGCTGAAGACGACACGTCTCCATTCGTCCCTCCATTCACGCCTGTCGCGACACCACTGGAGGCGGGCGGCACGATGTTGGGGCGTAAGCGGAAGACGGCCTAACGGTGTGCGGGACCGTAGCCCAGCTTCATGGAGACGGTTGCGAATGGTCCTCGCCGATACCCCAGGAGCAACAGTGTCCCTAATTTGCTGGGAAGTGGCGGTGCGGTCCCCTACGGCACTGCGTAGGATCCTACGGTCTTGGCGTGCATCCGTGCGTCGCTGCGGTCCGGTCCCAGGTCGACGGGCACGTGCACCTTCCGCCGACCACTGGCGACAACATCGATGTACTGTGGAGACCTCACGCCCCACGTGTTGAGCAATTCGGCGGTACGTCCACCCGGCCTCCCGCATGCCCACTATACGCCCTCGCTCAAAGTCCGTCAACTGCACATACGGTTCACGTCCACGCTGTCGCGGCATGCTACCAGTGTTAAAGACTGCGATGGAGCTCCGTATGCCACGGCAAACTGGCTGACACTGACGGCGGCGGTGCACAAATGCTGCGCAGCTAGCGCCATTCGACGGCCAACACCGCGGTTCCTGGTGTGTCCGCTGTGCCGTGCGTGTGATCATTGCTTGTACAGCCCTCTCGCAGTGTCCGGAGCAAGTATGGTGGGTCTGACACACCGGTGTCAATGTGTTCTTTTTTCCATTTCCAGGAGTGTACAATCTTTAAGATAAACACATGCACCAACAACTTGTAAGGTATGCACAGCCACGTACTTCACAAATTTCTTTTCTTTCTCTCACATACATAGAGCACGTATGCGTGGAACTGACTACCAAATTGGTTACAAGAATCAATAGATAGCCACCAATATATCAGTACCTAATTAAACCGTCTCCTAGTGTGACATGACAGAGCAACAGTTCAAATTCACAGCCTTTGATTCAACATGTTCTACTATCCTCGTTGTACAGCATCGACCATGCCCGGAGTCCCTACTGCAAATTTTAACCAAGCAATTCACGCTCACGTCGACGCCTAACCGAGGAACCAGCCCAGCAGCACAAGAACAACCTACACACTCGAAGTCAAACTCCGCAAACGCAGTGCAGAACTAACATTCAACCTTTTCTTTCATAGGTTCAGAACCGGCGAGCTAAACCGGTGGACGGAAAGAACACAATGTCGGCGGCAGCAACACAAAGGAAGTCGCAAACACCACACTAATAGAAGGCAATAGCAAGTCAAAAGCACAACGGTAATAGCGAAATATACTCAACTTCAGTCCCGGAGGAAAACCTGCTGCCCTCTGTGCTCAAAACATTCCCGGAGCAACCGTCCTCGGCGACTCCCACTATTCTCCGGAACAGCGACATCACAGCTCCTTATTTCAATTCTCTTCCGAAAAGAACAAGCATAATCGGAGCTAACGGCTTCTCCAAGTCAGACACGCTATGCCGTAGAACCTCACGGTGGAATGAGCCGGCCGACACCACACAAGTAAGGCAAACAAGCACTTCCGCAGTCGATGGCGTACTGCCACGCTTCACGACTCAGTCAGTCCACTCCCCGACCTAGAGGGCGAAGCATGCTACGAGGAGAACAGACGGCGCCGCCACGCGGAAAAGCGCCGGCGGGAAGCCAAGGCGTAACCAGGGCGCGTGTTTAAACGAGACGGACAGAAGCACGTCTCAGTCAGCAATATGCACCTTCTGAAAGATCGATCTTTATTTCGTCACGAGACGCTAAAGTTATAGTAACCTCAAAATCGGTTAATATCATGAATATTGAATGAATAGTAAATAGCAACTTACAGGGATGAGCGACCACTCATTAAAAACGTTCCGTCATAGCGGATCGAGTGACATAGTCATAAGATTCATAAATAATTAATCCCGTAACGAGCAATGAAAAGAGTTTGATGGAAAATTGTTTACAAAATTCAATGGAAAATTCATGACGTAAATAACAGCACTATATAATATTTTGGGTGGCCTCACAAGTATTTTATACTAGTTAAGTTATACTATACACTTAACTTGCAAATAGTTTTCATTGTTTGCAAATTATTACTAACATTTATCACCCATAATTAATTAATTATTATAGATATGAAGATTTTGAGCAGCGCAATGTGCAGATCGCTGTAAATTACGTCTAAGAACGGTGCTACACGCAGTTCTATGTTAAAACTTTGCAGCAGAGATGTAAACCAACAAATTTGCGCTAAGTGGCAAAATTTTGCAAAAACTAAAACTTACGGGCGACAGAATAACCCTAGAAATTAATGTATCATAATAAATAAGATGAACTTTTTAGCGCGGTTCCGATGGTGTACATCTTTGTATCGATGGATGTATGTATCAAAATTTGTAACCATAACTGGTGAGATTGGTACCTGCATAACCAGGGGGGTGGACGTCCGAGCCTATATAAGCGAGCGGCCATGTTGACACTGATGAGACCTCTGACGACGTACGCAGCTCCCGTCTGGGGATATGCAGCTCCTACACGACTGCGCCGCCTGCAGATCATACAGCACAAAGTGCTACGAATCATTAGCAACGCTCCACGCTACACACGCACCGTGGATCTTCACCAAGAATACCGCTTTGAAACCCTCAAGGAAGTATTCAGAAAACATGTCACACCACTATACAGGAACTCGAGACACTCGAACAATCCTTTCATCCTCACTCTGGGAAACTACGATCACAACCATAGGTGGAAGCACAAGCGGCCAAAGGCACTACTAGCTAGGGCATAGCCACCTACGGTAAAGTAACATACACCAACAAGCGACAAACGTCGGCAAGCCCCTGAATATCAGCAACACTGGCTGGTAACTACCAACTGCTATTAGAGCCGACCAACAGGCCACAGCAGGGACACCGAAGAGCTCGCCCACTGACGCACAAACAATTCACCAACATCACCCTACACTGTACATCCGATATATGACCTATCGGACACAAAAACGATAGTAAACCTGTTACAGGTTGCTGACGCTGAACGAGAGCTCTACACTGGCAACCAGCTGCAGCCTCCGAGCAACATCACCGCACAACGTCAAAGGTATCGATATGCATGATACCCACTACTAACAAAGCTTACCCTTGCACCTATCGCAGGCAGCAAGACATCCGCTACTGCTCTTACCACCCGACCAAACTATCGCAGAGGGTTTTTCCCCTTGGCTCTTGCCTTGGCACTTTTTTCCCTCTGCCATTCAAACCACTACCCTTCGTTCGAATTCGACCCAATCAATCTCCTGATGAGCGCGTAATAATGGTTAACCTGAACCAGACGTACGAAGCCATCGCGGTACGCACATCGTGCGACACCTCACTTTAGTGAAAAATAACCCTTACGCAGAGATGGCAGTAGACCTATTGAGATGGCCATCATGCCGCTGCGGGCGTGGAGGGGCTCCACCTCTTTTTTTGGCCAGGGGTCAGTCGTTGGTCAGTCGTTCGGCAGTCGGGGAGCCGGTGGGTGGCGAGCAAGCCCCACTTTTGGGTGGCCCATGTGGTCGTTTGAGTAAAAATTTCTTTTCGCGCCGATTTATTTCGACAAAGAGTATTGTTTAATAGTGCAAGTGTGCATGCATATATTTGGTGAACTGGAAGTGCTACGATTATTTGTGTGAGTACGAATTACGAGGTATACATCGGCGTAAGTGAACATGTGACGATATGCGATTTCGCACCAAAACTGCTAGAACAAGAAGGACAGTGGGACTTGTAGTTCTGTTCGAATTGAGTGAGTAATTTTCGTTTATAGCATCCTACATTACTGCTATTGGGGGCTCGGAGTCAAATTATTATTAAAGTAAAACTGTAAACCGTCTCACCAGTGCTAATTTCATTTTGTGAAACAAGAGGACAACGCCAATAAATAGTGATTGAACTGTGTTGTGAAAACTGATTTTGCTATAATAATCGCCTAATTTTTATTCCCTAGCATAAACTTTAGTCATAAATATTAATTCAAAAATTATAACTAATGCGCGGGTGTACAGTGTACTAATGCACCAAGTGTGAAAATCATCCCCTGAGAGTTACGTGAGAGCTAAAATTTGCACTAACATTTTGCAAACGCCTGTGACGATGTTCGACAAAAAATTGCCATGATCAGTCTCTTAACGAACAACAACGTCTTACAGATGGTCTTCTTTGCTGTTGATGGTCTTTCATTAAGCAGCTAGCAATCCAACGGGTACAAACCTTTGAATACCACAACTGGTGGTCTAGTGTGTCGGCACTACCAACAGAGACGTCCAGTTTAGCAGCAGGGTGTTTGTTTTTGATCGCTAAGTCGCCTCGAACAAGAGTTCCAACATTGCCGGAATCGCAGCGGTATGCGGCCGGCCGGCAAGCGGGATGTCGAGCAGCTTTGCGCGACTCCGTTACGATGATGACAGACGCCTCGGACAACGACTCACCGTGCTTTTCCTGGCTGCCAGGTCCCCGTACACTCTTTGCAAGCGTCTATGGACATCTGCGATGCTCTGGTTTTCCGCCAACAGGGTCTCAATGACAGCTCTCTGGTTGGGAGGCACCTCCGTTACAGACGCCATTTTGAAGGCTTTATATAGCGCCGCTACCTGTCAGAAAAGGGGTAAGGCAAGGATGTGCTCTCTCTCCTCTTATATTCAGTGCTTACATCCAGGAAGCCATAGGCCAAGTTCGAGAAACTACTGAGGTGGGGATCAGAATGAATAGGCAGAAGATAGATATGCTACGTTATGCAGATGATATTGCTATAGTCGGAGACAAAAGATGATCTACAGGAAGTCCTCAGAAAAATTCTATGCAATCAGTGTGGAATGAGAATAAACAAGAAAAAGACTAAAGTGATGGTATGCAGTACAGGAGCAGGATATGAACCTCTGAGAATGAGAATTGGAAGAGAGGAGCTGGAAGTGGTAGAGGAATTAACTTACCTGGGAAGCAAAATCACAAGAGATGGTAGAACCCGGAAAGTAATTGCGACTAGAATACAAAAGGCCATATCTGCATTTAATCAGAGAAGGAACTTACTCACCAGGAACATCAGTCTGAAAAGGAAGGAAACGTATCAGTCTGAAAATAAGGAAACGTATCATGAAAGGTTTCGTTTGGATTGTGGACCTATGCGGATGTGAAACTTAGACAAATGGAAGAGAAGAGAGAAGACGGCTAGAGGCCCTGGAGATGTGGTGCTATAGAAGGATGATGAAGATCAGCTGGACAGACAAAGTAACAAATGAAGAGGTGCTTAGAAGAATACAGGAAACCAGATCTCTGTGGAGGCACATCCAAACAAGAAGGGACGTAGGGCACATCCTACGACACAACAACATCTTTGGAACAATAGCAGAAGGAGCTATTGAGGGAAGGAATCGGCGGGGGCGACCAAGGATATCATACATGCAACAGATCAAGAGTGACGTTGGATGTAAGACATACGTGGAAATGAAGGCAGACAGAAGAGAGGAATGGCGCTCTGCTGCAAACCAACCTCAGGGTTCAACACAAAGACCCGTCAGAAGTTCATGAAATTATAGGAGCTGAAGCGGGGATATTGCAAGATGTCCCACAACTAATTCCGCATTTTTGTTTCAACCGAACCTGGCCGAGAAAACAAATGTGTTGAATTATTTATTGAACCCCTGTCGTAATAATTTGAAATTTCATGCAAGCGATGAACATTTACAATTCAGTATTTTATGGGGATGGGGAGCAAGGGAGGGAGGGTTTCAGTGAAAAAAAATTGAAACGCTTTGAAATTAGGTGTAAGATTTGTTGGAAGAGGTTAAGTATTCCCATTCTAAAACACTGAATGAATATACAGTAATTGGCTCGCAATGGGCTACACTTCCTGAAGGCGTACGGATAGTTTTTAACTTCAATATTTGTCTTACTGTGTTGCTCCCTTAACGTAAAAAATTCTATCCACAGATGTGTACTTTACGACATCATTTCGAATTTTTAAATTCGCTCAGTAATAGTATGAAATACTGAATAATCTAATTTCTGTAAATGCTGGAGGCCATTAGATAGGCATGATAAAACTGCGACCATATGATCAGGAATAGTTTACAGCTGTTACATTATACAGTTAAAGCGCAGTGTTGTTACGTGATGATTAACAACTCCTTCATTTTCTCGATGTCTGTTACGGAGTCTTCGTGCGCACCATGAGAACGGGATGCCATCATTCCCAAGACTCAGAGATACTCATGGTATTATGCCCTCCCAGACGAAGCCGCTATGAAATGTTGTGTTTGTCTTTCGTGCCTGTAGCTTTCACAGGTCCGGACAAAAGCGGCAATTGCACTGAATGGCTACAGTTCGCCCCACTCTAGTAAATACGTCAACGTTTCGCGATAGAAATGTTTGCGGTGGTTGGAACTGCGCATAAAGCACAAATGTCACGTGTGTATAACCTCTGCCTGAACGCAGATGCATTACAGCTCTGCCCGGATGTTGTATATACGATCACTGATAGCGCAGCGAGCGGCCGATAGATTCGCGATTAATCGGAGAGGAGGATAAAAAAGAGTGCCACCCATTGTGACGTCTAGTGCTCTTGGTAATATTTGCGTTTCAGTTGGCCACAATAACGGAAAGCCTGTGTGAAAGGAATTCCTCTGGAGCGTAAATCATCCTTCTGAATAAAACGCATTTTGCGCTCGCAAATGGGAATGCGGTGCTGCTGCGATGTTTTATAATGCCCGCGGCACAGGGGGAATGCGTAATTGGAAAGTAAACCGCATAAACACAGCATTACACCACTCACGCCCGTTTACAAGCACTACTTTTACATGTATGCGGTTGAATTTTGCTTTAACGTCCTTGAAGTTGAGTGCGCCTTTTAAAATGGATTCTTCCTGCACGTCAAGGCGCCTTTTGCCGCGTTTCCCTTCTTGGTTCCATCGTGAAACACACAAATTTATGTGGAAATTCTACAGGACAGCCTTAATCTCACCATCAGGATTTAATTTTATGCATAAATGTGCTCTACCCATGCATTACTAATGCCAAAATTAGTATGGGTCTTTGAGTCGTTAGTATTCTGACTGGTGTGATACGGTCCACCACAGCTCCTACCTAAACTCAGATTGAAATGTATACCGCAGAGACAGGCTGGACAGTGAAGGGGGAGGCGTGTTTATAGCAATAAAAAGTGCAATAGTATCGAAGGAAATTGACGGAGGTCCGAAATGTGAAATAATTTGGGTGAAGGTCACGGTTAAAGCAGACTCAAACATGGCAATTGGATGTCTCTATAGGCCCCTGGCTCAGCAGCTGTTGTGCCTCAACACTTGAAGGAAAATTTGGAAAATATTTCGAGTAGTTTTCCCGACCATGTTATAGTTTTGGGTGGAGATTTTATTCTACCAGATATAGACTGGAAGACTCAAACGTTTATAACGGGTGGCAGGGACAAAGAATCCAGTGAATTTTTTTTAAGTTCATTATTTGAAAGCTACCTTGAGCAGTTAGGGAACGGCGCGTGGCGATAACATATTAGCCATTCTGGTGACAAACAGACCCGAGCTATTTGAAACAGTTAACGCAGAATAGGGAATCAGCGATCATAAATCGGTTACAGCATCGGCGATTTCAGCCGTAAATAGAAATATTAAAAAAGGTAGGAAAATTTTTCTGTTTAGCAAAAGTGACAAAAAGTAGATTTCAGAGTACTTGACGGCTCAACACAAAAGTTTTATCTGAAGTACAGATAGTATTGAGGATCAGTGGACAAAGTTCAAAACCATCGTACAATGTGCATTAGATGAGTATGTGGCAAGCAAGACCGAAGAGATGGGAAAGAGCCACCGAGGTACAACAACCGAGTTAAAAAACTACTACGGAAGCAAAGGGAACTTCACAGCAAACAAAAACATAGCCAAAGCCTTGCAGACAAACAAAAATTACACGAAGCGAAATGTAGTGTGAGGAGGGCTATGCATTAGGCGTTCAACGAATTCGGAAGTAAAGTTCTGTGTACCGACTTGGTAGAAAATAGTAGGAAATTTTCGTCTTATGTCAAAGCGGTTGGTGGGTCAAAGCAAAATGTCCAGACACTCTGTGACCAAAATGGTATTGAAACAGAGGATGACAGACTATAGGCCGAAATACTAAATGTCTTTTTCCAAAGCTGTTCCACAGAGGAAGACTGCACTGTAGTTCCTTCTCTATGTTTTCGCATAGATGACAAAATGGTAGATCATACAATGTAGGCTTTCACGGCCGGTGTTGTCTTCAGTTAAAACTTCCGGGCTGAGAGGCCGTGGTCGACGTATAAAATTTCCTCCTGACGTTTCGTCTCCATCTGCGGGAGACATCTTCTGAGGTCGTCCGGCTACTGCCCCTGAAGCTGCTGGTACTCTCGCTTTTATAGAGCGCATAGCGGGCACCACCATTCGTCACGTGATGCCGACGGTATGCCTATCTTTGGAAGACATCCATATTTTGTCCAACTTTAAAACTTCCTCTTTTCTATTGAAATTGTTGTGGTGTTTGTGAATTTCTATTGCTTCTCTATACATGCGCGCATGATAATGGGATGTTCGTGCTAGAACGCTTGTCTCATTAAATTTAATTTCATGATTCCCATCTCGAAAAACATGCTCAGCTACGGCCGATTTTTCGATGTGTCCTAAGTGACAGTTTCTTTTATGTTCGGCTAAGCGGGTGTTTACACTTCTTTTCGTTGTTCCAATATATACTTGTCAACAACTGCATGGAATTTTGTATACCTCAGGTGTTGCTGGGGGATGTCGGGCGTCTTTTGTAGTTCTTAATATTCCTTAATCTTCTTGGTGGGTCTGAAAATTGTTTCGATCCCATACTTGGCCAGAACTTTCCCGACACGGACCGTAATCTTATTAATAAACGGTAGGAAAAATTTTCCAGTAGGTGTCCGTTGTAACTCTTGACTTCTGGCTTCTTTTCTTCTTTGATGGATGGCTCGATCAATTTCCTTACTTGTATATCCGTTTTTGATGAAGGCTGACCGTGGGTGATTCAGTTCATTTTGTAAGTAAGCCGGCTCGCAGATTTTGTTGGCTCTGTCCATTAAGGTTTTAATTTTTTGCCTAGAATGATGGTTAGATTCCTCGTGGAGGTGTCGATCCGTGTGAGTGTTCTTTCTATATACCTTGTGGCCCAGCGTCCCATCCACCCGTTTATTTACCGACACATCCAGGAAATTGAGTTGACCATTCCTCTCTTTCTCCATCGTAAACTGTATCTTCGGGTTAATGCTGTTCAGGTGCACCAAGAAGACATCCAACTCTTCTTCACCATGAGTCCACACTACAAATGTGTCATCAACATAGCGGTACCATTTAGCAGGCTTTTTACTGGCAGCCTGCAGCGCTCGCTGTTCGAAGATCTCCATAAATAAATTGGCAACAACTGGGCTGAGAGGGCTTCCCATCGCCACCCCGTCGATCTGTTCGTAAAACTCGTTGTTATACTGGAAATAAGTTGTCGTCAGGCAGTGTTTAAATGCGCTCTATAAATGCGAGAGTACCAGCAGCTTCAGTGGCAGTATCCGGACGACCTCAGAAGATGTCTCCCGCAGATGGAGACGAAACGTCAGGTGGAAATTTTATACATCGACCACGGCCTCTCAGCCTGGAAGTTTTAACTGAAGAAAATGGTAGATATCGAAATAGATGACAGAGGGATAGAAAAACAAATAAAATCGCTCAAGAGAGGCTGGCCGCTGTACCTGATTGAATACTAGTTCGATTTTGCACAGAGTACGCGAAGGAACCTGCCCCCCTTCTTGCAGCGGTGTACCGTAGGTCTCTAGAAGAGCGTTGCGTTCGAAAAGATTGGAGAAGGACACAAGGTCATCCCCGTTTTCAAGAAGGGGCGTCGAACAGATGTGCAGAACTGGAGGCCTATGTCTCTAACGTCAATCAGCTGTAGAATTTTGGAACAAGTATTATGTTCGAGTATGATGACTTTTCTGGAGACTAGAAATCTACTCTGTAGGAATCAGCATGGGTTTCGAAAAAGACGATCGCGTGAAACCCAGCTCGCGCTATTCGTCCACGAGACTCAGAGGCCCATAGACACGGGTTCCCAGGTAGATGCCATGCTTCTTGACTTCCGCAAGGCATTTGATACAGTTCCCACAGTCGTTTAATGAACAAAGTAAGAGCATATGGACTATCAGGCCAATTGAGTAATTGGATTGAAGAGTTCCTAGATAACAGAATACAGTATGTCATTCTCAATGGAGAGAAGTCTTCCGGAGTAAGAGTGATTTCAGGTGTGCCGCAGGGGAGTGTCGTAGGACCGTTGCTATTCGCAATATATATTAATGACCTTGTGGATAACATCGGAAGTTCACTGTGGCTTTTTGCGGATGATGCTGTAGCATACCGAGAGGTTGTAAGAATGGAAAACTGTACTGAAATGCACGAGGATCTGCAACGAATTAACGCATGGTGCAGGGAATGGCAACAGAATCTCAATGTAGACGAGTGTAATGTGCTGCGAATACATAGAAATAAAGAACCTTTATCATTTAGCTACAATATAGCAGATCAGCAAGTGGAAGCAGTTAATTCCATAAATTATCTGGGAGTAGGCATTAGGCGTGATCTAAAATGGAATGACCATATATCACCTGTAGGTTGACGACACGATGGAAACTTTTTGTCCCACACCAGAACTCGAATCGGTACGCACCTTCTACGTGGAGACCTTGAGGAGTCCTGAATCTTGGGAAACAATGGAATTGCATCGTGTTAAAGGCGTCAGACCAGCGAAAGGACGTATGTGAGCTAGGATCGCACTCCAGCACCAGCCCCTCAAGTTCAGACACAATAAGAATTAAGTGTCCTCTAACCTTGCATGACGACTGGCTCATTACTAAGAAAAATTCTCTTGTAAGGAGTTGAATGCAAATTGGTGACAACAGTCTCAACCTGCTCTGAGTTTCGCCTGTCACGGCTACCCTATTCCGATTCTCCTAAAATAAGAAGCGAAGGGGCGTCGTTATTAATGTGGATTTGGAACCAAGGCGCTACGACACGTTGTTCAACTGGCGATACCAGATGCGAAGATGGTCTGTTTGTGCTTGTTAAAAATGGTTTCTCGAAGTGTGAATCGATCCCAGACAATAGGCACACGTAGCTAAAATCATTCCAACAGACCACCAGCATACACAGAAAACTGGTTTCTGGTTGTGTCGTAAAGTAGGTTTTTCCACACTGAAAGAGAATTCAAATTCCCAGGAAGTTTATTACAACCTTTTTGGAACACATATTTCCTTGTTTGTCATCGTCATGTCCGTTAGCTGCCTGCGCTGTTCAATGTGTGCTTTTGACTTGATACTGTGATCACTGAAATAAAATCACATGACAGTCAGCTGCACGAACTGACAATACAGTTTGGTGCGGAAGCCTTTGCGGGAAGTGTAGCTTTCCATTTGAGATTCTGTGCTGATGTATTTTTTGAGGTTTAGTCATAAATACGGCGCAATGTAAACACTTAAAAAAAGCCAGATATCTAACACACTCTCAACTTTACGTTTTAAGCTGCACTTTGTCTCATAATATTTCGTAGGTTAAGGTGTAGTGACCTTTTCTGTTGCTGAATATTATGTGAATAGTACCGACGTATGTAATCCACGTGGACAAAATTTATCTGAAAAGTATGGAAAATTGCAGGTAGGCCTCGTGCTCTGAGGATTCCCTACAAACTTACTTACGTTTATAGATAACAACAATAGTTTCGTGTGGAATAGTGGCCTAGTACAAGTTCTTCTATTGGACGGCATTTCTGTGACTTGTATGGTCCTAACCCAACTGTTCAACCGGTAAAAGCAGACTTACAGTTTAAGTTGGAGTTTCTGGAAACTTCTTGATATGTGAGAGATGTGAGACTGAAAAATCGGTGATCCAACTGACAATCTGTCTCACCTCCCCTTAGTTTTCAGAAACGTACCTTACCGTTTACTTCCCCTTTGTTTAGCTGAGAGCCGAAAAGTAGTTTAAAAAAGTTAAGGCATGCGAGCATTTTAGGTTAGGCTTTAACGTGGCTGTTATTGGCATTAAATGAAACTACAAGTTCACTGTTACCAGTCACTGCTTATTTACTTCCACTACGAGTTTCAAAGGTTTAAACCTCCATCATCAGGTGGATTTGCGTTTGTTAGTTTGACATTTGTGTGTATGGGCTTGTGTGTGTGTGTGTGTGTGTGTGGTGTGTGTGTGTGTGTGTGTGTGTGTGTTGTGTTAGGATTTATTCGAGGAACTTGTGGCACTGTTTAGTGGAGAAACAAAAAACTATTTCAGAGTATGGTTTTGGGTTTCTTTTGACAAAAAATTAAAGATGTATCTAACGGCAAACATAAAATAAGTAAAATAAAGTACCTCCAGTGCTCACAGGTTCCTTTCATTGTCGTAACACATCACATATATGTTGTCATATTTTCTAAACAAACTATTGGGATTGTATAGTAGAAGAAAAAAATTATCACAAAGTACAAAGAATATACGTCCTAACAACATTATTACAGAATAAATTTTAAAGGACTTGGAGGTGTTGTTTTGAGGTGTCGAATACATTTGTTGGAATAAATACTTCAGGTGGTATATAAATCCGATTTTGACTTTTTTGTTTTGTCTATGGTCTTCTCTGCTTCAGAGCAAGAGGTTCACCAAATTTTTTTCAGGATATACGAAATGCTTGTATCGGCAGGAAAGAACAGACAGAATCAACTTCACGCTGGGTGGAGACAAGGTGGACAATGTGCTGCTTGCTCAGATGATATTGGCCTTCTCTAAACTTCTGTTTTTCTTATTTTTATCTATTTGTATTTTGAATCGGAGTTCATTCTACATGTCTTCCACCACTTAGGAAAGAAAAAAATTTCCCGTTGTCTTTTACTTTCTTTTTATTGATTAAAGAAGATAAACAAGGCAAAGGGGGCCACAAAAATGAAATAAAATGTAATAATATTCCTGAGCGAGACCATGAGTAGGAAACGACATGAATCGGTTAACTCGGCCGATACCTTGATTACGAAGTACAAGGTTTGACATATTGGCGAATAAGTCGCGATACCGTGGCAGACACAAGATTTCCAATATGTAGTGACCATACAATGGTGCAAGGCGCATGTCTCTCTACTGACCCCCCTCCCCCCCCCCCCCCCGATCTACACCGTAATGAAAATACACTCCTGGAAATTGAAATAAGAACACCGTGAATTCATTGTCCCAGGAAGGGGAAACTTTATTGACACATTCCTGGGGTCAGATACATCACATGATCACACTGACAGAACCACAGGCACATAGACACAGGCAACAGAGCATGCACAATGTCGGCACTAGTACAGTGTATATCCACCTTTCGCAGCAATGCAGGCTGCTATTCTCCCATGGAGACGATCGTAGAGATGCTGGATGTAGTCCTGTGGAACGGCTTGCCATGCCATTTCCACCTGGCGCCTCAGTTGGACCAGCGTTCGTGCTGGACGTGCAGACCGCGTGAGACGACGCTTCATCCAGTCCCAAACATGCTCAATGGGGGACAGATCCGGAGATCTTGCTGCCCAGGGTAGTTGACTTACACCTTCTAGAGCACGTTGGGTGGCACGGGATACATGCGGACGTGCATTGTCCTGTTGGAACAGCAAGTTCCCTTGCCGGTCTAGGAATGGTAGAACGATGGGTTCGATGACGGTTTGGATGTACCGTGCACTATTCAGTGACCCCTCGACGATCACCAGTGGTGTACGGCCAGTGTAGGAGATCGCTCCCCACACCATGATGCCGGGTGTTGGCCCTGTGTGCCTCAGTCGTAAGCAGTCCTGATTGTGGCGCTCACCTGCACGGCGCCAAACACGCATACGACCATCATTGGCACCAAGGCAGAAGCGACTCTCATCGCTGAAGACGACACGTCTCCATTCGTCCCTCCATTCACGCCTGTCGCGACACCACTGGAGGCGGGCTGCACGATGTTGGGGCGTGAGCGGAAGACGGCCTAACGGTGTGCGGGACCGTAGCCCAGCTTCATGGAGACGGTTGCGAATGGTCCTCGCCGATACCCCAGGAGCAACAGTGTCCCTAATTTGCTGGGAAGTGGCGGTGCGGTCCCCTACGGCACTGCGTAGGATCCTACGGTCTTGGCGTGCATCCGTGCGTCGCTGCGGTCCGGTCCCAGGTCGACGGGCACGTGCACCTTCCGCCGACCACTGGCGACAACATCGATGTACTGTGGAGACCTCACGCCCCACGTGTTGAGCAATTCGGCGGTACGTCCACCCGGCCTCCCGCATGCCCACTATACGCCCTCGCTCAAAGTCCGTCAACTGTACATACGGTTCACGTCCACGCTGTCGCGGCATGCTACCAGTGTTAAAGACTGCGATGGAGCTCCGTATGCCACGGAAAACTGGCTGACACTGACGGCGGCGGTGCACAAATGCTGCGCATCTAGCGCCATTCGACGGCCAACACCGCGGTTCCTGGTGTGTCCGCTGTGCCGTGCGTGTGATCATTGCTTGTACAGCCCTCTAAAATGGTTCTGAGCACTATGGGACTCAACTTCTGAGGTCATTAGTCCCCTAGAACTTAGAACTAGTTAAACCTAACTAACCTAAGGACATCACAAACATCCATGCCCGAGGCAGGATTCGAACCTGCGACCGTAGCTACAGCCCTCTCGCAG
The DNA here is from genome assembly GCF_023898315.1 of Schistocerca nitens. NCBI lineage: Eukaryota > Metazoa > Arthropoda > Insecta > Orthoptera > Acrididae > Schistocerca > Schistocerca nitens. The sequence goes on from NC_064617.1 coordinate 100,168,849, forward strand.
TGTCCGGAGCAAGTATGGTGGGTCTGACACACCGGTGTCAATGTGTTCTTTTTTCCATTTCCAGGAGTGTAGTTGTCTAACAACCAATGCAGTGGTATTTGACTTTGCTCGTAGCTTCAGAGCAACAGGATATCATCCGTAAAAGTATGTCAATGGATCGAGTCTAAAACGCAGTGCCAGCTCGTTTCGTGACCATGACAGGTAAATGTATTTTGTAGCGTCTCTATGGTGAAACAGCGACTGCACTGATCCATGTCACTGAGTCCAAGACGAAATAGGCTCTCATTGGTGTACCACGTGGTTCTACGAGGACGCCCCCGCCGTTCAACCGGTGCCGTACAGTCAGTCCCTCTCCCGCGCATTAACCAACATGTGGTAGTGAGGAGCTACCTCCGCACAATATCTGCCGCCAGATAACTGACAGCAATATAAAATTCACAGCCATGTTTTAACTGGAAGTTCACATGACCAACATCGTCAGGCGGCTGAAGACTGCCCGGTTGCAGACAGTAAAATAACCGAGACGTGAATGTGTGGATTGCGTGAGAGATAGTCAGCGTGAAGCGCCGAACAAATCACACAAACGCTTTCCTCTGGATATCGGAAAGCCCCACACCCCAGAGAGAACACGCGTAGACCACCAGAACCGACATGAATATAGTGTGGTCGCCTATAGCAGTGGCCGTCAAACTTCCATTGCTCGAGAGACAATACTGACGTTGTGAGGTGGCAACTCGAGCCATATATGTACCGATTACGGTGTTAATTGACAACCTACGTAAATTAGTAATTTATGAGCTCCCAACAGATTAGCTACGGAAAGGGAGTGGTAAATTGGCCGCCGGCTCGCAAGTTGACACCCTTTGGAATATTTGCGTATCGACTATGCACTGTTTACTTTGCTACCATCATCACCGACGTAAAAGTTGTGGATTTGATTGTCTGACAATTGTTGCGTTGTCTGTGTAAACGGATGATTAACTGATTAACAACAGTACTTGTACTTAAATGTGAATGCGTTATGCAATATGACACGCGATCACAAATTTTTGCTTAAGGTCCTGACTCTTATTTCTCTTCTACTCACTGCGCTGTATTACAACAAAGTCAAGAACACCTCTGTCAAAGAAGACTGTTTATCACACTTCTGCCAAATATGAGTTTTCAGTGGAATAATGTATCACATGAGGCTTGTTACCATAGTAATAGATGTCTTTTTTTTTCTGTTTACGAGCTATTTGTAGTTGCAAACTTGAGCTTCCTGGAAGAACGTTGTGTATAACCGAAAATAGCGGACCTGGCTGATGTTCGTTTCGTTTCAAACGATACTGTATCGTTATTTATAGGCACATTGAAATGGAAGCAGAATGTCACAAATAGTTGGTAGGACAGTGGGAAATATTTCCGCAGCGGGTAAAGGCGTGCCTGAAAGAAAAAAAAAAAAAAAAAAAAAACTACGTCAGAGGTGAGACCCATAAAAACGTTGTGTATCATTATAAAGTAGTGATGTGCTCTAGAATAATTTGATTGGTCTGACCGACGGTTTGGGCAGGAAACAACAATACACTGATACTTTTTTATCAAATACCTTGTTTTGGCAGGATTTTTTTATAACTGTAGGGGGTAAGTTTTTTTTTTTCGGGGCGTAATGTTCGGCGCTGGGACCGTACTTTTGCATTAAGTGGGGAAAAAAGGAGAGTAACAGATGTCATGAACAGCTGTGAGTGGAAGTATGTAATATCTGATGCTTGTTTAAGTACACATTTAATTACAAAGGAAATGAGCCAGAATGTTTTTGTGACTGTTAATGTTCCTGATGTACACTGCTGGCCATTAGAATTGATACACCAAGAGGAAATACAGATGGTAAACGGGTATTCATTGGACAAATATATTGTACTAGAACTGACGTGTGATTATATTTTCTCGCAATTTGGTTGCATAGATCCTGAGAAATCAGTACCCACAACAACCACATCTGGCCGTAATAACGGCCTTGATACACCTGGGCATTGAGTCAAACAGAGCTTGGATGGAGTGTACATGTACAGCTGCCCATGCAGCTTCAACACGATACCACAGTTCATTAAGAGTAGTGACTGGCGTATAGTGACGAGCCAGTTGCTCGGCCACCATTGACCAGACGTTTTCAAATGGTGAGAGATCTGGAGAATGTGCTGGCCGGGGCAACAGTCGAACATTTCCTGTATCCAGAAAGGCCCGTACAGGACCTCCAACATGCGGTCGTGCATTATCCTGCTGAAATGTAGGGTTTCGCAGGGATAGAATGAAGCGTAGAGCCACGGGTCGTAACACATCTCAAATGTAACGTCCACTGTTCAAAGTGCCGTCAATGGGAACAAGAGGTGACCGAGACGTGTAACCAATGGCACCCCATACCCTCACGTCGGGTGATACGCCAGTATGGCGATGACAAATAAACGCTTCCAATGTGCATCCACCGCGATGTCGCCAAACACGGGTGCGACCATCATGATGCTGTAAACAGAACCTGGATTCATCCGAAAAAATACGTTTTGCCATTCGTGCACCCAGGTTCGTCTTTGAGTACACCATCGCAGGCGCTCCTGTCTGTGATGCAGCGTCAAGCGTAACCGGAGCCATGGTCTCCGAGCTGATAGTCCATGCTGCTGTAAACGTCGTCGAACTGTTCGTGCAGATTGTTGTCTTGCAAAAGTCCCTATCTGTTCACTCGGGGATCGAGACGTGGCTGCACGATCCGTTAAAGCCATGCGGATAAGATGCCTGTCATCTCGACTGCTAGTGATACGAGGCCGTTGGAATCCAGCACGGCGTTCCGTATTACCCTCCTGAACCCACCGATTCCATATTCTGCTGTCATTGGATGTCGACCAACGCAAGCAGCAATGTGGCGATACGATAAACCGCAATCGCGATAGCCTACAATCAGACCTTTATTAAAGCCGGAAACGTGATGGTATGCATTTCTTCTCCTTACACGAGGCATCACAACAACGTTTCACCAGGCAACGCCGGTCAACTGCTGTTTGTGTATGAGAAATTGGTTGGAAACTTTCCTCATGTCAGAACGTTGTAGGTGTCGCCAACCTTGTGTGAATGCTCTGAAAAGCTAATCATTTGCATATCACAGCATCTTCTTCCTGTTGGTTAAATTTCGCGTCTGTAGCACGTCATCTTCGCCTCTTCGTGGTGTAGCAATTTTAATGGCCAGTAGTGTAATTATGACGTCTGACCATAATCGGAAAATTACTAGCGCCATGATCTAGTATCGTCACAGATTAATTTGAGTAGCACTGTCACTGTGGTGTAGCGGTTATGATTCTGGACTATTGAATGGAGGGTCGTGTGTTCAAAACTCACCTGTACTGTAAAAGTTATTTTCTTTATTCCGTTGAGGACATTCTAGAAGTATTAGCACATATCAAGAATCATTGTAGTGGAATCTTCTGTAACTGTATATATACCTTATGTGTTCTGGCCGGAGGCAGTTGACTTGCGCTCTTATATGTGCAAGTGCTGAATAAACCTTCGTTAAGTGAAGTTAGTGTTCGTCATTCATCTAATTACACTTTCTTCTACGCGACATTATTCTGGTAGTGCACGTTATCGACGACACAGTGTCAAACGAAGGTGTGCGGTGAGACCCTGAAAAGGTGAGATCTATAACGGAATTTCCTATTCCTAAAAGTATTAGAGATGTGAGAAGCTTCTTCGGGTTATGTTCTTATTGCCGTCATTTTATCAAAGACTTTTGTATCAAAGCCAGGCCACTCCAAGAGTTGTTAAAAGGCAATGCTAAATTTATCTGGGGTGGTCCTCAACAAGATTCTTTCGATGCGCTGCGAAAAGCTCTGACGACTGACCCTGTACTGGGTCTGTATGATGAGAGAGCACATACGGAACTACACACAGATGCCAGTGGGTATGGGATCGGTGTTGTTCTGGTGCGAATTTCGGATGGAAAAGAGAAGGTTATGGGCTACGCTTCCAGGACGCTTACAAAAGCTGAGAGAAATTACTCAACTACAGAAAGAGAATGTCTTGCTGTGATCTGTTCCATGTGCAAATTTCGACAGTATCTCTATGGAAGGCCATTCATTCACTTTGTTGGTTGACAAGCCTTAACGATGCGACAGGACCACTCATCAGGTGGGCAATATGTCTTCAAGAGTGTGACACTACCATAGTGTACAAAAGTGAAAGAAGCACCAAGATGCCGACTGCCTCTGAAGAAACTCTGTGTAGGACCATCAAGACTTTGATGAAGATAGTGACTGTCTCGCTGCACTCCAGAATCTCACTGCTGAGCAGAAGAAGGACACCAATATATCTCAAATTATGCTTGCCTTAAATCGGTTAGTGGATGTGAAAGGACAATTTAAGGTAGTTAATGGATTACGTTGCAGGATGAACTTTGATCCGCTTGGGAAGAGGTGGCTACCAGTGATTCCTAAACACTTAGATATCGCTAAACGCTTAGATATCTATAGAAATCCCATGACGCACCTGAGGCCGGACATGTAGGATTTATTAAGACAAACGACAGGATCCGCAAGAGATTTTTCTGGCCAGGTTCATTTAGTTCAAAATGGTTCAAATGGCTCTGAGCACTATGGGACTTAACATCTATGGTCATCAGTCCCCTAGAACTTAGAACTACTTGAACCTAACTAACCTAAGGACAGCAGACAACACACAGTCATCACGAGGCAGAGAAAATCTCTGACCCCGCCGGGAATCGAACCCGGCAACCCGGGAGCGGGAAGCGAGAACGGTCATTTAGTAGAGTCCGTCACTATGTGTCGCACTGTCGAGAGTGCCAGAGGAGAAAGGCAGTTCCTCACAAGCCACATGGCCGACTCATAGCAATTCCACCAGCCGAAACGCCTTTCCAGCGTGTTGGGATTCACCTCCTCGGACGATTTCCAGCTTCTGCTAGTGGCAATAGATGGATTATTAAAATGCTTTTTTATTCCCGTCTCTGATCACAAATGAATTCTTTAGACGATGACCGGTCTCAGTCTGTTATGACCATCTTCAGATCTTGAATATATAAATATATACATCTAGTGAGCAGTGTGTCTTTTAACATAAAACAGCAATATGTATCACAATATATTGTCATACACCAGAGAAATGTACAGATAAAATATGGTGTAACGTACCTTTTTTACACCATGTCCTAAAGTGATACGACCATAATGGCATCGTCAAACCATATGAATATAATCAGCATAGCATCGTCACATAGATTTAAAATATGGAGTAGAATAGGCCACATTGTCCACATAGTGATTATTGCCAACTAGCTGTTGAGGTACAGTAGCATCCAGAAACCTGTTTGCCTACACCCTCCCTAGGTGTCGCTACTGTGGGCTTGCTTATAAGCAGTCATCATTTACGCAAAAACATAATCTCATAAAAGCACATGAGATAAAATGCATGTAGCAGACTTATTAAAATTGATGACTATCATAGAAACCAATTGTGATACATTAAAAGATGAATGCAGTTACACGTGTAAAATTATTAAAAGAAAATATATGAAGAGTATAGGTCCGACCCTTTATGATGGTGAATTTACGGTAACCGATTAATATAGCGTAATATATTGCCTGTGGCAACCTATAAATTAGTTATGAAAGATAAAATGTCTATATGACAGCTGAAAAAGAGACAGTTCAATGAACAGCGCCCTCTGTTGGGCCGTCCGCTACGATCTTATGTAGGCGCACACCGGTCGTAAGATTATTAAACGTAATCTGCTAACTCATAACAAGATTAGTACTGCAGAATACACAGAATGAATGGAACTTTTAGAATTTGCGTTAACGTATAACTATTTTACATTCAATGACAAAATATATAAACAAAAAATGGCCTTGGGATGGGTAACAGTTTGGCTGGTACGTTAGCAGACATTTTCATGAACGACTTAGAATGTAAGTTCTTTGCTAAGTTTCCAGGACTGAAAGACAAGACCATGTATTATAAACGTTATGTCGATGACATATTGTTACTGTTAGAGGGGGACGAGAATGAGGTTACCGTATTTGCTCAAGCCATAGGCAACATGCACCAAAAATTAGCGTTTACTACAGAAATAGAAGACGCGGGCTCAGTTAACTCTTTAGACCTTACCATTAAGAAGGTTGATAACAGATTTTCGATTTTCAGAAAGCCTACATGTACAGATACTATTATTGGAGCCAGGTCATGCCATCCGCCTCGATATAAAACGGCTTTTTCCACCTCTATGATCCACCGGCTTTTTAGACTATCATTGGCCGACAGTGAAATACGCCAAGAATTTAGTATATTAAAGCAAATTGCAGTAGGCAACGGTTTTTCAGCTAAAGATGTTATGCGCCCATATAATAGGATAAAAAAAACTAGAAAGTAAATAATAGACCGACCCACAATCATCTAGAAAAAAGAAAGAATAAAGAAAACCGGAAAACTATTCCAATGAAATTTTACGGAAAAATGTCCCAAGAAATAGAAAAGTGTTTGAACAAATCTAACGTTAGATGCGGTTTTCAAGTTAACAACACTCTGAAATTCCGTTTAAAACACAGTTTGAATAAAGACTCCGATAAATTTGACGGTTCTGGGGTTTACAAAATCATTTGTAGTTGTGACAAATTTTACATCGGTCAAACTGCCTGCTCTTTTAAAATTAGATTCACGGAGCATTTGCAAGCACATAACAAAACTGCATTGGGAATGCATTTAGCAGAAACCGGCCACACTGTAGACAATATCGAGAGTTATATGCGTATTTTACACATGGCAGAGAACGGCCGCGCTCTCGACTTGTTGGAGGAGTTAGAAATTTACAAAGCCAAAAGGGATGAGCCCACTAAGGTACCCAACACCTACTTTGCTTTATTTGATAACATACTACGATAATATTTTTTTTTGTATGTGTGGTGGTGGTGCTGAAGTCTGATCAACTTCGTTGATTTTTACTTCTGTAGGGAATGGAAAAGGTAAAAATTTTCTCTTATTTATTTATTCTTCTTTCAGCTTTAGTTTGGGCTCACAGAAGGGTCCTTTAACTCGCTGCTTTTGGTGTGTGTTTGAAAACATGTGTGTAGAAGTGCTAAATGACTTTATGTCCTTAAATTATGGAGAATTACGTAGGGATATCTTTTACGGAGGCTCAAATACTATCGCCTTCGGTACTTTATATTTGTGGTTGCGTAAGGGTTCTACCGTACCTACTGTGGTGAGTTGTGGTGTACTGTCACGTATCATGTCCAACTTCCGAAATAAGGTTCGTGCCTTCTCCCACACCTTGTCTGAGAGGTAAGATTCGCTTAAGGCTCGATGAATATCATGATTCCGGATCCACCATTGGGCTCCAGTGATCCATCGTAGGCATGTGCTTTGTACAACCTGTAATTTCTTGTAGTTAGTGGCACACGTAGTACCCCAAGAGGTCGATCCATACAAAATAGATGGTTCGACTGTGGCGTGGTAGAACTGGAGCTTCGTGCGTTGGCTGAGGTACGAGCTCTTCAGAAATGGGAGGAGAGCTCCCAGCATTTTGAGGCCAGACGTCTTCTTCTCCATAATGTGATGACTATACACCAGTTTGGCGTCCAGATGCACTCCAAGGTATTTTACAGTTGTTGCCCAGAGGAGTGGCTGGTCTGATATCCGTAGGCGTTCATTAACGATGGGTCTCCGAAGTGTGAAGACAATAACTTTGGTTTTCTCTGCATTGACCGTTACTTTGTTATTGTGGGTCCAGTGGTCCACTAAATCTAGTTGGCGCTGCATCCGTGTGACGAGGTGGTCCATTCTGGTGCCTGCAGTCAGGAGCGCTGTGTCGTCGGCATAGAAACTGGCAGTAACATGTGGCGCCGTCGGGAGGTCGTTAATGTATAAATTAAACAGCAGTGGAGATATGACCGATCCTTGTGCAATTCCTTCAAGGACAGGCCGTGTTGTTGAATTCTTGTCATTAATGTGAACATATAATCTGCGATCCTGAAGAGAATTGTCGAGAAGTTTTAAATAGCAGTCTGGTAGGGGAGTGGTAGGTCGGAGCTTGACGATCAAGTTGCGTCGCCATACTTTATCGTAAGCCTTCTCTATATCGAGAAAGACTCCAATGGTATGTTTTTTCTTGTTGAAATTGTCTTGGATAGATTCCGTGATGCGCAGTAGTTGTAACTCAGTCGACAGCTTCGCCTGGAAGCCAAACTGCTCCGGTCGGATGATGTTGTGCGCCACAAGGATGTCCAGCATGCGTTTCAGTGGGACACGTTCCAGTACCTTTCCCAGCGTCGGCAGTAAACTTATGGGTCTTTAGCTGTCATGGTGTGAGAGATCCTTGCCCGGTTTTGGTATTGGCACTATTCTGGCAATCTTCCATGCCTCTGGCAAGTATCCAGTCCTGAGGCGGCTGTTCACTATCCGGGTGAGAAGCACAATAGGCTTTCTCGGTAGGTGTTTCAATTCCGTACTGCTGATTCTATCTGTTCCAGGTGAGGTATGTTTGCTAAACTTGATAATCCTCCGAATTTCCTCCGGCCTTGTCAGCCGGGGCATAGTGCTAGTTGGGGCGTCCCGAATATCCTCCCATTCCGCCGCTGTGTCGTCCTCTGCACGGTGGAGTGCATCATCTCCATCCTCCGTGGGGGGCGTAGTCATCTCGATAACCAAATAATGCCTCGCGTTTTTATACCTAGCCTTACTTGATGAGTTATGTTGAGAACAGAAGGCATTTCCCTTACTTCCGCACAGTAGTCGCTCTAATCTTGTAACTGATTATCTCATACCTACTCATGGAATGTATAGTCAAACTATATAATTTTATTTATTGAATGCTTATATGTTGTTTAAAATTTTTCTCTGAGAGATATGTCACGATGTATGTAAAGCCCTCTATTGGTTAAGTGCTTACGATCGGTGCGCGCCTACATAAGATCCTAGCGGCCGGCCCAACAGAGGGCGCTGTTCATTGATCTGTCTCGTTTTCAGCTGTCATATAGACATTTTATCTTTCATAAGTAATTTATAGGTTGCCACAGGCAATGTATTATGCTATATTAATTGTTGACCGTAAATTCACCATAAAAAAGGGTCGGACCTATTGTTGTATCGCTGAGGCACGCAAGCCTCCCCACCAACGGCAAGGTCCATGGTTCATGGGGGAAGGTCGGACCTATACTCTTCATATGTTTTTAATAATTTTACATGAGTAACTGCATTCACCTTTTAATGTATCACAATTGGTTTCTATGATAGTCATCAATTTTAATAAGTCTGCTAACATGCATTTTATCTCATGTGCTTTTATGAGATTATGTTTTTGCGTAAATGATTACTACATATAAGCAAGCCCACAGTAGCGACATCTAGGGAGGGTGTAGGCAAACAGGTTTCTGGATGCTACTGTACCTCAGCAGCTAGTTGGCAGTAATCACTATGTGGACGATGTGGCCTATTCTACACTATATTTTAAATCTATGTGACGATGCTATGCTGATTATATTCATATGTTTTGACGATGCCATTATGGCAGTATCACTTTAGGACATGGTGTAAAAAAGGTACGTTATACCATATTTTATCTGTACATTTCCCTGGTGTACGACAGTATATTGTGATACATATTGCTGTTTTATGTTAAAAGACATCTTCCAGCAGTGCCTTAACCTTCAGTCCCCTCCTTCCTGTAATACCTGTAATCTCCCGCATCCCACATACTCCCAAAAATGTAAAGCCCGGCCCCCTCCGACCACTTCTGAACTCAGGACATCATCAGGTTCCTCGCCATTCTTCTACAGAATGCCCACCCTTTCCAGCGCCCTCACACCCTCCAGCAGATATCCCATGCCGCCCGTTCCACGTTAGAATGTATGCCACCTACTCCTACAACCAGGCCCATTTCACCTTCTCCCGTCTCGACACCCTCGTCTACATCCTTGTCATGGCGCGACAGCACCGTATCCTGTTCAACAACATCTGTTCCCTTCCCACCAACAAGAACCTCTTCATGCACACCCTCACCACCCACCTTGTGGATGCCTTCCTCCTCAATGAAACGTTTCTTCAGCCCCACCACACCATTCACACCTCACCCTACCTCTTTCACCGCTCCGACAATCCCTTCCCGATAGCGCGTTGCGGAGTTGCCATTGGTCACCACCGCCAGATCCCAGTTCGGCTCCAACCTTGTCTTCCTGACCCCACAGAACACCTGATCCTTAGTCTCTTCTTCCCTGGCCATACCACCACCTGTGCCACCATCTATGTCCGCCCTAACGCTCCTATTCCTTTTCACTTCCTCTCCCACATTGACCATACCTTCTCCTCCTACGTGATTGCCGCCGACCTCAACATCCATAGTCGTTCCGCCACCCAGTTACGGCGGTGGCATCGGTTCCTCTCCTCCCTTCAGGGCGACCTCGTCCCCATTCCCCAGCACACCCGCCCTGAATCCAACTCCACTCCTGATGTCATCCTCTCCTCCCCTAATCTCCTTGGCCGCATAACGGTGGATATCCTGGACCCCATTGGTAGTGACCATCTCCTTGTCCTCCTCACCATTTCAGACGGTCGTCGCCCCCGCCCCGACCCCCGTCATGACCCTCCCCCAAAGTACGTCCATGATTATTCCCGTGCCGACTGGAATGCCTACTGGGATACCCTATCCACCCAGGTCGATGGCCGCCCCTTCACCTACTGCCACCCTGATGATATTACCCATGCCACCTCCTTCCTCCGGCAGACCTTGTCTGAGGCCGTTGAGGCCAACATCCCTTCTGTTGCAATCCACCCCCACCGTCCTACCTTACCCCCACAGGTCGTCGTCCTCCTCCTCCTCCTCCTCGACAGTTTGTAGTGTGGTTATTCGTCGAGTGTGAATGGATTCATGTTTTTTATGTTACTGTGTCTACTGTTTTTTACCCGCCAAATTGTTCAGTCTCTTTTGTGTCTTCTATATGTTTCCTCGTTGTTAACTCTGAGGCTGAAGATCAGCATAAGTTGCTGCTGCCAGCCTACCTGTTGTACAGGTGTTGAAATTACAATAAAGGAAAGAAAAGGTTAAAAGACACCCTCATACGGATCCTCTATGACCTCATTTCTTTCCCCAATCTGCTCCTATTCCTCGAACATATCCACATACACTACACCTCCCGCCGCCTTGATACCCCTCACCCCCTGGTTGCTCCTCTCCTCTCCCATCCCTGCCCCCTGCTACGTCTTCACTGTTGTGTCCCCCCTACCCTCCATCTCTACACCCTTCATCTCCTTTCCCAAGGTGGCTTCCACCAACTCCCCTCGCAGATGATGTCCTCTCTCCCTCCATTGATCCCTCATATCAAATCTGATCCTCACCCCACCTCCTTTCCTCCATCCTTTTCGTGGGCTCCCTCTCCCCCCTTCCATCCTCTTTTTTCCCCACCTACCCTCTCTCCGCCCCCCTTCTCTCCCCCGAGTCCTTTTGCAGTTCCCTCCTCTGCCTTTTCCCATTCCCTCTCGTGTCTGCCCTGCCCCTCTCCACACTTTTTAGTCCTCTCCCTCCTTTGGTTCCCCCCCCCCTTTGGTTTTTTCCTCTCCTTGTTTTCCCTCTCATATGCCCAGTTCCCCCCCCCCCTCCAAACTGCCCTTGGCTAGGGAGTGTATTCTTTGTGCCGACATTTTCGTGCAGTGTTTTACAGTGAGTGTTCAGTGTTGTGTGTCTTTTGGGAAGTGTTGCGAACGGCCATCATACTGTCACTGGGTGTGATTTTTTATCTCTTGCGAACAGAAACCGGACTGTCGCCGTGTTTTTTTTAATTGTGTGTCTACTATGATACTTGTCTGATTCCTGTGTATTTTATTCGCATTGCCAATCCCTTTGCTTTATGTTTTAACTTTCCGCCATTTTACAATTTAAGTCGCCGTTTTATCGCCTGATTTTACTGTTTCTTTCCTTCTTACGTTTTTCAAAAGTCTGTAGTCTGTAGAGCAGCGTACTAAGCGGCAACGTTACTCATCACATGACGACTGTCTACCAACCGCAAATAAACGGGCTTACTGAACGCCTTAATAAGACCTTGGCCGACATGCTATCAATGTTCGTCAGTGTTGAGCAGAGCAACTGGGATGAGGTGCTACATTTCATTACGTTTGCCTACAACACTGCCAAACAAGACACCACATTTACGCCATTTGTCCTGGTGCATTGGCTTGAGGCGGCTACGATGATGGACACTGTGTTTCCTTTTCATCCTGATGACCTAGACGACGACTGCATCGACCAGGTGTTAACCAGAAGCCGGCCGCTGTGGCCGAGGGGTTCTAGGCGCTTCAGTCCGGAACCTCGTGACTGCTACGGTCGTAGGTTCGAATCCCGCCTCGGGCATGGATGTGTGTGTTGTCCTTACGTTAGTTGGGTTTACGTAGTTCTAAGTTCTAGGGGATTGATGACCTCAGATGTTGTCCCATAGTGCTCAGAGCCATTTGAACCCGGAAGCTCCGCAGTTGCCTCGACTCGACACGCTGGAGGCTCAAGAAAACAATCACCGAAGGTAGGACACGAACCACTGTTCGGAAGGTTGGTCTCTCTGAGAAGCTCCTCAGGCTCTATTTTGGATCTTATAAGATTGTAAGACAGTTGTTACTTATGAAGTTGAAGATTGCGATCGCGACACAAGAAGACGAAAGATCAAGGACATGGTTCACGTCCTTCGAATGAAGCCCTATAAGGATCCTGCAAGCCAGGCTAAATTAGAAGCTCAAGCAACAGGCAACAAACGGAAAGGTGACGAAGAGCGTAGCTGCAAAGGAAGTTATAAGAAGATCAACGCCAGGGCGAACATCAGTCATCGGGAGTCGGAGTATGCAGGACCGATGACTCGTTCCCGGACTAGGAGGACGTAAAACCGAGACGCTGTTCTCTTAAGGAGGGAGCAATGTCGCAGAAGAAAGTGAGTAGCACCGTCACTGTGGAGTAACGGTTATGATACTAAATTGTTGCATGGAGGTTCGTGAGTTCAAAAGTCCCCTGAACTGTAGAATTTTAATTTCTATATTCGGTTTGACGATATTCTGGCAGTATCCACAAATATCAACAATAATTGTACTTCAATGTTCTGTAACCGTGTTATACCGTATGTGTTCTGGCCACAGGCAGTTCGCTCCATGCTCTTGTATGTGGAAGTGCTGAATAAACCTTCGTTAAGAGAAGTTTGAGTTCGTCATTCATCTAATTGCACATTCTTTTACGTGCCCATATCAATGAAGATCATCCAAATGCAGTGCAACTGCGTCTTAGTCATAATGTCACTCAAGGTTGGGCCGGCCGTAGTGGCCGTGCGGTTCTAGGCGCTACAGTCTGGAACCTGGTGACCGCTACGGTCGCAGGTTAGAATCCTGCCTCGGGCATGGATGTGTGTAATGTCCTTAGGTTAGTTAGGTTTAATTAATTCTAAGTTCTAGGCGACTGATGACCTCAGAAGTTAAGTAGCATTGTGCTCAGAGCCATTTTGAACTCAAGGTTGGGTACGTTGTTTTATTCTAAAAACAAAGGAGAAAATCAACCTCACGTTAACATCCTTACACCACTACAAAGCTTGTGCAATGACCTCAATACGTTGAAAGCGTCAGCTGTGAACGGAACAGAGTTCTGTATAGTCGTGAGTGAAGTATGTCGGAGCTAAGTGAATACGATCGTGGGAAAATTGTTGAGGCTCGCATGGTGGGTGCATCCTTTGTTATGTATAGAGCATATTCCTCTATTGACCGAGATAATGATGCTCTTTTGGGATATGTGTCTATTACCCTGATGTACAATACCGGGAATTTTACGTGAACTTTCCTTCTGACTGTTGTTGTTCCTTGTCCTAGATAGAAATAGTTTTTGTTTATAGTTTGGAAGTTAATTAAATAAATATGTGTTGTTTCAATATGTCAGATAATATGTTTCATTAACACTTTCCATTTTTCCCACAGTAACAGAAAATTAATATTTCTTTTTTTATAATCAACTATGTACTTTTTCAAATAGGAAAAGTTCTTACACCGAAAGCTACGCAAAATTGAGATGACTGTCCAAATATTATAAAATATGCTAAGCGCACGTTGCTGTTTTATAATACATACTGTACTGCTTGTTCACAGATAATGAAAAGTAACGACAACTGAATTTATTTACCGAAAAATTATGAAATTGTGGTATACAACAAGCTTCGAGAGAGGTCTTCAATTTTTTCGAACGTTTTCCTTCGAAAAAGCAGAAATCGGTAAAATTATACTAAAATTATTTTAATGAAACATTCTAGATCGTATATATTTCGTGTGGTATCCGGTTTCGGTCTTTTATAAGACCATCATCAAACACGTTTTTTATTCTTTGGTGACAGCAGGAGCCGGTGGCTTGGTGAAGGTGTGTCCACAAGCCTTTGCCAGTACGTCACACCCAGGTTAAACCATCGCCGAGGAGGTGATCGCGCATTTCCACCAAACTGTGGGGATGCTTACGTCGGCATTTTACCTGCTGTTCTAACGTGACCCACAGATTTTCTTCGGGGTTCAGGTCATACGATTTTGCAGGGCAATCGAGATGTAATAGGGTGGGAGTGTTTTCGGAAAACCAGTTGCACATTCAACCAGCCCGAAGAACTTCGTCGTCGTCGTCTTCATTTGCCTGTGTGAGCAGCGGTCTCTCATGAGGCGACCGTCGCCTAATGTTCACTGCACGCAGTTCCTACGGCAATGTTCTCTCGCTAACGTGTTGGAATGGACTTTCACTCACTGCCTGCAGCAATTCTCGTGTAGTTTGAAAGCGATTTTGAAACGCGTAGCCGGTCCCTCCCAGGAAGGATCTTTTTCCGACCACAATTATCATGTCGTGTTTCGTGACCGGGTGCCTTACATCACTGCTTGCAGGCACGTACAGTAGTCTCCTGGGAAACAGCAACAATTCCAGCAACTTCACACACAGTAAGGCCACGGGCACAGCCAACGTCATTGCCCATTCTTGCCAATCCATCAAGTCCTTACATTTAGTTATGTTTACGTACAATGTCCGTTTGAAACTTAAATGTCTCACCAAACGCTACTGCCTTATGCTCACGTAGAGCCAGGGAACGTGCTGTTGAGCACGTGCCCTCGTGGCTGCGCCGTCTGTAAACGCTTAACGATTCATCTGTGTGTGCGCACTGGGGTCATTAATTTCGTGTCCGGTGTCTTAGAACCGCCAGCCGCACGTATACAGGGTGTTACAAAAAGGTGCGGCCAAACTTTCAGGAAACTTTCCTCACACACAAATAAAGAAAAGATGTTATGCGGACATGTGTCCGGAAACGCTTAATTTCCATGTTAGTCCTCATTTTAGTTTCGTCAGTATGTACTGTACTTCCTCGATTCACCTCCTATGACTCGCAACTGGGGAAGACCTACAACGACGACGACACCTGCATTGGACGAGGCAATTCTTCGTGCAGTTGACGATAACCCTAATGTCAGCGTCAGAGAAGTTACTGCTGTACAAGGTAACGTTGAACACGTCACTGTATGGAGAGTGCTACGGGAGAACCAGTTGTTTCCGTACCATGTACAGCGTGTGCAGACACTATCAGCAGCTGATTGGCCTCCACGGGCACACCTTTGCGAATGGTTCATCCAACAATGTGTCAATCCTCATTTCAGTGCAAATGTTCTCTTTACGGATGAGGCTTCATTCCAACGTGATCAAATTGCAAATTTTCACAATCAACATGTGTGGGCTGACCATAATCCGCACACAGTTGTGCAATCACGTGATCAACACAGATTTTCTGTGAACGTTTGGCCAGGCATTGTTGGTGATGTCTTGATTGGGCCCCGTGTTCTTCCACCTACGCTCAATGGACCACGTTATCATGATTTCATACGGGATACTCTACCTGTGCTGCTAGAACATGTGCCTTTACAAGTACGACACAACATGAGGTTCATGCACGATGGAGCTCGTGCACATTTCAGTTGATGTGTTCGTACGCTTCTCAACAACAGATTTGGTGACCGATGGATTGGTAGACGCGGACCAATTCCATGGCCTCCACGCTCTGCTGACCTCAACCCTCTTGACTTTCATTTATGGAGGCATTTGAAAGCTCTTGTCTACGCAACCCCGGTACCAAATGTTGAGACTCTTCTTGCTCGTATTGTGGACGGCTGTGATACAATACGCCATTCTCTAGGGCTGCATCAGCGCATCAGGGATTCCATGCGACGGAGGGTGGATGCATGTATCCTCGCTAACGGAGGACATTTTGAACATTTCCAGGAACAAAGTGCTTGAAGTCACGCTGGCACGTTCTGTTTCTGTGTGTTTCCATTCCATGATTAATGTGATTTGAAGAGAAATAATGAAATGAGCCCTAACATGGAATGTAAGCGTTTCCGGACACATGTCCACATAACATATTTTCTTTCTTTGTGTGTAAGGAATGTTTCCTGAAAGTTTGGCCGTACCTTTTTGTAACACCCTGTGTTTGATTCGGCCCGTATGCAGCCCACAGGGCCGCAGTTCGACGACAATTGACCTATAACTATTTGATGAGTTGGTGACTATCAAAGTATGTGACATATAGAGCATTACCTTTTGATCTTATTGAGTGAGAAGACATAATTCGTCTTTCACTTCAAATAAATTATGAAAACTTAATTAACTGATTACTAGTAAGAAGAGACAGCAGAATTATCTTAATGACGTGAGTTGGGAAAGCAAGTCGGCATAGTCAGTGGTTGACCACTGATTGACTGCCAAACAGGATTCTGCGTGATTGTGAGTCGCTGTTTCAATACGTTTGTGGGCTTTGTAATGGAATGATTCTTGTTAAGACATCACGTAATAAATTTAGAAATATGCGGGTTCTATTTCTGACCATGCGATATGCAATTAAGGCTGCTGTAATGGCGGCGGGTCAATGGCATCGCCCTATAGGTACTGTCCAACTGAATTCTTTGCCCGTCGTTACAAAAGCCGAAAACATATTGAAAAATCACTGTTATGGTAAGGAATCATGGTAACATCAAATAAAACCATAATCTCTCGCAAGACTGTACTATTAATCTAAGTAATACAAAGCTATAAAGTCATCACCTTACATTTACCATTGTGACAGAAGGCTCTCGAAACAGAAGAGTTACACAGATAGTTGAACGTGATTAATCAGTCAACTGTTTTCAAACAAAACTGAAATGATTGTCCAGAGTTTACATACTTTACACATGTTTATAATATTATCTGTGCGTTTATGAGGACGTTTAGGTTTTTATATACTTTTATTGTTGCACTATATAGACCCTCTTGAATAGCGTTGGCACAGTTCTTGACAAAACTTGACGATTTAATAAATCGTCACTCAGTTTAATTCACTGTTTTTCACTGACTTTCATTCCCACAGTTCATTTGCATTTATAAATAATGTCATTTCTTCACTTCTAGGATGAAATCGTTCGGTACACACTACATTAGATACATACATACAAATATGCTGAATAGATTAGTTTCATAATTACAAGTAAACGGAGATTGCACCTAAAGTAATCAAATTTCTTTCAAGAGTTCTTAACACTCATTACGCCCCTTATTGGCTACTCTCGGTTATTCTGCCTTCAGTGATCAGTAGTAACATACAGGCACACGATTCTTCTTCACAGAATGGCTAGATATTGTTTTCACTGGTCTCTTACAAAAAAAAGAACAATTTTGTTTACATGTTTTAACGTTTTCTTTGAAGTGGACCCACGGACAGGTGACAGATGCGACCAGTGACTGCCGGATGGTATGAAGTAGAGGGATAAGACCCAGTAGATAAGCTACGTGGTTGGACTGGTACAGGGAGTCATGTATTCAGCATGGAACAGGTTTGGCTCAAATGGCTCTGAGCACTATGGGACTTAACTGCGGAGAACATCAGTCTCCTAGAACTTAGAACTACTTAAACCTAACTGACCTAAGGACATCACACATATCCATGCCCGAGGCAGGATTCGAACCTGCCGCCGTAGCGGTCGCGCGGTTCCAGACTGTAGCGCCTAGAACCGCTCGGCCACACCGGCCGGCTGGAACGGTTTCAGGGAGCAGTCGTACAGAGGAATCAAAAACGGCTTTGCACATCTCATAACAGTTGTACTGAAAATAATAGTTCTTACTACAAAGACGCTAATTTTCTGTTTACAAGTTAGGCATAAATCATCAGTACACACAGAGTTAGGATATCTATGCAGTATTTTCATGGGACGTCGTTTTATAGTTTATTTATCACAATGACTCTTGGTATCATAGAACGTCTTACTAGTTCTTTAATATTCTGCACCACAACATGCCTTTAGCTAGCTTCGCACATCACTAATGTTCATCTCAAGCACGTGTTCTTATTAAACATAGTTTTGTATCCATCTCGATCATGGTATCTGAATTTTTTTCTTTTTTAACGGCACCGTTGGCGCGACGCTCATTGTCGATAGTCAAGATGATCTTGGGTCACTGCGATTGTGGTTGGGTACACACGTGAGCGCTGTTAACAGCCAGTCGTCGTAACTGCATAATGTGTTTATGTGCCTGTGCATATGGAACGCCTGGCTGATATGCATAAGGACATCACTCTTCGGCACATTGAACCACAAACAAGCATCAGCTCATGGCACTGAATCCAGGTAAGAGAAGTTTTCACCCATTTCACACAAGATTACACTCATACGTCATCCTGCCTGCAAGTGCCCTAATTCCAGTCATGAATGTTTAATGATTACTAGGAGCATGCACTGATTTCACAATAGCTTCACGACAGGTTTTCTTTTTAGAATTCTGTCATTTCTGCTGCATATACATATTCCAAGTCCGTCCCTGTGGATCTCGCTATACTCAATAGAATGCAAAAATTCTTTCACGTTATATACACTACGAATATTAGCTTTACATTGCTCTTTAGATTTTTATGTCCTTAACAGAAACATTTATACTGAACCATAGTAGCCTTTTATCGGTGAACTACTAGCTAGGTACAGCTACGCCGATCCATTTCAAGAATCTGCCACTGTATGGGCTTACCACTATGGAAAGCTTAGACAATAGATTTTTCTTTTGTTCCGTGAACAATCTGCTCTTAGGAGAATTTTGACCACATAAACGTAAAAATACATCCAACTGAAATTCAAAGTTCCAAACATCAATCAAAGGAGCATTATGTCTTAGTATACGCACTACTTTCACATTATAATATTTTTCTATCAATTAACTACATCTACTTCAATGTTCAAAATTAATGGATTAGAACTTTGTCTCATTCACGCTCATGAATCATCATTTCGTAAATATAAACTTTAGGAAATCTATATCCAACCCATTAATTTCATTACAAATATTAGCAATTTGTTCTCCGTACTGCACTCTAGAGCACATACCAACTTAAATCATTTGTATGTCATGGTCAAATAACCATTAAATTATGGGCAGTACATATATACAAATATTATCTTTATCTACAGGCTGTCCCACATAAAGCCGCTATGCCTCACGCTCGAGATTCATGTAACAATAAACCAATTAAAACAGAATAAGTTAGAGTAACATTAAAACAACATGTACTTTGCTGTTTATAAGAGATTCTGGAAGTGGTGGCCGTGGGAATTATGAGACAGCGTTGAAACTTCACAAGCAATTCGACTAGAGATGGTTAAGCGATATGTGAGATGTACCAGTTTTTTGTGAGACACCCTCTATAAGAAAAGTAGTGATAGAAAAGAAAAAGCATCTTTGAAAACAAAATTTTAATTGTGTACTAAAGCACTTCTGTATCTTAAGCGTCCATTAGTATCACATATTGACATACTGTACACTTGGTATATTTTCTTCCATTGTACTGGATTTTCTCTTTCATACATACAAAGGAACAGAACTGAATACATATTTCTGACAACAGCTGATAATGTCATACAGCCCTTGGTCCACTTAAAAATTTTAGTACACTGTAGTAAAACTATTCATATAATAGTTTACTTTATAGTGTTTCTTTACAGGAAATTAACAGCTTAGAATTTGGATAGGATATTCCCTAGAACGTATTTATGCGTGAATAACTAATCAAGGATTAAAACCTTTTATGTTTCCTCAATTAAAGGCATATAATCATCACTATTACTTTGTCAAACCTTGGGAACTGTAAAGTTCCTTAATTTTGTTTCTCTTCGGAAAATCTGGAAGATAACTACTTCGATATGGGATCTGGATCATTTTATACCGTCCAGTATACGGTAGCTGCCATTTACGATTTATTCATTTATTTTCAAAAAAAGATTTTGCTTGTAACTGAAGCAATGTGGTTTCCGCTACGAAATGTTCCTGTACACATCCCAGCCAATTGGCACAGGTGTTCCTTCGGATTTATCTAGTTGTTGATTTCTTTGCTGTTGGTTATGATGGTGTATAAGGGGTTGTGTAAATTGGAAAATTATAGACTATTTGTTCGAAAGTTTCGATTAATCCCACGCAACATGTATCTTTCATGCTTGCAAATACGTGCAAAAATCTCAGTAAATACGTGGAATGAGATTACTTTGTGGATTAAATTTTCGTATTAGAATGTGTATGATGCTGTGGTTTTGTAAAACGTCTTTCTATAATTTTCATGTGAAGTTTGGTGCAGTGTCTGTTAAGAGTGGCTACTTGACTACTTGCCTACTGTCTCTATGTAGTGTCTAAGAACCCTTCTGATTATGACAGGTGTGCCTGTCGATCTTATGGCACCTAGCTTGACGTTTTCGAAAAACGGTCATAAAGGGCAAGTAACATTGATGGATACCATTTCTAAATATTATGTTAGTGATGTAGAATGTAGTTCTGTGTAGTAACACTTGTTTGAAAGTTTTGGTTTTGATGGATCGACCAAGTTTTCAAAAACTTTTCTACATATCTTCGCGTATTTGGAAAATAACGTAAAGCCTTATCTTTCTCAGACATTTTGTTGCACTGAAGTGTCTCTAAACATAATGCACTTGGTCTGAGCATTACATCTATAGAACAACGCGTTATTCTGTAATGTTCAGTGTTGCAGGAGTTTCTCAGATGAATTCTACATGAGCCAAGTCTTTCCGCCGCATTAGTTGAACGGACAGAGCGTTGGAATGCCACGCACGGGGGCCCGGGTTCGATTCCCGGCTGTGATGGGATAATTTCTCCCCTCAGGGACTGGATGTGGTGCTGTGCTCATCATCATTTCATACCCATTGTCGACGCGCAAGTCGCCCATGTGGCGTCGCACTCAATAAGACTTGCACTTGGCCACCGAACTACCCGCGTGGGAACTCCCGGCCACTGACACCATACGATCATTTCCATTTTCTTTGTTCAAATTAGAAACAGCACGTCATAACGCAGTCATGGTTCAAATGGCACTGAGCACTATGGGACTTAACATCTATGGTCATCAGTCCCCTAGAACTTAGAACTACTTAAACCTAACTAACCTAAGGACATCACACAACACCCAGCCATCACGAGGCAGAGAAAATCCCTGACCCGGCCGGGAATCGAACCCGGGAACCCGGGCGTGGGAAGCGAGAACGCTACCGCACGACCACGAGATGCGGGCCAACGCAGTCATGTTAGAACCCATATCTAGATAGTACAGCCTAAACTGAGTGTCAGTGGTTTGTTCAGAAAAGTCCGTAAGATCAATTAGACCTTGTGGTAATTGCGACAAGGCATCTGCTACTACATTATCTTTCATGTGCACTGTCTCAAAAGTATATTCCTGTGGGGATGCAGTCCACCTTATGATTTTAGCATGAAGTAACTTGCAGGTCAGAAAAACCTCAGTGCCTGGGTGATCGCAAAATAATTAAGGGGCTCCAGAACGCCCTATACTTGCAATGTTAAAATAACGCTTATAAATTACATCTTTCCTCACAAAGTATTTGAGGTAGGAAGTTGAACTTTTTACAGATTATTTATTGGAATATGGGCTACAACTTAACACAGGGATTTTACAAAATTTTAGTTCAGTTATTAAAGATGATTTTTTTCAATTGTAATGAAAATTCACAACATTTTTTTGCAATTTTTTATTTATATATTTAAAAAATATACGGTTTTATGGAAAAATGCGGTGTTAAATTATGCAGAAGGTACTGTGCACCATTTACTGAAAGTTTGAAACAAATATGTTTGGAAGATCCTTAGAAAACATGTAATTAATATGAGAAAATAAAAGTTTTGGGAATCGAGCGACAAAGATTGGATTAACTTTTTAGTGCATTCCAGGTCCATAGGATGGATTATCTTCATCCTCTGCAAACTCCTCCTCCAGCTTCCTCTTGTTCCTCCTCCTGTTTGCTCTTGCTTGTATTTCTAGACACTTTACAGCCCTGTCTGCAGCCCAAAGGCGTTCCTCGTCTAAACCAAGCATCGCTCGTACCAAGTTAGAACCTATCTTCATTCCCATATTTCTAAATACCTTGCACCTTACAATGTTGCCATCATTGAAAGTCGCAACACCATCATACACACCAAAGTGAAGTGTTTCTATTCCAACAAATACAGTCTTGGGGATTCTCGACCATATAACACTATTTACACTTTCATTGGGGTTTTGAGTTTTTCCGTGAATACACTTTTTCAACAGTTCAGGTGCTGCTAAGTCTCTGAAAATAGGTTTTATCACCTCCATTATTGCATGAGGCAGACTATGCTTATGAGTGTACACTTCACCAGTTAGCAATCCTTTGTTATATTTACACCAACTATCTTCTTCTTTGGGACACAAGCAGTGTTGGGGATTTTCATCGTCTTTATTGTTTACAGTAATAACACATACCTTTGGCTTTCCAACATTTCTCCTTTTCTTAAAAGCCGTCAGAGGATTTCTAATAACTTTACTTTTACTCATTATTATACTTCAACAAAACAGAGACTCAAGAAACAGAATTAATTACGAATATTTTCGAGATAACGACAGAGTAAATAAACATGAAACAATCGACAATCACACCAGCGATATATATTTAACCATCACAGGTTAGCCACAACACATACTTTATCTCACATCACTAAAATGTACCTGATGAACACGGATGTTAATAATAACACCATTTGACAGCGGTTTAACAGCGCCACAGTGGGTCACGCCCATGTAGAACACATTTCAAAAAAAATTTAAAAATTGTTGTAGTCTTCGGAATTGAATAAATTATATATCTATTAAAAGGTAATAATCTGCAGATTCAGAAAACGCAAAAAAGTAAAAATTGAACTTTTCATGATTTTGAGCCTTTCCGGAGCCCCTTAAAGTTTTTACTGCAAATGTAGTACTGACATTTCTCGAACGCCCGTACGATGGCTGGAGCTTCTGGCTCAGAAGTGGAATATGCATGCTCACATTCTGAAACTAATCACGTTAACTTAAAACATATTGTTTTTCCCAGGCATCTGAAACTGACGAGCTGCAAGTCCGGAAAAAGATGTGCCCATTGAAATACAAAAATCCGTATTCATGCCAGGATGATGCAGGTTCTCAGAGTTTTGTAAGGTGTTTTATGTAGCAACGAAATCTGAATTACATGTCTCTGTCCAACACCATACAACATTTCTCTTTAGTAACCTAAACAGTGCTGAGCTACTGAGCAATTCAATAGGAACAAAATGACGAAAAAACGAAAGGAGGTGGATGAATGCCTGTAGCTGCTACTTTGTTTCAGGAGGTGGAAAATTCTTTATTGCACTTATTTTATTGGGGGTCAGGCGTTATCCCCGAAGAAGATGTAATGTGCCCAGCAAATTTCATTTCTTCCAGAAGTTTGATTTTTGTAGGTTGGCTGTCACTGCAGCCTATGAAAATTTACATAATGCTCCGTCAAGCACATTACGATGTTTCCCCCATGTAACAACATCAATTAAGATGTCATCAGCATACAGTGTTTTTATCTTACAGGTTAGGTCCTAGAACTGTGTGTAGCGCAGCAAAAGTCTTACCGCAACCTGAACTGAGTTCAAATGGCAATACAAAAATGGTTCAAATGGCTCTGAGCACTATGGGACATAACTTCTGAGGTTATCAGTCCCCTAGAACTTAGAACTACTTAAACCTAACTAACATAAGGACATAACACGCGTCCATGCCCGAGGCAGGATTCGAACCTGCGACCGTAGCGGGCGCGCGGTTCACGACTGTAGCGCCTAGAACCGCTCGGCTACCACGGTCGGCAATGGCAATATACAAAAGTTGTAACTTCTGCCAGAGGGTTTAATGAATTAGTTTGATGAAGCCTCGTTGTTGGTAGTCAGCCATGGTCATCGTCACTTCAATAATACTTCATTGTACGGACTGGTATCGGACAGACAATGGTGCATCTGATTATTCTGCGGGTTACTATCATCCGTATGTAAGTAGCCTGTTTATGTGTTTGTATGTTGGCAGCGCTATGCATTAATATCACTGACAGCACTGTGCGCCCTTGGTAAGAGACTCTGTGGCTGGTCGGACTCGCAGTTGCAAGTGAATAGCCAGCAGTGATGGCAGTTGGAGGTGTATAGCCAGCAGTGATTGAAGTTGGAAGTTATTAGTTAACAGTGATGGAGGTTAGAAGTCTGAAGTGTTAGTGCAAGCGGACGTTTTGGACGTGTGTCCGTCATGGAGATGTAATATTGTTGACGATTATATAATTTATGGAACTCGTTATCACGGATGATTATATATTTTTTGAACTGGATGTCACTTGATTAAGGTAAAATCTGCTAAATACATTGTTTGCTCTGCTTCAAAATCTTTCCTTTGCTAACCACATGCCCATTAGTTGTCAGAGCCTACAGTAGTAGGAATCTTTTATTTAGCTGACTGTGTTGGTGCTTGCTGTATCGCCGTAGTTCGTGTAATGGAGAATCTCTGTGAGGTAAGTGGCTTATGTAATGTGTGGGAATTGTTAGGATTTCTTCTAATTCAGGACCATTCTTTTGTGTGAAGTATTTCAGATTGCGTTGCGTTTATATTGTGGGTCATTAATGAACAGACTAAGTTTGAGCTGTATTTGTCAGGGAAAATTCTGTAGCTCAGTGTTGAGACGATAAAGACAAGAAAAGTGACAGCATGTCGATTTCACTCAGCAGTTTAAGTAAAAATATGTAAAGACGTTTCACATATCCCTTAGGTTCTGGTTTGCAATATGTGCAGTAATCGATGTTGTTACCCCTATAGCGCTGGCCGGCCGAAGTGGCCGTGCGGTTAAAGGCGCTGCAGTCTGGAACCGCAAGACCGCTACGGTCGCAGGTTCGAATCCTGCCTCGGGCATGGATGTTTGTGATGTCCTTAGGTTAGTTAGGTTTAACTAGTTCTAAGTTCTAGGGGACTAATGACCTCAGCAGTTGAGTCCCATAGTGCTCAGAGCCATTTTTGAATCCTATAGCACTGTCATACCTGTTTCCCTGGTAACTAGGGTGATAGCGATTATTGTTTCTCCTTCTGCCGTTATTTAGTTTGACAGGCAGTTGTCAGTGCGTCATGTGTCATATCCGGATGTCATAGGAAGCGGCGTCACTTGGGCAGTGCATTCGGCTGGCCTGAATTATGATACTGTGCTCACGGCTGGTTAGATTGTGGTGCACCATTATGGTAGTTATTGTTTATCTCTTCATTGATAAGGTCTATAGAGTCAAGTATGGATATAAAATTCTCTGTATTAACATCTGGTTCATGTACCAATATCTCGCGAATGTCTAAAGGCAACTTCGCATTCTTTATGAGAAATTGGCAGGTCCCATATAGATATGATGATGTTTGGTTTGTGAGGCGCTCAACTGTGTGGTCATCAGCGCCCGTACAAAATCCCAATCTCTACACAGTCCAATTTTTTCTCAAACAAATCTGGCCATTGTCACGAATGACGACGATTAAATGATGTGGACAGCACAAATACCCAGTTCCCGGCCAGAGAAAATCCCCAGTCCGGCCGGGAATCGAACCCAGGACCCTGTGATTCAGTAGCAGCACTAGACCACCAGCTACGGACAACCCATAGAGAGTTTTGTCTCTTTGCAGAATATTTACGGAGGCTAACCTGTTTGGCATGAATTGTTTGAGGTCTGCATATCCGCCCCTAAGACTTTGCCGGTGGCATCTTCAACAGTGTTTAGATAATAATGCCCCTTCAGATTGTTCACATGTTTGCCAAGATTCTGCCGTTCGAGTTGCCCAAAGGTCGCCCCCACACTGTTGTGAAGCCTATCTCTGCTGTTCACTCCAGAACTGAGATAGCACCCCTTTGAAAGCTTTTATGAACACATCTGGGAGTTGCATACATGTAATTCGTTTCATTACCATACACTGTGAGATGCACAGCAGGACTGTTGTAACTCTCGCATGTTGTATTACACAATTTCTGTTGCACAGTTGTGATTTGTGTTGTAACTTGGTCACGCTTTTCTGCCAAATCTTCTCATAGATTAGATTTTATTTGTGTTAATTCTGATTTTATTGATTCCCCAGAATTCTCCTGTTTGGACGTCGCAGCTGTGGCCAATTCATTAAATATGTTCTAATTCTGATTTACTACCAAGTGCAAAAGTCGTTGCGAGAAGTCATCAACAATGTGCTTGCACTCATCAAATTGCCTGTTGTTCCACAAAAGTATCGACTTCATTTCCTAATTTATGTACAGTATATTTTAATCGTTTTTACTTCTTAAACGAAGAACATATTGTTTCTGGAAGAACTTTATTGGCCTATTTTTGGTTGTGGAATTCGACCTGTAAAAGCATTACACTGTAGTGATAAACTGTTAAAGTTATTATTTAATTATTGGAAATCATTGCAGTGTTTTTCTAAATGCTCAGATATTTTGTTAGATTTATTTTGTTGTTCTGTTTTAAGATCTTTTATCCTTTCATCCACTGCCTGAAATCTTAGTAACAGCTGCATAATTGGATCAATGGGCTGGTAAATTATTTGTATGTTCGGATCACCTGAAGTATCGTCCATTCTAATATTTGCTTCACATTAAACAACATCGCACTGAATAATTTCATTATTTGAAGGACTGTCCATGTGAATATAAATTTCACATAAAAGATCATCAATTACAGTATTTTCATCACTTTCAGGATGCGTTTATAGATCGCATTCCGAAATATATGAATTTTCCATTTCTGTATTAGCGAATTCGCTTTGTTGTGCAAAGCTCCATGTTACAATTTTCTTCCACGGCCCTTTTAGTAAACTTTCCTATTTCTACCATAACACAAAAGGTAAGTTCAATATGTTTAAAAGAATTTTTAATATATTATGAACTGAATAGCATCTAGTCGGTAAAATTGCTTAACATTTACAATTATCTGAGTCAATAATAAAGGCTGTGTGTACAACAATGTGGTGTGACTTTGCCATTACATTTTTACATGCTACTAGAGAAGGCGTCCTGACTAAAATTCATTGCACAGGAAAAAATATAGAATTTGGGGTTAAAAAAATGCTTTGTTATTGACGAAGATCTTATTGGTGAAGGCTGTACACATATGAAACTAAGCAAAAAAACCTGTGGTAGTTGCCTTGAATAATGATTTGATGTAAATTCTGGGTAATTATTCTCCTCTTTTTTGTAAGGTAATTTTTTCGATTTCTCTTCCGATTGATTGTTCTTTGATTTTTCGTTACTGTGTTGTCTCCATCAACGGCTTGCTTATGAAATATAAAAAACCGACAATGTAAAATATCTACAAGTCGTGTGACACTTTCGCTAGTATAACTCATTTTTCACTTCAAATAAAAGATTACTAGTAAGAAGAGGAAGCAGAATGATTTTAATAACGGGAGCTAAGGAAAATAATCAGCGTAATCAGTGGTGACTGATTCACTGCTAACACAGTGATGCTTGACCGTAAACCGATATTTCAATGCCTACAAGGGCTTTGCGCAGGAATGATTCTTTATAAGATATCAGAATGTACGTAATAAATTTACATTAAATGCAGGTTCCAATATTTACAATGATATATGCATTTAAGGCTGCTGTAATGGCATTAGAGCAGTGGTCAAAGGTATTACCAATTAGCACCATCAAGCTTAAATCGTCACCCACCATCACAAAAGTCGGAAAAAATATTTAAAAATCGATGTTAGTGCAAGGAATCAAGACTATATCAAATTACCTTTTTCTCAAGATTTTATTAGTTCTCTAAGAATAACAAAATTAGGACGTCATGCCCTTATATTTACCATTGTGACCAGAGGCGTACGAAGTGTGGTACAGGAAGATGAATTTCATTCCTCAATCATTTGTTTTAAACAAAATCCAAACGATTATTTAGAGTTTATAAAGTTATATAACATTGACAGTGCGTTTGTGAGACTGTGTAGGCTTTTTATATACATATAATTTTTCTATTATGAAAGCTTAAAATCATTTACACCAGCAAGGAACTGTAGACCTTAGTATTTGACTTAAATTTCAACTCAGTACCTCTAACTGTTCCTGAGCAAATGGGTCTCAACGGACGGACAGACGGACAGATGGACAATAAATGGCAAAAAGAATTCCATTCAACGACATAACGGAAACAGTAAATAGGACAAATCAGAAGAGGATTTGAACCACTTTATAAACAGAAAATAATGGGTGAAAAAGAAAAAGTTAGCATAAACCAGTATGAGTTCTAAAAATGCAACGTTATGAATCTAACCACACAAAGAAGATGTTTTGTGTTAAGAACTCCATCCAAGAGGTGTGTCCAGAGTGTTTGGCATCTGTTTCAACAACTGAATCACCTTGTGGGCGCATCATACGAAAAGCGACCAAGGGAACAGCAACGAGTGTTGCTGCTGCGTGAGAAAGCCCGTCTCCACTCTGCTAGTTCCCTCAAACGTTTGTCTTCCTTGCTCCTTATCGAATAACTACCAAGAAAATATCTTTGTCAACGAAAATGTACTTTAAACTTGAACTGACGACATCTATGACGCGCATGCCAGTGCAAATGGTGCGTAGCACATCATCGACTCGGCTTTGGCCGGGAACCCAGGCGCTTGCTGAGAGCGGAAAAGCCGTTGGGAAAGTATATTTAACACGTGAGTGCACTTGAGATCCTGGTATTCTGTCGCGCCTCTACCACCACATTCCCCCAACACTACACCTCCATGCCCTCCACAACCTCTCCCAATGAAACTCTGAACGTCTTCGCTTACCCGAACATGAAATCTGACCTGATATACGAGGTGTGGCTAGAAAAAAAACCGGACTAGTACTGGTGAAACAATAAAACGAATGCAATAAGGCTGAAAGTCGCGTGGCCTGTCACGTGACTCTCGCTCCGCCTACTGCTCGAGTTTCATCTGCCTCCTGCACTCAGTCTGCCCGTGGCGTCTGTTTTAAGTAGTTGACGTTTTGTCTGTGCTTCGGAAAATGTTTTGAGTGTACAGAAAGAACAGCGTGTTAACATCAAATTTTGTTTCAAACTAGGAAAATCTGCAAGTGAAACGTTTGTAATGTTACAACAAGTGTACGGCGATGATTGTTTATCGCGAACACAAGTGTTTGAGTGGTTTAAACGATTTAAAGATGGCCGCGAAGACACCAGTGATGACACTCGCACTGGCAGACCATTGTCAGCAAAAACTGATGCAAACATTGAAAAAATCGGTAAACTTGTTCGACAAGATCGCCGTTTAACAATCAGAGCAGTGTCTGAGTTAACAGGAGTTGACAAGGAAAGTGTTAGGCAGATTCTTCATGAAAGTTTCAACATGAACAAAGTGTGTTAAAAAATGGTTCCAAAGTGTCTCACAATTGAACAGAAGGAACGCCGAAGAATGATTTGTTCTGACATCGTGGAAAACATTGAAAGTGATCCCACCTTCTTACAAAATGTTATTACTTGCGATGAATCGTGGTTTTTTACTTACGATCCCGAAACTAAACGCCAGTCGATGCATTGGAAAACTCCTGGTTCTCCACGACAAAAAAAAGCACGAATGTCAAAATCGAATTTCAAGACAATGATGATTGTTTTTTTTTTTTGACATCAAAGGGATTGTGCACATTGATTGGGTACCAGAGGGACAAACAGTGAATCAGCATTACTACATTAGCGTCCTGGCTACCCTACGTGAGCGAGTACGGAGAAAACGGAACGATTTGTGGAGAAAAAAGTCATGGATCCTTCACCAAGACAATGCCCCAGCTCACAATGCGTTGTCAGTGAAGACGTTTTTGGCAATACACAACATTCCCATCTTAGATCATCCACCCTACTCACCTGATTTGGCCCTCTGTGACTTTTTTCTTTTCCCTAAAGTCAAGTCAGCTTTGAAAGGAACTAGATTTGAGACTGTTGAAGCAGTAAAAGAAAAAGCGACGGAAGTAATGTATGGACTTACCGAAAATGATCTGCAGCATTGCTATGAACAGTGGAAAATTCGTATGGAGCGGTGTAGAGACCGAGGAGGAGAGTACATTGAAGGAGATAACATGAAATTGTAAATAATTGTAAATAAATGTTTTTTCCAGCATCAGTCCGGTTTTTTTCTAGCCGCACCTCGTATACCCGTCCAACCAGATCAGTGAGATGGCTACCACCGATCCCTTGTCAGGGCTCTCTTACCCTCCGATCCACTCCAACCACTTCCCTTTCCACTCTCCTCACACACCTCTCCAAACAAACACCCACACAACACACACACGCACTGTGTTTAAATGCTACGTTCCCATGTTACCCTCCCTGGCAGTCGACCAGCCCTCCCAGGCACTATGTTGACTCGCGTGAGCTGTTTCACGCAAGAGAAAATAAAGCAGCTTGGCTCCAAGGGCCACTACATGAGACCATTCTCCAAGCACGGCGAAGAGAACATAGATATTTTCAGAGAGAATAAAAATCACGTAGTGACATGTAAAAGACCAGTTACGTTACAGATTAGTTGGTGCAGTCCGTAAATGTTACTTTCTCCCAATATGAAAACCATTTTCTCCTGTATGCCAGTGCGAAGTTGAACCTAGCAGCCTTATGTTGTCTCAACATTCCTTCCTTTCTCGTTGAGACCTGATGAAGAATATTTCTTACTTCTGTGCTGGACCTGAAAGGGTCTTCATCACGCAAAGGAGTCGACTATTGTCTTCACCCTCAGCGGTATTCCGTGGACATCCACGGCGCCGACGACTGCAGACGTGTGGCCTTCACTTGTCATAATCTTTACCCAGAGATGAATTGCATATTCGTTGCATCCTAGGGCATACATTCTCATAAATCGCAAGAATGCGACGTTTATCAAATTACACGAAGATGACGTGCTACAGACGCGATTTTAACCGACAGGAAGAACATGCAGTGATATGCAAAAGATTAGTTTTTCTGAGCATTCACACAAGGTTGGCGCCGGTGGCGACACCTACAACGTGCTGACATGAGGAAGGTTTCCTACCGATTTCTCATACACAAACAGCAGTTGACCGGCGTAGCCTGGTGAAACGTTGTTGTGATGCCTCGTCTAAGGAGGAGAAATGCGTACCATCACGTTTCCGACTTTGATGAAGGTCAGATTGTAGCCTATCGCGACTGCGGTTTATCGTATCGCGACATTGCTGCTCGCGTTGGTCGAGATCCAATGACTGTTAGCGGAGTATGGAATCGTTGGGTTCAGGAGGGTAGTACGGAACGCCGTGCTCAATCCCAACGGCCTCGTATCACTAGCAGTCGAGATGACAGGCATCTTATCCGCATGGCTGTAACGGATCGTGCAGCCACGTCTCGATCCCTGAGTCAACAGATGGGGACGTTTGCAAGACAACAACCATCTGCACGAACAGTTCGAAGGCGTTTGCAGAACAATTGACAATCAGCTCGGAGACCATGGCTGCGTTTACCCTTGACGCTGCATCACAGACACGCGCGCCTGCGATGGTGTACTCAACGACGAACCTGGGTGCACGAATGGCAAAACGTCATTTTTTTCGGATGAATCCAGGTTCTGTTTACAGCATCATGATGGTCCCATCCGTGTTTGGCGACATCGCGGTGAACGCACATTGGAAGCGTGTATTTGGCATCGCCATACTGGCGTATCATCCGGCATGAGGTATGGGGTCCCTTGGTTACACGTATCGGTCACATCTTGTTCGCATTGACGGCACTTTGTACAGTAGACGTTACATTTGAGATGTGTTACGACCCGTGGCTCTACCCTTCATTCGATCCCTGGAAACCCTACATTTCAGCAGGATAATGCACGACCGCATGTTGCAAGTCCTGTACGGGCCTTTCTGAATACAGAAAATGTTCGACTGCTGCGTTGGCCAGCACATTCTCCAGATCTCTCACCAACTGAAAACGTCTGGTCAATGGTGGCCGATCAACTGGCTCGTCACAATATGCCAGTCACTACTCTTGATGAACTGTGGTATCGTGTTGAAGATGCATGGGCAGGTATACCTGTACATGGAATCCAAGCTCTGTTTGACTCAATGCCCAGGCGTATCAAGGCCGTTATTACGGCCAGATGTGGTTGTTCTGGGTACTGATTTCTCAGGATCTGTGCACACAAATTGCGTGAAAATGTAATGACATGACAGTTCTAGTATAATATATCTGCCCAATGAATCCCCCGTTTATCATCTGCATTTCTTCTTGGTGTAGCAATTTTAATGGCCAGTAGTGTACTTTAGCTGTGACGTATCACGAGCGAGAACGTACTGACAGGGCAAGAGGGAACGAAGTGCCGTGAAAGGTGGAGAGCACTTCCTTCGCCTCAGATGAAAAATTCACTTCCCACCACCTGCTTTGAAAAAGATTTCATAAATACATTCCTCGTAAGTTTTATTTCGAATATCGTGGAAATGTATGTGCGCCGTGCGCCAGCGTTTAATTTCGCGTAATTCCCGCGAATTTGGAATATCACAGGCCGCAAGAGCGCATGCAGCGTTACCGTCGTCGGTACAGGGCAGGTCACGGGAGAAGGTAGTTAAAGACTGCGGCAACCTGGAGGAAAGGAGAGTGTTACACGGGAGGAAAAGAGCGCAAGTGAGACGGTGTGTTGTTGTGACCAAGCGTCTGCCGTGGCCTGTTGGCTAGAGTGGTGCCTCTTTGCTCACTGCGGATTTGGCTGGGCCGAGTGTTGGTCGCTGCCGTGAACATTTCTCTTAAAGGATACTTCGGCAGGACGCAAAGTATTCGGCGTGTCCTCTGCTACTGAAGTTGCTAGCAGTTTCTGTCCATTGTGGTGCCGGGTTGGAGTCCGGTCTGACCTTTGCAAGTACTTAACGTGGTGGCGTCTGCTGGATGATACCAGGGTGGTTCCCGACTATGAGTAATCTTCGTTGTATCCTTCTCTTGGCGCTCTGTAGGCGAGCATTTGTCAATGGGCGCTGGATTTTACGAGAAATCACGGTGAGCATCCGACTGGTGTGCAAGTCACTTGATGTCGCGTGGTGGCTATTTTGACTCCGTATCCCGGTGGTCCG